>NC_133000.1:62215636-63465636 GCF_048564905.1 Vicugna pacos | reverse complement strand
GACAGGGTGAGACCAGGAGTGAGACAGATAACTTTTCAGAATTAAAACAGAACATCGAATAGATTGTAAAATAATAATTTGTAACCGGAGTCAGAGTTTGTTTTGTTGCGTAAGCTACCACTTACTTATACAAGGGCAGCCTTACAGGGTCTACCATTTGGAATAACAGCAGTAAGTTTATGTTCTATGACATATAAGGTATTATAATAAAATCCAAATTTTCACAGCAGTTGCATGAAAGCAGAAAATGTCTTTTTGCTCTACCTCTTACTATCACAGAAAATAGATGCTGTACTATAATGTCTATGGTGACACAATCAAATTTAGAAAAAACTCCCCAAACGAGATATCATAAGGTGAAGATGTCACAATATGTATAAAATTGGGAGGAAAACAACAAGGCCGGGGAACACCGAAGCCAAGAGAAGTGGGGCTTCTTTCCGCTAACCACGCGAAAAATGAACAGAAATCCTCGCACGTCGATTCCGGGTCACAAAGTGACAGAAAATGGGGGAGATGGAAGGCCAGCTCTTTCCTCCCAGCAGTCTTCACAGCTGGGGAATGAAATGAGGCCACTGGGATCTTTCAAAAGCCCAAAGCTAGGAAGAAGCTGGCACTCAAATGCAAAATGACAGCTTTGTCACCCAGGGTGAGTCACAGCGCACAGAGATGAGGAGGGGAACTTTCGCTCCAGTGCTGACCCCAAACCGCAGGCGCCGGCCTGGGGCGACACCTTTCCACCGCCGGCACCTCCCCCTGCGAGTTCCCATGGGGACAAGCGTCATCATTCTAGACACTATGCTGCCTCCAGCCATCAGGAGCGGGGGGGGGGGGGGGGGTTCCTCTCAATGTGTCCTCCTACCCGCAGCCAGCCACCCAATAAACGGTAAACAGTGGCTGTTTCGGTTTCTGCGTTAATAATTGCTTAATTTAAATGATACAAGATCAACATCAATGTCAATCGCATGAAGGCCATTCAACACCCACATAAATTGCTGCAAGTGGCCCGATGGGGTTTCTTAATCAGACATAAAAACGGCCCCACAAGGTATTGTGTTTCATGCTCAACTAAGGGCATGCCGTTTGGTTCCCATCCTCAGGCTCTTGCTGGGTCTCTGGCCACAGTGAGGGACTGTTGGGATGAACTGGAGAACAGAGCCTGTCTCTGAACTTGACCTCAAAGCAGAGAGAGGGGAGGATGGTCCAAATGCTGATGTACAAAGAAAAAAGAGATAGAAAAGAGTATTTTCTTTCCCTACTTCTCCCCTAGACTCTCTTGAATCATTTCTTGACCACAGTCTAAATGCACAGACTCTCTTCAGTCCTGCTTGCCATTCAGATACACAGACACAGACACACAGACACACACACTTTGGGGCGCCTTATTTTTCCAAACACCACTTGCATTCTGATTTCACGGGCTTTGAAAAGGCAAGATAAAAAAACTAACAGCAGTTTTATGAATAAACGGCTCCACTCTCTCCTTTCAAAATCGACAGGAAGAAACACAAGCATTGACAAGACAAGCTCAGTGACTAGGGCTTAACAGCATGCTTTGGTCGTTAATCAAAATGACATTTGATTTCCCAAGCAAGGTTTTGATTGCCAAATTGTTATATGTGAAAAATTGCAGAAGACACATTTTAATACTACATGGATTAGTGGAGGATGAAAAAGCAATTATGGGGTAAAAAAAGAACATGCAGCACCAGGGCTCGACGCCACATAGGACGTCTACATGAGGAAAACGCCTGGCTTCTTATTTGACATCACAGTGAAACACATGGGGCGTATACTTACTTCTAATCTGCTTGACAATAGGTTTTAAGAGATCCAGCCACACCTACAAAGGGAAAAAAGGACAGAATGAGACAAATTCTCAATGAAAGGGTGCAGGTATTTGGAGACTTTACTAGGAGCTGTTTAAAATCAAAGTATTTTTGAGTATTTAAGGTTGTTTCTTTCTTTCTCCAGAATGCTGTAACTTACATTGTCTCCCACGCTTACAGAACAGATCTGAATTTGCTAATATTATCCCAGAGCTTGAAAATAAAAATCTCTCTTAGACTTAAAGAGTTCAGAGAGCTCATTAAGAATTTTTCTATTTTCATTTATACAATGATCACAGCTTTCTGCAAATACTAATGAGCAACTGCATGTCTGGCTATCAACGGACTAAAATATAGATGCTCCTTGATGAAACAAAACACATGTCTGTAGATGTATGTACAGAACAGCACATCTTTGAGGGGCACAGAAAGAGAGCGAGTATTTATAGAATACCCCCCTGAATCAGGCACCATCCATAAGCTATTTGTCTCTTAAAACAAGGCCAGAAGGATTCCTGTTACCCAGGAGAGAAATCTGAGACTTACAAAGGCCCAGTAATTCGTCCCAGGCCCTCGGCTGGAGTGCGGCAGAGCTAGGACTGAAATCAGGTCTGTCCAATTTCAAAGTCCAGATGCTTAAACGGATATTCTCCTTAGCATGCAGTTTGAGTGGCAAAATTTTCAAGAGAGAGAGAGAGAGAGAGAGAAGCCAGTTACCCTTATTAATAAAGTGTTAAGTTAACCCTTGAACTTGTGACCACGTGAAAGGGATCCACTGAAGCTCATATTTGCATCTATGATAAAAATACAGTTAATGGGCTTAATGGAAAGAGTTTCATAAATAAATATGAAAAAGAGAAACGCTCCTGAAGAAAGCTATGCCAAGAATAACAGGTAACTGACAGAAGAAAAAATGTTCACGGCTAACGAGAAAATGCCCAAGTTCATGAGTAATCTGCACAAGTGCAAGTTTAATCAAATGCCATTTCCACCCATTAAATACGCATCTAGATATGCCTGCCTGCAGTGCATGTTTGTATTTTATAAACCCGAGGTTTGGTGAGGGTGCAAGGAAATGGGCACCATCTTACTCTACTGGTGGATGTATGAATTGCTACAACATTTCTGAAAAATAATTAGTGAATAATTATCTAAAGCCTAAAAATACTTATACACAAATCTTGCATCCGGGAACTTGACTTTGGTAAATTATGCATTTATGTAATCAAGATTTATACAATTATCTTAACTCTAATTGCAGCATTTTTTATAATAGTGAAAAACTTACCATAGCCTAAATTAAAAATAAACAATTAAATGGAATAGTAGTATCTACATGACACGTTACCATGCAGACGGGTGATCTCTTTTCTTCAGCCTTTCTACATTATCCAAATTATCTTAAACGATCGCTCAGAATTCTCATAATGAGAAAAGTAAAAATTTTAAGTATCATCTTATTCAGGTTAATCTTCCCCATTACTTTCTCAAATAAATACGATTTTATAATGAAATTCTCATTTTTGTATTTCCCATCCTCTCCCACATTCTTATATGGAAAAAAAAAAAAGCATGAGTTGACTTAGGACCATCTCCATTGTCTTATGCATAAGCCTCGACCTTAAAATGAGAGTAATCCTCCAAAACAACAATCGTTATTTGCGAGACACATTATTTTCCTCCCAAGAATCTTAAAAGATGGCAAAAACATCTCCATTTGATAGATAAGAAAACTGAGATGCAGACCACTGGAACTGAAACCCCTTTACTCATTCAACAACACATCACTGTGTCCCCCTGCTGGGCTCTGGGACACTATGATGGGAGACCAACCACAGTCCCTACTTCATGGAGCTTACGGTCTAGTGAGAAAGACAAGAACCAAAACTCTCCTAACAAAAGAGGTACCTGAGACAAAGGAAACAAAGGTGAGTCCCAGAGGACTGTGAGTGTCAGGACAGAGAGGTTTGACCTAGTTTCGGGTGGGGAGAAGGCAGAAGGAAGTCTTCCCTGAATGTGACATTGTGCTGAGATCCAAAGGGGAAGACAGGTGAGGAGAACATATAAAGACAAGCAGTAAAAACACCTGTCCAGGTGACTTAAAGTGATGGGAGACCAACATGACCGCATAACAAGGTTGGCGGGTCTGGAAGGGGCCAGATCCCACCAAGGCCATGTTAAGATGCTTTCTCATTCTCCCTAGAGCACTGAGAAGGATTTTAAATATGGGGCTGATATGATCACATCTGCACGTTTAAAAGATCAGTCTGGCAGTGTGAGACCAGCTAGAGGAGGTCAGACTAGGTGCAGGTTACTGACTATAATCGTCCAGGCAAAAGAAGAATGGTATTCTGGGCCAGGAGGGCAGAAGCAGAATTGGGAAAAAGTAGGTGGACTCAAGAAAAATTTAAGAGGTAAAATACACTGGGATTTACTGAAGGGCTAGAAATGCTGGCCGAGAGAGGAGACAATGACCAGAATGACACTGAGGTTTCTGCTGCAGGCATCTGGATGGATGCTGGTCCCACTGAGACAGGGAGCACTGGAAGAGGGCCAGGATGGAGGGTTCCAGATGCTTTCATTGTATGAGGTGCCCTTGGATTTCGTGAGGAAGAGACAGGCTGGAAATGGTGGGACACACTCATCCAAAACTCCGACTCCACGGAGGACAGGCCAGCCTGGGAGAGTCCCGGGGGGGGGAAGCATCAGCACTGATGACACATCGACCACCGGACAGGAGGACGGAACAGAAGAAAGAGTTGTGTCGTGGAAGCCATGGGATGGCTGTGTTTCCAGAAGGAAGAACATCAAAAAGACTGAGGCAGGTGGAGAAGGTCTGACACAGTTGTGTCTGCATGTCAGAGCGAATTAACCAGAGAATTCTAGAGGGCTCCCAATGGCTGCCCAGTGCCCGCTCACGAGCCTGCCACCCTGTGCTCTTTTGGCCTCCAGGGCTGCTTCAGGGGAGCCATCTCTGAGATCTTTCGCCATGGCCAGCCCTGCCACAGAGCCCACCTAAACGGCTGCGGGCCATGCGGGACAGAACAGCTCTGCTCTGTCAGTGTAGCTGCCAATTTCAGGCATTGTTTTAAAACATCTCTCTTCTGGTTTTGGCATTTCTGTGGAAAGCATCAAATACAAGCACCAATTTGAGCCAAATGAGCATATGGCTTTCGAACATGGAGGCCTGGGAACATCAGACTGGCCTGAATTAGCCCGTTGGGTCGAGTTCTACAGCCAGAGCGCTCCAAGGCCTGGGTCACGTCACAGCTAATCCGGCTTGGGTGAGAACGCGGTGCCTGCAAGCACCTCTCCGTTTACTGGTTAGACTGGCATTTGTGGAGCTGAGAGGGAAGGCCTTGCACAGGGAGGACCTAAACCACTAGAAATGGATGAGCTGGAGTGAGCGGGAAGGAAAATAGGGTTGCTGCTTGGCTAGAGTGAAAGCATTCAAGTTGGATTTATAGGGAGGGTTACAGGGGAGCATTTGAACTGGACCAGGTCATCCTAGACAAATCACTGGCTCATTCGACCTAAGCAGAACAGAAACAAGTTCCAGATGAGTTAAAAAGGCAACAAACGCCCCATAATCTTTCTTTTCCTGCCAGTGGGTCTCTAGAGGATCAGACTTGTAATCATCCATCTCTAACCTCACCTCCCCAGCCCCTTCAACCAGCCATACATCCCTGTTCTCACTAAAATCATGCTGCTGGCCTTTAGGGCACAGCTACAGACCCACATACCTGACTGCAGAGGGATTTGCTTAAAATGAATGGGCTTCCAGAAATGCCATTCCTACTCAGGAGGACCCACTGAATCATGGAACGTCCCCTGCTGGGGCCCGAGGGCCTGTAAGTCAGAGTTTGCTCGGGCTGCCGTAACAAAGGACTGTGGACTGAGAGGCCAAAACAGCAGTTTTGGGGGCTGAAGGCATCCCAGGTCTGGTTTCTCCTGCGGCCGCTCTCACTGGCTTGCAGATGCCCGCCTCCTGGCTGTGTCCTCACAAGGCCTTGCTTCTGGGCACACACGCCCAGGTGTCTCCTGAGTTATCTCCCAGTTTCCTCCTCTTAAAATGGTACTGTTCAGACTGGACTAGGGCCCACTCCAACTGCCCCATTTTAACTTAATCACCTCTCTGCAGGCCCCGTCTTCAAGGACAGTCATATTCCGAGGTCCTGAGTGTCACGGCTTTAACATACACGTGTGTGTGTGGGGGGGGGGGGACAATGCAGCCTGTAACATGTATCTTCCACAATTTAGTTTCAACACAGCTGGCCAGCCCCGTCTTCCCCTGCTTGCCTACATATCAGTCAGCCTCCCTATTTTCCTTTGATCCCCTGTGAATGTTACCTTCCCCCCTTTGGAATGTGTTCTCTGCACTGAAATACTGGTCAGTGAGAAGAAATACTTTAATGCCTTGGTATCAAAGGCAAAGCAAGACGAATTGCTGTCCCCAAACTCATTCTGTTATTTCCCTAAACATCTTTTCCCCTATTACTTTGGTGAGTGACACCTCAGACGGATTTTGTAGGCAACTGAAACATCTGAGCTATTTCACAAAGGGTCTTATTAAAAAAGAGTCACTTACAGGACATCAGCAAGGGGGACAGGGAAGAGATGACTTCTTAAGCACCCACTGTGTGCCAGGCATTTAGTAGGTGCTTTATACACTCTCATTTAATATTCACAACAATGTGGTTGCTTCACACATGAAGGAAGCCAAACTCAGAGAGCTTATTTGAGTTGCCCAAGGTCAAACAGCTGAGATTCCACTGCAAGCCCGTCTGACTCCACATATGTGCTTTTTCTGCAACATAAAATGCTGCTCCTCTAAAAAGACTCAACAAAAGTTCATCTCTCCTCTTCTTATTTAAAAATCAAGTGTATACAACAAAAACATTTCATCATCAACTGTAAGACATATAGGAACCAGGTAAAATATGATACAATTGTCCAGTGTCTAGAACTCACTGCAACCAATGAATCTTTCTGCAGACTGGCTCCTACAAGAAATTGAGTTTTTCTTTGTAATATTTTGTATGAATATAATTTTTGACATTAACCTTAATTATGTTATTAATTTTACATATGGCTATATGTTAAGTGTGGTTTTCTTTTAAAAAACCTATTAATTTTTAGAAATTTCTGATTCTGGTCAGACTAGAATAAGAGGAACTAGATTTATCTTTGGACATGAAAAAACCAACAAAAAAAAAAAGAGAGAGAAAGAAAAAGAAGAAAAGCACATGACAGTTCTGAAGATTTGGGTCACCAGTGAGAAACACTGATCCCTGGGAGACAAGAAACTAAAATCATGATCGCTAAGAATGCGCCAGCCTCTGCCTGGAGCAAGTTTCCAGGTGATGGCGCAGGGAGGGAGAACACAGCCAGAACCTGGCAAGCTCCGTGAGTTGAAGAGCTGGGGCTGAGTGTGCAGGGGATCAAGGTAGAGAGAGTTCACAGGAGAGGAGAAGGCATTTAGGAGAGTACAGAGGGTTACCCTTGAGGAAGCAGCAGAGTACTCATCAATGCATGCTTGTAAAGAAAGCACACAAGATGGGGGCAAAAAAAAAAAGAAGGAAGGATGAGAGGTAACAGGCTCACAAAGGGCCAGAAATACTACCTCTTATCGCCAGCCAAACTAGAAGACTTCATGATTCGCAGGCTGAGGGGTCGTCCCTTAGGAGTAGGGAACAATTCACCCCAGATTATACACTACACCAGTCCTAACTAACAAGTCTTAAAAGCCAGATCTGAAAGAACTAAATTGTTTCCAAAATAACTTAAGTGCATCCCCCAAATTCAACAACATTTATAGGAATACAAAACTCCAAAGCATTCAACAAAGTAAAATCCATGATATTTGATACCCAATTAAAAAAAATCATCAGACATACTAAGCAGCAGGAAAATATGACCCATAATTAGACAAAAAAAAAAAGAAAAAAAGAAAATCAAATCTGACCTAGAATTGACACAGATGTTAGAATTAGTAAAAAGGGATACGAAGACAGTGATTATAACTGTTTTCTCTATGTTCAAAAGGTTGCGACATGAAAGATTTTTGAAAGATCGAAACTAAACTTCTGGAGATGAAAACTATGTGGTGTGAGATTGAAAAACACACTGGATGAGACTAGCAACATTAAACATTGCAGAAGAATTACTAATAAACTTGAAGACCTAGAAATAAAAACAATCCAAAATGAAACATGGGAAGGAAAATTACCAAAAAATTAGAAGAGCATCAAAGAACTTTAAGTTCTAAAAAAAAACTTTAGGCAGCCTAATATGCTATAATTGGAGTCCCAAAGGAGAGGAGATGACAGGGGAGGGGAAAGAGTATTAGAAGAAATAATGGCTGTAATTTTTCCAAATTTGATGAAAACTATAAATCTATATAGATCCAAGAATCTCAGCAAACCACAAGCAGAAGAAACATGAAGAAAACTGCATGGAAGCACATCATAAATTGTGATAACAGTGATAAAGAGAAAATCTCAAAAATCAGCCAGAAAAAAACAAAAAGAGAGACATTATATACAAAGGAACAAAGATAAAGGTGACAGTAGATTTCCTGTCAGAAACAATGTAAGTGAGAATGAAATGGTGTAAGATTTAACATACTCTAAACATCTTAGAATTTCACACCTAGCAAAAAACATCTTTCAAAAAGGAAGGCAAAATACTTTTCCAAACATGAAAGCTAGGGAATTCATCACCAGCAGAGCCACATAATAAGAAATGTTAAAGGAAGGCCTCTATCAGCAGGAAGAAAATGATATCAGATGGAAATCTGTGTCTACACAAAGAACTGAGGAACACCAAAATGTCAACTGCGTGGTTAATATACATCTTAAGAATTTTTAAACTACTTAAACCTCTATAGAAGATAACTGGTTATCAACTATACTTCAATAAAAAATATAACTGATAAACAAAAATAATAACAATGTAATGTGGAGTTCATAACATATGGAAAAAAAAACTGTTCAACAGTAGCAAAAAGGTCAAAAAGTGGAAAATGGAAGAATAATACTTAAGTTTTTATACTGCATGTGAAGTGGAATAGTATCGCTTGAAGGCAGGCTGTGATAAATTAAAGATGGGTATTATAAATCCTAAAGCAACAACTAAAGTTACAAATCAAAGAGCTATAACTAATAAACCAAACAAGGAAAGTAAAATGGAATCATCAAAGGATTCAATTAATCAAAAGGCAGACAGGAAAAAGTAAGGCGGCTATAGGATAAACAGACAACAAACAGCAAGATGACTGATTTTAATGATATCAACAATCACACTAAATGCAAACGGTCTAAACACTCCCAATTAAAAAGCAAAGATTTTGTCAGATTTGATAAAAAGGCAAGACCCAACTCTGCTGACTACAAGAAACACACTGAAAATGTAAAGACACACATAAATTAAAAGGAAAAGAATAGAAATATGAGTATCATGCTAACATTAATAATTTTAAGAAACTAAAATGGTTACATTAGTATCGAAGTAGAATTCAAATAAAGAATATCACGGGGATAAAGAAGGTAATTTCTTAATGACAAATGAGTCAATTAATTAAAAGTATATACAAATTTTAACTTTTTATACACTTAAGAACAGAACTTCAAAATACATGAAGCAAAAACTTATCAAACTGCAAGGAGAAATAGACAAATCCACAGTTCTAGTTGGAGATTCTAGTACCTCTCACTCAATGACTAATAGAACATGTAGTCACAAATTCAGTAAGGATGGAGATGATCTAACTGACGCAGAATGAATACTCAACCCCACTCACCAGAATGTGCATTCTTTTCAAGTGCACATAAAACATTTACCAAAATAAACCATATTCTGAGCCGTAAAAGAAATATAGTAAGTTACTTTAAAGTCTTCATGTCATACAAACTCTATTCTCCAAACACCATGGAATTAAATTAAAAGTCAGTAGCAGAAAGAACTGTGGAAAATCCTTGTCAATTTGGAAATGAAATAACATATTTCTAAAAAACATGTGTCAAAGGAGAAACCAAAGGGAAGTTCGAAAATATTTTAAACTGAAATGAAAATGAAAACACAATACATCAAAATTTGTGGAATGCTACTTAAAAAAACCCTCTTAATTTAAAAATAATCTATTGGTATATAATTCATCTATATGCACACTAGAGAATTAGGTAATTCAGATAAGCAAAAATTTAAAAGTTGTCGACCACCACCAAGAGATACTGGCTAACACCTTAGTGATGCTGTTCTCAGAGTTGATCTTATATCACAATCACCCTAAGGGCTTGTTAAAAACACCCACGATGCGGGGCCCTGCTCCAGGGTTCCTCGTCTGGGTGAGGACCTGAGAATCTGCCTTGCTCAGGTGATGCTAATGCTGCTTGCTGGCCTAGGGACTGTGCCTTAAGACCTGCTGCCTTCGTGTATATCCTTCCACATTTTTTTCTATGAATGATGTGTGTGTGTATAAACGTACACACACTTTTAAAAACCCGAATAAGATCATACTGTTTATAATCTGATTTTTTTCATCAATGATTTCCATCTTTCCATTCTGTAAGTTTTTTTCACCAAATACAGAGGCTATATTCAAATTCCTTCATGTGAATAGAGAATGTCCTTACTGTGATTGGCCAAAACTAATCTCCAATCCAGGACCATGCTTCATATCTGATTATGTCCATTAAGTCTCTCTTAATCTAATCTGGTCCCCAGCATTACAACCCCTTTAAAAACAAAACAAAAGAAAACAAAACAAAAAACAGTAACCACTGAAGGAATGCATGAATAAAATCTGAACTGAAATTCTGAGGATATGTTTTTATTTATTTACGAGGAAAGCTTTCAATAAAAAGGAATTAAAGACAGATCTATAAACCAAAGTATGAAATGAAATGGATAAAGAAAGCTATCTTTATGCATTAGGGTATTCAATTCATTAGGCAGTATTTGATATCTCAGATATACGTAAAGGAAAGTTTTGAAATAAAACCAAGACTTAATATTATAATATAACACTTGGGGCTTCAAGGGGCCTTTGCCCAGAGGGAAATTTTAACCTTTGGGAACCTTTACTTTTTAAGAAGGGCTCAGCAGTAGACCTCAGGCATGGTGATTGTAACACAGCAACTACTTGGTTTCAACTAATTTAAAATCATTTGTTTAATTTGCATTAGTTAAAAAAATTCAGTTCAAAGGATTTCACTTGGGTATTCTGGTTACTTAATTGGATTTTCCCTCTTTAATCTATAGTTTGCTTCTTCTGTTTTAATTTTCTTTTTTTCTCCCTTTAAAACTGTCTAATTTAAAATAACAGATGCTTAAAACTACTGAAAATGTATGTATAGCTTAGTGAACTACTAAATGGCAAATACCCTTGTAGCCATCAACGAAGACAAGCAGAACTGTCAGACCCCTCATTCTAAAAACAATCCCTTCCCTCTAAGAGTAACCACTATCTAGATTTTTATAGTAACCATGCACATTCCTTGATGTTTTATTTACCCAAATGGTGCATCTTTATACACTAGTGTTTAGTCTTCTGTAGTTTCAAAAATGTTATGTCCTTCAAGTATCTTTTCACCTATAGCTTCTTCCTGCATCCCTCTTTTTTCCTTATAGTTTATCTGTTGAGCTGCAGAATTTCCCAGAACCTGGATTTTGCAGACTGCACACATGTGGTGCCATTCAATATGTTCCTCTATCCTTTATATTTAGTGCAATTTGGCAGCTGGATCCAACTGGTCTCTTCGGCAGGGCCATACATGGTGTTGTCAGGAAGAACACATTTAAGTCATATATTTATTTTTAATATTATGACTGTGATACCTTTCTGTAACTCATTTTTATGAGAAAATTATTTCCTAACCTTCTGAGAATAAGGTACAGTTTACAGTAGCTTTCCTAACCTCCCAAAGCTTCCCCTTCTATTGTTTTCGGGCAGCCTTAAAAAATATGGTGGCTTGAGGCAATCCCACTTCAGGACATATATCCAGAGAAAATTCTAATTTGAAAAGACACATGCACCCCAGTGTTCACAGCAGCACTATTTACAATACCCAAGACATGGAAGCAACCTAATGTCCACTGATAGATGACTGGATAAAGAAGATGTGGTGTACACACACACACACAATGGAATATTACTCAGCCATAAGAAAGAATGCAATAATGCCATCTGTAGCAACATGGATGGACCTAGAGATTATCATATTGAGTGAAATTAGATAGAGAAAGACAAATATTATATAACATCACTTATATGTGGAATCTAAAAAAATGATACAAATTCTATTTACAAATCAAAAACAGACTCACAGATATAGAAAACAAACTATGGTTATCAAAGGTGAAAGAGCACGGGGAGATAAATTAGGAGTTGGAGATTAACAGACACATATTACTATATATAAAATAGATAAACAAGGGCCTACTGTATAGCACAGGAACTACATTCAGTTTCTTTCAGTAACATATAATAGAAAAGAATCTGAAAAGAAAAAAATATATGTATGTATATGTATCACTGAATCACTTTGCTGTACACCTGAAACTAACACTGTAAATCAACTATACTTCAATAAACTTTTTTTAAAATATGGTGGCTTGCTTTCTGACATCTCTTGGCTCTATTTCCCTCCTCTTTTCTATTATTCCTCTCTACTGCCCTTACGTGGCTCAATTTCAGTCCTACTCTCCACAATTTCTCCTAAGTGGTGATATGTCCTGAAAGGTCTGTTACTAGAGCTGAACTGTCCCAGCCCCTTCAGGCCTCACAGTTTCCACTGATCTTCTCAAACTGTCCCCCTGTGATTTCCAGTGGCTCTTTGGGAGCTCTCTTCTTGGTCCACACAGATGCCCTGCTGCTGTCCCCTACTTCCTCCTGTATGACCTCGACAGCAGGCAGACTTTATGTTTGGCTGATGTTTTGTTTGCAATTGCTTGTACTTTGGGATCTAGGGCTTACACTCTGGCACCTAGTTTTGCTACAAATGTTGTCTGTGGGTTTTTGATTTTGCTAAGTAGGTATTTTTAGGTGGGATCTTGGATTTGGGAAGGTCCAAAAACTATGATTCCACTTCCATCTTCTCAAGACTATCCATTTTTAAACCTATTTCCATGTATTTTCTTAAACCCAATTAGGCTTCATTATTCAGAGACGGTGGGGCCAACAGGTTGGGAGATGACTGCCACTGAGAAGATAGTTTGTTACCCATGGTTCCCCAGGGGAGGACATGCCGCACCACACAGGGCCACGTGGGGAAGCACCAGGGTTGGTCAGGAGGCAGAAAGGGCGAGAAGAAAGCACAGGCAGGAGCCTTGACTGTACCTGCCGGGGAAAGACAAGGTAAGTCAGGGTAAGCAGCTTACGATGGGCTAAACTTGATTCATCTAAGCAGGCCATGGGGTGTAGAGCTGTCTCCAGGTGTCTGCTATCTGGCCCTGGGATGATGACGGCAGAGGAATTTTGTCTCCTGTCTGTAAGCCAGACAGAAGTGGTGACTCAGGGTATGGGCTCTACATTGGTTTGGTTGCATATGGGAGGTGTGCTGGCAGGGGAACCGTTTGCTATCTCTAAGAACTTGCTAGAACCAGGGCAGTCTCTCCTCCACAAGCAAGGCTCCCGATGCCAGATCATCAAGAACAGATAAAATAAGAAAATTTGGGAGGGAAAGATCAGCAGCTACAGGGGCTCGAAGAGAAGGCTCAGCACAGGGATAGAGGGGATCTTCAGGGCAGTGAAACTGTTCTCTGTGAAATTCCACCGCTGTGCTTCTTCCAGTGATCTGCCCTTCCCCTGACTCTTGGCCGGAGGAAAGCACTGCTTCTCCTGGCACCTGCCCTGCCAACATGGCCATTGTTGGATCAAACTGTGGGGCTGCTCCATCATCCCACCTCTGCTGGCCCCCAAACTTTCCTCTGTCCTTGGGTCTGCAGTACACCTCATCCTTCACACCTGGCATGTTCCACAAAGAGCCCCTCCTGGTCTCGGATGTCCACAGGCCCCCAGGGAGAAGCAAGGTCAGGAGGCTGAAACTAAGCAGATGAAGGAGGCCCATCAGACCCCAGAGGGGCTTGGAAAACACCAGTGAGGGGTGTCTGTCATCCCAAGCAGCAGTGCCTTGTGTGACCTCATGCCCTAGAAAGCATGCATGTGGCTATGGGCTAAATCGTGTCCCTCAGATTCCTATGTTGAAGCCCTAACCCACGATGTGACTGTATCTAGAGGCAGAGTCTTTAGAAGGTAATTAAGGTTTAAAGAGTTCATACAGGTGGGCCCTGATGTAATAGGGCTGTAGTCTTATAAGAAAATGAAGTGATCTCTCTCTGTCTCTCTGTCTCTGTCTCTCTGTCTCTCACTCTCTGCGGTTTGAGGACACAGTGAGAACGTGGCTGTCTACAAGCCAGAAAGAGTCCTCACCAGAGTTTGATCATGTTGATACCCTGATCATGGACTCCAATACTGAGAGAAATCAATGTCTGTTTTTATGGCAATCTGAGCTAAGACACCTGCCAATGGCAAAACACTTTTCCTGGCATAAAGATTACAAAATGAATGAAAAGGTGCTCATCTTCTTCCTGAGCTTCACCAGTATTTATTTATACAAAACCAGGATTGTGTCTCAGGTCACTGAACACTGCAGCTTCCATAGAAGACTGGTGGGAGGCCTCACGGGTTTCTGAGCTAGGATGCGAGAACAAAACACAACAGGTATCTGAGCAACTGCTGTGCCAGGAATCCTGCTGGGCTCATTCTTGAAAAGTATCTGAATTAGTCCCCATGATCACCTTGTAAAATAGTCGTTTATTAATCCCATTTTTCAGGTAAAGTACAAAATCAAAGGCGTTCAGAAACTACCCAGCTGCTAAATGACAAGGCAAATGTTTAAACAGAGATTTACAGGCCAGAACATAGCTTTTCCCACTCTCCGCAACAGACCTATGATATAAATCTTATGTCTACACCTGTCTCTGCTGCGGGCCAGATCTGTGCAGCTCTTTGAGATGGGGCGATGTGAGGACGGCAGCTGAGGGAAGCAGAGAGCACCTGCACTGGCTGAGACAGGTCTGCGTGGGAGTCCTGGTCATATGCCTGGTCAGACAGTTCATCTGAATTTGCTCACTGTAAAACGTGGGTGATAAAATACCTACCTCGGAGAAATATTATAAAGTGAAGATTGGTGAACTGAGGTCCACGAGCCAAATCCAGCTGATGGCCTGTCTTGGTGTAGCCCCAAAGCAAAAACTGGCTTTTATACTTTTAAATGGTCCAAAAAAAAAAATCAATAGCAGCAGTATACTTCATGAAACAAGAAAACTCTGAAATTCAAATATCCATGTCCATCAGTAAAGTTTTATTGGAACCCAACCACCTCATTCACTGACGCTATCCACGGCCGCTCTGCACTGCAGCATGAGCTGGGCAGCTGCCTTAGAGACGGCGTGGCCTGCCAAGCCTAACACGTTGACTCTGGCTTTTTGTCGACCCCTAATCTGAAGGATGAACCAAGTGCGTCTGAGTTTAGAGCACAGCCCCCAGCACACAGCAGAGGCTGAAGCACAGTGAGCTCTCTGAGTCCACCCCAGAGGCAACTGAATGTCCCCTGGCCTTTTACCAGCTACCTGTCAGCTGGCATAGGAAGCACAGGGTCTTGGCTCCTAAGCTCAGTAGCGTCTCTGCCGTGGGAAGCCAAATCAATGAGGGAAGAAAAGCTGATTCAAAGACTTCTCTGCTCCTGTGGGGCCATTCCACGGGGCAACCGCCTGCACTCAAGAGCCAGCTTGCACGCAAACACAGCCATCAACTCTATTAACTGACAAGCCCTGGGGCAAGTCTAACTGGGGGTAGGGCACAACTGATTGCTTACTAATTATCACTAGTTTATTTCCAATCTTGAGAAACACATCTTAGACCATGGAAATCACTTGATTTCCCCTTAAGCTTTCTGAAACCCTTACTCTGAAGAATGCTCTGACGTGGGCTAGTTACATGCTAGAAATGAGAAGGGGGCAGAAGGCTGAGCTGCAACTCAGTTTGTCTGAACGTCCCACCTAGGGACACAGGTCCATGACCTTGCATGCTGGGGACCTTGGGGGAACAATTCGTTTCCCATTTATCACGTACAGAAAAATGGGTAAAACCAGTTGTGACAGCCCATGCCTGGGCATTGTGAGACCAACCCAGCTTCATAGTAGTTTGTCAGATATGTGAGCAGCCCCGCAAAGGAAGCCTGGCAAAGGTAATAATCTCACGACAACACACCCATGCTCCTTGCAGCATTATTCACAACCGAGGGGGAAGCAACCTAAATGGCCAGCATCAGATGATGACATAAGTCAGCAAAATGCAGTACACCCACACAATGGAATATCCATCAGCCTCAGAAGGGAAGGAGATTCTGACACGCACTGCAACACGGATGGAGCACAGGATGGACTTTGAGGACATTACACTAAGTGAAATAAGCCAGACTCAAAACAACAAATTCTGTAAGTCCACTTATATGCGGTATCTAAAGTGGCCACATTCATAGGAACAGAAAGTACAATGGTGGTTGCAGGGGCTGGAGGGAGGAGGAAAGGGAGCTGACAGGTACGGAGTTTCAGTTTCACATGATGAAAAGTTCTAGAGGCATACCAGCGATGTGAAGGTAGTTAACACTCAGGTACTGTACGCTTACTTAAAAATGGTTAAGGCAGTAAGGTTCATGTTATCTGTTTCTGATCACAATAAAAAAAATAGTGATGATGAAAATGATGATGATGATAGCTTCTATAACTAATACTTTCTGAACACCACATATACAGGACCCAGACACTGGGCTACATGCCGACAGATATTACCATGTTTGATCCTTTCAAAAACCCACCTCCTGGGAAACCAGCTACTGTTTACTACTCTCACTGTGAGTGGCTCTCCCTCCGTCCATGAGATCAAGACTTGTCCTTGGCTCTTTCAAAACAGAGTCCATCAGCCGTCAGCCAGCCTCTGGGTGCTTCTGGGTCATTATTTCTGCTCCTGTGTTATTATTTCACTGTATTGTTGAGGAACACTTTTATTGGAAATTGTGTATATACACACAACATGCTGTAAATGCACATGTTGTAAGTGTACAGCTCACTGCTTTTTCTTTAAAATAAATTTATTTTATTATTATTATTTTTAGGAGGAAATAATCAGGTTTATTTATTTCCTTATTTAATATGGCACTACTGGGGACTGAACCCAGGACCTCGTGCATGCTAAGCATGCACTCTACCTCTGAGCTGTACCCTTCCCACTGGCTCACTACACCCACGGAACTGATTACACCCACGGAAACAGCACTGAGATCAAGAAACAGAACATGGCCAGGACCCCAGAAGCCCTCCTGTACCCAAACCAGTCACTTACACCACCCCATCTAACATCACAGATCCATTTTGTCACAACAACCTATTTTTTTAATTATGTGAAATCAGCTTTCATCATGTAAAATTATGTGAATTTTGCTTTTAAAAAAATTATGTGAAATTGTGATTTTCAATTGACACAGAGCAAACTAGAGATACAGTCAGAGCAGAATGGTGACTGAGAGCATGTGGGCTTGTATTTAGACAGACCTGAACTTGAATTCCGGCTCAGTCGTGGCCTAGCTGCGTGCCTTTGTGGAAAATGACTTACCTTCTTTAAGCCCTATCTTTCTTATTAGAGAAAGGAGATATAATGGGCTGGGATAAATGAGCAGGAATAAATGAAATACTGCACATCAACCTATTTCTGGTGACTTGCACAGAGTTAATACTTCCTAGCAGGTATGCTGGCAAACTATAGCTTCCTATTTTATAAATGAAGCTCTACTGGAACAAATCCATGCCCATTCATGTACATCCCAAGGGCAGGTCTAAACAGTCACAGTAGACACCCTCTGGCCTGCAAAGTCTCTTACAGTATTTACTATCTGGCCCTTTACAGAGAAAGCTTGCTGGTCCTGGCTTTATAAAGGATGTGGGCCATGTTTGCCATTGTGTCCACAGGGACTAGAACCACCCGGCGCACAGTAAACACTCGTGTAGGGGCCTTTCTTTGCACTACTGGTAACAATATCTAGTAAAGTCATCACTGGTGGGTTTGCTGAATTTCGCAGTTGAACACATTCCTGAAAAGTATGATAAGGAAATGGTGAAGCCATGAAAATCAAGCCTGATGAAACTTGAAATAAGTCAGCCCTGGAGGAAGGTCAACAGGTATGTAAATCCAGCAGAAGAGAAGCACCTACGGTTAACACAAAGGGCATTGAACTTGAGGCCCGAAGAACATGGTTAGACTTGTAGCCCCGCCATTAGCAACTTGGTTGACCCAGATATAGAACAATTCTCAGAGTCTTAGTACCCTCATCCTGGCTGATTTATGGTTTAGAGAGGCAACTCCAGCTGGACTGGAACAGGACAAGACTGGAGTCAGGAAAGCCACTGGGACCTTGAGTAATGCGGGCAAGGTTGTTAGAAATAATGAAAGAACAAATCTTCAGGTGTTCCGAGAATCATTATTTTAACAGAAAACAAGCTTATGAAACAGTCTTCCACTGAACTTGCTACATCGTATTATAATTATTTGTTTCCTTGTCAACCTTTCTAAGCCTGCACTTCTAATGACTGGAAACTGCAGCTGTTACTTGCTATCTGTCCCTTCATATCCTGTGCCTTCCGCAGTATGAAGTGTGAGGCTGGATACCACGTTGGCACAAAATAATTATTAGATGAATAAATGAATGTGGAATTAGAATACGGCCTGTCTGTGGTCATTTGTCCCATCAGAAAGACGGCTGGGAGTCACGGCAGCTTAGATTAAGTATAAGTATTAGAAAATGGTAGAGTGCTTGGAGGTAGGAGTATGTTGAGAAACACAACCTGTGTCCACTTTTCGGTGCATAACCAGGTGGCTCGCTCACCACCTACCTCCTCTCCTGTCCACGCCCTCCCACAACGCCTTGACCGTGGCTCTCGGATTCTCCTCCTGGTCTCCTGCCTCCCCATCTACACGCCTCCGCTGAGGGTTTTTCCTTCTCTCTCCATCCCTTAAGTGCTGCTGTTCTGCTCTTCCCTTCTTCTTACTCTCTACACTCTCATCTGGTTTCAGAGCTTCAGTTGATATTTGAAATAATCATGTAATTTTTGAATCTGAATTTCAGTTCAGATCTCTTTCCAGTGCTCTAGGAGACCCAGCTACTGGTACTGGCTGCTGGACGTCTCCACTGCAGCGTCCACTGATCCCCCGACCCCTCATGTCTGGGTCAGAATGCCAGCAACTGGCACCCCTGTCTGCTCAGGCGGCAAAGCTGGAAAACTGAGCTCTGGAAGCCACTTTCTCTCACAAGCCCATTCGTTTCATCACATCTCTAACTGCTACCCGCTCCCTTCAGCCATGCCCTCAACTCTGCGTTAGTTCCAGATACACCGTCTCCAGCCCAATACTGTGAGCCTCGAACAGCTCTCACGATTCTAGTCTTACTCTATTCCAATCTGGCCACAGTTCTCTTTCTAAACCATAAATCAGATCGTATCATACTCCCTTTAAAATGCATTAACAGCTTCCCAAACACATTAGCTTGGTGCAGAACTGTGCTGTCCAACACAATGGCCGCTGGCTCCACGTGACCACTGAGCACTTGAAATACAGCCCATCTGAATCCAGATGGCTGTGAGTGTCACATACATATCAGATTCAAAGACTCAGCATGAAAAAAAAAAGTCAAATTTCTCATTCATAGGTTTCGATATTGACTCCATGTTGAAATGATGATTTTGGATGAAACAAATTAAATTTAATTGACTTTTAAATTGATTTTATTGTTTAAAAACTTGATTAACATAACTGCTAAACAATTGAAATTAAGTATGTGGTTCACAATTTATTTCTTCTGGATACCAATGGTACAGAAAGCTCTTTGAGGTACATCTGGCTCCCTGCTTAACTTTTAATGTTTTCTCTCTCATGTTCTTCGGCAGAGCCCTCCTCCCCCCACCTCTCAACTTCAGCCCAATCTGCAGGACCCTGGGTAGCCCACTTGCTTTCTGGTCTTTGTGCATCTGGTGTCCCCTCTCCCAGGAACAACCTATCAAGTCAACTCCTACTGGCTTCACAGGACTCAGTTTTGCAGTATCTGGGAAGGATTTCCCAAAATGTCACTTGCTGCCCTCACTGTCCAATGGTCCCTGACTCCAGTGGAGCACCTGTCACGCGTCCTGAACTGGCCACTGCCTCAGTTTGACGCCCCACCTGGATTCCACATTCTCTCCATCTCATTTCTATTGGGTCCCCAGCGCAGTGGCTAGCAAAAGTTCCAGGCACTCAGTGTGCACTGAATGAAAGGATAAATAGAAATACAGTCAATGAACTTATACCCGCAAATGGTGTCTAATGAGAGGTAGACTCGGATACAGCCTTAAGAAAGTGCCATCAGCCAAAAGGGAAAAAAAGAACGGTAAAGCTTTGCTCTAAAATTTGTGTGCAAATCAGTGAAACCTTTTTAAAGAACAACATGACATACTTAGCACACTTTAACATGGTCGAACTCATGGATGACACAATTCCGTGCCTTTGGATCTGAATCACTAAAAGAAACCCTTGGCCGTGAGTGCAGACACGATGCATGAGCCACATTTACTGAAAAATTATCTGTGATGGCCAACGATTCAGTGCAACCTAAGTACCCCAGCCTCTACAGCAAAGGTTGGACGTTACAGCACATCCACTCAGCGGAAGAGCAGGAAACTGTGAAAAGGAAGAAAGTGGGTTCTATATGCTGCGAAGGAAAGCTCTTCCACCAATCTGCGTTTGTGTGTATATATACTCAAGACTTTTACCAGAAGGATACATGGACACTGGGGATGGTGGTTCCTGGAGGGAGAGGGTGACAGGGAGACAGTCCTTTCGCCATGTTCTCTTTGAACTTGCTAATCATAGGCACACAGTACTTTCAAAAACATTATCAAGGGCCTTCTGGGTACTTCTTCCTGTGTACGTTTCTGTATGGCAAGGAAAGGTCTCAGTGATTCCCCTCTCCCAGGTCGAAGAGAGGGCAAAACAGCAACATCACATCGAAATCACCTACCGTGATCTTTTTGTGGTCGGGAAACTCGAGGCCAAAATAGTCTCCTTCCACAAGGTTGAGGTGGTTGCACACGGCGTCCAGCAGCACTTTCCCGGGGGCTCTTTGCTGGGAACAGAAACAGCAGGAGTTACGCCTCTGAGACAGGCAGCTATGGAAACAAACCGCGGCCCCCACCACAAAAGTCCCTCATTCCTGAGGCTGGAGCAGCAGGCCAGCCACCACCAGCCCCGTGCACACTGCTGGTCCGCCCGTCCTGCTGCTCTCACGCTTACACGCTAATCTCTGCCGTCTTCTCATCTCCCCAGACCCAGGAACTATCCCCCTTTAAAAAAAAATAGACTTCTTCATTTAATTTTATTTCATTTTCAGGTTGACAGAAAATTGAGCAGGAAGTGCATGCAGAGAGTTCCCGTACACCTCTCCCCACGTGTCCCCTGTTACTAACATCCCACAATAATGTGGTGCACTTGCTATAATGGCTGAGCCAACGCTGATACACTATGATCACCTAAAGTCCATTGTGTACATTAGGGTTCACTCTTGTGTTGTTCTATGGGTTTCAACCAATGCATAATATCATATAGACCCCAGAACAGGACCATACGGGGGGGTTTCACCAGCTAAAACTCCCATGCCCCCCATTTCACCCTCACCTTCCTCCCCCGCAAGCCCCTGGCAACCACTGATCTTTCTACTGTCTCTATGGTTTTGCCTCTTTCAGAATGCCAGAGTTGGGATCATAGTGTGTAGACCTTTCAGACTGGCTTCTTTCACTTAGCGTCCTCCATTCTTGTCATGGCTTGACGGTTCATTCCTTTTTATTGCTGAATAATATGCCACTGTGTGGATGGACCCCAGTTTGCTTGTCCGTTCACCTATGGAAGGACATTTCAGTTGCCCAAGTTTTGGTAATTACTAATAAAGCTGCTAGACATATTTGTGGGCAGTTTTGTGTGGCTCTAAGTTTTCAATTCACCAACCCAGCCCTTTCTGCGGCAGTTGAAAGCCTGGCCATGTTCCTCTTGTCCCCTCCACAAATGCAGCAGAACATATAACTTTCTTCTCTAGACTTTGTACAGACTCATCTAGACCGCATATGCACTCAGGGTAAAGGCCTCCTACCTGCGATGGCTAAACACCAAACCGTTTTGTTGAAATGAATGAATGAATGACTAAAATTACTCATTCCACTGTATGATGTGTAGCTAAGTATCTGTAAGCCTGTCTCCCAGTTCAACTCTGGGCCACTTGTCACCTCCATATTCCTGTTGGCTAGCAAAGCACCTGTCACTCAACCTCTGCTGAAATCAACACTGTATGTGTATTTTCTATATACTGAATCTATAGGGAAAGGGAAGATGATATACAAGAACCCAGTTTTTACTCTGAAGAGCTTAGAATCATATGCTTTTGTTTCTCTTCACTATCTGGTTGATTCCTAATGACTCACTAGCAAAACAGATCCAATTCCACCTCACAGATCAAACACTGCAAGAAAAATGTTTCAAAGACATTGTCGTCTCCAGTTACTGGTTTTCTACTTTCACCTCCCCTCTGGTAAGAGCAGAGCAGTGCAGGAACCAGTCAGTCACCCAGGGGACCAACGAGCAGTAGGAGTCAGGACCTGGCAAGTACCATGATGGGCATGTCCACGAGGCTGCCCAACAGTGCGATCTGAGGGACCTCAAAGATGCTTCCATGTCCAACAATAAAGCTTTTTAAAAAAAAAACAAAACAGACACCACTTTATGCTCCCATGTTCCTCCTTATTGAAATCCAGAAGATATTCACAGCTGTCTAAGGGCAGGAAGTGTTCTCCATGGATAATCCCAAACTCATCAGGCTCTAGACTTTGAATGTCTGGTCCAGGGGTAACCAGGAGAGTCATGTCACTTGCACTGGTGGCAGAAGTAATGTGTGAAAACCCCATTCATGTCTGTCAAACATACACACCCAACACCCGCACGCACACACCTGCATTTACCCAGTGGACTTACTAGCTGCCTGCATTACTGGTCACCAAATTACTTCTCACCTCTTTGGCACACAGCAAGGTGCCCTAGGTCATACTGAGAGCACTTGGGAATTCACCAGCCCAGCTCACGGGGGCCTTGGGTTCAAGTTCTCACACCTACCTCCAAAGAGCCACTTGTATGAGGCCCTCCTCCCTGTCCAGTAAAGTTGGCAAACACTAATCAGACCATGATAAAAACAGGCCAGGGGCTAAGAATTTGTGGGAAAATTCCTCTATCATAAGATCTGAGGAGAAGACCACATTCCAGTTTCACCATCTTTCTCACAATTCTGGATGTTTCCTATTTGTTACAAAATGAACCACCAATTATCTGACCAGCTGGCAAGCACTTGTGTTTCCCAAAGAATTCCCGGAACCAAGTGAATTTGATAACTTCATCGAGATTCACAGAGTCTGGGAAATGACTCTACGGTTCATTGCTGGAAGTCTAAACATGTAAAAAATCAATCTACAATGGCTGGCTTTATGGGAAGATGTTCAGCTAAGCTCTTTGTACAATAATACACTAAGAGGCAGAGGACCTTTACTGAGTCAGCAGAGATTTCTGCGATCACACTGAGCATATGTTGGTAATAAGAAGAGACTGGAAATAGATGCTGGAATCTACCTAATAAATGAGTCTGTCCTCAAGTCTTACAGATTTCCTTAAAATTGATTATTCTGGATAAATCTTTGATGCGAAAGGACTTTTCATGGGACAAAATGTTTTATACAGGGAGAAGTTAGAGTTTGAATGATATTTTAGCTCCTAAAATTCATCTATAAAATAGATGCCTTCAATGCATTATATGAATTCTCCGGTGAGCACTGGCTATATTCTGGGATATAAGGAAAGTCAGCATGTGGTATTACTAGAAGGTTATAAGGGCTGAAACGCCGTCACTACATGATAATTTCATGGGCAGATGGACATAGCACTAACACCCCAATTTACACCAGGCAGCTCCAGCCTAAAGTGCTTCTAGACATCACGATACCAAAGTTCAGGGTCTCTGTTTCCCTTTCCTTTAGGAGTTGGTGTAGAAGTGTCTGGGTTTATTGATGCACCCAGGGCGAAACTGAGCTGCAGAGAAACCATTTCAGAGAAGGGAAGCAGGAAAAGCATTTTATCCTCATTCTTTAAGGAAAATGATCTCCCCTTTCCTTCCAAGGGTGGCTTCACTTAGTCAATCCACAACATCATTTCTTTATATTTGTCTCCAGTGAATTTTTTCAACTTCACATTAAAAGTAATTCTGTTGAAAAGAGACTCACAGACACAGAAAACAAACTTATGGTCATCAAAGGGAGAGGAGGGGAGAGATAAACTGGGAGTTTGGGATTAGCAGATACATACTATATACAGAATAAGCAAGGTCCTCTGTATAGCACAGTGAACTATATTCAATGACTTGCAATAACCTATAATTAAAAATAGGAAAAAATATGTATGTGTAACTCAGTCACTATGCTGTACACCAGAAACCAATATAACATAAATCTACTGTACTGCAATAAAGAAGTAATACTGTTCAAAAATCATACCACAGAATGTAAAATGGATGGTGATGGTTACACAACATTGTGAATGTACTGAACGCCACTGAACTGTACACTTAAAAATGGCTAAAATGGTACATCTTTTGCTGTGTGTTTTTTACCAAAATTTTGAAAAAGGCAAAAAAAAAAAAAGGAAAGAAAGAACTGAGGCCAGTGTTCACACTTATAAACGACTTAAGAGGGTTACTCCCAATAGAATCTAAACAATTTTTTTTGAACCAGAAAATAAAGCATCCATTTTTTTTTTACCTTAGATCTTAGAAAAATATTCATGGGGTAGGACCAGCTCAAGTAGAATAGCTGTGGAGAGCCTTATCACCTGGGGAGAATCAATGAATACCCACATGTGCGAGTAAATGGCTGTTAATATTTCTCCGCACAAAGGGCTCTTTTATGCATCTGGCAAAAAAGGCACAATCTGAATGTCGTTGGAAGTTACCGCAAATTATGCACCTGGGGCAGGCTTTGCACTAGAGAGATGATGGGGTCCAACAGCTACCAATCCACTAGCCCTTTGATGCTAAAACAAATCCGTACATGAGTTTCAATAAAGTCTGAATGTGGGAAAAGGTGGCAATAGCACAGATTAAGCTGGCAGAAAACAAAGAAGAGACTCTCAGGAAAATTCATCTGTAAAGGTATTTTCTCAAAGAGTAACTTACTTTAAAATGCACACCTGCACACACACTTAGATTTATGGCTGCACAAATGATCACACATGAGGAAGGGAAACCAAGTCCCTTGAGCATCATTTGAAAACCTGTATGAAGTTAGCAGTGGTTTAACATGAAAGGGATCTTGTGATGGATATTTTTAAAATTTGTCCCCACATTATTTGCACTGAGGCTGAAGGGGCAGACGTCTAATAAACTAAGAGCCTGGCTGACCATTCACCACCAGCCTCGATTAAAATATTCCAGCAGTGTCCTCTTTCCAGAAAAGAAACCAAATAGTAATTATATGTTCTTTTTTGGAGAACAAACTAGTGATCAGTGAAACCACATAATCAAATTTTTATCACTTTTTTTCATACTGGCTACTTTTAATTACGCTCCAAAAGGCATCTGAATTTCAATCTAGTGCACAGATAAGTTGGCTGATTGCTCACTGGGTCCCTCCTGCTTCCTCCATTTTGAGTAGGCTTTTCACAGACTCCTATAAAATTAAATTTTCGGAGGAGATTTACATTCCTGAGGAGTGTCTGGCAACTAAGCACTGAATAATAAATAGTATGAACCGTCACACAGAGCTTCAAGCTATTAAAAATTGTGAATCAAAGTTGCTTAGGTTTATTGTGCCTTTAAAACAGGCCTGTGCCTTCAGGTTATTTCTATTACATCAAGTTTTATGTGGGAGTATTTTCTTTCTCCTCTATAAGAATAAAGACAATTGTTTTCAGGTTCGGGGTATCTTCTACCCCCCCCCCTCCGCCCAGCTCCTCAAAGGGTTTGCCCTCCTTGATACAAGCTAATGTCCGCTTTTCTGAAATAACCTCATAGACAGAAATCTATAAAGATAACATTTGACCAAGTTTACAAAATTTGTATCTGCTGAGGTTTCAGAGAGCTGTTTCTGGAAGCATTCTGTTTTTTTCTGGATCGGGATTAAGGTAACCATGACAACCAGGGCATGCTCTTCTCCAGCGGAAGGCAACGGCTTCTCTCAAAGGCCTCGGCCCCTTTTCTCCTACCATTAATTTCTATAACCCACGTCTGATCTTAGGGTGCCGTTAACATTTCAGATTTCCTCCTGGCCCTCTGGCAGTTTTTGATCAGGTGGATAGAAGTATTAATAATTATGATGACTTAAGGAGCCACAGAAAATTTATTAAGTGAGTAGCCATGTGCAGGCACTATGCTGGCAGCTGAGGGAATGGAAATCAACACAAGTGTCACTGAGTCAGAGGATGAGACAATAAACCAGCTAAATCAGAATATATGGTAAGTGCTATGCTGGGGGGAGGGTGGGCACTCTGATGTCTCTTCTTACAAGGACACTAATCCTATCGACTTTTTGTTTTTGGTGGTGGGGGGAGGCATTTAGGCTTATTTATATGTTATGTTATGTTATGTTATTCATTCATTCATTCAATTGGAGGTACTGGGGATTGAACCCAGGACCTCATGCATGTTAAGCCACAGAGCTATTACTGCCACCCTCCCCCACCCCGTCTATGACCTCATTTGGCCTTACTTACTTCCTTATTCCAAATATAGCCACACTGGGAGTCAGGGCTTCAACTTACAAATGTGAGGAAGCGGGGACGCAATTCAGTCCACAGTACAAGGGCCACGAAGGACTGGCAGTACTGTCTACCCCCTAGGATCAATGTGAAAATGAAATAAAACTATGATCGTAAAGTACTTAACAAAGGGCCTGGCAGGTAACACACGTTTTCTACTTCGGTTGCTGCCACTGTGATGGGGGAAATGATAATTTATAGAATTAATGGCAGGGGAATGAGTTGACACTGGGAAGGATGTCCCATTTCCCAACCCCAGAGGCAGTCTCTGCAGTGTCACAGAACGGAGACCCTGGCTACCAAGTCTGCATGCGGTGTGACTGTGTCCCCCAGGGCAGAGTCCATGGCTAGGCCTAAGCTTACTCTGCCCTAGAATTCTGCTGCAACTGGTTCAGAGTAGTGCTTCTCCAATTTCTGTGCCCCCGACCATCTACAGACCTTGATAAGCTGCAGGTGCTGATTCAGGGGGGCTGGGGTGAGGCCCAAGACTCTCCAAGGGGAGGCTGCTGCTGGTGTAAAGACTCTGCTTGGAGAGCAAGGTGCCAGGCACGTCCATGAGTCACTGCTGAATGACATGTGGACCCTTGACAGGTAGGGCTGGCATGCACTGTGGTGTCTGGCTCTGATTCCCATCTGGGGATAACATCAAGCTTGAGACTCAACCAAAGGAAAAACACCAAACCCACTGTTATGGTAAAGTCCTAACTCCCTGTACCTGTGAACTTGACCTTATTCGGAAACGGGGTCATCGCAGACTTGACAGAGTTAAGATGAAGTCATTAGGGTGGGCCCTAACCCAACACGACTGGTGTCCTGATAAGAAGATGGTATGAAGACAGAGACATGCAAGGAAAAGGCCAGGTGAGGTCAGAGGCAGAGACAAATGGTGGGGCTGTGAGCCAGGGGTCACTCAGGATGGATGCCCCCCACTGCCTCCCCCACAGAAGCTGGAAGAGGCAGGAAAGGGTTTCACTCAGAGTCTCAGAGGGAGCAGGGCCCCGCTGATACCCTGATTTGGGACTTTCAGCCTCCAGTACTGGGACAGAATACCTTTCTGATGTTTCAGGCCACCAGTCATGGTACTTCATTCCCACAGCCCGAGCCAACTCAGTACAGTCCCCTTCTAAGGCGCTGTGACCCATCTCGTTAGCCACGCAGGGGCAGTGACAACGTGGTCACATCCAGCACAGTCCCTTTCGGATTAAGGGATTACAACAAAATAATAATCCAATAAGTAGATTCTGGGTAACAAAAACATTCTGGCCTTTAACATTTCTCTAACTCAAAAATCAAATAAACTCAGTAAGTAGGGGACTAATTATAGGAGGTAATTGATTTTTCTTGCTAACTGTTAAGTGCTGTTCCTCTTTTCATTGTTGTTGCTCTAGATGTGAGCAGTAGTCTACAAACGAAGTTCTTTCTACAACAGTCTCTTTTGGACCCTCCCATCCATGAGGTGGGAGGGGTGGGGTCCAGGCTGACATCACATAGCCCCCACATGCTCCCGCCACCCCCGCCGCCATCTGGGGCTCCCCTTTCCTGGCCCAGCTGCATGGAGTCAGAAGCTGTCAGTGAAGCAGAGGTCCAAGGATAGAAATTGAGAAAATTCATGGGAGCCCACCTATCTGTCCATAAATACCACTTTTCTTACAAATTTTAGCACAAAGCCACTGCCAGACTGGGCTTAATATAAATGACTAAAAGGTGAGGCTTGTGGCTACAGACAACAAACTGAATACATGTGGTTTACCTCCACTACATCCAGAAATCCCGCTTAAAAAAAACAGAAGAATGAAAAAAGGATAGATCAACACAGTTCTACTGATTAGCAGAGGGAACTATATTCAATACCTTGTAATGGCCTATAATGAAAAGAATATGAAAAGGAATATATGTGTGTGTAACTGACTCATTATGCTATACACCAAAATTCACACACTGTAAATTGACTATACTTCAATTTAAAAGAGAAAAAAATGAAAAGGAATATATTCACAGAAAAGAGAGAAAATGAGAAGAGACAGCAGGTGAGAGATTTCCCCCAAATTTAGGAAGATGACAGTGGAGAAAGCTGCAGTCTAATTACAGAGGAGAGGAGAGGCTGCAATAAGGAAGCAGCCAAATTGCGCAGAACTCCCCCAAAAGCTCAGAAACGGGAGACGCCAGGTACTTCCGATAATGCAGGGCAGAGTGAAAAACCTTTGAAAACACTGTAATTTGTTTCCTCATATAGCTAAGAGTTTATAACTAACATAACCCCAAAAGGTTATAAAAAGGAATATTTGGTTAACAAGAAAGCACTCTTGAAAATAAAAAATAGCACGGCAGAAACAAAAATGTCACTGCAAGAGTTTAAATACACAGTTGAAAATCCTCCTAGAAACTAGACCTGGTGACAAAGGGATGGCAGTGAGGAGAGGAGGCAAGACATGCAGAGACTCAGCTCGAGTTTCAGCATCTGACTAACGCAACTCGGACAGAGAGACCCATGGAGAAGGGACATTACTTGAGAGTAATATACAGAAAAATTTCAGAACTGAAGAGTGTTAACTTTCAAGTTGAAAAACAGCCAGAGAGTATCTCACAGCATAAACTAGTACAATCCATCTCAAAGTAAATTACTGGGAAGGTTTGGAACCCAAGTGATGAAAAGAAGATTCTGAAAGTTAGGAGAGAGAAAGGCAAAAGCTAGTGGGTCAGAATGGCTCAGGACTTCCGGATGGCACATTGGAAGCCAGAACAGAGATCCGACCATATTACGACCATCCGACCTGCCGGAGTAAATAAAGATGCAACTCCCTGGGGGCAGAGGAATAGGTGCATCTGCACACCTGCAATTCACCTATGCTGCACTCCTGGGGACACTCTGGGCCAGAGGACACAGAGCTGGTACCAAGGTCATGCTCACTGTGGGGCTGGGATTCAAATCCAGCTTCAGGGCATCTGCCTGAACTATTACGCCTCGGAGTCAATGTTCCCTCTAAACTCTTTTAAGACTTCCACCCCCTAATTTTGATGACCCAAATTGCCATGGAGAAAATGTGCTGATAAAACCAAGGGAAGAGTTTGACTCGTTGAAAATCCTGTAACTTGAGGCACTAAAGCTGGTCAGTGGGACACAGAATCTGATGTACGTGGTTAGTATGAACGCATAGGACACAGCCCCTGCAGACTAGGGCGAGTGTCATATAAACTAATTGTGACCTTCGTCTGCAAAGGCAGGACTCCTTAGGTAACTAAGAAATAGGACAGCTGAAATGTGGGAGGTGTTTCTCATGCTGTTTCCAGCCCCTGCGAGACCTAGAGAGGCAGCATAATGTAATTATTAAGCACAGGAACTGGAGACATTTGTCTTCTTGTAAATCCCATAAGTCCACTCCGTGGCGGTGGGATCTGGGGCGAGTTGCTCTTTGGGCCTCAGCTTGCACTCCTGTAGAATGGGCATGTGACAGAAATACTTCATGGGATTGTGGGGAATACTAAATGACTTAGTATACACCAAGCCTGAGGATGGTACCCAGGACTCAGCAAGTTCTACTGAGTATTAGCTAGGATGAGGAGGAAAATGACTCAAAGCCCAACAGTGGACTCAGTGGCAGCCTCGGCAGCCATGTGGTCACCGACGCTGGGCGCTGCCAACCAGAACGAGAACAGGAATGACAACTTTAGAACTGCAGTCTGGGGCGCTGGGACCAGGTCTTTAATCAGGGAGGATGTAGCTAAATGTTTAGACCTGCCCATCCACTAGGTGCACAAACACGGCGATTCTTCCTCCTCGCGGAGGCTCCAAGGGTGGCCCTGGTGTCTGTGGGGACACACTGTGCCCCTTGTTCCTGCTGCACTGAGCCCCAGCGTTCAGAACGCTCATTAAACACACTACAGATTGGATTTCAGAGTCCCAACTCCAGGCCACGAAGAGAATGGGCCCTTTCAGCTCCTTTGCTATAATTTAGCTGCATTAAGCCCATAGCATCATTAGCACAGAGCTCCCCTTCTTCCTTCATTCCAAGATGTGTGTGTGTGCGCGCGTGCAAGCGTGCACACGTGGTACAAGATTTCTAGTGCCTTCTTGCAAACACTTCATGTGTGAGCAAAAGAAGAAAAATGTTTCTGGAGAATTCGGTCATTCATAGCGCTGCGTTTATCCACTCCTGACCTTCATCAATTCACTGTCTTTTGATCACTTTTAGAAGGAGATGAATAAAAAAAAGTCCAAGATTTACTGAAAAAAACTTGCATGACATTCTGACACTTTAAATATCCATTCGACAGGGAATAATGTATCCTGCAGATAATGGATATGGCAAATAAATATAAGCCAGATTCTGACTGCTCAAGGAAAGCACTGTGCCCTTTAGGGCAAGAGAAAAATGCTGGCCTTCTCCTATCTATTTAGTTTGGCACTTTTCTCTCTGGACTCCATGGTCTAATTAAGCCTCAAAAGTGCATTCAGCCCAGTGAGCCTGAACCCCCTGAGAACAGCTGATATCACACCGTGGTCTGCAAAATTACTTTCCCAAAGGAAGATGCAAAGCAGATATTTTATAGACTTTAGCTTAACATTTGAACAGAAAGGTGAAGACTTTGTGAAACAAGGGACACGTGTGGTTCCCGTGTCTCATCTACCTCCATGTGCAGACAGAGCTTGTCAACTGGGTTTCTGAACACAACCTTCCCCAGAACGAATATCTGAGGTTCCTGGAGAACCTCCAAAAACATTAAATGAAAAGGGAAAAAAATTATTTAGAATGTTCACAGACACTTTCAACAGAAAACATTTTTAATGTTTTTCAATTAGTAGGGAGAACGGGAACATTTTCTCAATCCTGAAGAGGGATTTTAAAATTATTTCTTATGCAGAAGGCTTTTACATTCAAAATATGTCAATCAAGTGTGAAAACATAGCTTCCAGGGATCCTTTAAGAATTCTTGGCTCTAGAGTCTCTAGAAAATCTCCCAAACAAATACAATTACTTTTCAATCTTCTTCATGTACTTCTTGGGTTTGATAGTCTGTTAACTGTGGAAGTGATGGGGGGGTGGGAGTGGGCTGCAGCCCCAGGTTTATGCATTTGCAAGGAGATCAGAGTTCTAGGCAAAGAGCTAGGACTTCTGTTGCTTTGAAAAGCTCAGATAAATTAAAGCACAGAGGCTCTAGTCTTGGGGAAAGAGAACTCAGAAGTGAGATGAGTACATGGCAAAACTAAAGGATGCATATCTAAAAGAGACAGACAGCAGGCAGTATAGGAAGTAAACAGGAGGTAGAAAGGTAGTTCCAGGGGCAGGGGGTCGGGTGAGGGTGGAGAGTTCTTGTTTAATGGAGACAGAGCTCAGTTTGGGAAGATGAAGCAAACTCTGGAGACGGATGGTGATGATGGCTTCATGACAATGTGAATGTACTTACTGCCACTGAACCGTACCCTTATACGTGCTAAAGACAGTATGTTTTATTTTAGATGTATTTTACCACAATAAGAAAGTATGGGAAAAATATCCCCAAATACTGACAGTCTATGGAAGGAACTGGTAAATTTAGAGGTGAAGAGGAAGAAAAAAAATCAAGTATCATAAAAAGTATTTTCATAATAAAGACAGAGGGTAAGCAAACACTTGTGACATTTCCCATGCATGAAACTATTACCATTACATATAAATATATGTGAGATTACATTCGAGAGCAGCACGCAGAGGGGGAAGACATGGGTTCTGGTGTCGTCGGGTTATAATTTCAATGCCTGGCTACGGAGCCCAGGATGGGAACTGATTTTCCTTTCCTAGCAATGGAATGATGATATTCCCTGAAGAGATGGCTGGGAGAATTAAATGAATACCCATAAAGTGCCAAGGACCAGAGCCAGCATTTAGCAGAGACTCAATAAATCATAGTTAACCATCATGCTTCATTTTTAGTAGAAACATTTTCCAAGTTATTTCTAACTTTTGGTACCAATGAAAACTTCCTCTTGAGCATGTTTAAACCTCACACTTTAACCACTATGAAATAGTATTTATATTTGCCCTTATATTCTAGTATCTTCTAATGAGGGGCTGAGGAATGAGATAATGGACATTAGACAAAGGAGGGGGAGTGGGGAACAGACTACATGATCTACAGACTAAGAACCCACTAAGAAGCAAAAAAATTACATGCGTTCACTGTTGATAACAGTCCTTTCCCACCAGCAACTTGCTATATTAAGACAAAATATAAGCGTACAGACCCTAGACCTAGAGAGAAAGAAATTTACAAATAAGTATATAGCAAAAGTGCAGAAAGCATATCCCCAAACACTAACAGTCTACCAGAAGGACTGAAACAGTTGGAGTTAAACGCATCTTTCCTTTAAGAATCAGACAACAAGCTCTTTGGGGGTTACTAAACCACAGTGCTGACAGACAAGATCATTCTGCATGGTTTACACACAGATTCTTTAAGTTCTTACAAACTCAACAGAAAGGAACGTTGATCACCAGCCAGGATTTAATTGAAGAACTAATTCCAGTCTAGAAATAATTCAGAGGGGACTCTGAAAATCAGGTTTACCCAGAGGCTTCAAATCATCCACGTCCTCTAACCCCATACACATCCAGAGTCTCACATGCGTGAAGAGTCTGGAAAAGGACCCCACACCCCAACAATTCTGATACACACACACACACACACACATTCGTGGCACACAAGAACTTGGACATCATGCAGCTTACCCTTTTACAGCATTCTCCTCGAACTTCCCAGTTTGAAGAACTTGTTGTTGTTCTGTTTTGTTTTGGGGTTGGGGGGAGGTAATTAGGTTTTTTACTTATTTATTTTAATGGAGGTACTGGGGACTGAACCCAGGACCTCATGCATGCTAAGCACGTGCTCTACTCCTGAGCTACACCTTTCCCCTTGAATACCTTGTTGACATTATTTTTCATGACAATTTCTTTGTATTTCTCTGCTGCTTTTGACTTTTGTCCCTTATGATTACCATCTGACTTATTACATAAATAATTCCCAAACAGCTTCTCAAGTCAGTTATCAGAAACAGTCATCTACTAAATCGGATGTTGTCACTCCTCTGAAACTCAGAGTAAAAGCCAGAGTCCTTACAATGGAAAACAAGGCCCCAGGGGGCCTGCTCTACCCTATATCACCACGTCACCCACATCTGAGGTAATATCCAATTGCTTTCCCTCTTGCTCACTCTGTTCCAGCCACTCTGGCCTCCTTCTTGTTTTCTGAGCGTATCAGGCACATACGAGCCTCAGGGCCTTTGCACTGGCTGGTCTCGCTGCCGGGAACATTCTCTTCCCAGAAATCTTCATAGATAATTCTTACCTCTTTTGAATCTTTACACAAATGTCAGCTTCTCAATAGGACTGACCCTAAACACCCCAGTTAAAACTCCAATTAACCCCTACAGGTCCCATCCTTTTATTCTGATCTATTTCTTTTCTTTTTTTGCTTTCAGTTATCACTCTCTAGCATCTAAAACAATGTTATTTCTTTATAATGTTTCTTAGATCTGGCAGTCTTTCTCTGGTAGAATGCATGCTCTGCTAGAATTGGACTTTTTTTTTTTTACTGAAGTAGTCAGTTTACAATGTTGTGTCAATTTCTGGTGTACAGCATAATGTTTCAGTCATACTTACACATACATACATTTGTTTTCATACTCTTTTTCATTATAGGTTATGACAAAATACTGAATATAGTTCCCTGTGCTATACAGTTAGGACCTTATTGTTTATCTATTTTATATATATAGTAGTTAGTATGTTGCAAATCTCAAACTCCCATTTTATCCCTTCCCACCCCTCTCCCTGCTGGTAACCATAAGTTTGTTTTCTACAACTGTGAGTCTGTTTCTGTTTTGTAAATAAGTTCATTTGTGTCTTTTTTTTTTTTAAGATTTCACATAAGTGGTATCATGTGCTATTTCTCTCTCCTTCTGTCTTACTTCACTCAGAATGATGATCTCCAGGTCCATCCATGTAGCTGTAAATGACATTATTTTATTCTTTTTTATGGCTGAGCAGTATTCTATTGTATAAATATACCACAGCTTCTTTATCTAGTCACCTGTTGATGGACATTTAGGTTGTTCCATAGAACATGAATCTTTTGTCCACTGGAACAGGACGACCCACAGAAGGCACTCAAAGATTTGCTGATGGATGAACGAATGAAATCACTTTAAAACTGTAATTCTCATGGAGAGACTATAATAGCACAAGACTTAACAAAAACAACTCTAAACTGGGGTCTAGATCCTAAAGCCAAAATGAGAATCTATTTTTATTTCAAGAAATTGTTTCTCAAAGAGTCAACATCTTCCAAAAGCCACGCATGTAGAACACTCATGAAAGGCCAACATCAGGGCAAATGTTAAAAGGAAAATGAGAAAACAAAAGATGACCTTCTACTGATCAGGAATCATATGTCAAACTGGGCATGATGCACCAATCTAGCTATGGGACAGTCACACAGGGACAGGAACACCCACAGGCAGACCGCACTGGCAGAGGGAAACCCTCACGTCAAAACAGTAACTGGCTGTGGGGCGTCTCCGCCTTACACCTCAGACAGCTTTTGTGAATATTCTAAATACGTGAAAGAAAAGGAGGGTTTGTGTTCTTCTTAATGCTGCCGAGAAAGTACATGAGGGCGCCGACTAGTCCTGATGCAGTGTTTTGAGGCGTCCAGAACTTCAGTTTTCTCCTGAACTGGTTGTGTGTGATTATTTCAAAATTCAGTCCAGGGAAAGACCCCTTGGACGGAGCACATTCTGTTGTTAATTCACACTGGCTTTCAGGTTTTGGCTCAGTTCAAGCCCCTGTTATGAAACCTTATTTGAAAGCAGAGCAATCAGCGTCTTAGTGACCCTTCACTCTCCTGCAGCCTCACCACTGCCCAGCTAGCGACGGGAAAATAAAAAACCAAAAAAAAAAAAAAAAGTGAGCTATATAAGAAAAAGCACGGGTACAGATTATGTCTTACATAAAATCCTGCCCAATTACAATTTAGCAACATGGGCAGTCTACGGCATCCAAGCATTACCACTGAGAAAAGCCACATTTCAAAACACACAGATGTTTCTGAAAAAAACAGGAGCAAGCAATAAGAACTATCATTAGAAACAGTCCTCTATGATGGAAAAGAATCTGAAAAAGAATACACGTGTATATAAAAAACTGAATCACTTTGCTGTACACCTGAAACTAACACAACATTGTAAATCAACTAAACTAAAATAACAATAGTGAAACAGTTCTCCATGGTTTAACAGCATCTGAAACATTCATCTGCAATGGTGATGAACAGCAAGGGATGCAAGGAACTGAAAACTCAGTGTGTTCCCCTCAGTAAAGAGTTTGAGTTCTTCAGGGTGACAGCATTCTATCAATGGTATGGACTCAGTAAATGAATTCTGCCCAAATTTATAAACAATGACCTTAGTGCTAAGGCCAAATTAGGGGGAGGGTATAGCTCAGTGGTAGAGTCCATGCCTAGCATGCAGGAGGTCCTGGGTTCAATCCCCAGCACCTCCACTAAAAAAGTAAATAAATAAACCTCATTACCTACCCTCAACCTCCAAAAAGGAAAATAAAGTTAAAAAAAAATAACCAAATTAAACTAAAATATCGGAGGGCAATAAGCTTGTTCTTGAAACAGAGTCTGTCATCTGTTGAAAATTAAATACATCCTGATAGAAGAAATAGAGTTCACAGATTTGCCTAGAAATTGAATAGACTTAGTTCTGGCTGAGAGAGGCAGGAAAAAAGTCTAGTTTTTAAAGTCTGGATCGGCCTTTCACCACCTAATTTTTTAGTTAATTATGCAAGATGACTTTAACATGTTTTAAATAGTGATGCCAAAAAAACTGCTAATTAGAGCCCCATATCCTCATAGGTATATGCTGCTGGCACTCTATTTTACGAAATGTCTGTGAAAAGTTACAGATTGTTCTCTCTTCCTTAAAGGCATGATTAGCCCAAATTGCACCGAAACAGGAGAGAAGACTCAGAAATGAATATATTTGTAAAAGAAAGCAGAGAACGGATTCACAGAAACACAGCAGAGTGATGGTTAGCAGGGGCTGGGGAAGGGGACAGAACTTCTGATTCGCAGGATGACAAAATTCTTGAGATGTGTTTTGGAACAATGTGAATATACTTAACACTACCGAGGGGTACACTTAAAAATGGCTAAGATGGGAAATTTTCTATGTGTTTTTAATCACAATTTAAAGAAAGAAAAGCAGGATGACTACATCTCCAAGTCTGAGCCTGTGAAAACGGATCTTTCCTTCCTGAAGGATAATACAAGCCAGGTTGGTTTATTAATTGCATGAGACAAAAGTCTAAAGCATAATTAAAACACTAGAGGCAGGCGACACACATGTGTTTATTCGTCACCAAGTTGAGGGAGCCATTTGTGTTTTTATGTTTGGTTTTCATTTTTTTTTTTTTTGAAGCAGTCATCTATTGACGGATCGCCCACTGGAAAAATTTCAAAGGCATTTAGTATATCGTAAATACCTCCGTTTTAGCTCAATGTGCCTCCAAGCCTGTCTGGCAAACCTACGGAGAGCAGTGATGAAAAAAGCTTTGTTTTCTCTGTGGAGGTGCTCGTGCTGGTTTCAGGGTATGAAGAATAAAGTGCAGCTGAGTTCAGACTCGGTGGTTCCAGTTTTTCCTTCCTTTCTTCTTAAACATTACCACACACCTCTAATCAACGTGCTGTGTTGTACTCAGCTACAAACTCTTTCTGTATGACAGCTCTGTCAAAACCAAACTGGAAAAGCTACAAATAGAGAAATATTCCTGAGACATCTTTTGAGTAGGTGTTTACGAAGGTGCCTCTCTGACTTACCAAAGCCTTTTGACACACACATGTAATTTTGAATTAAGGAACCTGATTCTGCGTTCACGGGTACCAGATGGATTAGTGAGATAAGGCTGGACGAGCCTTTCCCCGAATCTCAGCCTGTCAAGCGCCACCCAGAAGTCTGCAATTGCTCATGCCTGAAGAGGCTGGGAGAGCACTGATGAGGCTCTTTAATACGAAAATGACCAGTCTCACCTGAATTTAATCAGCCACCCAATGAAGCAAGCAGGAGCCTTCATTTTAGGATCATACAGTTACCCAAATACCAGGAACACTACATACGAGAGAGGCCCAGGAACAACGGTCGATGGTATTATTAAATCAAATCAGTAATAAGTTGAGTGTAAAGACAGATCTAAAGATATTGTAAAAAAAAAATTCAGTATCTATTTCTAGAAGTACTGTTTCAGTACTCACGGGAAGATGGCTGTAGAAATACAGGACAGAAATAACTTCTCCCACTGCAACATCAAATGCATAAACTCAGCCCCCCGGCACAAAAGACTGAATGTTCATGCCTTCCCAAACGTCATACATTAAAACCTAGTCACCATTGTGATGGTATTAGGAGGTGGAGCCCCTATGAATGCGATTAGTGCCCTTTTAGGTGAGATCCCCAAGAGCTCTCTTGTCCCTTCTGTGTGAGGACAACAGGGAGAAGACAGCTGTCTATGAACCAAGACTGGGTTCACACCAGACACCAAATCTGCCAGCACCTTGATCTTGGACTTCCCAGCCTCCGGGAACTCTGAGAAATAAATTTCTGTTGTTTATAATCTACTCAGTCTATGGCATCTGTTTAGAGCGGCCCCAACGAAGATCCCTGGGGACCATAACAAAACAAATTTTACATTAGAACAAAGAGAAGTGGTAGGGGGACTTTACCCATATTAGTGGGAATGTGACCATCCATGAAAAATACATCTGCTACTGTCTTTCTGCAGAAAGGCTCCTGCTGAAGTGGGAGGGGTTCAGGGGGAGAGGTAAGAGATTCAGCAGGGAGCAGGGCTGGCAAAGAAAGTTCGACATTAGCAAAATGAACATCTAGTTCTCTGCTTCCTAAGAATGGCCCGAGGAGAGCAAACCCGGGACCATTCCAGTGACAGATACTGTGGATGTAGATTTTTGGCTTAGAGAGAATGAACACTCTAAAATAAAAATATTCAACAGCTTAACAGTTTGTCTTGGAAAGAAATGAGCTGCCACCTCCAACAGGGTTTAAACATAAACGGGGGAAGAGAGAAGATGCTGGCTTCAGGAAGAATGTTGCCCTTCCTGCCTGTGGGGGCGTTCTTCTCCCCAAGTCAGATACTAGTTCTCTTCTTGCTCCTGGGTGGGCCTATGGTTAGTTTATTTTTTTAAAAGAAAGCTTACAGTTATATAACATGAGGCAGCATATTCTATATCTAGATAAGCTCAGGTATCATCAGATACAAAGACCCTGATCTGGTGGGGAAATAGAAAAATCACTGGAAACAACATGGTACAAGCAACTTGGAAGGAACGAAATGGATCTACTGATTAATGGTGATCTGGCTACCTGCGTGGGTGTGCGTGCCCACAAATTATTTGCACAACAAAATTTACAGATGGCTTAGTGATCTGCATCTTGAATAAACACTTATCTTGTAGGAGACAGCTGGTTTCCTACTGCAGCTGGTAGAGGCTGTCTGTCCAGGTTGAACACTGTGTTGATTCCTCCCCCTGCATCCGAGACTCAAGATCTTTCCACACTGACTTCCACACATACATCCCCCGTCCCCAGTAAAACAATGTTACCACCACTGTTTAAAAGACACCTGAAGTCAGCCACTTTTTGAAAAAAATTTCCGCCAAAGGTTAGTCAAGTCTATTTAAATTCTCTAAGAAGTCACAGAATTGAAAACACATGATAGTAAAGAGACATCTGAAAAAACCTAAAGATTAAGAGAATTAGTTATAAAAGGAGTGAAGTAAAGGGGGGAGGCGTACAGTTTGGATTCCCCCAAAATTGGAGCCAATTTTGGCCCAAAGGGAAAAGGAAGGAGGCTAGCAAATGAATTGCGTTTATGGAAAGAATAAATCCCTTCGATGTTTCCCAGCTTAAAGAAAAAGATACTGCAATTTGTCAGTCATTTTAGGTACCAACTGAAAGAAGTCACCAAGCTTCTAGTATGATTCACTCCACAAAGCATTTCACCTTACGTCACGTGCTCTGGGTGCTCACAAATATACTTCAGTTTTGCAGGATGAAAAAGTTCTAGGAATTGGCTGCACGATAATGTGAATGCACTTATCACCGAATTTCAAAACAGTGCAAGCGACAAATTTCATGTTACATGTATTTTACCAGAATTAGCAAACCTTTTCAAAGATATTATGATGAGAAAGACAGACGATACTGAATTTTGGTGAGGACGTGAGGCAATTAGAATTGCTGGGAGAGGAAAGGGGTCCACTCCTTTGGGAAACCGCTGCACGGTTTCTAGGCTGAATGTATGCACACACCCAGGAAGTTCATCAACATGCACAGCAATCAGTGTACATGTACGTATTCGCCAGAAGACATGCAACAACCCCAAATGAGAAACATTCCTTCATTAGTAGAATGAATAAATTCTGATGTTCATTCCAGCAATAAGAATGAATATATCATGGCCAGACCTAACAGCATGGATGAATCTCTCAAACATAACACCCAGTGAAAGAATTCATGCAAGAGAATACACGCTGTTCGCCCTCTGCATCCACGGGTTTCACGTCTGCAGATTCCGCCAACCGCGGATATGGAGGACCGAATGTACTCCGTCACTTTATAGAAGGGACTTAGCCATTGTGGATTTTAGTTTTGCAGGGGAGGGGGGTGGCCCTGGAACCAATCCCCTGCAGATAGCAAGGGATGATGTTAGTTGATTCCACTGATCATGAACCCATGTGTCATACAAAACTATGATATTAAAGATCAGGACAGTAGTTATGATCAGGAGAGAATTTGTGGGGTTGAATGTCTTCTATTACTCGATCTGGATAAAGGACACCTGAGTTGTTCACCTTGTGATTTGGGCATGTTTCTATATGAGTTTTTTTACGATAATAATGTTTTTTAAAAGTCACCGTTATAACTTGATAGAATTCATCTATTCTTATGATTAACCTGACTCTATGTTCCTAAAATGTGACACCTAAGCCCTGAATTCTTCCTCCTCCAGTCAGGTTTCTGCAACATCAACATGCAAGAGTTTTGAAGAGCTCTCTGCCACCCAGCCTCACACACTGCCGGCTCGAAAGGTATCTTCTGGACGTTCACCAGAATGCTTATTCTGTCCTGGATGTAGGCAGCTTTTCTCTGCTGCCTCTGTGCGTTTCTGCCAGGATCCCTCCCAGGCTGGGTGAAGAATGAGCATGGAGACTCGAATTCCTGGTTAAGAGGTCTGAAACGTGGATAAAAAGGGGAAGGACCACTCCCCAGTACTGACTGAACTTCTACTGAAGTACAATAATAAAAAATCCTGCACTTGAAGGGTCTCTAGTACAAACAGAAAACACGCAGGACTGGCTATAACAGTCATCACATACAAAAGCATAATGAAGTTTCAGGAGACTGCTGCTCATTACTCTGTAATAATAACTGTCACTGGGTAGCCAGTGATTATTATTCTTTTTTTTTTTTATTTCCACGGATGTTCCTTAGAAGTTATTTGCCAATCAGGCTGGGAAACGTTCATTATTTCCCGACAGTTCATGACAGTGTCCTGAATTGCTTTCACAACATCAACTTCACTCACTCTATCCAGTTTGGCTAAGAAATTTCAATTCCCTTGTTAATGTCTCAACAAACAGAACCCTGCAATGCTCTCCGTGGTTGTTAGGAAGGCAGCCAAGAGTCACTGAGGCCAAGTGGTTGGAGAGGCTTTGCTGGACAGTGAAAGGCAGGAGCGTAACACCCCACTGACCCCCAAAATGGGGTCCAGCTCATCAGGACCTGATGCCTCCAGGAGTCTTACTGGCCCAAAGGGAAAAAGGAAAGGAGTTTGAGAAAAGAATGGTTGTGAAGGCACAGGATTTGGAAGATGCTCAAAAAACACACCAGGTTTGGTCAACACACTTTGACCACAGAAAACAGACCAGTGAGGGCGTCATACTTTTTTCTTTTAAAGACAATAGAAAAATAGCTCTGGAAGGCAACATATCCCAAAGTAGACTCTTTTCAGAACATGTCAAATAATTATTCCATCCAACTACTCATACTCAACGACTGAATCATGAATTTCAGCTCAGTAACAGTTTGCAGACAGTTATAAATTAAACGTGAAAACGCTGAATACCCAGGCCACGCATTACAAAATCAATCTTATATAAGGAGCAGTAAGAACTGTACTTTCCTTGTCTCTATTGCCAAAACACACAAGCTGGATTAGATGGAGCAAGCTTTCCTCATGAAAACGGGATCTCCTTCATGAAAGATCGGGCAGTGAAGTCTCTGAGAGATTTGAGCTCTTATTTTTTTTCCAAGCCACAGATTAGAACAAAGAAAACCAAGAGCCACCTGGAATGGAGAAAACATCTTCGAAACCAGGACTATACAAAAATTCAAATTTATAAGTGGAATAAAGTGAGGGATCATGTTAACCCTTAAATCACAGACCGCAAGAGCAAATCGTCCTAGTACCTTAAACGTATGAACCAAGTAACACGACTGACTTACAAGCAATTCTTCAGACACAGTTCAGCTGTGATGCAGCTCAGAATGTATACTAAATACAAAGATGACTACATTCTCTTCTGGTTCTTGTGTATTTAACTGCTCTGCAGTTAACTTGCTTAAAGGCTAAAAAAAAAATCACGTTGTTGACATTCAACAGGAAGACAAAAATATGGGATTTTACAAATATTCTCTGAATTATTCTAGAATAGGAGAGACATTTTGTTCCCCCTAGAGACTGGATAGTTAACCACAAGTAGTAAGAATCTAAGTTTTTTGTTCTGTATATAACAGCAAAATAAACTAGACTTTTTTTTTTTGTATGAAGACCTGTCTTTCTAGTCTCCTTTAAAAGTAAAAAAAAAAAAACTGAACAAGTGGCAATTAGTGAAACCATCAAAGATGGTCTTCAAGAATCTCCCTTTAAGACAGAACAATCCAGAATGAACAGATAAACATGTAGATCAAAACAAGTCGGTAATATTTTCATGTCTAAGGAAGAGGCTGGAAAATATTTCACAGGCATAAATTCAACATATTTATTAATGATACAGTAATGGTAGTCTCTGATGGGAAAGAAGAGTATCTTAATAACCACATCTACAAAGCCAGCAAGAAACTCCACAAGAAAAAAATTAAAAAGCTCATTACGAATCAAAGAATTTCTCATGCTAGAGAGGATGTGAACCACATTTTAAATAAAATCTAGCCACCTTTCTGATTTCACCACCTGGGCACACCTGCTTATACTACTTAATGAAAACTGCAAGGACAACTCTAAAATCTTTTATGAAATATGTGTATGGCAATTGCTCCCAACCCCCAACCAAAAAAACCCCACACCCCCCTCAAAGGTGGTTAATATATTGCTCATCTTATTGACTGTAAGCAACAAATGCTTTCCTTAACCACAAATGATCACAAGTGATAGACACACCCACTTCCAAAATGCAGTTCTGTGTGTTGCTGGCATTAATGTGGGTGGAGTGTGTGGTGTGTACGTGTGTTTGTGTTTTCACTGGGTTGGGTTTGGCTGTCTCTGTGTACAATGGCTACCACAACAAACGAAATTTAAAATTTGCCAATTCCACAGCGCTAGAAATTCTACCAAGCTGCGATCCTCGGATAGATCTCAGGCAACAGCCTGTACTTTTTCCACGCTCCTCAAGAGTTTTCCCTCTGTGCCCGGTAAGGGGCACCTGAGCCACACCCCAGTCTTGGATCCTGTGGCATTCCAAGAGAACCACATTCATCCCAGGAGCACTGATAGCCGAGAAGGGAGATGGCGCAGCCCCCCGGATGCTGCAAGGTAAGGCAGATAGCAGCTCACACCACAGCGATCCGGGGGCGTGTGAGCTCAGCCAGAGGCGGGCTGGCGTGGGGCCTGGGTGTCACCACGCGTCCCCGAGGATTCTGAACGTTGGCAGTTATTTTTCATCAGGTACATTTCAGATGTTGCTGACGGACACTACATCCCATGCCTGGCACTGTGCAAACACTGTCTGATTTCACCCTCACAGAAAGCCAACTAGGAAGCACGAGAGAAGAAACCGAGGGGCTGGAAGAGTAGTTTGCCCCGGGTGCCACAGCTCTTAATGGGCAGATTGGAGACTAAGTTCACATCTGCCTGACTCCAAAGCCTTGGCTGAGTACGTGGAGGGATCCAGTTCCCTCCGGGGAATGATGGCGTCAGGCATTCTTCTGTTCTGTAAGATTTCCAAACAGCAATGCTCCAATAAGCTATGGTTTCAATACCTGAGAAGTTAAAATCCGAAGGTCATTTGAGGCAAGGAGGCGTTCCTTAACCGATTTCTTAGAAGGGTCAGCCATTTATCAGTCAAGGTTAGTTTCCACAGTTTTCCTATCTCCATCTCAAATCACCTTGGCTCTTCTGCCACTTTCCCCCAGAGCTGTCTTCGAGTATTGCTGCCTTAGCCGCCCAACTCATATCCCACCCGTCACCTGAAGAGCAGGACGCCACTAAGACCCTGGATCCATCAGGTGGTGACCTGTGTTCTTGCCCCAGAGCTGCTTTCAAGTCTTAGAACCTCTTTCCAGACCCAACCATGCCGAACTGTGAGGCTAACTCACACTTAGGTGAATACTTGGACATGTAACTCAGGCTTGCTTTAGTTACCTGGACTCAAGACCTTTAGTAAGTTAACCCACTGACGGAGGGCTGAGAAGCCTGTGTTTCTAGATGACTCTACAGAAAGAAATGGGATCCTCGATTTCAAGGCATAGGGGCAGCAAGCCGACAGGTGCAAAATGACCAAAAGAGAAGGGGGTCTCTATTCCCGGAGCTCAGTGGTGGCGGCTTGGCTCTCCTGGCTCTCCAGACCAGCAGGACTGGACAGTTTGTCTGCATCAGACCAGCAGCCACAGGCACACTCCCATGTCATATCTTTCATGATGTGAAAGGAGCCAGCGAGAAGTTATGTCCACACTCCTCTTACGTAACTCAAAGGACTGCAATCTGTGAGTTAGACATTGAGGGGCTGGGGGCTGGGGGAGAGGTAGACTTGCATCTTCCCAAGTTGGAGGTGTCCCTCAGGAGAAAAACGTCAACAACCATTTTGCATTTAGACTCCCAGGCCTGGTGCAGAGGACGTGGAAGAGATGGCGAGTTAGCACTGACCACTACAAACAGCTTTAGCTCCTGTCGAAACCAGACTTAGTTCCAGCAACTCCTATCAACCTGCAGAGTTGGTGGCTTTGACAATGGCCATACTACCAAAGTAATCTACAGATTTCATGTGATCCCTATCAGATTACTCAGGACATTTTCCACAGAGCTAAAATTCATATGGAACCACACGAGACCCAGAATTGCCAAAGGAATTCTGAGGAAAAAGAATAAAGCTGGAGGCATAACCCTCCCAGAATTTAGTGAAGTCACCACAATTTCAGAAATTGTGCTTTCTGAAAAGCACAATTTCTGAAATTTTTTTTGTGCTTTCTGAAAAGCACAATTTCTGAAATTTTTTTTACCTTGCTCCTTTTATTACACACTCATCCTTAGAATGAAATGAATGGTTAGATACATAAATGTAAGACATAACATGAGAAAATCTAGGGTAATCATTTTAATCTGAGACTATGAATATCAACTCCAATTAGACTAAGTTGGCAACTTTACTATTTTTTTTCCTTACAAACACAAATAACAGACAAGCCTGATAATTTAACTCTTAATTGGTGGTTAGGGCTCTAGAATGTCCTTTTTTTAAAGATCATTTTAAAATCAAAGCACTAATTTGATACAGTAAAAGCATAGTACAGATATCCAAATTTCAGATCTGGCTTTTGCTAGATAGAGCCTAAGTAATAAAGAAGCATTTTTCCCTTTCCAGATAACACTTTAAAATATAAATAACTGTATTAAGTCCCACTGAATAGAGAATGAGAAAGTTCCTGGTATAAAAACTACCTTAGAAATTTGATAGCCATTTCATTCTACGGAGGGACAGAGACTGGATTTTGTTTGCTTTCCATAATGACTTCACATTCCCCCTCCATTTCAAATTACTTTTATTTTTAAACCAAACTTTTAAATGAACTGGTGAATGTGCAATTATAGTAATTAGAAGTTTTAACACAAGAGATGTTTGTGGTTTTAAACTTTCTAAATTGTGGTGACTTCACTGAAAGCTACAGTAATCAAAACAACACGGTACTGGCACGAAAAAAGACATATAGATCAATGGGACAGAACAGAGAGCCCAGAAATAAACCCACATACCTACAGACAATTAATCTTTGACAAAGGAGGCAAGAATATACAGTGAAGAAAAGACATTCTCTTTGGCAAGTGGTGTTGGGAATGCTGGACAATCCCATGTAAATCAGTGAAGTTAGAACACTCCCTCACACCATAAAAAATAAACTCAAAATGGCTTAAAGACTTAAATATAAGACATGACACCATAATACTGCTAGAAGAGAACATAAGCAAAATACTCCTGGACATAAATTGTAGCAATATCTTCTGAGATCAGTTTCCTAAGGCAAAAGAAAAGCAAAAATAAACAAATGGGACCTAATCAAACATATAAGCTTTTGCACAGCAAAGGAAACCATAAACAGAACAAAAAGACAACCTATGGAACGGAAGAATGTATTTGCAAACAATGCAACTGACAAGGGTTTAATTTCCAAAATATACAGCTTGTACAATTCAACAACAAAACAAACAACCCAATCAAAGAATGGGCAGCAGACAAACATTTTTCCAATGAAGATACACAGATGGACAACAGGCACATGAAAAGATGCTCCACATTGCTAATTATTAGAGAAATGCAAATCAAAACTACAATGAAGTATCACCTCATACCAGTCAGAATGGCCATTACCAAAAGTCTACAAATAGTAAATGCTGGAGAGGGTGTGGAGAAGAGGGAATCCTCCTACACTATTGGTGGGAATGTAAATTGGTGCAGCTGCTATGTAAAACAGTATGGAAGTTCCTTAAAAAAATAAAAATACAGTCACCATGTGATCCAGCAAACCCACTCCTGGGTATAATATACCCAGAAAAGACAAAAATTCTAATTCAAAAAGACACATGCATTCAATGTTCACAGCAGCACTATTCATAATAGGCAAGACATGGGCACAACCTTAATGTCCATCAACAGATGACTGGATAAAGATGTGGTACATACATACAATGGAATATTACTCATAAAAAATGAAATATTGCCATTTGCAGCAACATGGATGGACCTAGAGATTATCATACCAAGTGAAGTAAATCAGAGAAAGACAAATACCATATGAAATCACTTATATGTGGAGTCTAAAATAATAATACAAATCAACTTACTGACAAAACAGAAACAGATTCACAGACAGAGAAAATAAACTTATGGTTACTGGGAAAAGGGAAAAGAGAGGGGTAAGGATAAATTAGGAGTTTGGGATTAGCTGATACAAATTACGTCTAAAATAGATAAACAACAAGGATTTATTATATAGCATAGGGAACTATATTCAATATCTTGTAATTACTTATAATGGAAAAGAATCTGAAGCTGTACACCTGAAACTAAAACAATATTGTAAATCACCTGCAGTTTAATTTAAATATGTATATATTTTTGAACGGTGTTAGGCATGAGTATAAAATACCAACCAGCCTACTTTCTCAGCTTATAAGAATTAAAGTTAATAATGCATTTAGAACAAAAATAAAATATATAGAATACAAAAAAAGGAATAAAGCAAAGAAAATCAATGTTATAAATTTGCAAGAAAGAAAGAAATAAAAGGACAAGAACAGCGCCTTCATTTTTCCAAAGGTCACTGTTGGAGAAGTTCCAAATAAATGACTGCTTAAAGACAGTTTTGTTTACAATTCAATACAGATAAATCCTATGCTTTATCTAATGGTCTAAAGTGTCACATGGACACCAAGAAAGCAAGTTGAATCTGCTCATTCTCATCTGACTTAGTATCCCATTAGGTGTTGTGCCATCAGCTGCCAGGATAGAAGAAGGGAAAGGTGAAGAGAACCCTTGTTCTCCTTTCCACTTCATTGTCATCTTCTAAAGATGATCTTAAAAATTCAGCCTCACAAGGCTTAGGACGAATACAGGCAACCAGCGAGCTGAGCAAAACTAGATTCAGACGAACAAAAATCAGGCAGCAAGAGGTTTGCATCCAGATTGTTCAGAGGATGGGGACACAGACGGAGTCCTGAGCACACCTGGGCCAATCACAGAGCTTTTAAAAGAATTCAGAACTGCAACTGAGAAAATGATCTTGCATCTCTCTTTGGGGAAGGGCTGTGATTCTGGGCTCACGTCCCAGGATGGGCGTCTTCCACCTTCCACGAGGCCTGGGGAAGCAAGGAATGCAGGTCTCCAGATAGAGTGAACAAAGCAGGGCCATGAGGGAAACAAAGTGTGTCTGACCCCCAGACCAGGTTCAGATAACATCATAGTCCTCAAATGCATTCCTAACCTGGTGTCTGAGATGCTCTTGTAGCCTGAAAATCAATTTCCATCTTCCATCGAAGTTATCCTTTGTTTATAACCTCGGGTGTCCTAAGTAATTCAGAAATACACTTTTAACTCTTTTTCCAACTTATTTCAAGACAAGACTGTCTTTTTCAGTGAATACAGGTATCCAGATTTCAAAAATAAAGACGAGGCTTATATTTATATTAAAAACATCCTAGAATATTTTTGCCATGGAGGGTATTATGCTAAGTGAAATAAGCCAGGCAGAAAAAGCCAAATACTGCATGGTATCACTTATACATGGAATCTTAAAAAAAAAAAAGTTAAACGCATAGAAACAGACAATAGAATGGTGGTTGCCAAGGGCCGAGGGGGGAGAGGGGATAGGCAGAGGTTGGTGAAAGGGTACAAGCTTCTAGTTACAATATGAAGAAGGTCTGAGGACCTAATGGATAACATGGTGACTATAGCTGATAAGACTGTATTGTATAAAATTGCAATTTGCTAAGACAGTCGAACTTAAATGTTCTCACCCACACACAAAGATAAATATGTGAGACAACGGATGTGATAATTAACTAAATGGGGAGAATCCCTTCATATACACATATGTCAAATCATCACAATATACACTTTAAAACCTTACAATGTTATATTTTATATTTATACCTCAATTAAGCTGAAATTTAAAAAATTTCTAGAATGGTGGATTATAACACGATGTTCGAGAAACCAAAATAATTTGCTCCTACCAAGTTATACTTGACTTGTGAATTTTTTTTAAACATCCTCTACTGTGAATTTATATATAAATTTATGGGGGAAAAGTAGAGGAATAAGTAAAGACTGTAAACTTATTCTTGGTTTTCCATAATGGATCATAGTCTTCTCTTCCTAGTATTTTACTATTTGTTTAAATACTAAACTCCAAAGGGTGCAACATATCTGAAGACATGTATTTTATATATTACATAGATGCATGAATGAAACACACACAAGCAAAAGCCGTGAGTTGCACAGATGAGCCATGGCAACCTCATCACCCACTGCCTGTAACTGGAGGCAGGGAAGGAAACTCTAGAGGAACTGGGTAGCAACAGCAGCCTGTGTACCAGTCCAGGTCTCCCCAGCTCACCTCACCACCCAGGAGAAAGCAAGACTGGGCAGGGAAGGTGGCAAGAAGCCCAGTAAAGCAACAGCCACCTCCAACTGGCAGATGCTGGGGAAACAGGGTGGTCTGGTCACCTCCCAGCTCTTGTCCTGGGTCTCATCTTCTCCATGATTACATGAGATGACAGCATACGGATAGAATTGTGTGTCCCTTCAAAATTCCTCTATGTTGAAGCCCTGAACCCTCATATGGCTGAGTTTGGGTTAAGGAAGTAAATAAGGTCCAACGAAGTCAGAAGGGTGGAGCCGTGATCCGAGAGAATTAGTGTCCTTGTAAGAGGAGAAACCGAGAGCTCTCTCTCCTCATTCCCTTTCCCCCTCCCAAGTGAGGACACAGGGAGAATGTGGCTGTCTACAGGCCAGGACAAGAGATCACTCCAGGAACCACAACAGCCAGCATCTTGATCTTGGACATCTTAACCTCCGAAACTGTGAAAAGACACATTTCTGTTGTATAAGACACTCAATTGGTGGTATTTTGTTATGGCAGCTGGAGCTGATCAAGATAGCCACTTATCCCAAAAGACAGGGGATCCACTGAGAAACTCCAACTCCATTTTTCCTTTGGAAAACAGGTAGATAGAAACTAAACAATCACCTTTACAGCAGAAAGGGGCCTTAGAATCTAAGGAAGAGAAATTTTGTCTCAAGAACAAAATTTCCCATTTCCAATATATTTACCGACTGGATGCCTCCAGTTCTGAGCAACAGTGCAGACCACTTGAGATGGGGTTTCATTTGTAAATCTCTCCTGTCCACTACAAGATTTCCTTGATGCTAAGCGCTGGTCAAAATAAGAGCTCACCTTTCCAAGGTGACGGTGGGACTAGCGAGGGGCAACTGGGGGCAGACAGGAACTTCTCGAACCCAGCACAGCTCAGGGGCTTCCGCCTGCAGAGGAAGCCCTACACTTACCCCAGAGCTTCTCCTGCAAAAACCATAATACTGGATGTCTGCTTAGAATCAGCCTTACAGGGTTTCCTTCTCAGGTTTACCATCTACCAAGAACAAGTAGCAAAAACAGGATGAGAAGAACACACCTCTTTGCTTTCCATCAGTTGCTTCCAAGCAGGAGTTGACTCCTCACAGTGATCCTACACATCACACATGCTCAAATGTCAGGCCTAAACTGATGTCTGCCTATCACATCAGTGGCCACCCAAATGCCACTTGGGGGACAAGATCCATTTCACTGAAATCTTCCAATAATATTGTCATTGGGTAAAATTATAAACATGCTTAAAATGTGGTTTTTTTTGGAATCAGCTTGTTATGAATGGAATTTTAGCTCTGTTAGTAGATGGCTTTGGTGATGAAGCAACCTGTCACCCAGAGGTGCTCTAGTGGGAAAAGCAGTAAAAATGAGGTGTACCTGGCTTGTGAGCTCCCAAAGTGAGAGGAATATGACTGCGCACACGAGGGGCTGCTTGGGGTCGGCTGCCTGCTCCGGGGTGCTGGGGAGGGGGCTCTGGGCCCTGTATGGAGAGGGAGTACAGCATCAGGAGCTTGGGGGGCCGGGGTCCACTATGGCTGTTGGAGTGCCAGGTGTGTTGTGCCTCTGCTGTGTGACCCTGGGAAAGTTCCTCAACCCCTCTGTGCCTTCATGTTCTCATCTGTGACAAAAGCATCCACCTAGCCGGGTTCTCATGAAGAATAAACAGGGGCTCACAACCCCTACGTTAAAAGTTAACCATCAGCAGGGACTCACTTCAAGGAGTTATGGTCAGGTGTTACTGCTCACTGAGGCTGTTACAGCTATTCTTTTAGAAAGCCCATCTGCTTCAGAAGCAGGATGACAGCCAGAGGCCAGGTAGAAGAGGCCAAGAGGGTGTGGGACAGCTGGTCCCAGCCAAGGGGGCAGCCCTCTCTTCTGCGAGGGAATCCAAGGGACTGGAAGGAAAAAAGACGCAAACCAGACCAAAATACAAAGGTCCAGGGGTGGCCCCTGGAATACCAAGCTCATCCCAGGGCGCAGCACAGTCCCAGGTGTAGGACCACAGGGATGGAGCAGGTAAGATACTGATGCTCTTGCCTTGGTCCCAGAGCAGAGTCAAGTCTGTGGGAAGGAGCTGAGCTGGTGAGTCAGGGACTGTATGGGCTCCAAGCAAGTCACATGGGGCTACTGTCTCTGGCTGGGGAGTTCACCTTTCCAAAATTCATCCATTCAAGGGGAACTTCCCTTCCCTCCTTTCTTCCTTTCTTTCTTTCTTCTGAAGTCTAGTCAGTTTACAATGTTGTGTCAACTGCATAATGTTTCAGTCATATGTATACATACATATATTCCTTTTCATACTCTTTTTCATTATAGGTTACTACAAGATACTGAATATAGTTCCCTGTGCTATACAGTAGAACATTGTTGCTTATTTATTTTATGTATAGTAGCTAGTATCCGCACATCCCGACCTCCCAGTTTATCCCTTCCCACCCCCTTTCCCCTCTGGTAACCATAAGTTTGTTTTCTATGTCTGTGAGTCTCTCTTTTGCAAAATAGTTCACTTGCATTATTTTTTAAGATTCCACATAAAAGTGATATCATATGGTATTTTTCTTTCTCTTTCTGGCTCACTTTACTTAGTATGATGATCTCCAGGTCCATCATGTTGCTGCAAACGGCATTATTTTACTCTTTTTATGGCTGAGTAGTATTCCATTGCACATATATACCACAGCTTCTTTATCCAGTCATCTTTCAATGGACACGGGGACCTTTTTCTATTCACACAGTTGTACAGGCAGCCTGGCAGCTTCCCGAGACACGGACTGACACAAATACTGAATGAGGACAGAGCCCAGCCAAACACTGATACAGACAGGAATTCAATCATAGTCAGCAGAACTGTATAATCCACCCTAAACTGTCTCCTTCCACAGACTCCCCCACGACCCCCAGGCCCATTACATAAGATTGCATTTACTTTTATAGCCGGAAAGGTCTAGCTGTACTATCTGTAGGAGGGATAGGCCTGAATTTGCTGAATATTTGAAGCTATCTAAGATTATTAGTGATAATTAGGGGCTAAAAGACAAAGTTCTCAGAGCTATTTTGTCTGAGGATAATAATTATGATTCAGACTTGAAACCAAAATCAGCTTGAAATTCCTTACCCCCCAAATGCTCATCTGCTGAACTGGAACTCAGAAAACCATCAGTGAATTCTCCTCACTGGAGCAACTCATACATTTAAGATAACCTTTACATCTTTGCTTCCCTGAAACATCACGAGGGGAAGGAAGGAAAAGCACAAATATGAACCACTGCCTGCGTTTATCTTGGTCTCCCAAACACAGGCTGATGCTTCCAGAGCACACGGTCCTTTTATCTAAGGCTGCATATTCTCCATCTATGCCCTGTAAGTCCCTTTGGAGTGGGGAACGAACAGGCACAGGTAAATAATTTGAATTGTGCAGTTCACTTGACCCTCCATCAGCCGTATTAATAGACCATTTTAAATGTTGCTCAAAACATTTCATCCTTAATTTGTAATCAACTGTTATTGTGCAACCATCTGAAAAGGCCCAAAGAGGCACGCGGCTGAGCCCCAGAGGTCCTCCGTGCTGTTATCCATCTGCTGCTCTGCCCGCAGCCCCTCTCTCCCCTACGTCGTCGCCCTGGTCCTCTTCCAGGCTCCTCACTCCCAATCTGTAAACCATCTGCTGCCTCCAATCTGAGTCCTCAGGAAAACCAAAAGTTCCTCTCGACAACACATAAACACAGTATGTGCAGACGGGCTGCTGCTCTCTTTCCTAATCTGATCCATCCTCTTCCCCAGAAGTGACCGGGTCACCCCAGGAAATGCCACCCTCGGTCTGAACTTCCTTACAGCAGATACTGCCGCCAGGTCAAATGACAGGATTCCACCACAGACTTCCTTTCCCTCTTTCTTGAGCTACCTTGCAATTGAAAAATTAACAACAGTACTTTGAAGAATATAATAAACACCATTTAGACGGCCCTGTCCCTTACATTATATTATTTGATTCTTAGGTTTATTAGATAAAGCAAAGAAAAACCAGCATTTACTGAGTGTCTACTGAAATGATGCAAATTGCACTAGGTACAAGGATGCCTTGCTCTACTGCATTGCACTGTATTGTGCTTTACAGATACTGTTTTTGTTTGTTTGTGTTGTTTATTTTTACAAACTGAACATTTGTGGCAATCTTACGTTGAGCAAGTTTATCGGTGCCATTTTTCCAACAGCATTCGCTCACTTCATGTCTCTGTGTCACCTCTTGGTAATCCTTGAAACATTTCAAACCCTCCACCAGCAAAACGATGAAAACTTGCTGAGGGCTCAGATGACGATTAGCATTTTTTAGCAATATTTTAAAATTATATATTTTTTTAAGACACGATGCTATTGTACCCTCAACAGACTGCAGTATAAACACAACTTTCACACGCACTGGGAAAGCAAACCCATTCACGTGACTCGCTTTATTGTGATATTTGCTTTACTGTGGTGGAACCGAAACCACAGTTACCTCCTGGGTAATGTCTGTACCTTGTATACTTTACCTGGTCTGTCCTCACAGTGCCCTGAAAGGTAGCAATTATTTGGGGGAAATTTTAATTATTATTCGATCACTTCAGAAGCACTGTGATCAACCACTTGCTTGGAAGTGTTTTTAAAGATTTAAATAAAGGAATACATTTTGGTGCCCAGCAAAGCGTCAGGTATAGAGTAGGCTCTTGGGAAAATGTTTGCTCCTTCCACTTTCTCAGGGAGGAGAATGTGAATTTCACAGCTGCCTCCACTTCGCACATGGAGGGCGAGAGCTGGCCTACTTGTTTTGTTCTCTAAATTTTCTGCTTATAAATAATGTCCCTATCCTCCAAATCCTGCTACTTGGGGGTAAAAAAAAAAAACCAAAAAAAAACCCCAAGCCTGGCACAGCGGGGAGTAACTTAATTATTCCATTGAGTTATGTGAACCTCTTTTCACATAAAAAAAAAAAAAGCATTCCAACATTTTTTCACACATCATCGAAATTAGAACTAAAATGCTAGAAGATATCTACCTATTGTGTCTCTAATCTTTACAATTTGGAGAGCAAACACGAACCTTGGTAATTTAGCAAAGACTATCTTTTGGGGGGTGGTAATTAGGTTTATTTATTTATTTTTACTGGAGGTACTGGGGATTGAACCCAGGAAGACCATCTTAAAAACAGTGCTTAATTTGCAAGCAAGGAAACCTATCATTACAGAAGGCCAGTCCGGCTCATCAAAGTTTAGTTTTTCAAGGACAAGGCCTCTCTGGGAGTTGAGAACTACATTTAAAATTTCTCTTAGAAAGAGAAGATTTTTGAAGTAGAAAAGGGTCACCTACCAAAACACTGCAATTGCATTTAAAAAGCTACCACATCCCGGATTTGCCACTTATCAATTTTCCTTGCTCTCAGCTGGCAGAAAAAGGTTAAGAGAGCTTGTCACGGAACTAAAAGGCACTTTTCAAAGGGCACATTTTGAAGGGCAAAATTCACAAAAGTGAACGGGGATTTGGGGGTGTGGGTTTCAGATCTGCTGGGACCTTGGCAACCACAGTCCTTTCGGAAGGAAGGAACCTGGGCTAAAATCCCACCCAGCCTCTCCGCAGCCACGATTCTGATGTGGCCTTGACCTTTCTGGGCTTCAGTTTTCTTGTCTGTAAAATGAGGATCATACCACATCCCTTGCAGGTTTGCTGTGAAAGTTGAAACTCTCCCAGGTAAAAGTGTGCCCTGGGCCCACAGCGGAAGTTCGACATAGAGCATTGTTGCTGTGGCTGATTTGTGAGCAGTTTCATTTCCACCATAACTGTCACTGTCATTGACATTATGATCAGATCTTAAGGCAAGTCTCCTGCTGAACTTCCTAACTCCCCTACTTTCCCCAGCCCACAAACGTTCCCAACAATTTCTGGGAATGCAAGTCCTCACCCTTTACCTCTCCTTCCCAGGTAACTGGAAAGAGGGATGAGCTGACCTATGGTCCCAAGGATGCCTCTGACCACTTTGCAAAGTGGGTGGTGCAGGAAGAAGTATAAACTAAGATTCTTCTCCAACGGGAAACTTAAAATCTCAACAAACAATTCGAGGATATTTAAAAGGCACTCTATTTCTTGGAAGATCAAGTTACTGTTTAAAACAAATCTATGTGATGACCCACTTCACCATCACCAGTTGAGCTGAGGGTCTACACACAGCCTTGCAGGTAACATTTCTTCCCATGCCCCAAATCTACGATGTTTTCTTACTTGTAGCTGATAACCCCGCCACCCTCAAATTCAGGTTATAACCTCTATGATATAGAACCTATGTATTAGGTAATTTTAAAATTAATAATAATTTCCAGACTATACAAACAGCTCATACAACTAGTAACAAAAAAACCAAACAACCGAATCAAAAAATGGGCAGAAGACCTAAATAGACATTTCTCCAAAGAAGACATACAGGTGGCCAAAAGGCACATGAAAAGATACTCAATAACATTAATTATCAGAGAAATACAAATCAAAACTACAGTGAGATATCACTTCATACCGATCAGAATGGCCATCATTAAAAAGTCCACAAACAATAAATGCTAGAGAGGGTGTAAGGAAAAGGGAACCCTCCTACACTGTTGGTGGGAATGTAAATTGGTGCAGCCACTATGGAAAACAGTATCGATATTCCTTTAAAAATGAAAAGTACACCTACCATATGTCTAGCAATGCCACTCCTGGGCATACAGCTGGAGAAAACTCTAATTCGAAAAGATACATGCACCCCAATGTTCATAGAAACACTATTTGCAATAGCCAAAACATGGGAACAACCTAAATGTCCAGGTGACTGGATGAAGAAGATGTGGTGTATACATACGATGGAATACTACTTAGCCATAAAAAGAATGAAATAATGCCGTTTGTAACAACATGGAAGGATGTAGAGATTATCATACTAAGTGAAGTAAGTCAGACAGAAAAATATCACATGATATCACTTATATGTGGAATCTAAAAATGAAAGGAATAAACTTATTTACCAAACAAACAGACTCACAGAAACTTATGGTTACCAAAGAGGAAAGGCAGCGGGGAGGGATAAATTAAGAGTCTGGGATTAGCTGATACAAACTACTATATATAAACTAGGTAAACAACAAGGGCCTACTGTATATAGCACAGAGAACTACCACATTCAGTATCTTGTAATAATCTATAATGAGAAAGAATATATACATATATAACTCAATCACTGTGCTGCACACCAGAAACACAACACTGTAAATCAACTATACCCCAATAAAAAAATTACATTAAGAAAAGTAGCTGAAAAAAATTTCTTTTAGCTTCAGATTTCTCAATGTGACGTGCTCTGGGCTGCTTTAAGGCAGCTGCGCCTAGCCATGTGAGCAACTGCATGTAGCGACAACGGTGTCTGCTTCATCCTGAATCCTGAAGCACTGATACTGAGGTTTACTCTAGTCTTCAGCTATGATCCTCTGAAGGAGGAAGGGTTTAAGTGGTGGAATTGAGGAAATACCACTAACCAAGCGATTGCAGGGAGGCCCAGCGGCGACCTGTCTCTCAGGAGTCTACGGATCCAGATCTAGGTCAGGGAGTCACAGCTGCTGCCGCCCCAAGACAGGAGACCCAGCAGGTGGGGGATGCCAAGCGCGCCGCACCGTGGAGACAGCCCTCATTCCCCGTCTCTATTTTCTGGACTTGTCAATCACTATCTTTAAGCTAAGGCAACTGTGGAAAAATATTCGCTCTATTAAAGCAGACAAAAAAGCAGATTATGAATAGTACAGATAAAGAATGGTCCCGTTTGCATAAAAACCCTACACAAACGCACACAAATACAGTTTAAAAGATCTGAAAGACGGGAACGGACCAAGCTTGAAGGGGACTCTTTCTGAAGGCTAGAATTATGGGTGGTGAGTACGTTTTCTCCTTTTTGCTTGTTTCCTCCTCTAATTATGCTGCAGTAAAAAGAGATGACTTCATCATACGGGAAAAACAATGCAAGTCTTCCCCTACTGCCTGAACCCAAGGTGGCCTGTTTCGGGAAGGGGCTGCCCACAAAGGCTGTGTGGCCCACCACTTACTCCACCAGCAGCTCCTGCACTGCGTTTTCTGTCCTCCCGTTAACTTATCTCAGCGCCTGCTCTTCCTGGTTCTGCCCAATATGGGGCCCCTCCCCTTTCTTTGCTCTTTTGATTCATTTCTAAGCATTGGCTCTTGGCCTCTCACCTTGTTCCAGTCCCTTTAGCTTCCTATAGCTTCTCTCCCATCAAGGTGTCCAAGAGAAACATAGTGTGAGCCACAAATAAAATTTCAATTTTTCCAGTAGTGATATTTTTTTAAAGTAAAAAAACTGATGAATCTTAATATAATTTATGGAACCCAGTATATCCAAGATATGATTTTAACATATAATCAATATTTTTAAATTGAGTTATTTTACTTTTTTTGGTACTAAGTTTTCAAAATCAGAGTGTATTTTACTCTTAGAACCCATCTCTCTTTGGATGGGCCACATTCCAAGTGCTCACTGGCCAGGTGTGGCCGGTCAGACTGTGCTGGTCTAGCCTATAATCCTGTCTTCTGTCTTTCTCCACTGCCCGTCCTTCCTGAGTCACTCGGCGCACCATGTCAGAGGGCATCAGATCCGTCGATCTCGCCAAGTCAAAGTTCTCGGCTGCTGGATCAACAAAGGACATCCTTATAATCCAGTCCTCCAGCCCTAACTTGCCCTGAATGAGCACCAGAAAGGGCAGTGGTCTTGAAATCTACTCACTGAGTAAGTATTTACCCCATATCCGCTGTATGACAAATGCAGATATGACTGTTATTGTCCCCAAGGTCCGTACACAGTTCTTTGGGAAAAGCCACATAAACAAAGCCCAGTGTGACACATAATGCACTCAAGGAATGCCTGTGCTGTGGAACCACAGCGGGTGAAGTTACGATGAATTCTGTGGGTTTCAGAGCCCAGGAGACCGGGAAGTTTGGCCAAGGGAGGGGAGGGAGGCTGGTCCAAGGCAAGGGGAAGAGCACACAAAGGCTGAGAAGCATGAACGTGCAGAGTCTTCCCCCCAGACAACAAAGAGGATGCAAAAAAGGCGGGGGAAGGGATAAGGCAAGAAGGTAGACTAGCGTCCCGACTGTAAAAGATCCTGGATACCCTGCTAGGTACTGGACCTTTATCCTGTGAGCAATGAAACATCACTGAGGGGTGTTTTGCAAGAGCATGCTGTGATCAGATTTGGGATTTAGAAGCTCTGGCAGAGGGTATAATAATACCAGAGGGGGGGGAGACAGAAAGCACAAGGAAAACAGTCCTCATCATTTCCAGCTGGCGGCTGTGAAGAACTAAACCGAGCACCAGAGAGATGCAAGAGATAAATGAGGACCCAGAAGTGACAAGTTTTTATTTAGCGGGAGGAGACTGGGACCCGTGACGAAAAGTGGTTGCCAATGAAACCACATTGGCTCGTCGTGTGTCTGGTGTGGGACTCTCTCAGACATGAGGCTTGTGGGTCAGAGGAAAGGAGTCTGGACAGAGCCTCAGGCACCCCCACCCCACTGGGCACCAGGGTGAGGGATGAGCCCATGAGGTGGACTGGAAGTCAGAGATGCAGGGAAGACAATGATGGACCTCGGGCAAGGAACACGCTCCAGTGGAAAAGGACACTTTCTTCCATTAGTTCCAACAATTCCATCCATAACAAGATATGTGCAAGGTATTCAAATTCCATTTCTAATCAATTTTGTAAAATTCCCCACCTAATTCCAAAACAGACAATTTTATATCAGCCAGAACTGCCTTTTAAGGAAAAAGAAAATCAATGTCTACAAGTAAAACCCTAAACCTTTGCTTTTTCCAGCATTTTGGGGGCAGGTAGGTAATTAGGTTTATTTATTTATCTGTTTATTTTAGTGGAGGTACTGGGCACTGAACCTAGGACCCCATGCATGCTAAGCATGTGCTCTACCACCGACCTATACCCTCCCCCCTCCAGCTTTCTAATCATTGAAGCCCATAAATGATGAATTAAATTGCAGAACAAAACCTATGAAACATTTTGGTCATGAGTGAAGACCAGACTCTGCACATCTTTTTCAAAGTTTAACTCTTTACAATTGACCAGCTTTGTGACGGGGTTAGTCTCGTGGCTTCTCTGAGTTGTGCAGTGTTTATTCCTCTGTAACATGCAGACTGTCAGAGGGTTGAGGGGCTATGAGGAACAGAGGTGACAGCTGGAAGGACACAGCCCAAGCCCACTATTTAATAAATGTTGGCTTCCTTCTTTTTCCCACCACAGTATTTGGTTTCTTTCCCAAAGAGTGGTCTAGTGTTAAAAGCATGGCTTTCAGAACTAGAAAGATCTGGGTTAGAATGGTTAAGTCTTCCACTTTCTAATTGTATTCAAGCAAAGGATTAAAACTCTTGGCTTTGTTTTTCCTCCCAGTAAAATGCAACACGTGAGCATCGCGCACAGGGATACAACAGACGTTGAGAAACTGTTCGACCCCTGCCCTTTCTTCTAAATAAGAGAACTGGAGTGGGGGTATGTCAGGCAATTTCCTCTTCCCCTGTATTTTTGAGAACACTAGCTTTGATGGTTGATATGCACCAGTGTCCGGTACACGGTCTGGTGAAGTACCACCAGGCTCCCTCCTGAAAACACGGTTTCAATGTCAGTTACCACAATATATTTAACTGTGGCACCAAGTACAGCCTTGCCGCTAGCTCTTTAGTCCCACAAATCACTCCGTCAAGAACAGATGCATGTTATGATCAATGACCAATCACAACATCTCTTTCAGTTTCCAGGTGATGGGTCACTGGACCCTCAATGCCTATAGACAGCAAAGTGTGTGGCCATGCAACCTTGTCTCCCAGTGATAAATTCACATAACATTTCACAAAAACAGATCACTGAAGAGGGGACTGACCAACAGAGATGAAAAGTGCAGCAAAGGAGGGAAAATAAAACATGTAGCAAAATGAGACATCCACACCAGTGATGTTCAGGAAACAGCTGGACCACAAGAATGTTGATGCTGCTGCCACACGAGAGATGCTAAAGACGCAGCCAGCGAAACCCAGTGAAGGTGAGTTTCTGGGCATCGACGAGGAAAGTGGGCTGTGATGAAAAGGGTAAAGATGTCTTCAGAAGTGAGGCTGGAGAAATGAAAGAAATCCTCAGAGATACTTCAAGACAGTGAAAGCACAGAGGATACAATGGTGGAAGCTGATCCAAACGTTAAGAAAGGAGTGTGACCCCGGACCACAGCAGAGGAAGGATGCTCACGGCGCTGTGTCCTCAATTACAGGACGAGATGAAGGAAAGCACTCACTGTTCAAACTACTGATACATTTAAAACTCTCAGCATTTCCAGTGTTTTCAATGACAGCGTACTAACTACATACGAGCTTTACCATCTCATCTTCTTCATTTCCCAGTACGTGTAGAACTAACAGCAAAAAGAGTTTCTAATGTTCTGATGGAAAGTTTTCAGTCATAGAACAACTGTCATTTTAAATGCAGGCTCCACCACCAGCTGTGTGACTTTAACCAAGTTTCTTAACCCAACAAAGCCCATGTTTTCTCCTCTGCGGAACGGAGATACACCTACCGCCTTATAGGCTCTGGGGAAGATCAGAGGGGACATGTTTACATGTCTAAAGCAACCGGCACTCTGCCCGGCACGTGACAAGCACCCGTGTGGGGGCCAGTACTAGGATTCCATTTCTACCACCCGGTCTCATCAAGACAAAGAATCCACAGCATCAGTGGATGAAGAAAGGTTTTCCTGGGAGAAAAGGACACACATTAAAACTTATTACTGAGCACCAGCCCCCTTCTTTTATTTACAAAGAACATTACCTTCACTTTCTCTCTTGCAAAAAATATTACGGTCATGCCTAATGGGTCACTACTCAACATAAAAAATACAGGCCAGCCAGAGAAACAGGCTTAAAGAAGCTCGCGCAAGAGGAGAGGCCATTACTTTGTGGCAGATGTTCTTTTATTTTTCCAGATTAAATCAAACGATACAAATGCTATGCTTTAACTAGCCGACTGAAAAGCAAATACACTGACCTGTTATGTGTGAATTTACGTCCAGGCCTGCCGAGGTTATGACTTCTTAGTACTGAGAAAAGGGGCAGGGAAGTGTGTGACATAGAGACTAATGCAGGCCTTTCGACTTGTGAGATGAGCAGAGTCACAAACCACTCCTCGGGCGTCCCTGAGTCTGCCACTTAAAGTTATGGTGCCTGCCGGCCTTACACAAGTCTGCGCATCACCCAGCCCAAGCCCGCCACACACGGCTGCTCTCCTGTTCTGTGTCTCTGGGCTCTGACCCTCCACCACCTGGCAGCCCTCCTCCCCACCAGCCTGAAGCTGTCTCAAGGCAGGAACTCGGGCAACTTCCTGGACCCACCACCCAGCAAGGTACATGTCTGTTAACTGACTGAATAAATGAACCAAGTCACGAAGTCACTTTAAAAGCCTTTTATAATCTGTCATCCTTTGAAGATCATTATTTTGCCCACTTGGTCCTTAGATAAAAATCATAGTTAAAAAAAAAACAAAACTCCTGGTGAATATAGGTCAAAACATAAACCTTCAGTGAAGCCGCTAGAAACTCCATAGTCAAATCTGGCAGAAGGAGAAGCTTCGGGAAGGGGGCTCAGGCCCCCACTGGTTGCAAACGGAGACAAATCCACCAGAGCGGGGAGGGGAGGGGAGACTGCGCTTGTTTTCACCAGACCTGAATTGACTGTCAGCAGCCTTGCTAGTAATCACAGCATTTCCCAAAACAAACACAGGAGTACCGCTAGGCAGAGAGCTTTCTAAATGCCAGAAGAAAAGGAGACTCGCCATTAAATTCAGACCACCGTTGCGGTCAAATAACGTGTGATCTCTGACGAATGAACTTCCTGATGAAAGGGGCATGCATTAACTGTGAGGTCTTTCAGTCCACTAGCCAAACACACTCCAGAGTCTCTGAATTTCTCAATCGTCTGCTATTCTTCACCATGTCCGTCCCTCCAGTTCTTCTCTTTAAAGCCCTTCCCAATGCTGAGGTTCTAGGACATTTCTCTCCTTCTGTACATATAGATGTTAGTGATCCGGACTAAATTCAAATACCCAAATTAGTGAGATTCTCCTGTATGTGTGGGTGTATATCCTGCACATAGAAACGATGAGCTCTCCTATGTGAAGCATTTCAGAAGATGAAGCAAGGATTACACAAGGTCTCCTTACTAAAGCTGAGGGACCAAGTTCACAGAACCGGACTTTGCTTGTAAGCTCCGACGGTAACATCATCATGCGTACACACGTTTCCCCAAATCGGAATTACTATTAATGGGGACCAAGCCCATTCCATGGAAATCCTTTTGTCTGTACTCAAGCCCTCCCACAAGCCCCCGAACAAAATCCAATCAAAGTAAAAATGCAACAGTTTCACTAAAGTATACTCTACATTCTATAAAATTCAATCACTATAAGTGCTCAAGTCTGTGATTTTTAGTAACTGTATAGCGGGCTGCCAACATTACCACAATCCAGTTCTAGAACATTTTAATCTCCCCTAAACGTTCCGTTAAGCCAGTATGCCGTTGGTTCCTGCTCCCACTCCCGGCCCCAGACAACCACCCACCTTCTGCCTCTATATACTACTTCGTATGGATGGAATCAACACAGAGCCACTTGGACCTGGCTTCCTTCACTTAGCATAATGCTTTTTCAGGCTCGTACATGTTGTGCATGCCCCATCAAAGTAAATTTTATTGGGATTCCCTTTACAGTCAAGAGCCCACCAACCAGAGTGCAAATCCAAGGGAAATCGAAAACTCCACCAGGCCATCTGGTCACCTCCAGACTTGCAGCAGATACCACACAGCCACCCCAGCTGGTTCTCAACCAACCCAGGAACTCCCCAGATCGGGGCCCCTCTGATACCTCTTTTTCTCTCATTTACCCAAGTGGGATTTTCACTCCCTTCATCTCCACTGCTCTTGATTTCAAAATATCCACAGATGCAGATCGAAATATTCCTGCCTCCACCCGGGTCAGCATCATCCAGGCTGCCCGGCTCCCTCGCTCTCTAGAGAGGACAGATGTAGCCCACAACTGAGATCTAACTGTTCAGTTGTTGCCCCAATGAGATCTTGGAGACGTTTTTCCTTACTCTTCATCTTACCTTTTCTCTATCTGCCTGGAGGACAGGGAGGAGAGACAGCACGTGCCTGAGCATGCCCCTAATACATGGGGTTTGGTAAACTAGGTCTGCCCGTGGTTGGGGAAAAGTGGCTCACAGAAAGCAAAAGCGACTGTCTTTGGTGACTTGTGGCTGCAGTGGTTAAAAAAGGTGGTGGGAGAGGGCAAATGCAGCAACTGGGGAGTGAAGGAATGAATTTGAGACACAACTGATTTTCTCGAAACAGTCAAAATGACAAACCCAGATTGGCACTTGGTACTCACAGGAGAAGCTACAGAAGTGGCAGGAATAAAATTCTGTAAGTGCACTCACCCTGTTACCCTGGAGGTGTGATGACGGTTTTCCATCAAAGAGTGGAGTCACAGCTAACTGGCAGGGCCCCAGCTTTTGTGCCAGAAAAAAAAAAAAAAAGTGGCAGCTGAACCCAAACATGGAAATTCCTTTTTGCTTCCTGCTTCTCGGCAGGGGAGTTCAGGAGGTGCTCAGAGAGGGTCTGCATATGCCGTCAATATGGAGGGGTGTCTACAGTAAGTTTGCCTTAAAAGGCATGCAGCTTCCTTAGGGAAAATAATGTTCGTCTGTGAATGTTAATGGCTAGAGCCAGGCTGATCTGCTCTGTTTGTGAAATCCGGTCACCCTAATTAACAAGGTTGCTCTGGGCAACCTCCCTGCCCTGGCCCCAGCTTTTGCTCAGAGGGCAGTTTTCAGTTTCTGCTTTTTAAAGAGGTCTGAGCCATAGGCTACTGAGTATATGTGCACTTAAAACAAACAATAAAAACATGGGGTCCTTAAGCAGGTTAAGTCCCTCTGCATGGGTTTTCAATGTACCACCATTTCTTGGCTTGGCCCCCACCCACCCCCAAAAAGCCTGCCAAAAGGTTTACACAATCATGTTAATTTATTCTGTTGAAACGCCTCTTCTTCAGGCATTAGCCCCTAGTAAAGATTAAATGATACACTATAATCCAGAAAACCGCTAAGCTTCTAACAATCCACGTCCCAGGAATGTACGGGAAAGATGGAAAAGTAAACAAACGCCAAGTTTCAAAATGACTGCCAGGAAAACTCTAAGTCAGAGAAGAAAATGAGCCACACGTTTTTCACGTGGCTTAGAAAGCCGACACCTCCGTGTCCGTGGTGACTCGGGGTTTCTCACACTCGCCAGCAGCTCCACACAATAGAAGCTCTGTTTCCTTGAATCGGCCCATCAGGCTTATCCCAGAAGCAAGCTCCTCCATCACTTCACCTAGAGAACTTTCAGATGGTAAATGAACCAAGCCCACAGGAGAGAAAAGGAGCATTGAGAAGGCACTGCCCCTCCCCCGGCTCCCTCCACGGGGAGTTTCCCAACCACAGAACCTTGACATTTTAAGTGGATAATTCTTTGCTGCAGGGGGCTGCCCTGCACATTGCAGGATGACGGCAGCATCCCTGGCCTGTACGCACTAGATGCCATTAGAAGACAACCAAAACAGGCTTCAGACATTGCCAACTGGGCCCCCGTCGAGGACGAGGACCCCTGGTCTAGACCAACTACAGAATCATCACTTTCAGGGCTGGAGAGACCCACAAGACCACCAAGGCCAAGCCCGACCATTCAGGAGTTCACGGAGTCCCTTACAGGGCACTGAGCCCCTACTTAGTGGCCACACAGAGGAAGCCATGGTACCCAAGCAGGCCAACATGGCTGGAGAAGTCTTTTTTCAAAGAAATGACTATTTAGAGCATCATACATATTCAAAACCACCATTTGGTAAATAAAATAGTAGTAACAATGCTGTTCTGTCCTTCTCTTTATTTAAAGAAAAAGGACAGAAGGAACAAGGAGAGTTGGCCCCACTGGGATGAGGTCCCCAGCTGCTAAGATGGCAGAGCTGATGCGGCCATCATGCAAGAGGCACTGTCAGAACATTTACAGACTCCACTTCGAATATGCTTTAATAAATACTCTTTTATAGAATATAAAAACCCCCCTTGGGAATCAACCCACTCAAAATAGAATTTAATGCACACACATCCTGGATGCTCCACTGAAAGGGACCCCAAGCATCTGCCCACCCCCTTCATTGCCATTCAAAGAACAGCCTATTAAAAATAAGATAATGATGTGGTTTGGATAATGACCACCAAATCTGGAGAGTCACAGGGTCCACACAGGTCATGGTGGCCCAGGACCCTAAGAATATGTTCCCAGTGACTTGCAGGAAGGCCTGGTGCCATCACCAAACCCGTAGGGCGGCACAGACCACTCTCCCATCGCACCCGCGCCTGCTAACCTAAGACCTACTTCCTCTTTGCCTAAGTAAATACCTTCATCCAGATCCAGTGCTCTCGGGGCAAGAGTGTGGGCAGAATCTGAGTTTGGTGGGGTTCTTGCCATACTTCGGGCACCTGGAGGGAGTTTGTCAGTAAGTTCTTAAAAGATCATTTGGGGGAACATTAGAGAGTATCAAAGGTGAAATCAGAAGAAAAGAGGGAATTTTCAATGTTTCTGTAGCATTTAAGTCTCAATGGATTAGCACAATACACCTGAAGCAGCAGATAATCTGGGGAGCCCAAAGCAAGCAAAGACAGAGAAGAACTATTTAAAAATAATAAAGCGCTTGTGGGGTGGTCGGTAATAGCTCAGTGCTAGAGTGTGTGCTTAGCATGCACAAAGTCCTGGGTTCTATCCCCAGTACCCTCATTAAAAGTTTTTTAAAAAATAATAAAGAGCCAGAATCAAACACACAGTTTTTAAAGTTGCAATGATGTCAGCACTCTTTTTGCACATGGAGTCATGTTTTATAGCCACACTGCTCCGCCAAACAACTTTTTGTTACTATTTATCATCTTAAACTTTCAAAGAGAAAATAATTAAAGATTTACATTTTTGGCTAAGAAAGACTCCTCATAAAAGAAAAAGAAAGAAGGAAAGAAGGAAGCATTTTCCGTGCAGAGTTCTTGCAGCTGGTGAATTCTGGTATCCAAGCAGATTACTGGAGTTAAGACTTAAATGTAATTCTTTTGGGTGAGACCATATCTTTATTAACATTTTTCCTTCTTTAGGAACTATGCTGTCCCCCCAGGGGCATGACTCTACACAGAGCACTCAAAGCTGCCGAGTTCTCTGTAGAACAGCAAAGGGAGAAATCATTTGCACACATAATGTCCAACTCCTCCCTTCAATAGGCGGCCCCTATGTTTTCATACACTTCACCTGCTGGGATCAAGCTTTCAAAGGGAGCTGGCCAGGGCGTGCTTTTGTGTCTTTTGGCTGGTAATGGTTTCCTTCTTCTCAATGCACGGCAGAGATGGTGTGAAGAGGAAAGGCTGCTTTTAGCAAAGGTCAGTATTAACAGGATGTCCTATTCAGGGAAAGATGGACATCAGAATTTTCTAACAACGGTCAACTATGCAGAGTAGAATTTCTTTCCCTTCTTTTCACTTTCTTTGGGTTCCATCTTTTTTAAAGACAGAAACAGGTATGCCTTTCTTACTCAGAATTAAAATCAATGAATTTTTAAAAAATAAAGCAGAATTGGTATTTTCTGAAGTCGTGAATTGCGGCAGTTGTCATGCCTGGGCCTGCTCACTGAGCTCCCAACCGAAGCCCCGTCTTCCCATCCCATCCCTCCAGCCAGATGGCATCCAAGCAGGACGCCTCTGCATTTGGCAACTCACCCCAGCTACAACGTGGTAGCCTCACTGAGCACAAAGTCTGAAAACTCTTATACAGACACAGAACCAGAGAATTAATAAATGTCTGATGAAGGAAAGATTCCGAGTGAAGGCCAACAGCATCAACACACAGATAAAAATGAAACGAGGAGTTTGCTGTATTACTGGGGACAGCTGGCAGAACTAACTCAAAATAATGGAAAACCATGGGTAAATCTAACAGAATTAAGCTGATGTTTGCGTCCTAACCAAATCTTTCACACAAGCTCATGGTACCAAAAGAAACACCAAGTGCAGGTCCATGAGAGGTTCTACCTACCACGTTGGGAACCGTGTTTTCCAGGCCAGCCAGTTAAATTTGACGGCTGTTTCCGGAGCCCCATCTCTGTGCAGGAGTGGGACCGTCCCAGTGCAATCCCCATACTGCGCAATAGGGACGGTCACCAAACTGCAGGATGTTTAAACATGAGCCACAGTTTCTTCACTTCTCTTTGGTAAAATGGGGATGATCCAGCCTCCTGCGAAACGCCAATACGAGGGCTTAAAATGGAAGTACACACAAAGTGCCTGGCATATGGTCAGTGTTCAGAAAGCTGGGGTACACCCAGGGCCACTGTGTCACACAGCTCTGGGGTGGGGGGAGTTCCCATTACGGCCCTGCACGGCCTTACAAGGAGCTCCTGGGTCATCCTTTTCCTAAACATCCTGCTTTGTGGTTCATTTCATTTTCTACCTCTCTGCCTGTTCTCAGAAATGTCAAAATCGAAATGCAAATACATAGGACAACAGCAAACAAGGTACAGGAGAACGGACAATTTAGAACTGAGCTGGCTACTGATGGAGATCTATGTCTGTCAAGATTAGAATAGATCTATCTTACTAGAGTTAGATCCATCAAGATCTATCTTTACCCCTCTAGATACTACTGACAACTTCAAATAAACATAAGACAACATTTAATACTCTCATCTGTCTTGGAGGGGTGGTGGGAGGAAGCTCCACAGGACCCTTTTGACATTCTGATGAAAAAGGCCCCTTCCCCCAAACATACACGTATACCCCAAGTCTGCTTACATTTCAGACAGTTCATTACCACATGTCCCTACCCTAAGTCCCTCTCCCACAGCAGTAAGAGAATCAGGCAGAACTTCTTATAATTTTTTTATTCTTATTTTTTATTGAAGTGTCGTCAATTTACCATGTTAGTTTCAGGTGTACAGCAAAGAGATTCAGTTATACACATACATACATTGTTCTTATGATTTAAATATGGAACAAGCTGACTTTTTAAGATGACTGTACACATAGCTGGCTGCCGTCGCAATATCTCTCTCTCTAGGTTGTGTTAAAATTCCAAAGAACAAAATAGCATGAAGAAAGCCTGGGAAGTTTGTGCAGCCAGTCTCCGGTCCAAAAACGCCTGCTGCTCCTCCAAATAATTAAGCTATTACTTCATTTCTATTGCACACCTGCAACATAATTGCTTCAAAAGACCACGCTCACAGATGGCTTTGAGAGACATAAGTCCGCATAATAAAAGTTCACGGGCGGCTCGGTTATTTGGACAAGGTTTTGGGATTACAGAGATGCTGCCCAAGGCAAACACATCATCTAATTAGCTCCAATTGATTAGCTGAGCTGCACTTGGCGGTGGACCAAGGGGGCCGGCTATCCCACATCCTGTCCTTCCAGGGGAGTGGGGGTGCTGCTGCATCACCTGGAGGGCAACTAGACCGCGTTCTCAACAGTAAATAAAGCACAACGTCCCACATTCTGGCTGGAAGAGGAGTGCAGTCTACAGAAAGGTGGCAGATGAATATCCATGTGCTGTCGTTTAAAGATCAGAACCAGTAATAACCACAAACCACTTTGACTCGTGTATACAGTTGACAAGCACTTTAGCACGGCTCAGACCTCGGACAAGGAAAGGCAGATGGCTCTGCCCATCCGCTCATCCATTAGGCAAGTGCTTTTTGAACACAGACTGTGCTGTGTGTGGAGGACACAAGTGGACAGAGGTGGTCCCTGTCTTCAATAGCCACGGACACGTAGGAGAAGAGGGCCAAGTCTGCCTTGAGGAGAAGGAGGGTTTTCACAAGGGAAGGGACACTAAATCTGATTCTTAGGGGGAAAACAATTTTGTGCAGAGAGCTTGGGGAAATAGCAATCAAGGCAGAAAGAACTGTGTGCAAATACAAAGATACTGAAGTGAGAACAGGCCTGTCCCAGGTGTGCTGGGAGCCTCGGGAGCCAGGAGAAAGGAGGGAGTGATGGGGGATGAGGCTGGAGAAGTAGACAGGACAAATCCAGGAAGATCTTCCCTGCAGGTGATAATGGGGGTTTTACAGACCTGGAAACCAAAGACAAAGATCTGCTAGAGCAGCTGTTCTCAAAGCAACAAATGCATCAAGACTCCGTGGGGGAACTTTTGTAAGTGTACTGATGCTCTGTCTGCTCCCAAAGACTCTGACTGAATTAGCCTGGTGCGGGACTTGGACATCAGTATTCTTTTAAAAAAGCTCCCCAGGGGAGTCTGTTGTGCAGTAGGTGTACACAAACCCTGGGCTAGAAGTTAAGCAGCCACCTAAGGTCATCCACGCTTGGGGCTCTCTCTTGGGCTTTGAATTGCAGCAATGATTTCCCTTTAATTTTGTGTATTAATTTTAAGAATGCAAAAAAAAAATTTTTTTAAGTATGGAGAGAAAAGGCTCCTAGAATGACACACACACCCATACCACCATCTTCATTATGATATAAAAACTTTCCACATGTGTTATTTGACATGCAAAACGTCCTAATTATTGCAGATGCTAACAAATCCAAACTGACCTTAGTTTCTTGATTATGTGTTTGGACTGGGTAAGAAAAAAATTCTGAAAATCTCTTTATGCCTCAAACCATTCTCTAAGGCCATGATGCTTTGCTGAACAAGATCAAAAAGTCAAATAGGGTTCATGAACTGACTCATCAGCCAGCACAAGGTACAGAGAGAGGCAGGCCTGGGAGCTGATGCTTATCTGAAGAGCATCAGTGCTTTCAAAGGTCATCTTATGGACAAACTAGATTTATAAGCAGAACAGGTAAAACAGAGGTTGTGATCCAGCAAACCTCCAGAAATCTAAATGGCTAGCACTCCCCAGGTAGCCAGGTCGGCAAAACTGGGTCACGTCTACCACCCATTAGAGCTTCCCACATCCAGTAGGACCACCACTCATGGACCAGCCCATTCTCTTTCAACACGGTTCTCACAGCCACCATGAATCAACTGAACTCGGCAATGGAATCCAAATCAATTTATGATTCCTGCCCTGTGATTTAATACGACTTTGAAAAGAGCCACTCACTAGGGCTACTTGGAAAGAATACCAATTTATATCAGGCAAGAACCCAAGACATTGATCCCATTCATTCAAACTAACAATATGGCCTTTTAGAGAAAAAGAAGAGGACGCACAAAAAATGTTTGTGGATGTAAATTTGTGGGGAAGAATGAAATGCTTTTCACTTCTGCCGGAAGAGGAAGAAGAAATAAGAAAAAAAAAAAAAAAAAAAAACTCGAACTCCTAATAGCCTTTGAACATGCTCTCTCCAAAAGTAAGAGTATCAGATTCACCTTCATGCCAAGGGTCAAGTTTGTATCTGTTTCATCATGACTTTCTCTGCAAAGACTCACAGAGAAGTGGTGAGAGTGCTGCCTTTACCTTGCCAGTTGTTTTTTTTTTTTTAAAGTAAGATGACATCTAGAACAACTCAACCACATGACACGATACAAAGAAAGTTTATAAAAATATTACAATAATATTTATCAAAATTTGTTGGAGGCGTGATCAGTGATGACTGACCCTGTCAAGCCCTCTAAAGATCTGCCCTCTTTAAGTTCAGTGCTTTTGAAGTTTGCAGCTTGGCCGGTGCTCCTGACAAGCATGATGGGAATGTCACAGGGCTGTGCTTCCCACAGCCCTCACTGGGGGAGAGGCCAAGGGGCAGATGAGACTTACGGGAAGCAACCCTGGGGCCAGAATGATGCAGTTGGACATATGTGTTTATTCTGCCCTCTCAGAAAGGGAAAATGATCAGCATGTTGAGACTGCTCAGATCTGGGGGAAATGGCTCAAGCCTACAGCAGGTCCTACAAGACGGATTTCCAGCATGCCTTGAGGGGCCATCACATTTACCTCACCGTCCTCAAAACATCTGGAAACCATGATCAAAGGATTCACTGACTCAATAGTGAACATAAGCAAAAGATCTGGGTAAGCAACGTGGCCATCTTCATCAAACTACACCCTATGGCCCCTCGTGCCCCAAAGGCTGCCCAGTCCCCCTCTGGCCAGAAAGAGAACCTTCTCTGCTGACCCAAGCTATCCTGATCAATCCAAGCCCTGCCCTTCTCCAGGCTCCTCCTGTTACTGTTGGTCATTACAACACCCCCGCCCCCCACAGCCCACTCGGCCTCACCCAACACACATTCTTGATAAGCTGCAAACTTAGAAATTTCAATCATTTACACTGACTACGTTTCATGTTGTATTGACTGGGTCCCTGGGCCATTTGAAGCCGGCTTCCAAACCTTTCCGTGGGTGGGCTGCATCACACCTGCAAGGTCTTCCATGGGCACTGGGGTCACCCAAGGCATGGAGTTGGGTACCTTAGGAGGGGTCCCTTTTCCTTAATGGTCTCGATTTGGAAACCACTGTACCTGCTGTCAGGTGGCCTGGACTCACCTCCTCTGAAGTAATCACCTCGAGGCTCCTGGTGTACCTGGCAGCAGTGGTGTGAGGCAGCCCTGCTAGGAGGGGAACATTCCCCAGTCCCGGCCCCTCGCTGGCCCAGCCAGCTTAATAAACATTTATCCAGCAGGCCTGGCCGCTGCAAAGTGGCCTGCTTTGCCTGCTCTTCACACTAAAAAACAATTGACTCTATTTAAACATAACTGATAAATTGGGCAATCGTATGTCGGCCATCGACAATGCAGTTAAGAAAAGATCCCTCCTCTGATTAGCTTTTATCAGTCGGATAACAACGCGGGTAGGATTTTAAAGATTCCCTTCCCCTCTGCGTCTCCTTTTCTTCCTACGTCTTCGGACTCCATGGATTTAAACTAGTCTGTCACTTTCTGACTAAAACAGGTTACGTTTCTACTGAAGCGTCTTGCTAAGAAGCGGAGCGAGCACCGTTCCAACCTGGGTAATTAGTACTGTCTGCAACCAGGGTTACCAGTGAGAGAGGGGTCTGCTTCGAAGGATGAAAAATTCTGTCCTCACCAAGCACTCGCAGCACCACCAAGATCAAGCCATTGCATAAGAATGGAGATTTTCTTCAAGCCTTTCAACACCTTCTACCCTCAGGCCTTGGGCCAATTCAGACAACAAGCGAAATGTATGACGATTTCTTACCGATGGTCCTCATGTGACGTCCCAGACCAGCACTGTCCAATACAGTATTCTGCGACGAGGGAGATGTTCCCCATCTGAGCTAGCACGGACGGCTATTGAGCACCTGAAGATGGCAAGTGCGACTGTATCTTCCATTAGATTGAATTTAAATTTAAGCAGTCACATGTGGCTGGTGACCAGTGTATCAGACGGGGCACTTCCAGACATTGAGATTCATTTCTTGTTACTTTAGTAACATGTTTTGACAAAAATATGCAGACTGTTCTCTTCCCCTCAGGGCTTTCCTACAAAGTACTTACCAGCATCTTCTATCACTTAAGAGTCCCCATTCCCCTGACTGAAGACAATGTTAAGAGTCAGTTGTGGGGGTGGGGGGGTGGTAAAGGGTATAGCTCGGTGGTAGAACACATGCTTATTATGCACCAGGTCCTGGGTTCAATCCCCAGTGCCTCCATTTAATACATAAATAAATACAGCCTAATTACACGCCCACCCCCCAAAAGAATCAGTTCGATGGAAAAATGGGAGGTAGATTAAAACTTCAGGTTTCTACTTAATACTGATGCCGTATATTGAATCCAGCGATTCTTCCTTCCCTCACCGGTGTGATCACTGGGCACTCATCCAATTACCCACAGTTGTGTAGGATGCTTCCACCACCACACGCTCCGAGCACACACCGCACTTTGTTCAGGAACAGGAAGCATCAACAGCAAAGGCCCGACAGGGGAGGAGAATTGCGTTTTGCTTCCCACTCTTGGAAAAGCCTTTTCAGTATCCGCCCACCCGAGTTTACAAGAGCCTCTTTGGAGAGCAAACTGGAGAACACAGGGGTGATTGTTCTCCGCAGCCACCCTCCTCCGACAAGGCTCGGTCCCAATGCTTTCAAAGACAATTGCACTCCGAGAAAATGCCACTGAATAACTGGGCCAAACTGTGTCCACTTGGAGTGTTTGCACAGACTGTTCTCGGAATGACCAAGGAAGAGGTGGCAGGGTCACTGAGTGCCAAGGAGTTGAGACTTAGAGGCAATGCTCAGTATTGGGAGTGGACGGGGTGGGGAGGACCTGGCTGTGGGGGAGGGGAACCTAGCAGGTGGGAGGTCCCAGAGAATTCCACTCAGGATGGGGATACAGAATCATGCTGAGTGTGAGGAATGCTCGTGCTAGTGTGCAAGGTGCCCGCTGGCAGAAACGTGCCCACTGTGAGTCAGTTACCCTTCAAACCTGAAACCCGCCCATACAAGCTGCACTGAACACAGCATTAACGGATGGTCAGAGAGCCCTGCCGGTGATGGAACGCTGTGGCCAATGCCACACACCCAAATCATCTCAAAAATGAGGCCGTTATAACATTGACTTACTCTCAGAGATGTACATCCTTTCAAACCAAATTCCTCTTGCCCAGAGAAAAGCAAACAGGTAAGATTCAGGGGCCAACTTCTTTTCCACATGCTTACTCCTTGGTCCTTCCCGACTGGAAACTTGTAGCTCCACTTTGCCAACTGCCCAGGCTACACCCTAAAGTTATCCTCAGCACCTCTTACTCTCACACCTCCTCCCCAATTCTTGGCAAATCCTCTCAGCTCTACCTTCGAAATCTACCCAGGACCCAACCACTAACTGCCACCATGGGTCTCCTGGGTGACCACAACAACTTTCCAATTGGCCTCCTCACCCAGCCACTGCTGTCCACTCAGCTCGGCAGCTGGGGTGGTCCCTGTACAAGGTCAAGCCAGATCATGCCACTCAGAATAAAACCTATAGTCCTTCTCCTGGCTGACCAGACTCCCGGTTATTTTTCTGGGAGCCTCACTCCCATTCCATCTCTTGCTCATTCTATTCCAGCCACTGTGGCTGGCTTGCTGTTCCTCAAGTGCACTGAACACACTCCTGCCTCAGGACAGTTGCACATCCTCGTCTCCCTGAAATGACTTTCACCCCCCAAATGCAGGACTTGTTCTCTCAATTCCCGTAAGTCTCTGCTTAATGTCACTTCATCTGAGGGGCTTCCCTGACAAATTCTCAAATAAAATATGGATGTGTATACATCCACATCCACCACCACATCCATGCTTCTTTCTCCATTGCTTTTTTTTCCTTCTTAGAACTTAGTACCACCTGGCAAATGATATGTTTGATTCTGCTTCTTCCTCCACTGGAACACAGGTTCCGTGGGGATGAGTACTCTCACCCTCTTTCCCCAGGGCCTACCTGGCACACAGTTGGTGCTCAACAAATATCTGTAGCTTTTCTCTTTGAATATTTTGCTTCCACCTTCGCAAAACCGAGTTCTTGCAAAATGAGAGTCACATGACAATGGCACCTATCAAATTAACTACGGATCATAAAATCGTTATTTAATTTATACAAAGCAAATGAATTTAAAACAGTGTGGTTCTGAGGGGTGGGTATAGCTCAGTGGTAGAGTGTGCACCTAGCATGCACAAGGTCCTGGGTTCAATCCCCAGTACCTCCACCAAAATAAATAAATAAACCTAATATTCCTGCCACCTCCAAAAAATAAAAACCCAATATGGTTCTGCGTAACTGGATCTGGACCTAAATTTAGGTTCACTATATCCTCATCTAGATCCTTCTCCGAAGCACTCCCTTGAATTCCCTTGAGTTCTCAAAGGGGAGGGCACATCTATCTACAGAAAAGGGTCGCGTACTAAGTCATGAAAGTAAATGTGTGTGTGTCAAATACTTGCCCTTGTGTCAGGAAGCCTATTCAACCCTTAATCCCCTTCTCCTCTCTCACAAGCAAGGGGCTGTGTGCTCCCCCAGGCCACCTCCTGACCTTGGTCCCCCTAGAAGGCTGTAAACTCCATGAAGACAGCAGACTTGTCCTTCAGGGTCACTTGTCCAGACCCAGGGCCAGGAACACTGCAGGGGCATCAGTGAATGTCTGCTGAGCAATGAGGATGCCTGTCCTGAGCTGGGAGCCAACAACGGGGAGCTTGTCCACAGCAACCCTCAGGCCGAGTGGACCCTGTAGCACGTGAGGTGTCACAGGGGACACGGCTGCCTTCACCACATACGACGCTTTTCCCATTTATTTTCAGGACAGCAGTAAGCATCTCACTGATGGTCCCCATGTTGTTTCTGCTTGGGCTAATTTTAATTCCATCTCACCGGGTCCCTTCGTAATAGATGCTGACAGTTCCAGATGCCAGGCCCTCAGGGAGAGCAGCTGCTTATCCCCTCAGGACTAATCTCAACGGCTTAACCTCTAAGACGGCAGGTCTTCCTCTAGAGTTTTGCGGAAGAGAAGGCATACAGCACAGGTCAGGCCGACAGCCACACGGAGATCACTGTACTCAGAGTATCTCTTTATCTGGATGGTGATCTCAGACGCAGAGACTTCTGTCCCATTTGTTGTTAACCCAAGTGCCTCACAGAAGACCTACACATAATAAAAGCTCAATAAAAGCTTGAAGAATGTCACTGGATGTGGTAGGTACTGACCAACTGAAAATTAACAGTTACCTGAACATTTTACAGACTGGTTACTATACAAGGATAGTTCAAATAAATGCTTGTCATCTACTGTCTGTAATGTTTTGTTTTGTTTTGTTTTTAAGCCTCACACAATGGTGTTAATTGGAGTTCACATTAAGTATACAATCTTAGACATCATACACGCAGCCAGATTTACACTCAGTAGCAATGAAACTGTTCTCCATTTTCTAAGAGGAAAATCTCTTTAGAATTTCCTATGTTGTGCTTAATTTAGTCTCAATACTCTGCATTAGCCCAAGTAACATTAAAGTTAATTCTTTCTTTGGCAAAAGGAAGCCATGACTGGATTTACTTGCCCACGTGTACACAGACGAGGCCAGGCACATGGATCCCAGTCTGCCATGGGATGTGCTGTGCTCTCCTGATTCCTGGCATTGGACCATTGCGGCACAGAAGTACATGCTAACGGTCCATGGGATCAATTCCAGCGGTAGCTGACAGTTGATCCTGAATATCTGAGTACACAGATCACAAACATTAATGAGTTACAAAATAAAATATCACCCCACTGAGTCAAACGGCTCATACACAGAAAGAAGCACTAGGACAGCAGTGCCTACAAGGCCCAGAAATAGAATTCATAACATATGACGGCCCAATGAAGACATTTGGGAGCTTGGTAAAAATAATGATGTAATGGGAAATGACTCAAAATCAGAAAATGTAAATGTCACATAGGCCAATATCATACCAAATACAGAAATCTCATTCACTGGCTCTCTGAAGGGGGGTTACATGTCTGCCCGAACACTTGTGGAAACCAGGTCTTACTAACTTCATCAGAACAAGAATTCCATTTGCAGGCGTCCCTTACCATTAGACTTAACAGCATCTATTAAATGTCAGATGTCACACTGGATTCTAAGGATAAAATGATAGAAGACATTGTTTCTACCCTCAAAGGCCTCAGAATCTATTGGAGGAGAAAATAAAAAATTCTGCAGGTGAAATGGTCGGTGAGGGGGCAGAGAGAGGCTTTGGGAGCACAGAGGAGAAACATCCCACGTAAGAAATCGGAAAGGCTCACAAGTGACAGTGCTTGAGGTCCACACTCAAGTCTGCTCAAGAAAGATGGGGCCAAGACGGTCCAAAGCAGCACAGACGTGAAACCCAGGAGGCGCAGTGACCTTGGGGGCTCTGTGCACCCCTCAGGAGATCCCAGCTGCTTCATAAAGGGCCTTGTGTACGGGGCTGAGGAGTTTGGATTTCATTCCAAAGATGAAGAAAAACCACTTAAGAATGACATGCTCAGATATATATAAACGCAGCTGGAACACTGCTCATTACTCCTGACTGTGCCACTTGCTAGTTGAATGTTAGTCCTCCCCCAGAAACCTGAAGCTCTCTGAGGGCAGGAGTCGAGTCTGTTTTGTTGACCCATGTGTTCCCATTACCTAATAAAGTATCTGGGATAGAGCAGGTATTGAGTAGACACTGAACGGATTAATCAGTCAATCAATCAATCAATGAGTGGTCTTGGGGGAGGGGTGAGTTGAAAGGGGAATCCTTAAGGGAGACAGTAAGACCAGCCAGTCTAAGGATTCCTCTAAGCCTGGTTATGGGAGAAATCAAAGATGACTCTCAGTATGGTCAGTGAGGCTGGTTGTAAGCAACAGTGATTTTAAAAGATTCAAGAACAAAGCATCAGGGACAAGTAAGGGAGAGTACATTCAGTTTCAGGCACACTGAGCTTGGAGTATCTGATATCTAAGGAACAGCAAAGAGGGGCTACCAAGTCAAACTTGGGTCTGCTTACACAGAGAGGGATATGTGGCCTAAAATCAATTCAGGCAGCCATTGTAGGGCCACTGACGAGGCCAGGAGGCCACTGGAGAGAACACAGTAGCCTGGAGAGAGACTTCAGTCTAGACGTTGTGAAAACTGATGTTGCAGGAAAATGGGGGCATGTGAGGATGGTCAAGTCCCAAGTCTTTGGCGAGCCCCTGGGGCCCACCCCACTAAGTGAGGGTCCTTGGACTCATGCAGGAAAGAATTCAAAAGCGAGTGGGAGTAGACTGAAAGTAGATTTATTCAGGGAGATACACACTCCACAGACAGGCTACCTAAGAAGGCAAGAGAGAGGCCCTAGGGTGCGGGGCTGGTTAGTTTTTAGGGGCTGGGTAATTTCATACGCTAACAAGCGGGAGGCTTATTCTAACTATTTTAGGGACAAGGTGGGGATTTCCAAGAATTGGGCCACCGCCCACTTTTTGGCCTTGTTGGCCAGCCTCAGAACTGTCATGACACCTGTGGGTGTGTCATTTGGCATGCTAATACATTACAATGAGCAAATAATGAGGCTCAAGGGCCACTGGAAGTCAAGTCTTCCACCATCTTGGACTTGGTTGGTTCTAACCAGTTAACCTATTCTCAAATGCTGTGTCATTTTTTTAATAGCTGTGACCTGACTCCTTCCCTCATGTCTCATTGGGATGGTTTTGTGCCACATAACGACTCCTATGAAGTTCACTATTTTAACCACAAACAATTGTTGGAAAGCAACAACTATTTGCTATAAGCATTTCAACTTTTAAGATTGCTAATAGCTGGAGCATGAACTAGATTATCTCCACAAAGAAGACTGCAGTTTGCATGCTGGCTATTGGATTAAAAAGCAATTGAGAACAAACATGCATAACAAAATTACCCCGCTGGCAGATGTAAGAAGGACTGATGATGATTCTATTCACTACAACCAAGATCCAGTCAGGTTCTGAGTTTCTGTGAGAACAAGGGGGCAGATTATAGAAAAGATAATGAGCATGTTTTAACGTCTAGCACGCACCTGGCTTTCCCAGACTGCCAATGACATCACTAGGCAGCCATACATCTTCCCAGAGCCTCTTTGAGAAGCAAAAACACTCAGAAAATTCTGAATGAAATAAATGAACAGCTGATCTAGGAGAAAAGAAAATGTAGCTGTTGGGAAGAAGTTGGGTCATGATTCAGAAAATCTAAATTAATCTGTTTTCTTTCAATCTTGTTAACTCCTTACAAGTAAGATAGTCTTCAGGTTGGGGAGGGAAGGAGAACCTCCTTCATATTAGAACAAACTTAGAAAAAAATTTTCAAGGTGTACATTTTTCCCCCTTCAAAATCAAAACAGCTTTGTTAAGTCTGATCAAGGGAAACGTACATTATTACAATCTAGATTACCTGCTTTCTTGAAAAATGTGAATGAGAATATCAGTACTACTTTTTAGATACTAAAATAATAATACCAGCACATTTTTGAAAAGTAGCAATGTGGGGGTAGCTTTCAAAATTTTTTGTTCTGCAATCAGATCACAAGTCAGACCACGTTAGACTGTTAGTCTTTCAGGTCCCAGGGAACTCATCTCTGATACAAGAATAAAGTTTTCTCATCTATCTAATAGGAAATGAGTATCTGAGCATTAGCGCAATGTGTGCTTTAGCTAGGGGGGAATCAATAGCCAGCAGTTGCTGACGAAAGTGCAGGTCCTGTGCCTGGTTTTAATCTCATGTACAAGTTACCCTGATGCACACCGAGAGCCTCAGAATAATATTAAAAATTAACCTTCTCAACTCATTTGTGAGATCAAGCTTCACTTGCAAATATAACCAGAAAAAGACAGTGAGGAAGAAAGGAGCCAGCCATCTAAGATACACCTGGGATTTGTAATTCTAAAAAGTCTAGGAATCCCTAGGATAATCAGGAGAATACTAGGGGCAACCTGTTCAATCAATTACTGAGACTGTAAAGAGTTATTACTATTTTTTTCCAAGTATCCTTGTGCCTGCTAAAGCCAACGAGTTCTTAGGGATCAATTTCAAGCTCATTTCTTATGTACAAACATTTCTTATGGAATTTCACTACATAGGTAGTGACGGCAGAGCCGGGCCAGGGCATAGGTAGGTAAAATTATGGTATGTACATCATCTCTGATTTTTTTTAAGACATTTATACATAGTAGGGAGGTGGTGACTATGGCAAACCAAATGCTAACCAACAGAGCTTTCTACAATGGCGGGAATGTTCTAGATATACCTGCACTGTCTAATATGGTAGCCACTAGTCATATGTAGCAATTGAGAACTTAAAACACGACTGAGGTGACCAAGGAACTAACATTGAAATTATATTTTAATTTAAATAGCCGTATGTGGCTGGTGGCTACCATATTGGACAGTATAGCCTTAGAAGACACAATCTAACTTCTTTGTCAGCTGCACATCCAAATACAAAATTATAACCTTAAAAATTTTAGGATTTTATTAAGGAAAGTGTATATCCTTAGGTATAGTCAGCAAAAACCCGTACTTGGAGCAGTGTGTTTTATAAACAAGCTAATCAATTAATGGTCATCTTCAGAAATACAGACTAACCATACTGAGCAAATGTTCAGTTAAAGGTACATCAATTATGTAAAAGCACAGATCTTTAGTTTTACTTCTCCAAAGTAAGAAGGACTATCTGAAAAAATAGTATTGGACTGGCTGATAAAAATCAAGTTTATCATCAAAAAACAAATTAAGATAAAAAAACAAACAAACCAAAACAACAGCACCCTAGAATTCCATAACAAATCTCAGGCTTGGCTGCTGTCAGGACCCATGACCCACATTCCAGCCAGTTCTGTGACCTCGTCTTCATTATCTGGCCTCCCTCTGAGGCCTTCTGACTACACCAGCACCTCAGGAAACTCTGCTGGTCCCTTGGGCATTTAGAGGACACACCAAGGTTGTAATTACCACGCGTAACATTTTCTAAAAGCAATGCCTGTTGCAGTCCAAGTCCTGAAGAGCCTGGGAATAGGTCTGCACCCCAAGTAGCTGTAGCCTTTCTTGACATTCCTTTTGCATAAGCAGCTTCCCCTCAAACTCCCCACTGGTTTCCTCCTTGGAGTGACTAAAGATGCCCTCATTTTCCTTATGAAAATTTCAAGCAAAGTCAAATTACAGGAAAGCCATTTTCATTCACCAAAGCACATACACAGATTACAGCATTTATGTAGTGTTATCCTGTTTAATCAAGAAAAATGATCCTTTCTAAAGTACAGAAAGACGAATTCTCTCAAGTGCACATAAAGCCCTTCATTACACAGAAATGCATAATAACATGCATACTTAACATAATTTTAGTAAAATGCATCTTCTAAGAGAGTGGGTACAATGACATCTCATATTTACAGCAATGTCAAAGAAATAAAGCATTCAACAGGAGAGAATTTTCTAGAACTTCCTTTTTTGGGGGGGGACAGGCATCTATAATGGAACTTTATTACAAAATTATAAAGCAGAGCTCTGTAACAAAAAATACACATTTTGGTTTGCTTTAACACCCAAGTAAGTCTGAGAAAATACTAATATGAGCCACTTGAAATAACACATTCACATCCAAAAAATTTCGACAAATTTATACAATATATATTGTGCATTAATTCCTATACAGCTTACTCTTACTAGTGTGGATCCAGCTATTCCAGTGTATTATGAACCAGTCAGCTACCCAAGGCTTTTAAAACAACTCTCAACTGAAATCTCAGAACAATCCCAGCAAAAGCCATGGAATAACTGGAAGAATTAGATATTTCCATGAAACTTAAGACCAAGGATCCATGAGGGGCAGGACAGAGCATTAAAGGGTAAAATTCAGGTTTTCTACCTAGATTAGATAGTAACTGAAATGGGGTCTGGCAATTCCCAACTTTTACCTGGTAAAATAATAAAGAAGATACAAAAAATGGAGAGGGAGTTGTCTGACATCTTGTTTTTCCAAATGGAAACCTTCACCAAAAGAGATTAGAAGAATTCAAGGCAGGTTCTTCCTCCAAAATGAGTAAATGACATCAGTTCTCTTACTGAGGTTACAAACCAGCCATCAGGATATTAACTCACGTCTAGGAGGGAAACAGAGAGGTAGGGAGAGGTAAGGCCTCCACAGAGAAAGCAAGTTTTAAACAGGGAGACAGAGCCAGCTTCTGCTCTGGAGTTACTGCTAGGCTGAAACTGAGCTGCATACACGCAGACCTGTTTCACAGTGGGCCCAGGGAACAGCCTGAATCTTCTGCTAAGCTAGTAGGCACTGTAAAATGTAGTATTTACTGTCCAGCAGAAAGGTGAAAGATGGTGTCTTCACAGGGAAATCTTGAACGCCCCAGTTCCCTGCAAAGCCCAGAATCTAATCACTGAGGACTTGGGATAATGCGGAGGTAAGTGGCCCCGTGTTCAGCTGACAACCACTTTATGAAATTATTTCATTCCCCCAAAGGGGATTAGTGGTACCAATAAATAGGCCCCCTTCGAGGTTTCTCACTGCTTTCCAAAGTCATGATTGGTTCTTCTAGTCTGAGAGATTTTGGCTGTGGGGGTAGGGTAGAGCTTCCTTTTTTTAAGATCCAATCTCTTTTAATCCTCTTTGATAGAAGTCATTTCTAAATATGGTTATAATTCCTTGGGTGCTTAAAGAGCTGAATTTTAAACTTTTTATTGAACATTCATTCTCATTACTACCATTCTGACTGTAGCACTCTAAATCTCTGTGTCTGCTTCTGAGTTGCTGTCTACTTCTTCAAAGTCAGAGCATCAGCTATCCACTTTCCGCCCAATAAAAGCTTCCAGCTTTCTCTGTGTGAGGAACAATAACTAGGCCCCTGGATGTTAACTGAGTTAATCATGCTTTGAATGAGGAACTAAAGAGTAAAGGACAGGACTGAGGGGCGGGAGGATTTCTGCCAAGTGAAGCATTCAGAGGTTCACCCGCCGGTCCTCCCACCCCCATCTGCGTTAGTTTTACATGTGCTAAAAGAAGCAGGGGGGGCCAGAAGCATGGCCTCCAAACACCTCAAGTCCAAACTCCAATTAATATAAAACTAACTGGTTAATTTACTATGAGCCAGAATTCAGTTTACCATATAATTCTTGCAATAATCAGCGAGGTCTGTAGCTCATTAACAGCTTAGGGATGCCTGTCATCAATTTCCAAATGCCAAAGGCTTATCTTCAATGGTGACCGTGGAGCAAATGTCATTTGCAGCTAGTGCCAACTTTTTCTGGTTCAAATTCGCTGCTGCCTAATGCATTTGGGTGACCTGCTGTCAGTGACTTCCTTGTGCTGGTTTCCTGGGCAGGTAGGGACAGGGAGTGAACGCAGGGCAGCAAGGAAATGAGAGCCAGAGGCAGGCCCGAGCACTCGCCTCACTCAGGAGAATGGTGAACAGACTGAACGCCGCTAAAAAGTCATTCCTCTGAAAACTCTTCATGAAACTAATGATTTTTTAATCACCTGTTACCCATAAATGTAAATGTTCTCATTTCTGCTTTTATTATTTATAATATTTGTCCAAAAAGATTTTTTTAAACAGTATTGCATGAAGTCCTTTAAAAACTCACTCATAACGGGGGGGAGCGTATAGCTCAATGGTAGAGTGTGCGCTTAGCGTGCCTGAGGTCCCGGGTTCAACCCCCAGTAACTCCATTAATAAATTAACAAACAAACCTAATCCCCATCCGTCCCCACAAAAGAAAAAAATACTCATAACAAAGGCAAGCTTATCCGTATTTCTACTTTCTTTCGTGTGGATCTGGCTATCTAGAGTCTATGGATAAAATATGATGGGCCCTAAGCGAGTGGGTGAACAGCACCCTGAACAAGAATATTGTGGGTTTTTTTTTTTAAATATTGTGTTTTCTAAAAAGAGAACTATGAAATCAATCAAACTGAGCAACCAATCAATAAAGTTCTTGCAGTCAGATTTCCTGTAAAATATCATTAACTTATCAGACTTAGGATTTAAAAACATGTGCGCAGACAGAAATCACCTAAGGGCTGGGTTGAATGATTAACTTCTTTATGTTGCTCATTCAGCAAACACAGTCACAGGGCAGACAGTGGTTCAGTGTCCCTCCAGGCACTGCTCGGCTTGGGGATGCAACATGGAAACAGGCAGGAGCACTGGGGACTGGGGGGTACCCAAGACAGACACCTGACTGCCCTGGATGGGTCGGGAGGGCTTCCTGCAGGAAGGGGCATCTCAGCCAACACAAGGATGAGGGAGACTTGGATGAACTGTGGCTGGGCTCGCTCAGGAAGGTACCAGGCTATGGATGTGTCAAAGCTGGGAGCTGGTGGACCAGCAACAGTTTGGGGTTTCCACTGTGGCACTTTTGGGGCTGGGGAAGGAGGCAGAGGTGATACTAGAGAGGGAACTGATCCTGAAAGCCCCTTTTTGAAGGTATGAGTGGAAGTACTGGAGGTGGGGGTGGGGGAGCAGCACACCGACAGGAGGGAGGTGGGAGTCGGGCTAGATGCTGAGGGAAGACGGGCAAAGGCAAGCATCAAAGGGGCAAAGAGGCAGGGGACCGGGGCACTGATGTGACGGGGTTATATCCTGCAGGGAAGGAGCTGGGACAAAGGGAGAGGTTGAGATCTCCTGAGAAAGGCACTGTGGGCATCAGAACAGGCCCTCTGAGGACATGGGCAGGGGTGAGACCTGAGGCCAGGGCAAGGTCACAAGTCTCCCACGTGGCCTGTGTCTCTACCCCATGAGCTGCACCTGTCGGCCCACGTACTCTCTTGAGATTGCTCATCCTTACCCAAGCCTCTGACAAGCAACAGCCCCAAAGCAGGAGATGGCCGAAGAAGTGCCGTCCGCAGGCAGAGCGGCCTCCAGCGCGGGACAGCTGCCCCTGCCTCACGGCTCAGCCAAATCTCTTCTCACGCGGAGCAGGACAAACCTCTAACCTGCTATGCCCACTCGGGAACCACCAGCCACATGTAGCTACTGCACATTTAAATTGATTAGAATGAAACAAAACTACAAATTCAGTTCCTTGGTCTCAAGAGCTGCTTTTTTTTTGTACTGAAGCATCATCGATTGACAATATTGTGCTAATTCCAAGGGCAATGCAAAGTGATTCGGTTACACAGACATGTATATATGTGTATTTCTTTTTTTGATTCTTTCCCGTTCTAGTTTATTAAGAGCCGCATTGCAAGTGGCCCCAGGGTGGCACAGACACAGAACGTTTCCTTCGTCCCAGGAAGTCTTGTCAGCGCTGCTGTCACCTCACACTGTGTGGCATCTTGTTTCAACAGCATATGCGAGCGGTGAACACATTTAATTTTACTAATAAAAAGAGAAGTTCCACTCCCCCATCACTGATCATCTCAACATTCTCAGCAAAGAGAATCAATGTGGAAAATAAAAATAAACACCACTTTGACATTCTCTGGGAGCTATAAAATAGTCCAAGAATCATAATTGAATCAACAAATTTCAAAGGCTGGAGCAGTTTGCTAGAATGTTTTTCCACAGTGCATATCTAAACTTACCATTCATTTATTTTGCTGTCTATGTGGATAAATAACATCCAAATGTAAGGGAAATATTGCCACCTAGTCATGATAGGCGTCAAAAAGTCTTCCAAAATATTCACGATGCATGTTTTTAAACTTCTAATGTAGTCCGTTAAGCCAAGGGGCAGAAAACCAGAATGGAGGATGTGCTGAAAGTACATTCAGGAATTGGCAGCTTTGACAAGTCCGTGGGTTTTAATGTAAGTTTATTGAACAGACAGTAGTAGTTATGCCAATAAATGCATGATCCAAATAGTCAAGTAGCTACACACCATGAGCACAGGGACAAGACTGAAATAAAGCACTGGATCCAAGCTGTCTGCATGCTAAGGTCATCTGGAGTCACACACACACACACACACACTCACTCTCTCTCTCTCTCATGCATGTGGTGCACCACTGCCCAGCCCCAGACTGCGCCCCTCACAGTGGGTCAAGGGTGGGAGGTGGGGGCAAGCATTTGTATTTTTCAAGAACCCTTCGGGGGATGCCAACATGCAGACAGAGTTGGAAACGACCACATGGATTAGACAAAGCTTTCACAGCGTCTCTGTGCTCACATTAAAGCCTCATTATGGAACCGTGGGAGAAAACACAGCCCTTCTTAAAAGTCACAATATTTCCCTTAAGCTCAATTTAAAACCACATCCTAGTATCCGCCAAGTCAGGGGATTTTTAACCCTGGCTGCACGTCAGAATCACCTGGAAGGTGAACCAAGTGCCTGGTTGCTTGGGAAATTGAAAAGGCAGCCATGTGCCCAAAGTCTGCCCAAGGAAACCAGACACACTGTACCAAATCCATCTGAAGTCCTGCCACCACTACAGGAACTTATCCCCAAGGCTGCAGCCAGGAGGTGCTCAGGACAAACCTTCACTCAACTCCCCTGGACCACCAGCTCCCACCTCCTCACAGTATGCGGGCAGCAACTTGCACGGGAAAAATGCTTATTGAACAAATGGGATCGATTCATGTGGCTATGGATCATCATTTTACAAAAGATGAGTAAAATTAAAATCTTTCTTTCCAGAGGAAATCCAAGAGCCCAGATATGGTCTGGGACTGTATCCTGATTTGAGTTCCCAAATCACTTTGAACAAAATCAGTATTTGTATTTATAATGCTGAGGCTTTTGTATCCATTAGCTTTTGCCATCAAAATGAAGTATGAGAAAATCTTAAAATTAGAACAGAAGAGCAAATAATCCCACAACTGAGCAGCTACTGGAATCTTCCCCCCCTCTCAACTTCGGTCTCCCTCTCAGTCACGCCCGCCTTGTTGGAAATATACCCCGTGTGGGTGGTGGGGCAGCAGTGAGAAACCCCCTCCTCTGCACAGGGTTTGGGAGCTGTCATCAGGTCTTGGGAAAGACATGGGGAGACAGTACATCGTCTTCAATTACATCATGGAACCTAACCACTGTTTAAACCTTTGCACTATTTAAACCATGGCATAGGAAAATTCCATCTTTGGAACTTTTTGAATACCAGAAAGCCGACTTATTTTAGTTCTTTCGTAAACAAAAAACCAACTGGAAAAATAACATAACATGAAAGACAGTTTTAAAACAGGAAAAAAAATTACCCATTTTCCCTTTACCCTGACACAACTACAGACAAGAAGTTTCCCTTGCTATCCCAAAGCAGTGTGTTCTGACGAAACCTTTCGTAAAAAGAGATGTCATAAAGTGAAGAGTATCCCATGCTTTAGTTCGTTTGGATTTCTTCTGGTTCGTGAAAACAAGTACTAACGTAGATCTTTTGTAAAAGTTAAGTGGCCTAACTTGAGCTTTCAGAAATCGGGGGGCACCTGTATTTATCAGCTTGTTAAGGTCTTCTATTTTGTTTACCGGAGCAGTATCCCCACACAGCTTCTGCCATCAAGGCTGACGTATAATCTTGGATTCTGCCATTTCTCCTCGACAGTTACGCCTGAATCAGTTATGTCTGAATCAACAACTGCATAAAATAGGCAAAGTAGAACGTAGCGCCCAAGGAGGAACTCGGTCTACAACTGCTTACAAATCCTGGACACCCCAGGCAAAATCAGTCAGAGCCAATGTTGCTTCTCATCTTTTTCAGAGACCCTGAAACACTCAATAATCTAGAAACCGATCTCATCCTTGGCATTTGGGTCCCCATTCCATCAACTACCTTAACCAAGGGAGGGCTGAACACGGTGGTCTGGCCTCCAGGTACGCTTAACCACATCTGTGCTGGCCGGACCTGCCATGATGAGCCAACTGAGCAGCCGACATCAAACAAAGTGGACTCCACCTGTCTGCAGGCCTCAGGAAAAGGAAGGAGGGACTGCCAGCGTCACTTAGGACTTCTGACGTTTACATCCAGTCTCCTTCAACCTCTTGTTAGTTTAACATGCAGATCGGAACTCTGCAGCTTCGCAATGAAAATGCTTTTCAATTGCCTTAGGAGGTCCACGCATGAAAGAGTGTTCTGTGTTTCTCAACGGTGTTGAAACACATCACAGATCACCCTGCCTCCTGCCCAGAAAGTGACCAGGAGGTTACACGTCAGCCATTCGTCAGTCTAAGGCCTTCTTCTCTGCTCCAGCCTGACACTGTGCAGCCACCAGCGCCAACCAGTCGCTGGGAAAGTGGGACATTTTATATTAACTAATTGTCACAACAGTTCAGCTCAGTCTTTTTTCCTTTTCAGAAAAAGGAAAAGTGGCGGGAAGTGGTGGGGGGAGAAATAATTTCCTTTCAAAACCTAAAAATGTTACCAATTCCTCTGCTCAGACAAGCATTTTCCTTACTAAAAACAAGTCAAATTTTGCCTTGAGGGAAACATAATTAAATCTATTAATTTTTTTTTGCCTACAGAATATTTTAAAACATGTACCGAATTATCACCCAACTTCCACCATGGTCAACTCATGGCAGAACGCATCTCATTTATCTCCCTAACAACACCCACACACCCATTTTCTGTGCAAGCAAGATCATTTATTGCACGCATCAACAGCGGAGTGTGTTAAGTCTACTTCTTAAATCCACTTGTTAGTGTGGTTTGTAAAACCCCTCACATTAGAGACTAGGTTAAGGCATTAACTTACTACAGGATCACACGCAAGACACTCCAGTCAGCGTCACCTACGACCTCGCGCAGCCGTAGCAGCGTTCCTTCCTTTGGAAAGGTGTTCACCAGGTGAATGCAGCATGGATCATGAGCTAATTCACTAATTCAAGGACGGCAAGACGAGCACAGCTTTGTGTGGCTGCAGATTGCTGCTTAATGAAATCATCTTACTTGGGAACTAACAACTGGCGATATAGCCAAGGACCTATTACCTGACCTAAATTCAAACCTTGTAAGAGAAATGAATTGATTTGAATACCAAATTTGCCTATGATTTTAAAGGTTTTTACTTACCTGAATGATACTGGTACCCTTCTCCTGACGTGTACGATTCTGAATGGTCAAGACTGGCGTGGGAGCTGCTTAGCAACAACTTTGCAAGTGTTTAACGTTTAGGCTGAATCCTCTCAGTGGGACCCTCCAGGGATTCTCTGATCTTATGAAGTAGGAATGGCAAATGGGGGGAAGGAAGGGAGGGATAAGGAAAAAAGTTTTAAAAGAAGACTGCTTCTATGCTAACAGAGTCTTTTAAGCAAAAATTTTGAGACAAGCTCCTTCCCCAGTAGTGGTGAATGAATAAATAATAATCTCTTTCCTCCCTAAGTCTCTCTGCTTGGGGAAATCTGACGTCAATTAGGAGTCTGTGAAGCGCTGCATTTCAGACAAAGAGAAACCTGGCCAGTCAGCAGTGCGTTTTCTAAGCCGAATGTGTCTGTGTTTCCCCCCACCACCCTGAGAAATTGCCAAGAAATCTGCCTGTCTATCTTGGGGATATCTTATGCCCTCATTTATCTTTTGTCAAATCTGTTAAATTTTTCCCTATGGAGATCACACTGACAAAAAATGACCACGCCTAATATAGATGCCGTCTAAATAAAGTGTGATGAGGTAAAAAACAAACAAACAAAAACCCAAAGAAGCAAACGCATGAGCATTAGTGGAAACAATGTTCACGCTGAAGGGAAACCTCCTCGGGTCCACACCTCCTTGGAAGTGACCAGGCTTAGGAGGCACATCTCACAAACTTCGTCCTTTTTATCCCTAGCCATGTAAAACTGTAGGTCTCGCCAGTTTTTAAACAAAGAGACTGATTATAAGGAGCTTAAAACCTGTCACTAGCCCACATCACTCTCACGTGTCCTTTTGTAGTACTAAGAAGACCGGTTCTGTCAGGAGACAAACCTACGTTCACATCCCTGCTCTGCTGGTCCCTTTACGGTCTGACCTTGAACTCCTTCCTGGAAGTCAGAAACAGCCTTCACAAAGCTTAGTTGGTGTGGTCTCGGAATTTCAATTTCCCTGCACACAAAACAGTATTCATTGCCTCACAGGAGCTAAATAAGCAACCACCTTTACAATTTTACTCAATGTTAATTGACAAATACTTACCGAATGCCTATGGGTCAGACACTATTATGGGGGAAAAATTCAGACCGGGCCCTGGTTCTTGCATACTTTACACTCAAGTGTGGCCTGGGCCTTTCCCAAATGGAAAGTATTTATATCTGGTACCCTCTCTTAGTCCAGCCGGGGTCTTCTTTCTGCCCTCATGGCTCCATTCTCAGCCCACTCCTTGTAATCCTCACTCATTATATCTGAAATGTGAGCTGACTAGAGCTCAGATCCAGGAGTAGCCACTGTGGCATCTCAGCAGCAGACATCATTAACCTAGCCCAGAACCTCTGATCCTGAACTCAAACTCCAAATCCTTCTGAACAAGATGCTCCAAGCCACTACCAACTCATTACATAGTTGCCCAAACTACAGGCTATTAAGTGAAGTTCTTCCTATGCATTTGTAGTTGAAGACTGAACTATAAAGACTCCTTAAGCTCCCAAACACAAAGGAAGGTCAAGAAAGGAATTAAGAGGAAAAATGAAGAGCTTGCAGGTCATGGGTTGACCCCCAAGATAAAATTTCCTGTAAATCAGTGAAGTTAGAATACTCCCTCACACCATACACAAAAATAAACTCAAAGTGGATTAAAGACTTAAATGTAAGACAAGACCCAATAAACCTCCTAGAAGAAAACACAGGCAAAACATTATCTCACATACATCTCAGCAATGTTCTCCTAGGCCAGTCTACCCAAGCAATAGAAATAGAAGCAAAAACAAACAAATGGGACCTAATTAAACTTACAAGCTTTTGCACAGCAAAGGAAACCATAACGAAAACAAAACGACAACGTATGGAATGGGAGAAAATATTTGCAAAAGATGAAACCAACAAGGGCTTGATTTCCAGAATATATAAACAGCTCATATGACTTAATAAGTAAAAAACAAACAACCCAATCCAAAATCAGCAGAAGACCTAAACAAGCAATTCTCCAATGAAGACGTATGAATGACCAATAGGCACATGAAAACATCCTCAGTATCACTAATTATCAGAGAAATGCAACTCAAAACTACAATGAGGTATCATCTCACACCAGTCACAATGGCCATCATTCAGAAGTCCACAAATGATAAATGCTGGAGAGGCTGTGGAGAAAAGGGAACCCTCCTACACTGCTGGTGGGAATGTAGTTTGGTGCAGCCACTGCGGAAAACAGTATGGAGATTCCTCAAAAGACTAAAAATAGACTTACCATATGACCCAGCAATCCCATTCCTGCTCATATACCCAGAAGGAATCCCAAATCAAAAAGACACCTGCATCCCAATGTTCATAGCAGCACTATTTACAATAGCCAAGACATGGAAACAACCTAAATGTCCATTCACAGATGACTGGATAAAGAAGATGTGGTATATTTATACAAAGGAATACTACTCAGCCATAAAAATGACAACACAATGCCATTTGCAGCAACATGGATGTCCCTGGAGAATGTCATTCTAAGTGAAGTAAGCCAGAAAGAGAAAGAAAAATACCATATGATATCACTCACATGTGGAATCTAAAAGAAAAAAAAAAGACAAACGAACTTTTATATAAAACAGAAATAGATTCACAGACATAGAATACAGACTTGTGGTTGCCAGGAGGTGGGGGGAGGGTGGTGGGAAGGGATAAATTGGGAATTTGAGATTTGCAGATACAGACAGGTATGTATAAAATAAACAAGTTTATACTGTATACCCAGGGAAATATATTCAGTATCAGTAGTAGCTCATGGTGAAAAAGAATATGAAAATGAATATATGTACATTCATGCATGACTGAAGAATTATCCTGTACACCAGAAATTGACACAACATTGTAAACTGACTATAACTCAATAAAAAAATTTTCTCTTTAATTAAAATTATTCCCTGTAATAACTGCTGGGGTTTTTTCTAGAGTGTGTAAAAAGGGCTATTTTGTGGTACTTTAAAAACAGTATGTCTTTGTTAGAGCGAGATGAGATACACTCAACGACGCAAGATGGGTCTATGATGATCTCGTCTTTCGCTGATAAGATGGACTCTGCAAATTGTTAAGTGGAGCATTTAGCAAATGACACCAAACGGTTCCTTCACTGTTGTCACCCATAGCTGAAAAATTGTGGTCTCTTGTGTAATTGTTTGTAGGATGTTTCATTTCTTTCAAACTCTAGGTTTCCTGAGGACAGATTCCAGGTCTCTTTCGTTGAGCGCCGTTTCCCCAACAACTAGCATAGTGTCTAAACCAGGGCAGACTCTCAAAAATTTCTGAATGAAAGAAACAGCTCCATTTCCTTGAATAATTTAAGTAGGCCGTTTTCAACTTTTCTGTCATTGTGACTTGGAAAATTACTGTGGCATCAGCAAAACTGATAGTCATATTCACAAAAAGAGCCTGAACAACTTTGCTGTGTCTTTTCTTACTTCATGATCTCTGATTCAGAGGACAACTGTGTGACTCACAGTTACTCCTACAAGAGGGCAGCTTTCTAGATTTGTAAACTGGATTGAACTTCTGATCTTAGGCCATTGTGTTCTGCATACTGTCTCTATATAGTGCCTCAAATGAATGGCCCAAAAAATTAAAAAACACATTCAGTTTCAGTTTTTGAGCTGTTCCAGTTCTCAGACTAAGAAAACCGTTCTCATCAAATAAGAAATTCGGCTATGTAACTGATCTAGAGAGCGACAATATTCACAGGTCGGCTATATGACTGATACAGATCGTGCCCGTAACTACAATCCGTCATCATTCCCTAGCAGGTTTTTTTTTAGGCCAGCATGAAGCTGGTATCTGTGAACTCATCAGTTCCACATGCACACAGCTGTTAACGCAAAGGAACTCTCGAGATCCCACGCAGTGCCCAGCCTATAGGAGGGGAGTGCAGTCATCATGTTGAACATTAACAAAATGGACTCTTCCAAGAAAAATACACTGAGGCATTGCAAATCACGTAAAGTTCAAAAACCAAGACACAACAAAGCCCATGTACACACATGCTTAAAACCAGATGTGCAACCTAGTACTGTGCGCATGGAGAATTCAGGGCAGCCTACAGGAGTTCTTGAAAAATACGAACCAAACACAATTTGTCAGATTTACCAGTTATGTGTAACTGAAGATACACAAACAGCTCAATCTCCATAGAGACTTGTGATGCAGCCTGACCCAGTACGAAAGGGTTATTATGGTTTATTACATGTTTCCTGAGTGGTCAAATGTGAAATGTGCCTTTGGAAAAAAAAAAAAACAAAAAAACCCTGAGTTTACCTGGCAATGTTGATTACGTAGTTCCCCATCTATAAAATTACCTGTTCTCAAAGGCTTTAACTTAGAAACAGTACAGCTGGGTCCATGGTAAGTCTTAACTAAATAATAGCTTACTTTTATTCCTACTTGAAAGCAGATTCTTTATCAACCCTCCTACTCGCTCAGGCAATATGATTCAGATATCAACTTAGTTAAATAAAAATTTAGTTAAAAAAAACTTTTCCCCCCACCCCTCCTTTAACACACAGCAACAAGGGGAAGAATCAAGCAGTCACTGGAAACTTAAATATCAGGTTGGCCCATAAGAAGGATAAGGTTCCTGCTCTGGATCACCTCATTGTCCCAAGAATTTCATATTAAAATTGAGTTTCTTAGTACTGTGGTTACACAGATATCCTTAATTTTTGGAGATGCACTCTAGGCATTTAAAAGTGAAAGCTTTGTGAAAATTAATCGAGCTGGATGCTTCTCATTACATATGGACATGTGTTATCTACTTATAATAAAACTTCATTTAAAAAAAGAAGAGAGAAAGATTCTGATGTCTGTAATTTACTTTTAAAAGGCTCAACAGATAAAATAGATCAACAGGTTGGATGGTTGAATGGAAGGACGGATGGGTGGGTAGGTGGGTAAATTAAGTAAATATGGCAAATGTTAATTGCTGAATACAAGGAATGAGCACATAGGTGTCTACTTTTCTGTGTGTTTTAAATTCTTAAAGAAAAAATTTAATTGGCTTTCTTAGGTGTCCGTATACATAGTTTTAGTGATTTATAGGAACTAACAGGGTCTCTGGCAAGAGGAAGGGTAAGCCTGATGAGACACCAGGAGATGTGAATGCCCCCAAATGACGATGGAATTTTCTAAGCTCCAGGGGGCTTAAGTCAATGTCCACCTCCAAGCCCAAGGACATAACTGGGATGATCTGTTTCAGTTACACAAAAGTTGGAAACAGGAGGAAGAAAGGGTAAGAGGGAGAAAGGACAGAGTAGCTTGAGGAACCATGACAACCATGAGGAGAGCTGTGCACGGCCCACATCAAGACAACAACAGAGTCTTTAGGAAAGGACAGAGCAAACCTCAGGGATTTATAAAAGTTTTATAAAAGTAGAATTCTTTCTGGGGAGTATGCCCATATCTACACCTTTGGCTCTTGATCTGAGCCGCAGTCCTGACCCCTGTACATTTCAGAGCCTGACAAGTCTCTTCTGAACCTCACTTGCCCAAAGTAGAGATCAACATATGCTCCATGTACCTTGGAGGGCGGCAGTGTAGGAGGCCACTGTAACAGCACAGGCTTGAAACCCCGTCACTGAAATCATCTTTGGGCGCACCCCGCTTAACATCTGAATTTAATGGAGAGGGCTTTCCAATTCAAGCTCATTTTCCTCTGACGCTCAAATAATCTATTAGGATTTTATGGTTTACATTTGTGATACCCATGTAACCACTTACATCCCCTTTCACGGATAATTAAAGAGAGAAAGCGTAAAAAAAGAAGCCCATTATATTCGCCTGCAAAGGTCATCATTAGAATTGCAAGTGAAGACGATTCATTTCTATGGGGTTGACTGATTCAAAGTAAGGGGTGACAATCTTGGGTCGTAGGAGTGGGTTTTATCACTGTTTTAATATTAAAACATAGGGCCAATAAATCAGCAAAATTTATTAAATACTACAGATGTACAATAAGGCTATACACACAGTATTTTAAATCAGTTGTAGGAAGGGATAAACAGACCCTGCAGTCAATTAGGCTTGCTTCGGGGTAGGCAAACTTTTTCAGTTAGGAGCCACACAGGGTACCTATTTTAGGGTTTTTGGTCCAGATGTCTCATCACAAGCACTGAACTTGCCACGGCAGCAGGAAAACCACCACAGACAACAGGTAAATGAACGGCAGGGCTGTGTTCCTACCGAACTTTCAGTATGGACACTGAAAGGTGAATTTCACATTTTCACGCGTCATCAAATACTCCTCTTTACTTTTCACCCATTTAAAACTGTAAAAGGGCACAGAAATTACAGCTTTGCAAGATGAGAAAGTTCTGCAGGTTGGTTGCCCCATGATGCAAATACACTTAACTATGCTTAAGTGTAAAGTACGGTCATGTTAACATGGTTGATTTCATGGTATGTGCATTTTACAATTTAAATTTTTTTTTGATTGAAAAAAAAAAAAGCAGAAGCATTTCTACCCAGTGGGTAGGATCTAGGCTATGAGCTGCCGTCTGCTGACCCCTCCCGGAATCTTGCTTCTCCATTTCATTCTGAAATAGGACGTGAGATGTCCGGCAGGTTGACCGAAAGTGACAAGAAAACAGCAGTCAGAAGTGACGAGATACCGGCTTCCACCACAGGCCACAGTGAACCAGAGTCTGAAGTCCTTTGTGTGAGGGCACAGACATTACTTGGATTCCTGTCATAGTTCTACTGACCTTGCCTGAGGGCCTGTGAACTGAGAGGCACAGCCCTTCAGCCCATGCGAGCCTAATGTAGTGGAATCCTTTCCCACAGTTAAAAAACTGGATTTGAGGAAGGATCTACACGGCCCCCGCCCCCCGCCCCACCACTCTCCCCCTCAGCCGCCATCCGCTGGGCCCTTTATGATGCCCGGCTGGAGTCCTAGCATGGGAAGGGGCTGGCCCAACAGAGGCCTCGGAGCAAAGCCAATACAGGTCTGAGCTAAAAGCCTGGGGCGAGGCAGCCAGGCTCTGGAAAGCATTTACATCATCACTGAGGGGAAAAGTGGCTGTATTTACAAATCCCACACTTCCATGTCCACACCAACAGCCAGATGGAGGCAGAGAGGCCAAGTTTTCTCAAAGCAGCAACTGTGATATAGTGAGCCAAGCCCCAAGGACAACTTGGGTTCGAGGATGAGGGATTCTTAAAGAAAAACATAGAGGCCCTTGTTTGGGAATGAGCCTGTGGCTAAAATGTGCTGTTTACGTGAAGATATTTTTTCTGACTATGATATTAATTTGTTGAATGCCTCGTAAAAAAATAACCCCTTTCTCTGTGCCTCTCCTCCATCTTTTTATAGTTTTCAATGATGGACTTTTTTTATTTTATTAATTTTTTAAAAAAATTCATTCTTTTAAAACATATGCTGAGCCCTGCTCTATTTTATTTTATTTTTTTTTGGAGGGGGAGGTAACTAGGTTTGTTTATTTAATTATTTTTTAATGGCGGTACTAGGGATTGAATCTAGGACCACTAAGCATACGCTCTTCCTCTTGAGCTATATACTCTCCCCCTCAATGATGGGGTTTATTAATAATTAAAGAGTATCTTGGGGTCGCTTTCACTCTTTAATCTACATGTAATATCTGGACGTTTTGGAAACTGGCTTGAAATCTGTGACTTCAGAAAACTTTCCAAAAGGTGGTTGTTCCAAAGAGTGACTCACAGCTAACCTAGACCCTGGCTTCTCCACCAGGCAAGGGAATGAGTAAGCCCTGTGTTAATGTTCAAACTGCAGCAATAAGAGCTGATGTTAATTTGGTGTGGGCGGCAGGCTGGGCCCGGTGCACCCTCTACATGGTTTCCTTCAGAGGACAAAGTTGGGGTTGTTAATCTCATTGTATAGAGAAGGACACTGAAGCCCAGAGAGCAAACCTGCCCCAGTCGGGGTGAACTGGGATCTGAACCCAGATCTTTAACATCAAAATTAACACTCCTGCCCCACCCCCACCCCATCTTGCTGCCTTCCAGATGGACTAAACAGAAAAAGGATCAAATAACATGACCATCATTGCTAGAGTGAGCTGGAAAACCATTTCAGATAAAACACTAACCCATCAGTTACTTATTCTCACCTCGTCTCTCTCCTGATTTATGGCATCTATTAATTTCATGCCCCTTGACACCAATTTTGCCCTCATTAGTCAGTCGCACTAGGAAAAAAAAATGGAGAAAAGCACTTAGAAGTCATTTGGTAGTTTTTAGCTTATTCTTCCTGTCACATAGAATGATCAACATCACTCTTGGGAATCAAAGGATTATTCTGGCAGGGCAGAGAACTTTGCAACGTGCCACAGAGAAAATCGACTCATCTGTACCATTAGCTCTGCTTTTCACACGGAGCTAACGTTTCTGTCTGCCTCTGCCGTCGGACTGAGTCTGAGCTGGCATCCTCGCCCTCACAGGACCCAGGGCCTCCAGCAGCACTGGAGCCCCGGGTTCATGTGTTCTTGAAAATATGGTTGAAATGAACACCTTTGGAATGCAGCACTAAAAGCTGGAAGGAGCCTGGAGAGGCACAGCTAAAATCACCTCGTTATACGCCTGAGAGCTGGGTGTGAATTCACTGGACTTCCATAAATTCACGAGCAGGTGTGAGTGTGCTATGCTGTGAGAGACACTGCCAACACAAAAAGATCATGTTCATTGTCCAGCGTAACACCTGGACATGCCCAGGGATTCAAAACACCACATTCAGAGATGCTCAGTGATACCACCTTTCCCATGCTTAGCATTGTATACTTTTCCAAGTGCCTTGAATGTAGTTCACTTCCACGAACACTTTCTGAGCACCTGATATGTGCCAGGGCCTGCGTTTGGCACCTAGTAGGGTTGTAACATTAATGAAGCATCCTGCCATTAATGCACTACAGTCTGGCAGGTATAGTGCTATGGAAGAAGTAGTAACAATATTGTTTTGTAGGTTCCATAACAAAGCACATCTCAGACACAGAGGGGACATGGACTTCCCACAACTGATCCTGGGTGAGCAAGCTTTGGAAGGGGAGCTGTTTTCAAGGCAGCAGCAGGGAAGTAGGGGAGAGCATGAAAGAAAGGTGTCCTGGAAGGAGAGAATGGCACATGCAAAGGCCCCGGCCTCGCACATGCGGTAAGGTATCTGGGGAACAAGAGATGGACCTTTTTCATGGGAAGGGAAAACGTGAGAAGAAGATGGAAGCTCTTCTGTCCAAGCTGTGTAAGTGTCAAGGGCATTTCCCCAGGTGCTCCCTAAACCACTTGTGGAACTTGAAGCAGGAATCATCAGTTTCATTTCGTAGATGAGGAAACCAGGACAGGGGCAAGCAGACGTAAGGCTCTGTGGGTGTCAGGCACCCACCCTGGGCCCTGCTGATCCTCCCATCTAGGGCCTTGGGCTCAGGGAATGGTGATTTATTGACGAATGATGGGAGGTGATGTCCCCAAGGTCACTGGTGAATCAGTCTAAATCAAAGTTAGAATCAAGTATGCATATCAATGCTTATAACACAAGTCACTATCTTTCCAAAACAGGTAGGAATAACTAATAAAAAGTTGGGGAAAAAACTTGACAAGAAATGGAAAACCAACAGAATAATGTCATAGTATAAAAGGCTTAGATTCATAATTAAACATGAGATTAGTTCTAAGATGATACATGTTAGGCTCGGAGAGTGTTCTGCTCTCCAGCATGCCATGATTTTTCAACTCCAGACTGTTGGACATCTATGAGGCTAGATTTCTGCACTTACACAAAGCTCTTCCTTCAAAGAAATTCCTTCAAGGAGGACTGGCCAAAGAAGTATGTATTCAAGTTATGTACTTTATATGAGATCATGAGAGATCTTTATTTTCTTCTTTATGTTGTTCAATAGCTTATGAGTTCCGAATAATGGGCATAGATTTTTTTTTTTTATTTGGGGGCAACAGTTTTTAAAATAGGGTCAAGCACAAAGAATGATGAAAGAGAAACTATACATCCACCACCCAGGAATGACAAATAATATTTTCAAAGAATAGAAAAACAATATCACAGATTAAATTATTCCCCTTCTATCTTCCTACCTGAGGAATCAATCACTAACCTGTATTTCATGTATCTTTCCAATCTATTTAAAACACACATCCACAGATCTACAGAAATGTAGGGAACTGCAGGTAGAACTTTTTAAAATAAATTAAACCAGACTCTTGTGCCACTCAACAATGTTCTTGAGATCAATCTATGTTGATTTCTATAACTGGAGTTTATTCCTTTAATTCAGTGTTGGTTTAAATATACCATCTCCTGGTGTGGCCTATTAATGGATATTTAAGTCATTTCTAATTTTTCTTTAGAAAGCCAATTCAGTCATAAGTATCCTTATATTTGTCATCTTGGGAGAGATGGCCAGAGATTCTCTCTGGATACAAATTTTTTATTGTAAATAAAAACAATGTTTAAGAGGAACTATAATTAGGAAAGTACCAGCAAAGGTGGCTGAGATGCTTAGCAAGAAGACTTGGTGAGGGGGAGGGTATAGCTCAGAGGTAGAGCTCATGCTTAGCATGTACAAGGTCCTAGGTTCAATCCCCAGTACCTCCACTAAAGAAAAAAAAAAAGAATAATTAATTTAAAAAAGAAGATTTGGTAAATGCCTCTCATCATAAATGTTTATAAGCCTATCAATGTTCATATTACATCACGGAAATATTTGGCTTCTCCAAAAAACACTCAGTGCCTCGACAACCTAATGAACAGTAATCGAATGATCTGGTAACTTAACCTTGTGTCTGAAAGACTGACTATTCATTATCCTCTATCATTGTTCCAACTTCTTGAAAACATTTTCAACTAAAATTCAAATGAAACTAGCCTATCAAAATGGCATTTTAACACGCTAACTCAATGCTAGTAATGCAATCAGGTTACCTGCACTGAACACAAAATGCACAAATTCCATGAACATATATGTTTGGAATGACTAGTTTCCATTAAAACTATAATTCAATCTTTTCATTTCTTTTTTAACGAGAGAGCTTTGCTAGTCCTTCTTGACGAACTCAGCTTTCCATGCTCTTAAGTGGAAAAACACTTGACTGCCTAACCCAGCCCCGGAGGGAAATCATTTACAAGCTGCCCTCCAGCTGCTTAAGTGTAGCTAAAATAAGCCACGTGTGTTGTACATCACACAGTTGGAGCTGGGGGGAAGAGGAATGGCTGGCAAATCAGAATAACGTGTTATCAACCTGGAGGAAGCAAAATTAGCCCAAGGAGGGCTGTTCAAAGGATCATCTGCACAGAGAAATTCAAACCACGTGTTGCTTCTTTTCCTGTCTTCCCCCAGCTCCTTCACAGCAATGTCATGTGTCAGAAAGATAGCATGTATATTACAAACTGATATTTCTACAAACATCAATCAATGCTCTTCCCTCCAGCACCACAAACTCCTTCCCACACACGGTTTTTCCATCCATCCCCATTCTATTCAAAGCAAAAAGCAAAGCTCCCCAGCCAAAAAAAAACAAAAGTCCACAGTCACACAGATTTATGGGAGCTGATTTCCATCTACGAGGAGGAATGCTCTCTGGTCAAAGAGCAGAGGTGACGCTGAGGGTAAGGAATAAAAAGTTACACCTAAATGGGACGTGAAGGTAGACGGACACCAGGATTTCTTTCTGGAAAGGAGACAGACATTTTTCTGGAAGACAGATTATTTTTTCTCCCCAAGGATGAGCCAGTTCTCAACAAATCCCTGGTGCTGAGTCACCCATGGGTGAGGACCAGTGCTCCCTCTGGGACCCTGAGCAAATCATCTCCTCTCCCTCCGCCTCAGGCCTCCTCACCTGTAGAACAAAGGCATGAGACCACCTGAGCCACACACTCCATCAGCATCAGTCTGATTCCTACCACATCAGTGGGGAATCTCAGAATCCTACTCTCCCTCAGGGAACTGCCCCGCTTGCCCATCCTCGAGTCTAAAGATACCCTTACAAAGGCCCCCAATAGAGCAGGAGGTAAATGTTAACACAAGTCTCTCTTCCCGCCTCTGTGTTGAACTGACTCTTTGTAACCTGTCTGTGGCCTCGTTTAACACTGCTCTGGCCTGGCCAACCTGGCAAGTAGCAGACTGAAACGTGAATGCCAAACACTGGTCAGCTTCTTGGCGGGACAGGTTGATTAGAGGCAGAATGTAGTTTTCGTGTTAGAACTCATCACCTTAGGAAAACATGAAAAAGCAGATCTAGCTGAAGCACCAGGGATTCTAAGAACAGGGGCCTAAAAAGGCAGGTGGGGAAGGAGGGAGTCCAGGCAGTTTTCAAAGAACAAGCACCGTGGGTGAGCTTGAGGTTAACACTCATGTTTTGCCTTCATAGGCCGGGAGTTGAGCTGGATTGAGTTCCAGCCCTCTGGGTACCATAACTCTGATCTTTTATCTGCTCGCATCGTTCATGTGGAAAGCAGTAAATATTTGCAATGGCTGAACTCAACATGGATAAAGGTGGCCACGCTGGTTTATTTTTAAACAGAACAGAGGAAGGGGAGCAAAGAGACATTTTAAATGATGCAACGTTTCATCAGTAAATGGGCAACACATGGTGAAGAGCATCTTAACATATAAGACAAGTTTCCTATATGTTAGACACATGAGTGATGAGTAAATAACACACAAAAGAATGTATTTTGCCTTTTCCATTGTGTCCAGAACCACTGGTGGCAACTATGTTAGTATCCAAAGTCATACATAAGAATATGGAAAGAAGCCCTGTACTTTATTCAACCAGCTAACACTGGGAACACAAATATTCTTTTGGAGGCAGAAGAGACCAATAATTTCATTAAAAGTAAGAAGCGTCCCCTCCCTGCAGCAGGCAGTTAGGCACTCAGAACATAAGTGGACAATGAAGTTAAAAAAAATGAATCATGAAGCTTGATGAGTTTTTTTAATTGCATTTAACCAGCGTAAGGACCGGTTATACTAGAATTTTCCTTGAAATGGCCTGCCCACCTAGCAGATGCAGGAGTTTACACACCTAGTAGAGTCCAGAGCCCCAAGGGTTAAAAGCAGAAAAGACTCCTGAAGGATCAGTTATTCCAATTCCCTTGTTTTATGAGCATTGGAACTGAGGCTCAGAGGTGTAACCACCCCGAGAACACACACACACACACACGCATATACACGGAGACACATATATCCACCCATGTGTATACACAGACACCCTTTCCAGGTATTTTTTAATTTCCCATTTCTGTGGCCCCTGGAACCTTCCCCAGGCCACCTCCCCTCCATCCAACTGGCACCTTTGGTCTGAAGCTTAAGCCAAGCCCCAGCTCACTTATACTAAGACTCTCCCTCTTTTCTTCTCTCTGTAAAGTGTGCAAGAGGTCAAGTTTTCAAGAAACCTTCTTGGAATATTAATTTTAAAAATGTTACCCTGCCATTTTTATAATCAAACCCTGTGAAACTAGCTGTAGAGGGTCGTCTGAGCTGACCGTGGCCAGAAACCCTGGGAGTACAAACCTCTGGTCCCTTGGGCTGAGTCTGGGGGAGGCCTGGCACTGGGGGGCAGGTGGGCATGAAGACAGGCCACACGCAAGCCCCCAAATACGTTTCTAAGACTTGTTATAGACTAGCAAAGAGGGCAAAAAACTAGATCGCTGGCGGGGAAGGAGAGCGGCCCTGTAGGCCGCTGGTTTTCTTCTTTCTCTACCGTCTTTACAACCACGCAGGTTTTTTTCACTTTAACCTGTTCTCTTGGAAACTTTACCTTCTCAAATTAAAAGATACCTGATTAACAGGGCAAATAAGTAAGCAGGATGTTCAAGTGGCCTAATGCGTCATCAAGATGTCTTGATGCATCTTGACACGAAACCATTCTGCTTAGTGGTTGTATAAACTCAAACTCTTATTGAGCGTTTTTAAAGGAAAAAGCATAGTGAGACTAGGAGGCCTTCACAACCTGCTTGTATCAGGTCCTGGTCATTAGGTCAAAAATGAGTAAAACATCAGGATTTGATAGATGAAAAGTTCTAGCTTGGATATCTTCATCGTGGTCCATGCATCAATTACAGTTTTACTTTTTAAAGGAGGAGAACAGGTATATAAAGAGCAGGAAGATGACAGGGGAGGATGAGAAGGTGATGGAAAACAGAAGGGGACCAAAAAAAGTGTATTTTTTTTACTGTATAGTCAGTTACAATGTGTCAGTTTCTGGTGTAAGCATAATGTCCCAGTCATGCATATATATATACATACACATATACTCATTTTCATTTTTTCTGTTTTTTAATTTGACATGATTAGACTGTGTCAGTTAGAAAGATTAGCAAATCCTATCACACTCCCCCTCCCTCTTCATAAAATCTTACCATGTCCAAAAACTTCCAGAACACTGCCAAGGCCAGTGGTGTTCTAAACACACAGATGGTAAGTCTATCTCCAAAAAAGCTTGAAGAATTTGAGAAGAATAAATATTGTATTTTTTAAGCAAAAAATCTTCCTTTGTATTCAGTGATGGTAAGGAGTTTCTGTTAAGTATTTTAGGTGTGATAATGGTATAGTAATTAGGTTGGAAAAAAAACTTGATCTTTTATGAGATACACAGTAAAATGTTTATCATTGAAATCTGAGAGCAAAACTTCCCAGGGGTGAATGATGCCCACATACACAAAAAATTTTTTTAATTATGATTCATCATTTTTATCATTTCATTTCCTTTTTTAAGAATTTGTGGTACGGTTACATAACACAAAATTTACCATTTTGGGGTGGACAGTTTGGTGGCGTTATTAAGCATATTCTCATGGTTATGCAAGCATCATCACCATACACCTCTAGAACTTCTTTCTTCTTGCAGAACTGGACCCCTGTCTGCATTAATCACTAACTCCCCATCCCCGCCTCCCTCCCGTCCCCTGACAACCACCCTTCTACGCTGTCTCTACGAAGCCAACATCTCAATGAGCTCCCATGGTTTCACAAATTGTGAATAATACAAAAAAAACCCAAACCCTCAGATTTCAAATACTGATTCATTATTTAAGCTATAGTATAATATAGGTATTCAATTTTATTTGCAATAAAACTACTTAACAACTTCTTAATAGTTATGTAGAATTCTGCATATGAATATACAATCATTGAAGTGGACTTAAGGTTTTATTTTATTATTAACATCACCTCCATGAACATCTTTCCATGGGCTTCTTCCTTCTAGTAGTTCTGTGAGAGCATTCTAGACTCTGGAGAGCAAAGCTATGCACATTTCTAAGATTTCTGACCTGTTGCCAAATTGCCCTCCAAAAGGGTTGTTGCTTTATGTTTTAATGATGCATCTAATATTCAAATAGATGGCTCTGGACTTTAGGGGTGGAAAGAAGGCTCAATAATACTCAAATAATGGTCTACAGTTCCCACTAAATGTTTCTAATACACATCCTTTTCCTGTGGTTATAAGAGATCTTTCCCTCGTGCTCTCTGCCTGATGGACGGTTTAAGAAATCTACAAATATCATGAACAGTCATGAGCTAGGAATCAGATTTTCTGAAGAGTACTTTTTCTATTAGGTTGAAGATATGATATCACCTTTACTAACTATGAAAGAAATTTGCTATGGAAGACTGTAAAAGAAGCAATAAACAAAAGACATTTCCATCTTATTACCAAGATTTTTCAAAACCCATCCATGAAAGGCAATTCAATTCAAATGAGTACTGTTTCATATTTTAAACCTATCAGCCAAACAATATTTTATGATACTGCAACTTCTTTTACATTCATAAGAAATCTACAAAAATCAACATTTCCTACACTTTAATTTTATTTACTGAGCTTATCTGGGGTGGCCAAAGGGGGCTGGAAGAGAGACTCCCCTCGCCTGCTTCCTCTTACTCACTCAAAATCTCATTTCTCAAATGAAGCTAAACCCTCTGGTTTTGGAAACTCATTGTTTCAAAAAATTTCTTCTAGACCTAAAAATGTCTTCCTTTGCTTCTCAATGCAAACAATCTTTTTACAAAGAGAGTGCCACAAAAGGAACTTTGTACTAAATGCATCTTTTTCTTTGCTCCCACAGTGGCCACGTCAGCAGCCTTTCTCCGCGAAGTGGTTCCTGAAAATCCCGTGGTTACTTTTCCCATTTCCCCACTGCCATCGGTTACCCTAACATATGTTCTCATTTATAGAATCATGGATACTCTCTAGACAGTCAGTCTGTTGAAAAAAAAAATTAATCCCAGCAGTGAGCTTAAGATCCTGAACACTCAGCAATTTCTGGTGGATTCATGGAAAGGCCATTTATGCTGAGGCTGAATCTGAATGTATAAACAGCTGACCGGAGCTAAACCATTATGCATTTGGCTTACTTGGCTTAAATCTCATTCTGCATTTAGAGCAACAGAGGCAGAAGAATACATTTCTCATTAATAGATTTAATACAAATACAACAGAGAAAATGCTGACGACAGCTTCGTGTTCAAGCACCGAGAGAGAACACCTCCTTTATACTGAGCATCTTCTCAGTACCCAGAATTGGCTAATCATTTCACACGAGCCACCTAGTCCCTCTGCAGGCACCACTGTTAGCTCAAAAGTCGACAGCTAGTATTCTCATCCACCTTTTACAGTGGATGTAACTAAGACTCACCAGCGTGAAGGAGGTTGTTCAGAATCACAGCTATGAAGAGTGGAGCTAAGGTTCGAACACTCATCTATTGCTCCAAACCCAAAACGTAAGATGCCACAAACTCCAATGATGGCACATGTTAGCGTGCCATTACATGGTGGCTGTCTGAGGACAGGGCAGGAGGACCCAGTGCTCTTCAGGGACGCCACTTGTGTCATCACTTTGCCCAGAAACTCAGGGGTCCCCGTAACAACAGGTGAGTGAGTGGAGTTGTTCCCAGAACACAAGTGGAATGATCACATGAACAAAAGTATCAAGTGCTGTTTTCAAAGCTGTGCATAACTGTGTGATGAGCCCCAGTCTGTGCTGTGAAGAATGAGATAAAACCATCAATTTGTTCCATATCCCTCATCCAAAGTGTGCATGCATGCTCTCACGTGAGGGTGAATTCAGACCTCAAACTCAGAAATTCTGCCTGTACTCATTACAGTAAACGCAAAACTGAGTGCATGGCTCAGTTTACCCAAAAATCTGCTGTAAACTGAGGCAGGACTGAAATCAAAAGGTAAGAGCAAAGCACACCTGGGTTTGAAACCGAGCTCAACATTTCCTGATCACGTGACCTCGGCAGAAACAGCAACGCCAGCCGCAGCCTGCACTACTGTGAAAGCTACATGTCACTACAGCACACATTACACATCGTTTAATCCTCACCCTTTGAGGTGAGTACCATTCTCCTCGGTTTACAAAATCCAGGTCACAGTTAAACAGTGGCAGAAGCAGGATTTGAATCCAGTTTTTGTCTCTCATCAAATCTTTGACGTCAATCTCAGTCTTTTCACTGATAAGTCACATCGCAATACCCCGCTCAAGAGGGTTGCTATGGTCACTTCCCAAGACAGCGGCCAAGAAGTCCTCTGCGGCAGCACACCGTCGACAGTAGCTACCGATGTTTTTTTTCAGCATCACCACCACCACCACCACCACCGGCTTACAGAGGCTAGGAGTCTCCACTGAGGGCCACGGCCAATAAAATTTAACAACATTCCTTAATGCTTCGCATCACTTTATCTCCCCAAGCACCCTTTTCAAAGCTTAGAAACTTTACATTTTCCCTTGCTGAACAAACTTGGCTTAAGAATCACTTCTGCTTCCGCCTAAATCAACATACAGCTATGAATTCATCCCACTCCACACACTTGCAGCGTCAGTGCCAACCTTTGGAATTCTACCTCCTCTTCACCAAGTAGCTGGTGTTCTTTTGATAAAAGCTACTTTAAAATCTCAAGGGTCCAATGCTTGCCAAAATCAAGTTGAAAAACGGTGTCAAACAATTTGGAAGGGTTCTAAAAATAATACCCTGAGACTCTGAGGCTTTTATATATTCCTCTGAAGTATAAATTATCACCATGGCTCACAGAGTCGTGGACTTGAATATGAGAGTGGGCTTAACAGATAACTTTCTTTAAAAATTATCACTGGATGCTGTCTTTAATACTGACTTACACACAATTTCAGACCCTCAAGAGGCAAAGGCACCTAACTGGGTTGGGATGAAAGATAAAAGTCTTCAAAAGTGTTGCAAGTACAAAGTACAGAGGCGTCTGGTGGTTTTGGAGGGCACACTCTGCAGCAGCTTGTGAACATGGAGGTACTGAGCATTCTGTGGTACCCAAGAGACCAAGCCGACCTGTCTGCCATCACAGCTCTCTTGCACATCTGCTGGGTACCAACAGCTTGCCTATGGACTCATGTCAAAGTCATGTGATAAAATCACCACCATGTCCCTATCTATATGTGTGCATGCCTGAGGGTGGTGTGGTGGGGAAGTGGGTCAGGAGAGTCTCCAAACACCAAATCCTAGATACTACTCTTGGGAAATGCCATCTTTTGGAAAGTAAACAAAAGTTCAGGTCATGAACCTTAGACTAAGTCTACTAACCCCCATCTGGATATCAACTAGATAAGGGCCACATTTGGAATCTGAAGTTACTGGGTGATACTGCATAAACCAATTTTCTTTCAGCTCTATTCTCACACTGAATCATCAAGAAGTTTGGACAGACCAAAATTATGTTCCAGCAAGTATTCTGAAAAATTTACCTGACAATCAAGTTACTCTTAACTTTCTCATTATTCTAATAGTATACAGACATTAACATTATTAAAATACAGATACAATTAACAACACAATTATCCCAATCTAGTCTGTTTTCTCAGTTGATCAGGAACCTTAGTACATCGAATAACACTAATATGTGAATCTGAGGGCTTTCTGTAGGTATTTGTCCTTCTCCCTCCCCAGGAGAGACTTTCTGTTAAGCTGAAGAAAGCCCTCTCTCTCTTGAACAAAACCACCCTGAGAGTGCCCCATGGTCCAGTTGACAGAACCCTGGACAAGGAGGTGGGAGACATAAATTCTGGCCCCACTTTGGCCACCATTAGCTAAATGACCCTGAGTGGACGACTCATCTGTTTGAGCCTCATTTTTCTAGTTTGTAAATGAGCACATGGGACCAGCCGTCCAGTACCAACAGCTGTCCATGTGAATTCATGTTCCAGTAATAAACTGCAGTATTACCTACCTTTCTTTTATGATTATCCAATACATATTTACACACCTCAGTCATAAAATAGAAACTGCACTTTTTACAAGAATAAACATTTTTATGTATTCATTTAGTCCATAAACATCTATTAAGTCCTTGCTATGTGCTCAAGGCTGTGCTTGAGGCTAGGAACAGACCAAAGACCAGAATCCACACAACTCCTTGTCTCAGACTGAAGTGGGAAAATAGGCATTGAACAAGTAATTTAGAAATCAAGCACTCTATTTTTTTAAGAATTACACACTTGTGTACCAAACCATAAAGAGAAGCAAAGGAATGATTAACACGAAATTCAGGCTATGATTACTTCTGCGGGTGGGGTGGGGGGCAGCAGTGGTACGGGGCAGACGGGGAGGGTTCCATTTTAACTTGGATGTTTATATTATTATTCTTTAAACTATTCTTACATATTTTATCCCCTCATTTGGAAATATACTGTATTTAAAAATTTAAAGTTTTAGTAGATTACATAAGAAAAAAACAAATCATGGGCAAACCCAAAAGATTGGCATTATAGAACATTTTTTTAGAATCTAAAGTATCCAAAACTTAAATAGTTTCAGATTTTAGCATAATAGCTTTGATGTGACATTTTAAAGAGCAACAAACTCAGTTCTGTTTTTGGTTTAATCCCAGATTTTTTTCCAAGTGCCAAAGTTTATCCAATTAAGTTAATGGACAACTCCAGTGTTCAGTGTTTGGAAGTCATCAGTAAATCTCATAAATAAATTTAAAGTAATGTATTATTTAATACACACAAAAACAAACACTCTTCTCTCTTTATCAAGTGACTAGCCGTATCTGAGGCTTGAGGGCTTGAAAATTTATAATGACCAGAAATTAGGTTTTCACAGACTCACCGACATAGAAAACAAGCTTATGGTTACCAGGAGGCAAGGGGGAAGGTGGAGGGATAAATCGGGAGTTCAGGATTTGCAGTTACAACAAGTATACCAAAAATGAACAATAAAGTTATACTGTATAGCACAGAGAACTATATTCAATATCTTATAATAGCCTATAATGAAAAAGAATACAAAAAGGAATATATATATGTATAACTGAATCACTATGCTGCATACCAGAAATTAACACATTGTAAACTGACTATACTTCAATTTTAAAAAATTAGGTTTCAAAAAAGGTCAAAACAATCAATAAAACTCTAATTAATTTTGAAGACTTCCAAAAGAAATTGGGGAAGGAACTGTTAAACATCAAGTATGTCATTGAAAGGCAAGAGGTGGATGACCAGAGTGTTCATTTCCCACTAGAATTTCATTTTGTAAACACCACTGCTGGAAACTGTCACTAAGAAGGAGTCCTGGCTGCAGGTGTTCCTTGGTCTTTTCCTTCTCTAATGCTTAAAGACAGGTATTAACATAGCGCACCCGTGATCTCTCTTTTGTAGACATTCCTCTGGTTACCCTCTTGCCTCCCTGAGATGCAGCCCTGTATGGCATCAATCATTTAAAACAGCCAAACAATTTATATCTCATCGAAAGACAATAACTTGGGTGGAGAAGATGGGAGGAAACACAAAATTTCTTCTACAAAAATATCACTGTCGCCATAAGGAAAAAGTAAGACTGACTAGACCCCAAAGTTCTTTTTAATGGCATACTCCCTGAGCAAAAATGCAGAAGTCCTCTACCTAAATAAAGGGGTCAAAGACTGACCCTTGTCAAAAGTGTTTTATTTATATCACAAACGTCTAAGTTCCTACCATATCAGGTAAAAATAAAAGTACCATACCATCAGAAATGTCAATTTCTTGTGATGTCTCCAATACATAACAAGGAAGTCTTATGCACGCTTATTTCCAAAGGTGAGGTTGTAACAGTAAAATCGTTCCATCAAAACATCACCTGATCTGTGCCCATTTTCATAAGATACTTGGAAATTTGGTTACTGGATAGTATTTCAAAACTGTGACACAAAAAGCAGTTCTTGCTTAATTCACTTAATTGAAACTCAGCAGATTCTCACTCTGCTGTAGTTATGTTCCATAAAGTTACTGTTGAATTAGGGACCACTGAACCACTGCTCCTACAGAGAATATAGGGTTAAGTACTTAAGAGCTTCTGGTCAGAACACGGTCATCAACTGATCAATGCACAACTTTATTTTATGTGCATTTCTTTTTAAAGACACCATATTTAATACACACTGTTGATTTGCTAATATTAAACTCATGGCCAACAGCACCATAGTGAAGCTGCCGTAACACATACATTTTCCCCCACATGGCACCGTACCTTCTTGTGCTTTGGAACAGGACAGAGGACTTCAGCTCTGTACCTGGGGGCCATTTTCAACAGCAAAATGGCCATACAAGAGCACAGAAATGTGGACAGGGTGGCACCATACAGATCCCTGTTTACGGTAAGAGCTGGAACAAGAAGGCAGGGTGTTGCCTTCTTCAACCTCAGCTGGCAACGTGCTCAGCTGGCAACTCCGACTCTTCCCTGCTCTGTGTGCCCATGAGTGGTCCTGAAAGCGCTGCAGGCAGTGATGGGGGGGTTATCAATCTGAGGAGTGAGTCAACTCACAAATACAGAATCTGCATATAACGAGGACTGACCGCAGTTCACCCAGCATAGCTTTAATATATTAAAATCTAAAATGTTTCTAAACATTTTGTTATGATTAAAAAAAAATACACCAGGTGTTTCTTTTCCTAACGTGCTTTCATCCTATAAAAGGACAGCCTATTCCTTCTATGGCCTTGGTAACATATTACCTTCAGTGATCCGCAAGTCCTGAGGGAGACACTGCCTGCTACGCAGGTATCTGCTCACCCACTTCTCCATCCCGTCCTCCTTGAGGCCACTACTGGGTCTCACTGCATCCAAATACAGTGGGAAGAGCTCAAAACTCACAGGAAAGTTTCAAATAGAACTGGTTTGTTACTCTTCTAGATACTACATAATCTCTACTTAACCCCAGCTAGATATTAGATAGAGGTGAACCTGGCCCATGTCCCGGCACTATAAGCCCCTGTTTACTGGGTTGGGTGTGACCATTGGCCTATTCGGAGCAATTAGTCCAAGGAAGCTGCCTCTGTGATACTGAAGACATTGAGGATGCTGGTTATTACACTACAAGATGTTCCCTTAAGGGCCCTTGGAGAGGTTCATTTCTGGTCTTAGTGTCAGAATCTGCAAGTCTTCTGAGAACTAGTGTGTTCTTAGCATACCATCTGCAAATCAAATTTTCGGATCCACTTTATATCATGCTCTCAGTCTCCTTTGCCTTGACTTTTTAAAACCTACTTTCAGTTTACATTGTCTGCACTCTGACTCTACAGTTCCCTTTAATCCTTTGTAAAGTTGGGGGGATGGTGGCAAATCATCTGACCTTTGCTCTGCCTTAGGAAAGGTTTCTCTGGCTTTTCAGGCCAGCAGAGCCCTGAGCTTATCTTCTTCCTGCCTCTACAATTAGTTCACTTCCTCACTCTACATTAGTTCAAGCTGCTCTTGGTGTTTGGTCTGGTCACACACCTGCCAGGATGCTCCATACCGCAGGGCGGTGTGTAGGGACGGCCCACACCAATCACACTCAGAATGAGGGTGTCCGTGTTAGTGACCTAGCCTGGTCATGTGATTTTTTTGAAGCGCAGTTAAAAGAAATCATGTGGGAACCACAGTGGGTCCAACCATGTCAGCCAGGTGTGCGGAAGGCTGCATGTCACTGACTTCAGGAGCAGATGGCACGCATCCCTCCCAGGTGCGGGAAGGAAACACTGGCCTCTTGAGAAGGCAAGTGTGCAGGACACAAGGAGCCTCAGCTCTCAGTCTTATGCAGACAGTGCCCAGATGGGTTCCAGCACAGCTGGATACTTCAACCTAATTAACAATTAATGTCCATTTTGGTGCTCTGGTCTAGAAAAGCACTGACAAAGCCTCTATTCACTAAAGCGCTGGGTTCTGAAGTGATGTCATTCTGTGTGTTTGCAGTTCAAGTACCTGGTTAAAATTAAACTTTCCTAAATGCCCCCCTTAGAGCATTGTTCCCATATCTGTGACTAAGGACTTTGAGCCTTTTAAGTTTTCCATGGGGAAGGCTAGAGAGGGAGGGACGGAATACAGTATATAAACACACACACACACACACACCCCTTACTTTTGAGAATTATCTAACCACAGCAAAAATTAGTCACCCTTCCTAGACAAGAAAGCTCAAGAATCTCATTTTTAAAAAGTTACAAGAGGGACTAAGCTTATTCTCCTGATCACTCCGTAACAATTAATTCATTTCAAAAGTTACGAGAGGAACGGGACAGATCTTTGTATTTTCTGTGTTACCTGAAATTGTTACTACCAGGTAATCACGTAATTCCTCTGTAATTACCAAGTAAGTTGTTTTTTCCCCTGGGGAGGAGGTAATTAGATTTATTTGTTTACTTATTTTAATGTTTTTAATGGAGGTACTAGGGATTGAACCCAGGACCTCATGCATGCTAAACAACATGCTCCACCACGGAGCTATATCCTCCTCCGTAAGTTTATCTTTTAAAGAACTGTTCTACTGACCCCAAAAGATTTCTCTAAGTAGTCATCACGAAATAAACGTCTGCTGTTCTAACTAGTTCAGGTCTCATCACCCACTTTACTCCGGGAAGGAAACTGGAGAAGGCTTTTTAAAATACAGCTTTGAGTTTATACAAGTAGAAAATGTCTATTACAGATACTACTCATGTGTCTCAACTAAAGCACCCTCTGTGTTATTCACGTACTATGACTGTCATACAAAACACTGAATTACACAAGGGAGCTGAAAATTTGTTATCTTATCAACATTAACGTCTCATATAAACATCCTACAAAATGCTTATCAAGCAACTGATAAGACAAACATGAATTAAGGGAGATATTTGGTTTTATTAGTCTTCTATAAGGCTTTACAATTAATAATCCATTATTTAAATTAAAAAACATTACGCAAAAATCACTGTAGATATCTCAGGATACAGTAATATGGTAAATGAGGTGTTCTCTTTGAATTGAAAACCTTTCAGGAATTGAACAGCAGCAATTCCAATTAACATTTTAAAACTAATGCATCTAATTAAGGGACCACTTGGGAAAGAGAGATTTTCAACTTCAGTGCTAGCAATAAACCAAATTCCTCTCTCTGGTCTAATTTATGGCTGGAATAGAAGTGAATCTTTCCCAAGACTCAAACAAGTGCCGGCGGAAAGGCCTCCGTGCTCCCCTTTACGAGGTACCAAATCTGGGGAAAAGCGCCCAGCCCCTCCCTCACTCCCCAAGACCCAGCTGTGAGTGGGCGGGCCCCGCTCCAAGGCGGCTTCACCGCCTGAGAGCACATCCCCATCTACACCCACCGGGCAGAAAAGCGACTTTTATTTGGCACTAAAATGTGTTCATATCACATTTTAGTACAACTTGAGCCTTGGCCAATCATTTTCTTTCAACAAAATAATGAAACATAACTTTGAGCTCTCACTTCGTTGCAGCAAGAGGCTCCTTGTCAGTGATGGCTCCGCCTCTAAGCGCCTACTTCAAGTCCAATTTACGTAAGAAATAGAGCCTTTTGCTCAGATGAGTGAAAAGGCAGCCCTCTCCAAACTCTTCAATGACGTGCAAGTGGTGGTTAAGGGCCTGGGCATCCAAGGACCACAAAACTTGCCAAGTGGACCTGCACTCGGATGGGAAGAAGCACCACAGCATCTGTGGGCGAGGCCAATATGCTACTTCTCTTGAAAGAACATCTGCAGGGAAAACCAACCGGCCAACAAACAATCAGCTAGAAACGTGGGGTTACTCTATTTCCATCATAAATTCTGCACCCAATTCTACTCTCCTCTAGAAGTATGCAGAATTCTCTAGTATCTACATGAATATATTTAATTAATAAAAGGCCTCTCTGAAATTTTAATCAAGGTCAAATAGCCCCAAAGGAACCTGGTCACTGACATTCTTTTCAGGAGTTTGTTGATTAAAAAAAAAAAAAGGTTCTAGAAACAAGATGTTGGTGGGGGAAAACTTGCTTCTTTTTTAATTATTTAGTAATAGGACTATAAGTTTTATGTACTTTAAAGAATGTTTTATAATTACAATGAAATCCAACATGTGTGTGCAGGGGTGGGAGGGGGGTAAAAATTTAATACCCTTCTCAAAAAAGTCAACAGTGAAAGCAATTTTAGGTCCAGTTTTCATTACAAATATAGTAAGTGGTGGTTAACAGTGAGAACCTTTATCAGGCTAGAAAAAAAGGGAATTGATTTTCTAAAAGGGCAATGGGCCATGCAAGTTACACAGATTCATCTTACTCAGTAGAACAGAACAATACGAGTATCTCTTCGTGACTGATTTTTTTATTGTACAGAATGGAACAATGGATTGAGGATGACACATATTCCATAATGCACTGAGTTTTCCTTTAAGGTGGCTGAAGAAAATATTAAAACTAATAAATAAACATTTCAAAACCTCAAATCCTAGACTGGGAACCAACATATGTCAATATTAATTTTTTGGAGTTGATGTGTCTTATCATGCATTTGATTTTATAACATCACGTTAAACAGCACTGAAAACTACCACTCACCATCTCCAAGCTCGGGGAGAAACATCGCAGTTCCTCATAGAAAAAGGAAAACCTTCATCCATAAAATATAATGCACCTTTTTTTTCCACTGGTGAAAGAACAGTAGCATTGGCACAAAGACATAAAAGTCAAAACTGAGCAGTAAAAGTTTCTTTTTCACTTTCTTGGAGCGAACTGTCTAAAAACCTAAACTCTTCCCATGGAAAATACACTTGAAAAAGACAGATGTAGAAGCTTTGACTTCTTAATAAAATTCACAGCAACATACAGATATTAAAATCTGAAAGTCTTCTCAAAGACATTTATGTAATTAAAAATAAAAAAACAAATAAAATAAAATCAGTATTTTACAAGCTTTCATGCATTATAAAATATTCTTGAGGAGTGTTTTCTGTTACTGTATGTTTCATTATTCTTATGTCTTTGAAAGAAACAAACGAAATGCTATTATATACGCACATATATTTTTTCCTAGGCATTTCCACCATCTTTGAGTAGGAAATAAAGTCTACTTTGTAAATAAAACTGGACAACAGCTTTTGAAAACAATTATGCTATAAATATTTGAGACAGGAGGACATAACCATTAGAAAAATGACACAGCAATTGAGGATATGACAAACTGGTTAGAACCAACTCAGCCCAAGATGGCAGGAAATTTGACTTTCAGTCAACCTTAAGCCTCATTATAGGCTCACTGTAATATATTAGCATGCTAAATGACATGCCTACAGGTGCCACGACAGTTCCCAGACTGACCCAGTTCCCAGACTGACCGTAAAAGGCCAAAAAGTAGGTAGGGGCCCAATTCCTGGAAGTCTTTGCCCCTTCCCCAACATGGTTGGAATAATCCTCCCACTCATTGGCATATGAAATTACCCAGCCCATAATAACTAGCCCCTCCCCCCTCCCAGCCACTCTCCTTCCTGAGTGAGACGGACCACACTCTATGGAGTGTGTATCTCCCTGAATAAATCTACTTTCACTTTACCATGGCTCGCTCTTGAATTCTTTCCTACATGAGGTAAGAACCTATTCTCCGGCAACACACTGATCTTAGATTGAAGCAACATATATGTTTGATATATATAGTATTATATACACACATACACATGGAACTTATGTTCACTAAGTCTAGATTTTTTAAACCCCCCTTTAACATGAAAAGTGACCCCCTGTGAAGTTTCTTATTCAGCTAGTGAATGTTTAGCATTATTCCAGGAAAACAAAAATCTAGAAAACTAGTTCCAGCACAGGTACTTGACACTGGTTCTCTATGTTGCCTTGGGGGAGGAGAGAACACAAAGAATATTTACGTATTAAAGAAATATATTTCAACAGTCTCACAGACATAGGAAATAAACTATGGTTACTGGGGAGGAAAAGGAGGTGTGGAGGGATAAATTAGGAGTTCAAGATTTACAGATCCTAACTACTATATATAAAATAGATACACAAGGTCCTACTGTATAGCACAGGGAACTATATTCAGTACCTTGTAAGAGTCCATAATAATAAAGAATATGAAAAGGAATATATATATGTATAGGTGTAACTGAATCACTATGCTGTACACCAGAAACTAACATACCATTGTAAATCGACTATGCTTCAATTAAAAAGAGAGAGAGAAAGAGAGAGAGAGAGAGAGAGAGAGAAAGATGTTCCTTTAACAGATCTAAAACATAACTTTCAGAGTGGTCCAGGCAAAAAGCAGGTCATGTTTAACACAAAATGATTTTAAGCAGAGCCTGTCAATACCAGATGCACTGCTACATCTCTCACCTAAAATAGGAAAATAAACAAGGTGTACAGCAAAGAACAGAACCGAGGCATGCATTTCAGGCCAAGCATATTAACCACGACCCTCACCCCGAAGAGGTTCCCTCCCATTTACATGCCATGTGTCTAGAGTCCATCCAGCATAATGTGCTGGCATGGAAGGGCCTCACCCATGATCATTGCTCAACACTTCCATGCCAGGCAACTTCCAAAGGGTCCTTCTGGCCCACTGCTTCCCATCGTGTGCCCTCCCTGCAAGCACTCTGGGCTCCATCCTGTCGGCACACAGTCCGAGGGCCCTGAAAGTCTGCCCACTGGTCCAGGGCCTTTTTTTAGAACCTCACGTCAGGCTTATCTACGGCAGAAACCCACCCTAACCCTGAACTCTTCACATCACCAGATTGTGCATTCCATCAGAGCTGATGAATTCAGCTTATCCCATTCTCGAGCCATTTATATTTGCCCACATTTTTACACCAGAACTATTCATCAGCTGTCACGTGTGTGTGTTGGATTAGAATCTTCACTGGGCAAGGATCTTGTCTTCTAATTTCATTCTACTGATTTATCTCCTGCCTGGCTATCTGGGACATTAGATTCTTATCTTGTAACTTACCATAAGTCAAAGGAGAAAACTCAACACCTGACTTAAGAGGAATATTGAGTTTCCTGATGGAGCTAAGTTCTTTCATTCTGCCCTAGCCCTGCCATCCTAAAATCTTCACTACAAACAAGGAGGTATGTCCTAGAAAGTGTCACAAAAGCAACTTTCACTCTCTGGGGGAGTATCTGTCAGGATGGTGATTTTGTATTTCAATAATTAAAATGATCATTCTCTGCTGGATGGGGAGATGTATTAACCCATAAGGAAGTATAATTCTCCATGAGGATTAAAAGGTGAAATTAGGTCCATATCCCTGAACCATCTTTCCCAGACAGGAAATGGGTTTTCCCCCTAAAGTAACAAAGACAAAGCATGCCTCCTCTGTTACCTGCTCTACAAATCCAAGCAGTACTGTAGAATTTGTGCAGGAGATGTTGGCAATGTTTGTGCATTTTCTATCCTGGTTTAGTAATAAGTCTTTGATCAGGTAGAATATGATGAGATTTATGACCCTATGGTTCTAATTTAATCTCTTGTTTGGAAGCCTCTTTCTTTGTCTTAAGTCTTCATGCAAGTGACATGCAGATGGAGATCTTAACACCTTAGCAAACTCAGTTCTACGTGGCTACAAATGAAGTTTTTTTTTTTAAGAAAAAAATGTCATTGGATGCTTATGGTTAAGCCTACTTTTCTTTCTTAGGTTACACCATGAGTTAATCAAAAATTTTTAAGGCTTTTGTGAAGCCAGTTACGAAAGGCCACATATTGTATGATTTCATTTCTATGAGATGTGTCAGAACAGGTAAATCTATAGAGACGGAAAGTGGGTTAGTGGTCGTCAGAGGCTGGGGGGGAAGAGTGATTGCTAGTAGGTATGAGACCTCTTTTTGAAGTGGTGAAAATATTCAGAAATTGAGCATGGTACATACATGAGTAAATAGTACGGTCTGTGAATTATATTAAATAAAGCAGTTTAAAGAAATGGGTCTGGGGAAGGGGCAGGTATAGCTCAGTGGTAGAGTGTGTGCTTAGCGTGCACAAGGTCCTAGGTTCAATCCCCAGCGCCTCCATGAAAAATAGTAAGTAAATAAATAGATATACTAAGTTATTCTCCCCTCCCAAAACAAGAAAGCTAGGGGAAAAAAAAACATAAAAAAAAAAAAAAAGGGCCTAGCTGGTTGGCAGGGCCTTGAGGGAGAGGGAACGAGGGGGTTACTGTTCAACAGGTAGTTTCAGTTTGCAAGGTGACAACGTCCTGGAGCCTGGCTATAAGACATGACTATACCTACCACCACCGCCCTGTACACTGAAAACTGGGCATGACGGTCAATTTTATACGATGCGTTTTTTGTCCACAATTGGAAATTTTAAAAATTATTTTTAAAAGTGGGGGAGGGGAGGGCTGGAAAGATACCACACCTGACTCAAAGCTGCTGTGCCGTGTTCTGTCCTCCCACCTGGAGTGCAGGTGAGGCATTCACAGGCCGCCTTCCCCTTTCTCTCCAGAACTGGTTGAGCTCCCTTTACCACATCCCCGGGAGTTCTTTTATATTAGAAATATCAGGCATTATCAAAAGGTTACATACAAATTACTTTAGCAGAATTTCTCCTTGGACAGTGTCTCTCAGATCACTCATGGCTTTTCTAGGACTTTTCATTTCTATTAGAATATTACGCTGGATTCCACAGGGCCGACAGCCTGGGTAGTGCAACGAGGTTCAGATGCCCGTGAATGTGGCTCTGGGGCCTGCACGGGGAACCACAGAAAGTTCTCATAAAACTGATGCCAAAATCGGAGGAGAGGGCATGTGGAGTCTTGAGCAGCTCCGCCGTATGGCTGAGCAAGCCCGTAGGTGGAGAACACAGACAGGGAGTCGGAGCTAACCGCTAGGGTCCAGGTGACCCCATCCCCTGCCAGCTGTGTGGCCTTGAGCATGTGGCTTAACCTCTGGGCATCAGATCTTTCATGTCTGTAAAATGGGAATGATACTGGCACCTCCCTGAGAGCTTAGACTAGTACCTGGCTCTGTGAGTTACACTGCCGCTGTTGCTTTTAAGCAGTAAGCAAATTTTAAAAAGATTATTCTGTTCATATATTGTGTTAGTCTGTTCAGGCTGCCACAACAAAATACCAGAGACGAAGGTGACTTCTACAACAGATTTCTCACAGTTCTGGGGGCTGGAAAGTCCAAGATCAAGGTGCTGGCAGATTCAGTTCGTGGGGAGGGCTCTCTTCCTGGCTGGTGGATGGCTGTCTTCTTGCTGTGTCCCCATAACGTGGAGAGAAAGGGAGCTCTCTGGAGTCCCCTTCTCATAGGGACTTCTCACAGGGACACTAATCCTCTAGGATCAGGCTTAGACCTCACTGAACCTTAATTACTTCCTTACTTCAAACACAGCCACACTTGAGGGCGGGCACCTCAACATAGGAATTTGTGGGCAGACAAAATTCAGCTCATAGTATAGATCAAGAATGATAAACAAGGCAGTCACAAAAATAGTCCTGTGTATGGTTATACATATTAGACAACTTTATCTAGTTAAGAACATACACACACAAAATCCAACTTTAGTACAAAGATCTTCTAAAACCTATGTACCTGACTTACAAGGGTCCAAATCAGAATTTGTTCTTACTTTACACAGGTTTCTAGCAATGTTTGCGATCTTATTTCCCAAAAAATAGATTAGAAATAGCAAATTAGAGGCTTCAAAAAAAAATGCTTCTAGGGCCAAGAACAAGAACAGTAACAAAAGGAAGAACTGGCAAATCAGAAAAATCTTTTTCAAAAATTGATCCATCAACTGAAAATATCAGCACTGTAATTTCATTCATTTTTGGTTTATTCAGCACATGTTTAGGCACCTCTTTTGCGTTGAATTGTGTTCCCTCCCCCATTCATATGCTGAAGACCTAACCCCTAGGACCTTAGAATGTGACCTTATTTAGCAACAGGGTAATCGTAAACATAGTGAGTCGGCTGGGCCCCTAATCCAATACGACTGGTGCCCTTGTAAAAAGGGGGACATTTGGACACGTGTGCACACACAGGGGGAAGACTGGAGTGATGCTGCCACAAAAGCCAAGGAGCCACCAGAGGCTGAAGAGGGGCCTGGAACAGATCCTTCCCTGGAACCTTCCTAAGGAGCACAGCCCTGCCGACACCCTGATCTTGGACTTCCAACTTCCAGAACAGGGAGAAATAAATAAATTTCTATTGTTTAAGCCACCCAGCTTGTAGTACTGTGTTAAGTACCATGTTACATCAGCTTTGGAAAATGAATACAGCACCGACGTTCCAAGCATGGCCCAAAGAGGTGGGGTACAAGAGCAACCAAAACCAGACACGGTTCCACAGAGCCCAACCATTAGCAACGAACAGAAAACCTCAATCATTAAAAAAAATACACAATAGCACGGGGAGGATACAGCTCAGTGGTAGAGCATTGGCTTAGCATGCATAGGGTCCCAGGTTCAATCCCCAGTACCTCCATTAAAAATAAATAACTAAACCTAACTACCTCCCCCCCCAAAAAGATACACAATGTGAAAAGTTCATTTGGGGGTGTTCTATAAACCAATGTGCTCTGCATACGGTCTCCAATATGTGTTTCTTAACACAGCCTCGGAACAATTCAGAATGATGAGATTACACTCAGAATTGTATGACCACTATTACAAAAAAGGAAGGTCACAGGGAAATAAATGATCATGTTAGAAACCAATCAGTTATTACCATCAAAAGTTTTTAGACTGATATAGAATGTCTCATTCCAGGACCACGAATAAATGTAACTTCTCTCTAAACCACCAAACCTATCTCCCCTTCCCACTCTGAAACCAACACAAAAATCTATCTAGCAATGTTACTGCCATCAAAGTTAAGAGACACCTCAAAATGTTTGATCTATTTTTTTTATTATTTAATGAGGAATATGGGAAGAAACCTGGTTAGCTATGTTTCTTTACCCTCTAAATAAAATAATATTTCTTTTGTTTGATATCATTAACGTTGAAAAGATGTGACTAATCCTCGGCTTAAGAAAGGTACTATTACAAATCCAATGTTTTTTTAAAAACCATTAAAGTAGAGAAGTTGGAAATGTTTCAGAGCATTTTGCTCAAATATGGACAGATGAGCTCAGTGGAAATTCCCAGGTCAATTTTCTGTCTTCAAATGAGGCTGTTTTGTTACAGATACACTTTCAAAGAAACACTACAAAATCCTTGCACTCCATCTTTGGCTAATTGCCAATACTCATTTTCTTCCTTCTTTGTTCCCTATAAACACTTCTAACTGAAAAGCAACTTATTTCAGGTTTAATTTTATGCAAAAAATACTCTGCTTGTGAACATTGTCACATGATTTCAGCAATAACTAATACAATTTCACTTCTTCAGGTTTCACTAAGTAATGCATTATTAAATATGTGATGATTTTCCCCAGATGTTTAGAGTAGCATTTAATGAAACCAAAGCGATGGGTTTGTTCTTTGAGTATTTAAAAATATTTTAGATTTCAGCAAATGATTTTCTTACCAGCAAATTGGTGTAGAAAGGAAAAAGTCAGAATATTAATAATGACTCTAATATATCTAATAGTACCTGTTTGAACTATTTTTTAAATTGAGCAGCCTCCTTTCCATCTACACATCCGAAAACAAGGAAGAAGAGTTAAACATTTGATTTTAAACATACTTGGCCTGTCTTTGTAGGTGTTACACTTAAGCATACTTAAATTGTTCTTGGGGTGGGGGAGGGGGAATGCAGAATTAGAAGATTCAGGCAATCTCAGGGAAAATTCAAGAACAGGAATGACACAATTTATTAAAAGACAATATTACATTTGATTTTGCCATTTTTAACTATATCCAATAAATCTAACTTGACAAAATGCTGATAAATAGAGGCACTGCCAAAAATCTACTTTTTATAGGCAAATAATATTGCTTAGGCCATTATTTTTGATGCAACCTTATTTACACAGTTAATTTGCTTAGCATTTAGCAAATCTTTACTACACAATCCAAATGTAAACATTAGTGGATGCCTTGTCAGAATTACGACTTGCCAATTAGTGAAACTCCCAAGTAATGAGAGAAAATTGTAAACTGTGTGAGTATCAGTACTCCACCCATGCCTTTAAACATGTTTTGAGCAATAATACATTGTGAAAGTTTTTAGTAAAGATAATGGCTGCTAATTTTAAGTTTGTACACATTTTTTAAATGAAAATGAAAAACACATTCCTTACATCAATTTTCCAAGCTTGAGCCCACAGAAACACCTCTCAGAGAACTTCTGAAAACAGATTCCAGGGCCCCACCTATACAGATTCTGATTCTGTGGGTCCCGGATGGAGCCCAAGAATCTGCATTTCTTTCTAACCAGCTCCTGGTGACACAGGTGCTGCTGATGCATGGACCACAGTTTGAGTATCACTGCCTTAGATGCTATATATGTTTCAGTGTGGTTCAACTGTCCAGGAGATTGAAAGCCAGGCTCTTTTGAAAGAAGTGGTACATTCTAGTAGAAAGAAGACTTGGATTATTTGGACTTGGACAGTGTAATCATTAACTTTATGTGTCAATGTGATCAGGCAATGGAGTGCCCAGACATTTGGCAAAACATTATTCTAGATATGCCTGTGAGGATGTTTTAAACAAGATTAATATTTAAACAGCTGACCAAGCAAAGCAGATTATTCTCCCTAATGTGGGTGGGCCTCACCCAATCAGTCGAAGGCCAGAATTGAACAAAGTCTGACTCTCCCCCAAGGAGGCGGAAATTCCCCATACCTGACTGCCTGTGGACTGGGACATCAGCTTTTTTCCTGATGTCAGACTCAAACAGAAACACCAGCTCTTCCTAGGTACCAAGCCTGCTGGCCTTCAGACTAGGGCTACTCCATCAGCTCTCCAGGGTCTCCGTTTGTTAACACCCCCTGCAGACCCTGGGACTTGTCACTCTCTCCTATTGTGTGAGCTAAAAACCCAAGTTGGGAGAACGCACTGCAAATGGCAGCTTGAAACACCATTTTGACAGAAAAGCCTTAATATCTCCAGCACCAAATATGGAAATTATGGGAAAATAAATTCTAATATTCTCAGGAATAAATTCTAATACCTCAGATATTGAGGTCCATCATTGTAAAGAATGCGTCCTTCTTTGAAGGTCCAACAGTTAATTTACACACCTGTAAGAATAAAACGTGGGCAAACTGTCATAGTCCGCTTCAAAGAACAACTGTTTATGACTTCCTTGTTGCTGCTGCTTCCAAAGAAATGACCAATTTCACTTCCCAGCATCCTTCAGACCAGCCACTCTGAACAAACCCTACCACTGAAAACTACTAACCATATCAGATGTCATTTGTAACTGATCTTCTCAGGAACTGCACTGCTACTGGGCAGGAAGCAGAGGCCCAAAACGAAGAGAACAGGGGAACCCCAAGAGCGGGCTGGCACCTCAAGAGCCCCCCAGGAGAAATGGGTCTGGAGCAGGTCGGTCCTCACCCCACAGATAGAGGCAACATCACCAGCAGTCCCCAGACCCGCTGGCCTCTGTGTCTCTGCCCCAAAGGTTGAAAGATCTAAAGGCGGGCAGAGAGGAGAGACGAGGACAAACAGGATCACAGGAGTCCCAACCCAGCCAGTCCCCTCAGAGGTGAGGGAAATTCACGTTCAGGTGAGGCTCTGAGTTCCAACGTGTCTGCCACATCCGCCCAACACTTCCATTTCAACATGGAGGCTGAGATCTCTAGATTCACATTGTCTAACACACCAGGGTGTTCTTAAAAGCCAAAGGGCTTAATTACTTAATGGCTATAAAAACCCTCTTAAGACCCTAGGCTTAAGCTTTTCTGGATTCCCCCCACACTAACTGCACAAGAGTTGCGCTCAGGCTGTTTTCAATTCCATGCCCTGACTTTGCCCAAAAGGGATCCTCCTCCGCCCCAGACAGAAGGGTGCTGGTTACCCCTTGAGCTCTGCAGGCAAAGAGATGCCACAGCCTCTCCGGGCAGTGGGCCTGTCTGTCTCTATCATCATCTAGACATGTAGATAATCAAACTGGACAGGATGCCTTTGAGTCCTGGCCCCAACCCCAGCACCCACTCTCCTCAGTCTGAGCCTTGAAACACGTTGTGTGCAATCACTCTTGCACCCTGGGTCTCACCCTTGGACCTGAGGGAGTCTCACCCTTGATCCTGGGGCGGGGGGGGGGGTCTTACCCTTGATCCTCAGTGGGGAGTCTCACCCTGGACTTGGGGGATTTCACCCTTGGTCCTGGTGGGGGGGGTCCCTCACCCTTGGACCTACCTAGGACCGTAGTATGAAAGGCAAGGGAAATAAATGAGTAGGCTGTGTCTTCTGCCTTCAGTGAAGATGGCTTTCTCTTCCTAAGACTTCCTTTAGTATAGAAAATAGAAAAGGAGCCCAAATCCCAGAAAAGTGCACCAAAACCCAAAAAAGTTCAAGAAAAATAACTAACTAGGAGTCAATTCCAGAGACAGACATTTGTCAGGGAGCTGACAAAGAATACTCTCGGCTCATAGAAAGAAGAATGCAGGCGATGAGGTGGGAGAGGACTGGGTACACACTGCTACACACGACTTACGGGCAAAAATTAAGTAAAGACAACATCTCCCAGGAGACAGAGTTAACGGCCACAACAGGGACTTTTTGGGGGATGGTTCCTCCAGAACTGTGGGACCGGGAAGGTGGGGCATTGCTATCCTGAAAGCAGTGGGGGAAGGGATGGCAGGCTTGGAGGGGGGGTGGCCAGGAGCTCTGCTGCAGAGACCAACGCGGGAGTGTTACTTTCCTCTCACGTATAAAGGAGCCAGCGACTTTGAGGACCCTGAAAACCAGGGCAACACCAGGCTGAGCATGCCTCTTCTGCCTCTTGCTCTTGAACCAAGAAGTGTGTGTTCTGACTGCTCTCTTTCCCCATCCCACCCTGAAGGAACATTCCTTGAGACGTCTACACAGAATCTGAGTAACTGAAAATACAACTGCTTGTTGTTTTTCAGGAAGAATGCCAAGTGATTAGGGCTTACGTTTTGAAACATGGCACAAGATGAGTGTGCAGTTGTGTACATACACACATACTTTTCTAAGAGTGTTTTCATGATTCTGAGAATTACTGGGTGTAAATAAATACCATCAGCCACATTCCTCTGTTCAGCCTACTCCAGTCCCTCCCCCTCCTCTCTCCTGACCCACCCATCCTCCCCCATGAATAAGCTCTCTATAAAGCAGCACAATTGGAAATGTCCAATGAGACATTTTAGTGCAAGTGAATGGAGGATATTAATTCTCCCTCTCTCCTGTAATCAGAACCACAGTCTGGAACTAGATTGTTGATGCAGAGCACTGGCAAAGTAGGTTGCAAGAACAGACAATTTAAAATTAGGCTGGACAAAGACCACCCTAGAACACTGCTAGGTCTACTGTGTCAGTAAAGGTCACGGGAGGCAGAGGATGCTACGGAAAAATGCAGCGAGGTACCCAGGATACCTGCAAGGTGGTGGAAAGACAAAGCCATTAGTTCTTAAGCCACAAGGGGCTTTAATTCTCAAATCCACCACCTACATGACTGGCTCCAAGGTTTAGTTGCACTTTCAGTTACTAATGGGATTTCAGTAATTATAGGATGAATGTAGCAACTTCAGTTTTCCCAAGCACCTACAGCATCCTCAGTGAATTGTTTTACTGACATTAAAAGCAGTGCTTATGAAAACTTTATAACATGGGAAAGTAATTATTATGGATATAAAGTGATTAGGCCTTATCAATGTATCCTGGTTGAAAATCACCCTGGGGTGTGGGGACGGTCAGATTAGGTTGAAGCTGGTGTAGCTCCAGCAGGAAAAGCAAATGGAATGAATGAGTGACCAGGTATATAAGCTGTATCAATAGTTTACCAAATGTTTTCTTAATGCTTTGTTTATTTTCATGTTTAGAACTAAAGCTTTCATCCATCTCAGAATTTTTCTTGTATCTGGTATAAGATGAAAAAATTAAACTTCCCTTCCAAATGGACAGCTAAGTAGGCCAGCAACATTTATTAAAGAAACCATTCTTTTCCCATCAATTTAAGTGCACTTTTACCATATACAATTTCCCAGATGTACCCAGACGCTTGGTTCTATTTCTGTGTCAGGATCTGCTGTTTTAATTATAGTGGCTCCAAAATTCTAACATCTGAAAGAACAAAGCCCATTTCACATGTTCCAAAAATGTCTTGGTGATCCTCACACATTTCTTCTCCCCCGTGAATTTAAACCATTCTGCCTGCGTCCCCGTTCCCCAGCGACAGCAGTGCTCTGACTGAAAGGGTGTAACACGTGTAAACACCTTCGGAGAGAACTAGTATTTTATGATGCCATCTTCTCACCCTAGAGTATGGTCCGTCCTTTCACTATTTAGATCTTGTTTTAAGTCCTTCTGTAAACTTTTACATTTTTCTTCCTATCAGACATGCTCTCTCCTAGTTAAATTTATTTCAGAGTATTATTTTACTCTTAGTCACAATTTTTAACTTTCTCCCATCTCTCAGTTGTTATTCCAAGGATAAAAAAAAGCTAGTGGTTTCCATATTTCTTTTATTTAGTCATCCAAATCCACTTACTTCCAAAAGTACTTAAAAGATTTATCTTGGGATTTTAAGTATATGATGATAACCTTTGAAAACAAGAAAAATTCTTCATTTTTCCCCTCAATCTTTTCAATTTCTTATTGTATAAGTGAACACTTTTAAAATACTATTAAATAATGGTGCTGAGAGAGGGCAACCATGTGGGCTAGTTTTAATGGGAACAGCTATAGTATTTCACCATTTAATTAAATATTGCCAGGTTTTGATAATCAGTCTTCATCATGTTTAAGTAATTTCCATCTACTGCTATTTTAATCAGCTATTAAAAATCACTTCTATAAACTGGAGACTTTGTTAAAATTGAATAATATTTTTTTCTTTAATTGATTTATTATTTTGAAAGATTCTCTAATGTTGAACCATCCTTGAATTCATGAAATAAACCTTAGTTGGGCTGACTTTTTAAAAATACCATACCTCATTCTAATTTAGTCATTAAATTAATCACATTTTATTTATAATTGTTCCATATTCATTAGTAAAATTGACACTTTTCTTACTGTACTTTCCCACATTATCTATGTTGGGTTTGGGGTTATATCATATTATACTTTTAATAATATACAAAGTATCTGTTCTTCAAAGACTTGCTATAAAACCATCTGAACCCGATGATTTTTTTAACAGCTGAGCTTAGTCAGTTGACAATTTGGTTACAAACGTCAATTTTTTCCTGATCGGGGAAGAAGTCCTCAGAGTATGACACAGACATATTTACACACACCAAATGAAGAAGTGGGACAATAACTTTCACCAACTTTGCAATTTACGACTTGAAAAGGAAATATAAGAGAAAGTCCTTGTGGAATTGACAGTCGGAAACTTCCTGAGTTAAGCAGGTCACTTTGAGAGGAAAATCTAAGTAACATCTGAGATCTGAGCACTAGAAGAAGATACCAAATGAGTTAATACTATGAACGGTTAGAATCCCATGTCATTCCTCGACCATAATGTTTGAAGTTTGAAAAGTGATAAAAATATTCCTTGGGAATTCAAAACCTCCTAATTGAATTGAGCAGTGAGTGGGTTTCAGAGCTTTTTAGTTTCCTCCTAAGAAGTCAAACTTCTTCACATATATAGACTTTTCCTACAGCACCTGTAATAACATGTAAACACAATTTCTTTGCTGTGGTTCCCTATGCAGGGCCTTTGGTTGGCTTTTCCCCCTACCCATCGCTCACTCCTTTCTGGGGGGTGGTTATTTATCTATCAGATGGATGAACTTGGGAGGGGATAGGCCTTCTGGGCTCAATACTTTCAGCTCTCTGGTCAGTTCTGCCCACGATCAGAGAGCATGCATTCTAGACAGTACTCACTGTGGGAGCTGCAGTTCCCCTGTCTGTGTGCCAGTGACTGGGCACTGAGTCCAATTCAGGACAGTTACCAGCCTGGCTGGCCAGCACTAAGTCTGTCCGCCAGCATCAGACTGACGCTGTGATCAGTGGTAGATCACTTTTTCTCAGTTGGCTCTGAACTCGGAGAGGAAGATGTTATTTATTAACACTGCCTCTCTTAAAGCTAAACCACTTCTTTATTTCAACAAAGAACTCTGTATTAACTGAAAAACGTGAGATGGGCTCAATGAGATGCCCTCTACCATCTCTACTTTGCTGAGAAAAACCTAACCAGTGGGCCAGAGAGTTAAACCCAAGGCAACACCGCTCATTTAGAGCCACAAAGCCCGCAGGCATCGGCCTAGGAGGACACACACACCTGCCAACAGAGGCCGTCAAATATCTGAGTTCATAAATAACACTACATACCACGGAAGGCCTTCATGAGGTCCTCACTTGACGTTCTGTAGATGGGGAAATTATCATGAACGTTTTCTGGGATCAAAAACTTCACTCCAAACATCCAGTTTCAAAGCACTGCATTCTCAGAAGGAATGTAATTAGTAAGTATGTGATCTCTACATGCCTTATTAATTAGGCACGTTAGTACCAATTTATGATCTCTATCCTCACAGCAGTGGAAATTTGAAAACTCTTTCTGATAAACGTTATTTTCCTACAAACTCTAGCAGTTGCCCAAAATAACAGTAAAGACAACCTGACGTTACTGCACACCAAACTGTGGTTTGCAACAAAGACTTAACTGGGAAAGCCAGACTATGAGAGGGAAATATAAGGGGGCTCTAAAGATTCACAGATTCATTTGTTAAGCAAAAAAAAAATGAGTCATAGGGCATATGTTGAAGAGGGTATCTTATTTTCTAAAAGAAAAGGAAAAAATACTCCAAGTCCCCTTATGAATCCTAAGTCTGCAATAGAAATGGGTTACAAAATAGTGTCTAAATGGGAAAACATATGTGTTGTCCTATAAACTGCCTTATTGCTTCTGTTCTCATCTCCCGACTGCCAATAAGCTTGTCCAGGGTTTTATTTTTCTGCTGTCATCTGTCCAGATCTTAAGTCTTCTGGCCAAAAATCAGCTTGGCCCAGGAATTAATGGGGGTTCACCTTGCTCCCCAAGCTCAGTCAAGTGTTAAGCCACTGCCTGCTAATCACACGGCTGCTGACCAGCTAATTTCTGTGTGCACCTCCTATACCTTAGATTCTTCCTCTCTGAGAATCCCTCCACCCATCAGTAACACTGTTTCCCAAAGTAGACAGAATGGGAAACACCCAACACGTACAGTAAGTCCCGGCTTTGTAAGAAGATATTCCCAAAGACAAATGGGGTGGTTGCTTGGCTCACAATAATTCATGTCCACACTATCTGGCCACGGGGAGCTGCCCCAATGACCTGAAAAGGCCCCCTGCATTAGCCAGAATCATTTTCTGTTGCTTCCAACCCAAGACTTTTAATTAATAAAATATATAAAACAATTGTATAGAAATACCATAAAATATCAATATTGTTGTCTTGTTTGGATGATTTTTTTTTTTTTTTTAGTATTCATGCATCTTCCCAATTTTCTACAATGGACACAGATTGCTTTATGGGTAAGTCTACTGAGGGACTTGAAGAAGGGTTTTAGGGTTCATTTCTTTTGAAGACCAAATGTTTCTCTGGTTCTAGTCTCTTAAATCTGTTCAAAGATGTCCAAATATTAAATGTTGAAAGCCATCATGTTAAGAAGCAATTATTAAAATGAGCTATTAGGACAGTTTCATGGAAAATGAAAAATTTTTCAATGATGCCCAACTTTCTTTTTGGAAGGAGAAGGAGGCATACCCAGTTCTCTAAGGCAATTAAGAGGCAAGGACTTACTGACCACAGGACCTGTGGAAGTCACAAAGAACCCAAGCCTGTGCTCTTAGGTATGACCAGTGATCGCCACACAACCTGCTACAAAACGTCATTAGACCATCATAACCTGGCTTTTAAATGTTTTCTGAATAATTCCTAAATCACGCATATACTAAAAGGATATATTCAGTCTACTTTTTCTTTTTCCACTTCTCTAACCTGTAATGGGCAATACAGTAGAGATAAATGAGGTCTAGTAACCCAGGTGAGACAATGCAAGCCCCATGGCTTTCCACAGCGCTGCCAGCATCTCCTGGTTTTCATCATATGCTGTGCTGTCATCGTATTCTCTAAGGAAAACACTTCTCTGAGATTATGCTCCATGTCCTGTTGCTGCCATAAGTTAATGATATTTCACAAGGTCATTTACAGGCCTCAAGCTGTGAATAAAATATAAGTAGAAAGGATTTCATAATGGGAAAATTGACCCAAATGCCCTACTTCGGGGACAACATTTTTCAATTTCTTATAAAAATGTCTTGCCTACAAATTTCCAAATGCTACAACACAAAAGCAGAATAAATACCATTTTGACTGTTTCATCTTCACTGTCAAATAAAGTTTTGCAAAGGAGGAGAAAATGTGGGCAGAAGGGCAAAGCATAGAAAATGTATCACTTGCAAGGGAATTAATTACAACAAGGTCCAAATGGGATGCCTTGGTAGCTCTCTGCTTAGAATGTCATACGTTACTCAAAAACAATATTTAATTGCAGATCTGCGAGCCAGGTGCAGGAGGAAGATAATACTTGGCTTGCTTCCTTGAATGTATGTTTTATGTAATATTAACAGTTTCTGAGGTTATGAGACTTATTCAACAAGTCAACTCACATAGAAAGAGCTAGAAAATAAAGAATGCATAACACCTTTGGAAACTTGAGTGTCATTTTGAAATTCTGTCACTGCAAAGTGTTCTCAGTCATTAGACTGTCTAAGATCCAGCAAATAATGCAACTGAACGTGAACTGACTGTTAGGCTGAAATGATTTGCTGAAGGTATCACAAGAGGATCAACAAACAGAAAAGGTCTACTGTTTACCCCTGGTTTGTGCAGGAAACTCACCAGCTGCTGTCGAAGTCACAAAGACCCCAGTCCCAGCTCCAACAAAATTTACCATCTCTCTGGCAGGCATCAGCCATAAAATGATAACTGATATATAAACAGAAGAGAAACACAAACATGAGCACCATGCGACGCCGCGGATGCAAGTGAGACTTCAACACTGCCCTGGATGTTTTCAAAGCCTCCTCACCAGTCATCACTAGAGATAAGGTTACTATGCTTATGAGCTAGTATTTTAGTTTATTTGAGTAATTTTTTTTCTTTCCTTCAAGTCTTTTTACCCACAGTTGACTCCACTCCCATATCCCTTGGCTGGGACAGTGGCAGGATTCAGCTGAAGGAACAGTGCATGGAAATGAATGTCTAGACTACTTTTCTCAAGAGCGAAAATCAGCTGTAGCTATTTTAACTCATTTCCATTTTTTTTAAATAGGGTTCAAAAAAACTCACATAAAATTAAATTTCCTATCTTATCCATTTTTAAGCCTATGGTTCAGGAGTATTAAGTATAGAGTCGCACAGATCTCCGAAACTTTTTCACCTTGCAAAACTAACTATATTGTCATTAAACAACAACTCTCCATTTCCATGCCTGGTAATCACCATTCTACTTTCTGTCTCTACGAATCTGATTACTCCTGGTACCTCATGTGAGTAGATTCATATGGTATTTGTCTTTTTGTGACTGGCTTATTTTCCTTAACATAATATCCTCAAGGCTCATCCCTGCTGTAGCATGTGTCAGGATTTCCTTCCTTTTAAGACTGAATAATATTCCATAGTAGATATATACCACATACTATCCATTCATCCATCCATCCACACATTTGGGTGGCTTCTACCCCTGGCTACTGTGAATGGTGCTGTATAGGTGTACAAATGTCTCTTCAAGACCCTGCTTTCAATCATTTCAGGTATATACCCTGAAGGGGGATTACTGGATCATCATATGGTAATTCTATGTTTAATTTTTTTGAAGAACTGCCACATATTTTCCACAGCGGCTGCCATCTACATTCCTACCAACGCGGCAAAAGGGTTTCAATTTCCCCACATCCTCGCCAACAGTTGCTGTATTCTGCTTTTTGGGTTGCCTCTTTTTTTTTTTTTTTGACAACAACCATTCTAGTGGGTGTGAGGTAATCTCTCATTGTGGTTTTGATTTGCATTTCTCTAATGATTAGTAATGTTCTTTGCTGTAACTATTGGAAGACGGAGAGGATGCTGGAACAACAGTGAAGGCTTATTTTTTCAACCTGGACTAATACATCAAAAGAATGGATATTTGCCAGAATCAGAGTGAATGATGGTGGAAGGGCAACAGGATGAGGTCCTGCACAGTGATTTTCAAGCTGGCACTCTCCCATTACTGATGCACTGAAAAATGCTGGGGGAAGAAGGGAAATTACTCAAAACCAACCCACTCCTACAGTTCACTTGATTGAAAGAGCCAAGATTTCTCATCTAATATGACTGCTCATACTACAGTTCTAATTTTAATCAAGCCTACGTGTGATTGAAGAGTTTTATGTGAGAAAATTCTCCCATACCTACTGGGAAAATGTCCCATTCTACACTGTGATCCAAAGGAACCAGAGTAGAAAACTGGCTACATAAGTTGCATGTCTACAAGTCACAATAGCAAATGGCCCAACCACTTCTCAAATGTTTCATAAAGATGCCAATCGATGAAACTTGCTGTATGTATGGGGTGAACTGTATCTCCCCAAAATTCATATGCTGAAGTCCTAACCCCAGTGACCTTATTTGGAAACTGGGTCTTTGCAACTGATCACATTAGGATGGGGTCATTAGGGTGGGCCCTAAACCAGTATGACTGCAGCCTTATAAAAGGGAGAAACTGGGACAGACACAAAGAGGGAACGCCAGGTGACAATGAAGGCAGAGATTGCAGAGATACACCTACAAGCCAAAGAGCCCCCAGGATGGCCAGCCACCCACCAGAAGCTGGTGCCGAGGCATGGAAAAGAACCTCCCTCTCCACCTCAGAAGGAACCAACCCTGCCCACACCGAGATCTCAGACTTCCAGCCTCCAGAGCTGTGAGACCATTTCTGCTGTGGGAGCCACCCCGCCTGTGCTACTGTATCACATCAGCCCTTGCAGACTGATACGTTCTATTTCAACAAGTGTCCAGCTGAGGCACTCAGGGATGGACCAGCCCAGGAACGTGGACTACAAGGAAAGCATCACCTCAGTGACACACAGAAAGTGTTGCCAGTATGGCTTAGAAACCTCACCGACGGCCCGAGGGTTCACACGGGCACAGGGTACAGAGGAAAAAGAACTTGCTTTCATCTAGTACCTTGTGTACCATGAAACAATGACCAAAACCAAAATCAACTCCCTAGGCCACTTGGTCAAGCATTTTTGGAGCCAGACAGAGGGCAAAAATAAGTTTGGAAGCTAAGCAATGTGGCTCATACCCACATAAATCTCTCTCTAAACAGCCCCAGGTTGGCAGGGTGCCTGAGGGCTGCTGGCAGTGGCTTGGTTTCGGCTGAACCAGTTTTCTGGAGAAAATTAGAACTTTATTTTCTAAGACTGCCATGTACCTGTCAGGGGCTTCAAAAGAGAAGGCAGCAGTGGGCACTAACAGAGAAAGTCCACCTTAGAGAAACTGCCTTTGGAACGGAAAGGAAGCCAGTCGCGGGGGGAGACACACTAACTTTGTCATTAGAGGTTTAGAAAGTTCACAGGTGGCTGACACCAAGACTTGGCCTGGAATGAAGGTTTTCTTCTGTGATGTGAATAATGGGTGAGAGCTTAAACCAAGAGAGCTCGGAGAGGGGGAGTCCCGGCACCTCCTCCTGAGGTCAGCAAACAGGACCTCTGACCATCCCTGGGAAACCTCCCTGGATACACGAGGTGTTCCACACACCTGAAACTCTGTTAATAAAGGGAAAGAGTAATTCTTGGTGCTTATTACGAAAGACGTTCCATTTAACCGCTCTGATATGTCATCTGGATACTTACAAAAATAAATCAGGCCGAAGCATGGTAGGATGGCGAACAATAATCTCTCGGTTTTATTTCAAAATCAGAGGTTCCGTTTATGCTGTAACTACGCACAGCCGTATCTTTTAAAAAATCATTTGGATTCTGGTATTAAACTGTCTATGAATTAAATACAAGCATGCCCGTGAATCACAGGGTTTATACGGGAACGAGGCATTTTGTCGGTGCCTGCTCCGGGAAGCAACGTCCTGCTGGAGACGGATCCCAGTGGGCGGGGTCAGAGGCGGGGCTGCGGGACGGTGAAGGCAGAGGAAGTGGGACAAGCCTACGTTTCAGGAGATAGGAACCTGGGAACCCACACCTGGTGGCCTTGATTTTCTCTGCGAGGCGGAGGTCTTGGGCATCTCCCAAGAGAAAGGATGTCCTGGCTGTTCAATCACTGCCCCCGCTGACTGGCCTCTACAGACTCCTCGCCTTGGCTTCCTTGTGTGGGCCTCTGGTTCAGCGACAGGAGACACTGATCAGGGACCGGTGATCAGGCAGACGGGTGAGCGGGCCGGCCATCACCCACCCCTCCTCAGGGTCCCTCCCGGCCCTGGCAATGGCCAGCCCCTCCTGTGTAGCCGCAGTATTACTGGCTTAAGACCCAGTCCCTTTTCCTGTCCCTTAGAGATTAAGCATGCCACCAGCTTGTGGGGTCACGTGAGTACGAGTGGACCTCAAGGGACTGGGAAGGTCTGGAACAGCGACTATGGGACCCAGGAAGGCAGTGAGCAGGGTGCTCCGTTATAGTAGCCGGGATACTCCGAGGACCAGGTAAGATCTGAGTTTGTAAATTTACAGTGGCAACAACCTCTGCTGTAGTATATTTTTCCTGACAGCCTCATGTAGCAGCACAGAAGAAAGGGATGGTGGCTGCTGCCAGAATCCCAGCAAAGCAAGGCAGAGTATGAGTGCCTGGGAGAAGAAGGTGGAGGGAGTGGAGGTCGCCACGAGGCTGAAGGGGATGCAAATCAGTTGAGGATTCGGAAAAGCAACTGAATGCCAGTCAAGGAAAAATATCAGACGCTGGGGCTGGGCTTCCATAAAAATGGTACCCAACAGTTATCACTGGACATCTATCACATCCAAAGTATCCCCTGGACCCTGGGAAGATCAGTCACACATGCCTTTATTTCTTGTTTCTGCTGTTTCAAGTCAAGAAACACATACTCTGAATCAGGAATTAAGGAAAGCTTTAAGTTACACATCAGACAGGCTTACACACAATGAGCTTTACCTGTGTTTTTAAAAAATCTATCAAAAAGGAAATCTTTCTACAAAATGTTTAGGGAGAATGAAGACTAAAGTGTTTTCTTTCTAAAAGGTCTGTATCAAGGGAAAGCCATCTCGAGGCTCAGGGTGAAATGTATGTTCTGTTCTCCCCTACATTTCCCCGCTGTTAAATATGTGTCTGCCCTGAGTTGAACTGAGTCCCCCCCAAAGCTGAAGTGCCAACCCCTAGTACTTCAGAATGTGACCTTATTCAGAAATAGGGTCTTTCTAGAGGTAATCAAGTTTAAATGAGGTCATGATGGTGGGCCCTAATCCTGTATCACTGGTATCCTTATAAAAAGGGGAAATTTGGAAACAGACGTACACCAGGTGAAGGCCATGTAAAGATGGAGGCAGAGATCAGGGCACTGCATCCATAAGCCAAAGACACCAGAGGTGGCCAGCAAACCCCCAGCAGCTAGGAGAGAGCTTTGGAACAGATTCTCCCTCAGAAGGAACCAACCCTGCCTACACCTTGATTTCAGACTTCAGCCTCCAGATGGGAGAGAGAATGAGTTTCTGTCATTGAAGCCCCTCAGTTTGTGGGACTTGTTGTGACAGCCCTAAGACACACTAACATAGGCTGCCACCAGGAAAAGGGTATTGTTCTGATACTCTATTAATATATGCTCTTTGGTCTTGTTTTTTAATGTGTCAGACATTCAGCCTTCTATCTAGATCAAAGGTAACTGAGCCCTTGATTCTGTTTGCCGATGGAAACACATTCTGACCAACCACCATGGAAGAGTTCATCACTGCCTTACAGATTCCATAATCAACTTTCTAGTTCACCTTGTAAGGAAGCGGCATCAAAATTAATGGACAAGCTGATGAAAGTAATCCCCCCATTCCCATCTAAGGATTTTGAACAGCTGTTTGGAGGCACTGGGGATCAGTGTAGGTGTGGCAAGTTGAACAGAGGAGCGCCTGGATAACAAGGAAATTGAAATACAGTCAGCAAACATAATTTTCCTAATATAAATGGAAAGCAAGCAATCACCCTCCATGTGATACTTCCCGTTCATACAAGCTACAACATCGCAATGAATCTCAGAGGCTCATTTCCAGAGTCAGATTCTTCGTGATTAAAAATGAGGCAGTGCCTTTTATTAGCAACATTAGCAAGGCACCTTTCACATCAACTAAAGGAAGATGTGATTCCCAGTACAACAGGGGTCACAGAAAGGCCTGTGCCAGTTGATGTCCTAGTCCTCCATGGCAGCGAGGAGCCACCCAGGCTGTAAATCTAAGGACTGTCTATGCTCCCCCCTCTCTGGGTGCTCCCCTCCCTTGCACTGCCAAGTCCTATCAAGTCTACCTCCTCAAAGTCTCCTGTGTCTCTGAGCTCCCTGGGATTCCATCTGGAGCCCTTATCAGTCACCACTGTGAGTATACGACACTGGGAGGCCCTCTAATCACTGGGCTTTCCTCCTGCAGGCTCAGCCCTGCAAACCCATCCCACTCACTTAAAAACACCAATCACTGGCACCTGCCTTCAGGACCAGCACAACTAACTGGGTTGTCGCAAGGGCTCCCTATGGTCCTGGACCATCCAATGGTGGGAGGAAAGCAGAATTAAGTATAGGAGGTGCTGGGCTGGGACCCTGACCCCTTGTCCCCAGCTCTATGACCTAGACCAAGCCTCTATGCCCTCTATGCCTCACCAGGGTCATTCACGCCTACATCATAGATTCACTGATCAGCTGTAAATGAGATAATGTGAATACAGACTTAGCACAATGTCTGGCACAAGGCAAGGGACTTTTAAAAGGGTAGCTAGCCATTGTTTTTATTCATTTTCTTATCAGCAGCACCTTGCCGTGTGTGTCCACAAATACTGGTGGGACTCCTATAGTGTTTCCAAGATCACATTCCATAAAATAACACCAAAGCCCCAAAATTCCATTGTGGGTATCAAGTCTGGCTTCCTGTTCATAGAAATGAGGAAAGAGAAACGTATAAAGCTCTCACTCAGTTATAAAGCATTCATCTTGAATTGCTTTCACATGATCATTTTATCTGCAAAAGATCCCAAATTGAGTAATCATTCCAATTATCTTTCTTAGGAGTTAAAACCGTTAGACCCAATTCAAATGTTCCAACTGATGAAAGACAGCAAATAAGTGAATCATAAAAAGTAAAATAGCAGTTAATTTAAAAAGCAGTATGTTAATTTGTATGTTAATACGTTTTATATTAACATTCAAGTCCAGGGCTACCTGGCCAGCTAAGCTTTCCCTTTAAAGGAGCCCACAGAGTCTATGCTGTGAAGACACCCCTTAGGGGCTCCTGAAACCCTCCGTCCACCTTAAAATCCTACATCCAGTCTGTGCCAGAGGGATGTGAGGTTCTCAAGGAAAATCCTGGCTCTAGAAAAATGCTAAGTCAACAAAGGAGACCAAAAATTCAGCAAAGCCAAGATGCACATAAAACGTTTAAGCTCCAAGAATACTCCCTCAGTGTTAAAACTAATGGAACTGAAGCTCAGAGAAGCCACAGATACATCAAAACAAGGAAGTAACTTCTTTTCAGAAGTTGAGACTTCATCGTATGTGTCCAAGTAGCACTGTGTTCTTACAGACCTCTGAAAGCCACCTGGGATTCTCGTCACTATTTCAGGGAAGACCCACAAAAAAAGCTCACATCTGAGAAAAAAAAAAAAGTATGTATATGTATAACTGAATGACTTTGCTGTACACCTGAAACTAACATTGTAAATCAACTACAGTTCAATGAAAATTTTTTTAAAAATTGGAAAAAAACTTTCACATCTAATGTGACAGCTGGAGGTGGGGGAGGAATGACTCCACCTGATGCAAGTACGCTGTTTTTTAAAAGTTTTAAGTGTTTTCATATGCTTTCTTCTTTTCCATCTTGTCTACAACTCTACAGTGAAAGCACAGTCTCCATTCTGTTTGTGAACAAGAAGGAAAGAAAGTAAAGCTTAGCATGAAAGGAAGAAAAAAGACGAGCTGTGATGAGAACCTAACCTTTGTGCAGGACTTGGCAAAGTGTCAGCACAGAAGGCATTTCACCTGGGCTTCACCTCCGACCCCAGGAAATGTGTGTTCTCCTGACTTAGAAACAAGGAGAAAGCTTGAGAGTGCTTGTCTACTTGCCCAAAGCCGCCCAGGCAGTAAGCCACGAAGCCTGGACGCAGGGTCCTGGATTTTCCCCTTGTTATAACCACTCTTTCTTCTAGTCAAGGAAGTTTATCATCTCCACTTAAAAGAGGGGGGAAAAAAGCAGCTTCTCAAACTCCCTGTTTCCCCAGAATACAGGCCCTTTTTAATGTCAGATATGGACATTGTCAATTATAGTTTATTCTCTTTGTTAGTTTCTATTGAGAGACTTTTTCTGGAAGAAAATAGCAAACAGCTGTTAGAGAATTTCAGCTGTCACGTCAGAGCTACAGAAATGACTTTGATCAAGCGTCTAAACCGAAGTTGAAAGGGGCACACCGACATTTCAGGCCAACGTTTAAGTTCAACTCTGCTTCTAAGGAACTAGAGAGGACGGCTAACAGTATTTTGCCAAAATGATTTATGAAAAAAAAATTTAATCTGTTAAAATAGCCTTTAGATTTAAACTCATGAGGCCAGATCCAGACAGACCATTTATCACTCAAGTTAAATAAAACACAGAAAGGGCCACGCAATGCGGAGCGGACATAAATATGATTTCAGAAACTTTGCTAATACCGGGAGCCAAAAGCAACACTGATAAGGGGAAAGAAATATTGACAAAAAGCTGAGTGAACTTGTGAAATTCCTACCCCTCATTCTGGTTCAAACTGCAGCTGCTTAAGAGCTCACATGGCTCCCTTCTGGTTTTAAATTTTTAAAAAAAATTTTTTTTAGGACTCAATACCAGCATCACCACCTCCTCTTATGTGCAGTTCATGCAAAAGAAGAGAATATGGTAGCCTTGAACTCATACCTGCTTTCTAATATCATACAATCTCATCAACTAGAGGGAACAAACCCACTGACAGGGACTTGTGATTCCAGGAGAGTGAGAAGAACACTTCTAAGAAAGGAAGACGTATTTTCCCTCAAAATCTTCGGTTAAATGTCTATCCTGCCTCTTTGGGGAGAAAAAGAGAAGAAAAGAAAAAAAAAATTTAGCAGCTTATCAAAAAAGTCATCTTCTCTTAAGATGGCTGAAATAGACATTAAAAAGGGAAACCAAGTCACTCAAAATAAGACAAAGGCAGAAAAAGGACTGTGCTTTGCTTCAGACACAGGTGCTGTGCGCGAGCCCAAGCCCAAGCCCAGCTCCAAGCTGTCAGCCTCAGCTGTTCCCGATGCAAACTGGGCATCCCCAACAGGACACGGAGAGCTCTTTAAAAGACAAAGTTCTGCTACATCCCTTTTCCTAAGTGCAAACCTGTCAGTTGTTAAATTCTCAAGCCGTTTAAGACCTTTTGCAGAACAACAAAGCACTTGGAGGAACAAGCCCTTGACTGATGTCAAGCCCAGGTTTAAGTGAAAATTAAAGAAATTCAGCGACTGTTTCATTTCAAAAGACAGTGAAATAAATGTTTAGTCATTGATGGACTGACCATGCGAGACTCCTAATTAGGTCTCAGAGGTAACACAGGCAATACTGCCCTTAGAAACATCTGCAGTCTCTTACAGCATTGTCTTAAAAAATTTAGATGACTGTTTCCCACAAATGTGTTTATCTCCTGTTAATGATATGTTGTCTAGAAAATATTTGATTTCTTTCCATCTTCTACCTTCGATTTTCAGTCTGGCCCAATTAGTTCAGTGAGATTTATATAAGTTACCCACACGCACATGTATACATATTAAATCCTAACATTTCCTGATGCTCCATGAATAGCACTTCATCACATTTGTTTTTAGCACTTACTGGTTACACAGTAACTAGGATGTCTGATCAGGCTTTAGAGGCTTTTGGATTTTTTTTAAGATTAAAAATCCCTTTTCTGAAAGAGTTTACCACCTACCTAGGGAATTAACAAATATAGCCACAAAAAGTTAATGCATCAACAAGATGTCAACAGAGGGTCCCAATTTCCAAAAAAAAAGAAAGGGAGGAGGAAAAAGCTTATAATATCATCTGGACCAAACATCTCATTTTGCAGATAAGCAAACTGAGTCTCAGCAGGGTTCTAAGGGGATTAATTAGGGAGATAGGCAAGATGAGAGCCTATGATTCAAAGTCTAATTAGAGGTACCAACAACAAGTACTGTTAAGAAGAGAGAGATGGCCCCCAGGGAGAGTCATGGGGGGAGGACTGGATGGCTGGTGGGATCTTGATAAATTTGTTAGAAGTGGAGGCTGGGTGGTATTTAGGAATGGGAAAAGAACCACAGCAGCCTGGAGGTGAGGGTGTGGTACCTTCCGTCTGGGAGCCTTGGAAGGCAAGTTTGAGAAGATCCAATGGGGCAAGACAGTGGACGACCACGGATCTTCTAAGAGGTGGCAGGGCAGGGGAAGGCGGACGATGCTGGGGCCATGAGGGCTGAGCTCCAGTTCAAGTCTTATCTTCACGCTGGGCAAATATGCTGAAGGGACTGGAAGCTCTCCCCAGGGGTTCCCTCACCTTAAAGAGATGACAGCACTAATCACCTTCATCATTTGTGAGAAGCAAATGATTGAACAGAAGTGTGGGCAGTTGGTCACAGCTTATGTCGTCTACCGGGTGTAGAATTCGATGATCAACAAGAACAAAAGAGGCCGTGCCCCCACAGAGCTCCCCTTCTACCTGCAGGAGGCCAGAAATAAGCATGTAAACAAGTAAGAGAATTTTCTGGCATGAGCTGCTCATGCAGAGGATGAACCACCCAGGACAGCGGTGGGAGTGATGGAGGCAGGAGCTCAGACAGCCCGGCCAGCTGCAGTCGGCCCTCATGGCTCTCTCCCTGCCTCCCTCAACTAAGAAACTCGAACTTTAAGCTCAGGCAGCTGGGAGCTGTAAGAGCTTCTGAGTAAAGCAATGACAAGACACAAACACAAGAAGGACACGGTGATTACTTCCCGGGACAGCCGCATGAGACATGACGCGCTCTGCGCCTGCTCAGTCCCCGACAGAGGTCAGCCGTCTTCACATCACCTGTGAGCATCCTTCCTGAGCACTTGCACCTGGGCTGCCTAAAAGAAGCCAAAGACGGCTCCATTTTATTTCCTCTGCTCTCCCCAGCTCTTCCTGGAGTGGCTTTACTAATGAAAACACATAAACTGAATAAACACTTGGGGTAGAAACCATCTGCTTCATCTTACAAACGTCAGTAGGAACACTGTTTACCAGTGGGGTCATGAGGACAGGACACATAAAACCTTCTCAGGAACCTGAGGTGGAGGCTGGTCCTCGCAGGCATGGGGGGAAGGAGTGGGGGTCAATTAACCCTTTCAGAGCTACATGAGTCATTTCATTTTATAATCTCTATATCATAAACCACAGGTGAGGTTTATTTGCACAGCATTTTTCACATAAAGATGACAAAACGCTGTGGAAGAATTTACTATAAATATTGCTTTTGAACTTTCCACTCTATAGAGGAAATACCTAAAAAGACTGTCCAAATTCAAGAGCAAAGATGATGGCAGAACTAGCCAGGAAGTAGAAAAGTCTGCCGCTCACTGCCCAAACTTTTCAAAGGATTAAACTCTTTCATAATACTTGGCATCCAAGGCTGTAAATGAAGACTGGTTTGGTTATCTGTGCCAGGAAGTGTTTACGGAAACTGCATTTAAAATGCCGACTTGACCTTCATCAATTATTCTAAAACAAAAGTATTAGGAAAAGGCCCAGGAAACTTCAATCCCCCCCAGAAAAGACAATGGTTTGTGGAAGAACGTTCCCCAAGGGAAGCTGTAACAACTTCTGGCCACTTTCCTGCTCATCTGTGTGACAAATGTGAATGAGCAGTGACAATTCACCCTCATGGGACGCCCAATCCAAGGAGGGAACATGTGTGGGCGTGAGGGACACTTCTAGGGTCAGACATTTGCTCTCGAATCCACGGCAAGAAGTTTTGGAGCAGTTTTAAGCTGTTGTGGGGAGCTGAGTCTCTTGCAATCCTGTGTCCCTCTGCTCCAATCCTGAGCACAGGGGCTGAGTCACCATGGCCTGCCTGATGCCTTCCAGCTGCGTGGCGGCCTGGCGGTTTCTGTTCTTAAAGAGCACAAGGTAGCAATTTAGAATCAGCTTAGTCAATAAAAATGCTGATATCTGCCTTTTTATAGGCAGTTATGAAAAACATCTGTGGCCCATGGGTTGTGAAGGAACATTCTGACCAAACTCAAAAAAGAAAAATTAAATATGCATGGCTGAGGCATGTGAAAAACAGTAACATTAATTCTACCTGTAAGATAATCTTATTCTAATATTCAGTCAGCAAACATTTAATGAGAACCTAACTACAGCCAGCTGCTGCGCTAGGTGCTGGGAATGAGAAAAGGCAAGGCCTTAGCCTCGAGAAACCAGCAACGAAGTGGCGAAGGCACACTGGGTACCACTAATCACATGATGCGCCAAGAGCTGTTCCAAACACTATTTGTTATCAACTCATTTATTCTCACGAAATGAGGTAAGGCTTATAATTAGCCTCATTTTACAAAGGAGAAAACTGAAATACAGAGAGATTAAGTACCATGCTCCAGGAGATCAATGAGTCAGTAGGAGAAGCTGGGATTTGAACCTCGAGGGTCCAGCTCCACCCAGACAGATCTGAGCAAGGGCTGAAGGAGGGAAGAAAAAAAGCCCCAGCCACTGCTTCAAAGAGTTAGCAATTGGTAAAACTGACAGGGCTTCTAAAGGTGCATAGGAGTTTATGGCCAGGGGAGGGGGAATCTGAGAAAGGTTCCTTCCAGGCAGAGGAGTTACAAACACAAAGCACAGACATCAGAAATTATCAAGGAAAATAATTTTAAAAGATGTAAATGCACTCCTATTCCTATTTCTTAGGCAGGGAGATCTCATACAGGTCCTAGGCAAAATTAGCCAGGAGTGGAGGGGTGACCTTCTTTGATTCAAGGAAACAAGAGCTGCAAGTGAATACAGTACAATGCTTCCTGTAGTCTGTGCACACACCAGCAGCACTGGATGCCTCCTCGGTCCAAACCACATAGGACGTGCTGCGAGATACCTGGGCTAAATCCTTAACAGACCAAAGAGGAACGCTGAAACGAAATACCTCACCAAACCAGTCTGGCAACCAAGAGAAAAACAAACTGGGGGAGGAGGAGAGGGGACGCATGTTCCAGAAGGCCTAATTCCAACAGGCTGGCCGGTGCGCCCCTCAATTTATTTTTACAATTTCAGCAGATTAGCGGCGGCTTTGTTCCTCAGAATACGAAGAAGTTCCCAGGCCCCTGAGAGACAGGAATTCCACAAGAAAATTAGAAAGATACAAAGGTTGTTTGCAATGTGCAATAAACTGGCAGTTTTCAACAGAGCTATTCTGAGGTTTATCTTCCTGGAGACACTTAATGGTAATTACACTCTCGGAACAATAGTCTTTGAAATGAATATGATTTCATGAATCATATCACATAAATGATTAAATGATGGGTTGCAGGCGTTAACACTATTAAATTTCAATCGCTCGAGCCAATAGGAACAATCGACAGATCATCTCCACTTTAAAAACAGGTTGTGTTCCCCACGTTTGTTTATAATTCGTTTGTTTGGGATTCAAGAGTTATTTTCTTCCCCCACAAGCCATCTGAGATGTGGTGTTTAGTACCCAAGACGGAACACAGGAAAACACAACTATGTTGTGAGTTCTGTGGACGCGAATCAACGAAGGGCCAGTGCCTCTTAGGAGGCAGAATGCGGTCAGTTCTAGAGATGAACACACATCCCTGGACTCTCCCTGCCATGGGGACAAATCCTCCATCTGCACGTCAGTGGTGGTGGTTCCCCAACCTCCTGCAGGAGCTGGACTTCAGGAGGAGGCTGGGAAGAAGGATAAAGGAGGGCAGGGAGCCCTGAGGCAGGGGCTCTGGGGAAACAGCAGAACCATGGGGGTGTGCGGCTCCAGCTGATGGACGAGGCCAAGGCTGCTGTTCCTTCTTCTCTGCCTGGCTCCCAGACACCCCTTTTTCTCCTTCCCCAGCCCCTGGGATGGGGCCTCTCCAATTCTAGGGCTGCCACACCTGTAGGTTCGGATCAGGGTTTTTCCCCAGTCCTCACCCACAAACAGGGATGTCAATCTCTCTCCTGACCTGAGACTATCCGTACGGCTCTCTGATGGTTCTCTCAGGATTTTTCTCTCCAGTAACCTAGAGCAACGGGGCACATACACAGACGCATCAATGTGGAGAAGGACTGGTGTGATGTAAGCAAATTAAACTGAGATCCAGCCCCAAGACCATGATGCCCTCGAATCTAAATATATATGTCATCCACACATAGGCTTATACACACACAAACTTGTACATAGAAAGCAGAGTGAAATTCTAGCGACATGCCCACTGATACCACTATATGCAGTTCATACATCAACCTAAAAATTGGACAGCTCAGAACCAGAACCAGAGGAGCATGGTGGGGGCGGCGGGGAGGGAGGTGCTGAATACACAGACCCTCGTCCCGCCACCTCGCGTCACCAAAACACAGGAACGAGATGGACCTCGCCATGCCAAAGGATGCCCACACATTTGAGTCCACAAGTAGACCCCCAACTTACTGGAACTTCAAAAGCCTCCTGGGTGTCATCCAGCATCTGGATTTTGATGGACATGAGTTTTCCTGAAGGCATGGGGGGTGGCTTCTGTCCATGTTCCAAGGTACTGATCCCCGAATTCTCTGGGGCCCCCAGTCTTGACCCTGGAGTTGGCCTCTGCTCTATTTCTCCCATGGTGAAAGCAGATTATTTAATATCTGCAGGAAGCAAAGAGAAAGAAAAATACGTCAGAAGAGAAGACTCACTGAAACCACCTAAGTAACATTTGCCGTCTCCCATCCTTCACCGTGGGAATTTCCCAGAAGCACACACGGGTCGGCTATCCCTCACCCCCCACCCCCTGCACAGGAATCACACAGTGAGGCTCCAGTTCATTCACAATGTCACCTTCAGCCACTGAGGCATACAAATATTTGTGCATATTTTATTCTTTTATTCTTCTGCATAGTTCACTCTTTTTGATTTTACAGCCAGCTCTTAATTATTCATACTATAGATTTAGTTGTGTTCAGCATATTCAGGGTCTACAATGAGCTGGGCACCACTTTTTCCACACTTCCAGTCTGCTGCGAAGATAATGAACAGTGCCTAATCTGTATCATTAGCATCCATTAGTTACCTTTCATGGGCCCAGTAACATACTAAATAACGTGGGCATCACCAAGACAAATAGGTAAAACATATATTGTGGCTCCAAGTTTGTCATCTGGTTGAGGAAACCAAACACACAAACACAAGTGACATAAGGCAGGGTCTTTTCTCTTGATTTCTTCTGCTTGTTTCTATGACAATTACCTCCTAATTAATTTCTTTCCTGCCACTCCCACCCATTGTTCCCCCTTTCTCATACAGGAAACCATTCTGTGTATCCACAGTATTGGCAAAGTTGCTTTCCTAAAGAGGAAGCACAATCTTTCCTCAAGAAATAGTTCACTCTTCTCTCATGACACACTCCACGTGTCACTCTCCTCCCCACCCCCACCCCACATCTGTCTTGCTCCAGGTCTTCCTTCATTTGTGTCGCTCTCTTGGGCTGAACGCCTTAAACATTTTCTCCACCTGGAAACTTTGGCCATGGCTTTAAACCTCAGTTCAAAGGTCACTCCCTGACACCTGGATGGAGCTGGGGTCCCACTGCCTCCTCTGTGCTCGACCCTGCGGTCGCTCCCACTTGCGATTGCCTGTTTCCTTCCCGCCTGACATCACAGTCATGCTAAGGCAGGAACCCAGTCTTGAATCTTCTGTGGATCTTAGCACCTACGAAGACACAACACCTGGCACAGAGCAGAGTTCAGTAACGGCTACGTAGCAACTGGGCCAATCAGCCTGTACGTTTATAGTACCAGCCGTACATTATTACGCGCTCCAAGAGCATGGAGAATTGAGGTTTCAAAGTGAGATAAAATTGTTCTTTAAAAAAAAAAAAAAGACGGAGCAGGGCTTCCATATGGAGAAGGCAGGAACTGAACTCAATTTAGTCTCAAACGTCAGGTAATACTTGGAAGGAACAGAAACACACAAGGGGAAGGAATTCCAGGGAAGTGGGATGGCACCAGAAATCAGGTGGCGTATCAGAAGAGTGAGAATTAATGCTGCAGAGCTAAAGCAGCATTCAGAAACTAGGCTGGAATCAAACCACAAAGGATGTCAAATGCCTTGCTGAGAAACATGGTCTTCACCCTGTAGGCTGTTGGGAGTCAGCGAGGAAGAATAATGCCACAAACAAAAGTGGAACTTCAGACGAATGAATCAGAAGATGATATATACTAATGGGCTGGAAAGAGACAGTATGGCGGGGGCTCGGGGAGTCCAGTTACAAAGCTATTGCAACAATTCATGCTTGAAGGGGTAACTTGAACAGAGGCAATGGAAATAAAACGATGCCGTAAAACCCACTTCTATGGAAAAATTAACCCGCTGCTGTAAATGGTTAGCTACTGAGAAGGAGATAAAAGTATAACAATGACCAGAAAGTTTTAAATCAGGGCAGAAGGGAGGAAGTGGGAGGGGGTAGGTCTGAGCCTGACTGGGGACACTGTTAAGGGTTATGCAAGGATACATCCAGCAGGCCGTGGGGGAGGTGGAGCTGGATTTGGGCTGTGGGTTCAGAGTCCACCTCGCTATAAAAGTGAAAGCCAGGAAGAGAGTGAAGGAAAGGGGTGGAGGTGGGGAGAACATGGCACCCAAAAAGCAAAAAAAAAAAACACCAAAAGTGCTCAGTCATTGTGGTTGTTCCAGACTGAACTGTGTCCCCCCGCCGAAAAAAAGATTCTTATGTGGAAGCACTAACCCCAGGTAGCTCAGAATGAGACTGTATTTGGAGACAGGGTCCTAAAAGAGGTGATTAAGTTAAAATAAAGCCATTAAAATGGGCCATAACCCAATCTGACGGGAGTCCTTCTATGAAGAGGAAACCTGGACACACACAGACATCATGCATGCACGGGGGAAGGCTGTGCGGGGACACAGGGACGAGGCGGCTATCTGCAAGCCAAGGACAGAGGCCTCAGGAGAAACCAATACTGCCAACACTGGTATCAAAACTTCCAGCCTCCAGAGCTGGGAGAAAATCAAGCTCCGTGACAACCCCCAGGCTGCGGGGCTCTGTTATGGCCGCCCCAGCAATTTCACACAACAGTCAGTGGAGGAGATGAGGAAGAGGCAGAGAAAGAACGACCCTTTGTCTTAAGCGACAAAGTCACGGAAGGGGCACCAAGGGGTCACTGTGGTGTGAGGTATGGACTTCATGGCGCGTCTTACACATTTGAAAGTAAGTCACCCTCATCTCTTCTTCAGGAAAAACCATCCAGTTTGTAAATCTTATTCTGAAGGTTCTTTTGGCCCAAAGTTCTTCCTTCTCAAGAGTCAGATTCCCAGAAGTTTCCCACCAAATTCCACATGGAAACCTCTCCCTCTCGGTGAAACCTCGAACATCCTCACCACGACACGGAGGGCTGGTCCTGAGGTCCAGAGTGGATCAGAAACTACGGAGTCACCTCAACAGGCTGGGTGGTTGATACAAACCACCCTGCCTAAAAAGACATGTCCTTTGTCTGGACAGGGACAGGATCTGACCACCACTAGGAAACATTTACCACTTTCTCCCACACTCACTTTCCCCATCAGCTTCCCACCCAAGCCTGTTAGTGATTATTATTCGTTCCTGTACAATCGTTTGAGGTTGTAGCCCTGTGTCAAGGCCGGGCTGGTTAAGGACCAGCCCCTTCAAGAACTGCTCCTTCTGTTTTGAATGGCCATTTACGATTTCACAGGTCTGCTAGACAAGCACCTTTCTCATTTCTGCCCCAAATAAGTTCTTTTTTTTAAGAACCTAATTCCCATCTGCTTGGTTGTGTGATTATCCTTCACTTAATCCATCTCGTGGTCTTAACAGGCACAGCTAGACCCTGCTCACCCACAGCACCTCGCACAGTGGCTTACACCAAACTGAAAAACACATCACCTCTATTCATTCAATAAACCCAATGTGGGTGGTACAGATCTAATTAGTTGTGACATCAGTTGTGTTGAAAATAATCTTCACAAGCCAGGCAAAGTTACTTCCCTGTCTTCTGTTTATCGTCTCAACGTTAAGAATAAATGCCACTTCCAGAGAACAGGATGACGTCAGTCCAGTTTGCCTTCCCCACTGCCAGCCCCCTCTATGCACTCTTTCCTCCTTGGGTGCTGATCCCTCCATCCCTCCCTGCCTCGGGAAGCAGTCCCCCCCCCCGCCACCTCCAACCCTGCCTTCTGGTCCCTGCTCTCCATCAGACATCAGAGTGGACAGGCCCAGCCCGCCACCCCTGACACCCGGCCCAGCCACGCTGCCTCCTACTGCTCTGAGTCAGGGAGAGGAGGGGCTGCTGTGCTGATTCCCATCCAGGGAGCTGACGGCAGGGAGAAAGGGTTTATTCTCTCTTATCGCCCCACCTCAAAGGCTCTGGGGCCCCTCCGTCCAAACACATTTTCTGTTTGTCCTACCTAAGCCAAGAGCAAGGCCCTCGTCACCGAAACGGAACCCTTTCCACTCTGGCCCAAGATCCCCAGGTGAACACTGTGATTTTTAGCACCCTGGCATTTAAAAATTAAATGAGTTAGTGATTAATTGACATTGGGTACCTTAACTTCCTTTATCTTTTAGTCTTCAAATGACCTCACGCCTGAATTATTTCCACTTCTGGATATTAACATTTCAACAAAGCATGTCACACTTGTTTTTATACTCACAGGCAGATTGTTGCTGTGCATGGAAAGTACTGTTTAACTCAATCCAGCCAAGACTTTTGAGTTGAGCATCCTAAGAATGTCAAGGGACTATCAGGAACGCTGGCAAGTCATGAATGGGTAACCATAACTGATGCTTGATATCAAAATTGGCAAGGCCAGTAATAAAACACAGCCCTCCACATAAACAGATCTAACAAACCTAAAAGCCTCCTGTTTATAAATGTCAATCCACGCTCTATTCTGACTTTACCTCTGACTCCTGAATTCCTTAAGAAATACTCCAGGGAGAGATTAGTACTTTTTTCGTTAGGGTACATTATTACTAACATGATCATTCCAAACCGAAAAGTAAAGAGCTGTTTTTCAAACTGTTTTCTTCTTTAGATCAACTGGAAAAGTTAGTTAAAAGGAAATAATAACTACAACAAAAAAGTAATAAAATTGTTAACTGGCGTAGAAAAGATTTATAAAATTACAGTTGTCTTGTCATAGTCTCTTGGCTTAAAGACTTCCTTTTGGAATTCACCCAAAAGCAATAAAGAGCACATACACAAAAATGCAGACTCCATCCCAGAGGAAACTAGAAGACATTCTGTGACTCCGAACCACCGAACATGAGGAAGAGTTGCCAAACTGCAGTGAAGGTCAGACAGAGGAGAAGGAAGATGCCTGGACAGGCCACCTGTGCCTGCAGAGCCAAGCTCCCCACAGAAGTACAATATCCAGCAACAAACCCAGCAGTAACTTTCTGGGAAGAAGGGGAACAGGTGTGCAGGTAGCGCTAAGAGCTTCCCTGGACACAGTGTGGTGGGAGAGCTCAGGAAGCAAGAAAGGCAGAACTGAAGCAGAAACTGCCCAGGGAAGCCGTATTTGCAGGAAGCAGTCTATTACCGAGGCAAGGTGAAGAAGAGAGACCCCACTGGGAACACCACTAGTCGCAGCAAGCAAGAGAAAACCAAAGGTTGAAAGAATCACACACACACACACAACCTCAGGTGACGAGAATTCCCACTGGCGTGGGACTTGGTCCTGTCTCCTGCTCACAGAAGTTCCTACAAATAACTAGTTCATAAAGAGCTTGTCTGATAACCAAAAAGGACCTTTTCAAAGATGCTGCGAGAAGAGAAGAATGAAAATGACAGATGAAAAACACCCACCAAAGCAATGTTATATGCAACAGATGAAAATTGTGCCCAAACATAGCATCATAAATTAACAAACCAATGAAATAACTGATTTGATCTACAAAAACAGAAGAGGATTTACAAGAGTTCAGGGAAGCATGAGAAGGAAATAAAGCACGAGGGCAGACTTCAGGGTGAAAAACCAGAAGAATGAATAGAAACGTCAGTGCTGTAGAACGAGTTCTGTGTCACCCCCAGATTCACAGGATGAAACTTAACCTCCAGTGTGATGGTATTTGGAGGCTGGGCCTGCAGGAGGTGATTGGATGGGGAGGCTGGAGCCCTCATGAATGGAGTCAGCATTCTTATGAGAGAGACCCAGAGAGTTCATGTTCCTTCCATCATGTAGGGAAACATAACACACAAGACGGCCGGCTAAGAACCAGGAGGTGAATCCACTGCCCCTTCACCCCAGATTTTCCAGCTTCCAGAACTGTGAGAAATAAGCTTCTGTTGTTTGTGGTACTTTATTATATCAGCCCAGACTTAGACAATTACCAAAACAGAAGCAGCTAAAAGGGAATGGTGAAAATATGAGTGTCTTGAGGGGAAAGATTGAGAAAAGCAAGCAAAAGATTTAAAGCAGAAAAATGATCAATATGGAAGACAAACAGAGGAGGTCCAATACATCCACAATAGGTGTCCTGAAAGGGAAAAAAAACTAAATAATGGCACAAGAAAAAAAATGTTAAGGAATAAATTGGGAAAACATTTCAGAAACAAAAGTGATTTTCCATAATCAATGAACACATTCTCCAAGAAATAACATGCAGTAATGAACACCAAGTAGGCTCCCTGTGTCATCACTGACCTTCAAAAATTAAAAAGGAATCATTTGCACATCTAGCCAGAAAGTTAAAAAAAAAAAAAAGGGAGGACAAAAGTTCAGACTCATCCACAGAAACATTCAATGCCTGAATGTTCAAAAATGTCCTCAAAGAAATTAAAGATGAATCAGAACATGAAATCCAGCTGAATTTTCATTCAAACATTTTTAGTCAAGAACTCATGCCCTTCTGGGAGAAAATGCCGAAGGATCAACAGCAAAACAAGAGGCAAAGTGGAGAAACAAGGAAAACAATTATTGGTAAGTTTTAAATCCATTCATACTATAAGGGTAAGGCTAAAATAATTGTAATAGCTGTGGAGTATCATAACTGCTGACAACGAAGAAACAATAGGGAGTCTGGGACTTAAAATGTTAGCCACTATACATAAAAATAGATTTTTAAAAAGTTTCTTTTGTATAGCACAGGGAACTAATAGCTTGTAATAATCTTTAATGGAAAAAATATGAAAACGAATGTATGCATGTAAATGCATGACAGGGATATTGTGCCGCACACCAGAGGTGGACACACTGCAATTGGCTGTACTTCAATTAAAAAAAAATACAACTAAAAAATTGGCATGGGAAGGAGCTGAGATGTGAGAGGCCTATAAAAGTAAACGGTCACTACATTCTCAAAGTGGTAATAAAAAGAGAATTTAAATCTCCAAAGATACACACATGGTTAATAGGGTCATGAAATTAGGGTCAACATTGTTCATTAGGAAATGCAAATTACATCCACAACGAGGGAGTATTTCACACCCAGTGTAACGGACAGTGACAAGTGTTACCAAGAATGGGAAAAAACTGGAATTCTCACACTGTCTACGGCTGGTGGGAATATAAAAAGGTACAGACACTCTGGAGAACATTTTGGAAGTTTCTTAAAAATTTAACCATACACTTAGCATACAACCCAGGGACTGGCTTCCCCTAGTGACTCAGCTATTTCACTCCTGGGTATCTCCCCAAGACAGATGAAAATGTCTCAACAAAGACTGGTGTGTATGGAGATGTTCAGAGCTAAAAAAAAGAGCCAACAGGTGGAAATAACCCAAATGGTCATCACCTGGGGAGTGGATGAACAAAATGTGGTCTATTCATACAAGGGACTACTACTTATGAACGCAAAGAAATGAAATGCAGGTACACAGGCTACAGCATGGATGAAGCCCCAAAACATTTGGCTAAGTGCAAGCACCAGATGCAAAAGACTACACAGCCTATGACCTTACTTATATGAAATATCCAGGTAAGGCAGATCTAGAGAGACAGAGAGTGGGTGCCCCAGATGAGGGCTGCAGCTCGGACTGACAGCAAAGGGCCTGAGGGATGGAAATCTTTTGCGGGGTGCTGGCAACGTTCTGAAACTAGACTGTGGTGATAGTCACACCAATCTGTAAATTTACTGAAAACTTTTGAATTGTACACTTAAAACAGGTCAAAGATATATGTCAATCACACATTAAATAGGATATGTAAACGGACACACAATCTCTCAGAAGTAGTCAGGGAGAGGGCTGGCTCCACCGAGATGTCCAGCCCAGTTGAGGACAGGAGTGAGAGGGCCTTGAGGTTTGCTTTTCCCTCTACAATTGTCGGGACTTCTAAAATGTTGTCCCATGTACCTATTACCCATTCAGAAATAATTAGACAATTTATTAAATTTCATTTCTCTAAAAGGACAGAATCCTGCTATCCATCTGGCCCTACGTAGAGCACGAAGTCTAGTAAGATGAAATCATGGGAAAGAGGATGACAATTAAAGATTCAGACAGGCTGCTGAGGAGGAACTTGGGCAAGAGTTTTTCCTTCCAGTTTTAAACAGAAGCCACTTAAAAATTCCAGGTTAAGAAACATTCACAGGAGAAGCGGCCAGAGAGGTACATTTGCAGGAAGAACTGGGCTGAGGTCTTGAGCGGCCAGGGCACTAGGGGCCTCCAGCTGGGGGTGGAGGAGCCTGCGTCAGCCAGGCTGAGATGAGACGCCCTGGTGGGCAAAGGGGAAGGCTGTGTAATCCCCTCCAACTCCGTCATTCCGGCTCAGCTCCCGGTGACAAAGCCACCTTGTGCTCCTGTCCCCAGAGCCCACGTGGCCATGTCTGGCCTTTCTCAGGACTTAGATAAGGGGTTTTGAGAAAGTTAAAAACAAAAAAACAAACAAAAAAAACACAACGCTATCTGGGCAGCTAGACTGGCTTATTTCGAAAAAGCCTGTTAGCAAAAGTAGCGACTGCAGGTCAGCTGTTTCACATCAACCAGACGTTTCAAACAGGCAACGGACTGTGGGGCCTGTTTGATGGTTTGGGAGAAGCGGGACAGGACTCTGAGCACATCGGGGCCCCCATTTCACCCACAAAGTAAGGAGACCAGAACGGAACTGCGGAAACTTGATAAAGATTATCTTTTCACTGTCTTTCCTCTCCAACCGTAGTGGAGAAAAAAATTAAACTACAATGAAATAGGCTATCTTAAATGCCTCTAACAAATCTCTGGAAAGTACTTCAAGGAAAGCTTAGAGCAGGACAGAAATTTTCTCACATCATAGAGCTTATTTCCAAAGTCTAGTTTTCACCATATTCCTTTTCTACTCAAAAACCTGAGTCTAATCAATACTAAGATAGATGTGAAAACTCCCAGCCAGGCATTTCAACAACCTGCCCCCATTTCTCTCCTTGTAAGTAAACGGTTTTCTAATCCAACTGGACTCTGCCAGTCAGCACACCTGCATTTTTTCCTGGACTGTACTGTTGCTGTTCTGTTTCTTCTTCCTAAAATAGTCTTTCTTTACCAGCTCCAATGCCACCTCCTCCAGAAAGCCTTTCCTGATATACTCTTTCAGGGAGAAAAAAAAAACCTTACTTTATTCTCCCTAGGATTTTGCTAGTTTCTTTGCATTAGAGTTCACTTACTTTCCAGGTCTCTCTCCTCTTTTCCCGCACTGCAAACCACTACAAGGACAGAGGGGCAGGAAGGGTCTGGTTGCATTACCTGGGGGTGTGCGGTGTTCCTCCTGCCTACTCTGACCTGGGGGCTGTGAGAACTTCAAGCAGCCACGTCTCCACTACCGACATCCCTTTCCTAGAAGATGGAGAAAAAGCCGATCACTGCCTGCAGGGCTTCTTAAATGTGGCTGCAAACCAGCATCATTAGCATCACCTGGGAACTCATTAGAAATGTAAATTCTCTGTCAGGGCTCAGGCCCGCCAAATCACAAAGGTGGGGCCTGCGCCGGCATCTGGGTGTTAACAAGCCTACCAGGAGATGCAGCTCCAGCCGGAGACCACAGTTCTGCCTCCAAGGGTCCCGGTGAGGATCAGCTAAGGTAAGTTAACCCACCTGACACAAATCAAGCACTTACTTGACTGGATAACTTCACCAAGGAAAAAAAAAACACAGGCACCAAATTGATTTTTTCCCAATAGCCCTTGGCAAGGAAAATTGGCATTCCTTTTCCTATCAAATTTTCATTTGTATTCCAACTTTGTTCTAAAGACAATTTAAGACAATGTTTTTGTTTGTATTTTCACTCATTTGGTAGAACCTATTTCCGCCATTAAACAGGCAGAGACAAAAACGTGTAGGATGGAGATCAAAGTAAAAGGTGGTGGGGGGAGGCTCTTTTACTCCAGTAGAAAAAAATCAGGAAACCAGAAAAAAAAAATCTCTAATTATTCACATTTTTAAAACGTCCATTTTTTGATGCTGAGAGTACAAAATTACATTTTAGCTCCCCCTCCATTTTTTCCTTAATTAAAAGGCCTGGGTAAACAAACTGTAAGGAGAAAGGTGGTCTTCTTGAAGATAAGAAACCAGCCTGCAGCCTCTCAGATTCCCACAAAACAATGGCGCTGCCGGGGAACCCAAGGCTGCATCTCTTAGGCTGCAGTCAAACTCGCTCTACTTGACACATGATTTTCATCCACTCACCAAAGCAAGCCCTCTGTCGGTCTCCAATTGACACCGGTCAGCCTCTCCAAGTATCTGTGGAAAGCACCTAACCCGGGCGGAGCCCATAATGAGGGTGCAGTTTATTACTGGAACTGCTTAATCCACGTCCTTGAAAATAACAGACTGTTTCAAGTACACCATCACTCAAGTGTCACAATTATTGGGGTCATCTCCACTCACAAGCATTGGTAAGGACCTGTTATGGTTCGGCCAATACACTTAGCACTCTACGGGACACGAAGCAGTGACATGACACCAAATGGTTCGTCTTTATGGGACAGATTCTCGGGCACTAGACAACAGGTAGTCAGAGATAACTGTTGAAGGCAACGTGTTTATTTCTGACAATTGGTATGATGTGAATTTTAAAAGCTACAGAAACCTAATGCCGAGGAAGTCACCTGGTCCTTGGGAAAAGGCTAACAGGTTTTAAGCAGCCCTGAAGACAGATGGAAAAGTGTGGAGAAGACACATTCCTTACTGGAGTTCACTCCAGCATCCGCCGTGTGCCAGGAGCTGCGCCCATGATGGATACAGACAAACAGAGGTGAGAAAATAGTGAAAAGAAAAGGTGAAAGGCAGGTGAGAGGCCGATTTCAGTCTGTCTGAAATAACAGGCCAAGGGACAGGAGGTCATCTGACGGCTCAGGACGAGCCACTGTGGTTTTTAAGACAAGGTGGAAACCGTGTGGCTATAAGAAAAACTCTGGCAGTGAAGCGTTGATTAGATGAGTCCACAGTTCAGTTAGGAAACATCCATAATTGACAAAGAGACTAGAGGGAAAGGGGGCATATTTGGGAAATACCTTGACATTAAGAATCTTTACAAACTGATGACAAATCAGATGTGGAGAAAGAAGATGGAATTATGGGCAAACCCAGAACTTAGACGCCAGTGAGAGACAGAACAAGGACATGCTGGGAGGTCCATGCGGGGACCGGCTGGAGCTGACTGCAGGGCATGGAGGTCTAAACGTCATTGTCTCCATTTCCTTGACACACCTTTCCTCAGACCCTGGCTACCTCCTCCCAAATGCGTTCTCCGAAGTTCAACTTTGGTAAGCTGAGCAGAGAAGCCTGAGGTTCAGGAAGGGGACTTCATAAGTCATCCACATACGAGTCAGAAGTGATGACGTGACAGTGGGTGATATCTTGGAGAGGCTGGAAAGAGCACAGAAAGAAGTAACCAAGGTGGTAGCCTGGGGTGCATGCCGACATTCATGAGCGGGAAGAGGAGGTAGGCTGGGTAAAGGAATCACAGGTTCTCAAAATTGGAGAGGCTTTTGGAGAGCATCTATGACAACCTTCTCCCTGACGGGTGAATCCCGTATTTATACGAGAGCGAGCCTGAAAGTCCATTCTGAAACCGTAGCAGGCAGCCAAGGAGGCAAGGGCATCAGGGATCAGAGATGGAACCACAATGCTGAATGCTGTCGGGGCAACAAGGCAAACGAGGAATAAGAAAAGTTCATTCATTAGATATGGTATTACTGGGGTGTCAAGTGGTAGAAAGAAAAACGTATCAGCTGAGAATTGGAGGCGGACCCAGAGTGATTATTAGTAATGCAGACAGCAAATAATCTATACTCATCTTTTTTTAATAGACTATTTTTTAGAACAGTTTTATGTTACCAAGAGAGTTCCTAAATATCCTCTCTCTTCCCACAGTTTTCCTATTATTAACATCTTGCATTAGTGTGGTACATTTGTTACAACCAGTGGACACATTGTTATTAATGCAAGTTCACAGTGCATGTGAGAGTTCACTCTTTGGGTTGTACAGCTGGGGTCTGACAAGTGCATAGCATCATGCATCCACAATTACAATAAAATATGGGGTAATTTCACTGCCCTAAAACATCTCCTGTTCTCCATCTATTCATCCCTGGTCCCCTTGGCCATCCTGTCCCTTGACAACCACTGATCATTTTACTGTCTCTATAGTTTTGCCTCTTCCAGAAAGTCATATAGTTGGAATCATACAGTATGCTGCCTTTTCAGATTGGCTTTCTACTCAGCAATATACATTCAACATTCCTCCGTGTTTTTCATGGATGAATGGCTCATTTCTTTTTATCACTGAATAACAGTCCATCATCTGGACGGATCATGGTTTATTTATAGATTCACTTAGTGAAGCACATCATGACTGCTTCCAGCTCGGGGCTACCCTGAGATGCCTTTCAGTTTCAGAAATGGGAGAGTACAGATGTTACCTCCAAAGGCAGTCAGCTCAACTTGAGATTAGAAACCTGAGGTTAGCAAGGTGAGGGCTTAGTGAGCAGACAGTGTGCTGCCAATTTCAGGCTCAGTCAAGCCCACAACCTTGGCAGGTAACTTAGTTTATCTAGAAAGTTCTATGAGATACCATTCCTCCTTGACTTCATGAGACAGTGACAGGACTTAATAAATAACTACAAATGTTTCCATTATGTGAAAAAAAAAAAGGCACCAAGTATTTTCTTGAATAGACTGCAAAGAATTTTAAAGTTTATTTTCAATTAAGCCAGGATATCCCCCAACAGCCTCATTATTTAATAAGGAGATTTTTAATAAAAAGCCCACTCTCTGTCATTCTCTGCCAAAGTTTCGAGCTCTCTGGAAGCGAAGCTTAAAAAACAGACTCCAACACTGAAATGTGCCCTGCATCCTGTGTAACACGCTACTGACATTCATTCTGGAGTGAGTAATAGCATTATTTCACCCAACTTTAAGAAAAAAGAAAAACATTTCCTACAGCTTACCAAATCCAATGAATCATAAATGACAGGGCTTCCCTTCAGGGTGGGAAAAGGAAGGCAATTTCTATTAAACCATTAAAGAATAGACCATTCAATTCTCTCACCATTTCAGCATTATTCAAGAAATACACTAGGCAATATTATCATAGGCCAAATAACACAATAAAATACAACAGAGGTATAAAGCGGATGGCATCCTAGAACACGTCCTCTAGAATTATTAATTAAAATAATGAAATGTCAAGGGGGAAGAAAGGAGCATAATAAAGAAGTGAAACATCTTTTGAAAAAATACATTCAAATGTCAGCCTGGTTAATAAATAAGGTAGTTAATTAAACAATGTTGTCCATTAAAAAAATCAGTGATGACGAATAGCACGTTCTCGCCGTGGACTGCTGGAGGGGAAAAGACTTAGACACTGTCAGACTGTCTACCAGGCTCCAATTCTAATTTTTGAACCTTCTGAGTGGGTGGTACAATTAACTTTCCTGGATTTTAGGCTTCCCAATCATAACATGTGGAAAAAATGAGTTATTATCATTTTTAACCAACTCTGATGTAGCACTTCCTAGAGCAAAGGAGGCACTGTTCAATGAGCCTTGTAAATACTGATTCATTTAATCCTCATAACCATCATTAGGTGAATGTTACTGACTCCTTTTACAGATGAGGAAACCGAGGCAAAAGAGAGTAACTCAGCTTTCCCACGGTCAACCAGCTAGTATAAAGTGGCAGGCGCAGGACCAGGTCGCAGACAGGCTGGTTTTCATAACCCCACCCTCTTCAGGCCCTACTGGACAAGATCATCTCTAAAGCTGTCACCCTCTCTAATATTCAGTGGCTTTAGACTTAGGCATTTTAAGATGCAATCACACAGTCTCCCCCAAACCTCACCTTTTCCAGCACAGAGGTGCCAGTTAAGCTACTAGGCTAATCACCCACATGAGCTGCTACGGACACCAAAAGGGGAATAATAGAAACGCTTCCTGAATTATTACGAGACCCATAAATAGTATGGTGTACTTTCTTTTTTTAAAATCTTCTTTTTAATTAACATATAGTTGATTTACAATTATATATTAGTTTCAGGTGTATAGCACAGTGATTCAGTATTTTCAGATTATACTCCATTTAAAGTTATTACAAGACAATGGCAATAATTCCCTGTGCTGTACAATAGATTTTTTGTAACTTATTTACTTTATACATAACAGTCTCTACCTCTTAATACTCTACCCCTGTCCTGCCCCTCCCTACTTCCCTCTCCCCACTGGTAACCACAAGTTTGTTCTCTACATCTGTGAATCTGTTTGTTTTGTTATATTCATTCATTCGTTTTATTTTTTAGATTCCACATATAAGTGATATAACACACAGTATTTGTTCTTCTCTGTCAGAGACTTATTTCTCTGATTTATTTCACTAAGCATGATACCCTCCATCCATGTTGCAAATGGCAAAATTTTCATTTTTTAAAGCTTAGTATTCCTGTGTGTGTGTGTGTGTGCGTGTGTGTGTGTGTGTTTTTACACCACATCTTTATCCACATCTTCTCATCTGTTGATGGACACTAAAGTTGCTTTCGTATCTTGTAAACAATGCTGCTATGAATATCGTGGGACATGTATCTTTTGAATTAGTGTTTTCATTTTCCTTGGATATATACCCAAGAGTGGAATTGCTAGATCATATGGTAATTCTATTTTTAGTTTTTGAGTAACTTCCATACTGTTTTCCCCAGTGGCTGCACCAATTTACATTCCCACCAACACTATACAAGGGTTCCCTTTTCTCCACATCCTCACCAACATTTGTTATTTGTGTTCTTTTGATGACAGCCATTCTGACAGGTGTGAGGTGATATCTCACAGTGGTTTTCTTTTGTATTCTTCTGATGATTAATGATACTGAGCATCTTTTCATGTGCTTGTTTGCCATCTGTATGTCTTCCTTGGAAAAATGTCTATTTAGGTCTTCTGCCCATTTTTTTGATCAGGTTTTTTTTTAATATTGAGTTATATGAGCTGTTTGTATATTTTGGATATTAACCCCTTATTGGTTGTATTGTTTGCAAGTATTTTCTCCCATTTAGTAAGTTGTCTTTTCATTTTGTTGATGATTTCTTTTGCTATGCAAGAGCTTTTAGATTTAATTAGGTCCCATTAGTTTATTTTTGTTTTTGTTTCCTTTGCCTTAGGAGACAGATCCAAAAAAATACTGCTATGATTTATGTCAAACAGTGTTCTGCCTCTGTTCTCTTCCAGGAGGTTTATGGTCTCTGGTCCTACATTTAGGTCCTTTATCCATTGAGTTTATTTTTGTATATGGTGTCAGAAAATATTCTAATTGCATTCATTTACATGTAGTTGTGCAGTTTCCCTATGGTGTACTGCATTTTTATGGTTCTAAATTATGATGTTTTAAAATGTCTTAAAACATTTCTCCCTTCTATGAGCAAGGATCTTTCACAAATATCTACTCCCAGAGTGGATCAGCGCACTCATGGAATACCTGAGAATTAGTTAAGTTCTTAGAACTAAAGACACTCGGAGCACAGGCAGAGTCACCACCCCTAAAATTGAAAACTGTCGAGCTCTGAAGGAACCTGAGACACACACAGCAGACACTCCTGGGCAAAGTCAAAGAAAGCCCAAGAGGAAATTAAGATAACGCTTCCTCTCCCAAGGCAAACCCTCCGTTCCCACGGAACACACTGCTGGACTGAAACAGATACAAAACCGGACACAAAGCGCGTGCCATGCGTGCTGATGGCGGGGGGGCTGAGGAGTAAGTTCCAGATCACTCTCTGGCTCAAGGACAAGTCGCCTTGTGAAACGAGACATCAAAGCACAGCACAATTTCTATTTCTGTAACTGCTGAAAAACACAAGGTTTTCATTCAAATCACTGCACTTTCTCACTAAGTGCTTTCACCTAATGCCACGTGCCATTCGTTAAGCACGTGTTTGCATTATTTCACTTACTGCTCACGGTTCTAGGGAACCAGTAAGGATCTGTGAAAAGCTAGAGAACCCAAAAGAGGGAACAGAAGGCCCAGTGGACTCTTGGCTGAAAGCCAGGCCCTGTTGTGACCCTTCACTTCTGGGGTCTCCCTGATCCTCCTCACCATCTAAAAGTAGGTGCCACCAGCTGTTTCTTAAACAGGGTGCCTAAGGCTCACTCACGTAGCAGCCAAAATCTAAAAGGCACCAACATTCCATAGCCCACTTGAACAAGCCAATAATGAAGGAAACACAAGTCTACCCTGTACAATATACAAGGGCAGAAACAACACTAGCAAGAAATGGCAAACTGAAAAACATACTTTAAAAAATACCATACATCAGTTTTTCAAATCATAACAATTTTGCTGGAACAGAAAAATCTACCTGTAACACCTATGTATATGGTACACGTTCTCAGATCAGAAAGCATAAAATTGGAAACAGAGTAAGGCAAACTTTAAACAATTATTTGCAAGTTCAAATACCTTGTTTTATGGTAAGACGCTGGATGAAAGAAAAAATTGTTCAAGTTACAAAGAATACTTTTAACACTGAAAATATAAATACAAATATATGGTATCCTACCAAAGTCCCACTGAAAGGAAAATGTCCTCTACACCAACATAAGCAAGAAAAATGAACAAAATCTTTATCTAAAGAATTTTGAAGCTGAAGAGAGAATATGAAAGCAAACAAAGAAAAATTAAATTTAAAAATGTATATCATCTGTTACAGAAAACATGAAGAGATCAAAAAGAAGGAAAAATTAGAAAATAATTAATGGAAATTTCCTGTCCCCAAAGTCTACATAAATAAATAAGCCTGGGAAATTTTCCCAAACTTTCAACAGATAAACAATCATTTCTTTAAAAAAAAACAATGTTATACTCCCAAATTCACTTTACTTGACCCCAAGCAGAACATTTTAAAAGTTATACTCAGAAATTCTAAGTGAACAAGATTACACTGTATAGCACAGGGAAATATACACAAAATGTTATGATAACTCACAGAGAAAAAAATGTGACAATGAGTGTGTATATGTCCATGAATGACTGAAAAATTGTGCTGAACACTGGAATTTGACACAACACTGTAAAATGATTATGAATCAATAAAAAATGTTAAAAAATAAAAATTAAAAAAATTAAAAAAAAAGAAATTCTAAGTGAAATCCCATCTACATAACAAAAACACAAAGAAGAATAGCTACTTTGAGTAATGCGTATACTTCAATTGGGAATTCTGAGATGGAATATCCCATGAAAAACTAGCCACTTAATTCATTATAACTGGAAATCATAGTATCAATCATACCTACTAAAGTCAAAAAAGGCATTGAAAAATGGAAACTTTAGTCTTCATTAATACTCTAACATTTACATCAGCATTGAATAGCAACTGGTAGCAGAAACACCAAAATACAGCTTAAGGGGGAGGTGAGATGAGAAATGATTGCTACTTTTCTTCTTTTCAGAAAGTCCAAAAGTCAGTGTGAAAGAGGTCGCCATGTGACGCCAGTAAGGAGAGGCAGGCCCTCACAAGGACAAATGGCAGGGAAGTTTCCTTGGCCAACAAGAAAAGGCAGACACATATGTCTGTGAGGGATCTCCAGAAGAGCTGCCCGGTTCATCCTCTGGAGCAGATGACTGTCCCAGAAAGGCTCCCAGTCATAACCAGGTGAGAGCGCTGGGTGAAACCTGGGTCAAGTCAGGGGATGTGTGGCTGCCTATCTGCAGAGGCTGCCATGGACACTGGACGCTGTGGTTGGGTTATAAAAAAAAACTATAAATGTAACTTTTAATGTCTTAAAGTTGTCATTATTTTGAAACAGAAAAGTGAACCTAAATAGTCATTTATATCCATGTATATTTATACATATACACACATGTATATATACATACACATACACATTACAATTCCAATGGCCCCATATCCGGAATTCATACATTTAAAACTTTAATGTTGGTGCATTTCAACAAGGAGCAGAGAGCACATGACCCCTCCTTTCAAACCCTTGACTCTCAAATCCTTGACTCTCAACCATTCTCAGCTTCCAATGTCCATTTCTGCTTTACCTGAATAAGTCACACGGGAGGCCATGGATGTGATGTGTAATCAAGCTGCTTCTGAGTAGGGATCCTACAAAGGGCAACTGTGTAGAGCTCCACTCCTGATCATCACCAGGGTTTCATTTACATGTGCCCCAGATAGGAGAACTTTGACAAAAAAATAAAAAACGTTTTAGAGTTGAAAGCCCTTATAGCTCTACGTTTATTACAGCCATTTATTTAAAAAAAATTATTACCATTCCAACATTAATATTTGATGTCTATTAAAGTTTTAAATTGTGATGAAGAATTATCTTGATCAATGATGATAATCTATTGTGGCGAATTAACAGTTTAAAGACGACATGGGTAAGTGGAGAGAGAACTCTGAGTATTCAGTAGGAACCAACAATATGGTAGCCAGGACAGTCTTAAATGAATATATAGATTTTCTGCAATACAAAACTCCATGCAGAACATTTATAGAGCATGACAAAGCAATAGAAAATCCATCTAGAAAATAAGCAGGCACTGAAAGCGAAAGATGCATTAATTTTATGTAGTTCCTGAATTTAAAATGCTCTTCTAAAGATAGTTGCCAAAATGGATCGTTATAAATAAGAGGAACTGGGAAAGGAAGCAATGACCAGAAGCTAAGATGGCTTCATTAAGAACAAATCAGGCCACAATCACCTTCTTTCTGAGTTTGACAGATTTCTACTCTGGGAGATCAGGAGACTGTTAGAGCCATAACACAGCTGGATCTGGGCTAGGTGTTCGGAAGAAACGCTTATGACACGGCTGTGCAATAAATAGGATTAAAAGGTGGGTGACAGGAGAGTTAAGTCTGTTGTCACTGAACATTGTGTCCAAAAAGTTTTGCATAATTAAAGAACATCTCCCCAGTTCTCACTGAGTCCCAGAGAAAGGCCCCACCCCTGTAACTTACCAGCTATCTTTTATTAATTGTTTCAGTGCAGGTTTTAATAGCATGCAAATCATATTTATGGATGACAAAACACTAACACTGAGAAGTGCCAGGAGGAAATTGAATAAGGATGTACTAAATGCCCCATGTTACGTCTCTTCGTAGTCCACGATACCATCACTTTGACAGATGGCTCTAAATAAAGAAGTCAGCTGACTGCTTCTACTTAAGCACACTTCCTTTATGAGGGAAAATAGACGAGTGTAAAAACAGCCCAGTTTTCTGGTAGCTCAGCCACCAAAATTATCAGAAGATCAGGGTTAGCAGCATGGCATCTTACTGAACAAGACTGGCTGAGCCCCGATCGATCTATTGATTAATTGACTGATCTACTCATTTATGTACAACTTGTTGCTTAGGTAATGACGGACTGGAGAAACACAGACATCTCATAGAATCTACTTTGCTCGATAAAATATCCATTGAAGCTCCACTGAGGGGCAGAGTCCTTTCTTAGTACTTACCTGGACAAAACCCTCTGGCTTCCTCACTCTTCTTGTCAGTTTAAAACACCTCCTATATACAATGATTTTTATTAAAATGGGAAAGGAAAAATTGAGGAAGATTTTTTTTGAAAGTAGAATAACAAAATTCAAAGTTATTTTGCTGGTGTCACTGGAAATGTGATATGACACATATAGAAACCAATATGCCCCAATATAATACGTATTATAGACTCCCTGTAATTTGCCATTTATGGGAATTTATCTTTGGGAAATCATCCCAAGGAACAAAGAGGCTACAAGTACAAAGGTGTTCTTTGTAGCCTTATTGACACAAATGTCAACTCAAAATACCCAAGGAATGGTTAACCCAACCTATGGTACACCTGCTGCCTGGAATAGTGTACAATCAAAAATTATAACACGAAGACTATGCAACACAGAAAAATCCACTTGTGATAATGTTAAAGTGAAAAAGGAGAAAAGGTAAAATTACTTCTGTGCAATGAGTATGGATGCCAGAGATGCAAAGAATTTGACCTGTTGAGGTTTCCGGATGGTGGTCATTTTTCTCCTTTAACTGGTAAGTTAATTTTACTGCTACGCTGCAGGAGGAACATGGAAAAAAACATTAAAATAAAGTAGTAGAGTCTTCTATAATGCCTTCTTAATTGGGGTGAAATTAATCTTGGTAGTCTGGAGATTATGAACAAGTTATATTCCAAATATTTACTCCCATATTGATGAATATTTGAAACCCCAAAAGCATTTTCCACAGTTCCACAGTGGAAGGGTTCTCAGATCAGTCCTGAAAAGCCCATTTCCCACCACGATGAAGCTCACCAACCATACCAACAAGATCTAACTACTACGTAGGGTTTCACTTCTACTGACAAGTATATTCTCAGGCCCAAGCCCACTGTGCACTTCACCTGCTTCAGGGACCTCTAACGTTGCTCCACTGGCGGGGAGCGTCATGGGGGGAACCACCCAAGGAAACGTCTTCAATGTTGAGAATACTGGCAGATCCTCAGAGGTTGGGAGGGTCAGGGTTCTGCAGGTCGGAGCTCTTGGAAGCAGGAAGAACTGGGACCACTGTGGGAAACCCAGTAGGACAGCAGCTTCAGAGGGAACTGTGACAGCTGGAGCAGGACTGGGTTTCCCACCACAACTCCAGCGGTGCAGGGCATGGGGACTAACAGTCCTGGCCATGCTGGTTATGTCAAGTTCCCACTCTCAGGGAGGGCTGGGGCACAGAAGGGTGACAGAGACAGGAGCTGGCCTAAGGGAGGTAGTAAAAGGCCAGCAGTTGTACATTTAGAGCATTAGTTACTGGTGCTCTGGAGTCAAAGGTGACCTATATAACAGTTAGTGAAAAAAAAAAAGAAAGAAACGAAACCATATGCTATGAACTGCTATGGACTGAATTGTATCTCCCCAAAATTCATATGCTGAAGCCCTAAACCCCAGTGTAACTATAGTTGGATATACATCTTTTAGGAGGTAATTAAAGTTGAATGAAGTCATAAAGGCAGGGTCCTAACCCAACAGGATCAGCGGCCTTATAAGAGGAGAGAGATCTCCCCTCCAAGGGAGACCACGTAAGGACACGATCAGAAGATGGCCGCAAGCCAGGAAGAGAGCCCTCACCAGGAATCAAATTAACTAGCACCTTGATCTTGGACTTCCCAGCTTCCAGAACTGTGAGAAAACTCACTTCTGTTTTCTAAGTCATCCAGTCTCTGGTATGTTGCTATGACAGTCTGAGCTGACTAAGACCCTACTGTGTATAGATTTACTTGCAATGTCTTATTACTATTGTTATTTATCAATTATCTGCTGGGAAGGAAATGGACTCTACAAATTACCTGTCAGTCAACCTTGATTTTTGCTTCTAATAAGTTTGGGAGAGAGAAAAATGTACCAAATGGCCAGAGAGTTAATAAAGACTTCGAGGTAGGATCTTCTTCGAACACTGATTTATAACGAAAGTACCTCTAGAAAGTATTACCCTCAGAAAAGAGGAATTTTTCAGAGTGTTACTATTTTTTTAAGATGATGTAAAGGTACCAAAGAGGCAGAGGATCTGTTTTAAAAAGTTTTGCACAGTAATTGTTCATATATCAATGCAAAACATCCTTGAAGAAAGGAGCCCATTGTAAAAGACCTTTAGAAGAAAATAACAAAGGAGTGGAGATCGCTTTAATCCCACAACCACTGCAGACGTCTAGGCATTGCTAAGCAACAACACTTCAGTAGATCAACTCAAAAAGAGAAAAGCTAAAAAAGGCTGTTACAGACCGGGTGAAGAAGACCAAAGGGCAGGGACAAAGGGGAGGGCATGACACAGTGGTAACACGCAAAAGACAGAAGACAGGGGAAAATCTCAGTCACTGAAAACAGACATTCTAGTAAAGAAACTATTGTATAATTTGAAGATGGAGAACTTAAATGATTAAGAAAAAAATAATTAAGCTTTTCGACAAGCATCACCCAGAAGGTGTCTATTAACAAGAATCACAAACCTCAGCTGTTATTCCTGAACCGGTGATAACTTACTACATATCTCTGAAATTTTCTCTGGAGAACTGAAAATAAAAATTTTAAATATATTTATTATATTAAGCCTCAACTAGTTTTTAAATTAAAAATTCAACTATGACCACGTGGAGATGTCTTTGCAATATTCACAGCAATAAGTAAACATCCTCTCCAATGAGTAAGTATTTAATTTTAATATTACATTAGGTTGGTTAGGGAATTTCTATCCCTATGATTTATATAACCTGGCTAACTAATGTATCACTTATTCAAATCCTTGTCCGTACTGCTCATTATAATACCAGATGTCTTAACAGAATCTTTAATTATTTGCACATAATCAAAGCAGTTACTCTCTACCTGTGACAACGACCAAAGTGTGGCAAAAAAAAAAAAAAAAAAGAACCGGCATCTTCTGTAAACTTGGTCTAAAGTAGCCAGTGATATTCTGGGCAGACACTGAACATTGACTTAAGACTGTATTAAAAATGAAAGGCCTTTCATGTAATTTAAATGCTTTTCGTATACTGTTTCATGATTACAAAACAAAAACATTCTCATTTCTGACCATCACAACCTTAAGAAGCCTGCCTTGGCTGCCCGATCTACTTAAAAACCATCATGGAGCATGAGTTCACATACCTGACCATCCTGTCACCAAAATCTCATTCCCAGTTCACGAGGACATCTCCACCAGCCAGCACCCATCAGGCCGGCCAGCCCTGCGCTCTCCCTGGGAACAGAATGGTAAGTGGTCCTGCATCACAGAACAGGTAGAAGAGGAAGCACTCTCTCTACCACCCAGTGGACAGGGATGCCAGGAAGCCAATGGGAGTCTCACACCCACAGTACTGGCAAACCTCTAAGGGCCATATCAGTTTGCAGCCAACTTAAGAGTTTCAAACTTGGAAACATCCTGTTGCAAGGGGCCAATGCTTTTCCCCAACACACATAAGGTCAATATCAGTTAAAGAATTAGACTGGGCCCATTTGATGTACCATGGATATCCAGGACAAGCACTCCTGTCTGACACCACAAATAGTCCTGAAGGAGGACTACACAGGGTCTCATCTCTAGGAAGGGAGGTCCTTCAAAGGGCATTAGCTGGGGCCAGCTCAGCCTTCACTGCCCTCATGACCAGTCAGGGCCACATCAGGCCCTCAAGTCAACTTGAGCAGTTTGGGAAGTAGTCAAGGCACTGGGGCATTACCCAAAACTTTCTGGATATCTTACCCTCACCTTTGTATCTTGAAACTTCATTCATTCAACAGATATTTTCAAGAAGATACACGTACTCCACTGTTCATAGCAGCACTATTTACAATAGCCAAGACATTCAAGCAACCTGTCCATCGACAGATGATTGGATAAAGAAGTTGTGGTATATTTATACAATGGAATACCACTCAGCCATAAAAAAGAATAAAATAATGCCATTTGCAGCAACATGGATGGACCTGGAGATTGTCATCCTCAGTGAAGTAAGCCATAAAGAGAAAGAAAAACACCATATGATATTACTCATATGTGAAATCTTTTTTTAAAAAAGACACAAATGAACTTATTTACAAAACAGAAAAACTCACAGACATAGAAAACAAACTTATGGTTACGGGGTTGGGGGGAAATAAATTGGGAGTTTGAGATTTGCAGATACTAACTACTATATATAAAATAGATAAACAAGTTTATACTGTATAGCACAGGGAACTATATTCAATATCTTGTAGTAACCTATAATGAAAAAGAATATGAAAAGGAATATATGTATGTGTATGAATGACTGAAACATTACGCTGTATACCAGAAATTGACACAACATTGCAAGCTGACTGTATGTCAATATAAATAAATAAATAAATAACTTTTTTAAATAATAAAAAAAAGACTTATCAAGTTTTATACTTCAAATGTATAGGCCAATAAAACAATTAAAACAATTTTTTAAAAATATTTATTAGGGCTTCTTTCTTACAGGATCTATTCGAGACATTCAGGAACAAAATAGAGTCCCTGCCTTCATGAGTCCAGCCAAATTGTGAAAGACAGGTCAGCCTCACTCCAAGAGTCTACCCACCACTAAGGAGGACCAATGGCCATGTTCAAGCTAGTAATACCGCAACTCTTTGAGTAGAACACACAATGCATGCACTGAAAGGAACTTCTGAGCTTGGAGAATATTTGCTCTCACAGCTTAGAAGACCACATTTGAACACTTTCCTCTCTGGGTTTTTATTGTTCTCAAGTCACAACTAATTGCCTTAATGATTTGACTGACTCCCCAAAGAATATTCAACATATGTATTATATGTCACATTTAATAGCATGATTTGAATAAAGGTAAAAAAAAAAGTGGTGGACAGAACTTTAGCAAAACTCTGCTCATGAAAATTCCATCAACAAGAGGAAAATAGGAATAAGAGAACCAACCTTCCATTTCCGCCTCAAACCTCTCCATTAGACTATTGCAACAGCCAAATGGCATTTGCAAATATAACCTCTAGCTCCGCGTGGTATCCACCCAACTGCTCAGATTCAAATCTTTTTGACTCAACTACAACTGTGTTATTCTCCTACTGAAAAAAGCCCTTCATAGTTCTCCAGTACCTACAAAATTGAATAAATTATTTAGCCTGACATTCAAAGTCCCCTAAGATGATCCAAACTTATCTTTCCAGACTTTTCTCTCTCTCCTTAGGACACATAGCCCCCGTTCCTTACTGTCGCCTGGATCATCCTTCTCCAAATCTCTACCTGGCGATATTTTGCTTTTTTTTTTTTTATCAAAGATGATCTCAAAGGCCACATTCTCCACAAAATTTGTCCTGTTCCTCTTCATGTGGATAAATAAAATGTAGTATATACATGCAGTGAATTATTAGCCTTAAAAAAGAAGGACATTCCAACACATACTATGGCATGGATGAAACCTAAAGACATTATACTATGTGAAATAAGCCAGACCCAAATGGACAAATATTGTATGGTTCCCTTTACAGGAAAAATCTACAGGAGGCAAATCACAGAGACAGAAAGTAGAATGGTGGTGGCCAGGGGCCTGAGGTGGGGGTGGTGGTTAATGTCTAATGAGTAGAGAGTTTCAGGCTGGGAAGATGAAAAAGTTCTGGAAATGGATGGCAGTGGGTGCACAGCGTGAATGGACAATGTCACAACTTAAAAAGGATTAAAATGGTTAAGTTTTATGTTATGTCTACGTTACCAGCACATCAAAGGAAGATGAGTGAATAAATGTCAAAGAATCAAAATCATCTGGGAGGCATTAACAGGACCCTGAAGGAACGAATATATGCTGCTTTACAAGGTACCATCGTGTTCCAAATGCCAAGACATGATAAAGAGCAGACTACTTGATTATTCCCCCAAGTTTTCCACTGGTATTCTGATCACACAGAACCTCAAACAGAAAAGAAGCCACCCCAGAATAAAGTTCTAGAACAAAACAGCCCCTGAACCAGCCAGATTAACCCCGATGCCTGGAGATTTCACTTCTTTACCTGCCCGGTCAGGCCAGATCATATCAGCTTGTGAGAACCACTGCGAAAATTTCAGGAATTTTTTACCAGCCAGTTGTTATATAAAGACACCATTAAAAACTAAATTACATAAACTTGTCCTTAAACTATATTAAAAACAAAGGTAATACATACTCCAACATCATCACTTCCTAATTACCTTCCTACATTTGCATTATGATCTGTGTTCTTCAGGGTGATCTGACCTAAGGTATCCATACAGTGACGATGTTCTAGAACACCCCTACCACTGAGTAGCCCTTTCTAATTCTGTGTTCAGTGATGTCTCGCTGGTAACCTGAAATCAGCCGTGGTGGGAATATTTACACCACGGAAATCAGCGCACACTTGGAACCAGAGTGTTGTTTTTTATTTTTCAAGAGAGCTGATCATTAAATGGGGCCTTCCCCACTCAAAGCACCCCGTCAATAAAATTATGTACCTTAAAAATCAATCACAAGCTGAAAGATCACAAACTATTAGTATTAGTCAAAAACATGAAAATGAATCTTGCTTCAACCACAAAAGCAGAGCAGGTTCAGTAACTGACACGATCTGTTAGGAAGATCAGTTTCTCATAAATTCTTAGAGCCTATCATTGCTGAGACACCCTGAAGGACCACTGCCCACAGCCACCACAGGCAAGAGCGGAATGGACTTTACAAATCTGGGGAACAACATTTTGGTATTTTGTCCTTCCAATATTTTTGAATGCACAGTCATACTTTTTTGAAAAAAGCAAAAACAGGATCACACCACAGATACTGTTTTATAAACTGCTTTTAAAGGTCAATATATGTGAACAGTTTTCCAACTATCAAATAATCTCCCACACCCTTATTATAGCCTGAAACTTTAAAATGACATACCAAAATACTTTTAAAACTGAGGGAAGATTATTCTCAAGGTAGAAGAAATAACAGAGTTGGTGAAAGGACAGTGGATGAAATGAACATGAGCGGGTGTTTCACAACACTCCACACCCGGCTTTCTGACCCTCAACACATCAGTTCATTCAGCAAACAACTCACCGTCCTTCAAATATGAGTAATCATGGAGTAGAAACAAGGCAAAGGACACATAATAATATGCACCGTAAAAATAATTACCAGGAGTGGCTAAGTTACCGGGTGAACATACATATAGGGGGTGAATACAGGAGGCCTGGCTGAGACTGGGAAAATCTCCCCCCACCCGGCAGTCTGGCAGAAGCAGGACATTTCCCACCCACAGGGATTCCCCCTGGGGTCCCCAAGAAAAAGAGACGGGTTTCAACCTAGTCACACAAAGGAGAGGCCCCCCAGGGCAAGAGCCCCATCAACACAGGGACTCCACCCCGCTCTTGCTGCAGTGCCTCACTCCGGCATCTACACAGCCAGAGATAACCAGGTATTTTAGGAGAGCTTCCAGCAGGAAAGATGGGAACCACTCAAACAGTTAAAGGAAAGAAGAATCTAGAATTATTACCCTAAAAGAGAACTGACAAATGATCAATGGTTCTTCACACTGGAAGCTCATTGATCTCACTGGCTCTGATCGGGGATGCTTCGGTGCCCAGGAAGAGAGACCCACCCATGGCCCCGTCCCACATCCCACAGTGGCGGTGTCTGGAGAGACCCTGCAAGTGAGTTAGATCTCGTCTTCCATACTAGCAAGCAGAGTGATAAAACCTAAATTTGAAAAAAGAAATCAAGAAATTACATATACTGCTTTATGGTTACATCTGGTGAATGATTAAGAATTGTACTCAATCTAAATTATGTAAACAAATTAGTCCAAAACTTGGAAGATAAACATGAGAAAAATAAGAATTAAAATATTCAAATATGATTGCCTCTAGGTATTAAGAATTAGCCTGCAGAGGGGCGAGGCACATGACAGCTGGTTTTCATAAAATAAATGTTAGATTAAAAAATATATATGTGCCTGTGTTTTTTTAATTAAAAAATCAAAGCAGGCTGTGAAATTATATACGACAGTCTTAATAAAGAACTCAGTGGAAAGAATACTTGAAAGAATATACATGAAACTGTTAATACTGGTGAACTCTGAGAAGTGAGATGATCAGTATCTTATTTCCTTTCTGCACTTCTTTGTACCTGTGTTTTTTCTCTGCTCTGAGCACGTACTACTTTTAAATCTTTAAAAAGTGTATGTGTTTCAGGACAACAAATATTGCAGTGGAATGATTCCACTGGAAGCCTGATTGGGACATGCTGGAAAAATGAACGTTAAGTAAGGGAGCTGAGGAACAAATGAAGAAGGGTCTTTCAAGAAATAGATCTGAGAGTGAAGAACAGGTCAACAGAAGGGAGTCTGGGAAGGAAGCTTTTCAGTTCACCTTTGTTGTTTTAAATGGGAAAGACTTCAGTCTGTTTACAGACGAGGAGAAGCGGCCAGCTGAGGAAACTGCCTCTTCTGGGTACATCTCCATCTCTCCCTCAAGATGACAACCTATTCCTCTCCCTACACAAATACAAACGTGCCTGCGTGAAGTCCCTTACAAGGAGTTCTGTGGTGTGCTGTGTCATTTTTCACAGGAACGTATCTCGTATCTCAACTTTGGCTGTGAATTCCCTGAAGACAGAAACCGTGGCTGATCCCTGCTGTTTTGAACGGCCAACACACAGGTCCCTCAGTAAAGACTGCTTGATGAGCTAAAATCAATGACATCAAGCTGCCCACTGTCTGCAACCTAAACACCGGCCACAGAGAAGATCTTCAGCAGAACCCTCAACCTAACTTTAACCTTGAACCTCACCCACCCATCCCCACCGGCCCAGGCTCCAGTCAGAGGTAGGGCAGTGACTGAGGGCACAAGCCAGTCGCCACGCTGGGTTCAAATCATGGCTCTACCGATTACCAGCTGTGTGACCCCGGGCACGTTGCTTGACCTATCTCTGCCTCAGTTTCTTGTTATGTAATAGTATCTACTCCTCAATAGTGTTTTGAGAAAACAAATGAACACTCTAACGTGCTTAGAAGCTTGCCTGACATGTAGTATGTGCTCTAAGAGTGTTGGTTATTGTTATTCAAGGAAGGAAGATGGCAAGTGGACAGGAGACAAGACAGAGAGTTCAAGTGTCCCAAAAGTGAGTCACTGTGCAGAGCTCTCTCTAAGAATGGTCACTGCCAAAGCTAACAATACAGTGCTTCTGCACAGTGACCCACTAGACATCCCTCCATCCCTAAGTTTCTGTCAGAGGGTTTTCATTCACTTTCAAGCCTTTCAAAAACATTTGGAATCTCCACAAAAGAAGAAATATGAAACTTTTGGGCAGTGGTAAGCAGAAATTCTAAGCCTCTGCTCCAGGGTTTTTCTTCCAACTCTCATTAGCGTTCCTGTCACAACACTTCACGTGTATTTTAGAATTCCAGTGGCGTGCTAGACTCAGCTACACCTTTCTCCAGTGCTTCAAGTCATCAACCTTTGAGAACATTCTAGATAAACACTAATAAAATATATATATATTTCATCTCAATTTTAAATAACAGTCAGTCTCATTATTGATAATTTACAAAATTAAAGCAGAAAGGTGAGCAAAAAGTCAATAAATAAAAATTAAATTTTAAAAAGGCAGAAAGCCAATCACTGCAAAAGCACTGCTAAATTTGGTCACTGGTTAGCCAGTATACCATTGGTAAACAAAAGTTGATAACATTTTGGTCAATTTCCTTCCCATCTTTACTCTGTATTTTTAGTGTATGAAATAAACATTCTGCAGTTGGGAAGAAGAAAGCCAGGACTCTGGTGGAATGCACCCACTCACTGGCAGCTGAGTCCTCCCCATCACCACACTGTAAGGTCAAGGCTGTGGCAGACCCCTTTCCGGTTTTCACCTCAGTAACTGCAAATGGGGCCCTATCTGCAAACCCCGGACTGTGCCATCTTTGTCAAAGCAAATGGGGGAGTGACCAGAGCAGCGTGGGGACTGGGGTTACCAACACTTTATTCTCTATGGATTGGGGGACCCTTTCCAGATCACGCCCTAATCCCTTGGTCAGAAGAACAGATCTGCTCGGATGCAGCTAAACAACTAACCCTACTTCTGACTCATTCACTAAAGGCACAAGTAATAGACGGTCAACGGGCCCTTCTGATCAGCATGAGACGTTGCGTGGTCACACCCAGGTGAGAAAGATCTGGCCAAGCCGAACACTTGGATATTTTCTGTAATTTGCAGGGACTTAAGGAGGTGCTCCCTCACCCCTACCTCCACCCCACTCCTATTCCCAGCCCCTATGACTGTGGGATTCTAGTCACAGGCTTCCTGAAATCCTGAAAATGGCTCACAGGCCTGCATTCCAGGGGTTGCAAACCCCTTAGGATTCCAAAGGCTCCCGGTTGAAAGGCAAAATCCTATAGTCAATGAAAACCGAAACTGGAGGAAATTTCACCCAGGTTGATGGGTATCCTAAAACACAAAACTCCTTCTAAGGAATTTTCATAAGGTCCACCTGAAACATAAGGCAAACCATGGAATAATTTGCCATTGACTTTTTTATTTATGCCAACTGCCGATAAAAATTCCTCTACTGCTTTTGCAAGGGCAGAACTCTCAGGAACAGATGACCTAATTAAACAGGAGATTTCCTGGCTTACAGCTACGAGAAAGACCAAAATGCAATGAAATGATGCTCAATCTGAAAGGCGCGGTAAGCCAAACTGATTGAGCGAACTGGGTTGGCTTTTTTTTTTTTTCAAATGTGCATACCCAATGTGGCAGGAGCAAAAAAAAACCTGAGAATGACATTCTTAATTGTTTTTATTCATGAAACCCCTAGAATGCGTATTCCCCCATTTACGTCCTGCACATTTTTCACCATGTGATTCTGCCGCACTCTGAACACATCTTCTTGGCACAATTTGTCCTCCTGCCTTTGCTGCTGGGTTGTAGCCAGTGCATCACAACGGGGGTAGGGGGGTCCTGTAGTCTCTCACCCCAGTTTTCAGAAATGTGCTAAATTACCCCACACTCCTGCTGGGCTCTAAGCCCTCCACCCTAGCTGATTTTGCACAGATGTTCAAGGAGAAAGTTTTTTTTTTTTTTTTTTTGCTTTAAATGAATGTCAAGGGCCTGGCAAAATCCTGTACAAAGAAACGCACGAGTCAGCACTGTGTCCCAAAGCTGGTTATGAGCTCACTTCCTTCTCTCTCCAGCTTCTCCACCCCCCCCAAAATAAACAGGGGAACGAGCACACTTGCCCAAAGTCTTAAAAAAAAAAAAAAAAAAAAAAGAAGAAGCACGCAGGTGGCAGGCTCACAGGTAATTCTTCTCTGCTCCTTCAGGTTGAACCTTAAGGGCACTGTGTTAGAGGCAGCCCTGGGAGTCCCGTTCTTTCGGCTGCAGCCAAAAGGGGAGGTCATGGGGAAATTCCGAGGGGGTCACATAACTGCTCAGTGGCACCAGCAAAGGAGCCCGGCAGAGACTGGTCCCATCCCCCACCCCCACCCCATGACACCTTATTTTCAGAGCCTTGTTTATCCTGCCAATTTCTCCCTCCTTCCCATCACTTCCTCCCTGGGGCCACCAAGAACTCCCTCCGCGGCCAAAATTAAATCAGTAGCTGGATTCCTACTCAGAAATGTCTCATTCCTGGCTAAGCAGAACTAGGATTTTCATACTCTTTCCCACCCCGCCCCTCACCCACCACAGGACTGCACAGAGAAAGCCAGCAGGACCTGAGCTGTCATCAGTGACACCTTCTCTCTGTTTCATCCAGCAGAGAACGGCTAACCTGATGTGAGGCTGGCAAACACCCACGGGGAGAGTGAACCCATCTGTGGTCAAGAGATTTAAACAAACAAACAAACAAAACAAAAACAAACCACTCAGACCGTTCTTGATTTTTCTGTGACAGTGACAAAAATGAGATAGATGGAAAAAGGGTACCGGTACATGTGGGGGCACACATATGTTCAAACGGCAGACATAGCTTATAACACATCATAGAAATTCTCTTAGACAGATCCATAAATATCAGACTGAATCTGCACCCTTAGAAAATGAAAAAATTTGCAACTTTTGGAACAATTTAGGTCTCGTATTTTATTGCTTCTGCAACAAACTTCTTTATCATTTTATATCAGATTTTGGCAAAATAAAGTCAACATTGAGTTGAACATGGCAGAGAAACCACCTGCCTGCCTCTCCCACCAAAAAACCTACCAAAAGGACAGTAAACATATCTTTTTAAAAGGACAAAAAACGTATATGTATATATATGTGTAGGTATCAGCAGACAAAACATCCAACTGACACTCAGATGATGGGAAGTGGAGAGATGGAGCTGATGATTTAGCTCCTAAGTGATGCTCAGAGGAGTTCCAACAAAACCTTCTCCTCTGAGTTTCCCGCTGAAGGGAAGAATGACAGGCAGGGTGGAACAGAGGATGAGGGTCCAATAAAGGGGAGGGATCTTGGGGTCTCAGGTCCCCTTTTCCTATCTACCCCAAGCGCCAACTAAGAGGTTTATTATCCAAAGAAAGATAACCAAGGACATCAGAAATGCCGGCAGGCACAATGAGAAACAGTGATGTGATCTGTATCTGCAAACCCAGCCAGAGATGGTGGGAATTAAGGAAAAGTCTGACTGCCCCACGGGACCTATATTCCCCTTCCTCCATCCTGCTTCCAGAATACTCATAGCTTATCCCAGGCTTATCGCAGGCAAGGCTGGCGGGATTTTTCTCTGGAGAATTTGAATGCATACACACACTAACACTGGAGGGTTTCCTCTGACAAGACCACCAGTCGCTGCTTCATCACTTTAACGAAAAATCAGCAATCGGCAAGCCCATCCACAGGCACAGAGATTCAGATCTGATTTTTTGTGCCTTACTCTAAATACGTGCTCTTAATAACAGATAAAGATGAACAAATATTTAAGGAAAGCCTATAAAATCAAAGTCAGGACCAAAACACAAAGGAGGAAAATAAGCCTTGTGAAAACATCCAGATGTTGCAGGGAGCAGAGGAAAGTTTTTTTAAATCTGGAATTAATATCCCCAGAAAGAATATCATGTCTTAAAATATAGCTAGAGATGCTATGGGAAAAAAGCCAATAGCTCTTGGAAATCAACCATAGGGATAACTAAATTTTTGTTTCTATAGTTAATTGAAAGGTTTATTTAAGGAAATGTCATAGAAAGGAGAGGCAAAAAATGCATGGAAATTTAAAAAGTAGAGAATTTTCTTAAATTTCCCAAATAGCAGGAATTACAGAAAGAGAATTAAAAGAAAAAGTTTTTAATTCAAGAAATAACCCAGACTGACAGGCAAGGGTCTCCAGAATAAAAAGAAAAACAAATGCCCAGCAGAAATAATTTAAAAAGGACCCACTCAGATTTATGCCAAAAACTGTGAAGCTTCAAAATATGAGATGGGAAGACTCTAAAATGTTTCAGAGAGATAAAGAAAAAATAAATCACCTACAAAGGATGCTAGAAGACAATGAAGCAATGTCTTTAAAATGTCAAGAGTAATATTTTCAATTTTTAATTCCACATGCAATAAAATTCTCAAGCAAATCTAAGCTTACAGTAAAGAGATGCCAAGAATCAAAAGAAATTTAACTCCCTTGCATCTTTCTGAGAAAGCTACTGGAGTATGTGTTCTATTAAAACAATGGGATATACCATGAAATTAGAGGATGTGGAGTCCAGAAAAGAGTGGGTCCAGGAATGAAGAACAGTAGTCTGTGAATGATGGCTGTGCACCAGGCCTAGAGTACAATCCACTGGCACAAGAGTTGGAGGCGGGGGGCTGCAGACAGTGCACACCAAAGAGAAAAGATGGAGGCACTGAATGTTTACAGGCTGTGTTTTAAAGTTTGGTAAAGAGTAGCTGCAGGAAAATTGGCAGGTCCGTTGAACTTATTTGGAAGAATTGAGCCATGGGTACACAGAAAATCATGAAAATTTTTAAGAAGTGAATTCTCTCCAGGAAAAACAAAGTTTCTGAAGGAAACAATCATAGGACAGTGCCTGGCTCAGCAGTGAAGACTCCATGCCATGGTAATAACAGGCACACCGACAGATGAGTTACCCGGCACTGTCCTACAGCCACGCTGGGAGCGGGAGGGGAGGAGAACCACGGTGAGACAGGGATTCAGAGAGCTAAGTCACTGTCTGCAGTAGGATGCACAGGGACCTTAACAGCCTTTCAACCCACCATCCTGTCTCCAGATGTTCCACCCAGCCCACAGGGTCTCCCCAGACACTGAGGAAGGGGCTCCACCAAAATGAGGAAGAAAAACATGGAAATGGAAAGACACAGGCTCCAGAAAACAGATTTCAGGAAGAGAAGCCAGGGAGATCCCTGAAGCTGACCAAGCCAGAGATCCTACGCCAGGTAATGGAGGCAAAGGGCACCCCCGGGGGAAGCATGGGGGAGATGGCAGGATGCTGACCAGGCCAGACCGGAGCAGCTCAGAAGACCTCCAGACAAATCACCCTTGAAGACCGGGGATAAAACAGGAAATATCTAAGCATCTGATGAAATTTGAATATACTGAAATAGATTTAGGCCAGAGGTGAGAATCATGGAATGAATTAGGCAAGTATATGGAAAATGAAGCAGAGGAAAAGCTAGATAGTTCTTAACTGCAGGGAAGGGAAAATAGGGCAAAAAATGGAAATAGCCATGGGATAAACATGAGCCACAAAGCTAACAGCACAGCTAAGTCATCAAGAGTCAGCTACAACAGCCTGGCACCAAATACTCCTTTACCGCGCATTTGCTTTTTACTCCTGTGTAGCCGCCCGTCATTACCACTAAATATTATCAGAAAAAAATTAACTTGAATTCCACATTACTCTTTGAACCAACATAAATTTTTAAAAATAAACCATAAAGTTCTAGAAGAAATTATGAGATTTAAAAAAAAAATGCTCTCAGACAGAGGAAGCTCTGTCTAAACATGGCCTAGACCCCAGACGCCACGGAAGTAGAGTGATAATGCACAGAGCCAAGAAGCAAAGTACTAAGTCGGACAAAGCATTTAAAATATATTTGACAGAGGGAAGGGATAGCCCAAGTGGCAGAGCGCTTCCTTAGCATGCACGAGTCCTGGGTTCAATCCCCAGCACCTCCTCTAAAAATAAACCTAATTCCCTCCCTCAGCCAAAAAAATTTTATTTAATAAAATACAAAGGGCTGATCTTCTCCATAGGCAAAGGAATTACTACACATCAGTAAGAAAAATATTTTCAAATAGAAAAAGAGGCAAAGGAAAGGAACAGGTAGTGGATAGAAAGCCAGCTAAATCCAAATGGCTTGTCAACATCTGAAAATGTGTCCAACCTCAACAAGCAACAGGAAAAATGCAAATGACAATGAAAAAAAAAAAAAACCTGACATCTCACTGATCAGACTAGGAAAGGTGAAAACATTCAACATCACTATGGCTCCTCTCTGGAACAGGTAGTGAAACACAATGATTAAGAGAGGACTCTGGATCCAGACGGCCTGGATTCAAATTCTTGCTCGCCACTGACTGGATGTGGCCCTGGACCAGGTTAAGTCAGCTCTGTGACCTCAGTTTCCTCATCTGTACAGTTGTAACAACGCTAATACCTATAAGAGTTGCTCTGAGGATGAAACAAGTTAATATCTAGAAGGCACTTGAAACACTTTCTAGCACAAAGCACGCACTATATAAGAATTAACAAAGCAAAGCGGGGAGGGTACAGCTCAGTGGTACAGTAAGTGCTTAGCATGCATAGGGTTCTGGGTTCAATGCTCAGTACCTCCATTAAAAATAAATAAACTAATTACCTCCTCCCCAAAAAAAAAAAGCCAAAAAAAAAGTTAATAAAGCAAAAGAACAAACTCTTGAAGGACAATATGGCAATATCTGTATTTAAAACAAATATACCCTTTGACTACAGACCCCCTTCTAGAATTTCTATTTCAGAAACACTCACAAAGAGACTTCAAGGATCTTCACTGTAGCATTGTTTCTAACAGCAAAATGTTTGAAACAACCTAAATGTCTATCAACAGGGACAACTTTACAGGCATTTAAGGGACCTCCATAAAATGGAATGTTACTTGCCAATAAAAAGAAAGAGGCAGATCTGTACACTAATACAGAACAGTCTTCAGGGTGTCTTAAGTGAAGAGAACAAGATACAACACAGTATCCAACGTATGCCACCAACGTATGTCAAATGTCTATGCATAAAATATTTCTGGAATGATACATTTTTTTAAATGATGGGAGGTTATCATATAAAGGTCCTACCAAGCTTGTTTTAATGGGCAAGAATCATGAGTGATTCTTTCCAAAGTGTTGGAAAGTCTCTTCTCTTAAAGAGAGTAAACGTTCCACATGTAACTTGATTTTCGCTATTTGCTTAACAAATCTTGTTCCCACAGTATTGTGTTAAAACAAACTTCAGCCTGACAAGAGTTCAAACTGCTGGGAACGCTCAATCAGTGCGGTTGCAAACCAAGGCCTGTTGGTCCACGTGCAGAACAGCCTGCTCATAATACCTTTTAATCCTTCAATTAACAATTTGTCTTAAAATACGGATACTGCTGCTCAGAAAACTTCATTTCCTTGAATGTCAGCATAATATGCCAGATTACAGTATAGTTTTAAATGTTTTAAAAGACAACAAACTGAACAATAGACTCAAAAGAATTTTAAATCAAACTAAACTTCATGGCATTTTAAAGATGTAGGGCAGGATTCAAGGAAGAATCAGATCATCACTTGGGATGATCCTAAGAGCTGAAGCTCTTGGCCTGCCAGACAGGCTCTCTCTCGGAGAGACAGAGAGAGAGGTTCCACTCCCCCAAGAGTAAACACGAGACAGCAGAGGAGGAGGCTAAAACAACAGCAGTGAAGAACTCTCTGTCATTCTTAAAACAATTAAAAATATCAGTTCGTTTCCTATGAAACAAAAACCTCAGCTCTCTGAAAGGTTAATGATGCCTCCACTGGACTCACGGCAGTAGGTAAAAATGCATATAAAGGGAAGGGCACAGGCGTGTTACTTACTCTGCTGTGTGATCAAATACAAACCCAGAGTCAAGAGGGTCAATCTGAAGGCACCAAGAGACTTCAGCTTAAACTCACCCAGAGCACCCCAGACTTCCTGGCTCTTTCGGTCTCCAATTAAAATGCCGTTTTCCACAACAAGAGTCCCTGACATGCTGCCCCGTGGGTGGCAAGTGAAGAGTCCAGATGTTCAATCAAACTCTGTAGGGTTAAAACGAACGGCCACTCCTCGCATCTGACCACGGCAGCCAGCCAATCAACAAACATCCATGGGGGCAAAACACCCACATGACAATTTCCTCGTCCTTTCCTTCCCTCCACTCCCCCACAATCTGAAATGCTATTAGGTCTACTCTTCACTAAAAGTAAGACTAGTTCCTGGATTTGGTGCCAATGGTATGACTCACAGTCAAGCCACCCAGTAATTTACTCAGAATTCAGCTCAAGGGGGATAATTACAAGTATTAGGACAGGCCATCCTAGGTTCAATTTATAGGCCACTAATGTAGGATATCATGGCCCCCAAAGAAGGCTTTTTTCCCCTCTAAATGGGCATTTGTTTTTAAGATCTCGAAGCTCCTGAGTTGCAAGGCGCCTCAGCCATTCACGGAACATTGCTTAAGAATCTCTAACTTTACAAGAGGCTGGCCAAGCCCGTGCCCGAGACAGGCTGAAATCAAGTCCAGAAGCTAAAGGACAGCTACTCTAAAGTCGATAAACGGGGTCTGAGGGGATGGTGACAATCAGGTTTGTCATCAATGTGTGACTATAAAGTCAAGGCTTTTACAGATCATGGGGGCTAAACAGCCGGTGAGAAGGTCAGCTCAGGAGTGAGAGGTTCAAGGTAATTCTACTCAGAAGCCCCCAAAGGGGGTCTCATTTTCCTTCCTTCAACCAAGATGTAATGACCACCGACCATGGCCATGGCCTGTGCCAGGCAGCAGTTGCAAAGAAGTGAACAAAATAAACCAGGGCCCACAGATTCACAAGGGAAGGCGCTTTTCCCAGCACACACCACTGAAGCGGGTCCCCAGTTCTCACCCACTCCCTCCCTGGGAGATTCTGCACCTTCTGCCACCTCCAAGCCGGCCAGCAGGCCTGCGCCCGGGCAGTCCGCACTGCCAGAAGCATCCATCCGAGTTAGATGTTTCCTTTAACAGTCAAGACTGTTCTGGCAACATTCCTCTCCGGTTCTATTTTCTAACTCATGAGGAAGGCTTCACACTTCTCACAGAAAGCAGATCCCACACCCCCTCCCCAAACACCAGAGAGGAAAAAATCCAGCGGTAAAAGAGGCAGGAGCAGGGCGTCTTCCTGGCCCCTAAATCCTTCTAAGCAGGCTCTGGGAAATCTCCACATGATAAATATTCAAAGGGCAGGTCATCTGGGGACCCCCCCAGCCCCCACTGTGAGCTCAGCCGCATTCCTCTGAGGAAAGGTCAACAGGAAGTGAACCTCAGAGACCTCTGACCTTAACCACATTCATTTAAGGACTACTGAAGCAACATTAAGGGAGGAGAAATTCACAAAACATATGTACAATATATTATACATCTAAAAACATTAAACACAGTAAAAAATCTAAAAGTTAAAGAAAATGCCGGATGTTGATAATGGGGGGTGGGAGGGTCTATGGAAACTCTATAATTTCCACTCCATTTTGCTGTGGACCTAAAACTGCTCTAAAAAACAAAGTGCATTTTTTTTAATTAAGGAAAGGAAAGAAAACTATATAAGGCAAATATGAAGAAGAGAGCAATCTGTGTGTTTTTCCAGACTACTACTTTACTTTTCCAAGTTTCTATGATGATCCTATTATTTTTGCAATTAAAAAAAAGATAGATACAAAAGAAACAAGGTTATTTTTTAATGTTTTATGAAAAAAAAAAAGACTCAGTGAAACACAGCCAGTTCCCATGTGAAATACATTGGGCTAGCCTTGGGCTCGATTTAGGCCACCAAGGCCACCAAGGCCACCCAAGCCGTTCTGCAAGCATCGCAGGGGAGAGGCCGGCAGCCACCCCCTGCACCAGGCTGGCCTGCGCCTCTGCCCTGCACCACAAAGGCTGGGCCACCATCAGAACTGCAGCATCTGCCTGCCAGGCTGGCATCGCGCAGGGGAGAGCTTCAGGCCCAGCTCCTATATTATGTGGCTTCAATTTAAAAACACATCTTCTTCCCATCCCGCAACCCCCACCCCAGCCCTGACATCAGCACCAAGCGACAAAACGCCAGCCTTGGTGACTCTAACAGGCTTTCATCAGAACTGGGCTTCTGTTTCTCAAAGCTGAACTTCGGTCAGTAACCCGTGGTACCAACCACCATGCTCTCAGAGACAAAGCAACACCTTCAAAAGTGAAGCCAAGGACATGCCTTAAAGTCTGGTGACTCATTCCCCCAAAATGCCTTGAAAGGGAAAATAAAATAGTATCACAATACCAAAAAGGACGAGGAGCTCCTCTGTTGGCCGACTGATGAGACTGTCCTCGTGCTGAGTCCAGGACCACTGGCTGCCTGGGCAAGTGAGGCACTCGCCTTGGGCAAAGAATTTCAGGGGGGCACCAAAACACACAGTAACTAAGATAATCATTGTTAACAAATAATTTTTTTAAAAAACAAATGTAATTTTTTAAAATTCACAGTGTGGGGGAGGGTATAGCTCAGCGGTAGAGCACATGTTTAGTATGCACAGGGTCCTGGGTTCAATCCCCAGTACCTCTAATAAACAAACAAACAAACAAATAAACCTAGTTACGTGTTCCCCCCCAAATTTAAAATTCACAATGAACAGAATAACACACTTTTAAATAAAGACCTGGTCTGACCTTGAACTTGCAAGACCCACTTCAGTCGCCCTAGCCTGGCAGGCTCAGTGATACCTGTACTAGAAGAGGACCCCAAAGTGAGACACAGAGAAGAGTGTGGGCTTGAGGAAAGCCTGATTTCACTGATCGGCTACATGACTGTAGGCATGTTACCAATATTCGAAGTCGCTGCTTCCTCTTCTGTAAAATGAAGATAATACCTTCCTCATTGAGCAAAAGACCAAATAAAAATATATGCAAAGTGCAAGCACACTGTCTAGTATATAGTATAGTACCTGGTACGAGACTGTAGCCCATATCCTGATTCCAAAGAGAAGCCAGATGTGTTTGCTACGTGCTGTTTGTCCTTCTAGCGCGTACAGCAGACTTTCAAGCAATTTTCAGGGAATGGGTTCTGACGGGTTATTAGGTTTTCCCTACCACTGCCCAGCAGACAGACTTTTCTAATTGCATCTTCACCCCATAGAACTGAAGGCCATTCCAAGCACTGAATGACGCCGGGGACGAGAGCCAGTGGGATGGACAATACCCACCCTGGATATTTAGCTCCTGCATACAAGCAGGCAGGGGTACCCAGACAGCACGGCAACAGCGAGCGGGCAAACAATCTCTGCGTGTCTCAGACTCTCAGGAATCAAACCATCAGCACAGTTTCTTGTCCCTGGCAGTCCTTGCTCATTTACCTACCAGCCTGGAAGAAGCAACCGTTCCCTCGCCGTTCCCCTGCCACAGGCCTTAAGCCTCATCACCAACTCCGGACCTGATAACACTGACACTGGGATTTATTTATGTGGCCTTGGAATGACTATTCCCAAACCGTACCTGGAGTCTGAGTTCATGCTGATGAATTATTCCCACTGACCTGAAGCACAGAGTTCAGACAACCTTAAACTTCCAACCCACAAATAAAAAAATACCTTTTGATAATGTCTCCCCTAGAAGACCACCTCTCACCCAAGGGTCATGAGCATCGACATTCCGGTTAGGGACCTTGGAAACACTACAAAGACTAAAATGATCTTTGAGTAGACAGTTTCAATAATACAGCAGGGGAAGACCTGCAATGCCCAAGTATGTCTCAGATGACTGTTTACATTTGTGGCCAGGCTTGGCTCAATTTGCAGGAAAAAAAAAAAATCTTAAAAGGTTTTTCTTTTCTTCCATCTCTTGAAAAACAGTTTGTTTTTCTCATGTTAAATAATCACGGCTGGCTAATTATAAGAGCAATAAAAATTCATTATAGGCAGTTTAGAAAACACAGGAAAGTTCAAAGGAAAAAATAAAAACCACTGGTATTACTCTTATCCAAAAAAAACCCATAGGTAATACCCTGTCCTCAATGTACATAAACACTTATATTTTACATAGAATTTTAAACATATGTGCTCATCTAAGAGTATAATCCCCAAAGAAGAGGCAGGTGACCCCCAGACACAAGAGAGTGAATGAAGAGAATTAAAGTAACAAATGGTTACTGAGCACCTACTACATTCTGGGCACTTTCCCAGGCATCAGGAAAGTGGAGGGTGTGAAACACTTCAGCAGAAGTTGCTCTCAATAAATGGGGAAAGACTTTCTGAGCCTTTTTCCTGGCTCCACCAGGAAAGCTGTGTGACATTCAACAAATCACTTAACCTCTCTGTGCCTCAGTTTCCTATTATACAAAACGGGGATTAAAAATCAGGGTGGTTGGGATGATCACATGACTTTGTACATGTAAAGCCTCAGAATGCAGCCTGGGACTCAGAGGTGCTAGTTACAAGTTACTGCTCAAATAAATAAAAGGAGTTGGGAGGAGAAAAAAACACGTACAAACACAGAAGGTCCAGGCTGACACCTGGGGTAGACTTTAGCCTTCAGAAAATCTTCTGGAAGGAGGCGGGCAGGGAACAGGTGGACATTGGAGCTGAGACAGACTGTGTAGAAAGCTCTTGCGTCCCAAGCAGAGGAAGCAGCAGGTGTAGAGATGGGAGGATGTGAATGAGGAGGGCTCCAGAGGTTTGTTTTACAAACGTCACAAGTCACAAACAGGAGTGTAGGGATGGGGCAGGGGGGCAAGGCAGGGTCAAGAGTGAAATACAGGAGGCATGGAAAGAAAATGGGGTAAAGACCCCAGGTTTCCTTCAGGCACATTTCTCAGTTACAAAAGCAGTTCAAAGCAGCAGAGCTACATTATCCCACATCGCAATCGCTTCAAAAAGAACGCTTTCTGGACTGTTTCGAAAAAGTCAAAGGGAGCTGATTTATGTATTTTAAAATGACTTTTACAAGCAAGCATTTTCTAAAAACTCTATAAAGAGGCTGTGATGCAGTGAGCTAATGCTTCATACCTGCTCTCCAGACATCGCTAAACCCATCAATAATGTCTGTCCAAGCTTCCAGCACGACACAGCAGACCTCAAATAACATACTTCTTATTTGGGGGGTATTATTAAAAATAAAGACCTGAGAACCAAGTCAGATGAGGAATTTGGTCTTTGCTAATTCACAATGACTGGATTTCCCCATTTAGGAAAGGGAAAAAATAGAGAGAGAAAAATATATAGAAAAAAACACAGAATCTGAAAGTGAAAAGAGCTGTGACCAATACCTTTGCTAAAAAGAATGTCATTACTTAAGCTAAAAAAATGACACAAATGAACTTACTTATGAAACAGAAACAGACTCACAGACATAGAAAACTTATGGTTACCAGAGGGGAAAGAGGGGTGGAGGGATAAATCAGGAGTTTGGGATTTGCAGATACTAACTACTATATATAAAATAGATAAATAACAAGGTTTTACTGTATGGCACAGGGAACTATACCCATTATTTTGTAATAACCTATTTTGAAAAAGAATATGAAAAGGTGTATATGTGTGTGTGTGTGTGTGTGTGTATACATATATATACACACACATATATATGTAACTGAAACACTGTGCTATACACCAGAAATTAACACATTGTAAACTGACTACACTTCAGTTTAAAAAAAATGTTTTTAAAGAATGTCATTACATAATGTGTTAATCTTTGCAGAGTTAAGATTCAAAGCTTCATGGTTTAATAATACAAATAACATCTACCATGTCATGAGCTTTTTATAAATTGCCAGACAGTCCCTTTTAGGATATTATCTTCAATTCCCAAAAGAAATTCCAAATTCCCCAAATTCCAAATCTTAACAAATGCTGATCAAGACTTTCATAAGCAATTTATTTTAAATCCATGATTTGTGTCTCCACAGGCATTATTTTGTAGGTATTATTATCTTCATTTTTAAAATGAGAGGAAGCTGAGACTCAGAAATGCAGTGCATCTTGGGGACCACTCAGCTTTTGAGGGGCCAGCTGGGATTTGAACACAGGTCCCTCAGGGCCCATGGTGGCCAGCTTCCAAGATGGCTCCCTACGATCCCTGCCCCCTGGCATCCACACTTCTGTGCAGTCACCTCGCACTAATCCACGGCTGGCCTGTGTGACTAAGAGTACTGTGGGAGTGACAATGTATGACTTACCAGCCTAAGTCACAGCGGCAGTTTCTACCTTGGTCTGCCCACAAATCACTCACGCTGGGAGAAGCTGGCCACCACGTTGTGAGGACACTCAAGCACTTGAACCGAGGAGCCCATGGGCTTTCTTGGAAACAGATCCTACAGCCCCGGCCAACATCTTTACTGCAAATATCCAAACCAGAACTGCCCATCTGAGCGACTCCCAGAGTCCTTCTCCAGAGAAACTGTGAGAGACAGTATTTACTGCTGTCCTAAGGCACTCAGTTTAGGAGCAATCTGTCATGCAGCAGTAGATATTAATACATGCCCCGAAGCCTGTATCCCCTCCTCCACATCTGCACTGCCTTTCAGTTGCTTCAGTCATTTTATCTTTCAATTCTTATCACTGCATTTCATATTGAGAATGAACAAGATACTTACTGAAATCAAGCCTATATGCACACATACACACACGTATCTCAGGTTTCTTATTTGCCTCTATTTCTTGCTGGCACTGTTACACATGGGGCCTCACATTTTATATACACAATTGCTCTTTCCGATCTACCTCATCAAAAAGCGGGCAGCTAACAGAGTTTGTCAAGCCTCTGCTAGATAGTCCAGGAAACTATCTAGTCATATCTTTGGTTAAGCCCCTTGTACAGGTGTTTTCTCAGCGTGTTTTGTTTAAAAAAAATAAACAACCGTGCTGAAACCCCACTACACATCTATTCAAATGGCTAAAATGAAAAGCACTGACAACATTAAGTGCTGGTGAGGACCCCACTTCTGGGTGTCTGCCTGTGAGAAGTCACGCCCACATGGAAACCCGCAGGGGAAAGTTCCCAGCAGCCGTGCGTTTACAGCCACTCTATTCATAACTGACCCAACTGGAAGCAACCTCAATGTCCTTCAACAAGGGAGCGGCTACACAAACTGTGGCACATCCACACAATGGAATACGGCTCAGCAACAGGAGGGAAAGGAGGATGGATGTTCACGATGGCTGAGAAGAATCTCAAAGAGATCGTGTGAGTGAAAGAAGCTAGTCTCAAAAGGCTACCTCCTCTGTGACTGCACTTATATGGTATCCTGGAAAAGAACAAACAGTGACAGAGGGAGGATCAGCGGTTCACAGGGCCTGGGGAAGGAGAGAGGGGAGGGTGACACAAAGGAACAACGTATGGGAACTTTCTGAGTTGATCAGAATGTTCCATGTCCTGATTGTGGTGTTGGGTACACAAATCAGTCCAGGTGGTAAAACTTAACAACAGTACACGGGGAAAAAGTCACTCACGGTACATAAGTGTTTTTTAAATTTTAACGCACAGTTGCTTTCCTTCTAAAGCAATTTCAATTCCCTTTTCCCTTAAGAAGAAATGTATCTGTTAAACAACCTTCAGGGACTAGAGCCCTGTGGATTTCCAAATCTTAAAAAAACAAATAAACAAAAAATGCTGATCAAAAGGACTTGTTACTCTAAGTAACAAGCAAATTACTTAGAGTCTGTGATTTGTATCTCAAGAGCCCAGTGTTTTTCAAACCATTCCATTCGTTATCTTCCTCTACAGCTGAGGACGAATCTCCCACCTGTATGTCCCTATAAAATGCAGTCTTGCCTGGGAGCAAACAGCCTATCAGAAGAACACATGCAGACTCGTACAAGTTCTCAATAAATGTGTCCTGGGTGAGTGAATGGTGGGCTCATCCCTGAAGTCACAGGGCATTAGCTGCATCTGTCCCCAGCCTGTCCCAAAGGCATCCATCCGACAGCCTCTGGGAAAAATCAGCCCCCACATTGGGCCACTCTCTGAGCACAAGGGTGACCATCCACTTAGACGCCCCCTGTTCCGGCATCCCGTGCAGTTAGCAACTCCTTTCAGTATTGAAAATATCTCAGTTTGGACCAAAAACTATATATGGTCCCCCTGAAGACAAGGATGTTTTGGACTGTTTTATTCACTGATGTGAATGTCGAGAATAGCGCCCTCTGGATAAAAAGGTGCTTGACAGAACTGCGTTCAAACTGAGATGAGTTTTACTCTTTCTAACTTGGGAAAAGCTACTGAGAATTTAATGAGTTGTGATCTTCTAGATGCGCAGGATCCTATGGTAAGATTTCCATTACTCCATCAAAGAAAGGCTCTTTTTTAAGCACTGGGAAGATAGGACAGAAGTTTGAGACATGGCTTCTGACCTCCAGAAACTAACACTGGTGAAAAAGGCAAAATTCACATGTCAGGAAGTAACAACGATGCCAGATACTCTGTGTATAAAACCAGTTACGCCACCACCACTGGCACCACTGTCACCTCCCCCAGAGCGCCCTGGGAGCTCTCCAACATGTCTGTGTACAATCTCAAACGGTGAGCCAATGGAGTGGAGACACAGATATGGCTTTGACTGGGAATCTGAAAAACAGGCAAGACTCGGATGTGTCACAAATGGAGCATCTTCCTTCTCAATACATGGTTGTCTTGAAACAGCCCTGTTTGCTGGCGACTGATTAGGGCTGCCAGGAATTAACACCTTGGCTTACTAAGTGTTTCTGAACAAAAAACAGAGACAGGGGATCATGTAAGAGGTCGTCACATTGAGAAGAAAATAATGCAGAGGCACCCCTCCCATCGCAGCCTGACTGGCGTGCTCCTGTATGGGCCAGTTTTGCTAGAAACTCACACCAAGCAAGTTCGATCTCTGCCCCTCTCCTCCCACTCGGGAAGGTGTGTGTGAGTACAAGCGAGAGGAACGGTGTTTGGGGAAGATATCTAAGGAGGGAAAATCACTTATGACACCCGTCGAAGGGAACATTAGGTGAGATCCCTGCTCTCGGTGCTCAACAGCAACATTTATGTGATGGGAACCCGCCAGCATCTGCACAGCCCTGGGAGGAGATGGACTGATGCCTCTCCTTCCTATTTCTTCCCTGCCGGTCCCTCCCCCAGGAAGTTTCTTCCCCTGACAATCCTATCCATCTGGAAAGGCTACTGTGCCCCACCCTCATCCCATCCCTGTACACCCCAAACTCCCACACCCACCACAAGAGGGGTCCCTCAACTGAGCTAAACAGGAGTCCTTCCCTGGAGGGGTGGGGACAGGGGGTTCAAACTCCACTAGGGGATTCTCCATCACAGCAGGAGCGGTACGAGTGCTTCATCCAAAGGAAAAGAACCTGCGCAAAGGTGTGAATAGTTGTTCACGTGACTGGAGGACGCTTGACTTTTAAGACAGGGCCATGGATATTCTACTTCCTGCGATGTACAGGACAGCCCCACCATCCCCAGCAACAGTCCCAAAGTGCCAGTAGAGAGACCCAGAAAAGTGAAGCCAATACCCAGCAAAAAACAGGACACGGTGAGGGCAACCCCACAAGGCTGGCATCTTTGGACCCTCACCTCCACCTGAGATGACCCACCTCTCCCCTGTCTGGGGTGAGTACTGAGAGCCACAAAAGTCCCCTATTCTGCTTCATATAGTTCAATCTGAGTGTCTGTCCTTGCAACAAAACAGACCTTCTTTCCATAGATTTATGTACAGATGATCACTGCGGCCAAATACTGCAACCAAAAATTGCCCAATCAAGGGCAGCATTATACATGCTATGTAGAGCCACATAGGGGAATATTATAAAGACATTAAACATTTTCATTTCAAAGAAAATTCAGTATGGAAAATACTTACACAATGTTAAGGGGAAAAAATGGCTTCTAAATGGACATGCATCACTCTCCCAATTAAAAAAAAAAGTATGTGTGTATAGGGAAAAATACTAGGAATACATCAAATATGCCAAAAGTCAAATGGAAATAAACCAAATTTTAATTTTCATAAATTTTGAGTGGCAGGATTGCAAGGGATTTTCATTTTCTGTTTTATATATGAATACTTTTCCAATCCTGTTACAATAAACAGACTACAAAGGGAACATTAAAATAAACAAGCTAACAAACCAAAACTTCTGTATTGAAATGAAACGCCACTTCCAACTAGAATCTACTGCTTTGCTATCCTGACTCCTTCCGTTACTATACTTTGTGCAAGGCTCTTGTCATATTCCACCTTTTCTTATAATTATCTAGATATTTCTCCCATTTGGTTCAGATACTACACTGACAGCAGGGACTGAGCCCTGTTTCTGTGGCACCAATGGTAACTAGTAATTCAACACAGTTGTTCGATAAATATCTGCTGAATTGACACTCCACAAGTGAAGTAAAAATTAAAAAAGCAATGAATATGCAAATTTCCCTGGTCACATGGCCATCTTGATGGTAAGGGGGGGAATGATCAAATTTGGGTTTTTTGTTGTTGTTGTTTTGATGAAATGTGGGCAGTTTTATTTATTGTAACAGAATATATATTTTTTCCTGCCTTCCAGTTTTTTTTATATATATATATATTTATTGAACTACAGTCAGTTTACAATGTTGTGTCAATTTCTGGTATATACAATAATGCTTCAGTCATACATGTACATATATTTGTTTTCATATTCCTTCCCACCATAAGTTACTGTAAGATATTAAATATAGTTCCCTGTGCTGTACAGTATGAACTTGCTGTTTGATCAGATTTGTTTTTAAAAGTCATACCAATTAAGTGAAAACAGAGAATAACTATTGCTGTATACTCTGCAAGTTGTTCACTTGGATATTTTACACCTGCTTTATTTGCTTGGATTAATATTGAGGTTATTATGAAACCACTTAACTTTTCTTTACAGGTTCACAAATACGTATGTCCAATTTTTTAATTTGGTAAACCTCTGGTTTATCCAAACCCTGACATTTCTGAGCAGCCCACTCCACTAATAACATTGGCCCCACCTAAGATCTGATGTCAGAGGACCAAAAGATCCTGTAGGATTATAAAGGAAGATATTAATCTCTCATTAATAATGTCCTCACAAATCTCCTAAGCAATATTAAACGTGCAGATAAATGCCATTCTAGGTTGACAGAAATCGCAGGTACTGCCATCATTTGTTACCTTAACGAAATAAAACATTACTGTCAAGCATGTCCTGTGATCCCAAACCCCAAATGGTCAGTTCTAAGCAGATGTCCTGCAAGGCCATCTTAAGAGGAAAGGTGAAGTTCATGCAGACTCAGTGACAAGATCTGCACTCGTCATCAAATACTTAAAGTCCTTAAAAATAGTTCATTGCTTACAATGACCTGATATGATCACAAAGTCACTTTCCACATAATTAACAATAAGAAACTCATTTTCTCATAGATAGTATGAAATGGCAGGTGAAAGATAAATCAGTCTGCAACCTGCTAGAATGGCTATCATCAAAAAGACAAGGAACAAGTGTTGGCGAGGATGTGGAGAAAAGGGAACCCTCCAGCACTGTTGGTGGGAATGTAAATTGGTGCAGACACTATGGAAGTCAGTATGGAGGCTCCTCGAAAAATTAAAAATAGAACTACTATACAATCCAGCAATTCTACTCCTGGGTATTTATCCAAGGAAAACAAAAACACTAATTCAAAAAGATAGATACATGCACACCTATGTTCTCTGCAGCATTATTCAGCCAGGACATGGAAAAAACCTAAGTGTCCTCTGACACGACTGGATAAAGAAAATGTGGTGTATATATATATATATATATATATACACACACACACACACAGTGGGACATTACTCAGCCATAAAAAATAATGAAATCATACCATTTGTGACAACATGGATCGACCTAGAGGAAATTAAGATATGTGAAATAAGACAGAGAAAGACAAATGCTGTGTGTTACCATTTATATGTGGAATCTAAATGAATAAATATAACAAGACAGACTCATAGATACAGAGAACAAATGAGTGGTTAACAGGGGGAAGGAGGGTGGGGTGATGATCAAAATAGGGAAAGGGGATTAAGAGGTACCAACTACAAGCTATAAAATAAATATGTCACAGGGATGTAATACATAGCACTGAGGATATAATCAATAATATTGTAATACTGTGTATACTTTATATAGTACATAATCTATAAAAGTATCAAATCACTATGTTGTACACCTGAAACTAATACAATATTGTCAGTCAACTATACTTTAATGAAAAAAAAGAAAAACATAAAAAAAAAAGTCTTCCAGTCAATGTATCAGTCAAGATGCTTTGGGTGGCAATAACAGAATTAGAAAGTGGGTAAATTCATTGTTTAATGCACTAAGTTCACATTTGCATTATTTAGTATACAAAATTTGCTATTATTTAGTATACTAAGCTCCAGGTGCAGCAAGGTTAGTGACTCAGTGATGCCCACAAGAACTCTGCTTCCATCTTTCAGCTCCATCATCTTCCTGCCTTTGTCTAAATGCTAATCACAACATGGCTGCTGTAGTTCCAGGCATCACACTCAGTCCAGTCCTTGGGTCTCTCTTTAAGAGCACAGAAACATTCCCCAGATCCCTCTTCAAAGACCATCCAGATGTCGGAGGCTTCTAGGAAGGATCCTGCTTAATGACAAAAGATGCTTGAAGAAGGCTGTGCCATCACTGGCCTGACAATACCAAATGTGTGAGAGTAAGACGCTTGGATTGGCTGCAGCCATTCTCCATAACAGCTAATTAGGCTACAGCAGCCTAATTAACCAGTAGGCAACAAGCCCAAGTACAAAGAACAACAAGCTGGGATGGCAGGGTGGAAGGACAGAAAGAACCTGGGTCCTTGGTGCTACTGTGAGCTGAGACACTGAACAGGGAGCCCCTTCCCTCTTCTTATTACTTGAGGCAACTAATTATCTGATGGCTTACACTGCTATAGGTCAGACATTCTACCACTTGAAGATAAATGCACTCTTAAAGTTTTAGGGAAAGAGTACGAATAACCTGCCCAACATCTCCAAGGTGGACAAGACACAGAAGGGCAGCTCTGTCTGGTTTCAATACCTATTTTCCAGTTCTCCTTACCTTTGCTACCATCCTCTGACTTCTGTATTCTAAAAGGTCATTGGGCTTTCATTACACACATTTTAATCAAGTCAACCAATATGTATTTACCTTCTATGGGCAAGAGGAACAAAAATCAGGAAAACCTACTTTCTGACCTGACAATGTTTGTTCTCCAGTTCAGAAAATGAAGGGAATACAGAGCAAGATAGAATTCATGTCAAAACAGAGAAACTAAAGTCCTTTTACAACCATTTAAATGTGCCATTCTGACCTCTTTTTAGAATGTCACATCTTCCTTTTACCCAGGGCCCCATTTTTGTTTTGATTTCAAAAATATTTATTTCTCACAGTCCTTCTGTGTACTAAAAGAATACCACTCAACTTTGAATTTTGGAAAGCTATCTATTTGATCAGAGTCTTAAATACCTTGTTTCCCCAGGTTTTCAAAATAAGCAGGGATTTTTGTTTTGTTTTGTTTTGTTTTTTCATTTCTGTGTCTTTTCAACTCAGTGTTAGTTAGGAAAGAACAAAACTGCCCTATCCCCATCGAGTAAATGGAGTTTGACCTCTTGAGCAGAACATTAGTCAATGTCTTACATACAAAAATGTTATTTTTCCAAAGCTGAATAAATCCCCTGACCTTTAATAAGTTCAATAATTAGACCATGTACAACGTCTTCCTAGTAACTTTTGCTCTTTGAAAGATACCATTCAAAACAGGAAGAGATGGAAAAAAGACAGACTGGTGAAAGCATTAACAAGACCTAGATCTAAATGAACTTGCATGCGGAATACGTACAGAACTATAACCGTAAGATAATACGGCGTTAAGTCTGTGCAGCTTTCTGTACATCAGTTATACTCAAACGCTATATAAAACAATCAGACAAAAACAAAGAAAAAGAATAAAGTTCTAATGGACATGTCACAAAAGAAAATATACAAACAGCCAAAAAGCACATGAAAACCTATCATTCCCCTATCAAGGAAATACAAAACAAAACCACAACGAGATATCACTACACATCCAGCAGGACGGCTAAAATGAAAAAGATGGGTAATTTCAAGAGTTTGTGAGGATTACAGTAAGTGGAACACTCATATAATCATTGGTGGGAATGTTAAACTGTACAAACACTTTGGAAAACAGATGGCAGTTCCTTATAAACATACACTTATTATAAGGCCTAGCAATAAAAAGGAAAACAGAGCTCCACACAAAGACTTGTTCACAAATGTTCACAGCAGCCTTATTCATGACAGCCCCAAACTGGAAACAACCAAAGTGGTGGCCAAGGGGGACTGGATCAACAAACTGTAGCACATTCAGACACTGGAATACTACTGAGCAAGAGAAAGGGATACTGTGACAAGAGGACAAGAGGGAAGAGTCAAGAGTGAGGTGGGGGAGGGGTAGATGGAGGAGAAGAGAGAGGAATACAAGCAGAGGAGAAATTCCATCTAGACACAGCAAACCTGCAGAACTCCAAAGGGTTGTAAAAGCAGCCAGAGAGAAAAGATAGACTATTTACAAATAACAACTAAACTGACAGCCGACAGGCGCCACAACAATGGAACCAGAAGAGAGTTGATTAACACAGGAACAACTACCCAGAATTGCACACCCAGGTAATTTATCATTCCAGGACAAATTTAAAGGCACACAAAAACTGAGGTTACCCCCAACAGATGTTCACTAACGGAACTTCTCAAAAAAAAAAATCTCAGGAAGAAGTCAAGTCATCCCCAAAGTGAATTTTTCAGGTAGGTTTTACTTTCTTCTTCATGCTTTCAGTATCTTGATTTTTTTTTTAAATGAGCCTATATCTTTTTTACAATATTACCTAGCTTTAAAGGTTAGTTGAAACTGTGAGATTAGAACAAAACAGAAATGAAATCAGATATCAAATTTTCAAATTCCCGGAACAGAAACCTGTCAAGGCTAATATTAAATTCCCCTTAAAAACCTTAAAGACTAACTTGAAAGGACATGAAAAATGAGGTTTACTTATTCACTCAACAAGTATTTAGCAAGGGTTTGCTATGTGTCAGACAATATACTAGATCCGGAATTAACAGAATGAAAACAAAAAAAATGAAAGTTGTCATAAAACTAGATTGATAAGTCTTCTCTTAAAAGATACCTTTATGGAAAGTCCAAAGTCAGCACATACGACAAAGTTATTCCCGTGGTGAGGAGTATTATCATAATAGAGAGTTGAAGGTAATCCAGCTTGACCTGAGGCTCTTTTGTTTGAAAATGCATGCACAAATATGACCATTTTCCATATGAAATTAATTCATGTAAATGATGAATTCCCACCTTAACTCAATTGCCAATCTTGCCATTTGTCTATAATTTGTTCCATGTTAAATAAGAAAAAACTGCCTTTGTGAGTTGAGTGCATAGGCAGCACTGAGCATGTGCTCACTTTTCTGTTTGGTCACACTGTACCAATGGTCCCTGGCTTATTTCACAAGTATCAAAGGCTTAGAACACTCTTATTTACTATGTATCAATTGTATGCTTTTGCTTAAAGTATCCACTTGGCAAAACATTTTTAACTGATTTAAACCAGGAGGGCAGCCTATAAAAAGCTAGTTTCTCCACTTTGAAATAAACATTTTCTGGGGGCTTTTTGATTAAAAACAAAGGCGGCATTTGGCATAAAAGGACTGGCAAAATCAGTATTTCAAGTAATTTGAATGGAAACCATTGGGCTCTGATCTGCCTGGGCATGTGGAAATGGTTAAGGCAGTAACCTGGCGGAAACAGAGGGTGTGGGGGCTATGATGAAGTGAGGCCACAGCAGAAACTCTAACCGTTAAAAAGCAAGAGAAAAAAAGTTGGCCCACTACTTCCCATACAATAATCAGCCCTGGAGAGCCTTCCTCTCAATCAAAAGCACCAATTAATAAGAGAGACACAGCCACAGGAACCTTCAAAAGCCCATCCTGTCTGCTCCCAGGCAATGGTAAGCAACACCTAGAACACCTGTGCACCGAAGCAGCAAGGACTCAAGTGACTGCATCTGGGCATTACATGGGCCCCTCCCTTATCTGCAGTATCTTCAGTTAAGAAGGGAAAGTGCATTTCTCAAAAACACTAGGCACTTGTCTGCAATAAGCAAGGCCAGTTACAAAGGGTTTGTTTAAAACACCCGGTTCACCACACTTATTAAAGCATTAGCCAGGTACCTACAAATCCACACTTTCCTCATCCTCTGGTAAAGTCACAATGCCGTCTTTCCTAAAGAGTGTTCAGCATGCAAAAAACTGGGCTCTCATCTCTCCTCCAGTGTTCTCTAACACCCTTAAGGATGGGGAAAGGTTTTCTTTTTCAAAATCTGTCATAGGTACCATTCTTATAAATATATATCATTTTCCAAATGAATTAAACTCCTATGCTCAATGAATCTTAGAGGATAATTTCCACCTAAGGGGGGGGGGGGGACTAACCCTTTCAATACTATATTCAATTCTTATCTTCTTAAAAACCATTTCCTTGGACAGTTTCTTTCATGAAAAGCAAAACAAAAATATTCAGCCAGGTTCCTCATAGTTCTTAACATAATTATGATGCAACTGCAATGCACTAGAAGAAAATGATCCAGGATAGATTTTTAAATCTTCTTTTGGTAAATTTGGCCTCAGAGTAGTATTAGTATTCTATTATGACCTAAGGAATTAAATCCCTGTATAAATTCCAAGAAGAGACTATCTATGTGAAAAGGGGCATTATAAACCTAACTTCAGGATTCCCTCAGGGGGAAGAACTCCTTAAATGAAAAGGCACACTCTAACTCTTGGGCAGGGGCAGGCTACCGAATCTGTGACCCTACTGAGAACGGCTACATCCTCACCGAGTATTTCAAGGTTCTCATCCACATAAAAGAAAGAAGAGATTCTGAGAAGCACTGGTCTAACAGCTCACTATTTCCACCAACACTTCGCCCAGAAAGCCAGCCACTGGCCAATAATGTATCTATTTATTTTACCCAGAAGCAGATCTATTAGCCAGACATTCTAAAAACACAAACGTTTCGTTGTGCTTGGAATAACTCCAATATTGGTGCCTTGCTGCAGAACGATGCTGCAGGAATATAAAGTGAGCCATGTGGATGCTGAACCCACACATGAAGTGCATCGTTAGAAACTGTCAAATCCAGAAGACCAACCCTTTGGAAAGGCTGAGGTTAAATCCCCAGCCAGAAGAAGGCTGTGGAATGTGGGAAGAAAGCCAAAGGTGGGAGACTTCAGAAGGGCCCCTGCCTGACCACAACAACGAGGACAATTTTTAAGGCACATGCCCCAGAGCTCTCAGGACCAAAAAGGCCTTTCTTCCTCCAGGCCTGTTTAGTCTGAATAAGAAAAGCAAGACAATGCTGGAGGATGTTCTGAAATGGGCTTGGCCAAGTCACCACGTGCAGAGCACATTAAACATAACCCACTGCTAGTCTGGGCTTTGGACTCTGCTGAAGATACTGCCTGATGGGTCGTGGAGATGGGGTCCCCAAAAGCCAAGGCTCGGGGGAACCTGAAACAGAGGAGGGCGGGGCTGAGCAAGTCAAACCTGGGAAACGAACAAGGAAGGCATTAACAGTAATAAAATGAAACAGCCAGAGGCCACCATAGTACTCCAGAAGGCTCGGAGACAGGCTGAGCAGGCTAAACCATTCCAGATGAGAGGCAATCTCTCCACATCACAAGGGGCTAATCTGACATTAGGGTCTAGGTTTCTTTGTGAGCTTCACCTCTCTCCTTTCTGGGGAATCCTGCACAGACTCCAGCTGGGCTCCAACTGCCATAAACGAAATCCAGATTGGTTATGGGGAACTCATTTTTCCCCTCAAACAAAACAGACAGACAGACACACACACACACACACACACACACACACGCACGCACGCACACTCTCTCTCTCTCTCTCTCTCTCTCTCTCTCTCTCTGTCTCTCTCTCTCAAAGGTCTGGCGGAATCACAAAGCTAAAGTTTCCGGAACTTAAACCATTAAACCACAATCAGAAGTTGTTTTGAAATGCTCACCACAAAAATCTGTGTCCTTTACGTAAAAAAGAAAAAAGACAAGAAAATAAGAAGAAAGAAAGGAAGAAGAAGAAGAAAAAAAACTTTGCTCTCCATAAAGGCTGGCGGTAAAGAAGAACAAAATCTAACTTAGACAGAGGGTGTGTTCCTCTTTGTCACCCACTGGGGTCCTCGCGCCGTGCGTGGGCGAACCGCGGACACCCGGCTGCCTGGTGGCACCCGCGCCAATAGCCACCTCCCTGGCTCTCGGTCGGCCTCAGGGCCGAGACTGAGGCCGGAGGTCCGGAAGCGGCGTCCGGCGCTGTCACCGTGCCGGGTGGGATAGGAGGAAGCGGGGGAAGGGCGCCCCGGGGCGGGTGGGGCGAGAGGGGACGCGCGCGGAGCTCGCAGCCCGAGTCCGCGGAGGGTGCAAAGGGCGGCGCGGGGCCCGGAGGCCCCCGAGCTCCGGCTATTGTTGCAGGGGCTGCCCCGGGCCCGGCGGGCGAGTCTCCCGCCTTAGTAGGGGACCCGGATCTCACCCGCCGCCACCTCCTCGGAGCAAGATCCGAGGGCCACGCAGCCACCTCCACTCGCGCCCAGGTCGGTCGGCTCCGGGTTCCCGACTCACACAAGTTGCCGCCCGCCCGCCTGCCGCGGTCATTGTTCGCCGCGCGCCTCCTACCTCCACGGGGCGGGCGGCTCTGCCTTCCACTCCCGGCCTCCTGACTCCACAGCTCCGAGCCCCGGGCGGCCGAGGGCGCGGCGGCTCCGGCTGCGCGTGCAGCGGGGACGCTCGGCTATTAATACCCGCGGGCGGCGGCGCGGACGCACTAGCGGGGCTGGCGGTGGCCGGCCGAGGTCCGAACCATCAAAGGTGGCGCGGGGCGGAGGGGAGGGCGGAGCAGGAGGGGTGGGTGGGGAGCGGGCTCAGGGTCGCCATGGCCGCCTCGACGCCGGGCCGAGCGCCACTCGCGCGGGGAGGAGCGGTGCAAAGCGGGCGGCGGCCGCGTCTCCGCCCCGCGCGCCAGCCGAGCGCCCGCAGCCCTGCGCCCGCGCCGGCCCCGCCGCCTCCAGGCCGGCGAGCGGGAAGTGAAGGCGGGCGCGCCCCTCCCCGGGCCTGGGCCGGCCCCTCGGCGGGGGGAGCGAACCCGGGCCCCGCGCAGCCCGAGCAGCGGGGACGGCAGGAGAGCCACAGCCCCCTCCAGCGTCCGCGCCTGCGACCTGCGCGCCGGCACGCCCCGCCCCGCTCTGCCCCGGGGGCAGGTGCGCCGCGGCGCTCCCCGCCCGGAGCGCCCCTCCCCGGCCCGGCGAGCCCACCTCGATCCGAGCCTTACTTGGTCCTGCAGCCGGGGCCGGTCTCCCCGCGCGGCGCCGCCAAGCCGAGCGCAAGAAGCGCTGGGGAGTGCGCTGCGCCACCACGGACGCGCCAATCCTGCCGCTGGGGTTGAAGGCGAGATAAGGGGAGCGGGAGACAAGCACACGGGCAAAACCAGGAGCAGCTGGAGGGCGATCGGCGGCGAGGACTCGGCAAGTCGTTGTTGAGGTCGTGCAAGGGGGAGCCCCGCCCGTAGGTCCACCTAGGACTTAAACTACGTTGTCGCGCGAGCAGCAGCGCTTGGAAGGGATCCACGGGCACCACCCCCTCCCCGGGGCCACAGGAGCAGGCTTCCGGCACCACCCTGGGCTGCGAGGGACTTAATCCCGGAGGGGCAGTTGTCACCTCCCCCCTTTACGGCTCAGCATCCTCCACCCCGGCGAATCCCCCCGACAATCTCCAACCTCCACTCCCCGCCTCCCGGGACCGGAGCAGTGCCCCGCGGGGGAAAGGAGTGGAATAGGTTAGGAACTGTACGCAGATTCTTGTTCGCCTTCGGAGTTCCTGGAATTCGTTGGAGGAAGGAGCAAGATTCAGGACCGAGCAGGCAGGGAACTAAGGAAGGGGAAAGTCATTGTCCCCACCCTCCAGCTGGGAGCTGAGGCTTTACTATCTCCCTACCCCCTTCCTCGGCCCCTGGTCTTGCCCTTTCTTCTCGCTGGGGTGGACCCTCTACACTGGAGGGAAAGGGCCAGACGTCAGCAGGTTGGAAACAAAAGCGACCCTCTTCTAGATCCCGAGGCTAGTGGGCCCCCACCCCTGACGGCTGCTGGCTCCTGAATCCTGGTCTTTTTGGGCAGTAGAAAGGTTTTCGACCTCCAGCCTGGAGGCAGGTTTCTGCAGGAGGTCACAACTGAACTCAAAAGAGGAACAGCGCAGGGGCCCCGTGGAAGAGTGGGTTAACACAAGAACAGGGTGACTTAGAAGTATAGTGGTGCTTGTGCGTAGCTGGTGTGGGTCGTTTCTGGAGCAAAGAGCAGAGGAGCAAAGAGACATATTTTGAGTCTGAGGTACAAAACTGTATTTTTTTTAAACACCAGTATATCTGGTGAAGTTGGAAGTAAAGAGGGTCATATGGGCCTCAAATCTAAAAAGAACAGCAGATGGGCAGTTTGTGGTTGAAGAAAAGATAGTGTGGGTTGGAGGTTTGGCTCTGTTCTAAGCAGCTGTGTGGCTCTGGATAAACCAGAGAGCAGAGGTTTCAGGCCAGTGATTCTCTAAGGGTGCTTCTCAGACTGCAGCAGCAGCACCTGGAAACTTTAAGAAATGTAAATTCTTGGGCCTGCCCCCAGACCTGCTTTCGCAGGTTCTCCAATCTTTGTGGGCATCAGAATCGCCTGCAGGACTAATTCAAAGACCCACTGAATCCGAAACTCCCTTTCCCAGAGTTTTGGATTCAGGAGGTCTGAACTGAGGCTTGAGGGTGTGTGTTTGTAACAGGTTCTCAGGCAGTGCTGGGCCCACACCTTGAGAACTACTGGGATTAGGGTACTGGGTCTCAGAATCACAAAATCACCTAAGATTTTAAAAACTCTCAATGTCAGGCATCACCCCAGCTGAATATACCAGGATTTCCAGGGTTGGAACCCAGGCATCAGTATTTTAAAGTCCTGTAGGTGATTCCAATGCCTGGCCAGGTTTGTGGCAGACCTGGAGATCATGGTAGATGCAGATTTTGGTTTAGGAAGCTTGAGACATGATATCTCCAACAGGCTGTCTGGTGCAGCCTTTATTTTTACTAGTCCAGGCACTACACTAAGTAGCAAGCAAAGGTGCTACGGCAAACCTCACAGCTAAAACCAAAAAACTGCAGAAATCACAGAAAATTAGAAAAGTGACATTTACCCAGCCACCTCCTTTGAAAGACAGACATTTTCCACATGCTATAGTGTTTCTTCATCTTCTTTCTATGTCTGGAATAAGGTTTGTGCTGTTTTGCTCTTAGCACACTTATGATTATAATACATAACATCTGATGCTGTTTTGTTTTGTTTTGCGGGAAGGTGACTTTTAAAGGACACAATCTGAGACGGTTTATAGGCAGAGGGTAGCAGCCTGTGGGGAGGAAGGGAAAGAAAAAGGAGGGCAGACTTGGGGGGTGTCCAGCTGGAAAAGGCTGGCAAACCCCCAGTGTCCTGCCAGCTCCCACAAACATTCTAGGCTTTGTACTCAAATCTCACTGAAAGTACTTTTAAAATTCCTTTACCTGAAAAGCTAGGGGTCCCTGGCCTGGAAAGTCTACCACCAGGAAAATCAGCCTCTGAAAAACTGCAGTGTTTCCTTGTCATTTCATGTCATTTACATCTCACTTTTCAGACTACAAAAATTTATAATTACCTAGGTCCCCATTATAACGCATGCCATCAAGTTAATTAGAAATCTTTCTGAATTAAGTAGGTGCCCTGTCCTTAATTTTTCCTTTTATTAATTTTAACTTTTTTAAATAATAAATGTGTATACATAGTAAATTAAGAAATAGACCAGACCTAGAGATTATCATACTAAGTAAGTCAGACAGAGAAAGACAAATACCATACTATCACTTATATCACTAAAGAAATGACACAAATGAACTTATTTACAGAACAGAAACAGACGCACAGACATAGAAAACAAACTTATGGTTACCAAAGGGGCTTGACAGTGTGTGTGTGTAACAGGTTCCCAGGCAGTGCTGGGCCCACACCTTAGGACCTGCACTAAAACCCAGGGCAGTGAAGAGTCTGGGGTTAGCAGATACAAACTATTATATATAAAACAGATAAACAAAGAGGTCCTACTGTATAGCACAGGGAACTACATTCAATATCTTGTAATAATCTATAGTGAAAAAGAATATATCTATATTTATTTATATTTATATATGTATGTATATTAATAATATATGTGTATATATGTAATAAATACATGTATTTATATATATATATGTATAACTGAATCACTATGCTGTACACCAGAAACTAACACAACATTGTAAATCAACTATACTTCAATTTAAAAAAAGAAGTAATTAAAGAATTATTTAAAGCATATTAAGTAAAGCATAAAGCACATGAGGAACCCTTCCCTGCATCCCCAATCCCACTTCTCAGAAATCCTTTTCCCAACAGCTTTTACAGTTGTTCAGAAACTTTCTAAGCTTACACAAAAGTGTATGTGTGTAAATCTTTTATACTCAATTGATGACATGTCATAGTGAAATGCAACTTCTTATTCCATAGTTTTCACCGGTTCCCGCCACCCCCAACACACGCTACCACCACCAGGACGTGTCTGAGTCAGGGAAGTCTCTGGGTTTCAGGCAGTACTAATCTCTAGCCGTGAGAATATGCGCTATCAGTAACATGAGGACCTGTGCTAAGACCCAGGGCAGGGAAGAGGAATTTGCCTGTAGCACTGATGGTGGATGGCTCTGGCGTGACTCCTAACAGTCACGGTCTGTGTAATCCCCTCGCCTTGGAAGAGGACTGGACCTAGTGAGTGACTTTCTGCTAATGGACAGAATATGGAGACATGAAGTGCTGTCATTTCCATGACTGGCTTACAAAAGACTGACTTTCATCTTGCTGGCGCTCTCTGCCTGCCAGCTTTGATGGAACAGGCTGCCACGTTGGGAGAGGTCCTGTGGAGGAACAGAGGGAGCTCACGAGGAAATGAAGCCTTAGTCCAACAACCCTTGAGGCACCAAATCCTGTGACAATCCCGTGAGTGAGGTAGGAAGGGGCTCCTTTCCAGCCAAGCCTTGAAGTGACTGCAGCATAGCCAAAGGAACCAGCCAGGCCAAGCCCAGATTCTTGACCCACAGGAAGTGCGAGAGGGTAAATGTCTAAGCCACTCAGACTGGGAGCCATTTGTTATGCAACACTACGGAGCTACCACATACAGTGTAGCATGGTAGGTGCAGGAGAGCTAGAAGAAGCAGGTTAAAAATTAAATCAATAGGAAGAATATGAATCTCCCTGGAGAGTAGGAAGGAAATAAAATCCTGGGATTTTGAGCTGTGTTTCATTTCAGCAGCCCAGCAAGGAGTCCTGCTCTCTCCAGAGCCCTGCCACCCACGGGACCAGAGCTACCCCGTTCTCACAGCTGCTGCCCTTTCACGGAACCACCCAGTCGCAGAGGAAGTCACTGCCATGAAGTGAACACATGAGATTACAGAACTTACAGGGTACAAGAAGGGTTCTGGGGGTGGGGACTTAATTATTTTACAGAGAAGTTTCTAGATTCAGGGAGGCAAGGGGTAGTAGTGGTGGTGACAGAAACCAGATAGGGAAAGGCTAACGGAGGAGAGGGGTAAAGCAGAGAATAGGAACCAAGGGAACGTCCATATGGGACCCTTTTGGTTCAAGAGGGTCATTAAGTTTGGGTAAATGCTGCAAAATCTCCTTCCAGAGACGCTGTAGTCATTTCTTCTTCCACTGTGGTGGTTTTTAAACATGGCCACCAATCCCTTAACACTCCTCTCTTTAGGAGGTAGGGTCTACCTTTTTGAATCTATCTTTGAATCTGGACAAGCTGTGACTTAGTCAATACAGTGGAAGTGATGCTGTGCAACTCAGTCAGAAAAAGCCTTCTAGCTTATCCTCTGTAGACACTTAGCCGTCTTGCCCTGACTGCCATCTAAGAAGTCCCAACTACCCTGAGACCTCCAGAAGCAAGAGGCCACACAGTGGCCCTCCCACTGACAGTCCCAGATGAGCCCATCTTTGACCATCTCAGCCCAGGAACCAGGAGGTGAGTAAAGAAGCATCTTGCAGAGGGTTCTCCCGCCCCACTGTCCCTTTCCCCAGCCCTGCCAGCCACCCTCTACCTTTAGGGCATACCAGTTAAGGACACCATGAAGCAGAGAAGCGCCATCCATATTGTGCTCTTTTCAAATTCCTGATCCACAAAATCTCTGACAAAATTATTTTACATCATTAAACTCTTCATGGCTTGCTATAAAGCAACAGAGAAACAGAGCATCCACTAACCAACCGTGCCTGAGAATGCGGCCTACTTAAACTGTAGCCCTTGCTGGGCAGTAGCAAATTTAAAAAATTTGTCAGTCTTATAGGTGAAGTGGAATCTCATCTTTAAATTATCCATTGACATTTCTTCATCCATGAACTGACTTATATCCTTTGTTCATTTTGCCATTGGGCTGTCTTTTTCTTGTTGATTCTTAACATCTTTATATGTTCTATGTTAAGTAAATTAGCCCTTTGCTATCATGTTGTGAATTTTTTTCCCTGTGTTTGATCTTATGATGCTCTTTTTTGCAGCCAGAAGTTCGTCATTTTTACATGATCAGATTCATCCATGTTTGCTTTTATGATTTCACACTTTTGCAAAATGCTTAAAAAGATCTTCTCCATTCAAAGCTTTTTAAAAAACACTATTTTCACACTTTAATGGTTTTATTTTTATATTATATCATTGATCAATATAGTATTTGTTTTGGCATAAGAAAGGAGACGCAGACCCAGCTTTTTTTTTTCCAAATGCCCAAACGGGCACCATTGACATGACCCAGCTCTCTGTGCTTGTCTGAAACGCCAATTCTGTCATGTAGGGGAGTCTGTGTTCTTTCCCGCTGACCTGCCTGTCCTTGTCCCAGTAACAAAACGTTCATGATACATTTTATTATCTGAAGGAACTTATACCCTATAATTTGAAAGTTTTCCTGGCTAGTCTTACTATTTGTTTTTCCAAATGAATTTTAGTATCATTTTGTCAAGTTCTAAAAATAATCATGCTGCACTTTGATTAGAATTGCTTTGAAATTTTAACCCTCAACTTCATATAATAGCTAACACATAAAACCGTTAGTACCTTAGTGAATATTAACTCACTGAACTGACACATCAACCCTATGAAGCAGGAAGATTATCATCATCCCCATTTTACACCTGAGGCTAAGTAACTTCTCCAAGGTCACATGCTGGTAAACAAATGGCAGAGATGGTGACTCCAACTCAGGTGGTCAGAGTCCAGGGGTTGTGCTCTCAGACAGAATGCTGCTGTGCTCTACCTCTGTATTCATAAATCTAGGACAGCTGGAGCAAAGTATTAAATACATACTTCTTTCAAGATAGAAAATAGAAGAGGATAAAAAGTCAGGACTTTTGGTCATATTTTTTCCACTTCACTTTCAAAAGGAGACATTTGAGAGGAAAGCAGAGGAAAGTCATAGATTGGAATCATCTTGAATCTGGCCTGTGATCCTACCTTTTGATTCTCAGAGAATGAAAATGATACCCGAGGGGAAAGTATATCATTGTTGATGGTTACTTGCAGCATTTTTCATCATTCAGAAATGCACTGAGAACTGAAGCAGAAATGAGAATGAAGTATACGTGTGTGTGTGTGTGTCCATGGTCAAGACAGCAGATCTCTTTGGGCTGTTGATCTCATGTGTGATGTCTACACAAACTCACTCTAATGCTTAGAAATCTGCAGTAGGAATTCCATATGTATTTGTATATTTCTCCCCTTCTTTAAATTGGATGTCCACACATTTTAAGGCAAAAATAAAGAAAAATGTTCTCCCCTCCCCCAACAATTGATGCTGACATCCATAAATTTAATGAATGCTGAAGGATCGTCAAAAGAGAAATTAAAAAAGAAATCCCCTACTTGGCCCTGCCTGGATAGGATGAGCAACAGCTGGTCTCCCATCTTCCCTCAACATATTTTAGCCAAAGGCAGTCAGTCCTATTAACTCCCAAATTACCACCAACTCTGTAGGGAAAATCTTTTTGACAACCTGGGTGGGAGCAGCTTCTTTATCCTCCTGCATGGAGTCGAACCTGCTTTAATGCTTAATTCATGAAAAGAAAGTGAATTCTATCTACAAGCGCACCTTCTCCCTAAGCAGTGGGATGTTGCTTTCCCGAAGAATAGCCCTGTTCTTTAGCTCATTAGTAAAGGGGCTGAAGGTGGACAAACATAGTGACATATCAGTCGCTTGTTTGAATGATTCTTTTTTATCCTTTTCGTACATATTGAGAATACTAGCGGAAAGGAAGAAAGAACGGCATGTCGTTTATGACATAATTTCTATCCTTTAACAAACTGAAATCCCTATTATACGTTCAAACACAGCCTAAGTGTGTGAGGCCTCATCACAGAGCATCTCTAAATATTTCTGTTTTACATCTAGCTGAGGAATAACCAAGAAAAATGGACTTAAATGACAGTAATCTTAAGTTAATTAAGTCCTTACAGTTAGGAATTTTGCAATACCAAAAAAAAAAAAAAAGAGAGAGATAAGCTCTTCCTTTCCTAGAAATGCTTTAAAACAGAGTAGATCTGTATACTATTAGTGGTTCTTCAGGACTGGCCCATAAATCAGATAATAAAACTTTTAAAAATAGGCAAAATGTTTGAATAGACACTTCACAAAAGAAGATTTATGAATAGCCAGTTACTAGAGAGCTTATTATCAGTCTGGGAAACACAAATTAAAGACATAACAAAACACACTAGGCATCTACTAGAATTGCTAAAATTAAAAAAACTTCCAACATTACTAACTGCTATACATAAAACAGATCAACAACAAGGTCCTAGTGTACAGCGCAGGGAACTATATTCAATACCGTGTAATGGCCTATAATGAAAAAGAATATGAAAAGGAATATATATATGTATAACTGAATCACTATGCTGTACATCAGAAATTAACACAACATTGTAAATCAACTATACTTCAATTTAAAAAAAAAGACTACCAACATCCAAGTTTGATGAGGATGTGGAGCAACTGAAACTCATCCTGATGCTGAAGAGACTGTAAAGTGGTACATCCACTCTGAGAAAAAGTCTAGCAGTCTCTCATGAAGTTAAACATACACTCGCTGTAAGACAGAAATTCCGCTCCTATGTATTTACCCAAGAAAAACAAAAACGTGTGTCCACAAAAAGACTTGTACAAAAAGGTTCCCAGCAGCTTTTTTGTAAAACTGAAAAAGAGGGGACAGACACCCAACAACAAGAGAATGAAAAAATAAGCTGTGGTATATTTATACACAAGGGACTTCTAACTCAAGAAAAAGCAATGAACTCTTGATAAATGGAAAACATGGATGAATCTCAAAAACATTTCTTAGAGTGAAAGGAACTTCACACACAAAAAAAGGGTATATTGTACTTCTCTATTTGTATGAAATTTTACAACAAGCAAACCAAATACATAGAGAAAAACTCTGAGTGGAGGTTGTCTTTGAAGGGCAAATGGTGGGGACTGAAGGAGTACACAAGAGAATTTTCTGTAGTGATGGTAACGTACCTTGATAGAGGATTGGGTTGGACAGATGCATTTGTCAAAACATCGTGAATATACACTTAAGATTTGTGCATTTCAACATATGTAAACATTATCTGACAAGAAATGAAACAAAACAAATATTGAACTCTAGTTAATGATACACACGCTTAAGTATTTAGGGGAAAGTACTGATGTCATTTACCTTGAAATACATTTAAAAAGAAGGTCGACTGATGGCTGGCTGGAGGGATACACAGATGGAGAGATAAGTGACAAAGGAAGGAGAATAAAACATTAACAGAAGAAACTTGGTGGCGACGAGAAGCACTTCACTATAAAATTCTTTCAACTTTGTTGTAAGTCTGAAATTTTTAATAATAAAATGACGAATTCCACTCCTGGGTATATGCCAAGGAAATGAAAACATATGTCTACACAAAACTTGTACACAAATGTTCTTATGAGCATCATTCATGACAGCCAAGAAGCAGAAGCAACCTGAAAGTGCATCAGATGATGAATGGATAAACAAAAGTGGGTATATCTGCACATTATTTGACAATAAAAAGAACTGAAATACCAATACCTGGTACCACATGGATGGACCCTCACAACATGATGCTAAGTGAAAGAAGCCACTCACAGAAGACTAAATATTATATGACTTCATTTATGTGAAATGCTCAGAGCAAACAATTACATAGAGACACGAAGCAGACTAGAGGTTGCCTTGGAAGTTGGAGGGAAATGAGCACTGACTGTTAAGGCTGTGGGGTTTCTTTCTGGGCTGATAAAAATGTTCTAAAATTGACTGTGGAGATAGATGATTGTGAAACTGTGACTATATTAAAAGCCACTGAATTGTATACTTTAAATGAGTGAATTGCACAGTATATGAATATAGTTCAATAAAGCTGATATAAAAATTACTGGAAAACATTATTAGAATTAGCCCTATTATCACACAATTAATCGCCCTGTCCACTCCAGATTTCTCACTCTAGATGAAGAAGAAAACATCCTTATCATATATTCTAATATATATATTTTAATATAAACTTCTTAATAATGAATATCTAAATTCATGAACCATATGGAATTAATCTTTCATTTGCCAAATTGATTCTAACTGGAGTATTCTAATATTCTTGCAGATGGGTTTTTTGTTTGTGTGTGTGTGTATTTTAACAATTCCTAGTACCAAATGTCTTGGGCAAGGGCTGATAAGCCTGAACAGTCCCTGCTGGTCATGCAGGTCCCTACAACATCCCAGCGGGAGAAAGACACAGCAGTAAGTGCGTGTAAAGCGAGGAAGTTATTATTTATATATTGAAGCCACTGATTCTCAATCTTGGGTGCATACTGGAGTCACCTGGGGGAGCTTTAGACAAGCCCTGGTGCTTGGGTCCTCCTCCACCTCCTGGAGACCCTGATGGAATTGGTGCAGGGTAGAACCTGGGCATCAAGAGTTGTTAAATCTCCCCAGGAGATTCTAGCGTGCCGCCAGGCTGAGAACCAGTGACCTAGAACAATACCCTGAGCTCTGGAACCTGAATCCAGACAGTGGAATCTCGCCCCTCCCTAGGTGGTCCCATCAGCAACAGTGAGTGTGCATCAGAACAACGTGCAGGACTGTGACATCATCATCCTCTTTTAATTTTTCAAAAAGAGAATATGTCACATGATTCCAAACCAAACTCTATTAAAAAGTATTTCACAAAAAAGCTTTCCTCTGTCCTGTCCCCTTGTTCAATTCTCATCCCACCTCCCACCCCTAAAGAGGTCACCACTGCCAATGGCTTCCTCCTTATCTTACTGGGGAACTCAAGCCAATCCAGATATATGTTTATTTTCCTCCTTTTTTTTTTTAACAGAAAAGGTAGAATTTTATACTATTTTTTTCCTGGGAAAATCTTGGAGATAATTTTATATCCATACTTAAAAAGCTTCCTCATTTTTTTAATCTCTGTGTGGTATTCCATTATATGGCTGAACCAAAATTTATTTGAAAAGTTACTGATTGCTGGGCACTTAATTATTTCCTAACTGGTACCACGAGTACCAATGCTCCCAGGGGTAACCCTTCTGTCCATTGCCACTTTGCACGTGCATGAATATAAGCACAGGATCAATTCCTAGGAGCAGAATTGTTGGGACAAAAGGTTATGCATTTACAATTTTGATGGACATCGTGAAACTGCCCACTGTGGGTTTGGTGAAATTTACAGCTAAGACCAGCAACATGTGAGAGTTCCTGTGGCCCCACTGCCTCACCAAAGTAGATTGTCACACGTTTAAGGTTTTTGCTGGTCTGAGAGGTTAAAAAATGCTATCTCAGTATACTCTGGTCTGCTTGACTTCCTTCTCACTTTGAACTTGTATACCTTTCCGTACGTTTAAGATCCTTTCGTACTCCCTCTCCTGGGATTGTTCACTCACATCCACTGTGGCTGGTGTAAGAATAAGAGCTCCCTCAGGGTGTGTGGTTCCACCCACTGTCCACACCATCCAGTAGGTTAGCAATTCTTCTGGGAGGAACCAGGAGGTGGGTGGACAGATGGACAGACAAGGAAGTGGAAGCCCTCCGTCCTCAACAAAAGGAACCCATGGTGTTTATACACCTGAAGCGTCATTATAGACATATTTATTTCTATAGTATTAACTGAATGCCTCCTCGATGCAAAGCATATCCTATGAATGCAAGATGAAAGAACAGAGGAATCAGGATGAATGGCTCAAAAATCACATCCTAATTGTAGAAGTCTTTCTATCAATATTCCTACATGGTTCTTTTTATGGGTATTGATGTGCAATTATACCATCATTAGCTGTAATTAAACTACCATTTCATACTTTCACATTTTCCTTGAATTAAGCTACTGCAAACTGAGCTATTTTTCCCAAATTTGAAGTTATACTACTCTATATGCAACTATTACACTTCTAGCATTTTCCCCACAACCTAAAAGTACAAAATTTCCGATTTACACTTTACTAGTTCTCCAAAGCCTTCTGTGACTTGAGAACATTACGTATCTGTTCTCTTATTTAGTTGGGTTTCTGTTGGTATAAAATCAGAAGACCTAATAAGGACTTTTAACGGCCTCTAGTCAATCCCCCAGGCTCCTTGCTAGACAAAGGTCATCAATCTTCCTTATTTTAAGGCATTTTCAAGGAAAGCTCTTCCCTGTTCTCAGTAATTCTCCCATTCCAGTGTTTATGATCCAGTCACCTGAACAATTTTCCTGTCACCTCAAAAATGATATCACTAGCTATCTTAACACAATATGATGCTGATTACTTCTAAATTTTTCTTCAGTTCTCAGAAATTAGTCATCAAAACAGATTCACACTGTAATTAACTTGTGACTTTGATTTTTTTTTCCATAGTGGAATTAACAGACTTTGACTTTTTTCCCCATGGTGGAAACAACTCTGTATTTGTTTCCACATTCAGGCATGCAAAAAACAGCATTTAAATCAATTTCTATTCCAAACTTCAACCCACGAGGCAGGAAGAAGCCCCAGTCATGGGGGGCTTACCTCATCCCCTCCCTTGCACCTCTTACAGGTACATCCAGGTGTTACGAGACCCTCTGGGGACCACATCACTGTCCTGGGCTGCATGTGGGGTCAGTGCAGTTGCTCTGCTATTTCTATGCCCTGCTTAGGGCAGGCGCGGTGCTGGCAAAGCTGGGGCCCATAGACAAAGCGGAGTCCCTGCTGCCTGTGGGACCACAGACCCCTTTTCCTTTTTAGCTTTGAGGAAATCCCTTATCTTTTCTTGTTTCCTTCAGAAGCATGACCTCTCTCTCCCCTGTTGTCACAGAACATTGAACATAATTGGAGTTTCGGCTTTTGACAACCTGAATATCTCCAAAAAATTTCTATCATCCATTGATACGGTCCTCAAATTCCTGAGAGCACATCCTGTGACAGGATGTGTGCTATGCAGCCCCTGGCCAGAAGGAGCCCCCAGCACAGTCAGGAAAATGCACTGGCTGACAGCAAGCACGGTACTGTGAGGTTAGCACCATGAAGGTGGGACTGGGGACCAGACAGGCAAGTCCACCCAGGTAGACGGGCATAGGGAGCCTTCAGGGCGGAAGGAACACTAAGCCGGGACCTACAAGGGTAGGAAACAGGTAGTGAGATCAGCAGGTAACAGAAAAGATGGTTCCAGGAAGGTGCACTCCAAAATTGCTTTTCAGTACTCTACTCACATATCTGTGGAATTAATTACACCTTGTAGAATCTCAAACCTTGTTGTCAAGTGTCTTCTGAGAACGTTGGAGTTTAAGGAGACCCGTCTTTTCTGGGCCATTGAAGCTTTTTAGGTGCTTTTAATACAAAACAATAGTTATTTCCTACTTAATGTTTTTAAATTGCTTTCTAACTGCATTTGATGGTACATTTAGTTAATGTCTGTCCTTCAAGCCATCTGTTCTAAGACTGAAAGATAACCTACCTTGAATGAGAATTTTTTTTTTCTTTTGGTGAGGGAAAGCTATTATGAGATAGAATTAAACTTCTCATATTATTTGCCACCTTCTTTTACCCAAACCCTGGGAAAACTAGATCCAAACCACATCGATTGATGTACGTTCGAATGATGGAGTCCATCTGTTAGTTTGCTCATTTTATGTGAATTCAATTTTATAGCATTTTCATGATGAGTAAACTGAGTCTTCTTTATTGTGCTTTCTAACAAGGCATTACAAAGGGTTAATTTGGGAATGACACAATTTGTTGTCAGTTAACCCAAAAAGCTCTACAATGCAACCCAGGAGAATGTCTTGGAGGGAGGAGAGACAGATGCTCTCATAACAAACTAAAGCCAGAGTACTTGCAGGAACACTGGAATCAAAGGTATGTTAATACAAGGAATGTGTATCACTCTAGTGGACCAGATGGAGGGGAGGAGAGGAGAATCTGTGAGGAAACTGATCCTGCAGGGGGAAGGTGTGTTGGTTTGGGTTGACGAGAAAACCAGATAAAGCCTGGTGTAAAAGCACTTCCATTTCTTCCCCAACCCCCCATCCTCAGGAGCAAGCCCACCTTTCCCCTGATGAAAAATACTAGATCCAAACCCACTTCTTCAACTTCATGTTCTTAGTAATTGGGCCAAAGGGAAAAGCCACTGATGAACATCTGAGACTTCAAAGTATGGAGGACATGAGGAAGACTTAAAGGGGCCTGGAATTTCATTCTTTTCACTAAGAAGGTTGGCAGGACCTGGGAGAGGGGCAGAGGTATGAGAGGAGGGGCTCAACGGAGAGGGCCAAAGGAAGTGAGAAAATGCGGAAATTTTAGGGAACTAAAATGGTCCACAAGGACCACATGCCAGACAGCCTGGACAGGGAACCCCAGCCTCTCACAGGATGGAAGACAGGTAGACCAGATGCCCAGTACCTGATTCTACCTGCATGTCTCCATCTGAATCTCCATCCACAGTATAGTTTTGGATCAACTGTATGAACTTTAGAACAAAACAGACTTAAACTTTCCTCAGAATCCAGTGACTCCCCTTCAGAGATAAGCAGGTGAGGTGGTGTCTGGACAGTGAGGGGTGTGTCCACCAGCTGACAAGGACTTGGCTGAAGAGCTAGTTGAGCCTATTTGATTAGCTTCCTACTGCTGCTGCAACAAATCAGTGCAAACCTAGTGGCTTAAAACAACACAATCTGTTGCCTTACAGCTCTGGAGGTTGGAAGTACTAAAATCAAAGCTGGAGGCATTATACTCATTTTAAACTATACTACAAACCATCATAATCAAAACAGTATGGTACTGGCATAAAAACAGACACACAGACCAATGGAACAGAACTGAGTGCCCAGAAATAAACCCACACATATAAAGTTAACTAATCTTTGACAACAGAGCCAAGAATACTCAATGCGGAAAGGATAGTCTCTTCAACAAATTGCTTTGGGAAAACTGATAACCACATCAAAAGGATGAAAGTGAACCCTGATTTCACACCACTCACAAAAATTAACTTGAAGTGGATTTAAGACTTAAATGTTAAGACCTGAAACCATAAAATTCCTAAAATAAGATAGGGGGAAATGTCCTTGACAATGGCCTTGGCAACAATTTCTTTTTGTATATGACACCAAAAGCACAAGCAACAAAAGCAAAAATTAATAAGCGGGACTCAAACTACAAATCTGCACAGCAAAAGAAATGCTCGACAAAATGAAAAGGCAACCTACAGAATGGGAGAAAATCTTTCCAAGCCATGTATCTGAGAAGGGGTTAATATCAAAAATATACAAGAAATTCATGTAACTCAATGACAAAAAGACAAATAACCCTATTAAAAAATGGGCAAAAGGTCTGAACAGACATGTTTCCAAAGAAGACCTACTAATGATCAATAGGTATATGAAAAACTGCTCAACATCATTAATCATTAGGGAAATACAAATCAAAGCCACAACGAGATATTTCACACCTGTTAGGATAGCTATTCTCATAAAGACAAGAGTTAACAAGTGTTGATGAGGATGTAGAGAAAAGGAAGCATTGTACACTGTTGATGGGAATGTAAACTGGTGCAGTCACTATGGAAAATAGTAGGGAGGTTCCTCAAGAAATTAAAAATAGAACCACCATGTGATCTGGGAATCCCACTTTTGAGAATTTATCTGAAGGAAATGAAATCAGTACCCTTTAGAGATATCTGCACTGCCATGTTCACTGCAGCATTACTCAGAATGGCCAGATATGGAAGTAACCTAAGTGTCTGTCAATGGATGAAAGAATAAAGAAAACTGAAATGCGCACACACACACACACACACACACGCGCGCGCAAAGGAATATTATTCAGCCTTAAAAAATAAGGAAATCCTGCCATTTGTGACAACATGGATGAACCTGGAGGACATCATAAGTGAAAAAAGCCAGACACAGAAAGACAAATACTGTATGATCCCACTTACATGTGGAATCTAAAAAAGTCAAACTCATAGAAGCAGAGAGTAGAATGGTGGTTGCCAGGGGGCTGGGGGTGGGGTAAATGGTGAGATATTAGTCAAAGGGTACAGACTTTTGGTTATAAGATGAGTAAGTTCTGAGGATCTAATGTACAGTATGGTGACTATAGTTAATAATACTGAACTGTATGCTTGAAATTTGCTAAGAGACTTTCTCACCACACATACACACACACACATGAAGTAACTGTGAGATGATGACTGTGTTAACTTGATTGTGGTAATCATTTCACAATGTATACATACACTAAATCATTACATTGTACACCCTAAATATGTACAAATTTTATTTGTCAATTATACCCACATAGAAGCTCTGGCCCCTAGCAGCACCCTACTGGCACGTGGCCTCTCCCCTTCTCCCTCTGTTGGACGTGGGGAGTGGACATCAGGCCCCCTCGGCTGCATAGATGTCATCCTACACCATCCCACCCAGGCAGCATGGGATGGGGCCTGAGATGGCCACCTGATCCAAGATGGACCGTGAGATCTGTCCCTAAGAATTTGGAACAGGGATGAAGAGAATCTATTTAGTCTCTTTCTGTATCTCTCCTGCCGTATCACATAGACTTGGCAGTTGCTGTCAACAACTGACTTCTGCCATAGGAACCAGGAAACAGAAACATGTAGTTTGTGGTGTGAAAGGAGAGAGACACAGGTGTTCAGAGGGAGGCAAAGGCAAGAGACAGGACTGCCGTAACAATGTGTCTTAGACTGGGATGGTCTAAAACCATGGAAATTTGTTCTCTCACAGTTCTGGAGGCTAGAAACTCAAAATCAGGGTGTCAGCAGGGCCCTGCTCCCTCTGAAGGCTCTAGGGAGGGTCTGTTCCACACCTTTTTCTCTATTTCTGGTGTTTGCCTGCAGTCCTTGGTATGGCTTGTAATCACGCTATTCGCTCCTCCATCTTTCCCTGGCATTCTTCCATCTGGGTCTGCCTGTCTCTGCTCCTCTTCTGATGAGGACACCAGTCATATTAGATTAGGGCCCACCCTACTCCAGGATGACCACATCTGAACTTGACGCCATTGGCAATGACCTATTTTCCAAATAAGGTCATGTACACAGGTGCCAGGGGTCAAGACTGCAACATATCTTTTGGGGGTGGGGTCGGGAACACACTTTCAACCCAAAACTGAATGAGTTCTTGTATTCTCTGCTGTTCACCAGGCCCCGGTTCCATCCCTAAGGCCCGGTTGTGTCCTGGTCCTTCATTCCTTGCGGTTCGCCAGCAAGAAAGTCCATCGTAACATGAGCTGGTCAGAGCTGATTTGTCTACTTATTGTCAAGAGAGTCCTAATTAACATGCTAGGCATGGTCCAATCCCTGCTATTGCTTCCTCTTCACTTTAGAGACACACTACAGCTTTTAAAATTTTTTGCTAAATGCCAAAGGGGTAGAGAGGGAACAAATGTGAAAATGACACAACTAACAAAAAGCAGCTTTCTGACCCGATTACTAGCTGCTTGTATCCAGATTGTGTCTATTCCACTGCACCTGGTATCTCAAGACAGCTCTTCCCAAACCATGTAACCCAAAAATGATGTTTCATGAAAAAATTCATACCTAAGACAGCTATACTTTAAAATTTATTTTATAAAACATTATAGATGAAGAAACTGAGGACATGGGGAGATTATCAACTTGCCCCAGGGACCCACAACCAAAGTCAGCCAACCTGAGTCTAGAAACATGTTCTCTTCATTTTGAGTCACCACATCTCATAATTGAATTCTGACAATCGTAGTCAGTGTTAAGACAAAACACTGATGCATTATTTTAGAATCTCTATTGATGAAATTGTCTGATTTTTCAACCATCCCCAGAGAGCCTCCTGTGTACCAGGCAGTAAACTAAACGTCCCAGAGACAGAGCATACCATGAGCACCTGACAAAGTACATAAATTAAAATCATTATTATCTCTAGAAAAGCAGAAAGCAGGCTTTAATTGAATCAAGGTCTGCACAGCAAGCTCTACACAAGAAGCCAGTGAGATACTTACTCCCTAATTCCAGGTTTCTAAGTGTTTTTAACCAGACCTATTCCCACTAAACATGCAAATTTCATTTTTTGTTCCCCTAGTTGTTCTAATCTGTCTTTCTGAAAAAAACATTTTAGTGAAACAAATATTATGCAACAAATGGCATGAGAAAGAGAGGGGGACTGTTTGAGATTAAAAAGGACTTAAGGGACAGAACAAAAGAACATGTGTGGAATTTATTTAGATTCTGAATCCAGCAAGACAAACGTAGAAAAATTTTTTGAGGAAACCAGGGATTTTTTTATTATTGTCTAGGTATGATGATTCCAAGAATTATTGTTAATTTTGTTAGGTGTGACAAGGTGTTAAGGTGTTAGCCTTGTGGTTATGTAAGGAAACATCCATAATTTTTAGAGATACATTTTGAAGGATGTCAGAGGAAAAACGACACGAATCTGAAATGTGCTTTAAAATATGACGGTAAAGGGGAAAAAGAGGAACCCACTGTGACAGGATCTTTTGTTTGTTTGGGGGGGAGGTAATTAGGTTTATTTACTTATTTACTTACTTATTTACTTTTTATGGAGGTACTGGAGATTGAACCCAGGACCTTATGCATGACAAGCATGCGCTCTACCACTGACCTATACCCTCCCCCGTGACAGATCTTGAGTGATAACTTACTCCAGGTTTTGTTTTATGGGAATTTACTCTCTGATCCTTTCTTTTGAATTTCCCATGGTAAATTCATAGTAAAATACCTACAGCAGTCATTGTATGGTAAACTGTCTTTATCATGTGATAGTAACATAAACTCAGGCACGAATTTAGCATTAGACAATTTGTCAAGTGAGTTCCTGGTTCTCTTGGACATAGCAGCGCATTTTTAACTCGATAAAAGTCTTTAGAGCAAATCCCAGACATCATGTCACTTCACCCAGGCATCCTTCAGGGTGGTTTGCTCAAGTCAAGAATGAAATGAAACATCACTGCTCTATGGAGGATTCATTCTGGTGTGGACAGTTGGGAGTGCAGGACACTAAGTCAAGAAATGAATCAGTGTAAACGTACCAGGTGGTGGTCAGTGCTAACAAGAACAGGAAAGCAGGGTGAGGGAACAGAGAATGACGAGGTGGGTGCAGTTGTACACCAGGGATGTCAAGGAAGGCTCTCCTGAACGAGGTGAGGAAATAGGTATGTGGCTGGGTTGCGGAGGGCACTCCAGTCAGAGGGAACAGCACGTGGTGGGGACTTTGGAGAGACTAGTGGGGGCAGCATGATCCCTGATGAGGCCAGAGAGGTACCTGGACTGCATGGGGCAAGGCTGAATCATGGGACCCCAAGGCCACCCCCACGTTCAGTTATTTGTAGGGGGACTCACGGGCTCAGCAGATAGTCAGACACATGGCCGTGATTTATTACAGTGAAAGAATCAAAGCAAGAGCAGGAGAGAGAAGAGGTGCACGGGGTGAAGTCTGGGAAACCAGATGCAACTTCTGGGGTCCTCGCCCGTGGAGTCACACGGGGCACACTGATTCCCACAGCTCCATGTAGTGACAATGTGTGTGAAAGCTTGCCTACTAGGGAGACTCATTACAGACTCCGTGCCCAGGGCTTTCGTGGAGGACTGACCCCATGGTACCCTGTGCCTGGCATGCATCCAAATTCAGACTCCTAGCAGGAAGGCAGGTGTTCAGCATAAACCAGACTGTCTGTACCACAGGTGAGGCAGTGAGCCACTCATATCAAGTAACGGTGGGAAACTTCTCAAAATCCAAGTCTCCAGGTACCCACCAAGGGCTAACCTTGCAAGCAGGCCTCCCTCAGGGTAGCAGTCAGGCCGGCTGTGCTGACTCTGTGCTGCAAAAGGGCCCTGTAGGCAGCAGGAAGATTTGGGAGTGGGGAGAAAAGAGGATGGAGGATGCCAGGCGCCTCCTTTCTTCCCCGTCCAGGGGTCATAAAAACATTAAGTGAGGACAGAGACCTCTGAGAATGTCAATGCCTGTGTCATGCTCCCCTGGGCAGAGCCTGCCCCAGGAAGTGTCCTCAAGTGGAGACCTTCCATGAATGAACAGACTCTACAGAACAGAAAGGAAAGCTTGTTCTAAGCCCTCTGGCCAGAAGAAAAAGAACATATTGGAGCACCTGGCCCCCAAAACCCAGGAGCAGCATATCAACCGGGTTTATCAGAGAAACAGGACCAGTGTAGTGTGTCTGTGTGTGTGCGTGAAGAGATTCATTTCAAGTAACTGGCTCCTATGGTTGTGTGGCTGACAAGTCTGAGATTCGTAAGGCCAGCAGGCTAGAAATTCTCCAGCTGTAGTTGATGCTGCAGTCTTGGGGCAGAATTTCTTCTTCACAGAAACTATGCTTTTGTTCTTAATGCCTTCAACTGATTGGATGAGGCCCACCCAGGTAATGGGAGCTGATCTCCTCACTCCAAGTCAGCTGATTGTAGGTGTTAACATATCTACAAAATACGTTCACACCAACACCTAGTCAGTGGCTAGCTGAATAACTGGATACTGTAGCCTAGTCACATTGACACATGAAACTAACCATGGCAGATGGGACCAGTGTTGTAAGCAAACTAGAGGAACTGCTCTCCATGGGTACCCAGCAGGCTATATGTAAGTGGACTGTGGTAAAACTGGGTGAAGTCAGGCTGGTCAGGGGTTCAGCCTTTGAGTGCCCTTGACAGAGGCTTTCTTTAGATGATGAAGGTTGAGCGAGTCAGGGTCCCATGCATGCTACATGCTATCTGAGGTTGCCCATCTCCATCTGGCTTCTGCTGAAGGCAACACCCTCCCGGACAATGACCTCAGCTTGAGCTGAGCCCCAGCCCCAAATGGAAGAGCGGGGCTTTCCCGTTAGGCACACACTCACAGCACAATCCCAGCCAGGCTGATCCAGGGGCAAGTCACCCACGCGTGGCATGAAGGTGAACAAGAGTTTACACTCTAATGTAAACAGCTCATACAATTTAATAACAAAAAAGCAAACAACCTAATCCAAAAATGGGCAGAAGACCTAAACAAGCAATTCTCTAATGAAGATATACAAATGGCCAATAGGCAAATGAAAAAAATTGCTCAACATCGCTAATTATCAGAGAAATACAAATCAAAACTACAATGAAGTATCACCTCACACCAGTCAGAATGGCCATCATTAAAAAGTCCACAAATGATAAATGCTGGAGAGGATGTGGAAAAAAGGGAACCCTCCTACACTGCTGGTGGGAATGCAGTTTGGTGCATCTATTATGGAAAACAGTATGAAGATTCCTCAAAAGACTAAAAATAGACTTACCCTATGATCCAGCAATCCCATTCCTGGGTATATATTTGGAGGAAACTCTATACATGCACCCCAATGTTCATAGCAGCACTGTATACAATAGCCAAGACATGGAAGCAACCTAAATGTCCATCAACAGATGACTGGATAAAGAAGTTATGGTATATTTATACAATGGAATACTACTCAGAGATAAAAAGAATAAAAATGATGCCATTTGCAGCAACATGGATGGACCTGGAGATCATCATCCTAAGTGAAGTAAGCCAGAAAGAGAAATGCCATATAATAGCACTCATATATAGAATCAAAAAAAAAAAAAAAAAAAGAAAGAAAGAAAAAAAAAAAGAAAGAGGACATTAATGAACTCATCTACAAGACAGAAACAGACTCGCAGACATAGTAAACAATTTTATGGTTACCAGGGGGAAGGGGGTGGGAAGGGATACCTTTGGGAGTTTGAGATTTGTAAAGGTTAACCAATATATATAAAAATAGATTAAAAATAAATTTCTTCTGTATAGCACAGGGAACTATATTCAATATCTTGTAACTTTTAATGAAAAAGAATATGAAAACCAATACATGTATATATATGCATGACTGGGACATTATGCTGTACCCCAGAAATTGACATATTGTAGCTGACTATACTCCAATAAAAAGAGAGAGAGAGCTTACATTCTAGAGGGCAAAACATACATTACACAAGCAGACAGGTAAGTCCCTTAGGTCATTTCAGATAATCAGTGCTAGGAAGACAGTCTAATGTCATAGGGAGAGACCAGGAATGGGAAGCAGTATTGGACAGGGTGGTCAAAGAGGACCTCCCTGAGGAGGTGACTTTTGAGCCTGGACTTGAGTGATGACAAGTTGCTGTGTGAAGAGCAAAGTACCACACTATTGATTCATTAACCATCATCAAACAAAGCGAAACCTCGATTTCTTTTTACATGGATTATTAAACCTGATCTTTGTAACCTTTCTTCAGTAAGAGATTTATGCATTGTGCTTATGTAAATAACCATGTTTTCTAGTTTCTGTATTTGATGCTTTGGCAACTCGAGGCTTTGTGGATTCTGGAGAGACAGCACTCCCCCCACCCCACCCCCTACCCCCCAATAGGCTAGCCAATTCCTAGAGATAGTAAACTCTCCAGCCAGCACACCTTTCAAATGCAAACCAACCAATTCAGGGCCCCATCCCAACCACATCCTCTACTGGGCATTCACATTCCAGGTCACTATTCCCCTGCCATCCCAGGGCCAGGTACCAGACATGTAGGGATGGTTGCTATACCCTGTCCTAAGCCAGCTCTTCCTCCCTTGCCTTGACTTCCCCAAGGAAACCACAATAAAAGCTCTTACCCACATTTTCCCCTCACTCCCTCTGCCTCCTAGTGGACCCTGGTGCTTCCCCACGTGGCCCTGCATGGCATGGTGTGACATGTCTTCTCTTTCTAGGGGACTTCAAATATAATAAAAACTCCTGCTTTCATGACAGTCATTTCTGTGTCTACATGACCTACCAGATCAAATTAAAACAAATTTTGGGTACATTTTTAAACAGTTTACATTTCTCTTCATCACATTTCTCCCTGTTAGCCTTGGCCCAGTGGTCCAAGCTGTCACCATCTTTGGAAACTCCTGGGTTGATTTCCATCATGGTATGTATCCCTCCCATTTTTGTGTCACCTGCAGAGCCTCGTGCATGTCCATGTTCAATTTCATTTCACATCACTAGGAAGAGTCATGGGCCGTGTCCTGTGATATTCCTTGACCCCCTAAATTAATGCACTGCCATTATATAACCTAGGTGTGGGATCAATTTATTTTAACTTCTCTAAAATTTCCATATGTATCCATCTATAGCATAAAAGTTGATGTTAATTGCCTGGTAAAATTAAGAACATTGGACTATAGCATCATCAGACTCTATCAGCTTAGACTCAACTTCAAAAAAAGAAAATGTGATGAATTTTGTATGACTTATGCTAATTCGATCCATATAGTCTTCCAGTAATCATCATTATTTTTAAATACTTGTGAGAAATTCTTGCCAAACATAATAGTTTAAAGGTCCTGGAATTTCACCTTATCTCCTTTTCAAAACACTGGGACACCCTTTGCTGTGACTAAGATTCATTGCCTGTTTGCTCCGTAAAATCTGTTTTCACTGACAGAATGTATGGGAATTTGGGACTGTAGCATAGCAGTGACACTCATTCAGAGCAGAGATGTAATTACTGGTGAGTCATGACATAATATGCCTGACATGTTAAAATCAGAGGATTTTGGGCACTTTTTAGTACCAAAACCATGAATATTGCCCCTAGTTTAGAGAATTTGACAGAAAGACAAATTAAAACTGAGAAATATAAAATTGGATGCAAAACTATTTTTTCAAAGAATCTCTATTTTTTTCAGCCTCTACTCCCACTTCAAACATAGTAGAATATTTTAGCATTTCCCATGAACATTTCTTAAATTAGAATATGGAAAGTGTTAAACTAATGCATGTTTTTATTGAAGCAATGAATGCTGCTTTTAAAATAAAATTAGTCTCAAAAAGGACCTGTGAGTTCTTTTTTTTTTTTTAATTTAAAGGCTAGAACTAGCTACTTTACATCAATTAAAAAGAAACAATTATACTCTGCCTATTTTATGCCTTGAGGTGCTTTTATTGCATTTGGGTACTTTTTTTTTCCCTCAGCACAACAAAGAAATGTCAAAAAGTATCTTTAAGTAAGAACTTCTGCAGTCTTTTCATTAAAAATTTTTTTCAAGTTCTGGTTGCTCTTGAAAATTAACAGCCTTTTAAGATTTTTAGCCCTTTATTCAGGAAAAAAATTAACCACCTTTTCTCTTAATACAGTGCACAGGCTTTCTCCTTGTTATTCTAAAATGAGGGGGCAGCAGACTTTGGGAGCGGCCTTTGGGTCCTGCAAAAGGAGCCTGAGGACTCTGAGGTCTGGGTTCAGTGACAATAATTCAGCAGAAGCCCTGCTACCTGGCTAAAGGGACAGAGAACTGACAGACTAAGTAGGCCAAAAGCATAGGAAGCACAAGAAAGAAAGAAAAAATCAACCCTTAAAATATCAATCTGACCTCATTTCAAGGCAAGTTGATAGTAAAAATGCTATTCCAATACCCAGGGAAAACAGCACCCACCTTCAAGAGCCATGACGAAAACAGGGAGGGTTTCTAAGGGCCAGGGAGAAATGTATCAAATATTTACGAACCAGATGACATTTACACGCGGATTGATTCTGCTTCATGACATGTATCCATTTCACTGCTTATACAGGTTGGTGCCATTTGAATCAATATAGGTTTTTGTTCTCAGTGACTTCAGAGGATTATAAAACGAAAGCCAAGGTTTTGAGTGCTTCAGACTCTGAGGTGGGAGAGGTTACTTAGCAAAAGAACAAATGGTCAGAGCTGGGATGACGCTGAACAGGAAAGTGGCATAATCATCACTAGATGCTGTCATTTTTTTAATAAGTTTTTTTTAAGTTTTTTGGGGGCAGGTAATTAGGCTTACTTATTTATTTATTTTTGTAGGAGGTCCTGGAGATTGAACCCAGGTCCCTGTGCATGCTAAGCACGTACTCTGCCACTTGAGCTATACCCTCCCCCTGATGCTGTCATTTCTTGAGGGAGGGAGAGGAGAGAATTTGCATATTTGTTTGCTTGTTCATTCATTCATCATTTGTTTTACCTTTAGTCATGAAAATTTCAGGCATATGCAAAAGTAACACAATAACAATGAACTTCCAAGGGCCGACTTCAACCTTTACCAACTCTTGGCCTATCTTGTCTCACCTGTGATCACACACAGCCTCTCCCCAGATCCCTAGATACATACAATTGGGCACTATTTTGAAGTGAATTCTATATATCACATAATTTCACCTGTAAATATTTCAGTATAATGTATAATGGGGGTGTGCGTATGTGATTATTTTCATGTATGATCACGGTACTATTATTTTCATTAAAAATATTCATATTCAGATTCCCCAGTTGTCCCATTAATGCCTGTATCCTTGGCTTACTGGAGGCAAGGTCTAAACAATCTGCACATTGCATTTTGTCAATGTGTCTCTTACACATCTCTTTTAATGTATAGGTTCTATTTCCTGTTTTTTTTTCCCTTTTAATTTGTTGTTGTTGAAAAAAAAAAATCAGGTCATTTGTCTTGTATACTGTAGTTTCCCACATTCTGGATTTTGCTGATGACACCTACTAACAAATTCCTCTGACCCCAGAATTTCCTGTAATTAGTAGTTAGATTTAAAGACTTGTTCCAATTCAGTTCAATTTGGGGGGGGGGATGAATACTTTATAAATGGAAATTGTAAACTGTCAACAAGAGGCAGATGATATCTGGTTGTCTCTTTCTATGCAGTTTGCTCATTGATCCTTGACTAAACTCCTTATTTCATCTGCAAACAGTTAGACACTGACTGGATATTTTTAGATGTGATAATTTAATCACAGTCACACATTGAAAAAAAGTTTTACCTTTTAGAGATATATACTGAAATATTTACAGATTTTCTATCATTCCTTCTTCATTTATAAAAGCTGAGGCTGAAATGCTTCTAGAAAGAGAAACATCTAGAGGAAACAACTCATATTGGAAAGGCAGACCAAAGGATTCCTTCTTTCCCCCTTACCAACCAGGTTTCAAAACAATACACTGATTCTATAGGACTCCTAGGATAGGTGAGCTGTTTTTCAAATAATTGCAACATGGACTCATGAAATTTTAACATATTCAATGAGTGACATGGTCTCTTATCCAAAAACGTTAGAGCACCACATGCACCCAGACCTATCCAGCTGTAAAAGCAACTTTCTGATTATAATTATTTTTCCAAGAAACAATAGTGAAAAATAACGAGGTAACAGGAGAAAAGACAGGGAGAAAGGTTTTAAAATGTGGTATAATGTGGAAACACATTAGGGAAAGCAATTTCCAAACAACAAAATCTAACGTTCCATTTCCCAAGGATGGTGAGTGGGGTCTGATCAAAAGGAGAAAACATGAACGTCAACCCTGGCTCATCCGGGTTCCAACTGTTTGGGGTCATCGTGAGTCTTCTCGCATGAAAAGCCATTCTTTTTTCCCTTTACACAAGGGGTTACATGGGATAAGAGAACTAGGCTCCCAGCCCCTGCATTTCTCTATGAAAATCGGGGTGCAGGTGCCTGAGTAGGAAATAAGCTGTATCCATACCCTGCACCCGATGTCTCATATTCATGAATAATAAGACAATGGTGAACGTTCTCCGTTAATTCTTCTGTCATCTGGTGACCCAACAACTGATAAAAGGCACCTGCAGTAATTCATCAGCGTTCTCTCATCAGCTGGGTAGCAGACCCGCTCAGCTTCACGATCCCTGCCCCACAGACAACGGTGGGAGGGAAGACTGACTCCATCATGGAAATCATTGGCATTGCCACCACATCCGCAGCTCTCAAAACCCAGGACTCAGAGACCTTAAGAAACCGTCCCCAAGGCCTCTGCAGAAAGATGAGCAGCCCCTTATTAAAGGGATAATTAGTTAGTCCTGCAACCTTGTAGCAAATGGAATGCATTAATAATTCACAGGAAGCTGTGCCTCTCCCTCCCCCTTCTGGGAGACAGGCTTCCTGTGTCTTTAACTTCTTCTGGGAGCCCCGGCTGATTAGTTACTAGGGACAGTGGGGCAGCAGCCCTGAGCCTGGCCGTGGGAAAGCCGCAGAAATCCTACATGGACCATTGGGATTGGCTGTTTGATTCCATGGGGAATTAGTGCCAAAGGGAGAAGTATGTGGAAAGCAGGCAGGAAACCAGAGACACTAAACACCAAAATGAATGAAATCTGAGCGATAAAGAAGGGTGCTGTGGACCACAGGGGTGCTAGTCCCTTCCCTAAGAAGGTAGGGACAGTGCACGCAGGTGAACTGAAGGAAACGGGCCAGAAAAGGTCACACCAATAAATAATAGCAATGCCCATACCTTTATATAGACCTGGACCATTTCCAAGGCACATTATCTCATCTGAGCCTAAAAACACCTCCTTAGGGTAGGTACAAAGCAGTCCTTTTCTCAACCCTATTTGTTCAACAAAATATTTTACCGTACAGAGGGGCCAGGTTTCAGACGACCCAGGTATCAGATGGCCATGGCCTCAGGGTTTAGATGTTCCCTTCTAGTGCCTTGTTGTACAGGCCTGAGCTGGGCAAATAATTAAATAACTGTAGCTAAGGTTATTGGTAATTATGGAATAAATTGATTAAAAATAATAGGCACATACCCATGTTCATGACAGCATTATTCACAATAGCCAACAGGTGACGGCAACCCCAGTGCCCACTGACAGATGAGCAGATGAACAAAGTGTGAGTTTATATGGACGATGGAGGAAGGAAAGGAAGGCTCTTCTGATACAGGCTACAACAGGGACGAACCCTGAAGATGTTATGCTCAGTGACGTAAGCCAGCCACAGAAGGACAAATGCTCTACAATTCCACTTACACGAGGTATCTAGCATAGCCAAATTCACAGGAACAGAGTAGAGTGGTTGTTGCCAGGAACTGGAGGGAGGGAGGGCTGGAGTTGCTGTTTAATGAGGACAGAGTTTTAGTTTAGGAAGATAAAAAAGGTCTGGAGATGGGATGCACAGTGATGTGAATATGCTGAACACCACTGAACAGTACACTTAAATGGTTAAGACAGTAAATTTTGTCACGTGTATTTTACCAGTTTCAAAAACATGATGAGCACAATTAACACTCAAAACTGAGAGAGCGATGTCTGAGTGACCACACTGGGAATGACCACAGTCGGCTGGAGTCAGGACTGTTTACACTGATCTATCACCCGTTTATTTCATTTATGATCAACTTTCCTACTGGATCTTGAGACAACATGGCGCCCATTGTACAATCATCACGTGCCAGACACTGTAACCACACAGCAGCCCCATGAGGCAGCCGTCACAGCTGTCAAGAGTTTATAGAGGTGCAGAGCAGATAAACAGCCTGACTAACCACACAGCCAGGGAGGGTAGGTTTGAATCCAGCTGTGTCTGGCTCCAAACCCAAAAGCCATTAACCAATATACACATAGCTTCTCTCAAGATTAAAATGTTTCTTGCCTTAAAAATATTAGACAATGATAACATATGTGTATAACGTATACATAAACAAATGAATGTATGTTGGAGTGTGTGTCCCTCAAACTTTACTGATAGGGTGGCCATCAGAAAAACTAGGGGACCAAATTTTACATCTGTGGCAGACTGAAACTAGGACCTTCTTTAACTGAGTATCCTGCATTTTTATTTGGTAAATCTAACAGCTTTATCTCTACTAGGCCATGAGGCCCTCGAAAGCCAGGATCCCGCCTTGTCTTTTTGTTTTGTTGTTTTTATTTGTTTGTTTTTGCTTTCTTTGGGGGGGGGGGCGGGGGTAATGAGGTTTATTTATTTACTTATTTATTTATGTTTTTTTAACTCTTTTTTTAAGGGGAAGTAATTAGGTTTATTTTTTTTAACGGTGGTACCAGGGATTGAACCAAGGACCTCGTGCATGCTAGGCGTGCATCCTACCGCTGAGCTATACCCTCCCCACACCACCTTATTCGTCTTTGAACTTCACCACCTACCACAATAGTCAGCACACTGTACTGGTCCTCAATACAATTTTGCTGAGTAAGATTGGCAAAACATTGATAACTGGTAAATCAGCTACATAGTTTGCAGGGCCTAGTGTGAAATGAAAATGCCTTGTTAAATCATTAAGAATTTCAAGATAGTAACAGCAGGGCACTGAACAAACACGGGGTCCTTCCAAATGCGGAACTCTGTGCCCCCAGATCATATGCCCATGAGCTGGCCCTACTGGGGAGTAAGTGCACAGTGATCCATTCTACAGTTCTCTCTACTTTGATACATTTAAAAAAACTTAAATGTTTTCAGAGTTTGTTGGTTGACTAGATTTTCATTAGTTGGCAATGGCCTATAAAGGCAGTTCTCAAAGTGTGGTCCCCAGGCCCAAACTTATCAGCAAAATCATTAAAAATCCAAATGTCCCAACCCCACCCCTCCACTCAGACCTACTGAATCAGAGACCCTGAGGGTGTGGCCTGACAGTCTATCTTCACAAGTTCTCCAGGGGGTTCTGGATGCTGCAGTTTGAGAACTCCTGACATAGAGGTTACCCTAAGGCCACACAGTTTGTCACTAGCAGAACCAGGACTCAAGGTCCAGCATCAGGCTGTGAGCTCAATGTTTCTCCGTTACACTGGGCAACCACAAGACAGAAGGTGGAGCCAGAGAAGCAATTCCTCAGCGAAAGTCTATATAGTGCATATGCCCTGGTCTAGAATCCTCACTCAAGAAACCAACCAAACCCTACAGCCCTTGAGGATCACAGTGCGCATCCATCTGCTGACAGGTACCACCTTGAGCGGCCAGTCCGCAGCTACCATCACTTAGAGCATTTCCTCAAGACATCACTGCATCACAGCTTAGTGCACACATGGATGGTCAAAAGGATGGCAGGGTCATTCAATACACATTAACGCTTGATACAACTGGTTGGGTTCCCCCAAAGGATGTGTTGAAGTTCAAACTCCGGGTCCCTGTGAACGTGACCTCATTTGGAAATAGCATCTTGCAGACGTCATCAAGTTAGGATGAGGTCACGATGGAGTAGCCTGGGTCCTAATCCAATGTGACTGGTGTCCTTATAAGAAGAGGAGACAGGCATAAAGTTGTTATGGACTGAATTGTGCCCCCCTCAAATTCATATGGTGAAGTCCTAACCCCCAGTGTGATTGCTTTTGGTGATAGGGTCTTTCGGGAGGTAATAAGGTTGAATGAGGTCATGAGGGTGGAGCTCTCATCCAGTAGGATTGGTGTCCTTAAAAGAAGACAGAGACACCAGACAGCTCCCTTTCTCCACAGGTGCACACAGAGAAAAGGCCATGTGAGTAAAGTGCCAGAAGGTGGCCTATAAGCCAGCAAGAGAGGCCTCAGAAGAAACCAACTTTGATGGCACCTTGATCTTGGACTTCTAGCCTCCAGGACTGCAAGAAATAAATTTCTGTTGGTTAAGCCACTCAGTCTGTGGTATTTTGTTATGCTACCCTAGCAGACTAATATTGTGAACAAGAAGACAGATGGGGGCGATGTGTCTATAAGGGAATACCACAAACTGCCAGCAAACCACCAGAAGCCAGGGAAAAAGCCTGGAACAGTCTCCAGAAGGAGCCCACCATGTCAATACCCAGACTGCAAATTCTGGCCTTCAGAACTGCTACAGAAAAACTTCCTGTTGTTGTAAGCCACCTAGCCTGCGGCACTTGCTGTGGCAGTTCTAGGAGACCAACACAATGTGGAATGTGTTTTGGAGGAGAAACAGAGCAGGAGGAAGGCGGCCTGGGAACAAAGCCTCGCTCCAGCACCTACTGATGTGGATGCCTCGGGCATAAACCAGCCCCTCAGGTTTGCAGGGTGCAGGGCCAGAGCGCAAAGGGAGGCCCACGGTCCACAGGGCTGAGTCCTTCAGCAGAAGGGCCAAGCTGACAAAGCGCCAAGTTAAATATATTCTACTTGCCCACCTTCACTAATATTCCTTCATGACAATCTGAAGGCCAGATTCTAATCAAGAATTCTTGGACTCTCCAGAATAATTCAGAAGCTTGGAGGAACCATGCCCTACCTGAACATACCTCAGCTTACTGAGCATTAACTACAGTTGCACCTCAAACAACCCAGGGCTTAGGGGCACTGACCCTCTGCACAGTTGGAAATCTGCATATAATTTATCATCAGTCCCCCGTATCTGCGATTCCACATTTGCAGATCATGTATGCTGTAATATTTACTATTTAAAAAAATCCACATATAAGTGAACCCGCGCAGTTCAAACCCATGTTATCCACGGGTCAGCTGTACATCTCCTCGTAGAACCTAGAAATGACAGTGGGTAACAGGCAGAGAGACCAAGCATGGCATGACTTGGCTGGTTTTCCTTCCATACAATTAGCCCTGCACAATTTTCCCTGAAGTGCAGCACAGAAAAAAAAAAATCTCTTTAGTTTTCAATTAACAAGGGATACGAAGCCCTTTTTAATGGTTTAACGATACCTCTGGGTCAGATTCCCTCTTTCAAAATAATTAGATTATGGTGATACATTGAAACTAGCTTTCTTTAATAACATTTTCTTTTTGTAATAGTTTTAATAGAATTCAAATGTTCATTACTATCCATTTCTATAATCTAGCTCCTTTACCCAATTTAAATGAAAATGTGAGTAGGCTTGTCAGTGGTTAGGGGGCCTTTTAAAGACATTTGGTGTTCGGGGAAAATTTTAACAAATAATATTCATATTAGAATCATTTTCTGTTCAGCCTGGTTTATATAAATTAGCAGAGGGCAGGGAAGTAAGCCAGTACTTCATCAACACATCAGTCTCATCCTCTAGATGTTAGATAAAAATCTAATGATTTCAAAATGCAAAATAATGGAAAAACAGATTTCCCCCCAAAGGAATAATATGAGAAATGTGGAAGGTGTCACAGGTGTTTGCTTACTATTGCTTTTACTGTGATGAGCTTGATTATTCTTATGAAGGTGACCTAAACTGACTTATATTTGGCTTGTGGGTTCAAATGAGTCACAGCCTGGCTGAGCACTGCCACTGCTTCAGTTCTGCCCATGAAACTTAATAGTAACTTAATGGTGGACAGCTGTCCTTTTTAAAAAAAATTGTCATTCAGAGTGGATAACTTAATTAGCTCTGTGCAACTTTTCCCTTTTGTTTTGCCATTTAGAATGTATCCTGGAAAGTGACAGCTTTATATACTAGAAAGAAGAAAGAGCAACGCAATTCAATGATTAACAACTGCCCATCTTTTTACAAAAGAATTTCTTGTAAAGGTTGGACTGGGCCACTTGTGATGTCATGTTACAATACTGAAGGGTGAAAGAGGGTCTGAGTGACTGTTTTCCTATCCATTTTATATAATTCGTAGGCACAGTCCTTTTGTGAGACAACTCTGGAATTTTCCTAAGGGAGAGACAAGGTGAAGTAATTGCTGTGTTTTGAAGTAAGCTCAGGGAGAGACAGGGAGCTGTCATCAGATGCAGCCTGACTGTACCTTGTGTACATCTCAGTCACTTCTCAGAATCCAAACTCTCAAACCAGATACTCCATCATACATATACCTATATAGTCCCCTCCCTCTGGCCCTCCCTCTGGCCACCAGTCCACCTCTATCTTATATATTTTAAAGCACAATCTTATAATGTCCCACAGTTGGTCAAGCTGGTGCTAATTAAATTCAGAAAAGACTAATAGTATATAAACCAGATTGTCAATTCACTAATTTCTGAGGATACATGGATTGATTTGTTAGCACTGCTTTGCTCATGCCTCTGGGAAGGCATAGTCATCCAACAGTCATTCTGGGTTCTCATTTCCAAGCATCATTGGTTCTTGGAAAGCCAGAGAAGTAACCAGGAGGCTGCTTGGGAGGCACAGAGTTAGCAAATAGCAGTGGCTATTTTTGAGGGCAGCTCCATTCCCGTTATGGTGAGACTCAGAGCAGATGTCTCCTGATCAGATTGCTACTCTCCTCTAGAACAAGTATTTTGTATTTTGAAATTCCTTTTCATCTTGTATCATGGCCCACCACCAAGATCTGAATGGATTCATATTTATCCATATTTATTTAGGACTCAGTATACTTATGTGAAGTCAAGGCTTTAGAGCTATATCATATAAAGCAAAAACAGAGATAAAGATATAGATAAATACTTACCTTTGACTCTTCTGAATTTATCCTGGGTGAGAGCATACAACTCCAACAAGACAGTCAACAAACAGAACCCAGAAATGCTGAAGACCCAAGACCTCCACTGGTGGACAGTAACTGATCAGTTTATCCTAGGAGAGCAAAGGAGTCCTCTGATTGATCAGTTATAAGTGTAAAAGGCCAGCCCTTTTGCAAAAGATGAAAACTATTGGGGGAGGGGAAGGAATCAGAAATCTGGGAAGATAAGATCAAAGAAAAGTCTAGAGATGAGAAGGAGAGGGGCCAATATCCATACTGAAGTTTCAATGGTGGGCACAAAAGCAATGATAATTAGAAACTATCACCTACGGGAAACAGCAGAGACTAAGAGGGAAGAGCCTTGTCATCTGGGGATGAGGGACTCACCATGTACCTCCCCAATTTTAAACCACAGGGCACCTGTAGGACACATCACAGAAGAAAACTTCTGTTGTTCTACTCATCTTCTCTTTAGATGTTCTTTTTCTTTCTGTGTTTAACTATGCTTAATACCTTTTAATAGTCTTTTAAAATAGGGTTTATATACAGTAATTCAGACAGTTCCAAAGGTGTGCAGTGATGCCCTTATAGGAAGAAGTTTGGACACAGACATGCACAAACACAGAGGGATGAGCAGGTGAGGACACAGTAAGAAGGTGGCCAACAGCAAGCCAAGGAGAGAGGCCTCAGAAGAAGGCAAACCTGCTGACACCTTGATCTTGAGCTTCTAGCCCCCAGAACTGCGAGGAGATAAGATTCTGTTATTTGAGCCCCCCCACCCCACCCTGTCTGTGGTGCTTTGTTATGCGGCCGGAGCTGACTCATATGGCAGCCTTCAACCTCCTGTGACAGTCCCTCCCATTTTAGAATCTATAGTTCTTTTCCATACGGAGTGAAACCCTCCTCCCCATAACTACTTTAATTTCCGCTTGTTAGAGCAACCCAGAAGAAATCGGCTTCCACTTTCATGTGACAACCCTCAATTATTTGCAGAACCAAAGAATTTTAAAGCTACAAAGTATTTGAAGAGATCAGGGCAGGAGCTTCACCAGAGACGTACATCCCACTGCTGGAACACAAAGGCAACAGGGCAAGAGCTGGGGTTTTTATATCAACTATCAAAGTGTAAAAAGGAGGCTGACAACATTTAAAATATCCTTCGGGAGAAAAAAATAGAATTTAGTTTCTGGCATGCTGTAACCCGGTTCTTGGATAGAGTGATTAGAGGATACAGTATTAAGAGCTCTTGATCTGCTCCTTCATTTTCGCTTTTTCAGGAAACAGAAGCTGGGAGAGCATTAGGAGTGCAAGCAAGGTAGGCAGGGAGGAAGGGATGCCCCTGGGAGATAAATGGGGGAGAAATGAGAATTAGGCAGGGAAAGCCTTCAGAGCACGATGATAATCTGACAACTGGGGAAGGAGAGGAGGAAGAAGTGGGATCTGGCAGAGAGCCTTGACTGTGTTGCAGTCCTCAGAGTTTTGCTCAATCCAACTGTAACTGAGCAGGACCCTATTGTCATCAATGACCATCTGAAATCTGTAATGGTGTTTGCAACTGCTTTGCTGTATAATGATTTAAAGGATTTTTCTCATGCTCCTGCTGACCAGGGTTAGGCTGGAGAGGAGGGAGGCTTGGGGGGTCCACCCAACCTCCATATGTTGCTGCATGCTGGGATCATGCTCAGTGCCCTGCTCTTGCCCCCAGTGCCCTCCTCTTGACCCCAGCACCTCAAAAAAGGCAGCTGGATGTCTTGTGCAGCTTGTTGTTCATAACTTGCCCCAAATGCTCATGTCTGCCTTGTTTTTGACCCCTGGTAGTTTCCTTGTATCCTGTTGTTCAAGCTGCAGGCCTCAGCCTGCTTATAAGGCTAAAAGCACTTATCAACCTGACTTTAAACTACACAAGTTTTTCTCTAGAGCTCTTTTCCATGGAGCCCCTTCCTACGCATACTTTGTTCTAGGTACAAGAATATTAAGAGAGTCCCAAAGCCAGAGGTGAACTTCATACCCAGCAGAGGGAAGGGGACCACTGCACCTGCACAAACAAGAACAACTTTGTGACAATTTGCTACCCTACGCAATCTCTATGGAAACTAGTCCTGCCTCTTGAACTCTTGAACTTTTACTATAAAACACCCTGCCTTCTCTCACCAGCAGGCTCACAGTCTTAGAGGCATTAGCCCACTGTGACTTCCTTTGCCTGGCAAAGAAATAAAGCTGCCTTTTCTACTTCATCCTAACTCTGTCCTCAAGTCTCAGTTCAGGAAGTGGGGTCCAGAGGCTGTGTTTCAGCAACACAACTAAGAGTTTGGTGACTGCCCATGAGAGGAGTCCTACACTGGGCAGAAACGGCCAGGCCCTTGTGCACCCTCTGAGCCCAGGCATGGGCTGGGGGCTGCTTGCTCACAGGGTGGCTTCATCCGAAAGCTGAATGGACCCTTAAGAGGCTGCAGCTGGAGGCTTCCAGTCACCTACATTCCTCATTGCTGAAGGGCAAGTTCTTCTTGAAGCACAGTCTCAGCTCTGTACCTCCATGGCTGCACATCCAGCCACACACTGGCTCTTCTGGCAGTCCTTGGGTTTTAACGTATGAGTGTGCTGTGATGGAAAGTTGAGCAAGACATTACCTCCTTTATCTGTCTCTGCACATCTAGTGATCCAGCTTGAGACTGCACTGGGTTTTCTAGCAGCCTGATCGCCCTGTTGGTTTATAATTAGCTCACAAGTAAGCGTACCCCACTTACCCACATCTCCCTCCTCCCTTTTTGTGTTGCTGATTTCAGTGCTCAAATATAGGCATTGATATTGTGGCCAAGACTTCCAAGTCATATTTCAACAGCCACTGATGCACATGTCAAGATTTTTACACAGAGACATTTTCTTTTTTACTTGTAAAGAAAAACAATCCACACAATTATACAAGTAGAAGATTCTTTAGTTTTGTCCCTGAATTTAAGAGAGTTTACACAGGCCTTTAGTTAAATGGAGATAGATTAGTGGGGACCTAGTAAATCATCACGAATATAATAGGTGAAGTCAAACCCCATTCTAATCATAGTTATAAACTCGCAGAGAATGAACAGTTTTCTCCATTAGAACTTCTAACAAAACAGGTTTCATATAACAAGTATTTACATCTTAACTTACAAGTGATTATTTCTTAGACCTACTAAAAATAACTTCTTAGTCTATTAAAAAAAAGACCCTTCATCATTCTTAACAAGAACTTTAGAAAATAATGTGATGCTAACAAGATACAAAATAAATATAGCTTTAACTTAAGCTTTATGGTAACAGGTTTGTAAATATTTGGTAACCTTTCTGATTTATAAAGAGACTAATCACTGGCTGAAAGCTTATCATCTCAAAGAACCTGTATCAAATGCCCCCATTCTTTTAATTTTTAAAAAATTAAACTGCTACCTGTGGTTTCTGCCTTCAGTTATAAACTTCTGCCACATTTAAATAAAATTATATGGGGCTTATAATTTTCTGTTTCCCATGGCTGATGGTACTAGTTGGATCCCTGTTCAATTTAATCCCAGTGTCAAGCTGAAATTTGTTGTACTGATTTGAGTGGGCTGTGTCTTTACAATAATACGGTAATAGTCTATGCATAGTCTCCAAGTGACATCAGTGAAACTGATACCCAGTTACTGGGAAGCAGTAACTGTGATGCAGAACTTCCCCTCTTGTCTGCTCTTTGAATTATCCTTATTTGTAGTAGGTTTGGCAAAAGCACACCTGATTTTTCATTTTTGTTGTAACCTCACCTTGTCTAATGCAATGTCATACCCACACTTATTCTTACATTTTTTACTTATTGTTGTTTAAAGCTTCTTTGATATCAGTATCTGTTTGATATCAGTATCTGTCTTGGAAGTGAGTTTTCTCTGCTGTTTTGTATCTTTCCAATTTTTCTTATATTCCTAGAGTCCTCTTGCCAAGCAATATTAAATCTTTGTCCCAGATCATCTTGGCAAGAATCAAAGTTACCAACAATGCCATAATGTTAAATAAATCCTTAAAAACTAGAGAACATGAAACCTGGGGTCAGAAAACCTGGCCTTGAGTTTACTCTATTTTTCATCTGACCTGGGACAGGTAATTTAAACTCTCCAAACTTCTATTTTCACAACTGTAAAATTGTGGTAATAATACCTTGTGAAGATCACATAAATAGCAGTTAATATCTGCCAGGTAATTACTAAGTACCAGCCTCTGGTCTAAGGGCTTAAAAGTATTAACTCATTTGACCTTTACAACCTGATGATAGTATTATTTAGATTAACTATTTAGAAGAAGAAAATGAAGCCCAAAGAGAATTCAAAAAAGAAAACGGGCCCAAGGTCACATAGACTGAAAGTTGTAGAACTGAGATTTGACATGTTGGGGAGGAAAAATTTTTCCTCTACCCTCTTATGTTCACACACTGGGGGTCTGTTAATTAAACTAACAAAACACATATTAACAGGAGAAAGGCAAACAATTTTAATAATATTTACACGCATGAGAGTTCACAATAAAGAAGTGAAGTTCAAAAATGTAGTTAGACTCAGGGGTTTAATATATCATTTTAACAAAGGAAACGGGGTTTTGGCTTTAGGGGTGATAAATCAAAGGGAAGTCACTAGGAAATATAGGGGAGAACTAATGGAAAATAAGGGCTATTTTTAATAAGGTCAGTTTGTGCAAAGGTGCCTTAGTTTCAGCTCCCTGTCTCCAGTGACAGGAGGTGCTCTGGTCTGGTATGTGGATAACATCTTCTCAAAGAGAAATTTACTCCCTGCTTTTAGGCAGATGAGGGAGGACAGGGGACTCTTTCTGCATCTATTGATTCTCAATTGCCTTCAGTTCAAAATAATCCTCATGCCAAATGGCACATTTTGGGGGTGGTCTATTCTGATCTTCAGAAGCTAAGCAGCCTGACTCCAGAACCTGTATTCTTGATCACAACACTGTATCACCTCCGTTAAAATATCTCTTAATGACATTTATTAACTATAAAGTGCTGAACACTTATGTTCTCCAACACATTTTGTTCTATGTATTATAATTCATACAGTCTGTACAAATGCAGCAGGATGTATTTATAAATGTGTTACAGGGCATTTTGCTACTCATTGGCTAACTAGCTACTCCACTAAAGCACAGTTAGATGAGTCAAACTACATTAGTAAACAGAGTGGGATAAACCTAACTAGTGATGCCCAAACTTGGTTGAGCATCAACAGTCAAACTGTGATGGACTGCAAATTCTCAGGTCCCACCCCAGAGCTACTGAATTCTTAGGGAGGAGCCAGCAATCTCTATTAACAGTAACAACAAAAGACCCCCAAGATGACTCTGGGGACCAGTTAGATTTGGGAATGATGAGACTGGCAGATGTCTTGAGATCCTTTACCACGAACTGATTCCATGAATCCCCAAGAAGCTTTCTGGCTCAGTGGTCAATTTGAAGCACTTTTCTTTGTCCATTTTATTATATTTATTAATACTGTTTTTGGTAGGGAGAGGTAATTAGGTTTATTTATTTATTTTTAATGGTGGTACTAGAGATTGATCCCAGGACCCCATGCATGCTAGGTATGCACTCTACCATTGAGCTATAGCCCACTCTCCGCAATTTGAAACACTTTTCAACAGTCTAAATTGTCACATAATTCAGGCAGCTCACTTCATGAATAACTGAACATTCTCTAGGAAGTATATAAGCTACGTAAGGAATGTCTCCTACAAAACACTGGAGGCAGGACTGACTCATCTGTGATTTGTCACAACGATCGTCCTGAGAATTAGAAGGCTGGTTGGTTACATTCTGGGTTTTCTACCATCACAGACAAAAAAGCACCTTGTCTACTTATTATGTGCAATGCTTTTTGTGGTAAGCCACATACAAATAAATACTAAAAATCTTTATTCCAATGTTAAACTGGGTTTAATAAATGGTTTGTAGAACTAAATAAAACTGCTGTTAGAAGGGAATGATTTTGTCTATCATACAAATGTTACAAAAGCTATTCCAACACTGTAGTTTCAAAAAGGTATCATTAAATGCAGCTAAATATGAAAAGCCATTTTCACAGGATTTAAGGTTGACAGCAGGCTGACCAGGAGGTCAAGGTAAAGAGTGAGGGACCAAAAAAAATATTCCACATGGTAGAGTCATAGATGTGATGTTTAACTCTTCCTGTTTTGTCACTCTTCATAACATATGATTTGTAAAAAGGGACTAACATTTTTATAATTTGGACAAAGAAGAATGTATAACACCAAAGGGGTTCAGTAATAAATACTGTGCTTTCACCTGAGACACACACCCCTTAAAACCTTCCCTCCCCAGAGGCAACCACCAGTACTTACCTCATTCCAGAAATGTTGTGAGTGTGTGTGCGTGTCCCTCTGTGGTGAAGCCCAGGGCTCTCTGGCATCAGGCTGCCTGAGTTTGAAGCCCGGCTCAACCACTAGCTGCACCACTAACCAAGCTCAGGTTTATTACTTGTCAAAAGGGAATAGAATCTACTTCACAGGGTTGTTGGCGGAATAAATTAATTAATGCATATAAAGTGCTTGGAACTGAGCCTGGCCTATTTCAAGCACTTGTAAGCACTTGGACCTCCCACCCCTCTTCACAGCAGCGATGTTCCCCACCAACCCCTCCATGTGCCAAGATTTACCATCCCCTCCCCTGGCCCTGCCCCAGGACAGAAACCTATTCCATAATCAAGATTTTGCTTTTACAGACAAACTTGCACCAAAACTTCCAGCATATGAGTCCTTCACCACATGGGTCAGTGTACCTGGAGGGAAAATTCTGGAAGAATTACTGGGTACGGCATCCACCATTCAGACCAACACCAAAGAGGGAACAGATGAGGCTGTGAGTGAGTGAGTACAAAATACACTTTTCCATCTGCTCTCCGGAGTAAAGGGAAATGATTGTACAACCTGTGATCATAACCTCCTAACCTCAAAAAAGATCAGTAAGAAGATGGTATATAGACAGGACCAGCAGACCTGTGTGAGGCAGGGACTTCAGTGCTTAAGGCGTTCTTGATTCCTGGTGATGGTCTTTTCAGAAGATTGTCACTGCCTCTCAGGCAACCACACACTCGCCAGGGGAGGCACCCCTTCACGACGCCCTCTCGGTCCCAGTCACCAGCTCTGGAATATTCTCTCACCCATGTGTTCAGGCTGATGTCAACCATGAGTCCCGTCTGGGGCCAGATGTGAAGAGCAAGATACTAACACAGCCAAGATCACATCACCAGCAGGTCACTCAGCCACAGATCCGATCACGGAGGGCTGCCCTGGGAGAAGTCTTAGTGATCAGAGAAAGGGACTCCATCTTTCAGATGCAGAAACTGAGGCCCAGGAATATGTGATTTGCCCAAAGTCTTAGAACACACACTTCCTGACTGTCTTTCTAGTAATCTTTCCCCCTGGCCTGAAATGATACTCCTGAGTGGAGTACTGCAGCATCCTGAGTGGAGGATGTGAGTGAAACTGCAGGAAAATGCATCTTGCCACAGAAAACTTACCTTGGCCTGACCTCGTATTTTTGGCCAATGTGAGGAGGTGCTGGGGACCGGCTAGCTGAATAACCCCAGGCAGCCGGCAGGGAGGCAGAACATTAGGATGAAGCATTCTTATTTCCCTCCCTTAAAATTTTTTTACTATACAAAATGTTTGGTGTATGTCAAGTGGAGGAAACCGCTCACCACACTCTTGTGTACTTGCCCCACCTGCTCTGCCGACACAACCCCCACTTCCTCCATGTTGAGGGAGGCTCTCCTAAAGCCCTCCCAGGCCCACTTTCCGGGGGCGCTTCTGTCCTCTGTGCCTGTGATTCTTGTAGCAGCTCATCCTTTGAGCCTTTTGTTGGTGCCATCATTAAAATAAATGCGACTCTGAACTGCAAGAACCGAATCAGTGTAAAAATGCATCACTTCGGGAAAACTGCTGATCTACTGGCCCATAGCTGCAGGGGCTTTAGGCATTAGACCTTTTTAAAATTTCATTCTTATTTTTTATTGAATTTACAATGTTAGTTTCAGGTATATATCAAAGCGATTAAGTTATACCTATACATACATACATACATTTTTTTCAGTTTCTTTTCCATTACAGCTCATTACAAGAAATTGAATATAGTTCCCTGTGCTGTACAGTAGGTCCCTGTTGTTACTTTAGGCATCAGACCTTTAATGCCACAGAGAAAACACACAATGGATGATGCTCGTTTCTGGTTATACTGGACATTTGTCACTATGCTTAGGAGTTGTCTGTGAACGACACCATTCCTGACTGCCTGGCATCTCCCAACAGCACTGGGGACAATGCAAACCGCTCTTGCCTGGAGACAGTGCACTATTTCTGGTCATTTGTCTCCAGTGCCAAACGTCTTTGCTCCTCTCTTCAGTACAACACCACCAAAATATGAGGTGATGAAAGAGTGGAAGAACAGGCAAGGGTCGTGAAATGGTTGGGGTTTTTTTCTAATTGTTTTTATTTCACAGTTCTGGGCAAAAAAAAAAAAAAAAAAAAAAAAAAAGAACGATTTCTGACTTCCAAACAAGACGGCAGGCTGAATGTGCTCATTAGCCTCCCCGTCTTCCTAAATCCTCAGTGAAGGAATTTATTTTTAACAAAGTCGTTAACAGTGAGGACAGAGAAAGTGAAAAAGAAACAAACAAACAAACAAACACAGTTTTGGAAGCTGGGAAGGATACATAGAACAAACTGATTTTCTAGAACCAAGAATTCTGTATTGTAAACCAGCAGTAGAGAAAGCTGAGAAATAACCTGACTACCTCTAGGGGCTCCTCCACCAAACTGTCGATTTCATCTAGAGGAGGTGAATGAGGGGCTAAGTGCAGGATGAGAGGAGACCCTTAAGAAGCAAGTCCCGTTTCCTTCCTGTTTGCCTCCGGGCTGCGGAATACCAGACAGAGTTGAGGGCAGGGTTGCCAGATCACAGGCAGAGAGATGAAGTGGAGGGTCACAGGCAGAATATTACAACTTCAGCCACTTTCTCCTGAGCCCTGTGTCTACCTCCCAAACCCTGGCAGGAATCATTCTATCCTCCAAGCAGTATTATAATATCAGACCAATCTGATCTGATCGAGAGATGCTTACACAGGGACCTCATGTAAACCAAGCCACTTCCCCCCAACCCTGATGCCAACTGTCAACAAGCCCCCATACACATAGGGCATCCAATTAATCCTATGAGGCTCCCTCTGATCAGAGAGCCAGCTCCCCAGTTACTAGAGGGAAGCTCCCCAATAACAGAGAGTTGTCAGAACGAACAAACAGAAAGCAGAGAATCTGGGGAAAACAGACACCATGAAGCCAGAGCAAGAGCAAGAGTGACTATTATATAATCCCCAGAAATGTACAAGAGATACTGAATCATCGATCAACAGAGATAGGGTGCCACTTTAAAAAATCATAGAACACAAAAGAGGTCCTGAAAAGCAAAAGCAGAAGAGCACAAATAAAAACCTAACAGAAAATTTAAGAGATGCATTTCAAGGAATCTTCCAGAAAGCAAAGCAAAAAGACAGAGGTAGAAAATAAAGATAAGAAAACAGAGGCCCAATCCAGGATTCTCAACTACCAAGTCATGGAAATTCTGGAAAGAGAACAGAAAAAAATCACTGAAGTAAGAAAAATCACCAGAGAAATAACCCAAGAAAATCTCCCAGAACTGAAGTATCTAAATCTTCAGATTGACATGAGGGGTTACCCATCCTTTATGCAAGGGCCCATTTAATCAGATTGCCTCCCTAATCTCTAAATATGAACAACTGAACACAGGGGCAGGTTTTGATTTGTAGGAGAAAGGAAGGAAAGGGGAAGAATGTAGCTCTAGAAAATAGAACTCTTTGTGAAGTCAGACAGAGAAAGACAAACATCATAAGATACAACTTATATGTGGAATCTAAAAAAATGACACAAATGAACTTACTCACAAAACAGAAACAGACTCACAGACATAGAAAACAAACTGTTATCAAAGTGGAAAGGCTGGGGAGGGATTAATTAGGAGTTTGGGATTAACAGATACAAACTACTATACAAAAGGGAGATAAGCAACAAGCACCTACTGTATAGCACAGGATGCTACATTCAATGTCTTATAATAATCTGTAATGGAAAAGAATCTGAAAAAAAACATATATATACATAAAACTGAATCACTTTGCTGTACACCTGAAACTAGTACAACATTGTAAATCAACTATACTTCATTTTAAAACATTTAAAAAAAGAAAATGGGACACTTTGGAAGAGAGGTGGGCCAGTTCAGCAGCTTCATCAGGAAGCAGGGCTAGGATGAGGGTTGTCAGCACGTAGGCATCTATGGAGATGGAGGAGTGAGGGAGAGACTCACATGTGCGGCCTTGTCAAAAATTTTCGAAATTTTTTCTAGTGTTTCTGGTTTTGCCAGTAGAAAAATGGTGAGGAAATTCTTTTCCACAGGTTTTGTTTGTTTGTTTGTTTGTTTAACCAGCTCAATGGTGATAGTATCAGGCATACAACAGACTGAAAAGATGTTTGTGGGTCAGCTTTTAAACTTTGCCATGAATTGCAATGTAAAATGGTACACTTGTGTTGGAAAGCCATTTAGAGTTTCCCAAGATAATTAAAACAGGTGTTCACAAAAAGACTTGTGTGGGAATGTTCATCCCAGCATTATTCATAATAGCCCCAAACTGGAAACAACCCAAGTATCACCATCTATTGAAATAAATTGTGGTATATCCATACAATGGAATCCTGTTCAGCAAACAAAACAAAACGAAACAAACTGACTTACGAGCATGCACAGCAATATGCCTGAGTCTCAGAGACATTGTGCTCAAAGGAGTGAGATGCAAGGAATACATGCTACATGAATCCATTTATATGAAGTTCTGGAATAGGCAAAACTCATGTATTTATAGAAAGCAGATCAGTGATTGCCTGGGACTTGGCCTGGGGGCAGATTAACAAAGGAATTTTTTTTTTTGAGTGGTGAGAATGTATTCTACATCTTGATGTGGAATGATTACACGGTGTATATAGTTGTCAAAACACACTTAACTATGCATTTCAAGTGAATGTATTTTAAATAAAGTATACCTTAGGGAAAAAAAAATCTTTAGATTGAAACGTCCTTTCCGGTGCCCAGGACTCACACTAAGACATATCACCCTGAACTTTCAGGTCACTGGGGACAAGAAGAAGATCCTAAAAGCTTCCTGGAGGGAGAACACGTTTACTATGAAGGATCAAGAATCAGAAGAGCACGCTTCTGAGCAGTAGCAGCATTGGAAGTGTGAGATAATGGAGAAATGCCAGCAGAATTCAAAGGAAGATGACATCTAACTCGGAGCCTCATACCTTGCCCAGCTACCAACCAAACAGAAGGACAGAATCAAGACATTTTTAGGCCTTAAAAGCATTTACCTTCCAGGTAGCTTACTGGACAATGCATTCTACCAAAACAATAGTTAACCGAAAAATAGCTAAGATTCCAATACAAGAGAAAGATGAGGGAATTCTCAGCCTGATGGTGAAAAGATATCCTTAGATAGCAACTTGTACAGCTGGTTCGGAGATCAACCAGTCTCGCTGGGAGCATGTTACAAGATTCCTGGTGAGATTTCTTTTAAAAGTGAAGGAAGGAAGGAAATGCTGAGAGGAGATTTATACAAACTGGGGAGAGTTTGTGGATAAGACTATAGAAAACTCAGGCTGTTAAGAATGATCATTATTAACTCCAGTTAAAACAAAAATTGAATAGAAAAGGAATATAATCAGAATATATTATATAGCTCATATATCAATGGCATTTATACAGTCCTAGGAATACAACACTGGATATTGTTCTAACCAAAATTATACTATTGCTGTATTCGGAGGATAGGGGCACAGGGGTGTGAGCAGGAAAGAGTTAAATCCTCATATCCCCAAAAGCAGGAAGTCAACAAGTACTGCTTAAGGCTGAAAAAGAAAGAAATATCAATAGAAAGGTGTTATGTAAAGAGGTGACGACAAAGAAAAGTAATCAATTAAAGGACTAAAACAGTGATCCCTAAGAGTGCGAAGTTGATGGTGGGGTTGGGGGAACTATTGTTTTTCAGTAGTTCTATTTATCTGTGCATGAAATTCTATACATGTATCACTGTAATCAAAATTAAAATTAAATTTAAAAAACTATGAAAAAGAGAAGTTCACAAATAGCCAAGTAGAATGGACATGTCACTCTCACATTTCAGGCTTGATTTCCCACAGGTTTCTTGGACTTTAGTTTGGAAACACTTATCAGTATTTGCACACCTGTTCCTGTGCAAACTGCAGTAAGCTTTATGAGTCATATGGCATGAGCTATAACATGGTAATATTGGGAGGGGTCTTAGAAGGTAGTGAGCCCAGAGATTCTCAAGTAGGGGGACAAGGAGGTAGGAGGCAGAGTTTTTATAACATTACCAAAGGGGTGTTGGAAAATACCTGTGATACAGGACAACTGATCAAACTTTGGAAAGCATTAGGCTAAGTGAAAGTCGCCAGTCTCAAGAGGCTACATACTGTATCAGTTCATTTATATGACATTCTGGAAAAAAGCAAACTGTAGCACAGAGAACAGATGAGTGGTTGCACGGGACTGGGAATGCCAGAGGGTACTGACTATGAAGGAGCACTGGGGGCTTCTAGGGGTGAGAGTAGTTCCAGAACTATAGACATTTGTCAAAACTCACAGAACTAAACAGGGTGAATTTACTGCATGTAAATAATTCCTCAATAACCTGTACTTTAGAAAAATCATATAGAAAGCAATTGAAAATATCCATGTGTCTGTGAACTGAGGAATGAATAAATAAAATGTGGTACACCTACATGATGGAATATTATTCTCCCATAAAGAAGAACAAAATCCTGACACAGGCTACAACATGGCTGAAACTTGCAAACTTTGTCCTAAAATCAGCTAGCAACAAAGGCCACATAGTGCATGATTCCACTTACATGGACTGTCCAGAAGAGGTAAGTCCATAGAGACAGGAAGTACATGAGCGGTTTCCCAGGGCTCGAGGAGGGGAAAGTGAGCAGTGATGGCCAATGGGTATAGGATTTCTTTTGGGACTGATGAAAATACTCAAAAATTCAATAATGGCGAATGATGGCAAATTCTGTGAATATCCTGTTAGTCACTGAGCTGTACACTTTGAAAGGGGGAATCTTATTGTGTATGTGAATTACATCTCAATAAAGCTGTTTGAAAAGATCAATGTGTTAGAACAGACCCTTTTAAATGGGGCTGGTGGAGCTGCCCACTGGGATAGCACTGCTGTAAAGTTATTTACCTCTACATCTTAAGAGCTTAAGAACTCATAGTCTTTGTCCAATAACCACCTTCTAAAATTCCATCTTTAGCAAATAGCCAGAGATGTGGAAACAATGATGTCGACTCACTGAGTAAAGGCTGAGTATGATGAAACCACACAACAGAATATGGTACAGACAATGAAAATAAGTTTTTTGAAAGAAATTTGGCACCTGAAATTTTATATACAGTACAAGTGGAAAACCATAATTGGATAATTTGCAGTATTACATGAAATTCATAAGACTAAATTACAGCTGATCCTTGAATAACTGAGGTTTGAACTGCCTGGGTCCACTAATATGTGACTTTTTTGCAATAGTAAATACTATAATACTACACCACCCACAGGTGTTTGGATCTGCAGATGCAGAACCTGGGATACAGAGGACTGACTACAATTTATACACAGAGTTCTAACTGTGTAGGGGGTCAGAGAATGGGTACACATAATCCGCGAGTTGTTCAAAGATCAACTATATGTTGGAAGACATCAATTATGATAATTAATCATTTATAATGGTAAACATTTAGTGAAAATATTATTTGATCATTAAAAACAGAATAGGAAATTTAAGAAGTTCAGATTGACTAAGCTTTCTGAGTGAAAATAAACTCAGGCCTTATGTTGGCTAGAATATTATGCTAACTTTTTTTCATACTGCTGTAAAAATCAGGGATAAGACAAAATTCTTTTTAAACCAAAAGTATAAAAGCAGTATAATTTGTCCAAGGATTAATCATGTTTATTAACATTACCTGCACTTAACCTTATACAATTTCTCTGCATTTATGTACCAAAACCCTAAAAATCTTTATATTGTTGCAAAGTTCCGAAGTTTTCTTAGTATTTTCTTTATTTTTCAGCCTGATAACAACTTGTATTTTTCTTGCTTTTTTAATCTTATAACCTAACAAGCAAGGCAGGCCAATACTTCACCTTATGGAGATTAACACATGTTTGTATAAATCAAGATAACGTAATTCAAGAGTACTTAAGAAAGAAATAAATTTTAATTCCACATGCTTATGAATGCTGGTCCATTGAAAAATTTAAGCACTTGATAAACTGCAACTCAGAGAATTTTTAAAATCCTGTTTATCCAGCTCTAGAAATCAATCAGAATAGGAGCCCTTTTAATTTAGGAGACTTTATAGTCTAATTTATTAACCTCCCCCAAAGGTAGCCAAAGATAACAAAAATCGATCTGTTCAGAAATGCCCCCCAAATCCCACAATGGAAAACAATCTCCGTAGGCAAGATAAGGTACCTCCAAAGGTACGCGTAGCTAATTCCTGCTACTTTGTTCTGTGCTGTTTTCTGTTGTACTTGTTTGGAAATGATGTTAGTCAAATCAAGGGCTCAAATTTATGATTTATTTCAACTTTGTTACCAAAGCACTTCTAGAACGAGGGAGTAAAGACCTGCAAACATCTGCTCTTCCATAAAAGCAACAAAAACACCAGCAAAAATAGTCAAGATCTACTTTTTCAGAACTCTGGAAATTAACCAAAGACTTGCAACAATCTAAAGGGTGTTTATTCAAGAAAATGGGCTGAATCTTGGTAAGAATAATGATCTGTGTGCCATTTTAACTGGTCCTACTCCACACCCACTCTCTGCAGCTCCGCAGTAGCCTTGAAACCCACCAGACTTGGAATCACAGTCATTGTGGAAATTAGCAGCCTATCAACCAGTGGAAGGGGAAGAATGGCTCTGGAGCTCCCCCAAAGTATTTCCAGAGAACTGTCACTGTGTGACCTGTCTGGCAGCTCCCTTGTCCCTCACACAATGGCCATGGACACAGCAGAGCAGGACCAGACTTGGCCAGGAAGTAGAATCAGTGCTCAAGATACAGAGTTTAATTGGTGCATAATGAGGACACTCACCAGAGGGACCAAAAGAAGGTGAGCCAGGGTGCAGGGGGTCTAGGCGAGGTACACGCATAAGCTGCATCTTCCTCCAGGCTCCCATGGACACGTGAGCAGAACTCAGCGGGCCCTCCAGGAAGAGCTGTCAAAGGATAATTCAGAGAAATGAGTTTAGTTAAAAGCCCAGCTGCAACTGAACTCGTATACAAGGGAGATCAATTGTCTGTAGATCAAGTGTCACTGAACAAAGTCAGGGCAAGGTTTATGAAGTGAAAGTCGCAGACCATCTGTGGACCAGAGATTGCTCTTAATTTTTTTGTCTTCGGTCAAGCTGATTAGCTGAAAACTATCAAGGAAGGCAATTTGCCCTGGAGAAGATAGACATGCTTAAAAGGGAAGGCAATTTTACTTATTTATGGGTTTTCCAAGAAAGCTTGTGATTTCAGCTGTGGATGGATGTGGTATGTCCATGTATGTGTTGTGGAGACTAAGTACTGGTACACTGACACCTATGCCTTAGGCCAGACGGCATTGTTTTCTCAAAGGTATTTCCTGCTAGTATGGTGGTTAAGAGCACATGCTTTCAGGGGGCCGGGGTATAGCTCAATGGTAGAGGGTATGCTTAGGATGCACGGCGTCCTAGGTGCAATCCCCAGTACCTCCATTAAAAAAAAAAAAAGAGCACATGCTTGGAGTCTATTAGACCAGACTTGTCATTTCTTACCTGGGTAACACTGAACATTAACTTCCTCATCTGAAAATGGAGACAGTGACATCTATATTAAAGTGCTATTGGTACAATTAAGGCAGATGTTTGCAACATTTACTGTTTAAGACAGTGTCTCCCACATAAGAAACACTTAACAAATGGTAGCCTTTATTATAAACTTTGGGAATAGCTCACTGTGCCAACCAGGGTCCAATCAGAAGAAGAAACTACACAATAATCCAAACAAGGAGAGTTTAATATGAAGAATTATTAACTATAATGGGGAATTAGCTACTAAAGGATGAAGAGAACCCTAAAGAATACAAGAAAAGAAGGTGTAGGGAGCAGCCCCTACCTCCAGGGTCCAGGCAGAGCATCTAACAAAGGAAGAAACCTGAAAGGGGGACCCTTCTCCAGCCAAGGCTGAGATATAGACTGTGTTGAAGAGGGAAGGGCCACGTCCACTAAGAGATGGACTTGCTAAGGTTCCACGCCAGTAGAACTCAATGAGTATCTGCCCTTTGGGATGCCAGGGAAAAAAAGCCCCCAGGGAGATGCTGCGTTGTGGAAATCGCTGGGAATCCACCCTGGAGGTGGAGACCCCACGTGTCCTGTAACCATAGGAACAAGCAGCAAAGAAGCCTCTTGCTATGGAGCCATTTTGTTTGAATTTCTTCTAACAAGTGAGTCTGTATTACTTTAATAAAAATAGAAGAGAGAGAAAGCTAGAGTTGGAATTCCTGTGTTGCAAGTCCCAGCTTGCTCATGCAGTAGGTGTGTAACCTGGGGCAAGTGTCTTAACTTTCCTGGGTTTCAATTTTCATCTCAATAAAAGGGGTAGTAATCATAACTCCCTTTTTGTGAGGATTAAGTATGTTACTGTCTGTACAGTGCCAAGGAAAGGACAGGCCATGAGTTAGCACTTAGTCTACTGGCTATTAGAAAATAATTATTGTTATCATCATAGTTATAGTATAATCATTATAATTACAAGTTACTAAATATTAATATATTAGCAAGCTGTTGTGTTATTCTTTCCAGATAATTTCTTAATCTAAAGTAGTACAATGCTCCAGGTGCTTTGTGACTGTGCATTTTGAGACATATTTTTAGATTAAGATCCTAAAATATTTTTATATTTTACAATTCCAAAAGACATGAAATCTGAGTATCTTGAATCATTAATCTGAGGAAGCACAGAAATGGGTGTTTTATAACAAATATCCAAACACTGGGCAGATCTTCAGTAAAAAGACTTACAAAGGACTCTACTTAGTTATAATTATCTTTGCGCAATAATTTATTCCTAACAACTTTAAAAACAATTGAAAAAACAATGTCCTCAGAGGAAATCCTTAAAGCTCCAGCTCTTTAGTTTTTGTTACAGTTATCTGTTGTACTGCCATGCTTTGGAATGGATTCATTTTCTTTGGAACATAGTAAAAACGGGTTTCTCTTTCTGCAGGTAGGCCTCTTAAAAATTGTATCTTCCTTCTTACAGAGAACGTGCAGGAACAGTAGCCAGGCTGTGAAGCCTTCCAGCACGTCCCGGTGGCCCCTCTTCTCCCTTCTTTCCACATAGACCTTGGTGGATGCCCAAAGGAGCAAGGCTCACAGCCACGGCCAGCTCTCACTCAAGGAGCAGAGAATCCTCCCCACAAGTCACAGGGACCCAGGGACTGCATCAGGATAGATATTAATTCGTGTCTGTCTCTTCCTGCTGTATTGTCTCTCTTCTCCGTTCCAAGGAAGCAAGAGCCTGCCTTTCATTACACCGAGGGTTCATTAGTGGTTTGGGGGATGCTGAGCCAAAAGCAAAAACACCAGCATCCAGCAGAGACTCCCCATCCGCTTCTGTGGCTGTGAAAGCCCAAGGCCCCGGGAGGTGATGAGCTGGAATGAGGAAGGGCTGGGAGAGGCGCAAGGGAGGAAGAGGTGATTTGAGGTTCCCCTAAAACAGGACCAGGGTATGGTTTGAGGATTTCTGCATTTAGCAGACGCTCCGGGAGTGCCAGCACCAAGGGGTTGGGGGTGGATTTCAAACATGGAGAATGGGGTGCAGACAGCACCCCACATGGGAGTGGCAGGGGGGTCCCCTCAGATGGTGCTGAGGACAGTGGCATGGGCTGTGGTAAGGACACTAGTCTAACTGCCCACTTACCTCAGAGGACCCTGAGTACAGCTGCCAGTGTCCTGAAGATGCCCCAGGCACCCGGATTTGACCCTTTGCTGCTGATCTGTTTCCATCCTCTGAGATCTGAATATTCTGATTTGTAACTCCTGGCAGGTTTCCTTAATCTAGTAGTTAAAAAAGAAGAAAACCATAGGAATTAGCTGGTAAGAAGCAAAGACACACAGTGGCTTATACATTTAGCCACACACAGATTTAATAAACGTGTAGTTTAAGCTGATAAACACAACTAATCCCATGAATTTGTATCACACAGGTGTGACTTTAGTTTTACTGCCAACTCCTTCCTCTTGTGGCATTAATAGCTTTCCAACTTCAATTTTTTCCTGTGTTTTAATTTTTTAAGTTGATTCAATGGTTTATCATTTGAGGAAATAATCGCCAGTTTAACTTTCCTTTATTTCCCATTTTTAAAGTTTCTAGTTTGTTCAGTGCTATTCCACTGAACAATGCTTAATCTCTTACTTTGTTCCTTTACTAAATCCTTTATGAGACCTATCTTATATCTTCCTTCTGCTTTCTTCTTAATATATTTAGAGAAACATGTTTTCTTCTAAATAACATTTTGCACTCATGAATCTTGGTGGGCCGAGTTTGTGTCTTTAAAATAGGATGTTAGTAATTTTTGTGAATTTTCTGTAACTCCAGTGCTATGGTGGGGAGTGTTTTTCAATGCTGTGGGGCATTAGTTAAGGCTCTTCTGGTTACTGGGTAACTTATGCAGAAACAGAAAGCATGAGAAGGATTCTGCGACAGCTCTTGTTAGCAAAGAGCTGAACAGCCAGCTCTCAGATGCAGATGCCTGGCTTCCCGCCTCCCTTTGCTTTAATGGGCTCTGCTGAGAAAGCAAGTCAAGCTTCCAGATCTCGCTGTGCCAGGTTTAAGTACCTGGGAGAGAAAATCCGGTTGGCCGAGCTTGGGTTAGGTGTCTGCTTCTGGGTCCAAGGGGAAGAACAGCACTGAGGGTCATGGGGGTCACGGAATAAAGAATTGTGAGTTGTGCAGCTGCCTCTGTGGATGCAGTGGAGTGACTGTCACTTCCTGCTAAGGCCTTTGGCCAGCTAACTTCTCTCTGCTTCTGTTTTCTCATCTGTAAAATGAGGATCATAACAACACCTGCTTCAGAAGCTTTCATGTAGTGAAAATTAAATGAGTTAATATTTGTAAACATACACACACACAGAACGGTAATAAGCCTGGAACACAAGGCATCATCTAAGGGTTTGCTCTTATATTTCTAATTTTATCAACATATGTGCTGTCTGCATATTCTTTTAATTTACTTGAAACTTCTCAACCTAACATACGATTATTTGGAGTGTTGAGAGTCATGTACACCGTTAAAAGGTAGATCCTCTCATTTTTCAAGTAGTTCTCAAACTCTGCTAATTCCACCTTATTAGTGATGTTTTTCAGCTCTGTGATTTTTTTTAAAAAAATTGTTCTTTTTTGTGTTTGATCTGCTATATTCTGAAGCGAAGTACTAAGGAATCCTAATAGAGGGTCACTTATTTCTTCCTGGGTAACTGTCACCTTCGCATTTATATATTTTGCTGTTATGAAATGTGTGGCACCTGATGAAGATCGCCGTTTTCATTACTTACTGCACCTCTTTATCATTCTAACGTGCCGACCTGGTTATTTCCTCTGGCTTTTGCTTAAAGTCTGTTCGTCAGAGATCATTATTAAAAACTCCCATCTTTCTTACATCTTCACAGGCATTAATTTTAGTTTGCCTTTTTACTTGAAATGAGTCTTTGGACATCATCCCAAACTCATTAACTCTTTAGGCTTGGTTTTAAATTCACTCAGTGACTCTTTTTAGAGGATTCAGTCCATGTTGTAACTGTCCCGTGGCACTACATTTCATCATAATGTGAGTTTTACTTCGTTGAGATGGTCTTTCTGTAACCCGATGTCAGCTGGCTCTTTGCCAACTTTGTCCTTGTTGCTGGCTCTGCATTTAGCCCGGCACTGCCTGCCTGGATGCAGAACTCAGCGGTGCCTCAAATAATCTGTCATGCACATGCACCAGTACATGCGCACAGGCACCCATACCATCCATCCCCCTCTCCGTCCAACAGGACCACCAGTGTCCACAGGTGCTCTCCTGCTGATGGGGGATGACACCAGGGCAGACCACGTGGGTCTTCTCCCAGGGTGCTGTCATCTTGCTCCCTTTACCACCCTCCTTCTTAGTTATCTTTCACCTGGGTGCTTCTGATCTCACCTCCCACCCCGAGCACTTAATAAAGCATTTATTCCAAAACCATTCTTTGAGTTTATTCTTCTTAATCCTCTTATATTTGTGTCATTAAATTTCAGATATTATAAAATAGATATTTCCTTATTTCTTTCATGTGAGACCAAGACCTGTAATTATTTAAATGACCTCATAGTGGAAATCCTTGTGCCACAAAGTGTGGTTCATGGTCCAACAGCATCAGCATAACCTGGGAGCCTGTCAGGGTCTTGGGTCCCACCCCAGACTTACAGAAACAGACTCTGCATCTGAACAAGATCACCAGATGATTCTCATACATATAAAAGTTTGAGAATATCTAGTCTAATGAACTTTTTAGTGCTACCAATTTTAATAAATTTGGCACATGACAAATAGAACTTACCATCTTCTTTACTTCTTAAAAGCCCAGTCATCTAAGTCAGAAGCCTTGGGGACAGTCTTACCTGTCCCACCTTACAAGTCCAGTCAATGACCTGCTGATTCTTTTTCCTTAATATAACGCATATCCATGCCATGATCTCTCTTCCAGTCCCACTGCATCCAGGCCCTCAGTTTTCCTCCTGGATTGCTGTGTCACCTTCCTTCCTACCCTCCTAGCCTACAGTCTGTTCCTCTTAATGAGGCTAGAGTATTTTTCCAAAACTGCATATCTGATCCTACACTCCCCTGCCTGAGATCCTTCAACACTCCCCATTGCCTTCAGACTTAGATCCAAACTCTTCACATGGACTACAAGAACCTTCTTATCCAAACCCTGCCTACCTGTCCAGGTACACTCTCCTGTGCCCTAAGCTCCAGCCACACCTGCTTCATGTTCATGTTCTATGTCCCTGAATGTGGATTCTCTTCCCTCTGCCTAGAATTTCCTTTTCTTTACCTGGAAAATTCCTCTCTACTCTAGAAATTTGGGGTTAGGTGTCTCCTCCCCTGAGAAGCCTTTTCTTTCTAGGTCTGGGGTGGGTGTCCCTTCCTTGCCTCTTCATATAACTTGAAGAGCACCTTGTTGTACCTGGTACAAACTCGTTTGCTTGTCCATCTTCCTTGTAAGCCTGTGGGCAATTTGAGGGCCAGGATTGCCAACTGGACCTCTGAATGCCAGCTTCTAGAATGAATCCTGGCTCCTAGTAGGCACTCAGTAGATGGCTGTTGAATAAATAAATAGGACTTGTTATTTATGGATTTTAAAAAATGGTTTGAAGTTCCTTTTGAGAGACACTTATTCATTATCTTCTTCCTATTTTGTTAAATCATTAATATCAGTGCTTTTAAATCTTTTTAGTTCCTTTTTTTATACCTTGTTGTTACATATTGCATTTTCCATTAAGACAAAAGATAATAATTTGCACCACTGAATTTCATCCATTAGTCACAGGGACAAATTTATCTTTTCTCTGAGTCTACATTTGAGATGCAAATTAAATTGTCCATTTTTAATGATCCTTGAAATGAATGATCTTTAATGGTAGCCTTTTCTGTTCTTGAGGATTTACAAATGTTGCTCTTCTACTTCCAAAGCAGATCAGCTTGACAGGGTAACTGACCTCAGATGGTAATGTCTGGTCCTAAATCGCTCTGTAAATGTCTTTCCTGATTTTTCTTTTGTAAAACTGAGGCTTCTTGTCTTTGTGTCTCTGAATGACAGCCGCCTCACTCTGCTGCCTGTGTTAATTTTTTTAAAAAAAATATTGTTTAGTTACAGAACATAATGGTAGAGAAAAACCCCATTTATGACAGTAACAAACAAGAGAAACTACTCAGGAATAAATTTAACAAGCTATGCTATGGCACTGAAGGTCTGAAATTCCATCTGCTACCTTGGTATCTTTGAACTTCAAGGGGTCCCAAAGGCTGGGCCATAAGTTCTTCAGCCCTTGCAGGATATCCAGAGGGAAAGGCTCCTCCCGTTATCCAGATAAGCCAATCACATCCCTTTATGCAAACAAGTCTCTTTCCTTTATTCAAACAAGCCAATCACATCTTCCTGTGGAACCAAGGGACACCTCACTCTCTAGCTACTACGAAGCCTGCCTCCCTCATCTCCCAAGTACAACCCCCGTGTGGTCCTGCAAGGCCTGTGGTGCTCTCCTCCCCGGGGCTGTGAGTGTGTAAACTGCTGTCCATCTTATCCGTCCAGGATCAGTGTTACGCGTTCAGTGATCACACACTACCCAGGGTGGGGAAATCCCTCCTTTACCAGTGTGGTGAACAGGTGATCTGAACAGAAAAGTGCAAAGACTAACTGAAGAAGGTTTTAAAACCCTCCTGATAGACACAGACATAGGTAGACAACAGGCAGTCTCGTCCCAGTGTCTTGAGAACTTATTCCACCTTTCCTCTCCACGGCACAATCCAATTTTATCAATTCTGGTGGGGAATCCCCCTCTTTTCCCTGGAAGTCAGTTCCATAGAGCCTAACTACCCTTAGGATACCATTCTCTCAAAACTGTTCCTAAGAGTCAGCTGCATTAAGAGGGGGGATTTCTGTCACAATCCCAGAGGAATTACAAAGCCTTAATTCCAGTTATAAGCAAAAACAATGCTGCCTCTTATTAAAGAAATATCAAGCCTCAACAGACATAAGAATAAGGGCTTATTTTTGCAGGGGTGATAATGGTAAAGGTGAGGAGGTTGAGAATTTGGGAGCAAAGAGCTTTCCCGATTTCTCTGGGATCATGATCTTTGTTTCATACAGACCTGGCATCCCTGAGGTGGTCTTCCCTTTCCCCTGGCCTGGCATTGAGCCCTTTAGAGACATCGTGGGTATGCAAAGAATGTGAACTTCCAGACAAACTTAGTATGGGTTTGAATATACGACAACTATTACTGAAGACCTACAGAATGCCAGGCTTACTGCCATATCCTGATGAAATAGCATTAAGCCCCACACACAAAGGCTGCAGGCATGTTTCTTCCTTTCTCATATTTTCCCAAAATGAAAATGACTTCACTGTTGTTTATGATAACAAAGAAAATACATATTATACAGAAAATTCAAACACTACAAAAAATACAAAGAAGAAAAATAAATTGGTCCCTTTTCTTAGTTAACCTGAAAACATGGAGGTAAGTTACAACACCTACCTCACAAGATTGTTGAGAGGGTTCAATGAGAGAACACACAAGGGCTCCTCAAAAGCAGGTGTATTTACTCAGAAGCAAACAGCTCAAGCTTCAGGTTTCCCTATTAGCACAAGCTCCTTCTGAGGCCCCTAGTAATGGGTTCCCTTGCTCACCAAATTTTGTAAAATTTGCATAAGTAATATACTTCTGTATTCTTTTCCTTCAGGTCACCACCGCCCTGCTGCCCCCAACCCCGAACTGGATAACTTTCAAGGGCCACGACAACTGGCACTTGCCCTGCTAAAAACTGTAGTTACTTTACTTCCTTTGGTAAACAGCAAAGTCGTATTTTCCATCCACTAGGAGAGGCCAGTGGAAACATGTGAGGCCACCGTGACTTTGCAGGGCTCAGCCCGGGCGCCGTTTCCCATTTTTATCTGACCCGTGAGGATTACGACGTACCCACGTCCCCCTGAGGGAAGCCCTCCCGCTCATTCTCCCAGCAGCCACAGCGGCGGCGGCGGCAGCCTCCTGGGAAGGAGTCGGCCGTGTGCCCCAACCCCGCGACGCCGGATGTGCGTCATCAACGTAGGACGCAAGTGCCCCGCCCCCTCCCCTGCCTGGAGACAACTGAAAAGAGCTTTAGCTGTCTGCACTTTGAATGAACAAAGTAAGGGATGGTTTCTTTTTACCACCTGTGTGATGAACCTCTGAAACCAGCAACTCATCATTAAATCTTAGGTTGGAGGAAGCTGAGGGAAACGACTCCGTTTCAGTGCAGAAAACCAATACGAGCTTGTTTTTATTTGCTTCAAAAGATTGTTCTGGTCATTAAGGACCCACGGGGAGGGAGAGTCTTCCTGCAAAGCTAATTGTCTTCAGGCTCCGGCATCTCCATGGCTCGGGCGGGGCCGTGATGAGGTGTTGGGCCTTCTTTTCAGTCCCCATGTGGACAAGTTAACTTTGCTCCTAACACAGTTAAGAACTGCACCTGGACTTAAGCCGTATTAAAAAAAGGCATGTCACTGATCCCTAGTGGGTCTGAGTACATCCATCAGCACAACTGGAAAAACAACTGAAAAGGACATGATTGGAGGAGGGTATTGCTCAGTGGTGGAATGCAGTGCTTAGCATGCACGAAGTCCTGGGTTCAATCCCAAGTTCCTATGTTAAAATAAATAAAACCACATGATTCATTGATCTTGGGTTTTCAGCACTCTCTTTGTAGATGAAGGGCAGAATTGAGGGACTTTTGAGGACCCAAGAGAGGAGAACTAAATAAGGACATATTGTAAATTGGGAATCTTCTTTTAGTTTTTGTTAGAAGGGCAATAAACAGCCATTTTTTAAAAAGGAGTACCAGTACTTGGGTCTACTTCAGAAGGAATTTCTGGCGTAAAAAAAAAAAAAAAAGCAAGCTGTAAAGGCACATATAGAATGATCCCAATTTATAAAACAGCTCAAACCCCTTGTGTATGTCTATGTATACGTGTGTAGAGGTCTCACCCATTTGTAGAGAAACAGTGTTAACATGAATTACTGGGTGGGGGTGGGGAGCAACTGACATAAGGCTACAGGGAGGAGGAGAAACCTGAAAAAGAAAAAGTCTGCACCAAAAAAAAAACAAAAACCCAAGGAAAAGAACATGTATATGTATTATTTGGGGGTCTCTAGAGAAAGAGAATCAATAGGATTAATTACTTTCTTAATTGTAGGTATTGGCTCAGGCATTATGGAGGCCAGGGCAAGTCTGCTGTCTGCCATCTGGAGAACCAAGAAAGCTGGTGGTGTAATTCAATCCCAGCTCAAGCAGAGAGCAAGAGCTCACCTTTCCTGCCTTTTTGTTCTATTCAGGCCCCCAGTGGAGTGGCTGATGCCCACCTGCGCACTGGGAGGGCCATCTTCTCTACTCAGTCCACCAATTCAAGTGCTGATCTTGTCCAGACACACCCTCACAGACACACCCAGAAATGATGTTTTACCAGCAGTCTGGGCATCGCTTAGCCCAGTCAAGTTGACATGTAAAATTAACCATCACAGCATATAATAGTTGACATTAGGTACTGAATGTTTAGAAAGATTTTTTTTTCTTTTTGCAAAATCCTCCAATGTGGTAAATTTTCAAAATAATTTTAAGTAAATAGCAGCCGAGGATGTAAGCCTTACCAAGGTGATGTTGTTAATTACATTATCTGTCCCAACAATGGAGGAGGGTCAGAAGAGATGATAGAAACACACTAATAATTAGCCCAGGAATGAATCATTCCCCTTGAGAATCCTTTGCTATCTTCTCTGCCCCAAGGGCTCTAATGCATGATGATCAGCATTCCTTCTCCATTTTGGCTCTGAAAGTTGACCATGGAAGGATGCAGGTGTGGTCATGACCAGTAACAGGGAACAGCAGCCACTTTATACACCTCACTGAAGAGGTGCTGAGGTGTTTCTAACATAATTGATATCTTTTTTAGAAACAGCTTCAATACAGGTTAGTATTTTTTCTCCGAAATGATGAAACTCTAAAGTCATTGTTCTCTAACTCTTTAAAGCAGTGACGCGCCTCTGCTGCCCCCTCAAGGTACTCACATATTTCTCCGGGGAGACAGATTTTTCAATAACCAAAAATACCACCCCAAAGAGAATATAAAAACTATACATAAGCTGCTCACAGTGCAGTATCGATTTTAAAAAAAAAATAGTAATATTATCTTCCACACACATATTTAGTGGAGTGGTTGTTATGTCCCATGAGCATAATTCAGGGATGATGTATCTTTACAAAGTATAATTTAAAAATGTATTTTGTGTACTCTTTAAGGTAAAAGAGCAAAACTTTTCTTCCTAATGTTGTTAGGTTTTAAGATATCCACATTATCAGTTTTCCACCATTAAGTTCCATTTTGATGATTATTTTACTGTGTCCACCATCACCCTATCAACTAAATTTTTGTTCTGAAAGAAAAGAGTTTATTAGACATTGTAAAATGTCAGCTTTAGGTCATGTAAGTTACTGGTGATCAGTACTGTAAACAGGCCCCACTCTGGTTATGTAAGCATGACGTATCTGTGGGAGGGATGGGGAGAGAGCCGGCCTGGCCGTGTACCCATCCTTTGCCAGAACTTCTGCACTTCTGACCTCACTGAATTCTCATAGCCACCTAGCAAAGCAGGTATTTCCCCATCTGCCAATGAGCAAGCTGAGGTAGAGAGGTTGTGATACCAAGTAATCTTCCAAATCCACACAACTAATAAAGAGGGTACATGCAATTCAAATCCAGGTTGGACTGACTTTAAAGTTCATGCTTTTTCCTCATCAAAAAGTCTACAAATAACAAATGTTGGTGAGGGTGTGGAGAAAAGGGAAAACTTGTGCACTGTTGGTGGGAATATAAATTGGTGCAGCCGCTATGGAAAACAGTATGGGGGTTCCTCAAAAAACTAAAAATAGAACTACCATATGATCCAGCCATTCTATTCCTGGGTACATATCCAAAGAAAATGAAAACATTAATTTGAAAAGATAGGTGCACCCAGTGTTCACAGTAGCATTATTTACAATTGCCAAGATACAGAAGGAACCCAAGCATTTATCAACAGATGAAAGGATAAAGAAGATGTGGTATAAATATACAATGGAATATTGTTCATCCATAAAAATGAAATTCTGCCATTAGCAACAATGTAGATGGACCTAGAGAGTATTATGCTTAATGAAATGTCAGACAGAGAAAAACATTGTAAGTTATCGTTTATATGTGGAATCAAACAGTGAAACAAATGAATGTATATAGCAAAACAGAAATAGACTCACAGGTATAGAAAACAAAATAGTGAATTCCAGTGGGGAGAGTGATGGAGGGAGGGACAAGAAAGGGGAATGGGATTAGGAGATACAAATTACTATGTATAAAATAGATAAGGAACAGGATATATTGTACAGCACAGCGAACTGTAGCCATTATTTTATAATAACTTAAAATGGAGTGTAATCTATAAAAATATTGAATCACTATGCTGTACACCTGAAACAAATATAATATTGTAAATCAGCTGTACTTCAATTAAAGAGATTGAGGTTGAAAAATAGTCCATGCTTTTTTCAATACTGTGCACTATGATCTGTACAAAAATACACACATTCATTCTTTCATTCACTCTTCTGTTTTCCATTCATCCTTCCAGTCAAGCAATTCATCGAGTACCTGCTCTTTGTGAGCCCTGAAGATAGGAGTTAAAAATCATGCATTCTAGTGTGAAGGCAGATCTGACTCAAGTACCCCCAAGCTCAGATGTTGGTGCACACAACGTAAATACTCTTAACACTGCTAAACTCTACCTTAAAAATGATAACTTTAAAGTTGCGCGTATTTTACCATCACAAAAAAATTCAATTAAAGAAATGGGACACAAAGAAAAAAAAAAGCAGGCTGAAAGAGTACAGAATGGGATACTGAAATATTGGTAAATTCATGAAGCTGCTGTCATGCTGAGGGCTGAGCTAACTGCTGTCATGCTGAGGGCTGAGCTAACTGGGATATGAATACCCCAGGAAGTAGCTACCAGGCCAGGGCTGAGGAGCACAAAGGAAGGGCTGGGACAGCCAGAACCAGAGCACAGAAGAGGGGTCCAAAGGATGATGCCAGACTCCTGGGGGGCAGAGTGGGGTGGAGGCACATGCATGCTGCAGTCAGGGAAACTGGAGCTTGACGTTGTTACCTTCTTCTGCCACTAGAGGGGTGCTCCCCAGAGCTGGAATGGGAAGCATACCCCTTCTCTCTCCTCCATGTGTCCCACCAGCACCTTCCATTCGTCAGGTCCTAACAGAAGCCAGCTAGCAACTGAGTCCTCCAAAATGCACTTAGCAAGGTCCCAGCTCCAGTATCAGAAGAGAGCAAAGATAAGCTGGGAGCTGAGAGACCCTAAGTAAATAACTAGCACAATCAGCGAAGCTCCAATATGGACATTATAGTAGTTACCAGTGTAGCAATGTTAGATTTCCTGAAAGTGACTATACTGCAAATATGTAAGGAAATGTCTTGATTCTTTGGAGAGAGATGCTGTAATAATAAGGAACGAAGGGTTATAATTTTGCAACTCATTCTTGTTAAAGGAAAAGTTATTCATGACACTTGCTGGAGGAGGTAAGGCAGATGTTATGCAAGGGCACCACTGTGATAGGTGACAGGTCTTGCAGTGGGGGAGAGATTGCGCCCAACTCTGACTCGAGCAAGGACAGGAGGTAATTTACAGCCAAGGAGCCGGGTTGGGATGTGTGGAGGGGAAACTACTCAGCGGAAACATCAGGGAGGGGTAAGCAGGGTTTTGGCTGAACCAACCAATATAGAATTCTTGCAGAAGGCAGTCTGGGTGATCACACATCACCTGGGAGGTGGTGGAGGACGTGGAACCTGATCAGGTACCAAGGGTAGGTAAACGGACTTGGCAGGATTCTTGCTAAAACGGGACAATGCAGAGGAACATGGAAGTCTGCAAGTCAAGGTGTAGGTGAAGGAGGGGGCTTGGAGGAGCCTGATTAGAGATTAGTCAAGGAGTCGTCATCATTCTCAAGGGATTCAGAAGGGAGAGAAAATCTCACAATATGTTAAAATATGGATAAAAAACACATGGGGCTTTTTTGTACTTTTTTTTTCATTTTCTTGTAAATTGAAAATTATTTTAAAATAAAAAGTAAAAAATTCCCACAAACCTGTACTGTTCTGTGGTCTTTGTCTGGTTCATGTCTTCAAGCATCTCACCCGCTGAGCCATGTTCTTCTTGCTGAGTTTTGTTCACCTAATCCGACAGAGGAATCACTGCACTGTATTTCTCCTAAGTAGAACAAAACTCCTCCAACCTCTACGACTGCATCGCAAACCTCGGCCAAGAAAAAGTGTCTCCTGAGCTTCACTTACGAGTACCATCTACATACGTGCCACACCCTCAAAGCAATGGTGCCTCCGTTTACATAAGTTAAAAAGTCAACCCAGGGACTTTTCGAAAGTTTTGTTTTTTAAGAAAGTTTTAAAATTATCATAAATGAAAAACCAGTATCACTTGCTATTACAAAGAGCAGGCAACCACAAAAATAAATACTTGAAAAACAGAATGTTATTAAATTTTTTAAAAATAAAAGGAAATAAATAGGATAATTGATTTGTGAAAATGCATACTTGAAAAGATGCTCCCTAAAGAGAGCGGAACGTTTCATGCTGCTTTAGTAATGAAAGGATATTTAGCCTGATGTCACTTCAAGATGAAATGAGGTAAATCAATATAACAATCGAGCTGTAACATTTTGATGGTAACCAGTACTGCACATTAACAATTTATATACCTTCATTTATTGGAAAGGGCAAAAGATATTTAAACTCCATTTTTAACAGAGTTGGATATTTAGAATTAATTCCTAGCCAAAATGATATTACTTTTATTCCAAAAAGGTTATTTGAATATGTATAACCCTGGAAGGATACATAAAAATAGATAATTTTTTCTTCTGGGGAGAATGTTTTAAAAAAATCATTTTCAGATAATCTAATTATGTTGGAATTTTATTATAAACTTACTGCAAGGCAAAGACCTCAAGAAGACCAATTTCAAAGATCCTTTTACAGCAGAGGTATTTAGAGGCCAAAAAAAAAAAAAAATTAGGTTGGATACTCACTTATTAGCAATAAAAAAAAAAGGATAACCCAAATGTCCTGGTAAAGGATTCAGGCTGGGTTACCTAGGTGGGTGGATCATTTCTGACTAACCTTAACCCAACTGATACCCACAGAAAGACATGCATGCATTTCATCAGGAATGCTAATTTCCTTCCAGAAGGAGATTATGAATTGCATAAAGCAGAAATGTTCTGGTGGGACCAAGGCTGTATATTTTTCTTCCACAAGGAAAGCCTTGTGGAGGTGTGGTGAGGGGTGGAGGTGGCTGAGGGGCAAGTGTGGGAAGAGGCTTTGCACTGATGTTTTATAAATCTTAAATTTTGAACCAGATACAGGTGGTCCTTTTTAATTTTAAAAAATTAAAGGCTCTCCAGAATTTGGGCCTTTTCTCAAAATACCCACATATTTTGTAACGTCTGAAAACTAAAGGAAGAGGGAGGGTTCCTTCCTTACTCAGCGGCTCCTTTCTGATTTGAGAAAGTATGTCAAGGGTCTTTTCATCAATAATGAAAATATTTCCAGCAAAATGTTCAGAAGCAGGAAGCTCAGACTATTAGTAGGCTCTCAATCGTGGCTGGTTTCTGGAATGTTTGCATGATGAGGGGCTGAACCCCAGGGCCTGGGTGTAGCTGTCACAATAGACACAGCCCATGTCCCCCCTCCTCCTGCCCAGCACTCAGCACTCTGGTTTACATTATTCTGTTGAATCCTCATCAGAACTCTCCCCAGAAACAAATCAGAGAAAGCCTGTGGAGCATCTAAAAGAAACTGTACGGAATTAACAATCTCTTCTAGACAGCTCAAAGGCCAAGATGGGACATTTGCAATGAAATCAGGTTCTGGAAAGAAGCAAACGCCCTCCTTATGCTGTGTAATAAAGCAGAAGTGGGTGCACAGGGACACAGTCCTTACCTGCAGGTGGAGGCAGTTTTCAGACAGGAAGCCTGTGGGTCCGGGACTCCCTTATGAGGTGGGGAGTTGGGGCCGAAAGTATCTGGTGAGATTCGGATGTGGGGATGGAATCGGGCCCCACTGCCTGTCCCTCCAGCTCTGCAGGCCCTCGGAATGACCTCGAGGAGCTGGCCGCCACACTGAGCTGGGCTGCATGGGGGAAGCAAGTTCCTGCAGGGTGAGGGGGTCCCTGAAGGCCAGCGAAGGGCCCCTCACTCACACCTCGGCTGACAGAGACCATGAAGTTTCTAACTTGGGAGGGAAGCAAGGGGCGATCCCTTTTGCAAAACAAAAAAATGAATTAGTACCCTCACAAACAACCTTCATTCTGCCTTCCCATCCTTCACTCCTGCTCTTGTAAGCCACTGCTCTCTTAAGAAACGATTAGTTATTATTTCAATCCATTATGTGTCAAATTTCTGTTGCTACTTTGTATACTTACTTTCTTCTTGAAATGGCAGCTACAATGTGAGCTTCTTCTGTCTTATGGCTTATTGATCATTTACAATAGTGGTAACCTTTCCCCATGAGGCCCAACTCACGAACACTAAAAACATTGATGCACTGTATTTTCCCTAAAACAGAACTCTCTTTTGTGGCCCTTTAATAGTGAACTTTAAATGTGTGTGCTTTTAAGCAAATGCAGTAGAGTCATAATCTTATACATACTTTATTTCCTGGTCAAAGGGGGCTTTATTTTAATAGCTGTTTAAAACTGCACACTGTTCCTGCGAGGGGGGAGTTGGAGAAAACTCCAGGAGCGTGAAATTAAATGGCAAGCAGCAATCACACACAGTGGGGACAGACACAAACCCCAGACCACCAGCCCCACGAGGAGGTGAAACCAGACTGTAACTGCACTTGGGGTTGGGGCCAAGTTTCTAAATAGGCTACAGTTTAGCACATTTTCCCTTTACTGTCAACCCAATAATGACTTGGTAGCAACACCCTCCCTGGCCGGAACCAGACGTGTGGGGAGAGGGCTGAGACCCAGCCTTCCTGGCCTTCTGACCCTGCTGGCTCCTCCACCCTCCAAGGCAGCACATGTTACGTACTGGTCCCAAATGCTCCACCGTGGGCATCTCTGGGACACAGCCCCAAGGCAGTCCCAATCATGGTGGCAAGGCTGGAGAGAACGCCTTGACCCAGGGAGGGCTTTCCCATGACTAGGAGAGGGTAGATTGTGTGTCCGATGCAGTTTGCTAGAGCACCTGGGTTGAGGCCACTGGACACACAGCCTAATTTGTACTGTCTAATGGCTGTTACTTCCCTGATTTCCTGTATTACACACTCTGCTCCCTCTGCTCTTCCTTGCTCTAGAATTCCAGGATGCGTTCCCAACTGCAGGCAGACCGTGTTTTGCTCGGCACTTGCGCTCAGGCCATCGCAGGTTTTGTTACATGGCTTAACTCAATTCTTGACTGGATTCTTGTTTGGTAGTAAGTACTGCTTCCATTGCCCATGGAGTATTTTAGGACATTGTTAATCAATTGCAAAAACAAATGCAATCCAAGTTTAATTCCATCTCTTCAAACACGAGTACTCACTCCTAACAGCCAACTTGCACTGCCAGGCACCGATTTAGGTGCTTCATACCTATTACTACCTCAAGCCTCACAGCCACCTCATGCAGGGGGCACTGTTGAACTGTTTTACAAGTGAGGACCGAGGCACAGAGGTTAAGGAGTTCACCAAGGGCCCAGACTGGTAAGCAGTGGGGCAGGGTGACGAGAGGGCAGGTGGCCAGCTCTCCACGCCCTCGTGTGGCAGCTGCAGTGACCTCATCCTGCACAGGCGCCAGGTTCTGGTCAGTGTTCCAGAGGGCAGAAGTCCCTGGTGACCTGGAGTCCAGGGTACAGAACCGACCAGTGTTTGCACTCAGTCCAGCTGAACTTCTTTCCCAGCTGGGGACAAACTGCTGTTTTTCCAGGCGGTAGTGCAGATGAGGTAATGGGTGCACTGAGGGGCCATGCCACATGCAGGTCAGGATCTTCAAACACCAGCCACTCAGTGCCACGCAAGTAAAATTGAGTTTCCATTGGCCAAATATGTTCAGAGTACAAGTCCACTGACTCTGCAAAGCGTCTGCTGTTTCCCACAACTTTCTAGGCTTTATCTCAACACTGAGGCTCATCAGGGAATTTGCAAAAAAAAAAAAAATGCTCGAATTACTTTGAAAAATTGAGGGAATTTCAGTAATGATGATCGCCAACACCATGCCTGGCTTTTAAATTCTTTTAAATCCTCTATAATGTAGGTACTATTACTATTCCTATTTTAAAGAGAAGGCAACCAAGGCACAGAGGTTAACATGTCCAAGGTCTCAGTACACGTAGAGTGATTTTAGAACTCAAGCAGTCAAAGGTTTTAATTAGGTGTCAGCAAATTATGGCCAGCCTATTTCTCTAGGGTTTACTGAGACACAGCCACACCCATTTGCTGAGCATTGTCTAAAACAGCAGCTAAGTAGTCGTGACAGAGCATACAGAGCTAAAACATTGACTGTTCAGAGTTCTTTATAGAAAAACTTTGCTGACCCCTGGTCTTCACCATTCAATACCACCATCTTTCACTGGGTACCCTTAAGACTACCAGATGTTGTCAGGCTCTAATTCAAAATTTCTGCACTTTCTACCCATTTGTTATGAAAATCTCAGGCAAGTAGGGGAAATAATTTATAATCTATAGCAAATGGCACTGGTCTTGACGTGCACTACAATCTGGATGCTAGTCAAGAGAACAGAAATGTATATAGATCAAGAACCATACAATGAGTCAGAATCATCAAGGCACATTTCAGAGTTAGATTCTGCTACCTTAACTGGAATTTAAAAAAAACAATTTTTGTGTTGTTTTACATAAAAACTACATTGCACTTGCTTTGGGGTTCATTAAGAAATGAGTAATTAAGCTATAATTAATCTTCAGTGTTTGTATTCATCTACTCAAATATAAACAGAAAAAACATGCCCAAATAAAGCCTAGCAAATGACTGTCATGATTACAGGTGTGTGTTAAAAACAAAAAAGGGAGGGGCAGGGTAGGTGAATCAGTTCTGGATGGTTTGAGAGTTAACTGCCTACCTCCCCGCAACCTGGTCAGAATTTTGAGTGTTGGAAGGAGAAATCCAAGCCTGCTACTTGCAGATAATTTACTTTTTTCTAAAACAGTGGTCCTCATACTTTAAGGGCTGAGAACATAAAAGATGGCAGGTTTTGGCTATGACTTCTTTGAGGCAAACACTGGTAAAAGGAACACAGTGATTTCCGCCGAACAAGATGACAGCCAGACTGTTTGCCACAATACTCGTGGGCAGAATGAAGCAGTACTGATCACTAAGTAAATCATTTATGTGGTGCCTTAGCCTTTCAGATTGCTTGTAACTACAGACAGGCAATCACTTAAGATTAGATCATAAAGATATAATGCTTCCAGCACCGTAAATATGCACCCCCCTTATTCATTATGAGACCAGGTGCATCAAGAGTATTTGCTTATGTATTTACTGATGGTTTTTAGTCAAACTACAACTACAGAGTTAATAAAGTTGCCTCTCATTACACAAATGTCAAATGAGCTTTAAGACAATTTTACTTTAAAATTTACAGCATTAAAAAAATTTCCAAGTGAATTATGCTAAAAATTTCTAACACTTGTGCATGTAACTTAATCCTGTTACAAAACACCCAGAAAATTTAAGAGCCACACACATTTTTTCTCCTCCAGAAATAGCCCGAATTCATAAACGTATCATTACTGGCTGACACGTGAGGCCACTGGGCCACTAAATTTGGTACAAAAGGAAAAAAAAACATAAATTTTCATCTTGTCTATTAAAAATCTTTTCCCAGGTAATTCCAAATAACTGTAGGTTCATGTTACAGCCAGCTACCAGCCCTGGGTTTCAGGATCATGCCACATTAACTGTCTTTAATGCCAACGTTCCCTAATTAACTTGATTCAATTCACATTACTTGTTTTTCTACTTCTATTGAGAAGGATGCAGTCAGTCTGCAACTGGTTAATTTGCACCCAGTTACCTCTCTCAAGGATGAACTTTTTGGTACTTCTGACTTTTCCCACCGAGGTTTAAAGTGGAAGCTAGGAGGTTCTAACCCGTAAGTGCTTAGTATAGTGCACAGTGCTCTGCAAACATCAGATTCTCCAAAACACGTGTCCCCACCCTCTGCTCATACTTCCATGTCAACTTAGGCAGGCACACCACATTTTTAACATGTTTTAAGTATAGCAATAAAAAATAAAAACAAACCTAAATTGCTCCAGGTGATTGGCATGAGTACACAAATTGGCTTTTCAAACGGTATTCCATATACATAGAGAGGGGTTGTCCGTACTCCAACAGGAAAACAAGCTATAAAGCAGCTTTAAATACCACCCAACACACATTACAAGTCAAACTGGTACCCACTAAAGCAACAATCATGCTGGAGGAGTCTTTCAACATGGCGTCTGACCAGATACCAAAGTTTCTGGGCTGAAAACTGAAAATACACACAAAGGGTATTTGCTCCCAACCAAACCATCTCAATGTAATTTATTCTACTTTCTGTTCCATTTCAGATTCAGTTTCAATAAAGTAATGCAAATCATTTAAAGAAAAAACCTTTAATTTTAAATTCTGATCTAGGCATAAAATTCATTTGTGTATCACGGTTAAATTCAGTACAAACTATAAAAATGTTAACACTGGAGTTTCAACAGAAATCTAATAAGACCTCTTAAAAATTATTCAAAGAAACAATAGCAAGTCATTTACTGCTATGAGGTTAATACATAAAGGAAAAAACATTCACACATTTTACTGAATTTATCAGTAAATAATTTTAGCCATAATACTTATCATAAAATTAAAAGTTTAAAAGTTGTGTGTGGCTCCACAGCAATTACAATTTGCAATGAAAATACGAAGCCGAATCTTCATCTAACATGAACAACGCTAGCTGTAAAACCACTGGTTGAAATTTGCACACCGATTGCGAACAGAGTAGGCGTATCATAACTTAGCTTAAGTTAAAGTGGAAGATGGTAAAAACTAGAGGCTTTTATGTTTGAATTGCACAAAGAAAATATTAGGGGGAAATAAAATTCAGAGCCATCTTTATTACTTTAAAAAATATTCTTCTTCTTATATTAAAAACATTAAATGAATCAAAGCCAGACAGGACTGAGTTTTTACACATACTTCTGTTGTATTTCAATGCTGTTTATTGAGGAGTGAATGAGACCACTGCCAGACATGCCAACGACACTTCACATTCAAGGGCTGGAAGCTGAAAAGCTTTCCAAACTGAGTCACTGCATAAGCCTTTTGGGAAAGAGAACTGAAAGTGACATAAAATAACATCTTCATGCTTACTGTTCTTGTCTTCAGCATTTTGTCAATTTTTGGATCTCCTTTGCTGGGCAGAAGGCTTCATTCTACCCTACAAAAAGACTCACACTCCAATGAAGAGAATTAACACGAGGTGTGTAGCAATTTGTTTTAACACACATCTACACTGAACTGATCTTAAAGCTGTTTTGTCTTAAATCTCCTTTTATCTAATGAGAAAAATTAATTTTATTTCCCTTTCACCGTCACATGGGTGGGTTACACCAATAGAAAACTAGTCCTCAGTGCTGCTGCTGGGCTCGGGGGGCTGCCTCAGTGGTGTGACAGAAATCCATTTAAACACCATCCTGAAACGCACCGCGCGTCTCCTGCCGTTGGGGCTTTGCAGAGGAATGGCCTACACACAACTCTACCGTTCTCTTTTGCTCAAAAACAAAACAAAGAAACCTAAACAAAAGGGTAAACGTTTATTTGGAGTTATTTTCTGGTGGTGATATTAAGGCCCTTCAAGCAGAGTTCAGGAGCTCCTGTATGGCTGCCTGCTGCCCGGGACTGAGCTGCGCGATGCATTCAGCCCACAGTCCTCCGGAAGTCTAGGGGAAGAACATTTTCGCAGATTTAGATTCGGTGAAATGGTCACTGGGAAGTATTTTCATCATCACCATTAGATTATAATCATGACAAAATACTTTTCTTCCCAGTAAATTCGTTTGATGAACATCATTGTAAAAGCAAGAAACCTTTTCATTTCCATAAAGTTTCTTTCATTTACAGTAAGTTTTCTTCACTCATTTTTGCACTGATAAAGTTACATTTTAGCTTCAGATGACACATTCTGGTAACCTACATGCATGAATTTAGGTAGGAAAAGTCATTTTTAAAACTTTGGTAGCTGACAGCTTATTACTACTGAAACTTCATCCTATTATTTTCAAAGATTTGCAGAAAAACTTCTACGTAATGAGTATATACTAATAAGCACTACTGGAAGGTTCAGAGTGTCTCAAATTTAAGATGAAGGTTTTAGTTTTAATAAATTATGAGAATATATGTGTAGATTATATTAAGTACAATCCATCTGAGGCTTGATGACAAGAGAGTATAAAAATGAAATGTCCTTAGTTCATTGGATTTCTATTTCTTCTAATAGAGAAAAATACGAAAACAGAAACAAAACCAAAAAAACCCCAAATAACTTAGTTCTTCGTTCCCGATTTCACCAAATCGGCTTACCTGTACTTGGCGAACTACATTAGCCAGACGTTTGGCACAAGGATCTTCATGTTTAATTGCCTCGTGCATTTCGCCTTCTGCAATTATACTGAATATTTTGGGCAGATTGGTATTGTTTGGGCCGAGAACAATTGGGTGATTACTAACAAAAGAAAAGAAAACTGTTATAAAAGAAAATTCTAAGAAGAAATCACTCAAGCATTCACTTTCCTACAGCCTTCCCCCAACACTGAAGTTTGTTATTAGGTCTTCATACAACGATCATGCACTCACTAACACTAACTGCCTTTTAAATTCAGCAAGAGGAAACCAGCTAATTTTACTTATTAGCTTTCCAGTTTCTTCCCATGTAAATAATGAGAAACAAAACCAAAACCAACCAAACGAAAAAACTTACTTGGCTCATCACTGTTGGCTATTTTAAGGGTAAACAACAGAATGCTCTAAGTGCTTTAAAAATAATTTGACTTATTAAAAAAATGTTACAAAGAACAGTTTCATAACACAAATTTTACTTAATACAGCAAAATGGTTTCTAAAATACATTGGAAGTTGAAAAGGATATACAGGTGTTCAAATGTGAGCAGGGAAATAAACTCCAGTTAAGTTTTAATAGAAAGAAATCTAACAGTGATCTAATTACAATTCCAGTCTTCGTCATTAAGAAAATTCCAGAGCAGTTATTTCTAAAGGAGCTGATTAAACAGCACGATGGAGAACTGGTCACTGCAAAGGTGGGAACAGGTAAGGAGTCTCCAGGATGGCTGTCACACTCCTGGATGACGTTCTCAGTGGGAAGACTCACAGGATTTGTGTAAATAAGGACTTAAAACAGGCATGAAAGAACACAGCCATTGGCCCATTTCTACCAACTCCAGGAGACGAGTGGTGAAGCCCTTAAATTTATTCATGAGCTAAAAGCAGTAATTAATAGTGAGAGTCTAGATATGACTAATACTTCAGGGAAGCTGGACTTAGGAAAAAACAGACCACCACAGAACACGCCCTTGATTGAGCTCCTACAGCCCCCAGGTTGCCGCAACTCTTAGATCCATTCACCAGCACAAAACAGCATTAACACCAGTGGCCCGAGCGTGACCCCCATCTGGTGTACTCCCCTTACACCACTGATTTTTGAATCCAAAGAAAATCACCAGTATTCCAGACGGTCAAATAATAGGACTCACAATGTCCTTTGATCTCATTGTACTAATAAGTGATGTAAATTATACCTCAGTCAAGCTAGTGAGTGAAAGGATAAATGAACGAATGAGTGGGGTGTGAGACAATGTTAGCAGAGGATCTTCTCTAAACCTCATGTTCTATAATGCCTCATCTACTGAATTTAATTCCAAAAAGAATAACTCAAAATTAGATCTGATTATAACGCAATCTTAACAGTGATACAGCTTCTTAACCTGATCTGTAAAGGCAGCATTATCATAAATGTACACACCTGAGGGCTGTGCACAGGCAGCACCGTCTTATGTGCAGGGGAAGGAAATAAGGTCTATCCGGTCCCTTTCTTACCTTTCAATCAGGTCACACAGATAATTGAAAGTCTGGACAGCTTCTTCTTTATCCTCATGTAGTGGAAGCCAAGAGAGCCAGTGTGGGAGGACTTCTTCCACGTTCACACAGTCAGGCTTGAACTTCATAATTTTCCCCACTGCCGAGATGCAGTTCTCTGTAGCATTGACATTTTCTTTGGTCTTAGAATCAGCAGACTGAATAACCCTCACCAGCAGCGGAAGTGCTTCTAAAATAAGTGTTATAAAAAGTCAGTCAGGACCTCATATTTTCATGCAAATGATCATAAATATTTCTTTGTATCTTCGGTCCAGTTATGAATTACAGTGAAGAAATGTTAAAGTGTAAGAAATGTTTTGTTTTCTCGGCTACAGAATCCCAGACGAGGGGAAAGGGAGCCTGCCCGAGCGCGGGCAGGAGCACCGCTCTCTACTATTAGGGACCTGAGAGGTTAGCAGCCTTCAGATTTACACTCCCGATCACCTCAGGGTACTTAAAGCTTTTAAAAGTCATTTAGCCATATTCCTGCCCTGAACTTACAGGAACCCCAGTGAGTTTTAAAGCATACCCTCCCACGCCCCAAATGAACTGGACCCTGGGACTGGGTGAGGAGGCTGTGCTTCCACTCAGATTTCATTTCCATTTCTATGAGAATGAGGACAGCAAATTCCTAAGTGCTGTAGATGAGGTGTTTGAAAAAAGTAAAGAGAACAAAGCAGTTTACGGTGTTTGAGGGTACAGAAAAGAAAACAAGACAGGGACGACAGGGATGTCCGGGATGAAATGCATGTAACCAAATAAACACAAGTACCTGTACAAAAAGGACGGTAGTTGTCCCCACCGTACTGTGCCATGACTCCGAGGCCGTACGCAGCTGCTTGCCTGACTTCTGGGCTGTTGTCACACACATACTGGAGCATCGGCCTCAAGAAATATTCTGCGTATTTAAATGAGGCTGGACTACAGTGTTCTATGACATCATCAAAGATGCACAATCCCCACTGTCTGTCCGGCCATGGTCTATGTGGACACTACAAAAGAGAAACTCTTTTAGGCTTTGAACACTGGAGTACCTAAAGATTGTAAAGAAATATACATTCACTATAACTGTCATCTCACATCCCATGTGATTCCTGGTGTAGACAATGAAAAACAACATAGTAACAATCACTTCTTGTCAATAACAACCCTCAAACTACTACACTGATTTAACAAAGACAACTTTAGAAGAATTGTGTGATTTGTCACAGAGTTCCACAATCTGACATTACCAAGTATCAGGAAGAACTGACAGAAGAAGTAATGTAAATACATTCACTTTACAAAAGAGATGGGGCAATGCTGTGTGTAAAAAACACAATAGTAAAAGCTGCAGAGATTTAATTTTACAGTTACTGATTCAACAGGATGTCATATGTGCCTCAGTCTTTTTAAAAAATGTACTGCACTACTAAATATCATAACAAAATTTAAAGCTAAAAAAAGATAAACATGACTGCTTTTAATTTGTAATACATTAAAAAAAAATGGAACATAAAAGGCTATCATCCAGAATCCTTGATCGCTTGTTGTATATAACACGGATCATCACTGAGTTTTCTAGGGTCCACAGGGAAAAAAAAGGTAACCATTTTATTTCCAATTATTAAGCAGGGTACAAATACTCCGAAACAACAAAAAATCACTTGTATGTCTTCAGAATGTATTAGAAATTACCTGAACTATGGAAAAGCTAATTAGCAAACTTCAAGCACATACTGAGTGAGAAGACATCCAGGGCAATGCAGTAAACTTGGTGCAATTAAAGACGTACAGTGGAAAGGCTATGATTTCTAAGATCCATTTTAACTTGAAAGTCTAAGGTTTCAAATGCTGTAATGAAACATTTCCTGGTCAACTATCTAAAAACTGTCAAAGAGAGGTACCACTTACAATTAGGTTGACAATTAATGGAAGCAGCTGTTCAAACCATGGTAACACTTTTTCCCTGTAGCTGCTGAATATTGAGTGTAAAATGTCTGACACTTTGGTCAGAATATAAACATCATTATCATCCTAAGAAAAGAAAACAAACACACACATATACTTCACATATATTAAAAAGTATCCTCACTATTATTAAGACTAACATTTATTTTAAAAAATCTAAGAAATTAGAAAATCCAATTTCTCATCACTTTAAGGGCACAGCAAGAGTCCAGAGACCGAAGCTCCCTCAGTGAGTGGGCGTCACGTCTCCCATCTGCCCACGGAAAGAAAGGTGTGGCGAATACGTGCTTACTGCAAAGACTTTTCTTGGAATACATTTTAAAAACAGAAGGTTGAAAAATTATCCCAAACTTCAAAGTTGTGGAACAGAAATGTTTTTACTTTAGTATTTTGTTTGTTTCCTGCAAGAATGTTTCTAATTTTGGAGCAGGATGGTGGGGAGATGTGGGGCCAGTTACTTACAACACCTTATTCCTGGGAGCAATGAGAGTGTCAGCAGGTGAGCACCCTGCAGAGGACTGGGGACGACCTGCACGTGTCAGCACCGGTCCACCGGATGGCCATATGCCACACACTCTAGACCTTAAACACACAGCTGAAATGTTTGATGGTGTCAAGTGGTTTGATGGTGCGAGAACGGAGTAACAGGGTGAAGAAGAATTACGTCAACCGCCGCATGCAGGTCATTTACAAGGAAATTCGCACTATTCTGCAGGCCAGTGGAAAGACAGTTGATGTTACAGAAAGATCTGGCCTTAAGATTGTCAACCATGTGGCTCGAGGCAATTATTTACCATCTGAGTTTGAGTTCACTCATCCTTAAAGTGGTGAAACCACCACTAAATACAAACGGTCATTGTGAGGAGCATGTAGAAGAAAACACGAGGTCAACTCCAAAGAGCTGTTACATGAGGTGTTACAACAAAATGCCTACACACCCAAAACACAGATCAGCTGATTTCAAATTACTTATTCTCTGATAAATGAAATAAATGTCAGATTCTTCTGTTAAAGATTACTAACAAATACAACTTATGAGAAGTCAGATGAATCAGAAACTTTAACATTTAAAATCTTCCGGATGCAAACAGTCGTGTAAATTAAGTTCCAAAGGGAATGATTTACCTCATCTTGTAGTGACTCTTCCACCTGTTCATCATAGTCTTCATCTTGTCTTTTAACTAGAACACACCCAAATAAATGCCTTTTTAATGGTCGCCATAATAGTCAAGGATTACACTCAGAAACAAAAGCACAGGAACTTACCTTGCCGCAGTTCTTGATTTTTAAAATGTTCTTCAAGTTTAGCTTTCAGTATACCTCCCAACTCTTCAAAGTGCTCGTTATTAAGGCATCCATCTCCCATGACTTCAATGCACTAAAACAAGGTTGAGGAAAGCAAGCAACCCATAGGATTTAAGTGTTTTTAGAGTCAAAAGTTAAACTCTATTAAGAATCACACGGAAGTACAAGAAAAATTAAAGTAACTCAACAGCTGAAAGATTACTGATCAATTAAGTAGATAAACTTGGTTTGTATTTGCTACCAGGCCAGCATTTTAAAATAAGAATTAAAAAAAATTTTTTCCTTTTAAACATGTCCTGAGCACGTCTTAAATGCCAGGAATTACGCCAGGTGCTGCGGATTCAAAGACGGAAAACACCACCAGCTTCTAAGGACCTCAATCACTACGCACGTAACTGTGTACAAAGATGGCCCTGGAGAAAGGGTAAGTCTGCCAGGAAAGGGCATCACAGGCAGAGGGAATGATACAAGCGAAAGCATGGAAGCAGGTATTCTTCAGAAAGGTGGAAGAAAATCTGAACTTCAGGAGCGTAAACAGGAACAAATAGAGATGCTGAAGCATTTTTAAACCAAATGGTGGAGCAAGCTATGGAGCTGTTAGCAAGGGGGGGTGACCAACAACACGGGAAGGACAGCGACTCAAAGAGCAAGTGAATGCTTGAGAAAACGCGAATGAACTGGGAGGAAAAGGAGTGGCTTTTGGAGAAGACCAAGTGAGGCTGCTTCAACAGCAAAAAAGAGATATGGCAATGGGAAAACACAGAGAGGAATTTAGGAGAAACAACAGGACAGAAACTAGACACAAGCTGGAGATGATACCTAAGCTTCTGTTGTTAGATTACAACATAAATGATGGAAACTAATCAAGACTGGAATACAAGCCATAAAAAGTGTTAAAATAATGCTATTTGCAGCAACATGGATGTCCTTGGAGAATGTCACTCTAAGTGAAGCAAGCCAGAAAGAGAAAGAAAAATCTCATATGATATCACTCATATGTGGAATCTAAAAAAAAAAAAGAAAAGACAAATGAACTTATATATAAAACAGAAACAGACTCACAGACATAGAATATAGACACGTGGCTGCCAGGAGGGAGGCGGGGTGGGAAGGGATAAACTGGGAGTTCGAGATTTGCATGTACTGACTGGTATATATAAATAGATAAACAAGTTTATACTGCATAGCACAGGGAAACATATTCAATATCTTGTAGTAGCTTATAGTGAAAAAGAATATGAAAATGAATATATGAATATTCATGTATGACTGAAGAATTGTGCTGTACACTAGAAACTGACACAACATTGTAAACTGACAATACCTCAATAAAAAAAAAATTTAAAAAATGACTGGAATACAGGAGGATCTACTCTTTAAAAAAAACGTTAACACCAAAATATTAATGTAAAAAAGAACTGAACATTTTTTGTAGAAAAGGAAATCATCCGTTATAGCATTAAAAAGAAATCCTATTTATTTAGCAAGACTAATAAACGGGCACACAACCTTATACACAGTTTTTAAGAGAAAAATATTTACCTTTGCAAAAGAATGCATTATTTCTGAGAGGACGTCTGAATCTGGTTCCGTGCCAATGGCTTTAATTAGAGCATCACACATAAAATGCCACATCTGTGTGAGATACTCAGGACCACGGACTCTTGCACATTCCAGAAGAAGAGGCATGGATTCTGCTGCTGCCACTCGAACACGTTTTATTGTTAAGGAAAATGTACCCACTATCCTTAGGTTACACTTACTGTAATCACTACCCTCAAGACTGTTTTATCATTTTGCTTACTTAAATATGGACATGCTCACTGAGTTAACAAGAGTGCTAAGCAACTTCTGTTTACCTAAGATTGCAATGCAGGAGCTTGTGTTAAATATAACGTGTGTATAAAGACAGGTGTTTCCCTGCCCCTAAGATATACCTCCTGTCTTTTCTGTCACCTACACATAACAGGAATGAATGCTCAGAGGTAACCCCCAAACTTAACAGTGACTGTGAAAGGACCGGGACCTCTCACAGCATGTCTCGAGATGTACCTATCCCAAAACTTCAGGTAATACGATGTCCTGAAGCTAAGACTTTACTAAGAAAACTACTGAGGATCAATTTCTGAATTAGCTGTTTCAGTTTTCAGTAACAATTAAGCTGCTTCCCTCTATCTAATGCCATTTCTAAAATAAAGTCTTGAGACTTTCTCTTAAACATAATTCTGCTCTGCCACCGGGCATTAAGTCTGCTGGGCAAAAGCAGTCTTCTCTAAAGGATGCCACTGCAGGATGTGCGTGAGGAACTATCATAAAGGAGCTCGAGAGTCAGACAGACCTGGGTTTGGGTCCAGGCTGCATCACCCCACCGGGCTGTCCTTTTTTACCCACCTATGAATGTGTGTGCGTCTGTGCGTACCTATATATACTAGTTACTACTGCCCCTGCACTGAGGAGGAAAACATTTAACACGCAGATTTAGCAGGAGACATTTCTCCCTAAAGGTGCTGTCCACATCTGAAATGTGCTGCAGAAAGTCAATAATCAGTCAGTCTCTAACTATTAAAAAAAGGTCTTACTTTCTTAACACCACCAAAAGATACTTGGGAAAAGTAACACTTATACACAGTTATAAGCACTGGCAATCCTTACAGAGAACTGTCAACTAGGAGATAGCTGACATTTTCTTTTTCCTGTTTTTGACACACATGAAACAAAGGTACTTGCAAAGAACCAAGTTTATAACCTGAAACTACATCAGTGCAAACAATACTGGTGACGCACCCTTCGGTGTGCACAAAGTCTAACACTTGAATGATCTACAATTTAAGTAAATCTACAGAAGTGTTTCCTGTTCAAACATTATAGGATATCATCATGGAAATAAAATTTCAGTAGAGGAACCATGAGTTTGACAACCTGTTCAGTGTATTCCACAAAGCCTTCTTTTAACTCCTTAGCATAGCAAACCTGAAACCAGAGAAGAAACCAAGATCCATGTTAATTTTTATCTATTAATATTTATTGACAAACTGTAAACTCATAAGGACCAGAGTATTGTATCCTAACCAGAACTACATTTAAAGTCGTAGGCAGGAATGTCAGATTAGTCTTCTAACTAAAGGGAGTTGTAAAATGGGAGAGGCCACATGATGAATGTAGCATATAATGTCATTCAAAGGGTGGAATACTTTGTACTCTTATTCTGTGTGTGGGAGAATTTAGCAAAAGTTTCAACACTCCGAAAATACTTCCAACAAGAGATATTACTTAATTAATGTGAACTAAAGATTTAAAAAAAAAGCTTGAAACCTTAATCATAACACATCACTTTTGTAAATCTGCAGCAGACTTATGTTATTTTGAATTTTTAAAAAATCCCTTGAGTGAGACAGAAAAAAACACTGTTTGAAAATAATTGTTTCTTTATTCTCTTCTATTTCATTAAAAGATCTGCTGATTTTGTTTAAAGATGTTATATTTGTTTTCAAGTTGAGAGAAAAAGATACTATAAAAAAATCCAAAATATTTATAAAATTATAGGCAGTTAAGTACTGGTAAGAATAGGTGCACAAAATATACATTTAAATAAATTAAGAAACATAATGATTTATTAATACAAAATAAACTTTAAGCCATTAGCTTTTATTTAGGCTTACTTAACTGCTAAGTTTATAATATACTATAATTTCTTAATTCCATCTTTTAAAAAATGTATTATCCCTGAGAGGGAGGGTATAGCTCATTGGCAGAGCATGTGCCTAGCATACACAAGGTCCTGGGTTCAACCTCCAGTGCCTCTATGTGTATATATATGTGTGTCTGTGTGTACATACATACATACATACATACATGAGTAAATAAAAATATATTAAAATATAATAAAATAATCTAGTTACTTCCCCCATTTTAAAAATACATATATTTTCCCTCATTGTAACACATGCTCATTGAAAAAAAAAAAAAGCAAATCAAAGAAAGCTTATCACAGACTCCATAATACCACAAGAGACAATCATTGTAAACATTTTAATTTTCCTACCATGTCTTTTTTTCCCCATATAAAATGAAATTAGACCAGTTTTATTTTTAATAACATGTCATTCAAAAATATTCCTTGGCCATCTACTATATACAAGCACCAACCAGACAAAAATCCTTGCCCTCAGGTAGCTGTGTATTGGCTGTGCAGTACTCCAGGGCTGAGTAATTACTGCTCATCTTCCTAACAACAGGCGTTTGAACTATTCATTTTTTGTTGTTTTTGTTATTAAAAACAGCACTGGTAGTGAATGGTCTTGTCCACGGTTTCTTTAGGATAGAAACCAAGAAGTAGAAATGTTGTGTCAGAAGGTTTCCCTATTTTATTTCTTAAAGAATATACTCCTGACTCTTCAAAATAATTTCTTCAACTATGAAAAGCTCTCCTATGAAATGTATAGAAATGTGAGAAGCTGTAAAGCAAAGTTCAGTAAACATGGTAATTACTTACCAGCATCTGACAAGCAGTTGACTTTTCTTCCAGTCCTGCAGTTTTAATACCAAAACTTTGCTGATCTCCAAGGTTCACAAATTCCCAACCATCATCATCACTCATGTTTTCCATGTCCTGGGCTATTAACAAAGAAGCAAGCAAATTCACATTAAAAACAACAGAGAGAGAACTTTTATTATAATTGCTATGTCCTTGTGAAGACACCTACTATCTAAAAGGGCTACTTCAGGCTTAATTGAAGCTGTCTTCATTAAAGGCCCCATAACCACTGGAAGGTATTGCTGAAATTCTTTTCCAAGGATTTTGCACATTCTGGCCCATGCTGAGATCATGTAAGAGATCTGGGGGAAAAAATTAAAAATTAAATTAAAACTGATTTTAAAAAATGGGTAAACAAGACATCATAAAGAAAGCCACTTCCCTGTTTCATGGAAATAATGTTTTATTATGCATTCATGGCTCTTTAAGCAATAAGCGCATTTTCTAAAACCCCATACTTAAAATGCTCAGAAACGTGAAAAATCACTGTGAACTTCTATACTGGGATACAGACAACAGGTGAGAAAAAAGGGCAAGACCAGCACCATGCCTTATTTTTCCCTACTTTCAAGAGGCAATATATAGTTTTCTCTAATAGCATCTGAATCACATAACTAAAACCCACTTAAACATTCAACTGCTAGGCCCTAACTTTCTTGAAGGCAGGAACATATTCGACTTTGTATCCCCTAACATCTAGCACTCCATTCATTAGACACTTATTAACACCCAAGAAACAAAACATCCCCTCCTCTTAGCTGTTTAAATTTTCTGTGTTAAGTGGTTGTGTATATATTTAAGACATCTCTTTTCTTATTACTGTGTTTACGAAGGCTTAACTCACCTACAAATTACCTACAATCTGGATCTAATTCACCATCCCTATTGCCCAGAAAGTGATTTTCACCCTCCACTGTGTTTATCTCACATGCATGTGTGTGCAAACTCACTACCCACTCCTAATTCAAAAAACCAAAAAAAAAAAAAAAATTAAGCATGAAGTTAAGATTTAATTCAGCATTTACTGATGCTTGTCATACAGCAGGCTTTGTGATTATCACTAAGACTACGACAGACGTTTACGATGTTATTACAACACAGTGTCATAAGCAGCCACCACTGAGACTAGCACTGGCCATGGGATGTGCGCACGAGTCAGCCAGGCTGAGGCGGGAGGGCTCTTTCTATGCTAAAGGAATGCTGGTTCACGGGTGGAGTGAGGAGAGCATATGTTCTAAACCTGGGGTTTCTGTGTTTCCTTTTCTTTTCACAGGGAGGGAAGTCACGCGGCATTCAAAGGCCCAGGAGACATCCTGGTGAGGCGTCTAGTAAGTGGCTGGATAAATGAACCCTAAATTCAGAGAAAGATCTGACATCACAAGCACATGGAGGAAAACCGGAGTTTTGACAGTGGATGGCACTGCCCTAGGGGAGCGGGGAAACAAGAGGGCCCAGGATGGAACCCCAATGACACCAAAACCTTGAGTTCAGGAGAGAGGAGTAGCCTGCAACTGACTGAGGAAAAAACTGAGTGCCGAGTAGAAGGAAAACAAGTGACGAACGTCCCTGAACCAGGGGTAGATGTTATCTCGAGAAACCTATTACGTGACTCCTTTTTTTTAGCACATGTAACTCTGCATTATCTGCACCTCCTGCAGGGCTGTCTCACCTGCGGGTCATCGTCCTCCATGTCACTGAAGTCTGTCTGGGTCTTCAGTAACAGCTGCATCACATCTGATGCATCTTGCATGAACTAAGAAGGAAATATTCGGGTAAAAAGACACTAATATTACTCGTGTACATCAGATCAGAGAGGCAATTTTGCTACCCAGTTTTGCTTCTTGTGGAATAATAAAAACTTCCCTCCAACTTCTACTACATTCCCCACATGGGTTATAACCCCTCAGATAAAAGTATTACATTGAAAATTTTTCATCTATACTGCAATAGACTTAGTGCTCTTTCTAGAAAAACATTATTTTCCAGTGAAGGTCAGAATGAATTGCAGTATAAAGATATTTCTAGCAGCATCGAGTTTTGTACTTCTAGCAGTAAAAAGATAATCCAAATCCAGAAAGACAATTTTGGATTTTCATTTAACTCTGTGTAGTTCTGGCAATCTCCACTGTATAAACAGAAGTGTTTCAAAGGCTGTTTGAAAGCCAAAATAAAGAGCATGGAACACAAAGATGTTTTATTGGTTAGGTTCCCAGTACCTCACAGAAAACAATTTATTAGATAATAATAATGCTGGTTTTGGGAGACCAGGCGGAAAGGTTCTACGTTGACAGTTCTGAGAATCAGAACATGAGAGGCTGATGACAGAGGAACCTCTTTGGGATTAGTTCTGAAAGCTCTCAGATGTTGGCTGGGAAGAAAAACACTGGCTAATGGTCCTTGTTAATTATTTTCTGAAGAGCTATATGCATATAAACTCCTCTTAAGACATTCGATGCTTTTTGGATTAATAGGAAAGCAACCGGAATGTTCCCAGGCACATGTTTGAATGGGTGAGACTAAACATATGGGTCTTAAATGCCACAGGCCTCCAGAGACAGTGAACATGTGGTAGGGAAAAGGGAAGGTCTCGAGAGCATAATGGAGTTAAGAAGAAACCTTAATAATGGTGAAAAAATAAAGGCGACTGTTTATTTATACATAAACTGAAGTAATATGAGAGTAAAAGGGTGGAAAAAAACAAGCACCCAGAACACCATTCACCAGAAGGAAAAGCCCTCTAGTACCCGCAACGCCTCCACGGCCAAGTTACAGACAGGAAACGCCACATGCTGCAGATCACTTACCTTCTCCTTCCCGACAGCCAGACCAATAAGGCTGATGCACTCAATAGTTTTCCCTCTGAGAAGCCTGAGTTCCTTCTGCACTGCATTTTCAACAATGTGCTTCAGTGATGGCATAAATAAGTCATAGTAGGGGACAAATTTTTCTTCTGCAGTATCTGCAACTGATGCAATAGATGTCACAACTTGTTCCAAAACTAACTTGGTGCCTTTCTGAATCAACTAGGAGAAGGAAGACACACAACATAAACACACAGATGAGAACCAGGAAGAACAATTCCCTTCAAGGTCCTGAGCACTTTTCTGAAACAGCAGGCTGGGCCCACCCTCCGGCAGCCAGAGGGAGACCGCAGGTCTTAGAGCAGATTGAAGAACCCCGCTGAACTATCTGTGTTTATGCGTGATGTTCCTGCCTGTTAACACAGCGCTCATTACCATTTCTGCTTTACCTCAGAGCACAGCTAGTTCTCAAGCACAAATTGGACTCTCCTTAACATTTCTGTATCCAAGCTTAATTTCCCTCATTTTTCCTCATTTATTTCCACTACTTACAATATATCTTGTGCTGTCCTGTTTGTGGTGGTGAAAATTCCCTTTATGGTCCATTCCTGTACCTCCTAATCTGATTCTCTCCAGAAGACACCATAAGAATACCACTGAGAGATGCCCCCCCCACCCCCCGACCCCTTATAGTGGTGAAACAGCTGGGATCACCCTTCCTCCTGCACCAAAAATCTATACTCTTCTCCGACCTGGCTAGAATACTTACTGGGCTTTTGCAGGTAGGTCCTTGCTGTCACCTGGCAATATTACTTTCTGAGTCCCATAGATTCAGATGAACACCTGACCCAGTAAACTACTCCAGATGTTCTTCATTCCCCTCGTCATCTGGGCACTCTTGCCAGAGCTTTCTCCTTGTGCTATGAGTCCAACACACCTTTGAAAGGTTAACTATCCCTTCTTTTGCATCTCAGCACCTGTGTTTAGTGCATGACTGGCCTCTGGTTTCAAAGGAACGTCCTTCCATGGCTGCCCTCTCTTTGCACAACTCTCGCTCACGTACTTGACCCTCCCTGCCAACCATCTTAGCAACTCCTTCCTTCAGTCTTTAAGTGTCTCACATACTGACCCATGGGGAGGGGAGGGGACGGCAACACAGAGCCACCCTTCACATTTTGGCCCTTTACCCAAACCTGCTAGTAAAGTCACATCTGATCCATCTATTTCTGACTTAACCAACTAACCGAACTGATCTGCCTTCACCTTGGGTCCACCTCTGCCTGTCTTCAGATACACTCATGTTCCTGTACCGTGTTCTTAGTTCGCTGTCCTGAACACAGAACACCCATCCTTTGTTTCAAACACCCTTCTTTCTTGTCTTCCTCCCTGTTCTCCTTTAGACCAGCGCTGGGCCAGGTGTGGTTTATGAACTGTTACCAGTTCATAATGAGTTAGAGAACAGAAACTGAGTGTTAGAAGCTTTTATAGTAACTCAACAGTAACTTTATGTCTGCTCAAAAGTTTAAAAAAAAAGACTTATTTTCCATGTTCTTTTTATTCATTTCATTTTATAGTAGAAATATATTTTTCTTTGTATTTGACAAAAAAATGGGTTTCAATCTTTGCCTTTTGTACCTGCATCTTTTCTCCCTCATGCTGTTACTCTGACATCATTCGCTTATTTTGAGGTTGCCTCTTAAGCTGTAACTATAAATCATCTTCTATTGGGATGGGTAGGCCTTATCTTAGGAATTCAAGATAGTTAAAGAAAAAAGGATATTCTTTTTCACATTTTCTCTGTCACCCAGATTAAAGAATGATCAATACTTTTTACTTCCTTCTCTTCCTTCATCTTTTAAAACTCAAACAGGCAGAAAGAAATTGCTAATGCTTCCTGAGAAATCTCTCTCAGAATCACCTTTTCCTCCAGTTTCCACAGGTACCATCTAAGCTCCCTGAACAATGATTGTATGATGGTCTTGCCTTAAATCTTCCCTATTTTTGTTTATGCCTCACATTGTTACTGTGCTAATTTCCTATAATCATGTTATCATGATTTCTTGCAGCAGTTAAGAACACAAAACAATTCTTCCAAATTTACATAAAGAGCTCAAAAATAACCCTGCCTTGTTTTCCAGGCAATTCACATGCTGCTTTTACCCAACCTTTAGACCACCTTTCCCAAGTCCAACATCGGCCCATTCTCTGGTCAAGCCTGAATTATTCTACTTAGAACAACCTGGAACATCTTTCTTTTAACTTGCTACTCTTTATGGCTATGCTGAAAAGTCCCCCTTTCTCCAGGTCTTACCCGTCAAATTAACCTAAATAATCTCTATAAGTGGAGCTTAAAGATCTTGAAACTTACCTCTTGAAGTTTAAGGACCATGATGGAATGCAGATGTTTCACCAGATTATCTAGATATGGAATAAGCAGTGACTTGGGACAGTCCTCAGTGAAGTTAATGAGGGCGGCAGCTGCGTGGGCCTGCACGCGTTGATTACCCTGGTCCTCCATGGTCTGCAGCAGAGCTGCGATCACCTGTGAAATGCACGCAGACACAGACATTTGGAAATGCCACCCCTCTTTTGAAGAGTTTGACCTGAGGATCTTCAGGCTTGTAACTTACCTTCTCGTGGAATTTCTTTTGGAAACCAGGGGCAAAATCTGTAGCCATCTGTCCCACAGCATTACAGGCTGCAAACCTCACTCTGGGATGCTGGAAGAGGTGCCTTCGTATTAGTAAAGGCAATGGGGTCCCTTGTGAAACTATGACAATAACGCGAATCGAATCTTTACAGTACTTACAGGATCCTGAAGAAAAAGCAAAACGAAATTTACTATCTCATTTAGAATTCCCTCCATTTGCTGGTGGCATCCTTCCCCAATGGCGGATAAGGCCATTAATCCTGCATGCCGATACTTCCAGTCAGCTGCAGAGAGAGTCACACAGGAAAGAAGAGCAATTAGATACTACAGCCATGTCCTTCTGGTAGGCAGGGTCTCCTCATTTGGAAAAAAACAAAATACTTTTAGGTATGTTTGTTAATTAGAAAAATAGAAAAAGTACCTGACTGGATTACTTCATTGTCACAGTGGTTATGTCACAAGAGCATTTCTACACCAAAAATTAGAAGGCCACATGGAAGCAAACAGCTTATCAGTACTTATATCAACCACCTAAAATAAGAGATGTTCCCCCTAACACTTACTATAAGCAATAAATACGTGGGTTTTCTGTGTCACACACTTGTTTACCGAATAGAGATTTAACGATCTCCATGGTCACATTTCTTTAGAAAGAAAAAAAGCCAAAGAGAAAGATGCTGCTGTTGAAGAATTTTTATTTAATAACAGGAATGAATCTTACTTGCATTCTAATGTGAATAACGGCTGTCTAGATTTAAGTAACAGAATATTAGCTAAGTGCTGTTTATTTTACTGGACTGCTCTACTCTATAATTTCCCTGCCTCTCATTTCTAAATATTTATGTTGACTATCTTATTATTCCCTTTAGGCTGGTTCAAATTCCTTGTGCAACAATATAAGATACACAAATATAACAAGCTGGAATCTGTGTACAGCACTGATTCTCAAAGTGAGGCTCAAGAACCCTGGGATTCCCTGAGATTCATTCAGGGAATCCAGAAGTTTAAATTATTCTCCTAATAATATTATTCTTTCACACTCATTCTGAGGGTACACTAGAGTGTTCTAAGAATTACAACATGTGTGAAATCTCAAGAGAATGAATGCAGAAGCAGACACAAGAATTCAGCTAAATCTAAGATATTTATAAAAATGGAAAAAAAAGACATTTTTGAAAAATGCTTTTTCTATTAACATGTAATGGTTTTACTATTGTTATTTTTAAATGAATATTTAATATACTGGTTTTAATTTCTACAACAGCAAACATTGATAAAACCCACATAAACAAAAACACTCTGGGATCCTCAGTAATTTTTAAGTGTAAAGGAGTCCTGAGACTAGAAAGTTTTGAGAACTGCTGGTATAAGGGTTAACTGAGCTGTAAAAAAAACCCTCCATTAGATTATCAGATTTAATTTTTCCCTTTGGGGAGAGTACAAAACTCATGTAAAAATGAATTAATTTCCTCTGAAAAATTCTACTTTTCCTATTAAATACTAAAGCTTTATTATTATTTATAATAACATCATATATGTATTTAAAATGTGTTTCAATTACTCAATATACATTAAGCCAAAATTTCCTAACTGAGAAATAATAATCCTAGGAAACCAGTATCTGACACTCATCTTTGCATACTGGACTTATTAATTCAAAATACTGAAATAGAAAGGTGTCTATATTTGGTTCAGAGATTTAAAAAAAGTTGTGTCTCATATATTTTCAATGTGCAGAGTTCCTGGCAGTATGTCCAGCAAATGTGATGGGATGGTACTGGGGTTTGAAAATGATTTTCCTCCTTCTACATTTAAGATTTAAAAAAATTGCTGTTTATTATTTTTTTTTACATTTTTTATTGATTTATAATCATTTTACAATGTTGTGTCAAATTCCAGTGTTCAGCACAATTTTTCAGTCATTCATGGACATATACACAGTCACATTTTTTTCTGTGATTTATCAAAACATTTTGTGTATATTTCCCTGTGCTATACAGTGTAATCTTGTTTATCTATTCTACAATTTTGAAATCCCAGTCTATCCCTTCCCACCCTCTACCCCCCCCCCCCCCCGGTAACCACAAGTCTGTATTCTCTGTCCATGAGTCTATTTCTGTCTTGTATTTATGCTTTGTTTTTGTTTGTTTTTGTTTTTGTTTTTCAGATTCCACATATGAGCGATCTCATACGGTATTTTTCTTTCTCTTTCTGGCTTACTTCACTTAGAATGACATTCTCTAGGAGCATCCATGTTGCTGCAAATGGCATTATGTTGTCGGTTTTTATGGCTGAGTAGTATTCCATTGTATAAATATACCACCTCTTCTTTATCCAGTCACCTGTTGATGGACATTTAGGCTGTTTCCATGTTTTGGCTATTGTAAATAGTGCTGCTATGAACATTGGGGTGCAGGTGTCATCCTGAAGTAGATTTCCTTCTGGATACAAGCCCAGGAGTGGGATTCCTGGGTCATATGGTAAGTCTATTCCTAGTCTTTTGAGGAATCTCCACACTGTTTTCCACAGTGGCTGCACCAAACTGCATTCCCACCAGCAGTGTAGGAGGGTTCCCCTTTCTCCACAGCCTCTCCAGCATTTGTCATTTGCTGTTTATTATTTAAAGAAACAAATAATAAAACTATTTTTAAAGTAGAGTGGAATATGATAAGTTACTAGAAAATATGTACTGTTTGTCATTTTTAAAGTTCATTTCACATTAAGTATTAAATACACCCTTGGATCCTAACTCCAACCCTGGGTGGAGGACAAGCATCACTTTCCTTTTTCTGTTCTAATAGACAAGGAAACAAAGGCTCAGACTTGCTCGAAGTCTAACATTCAGCAATAATGTATCTTTATTAAGAGTCCATTACCATAGATGTGAAACCTTCTACAACCAGCTATTAAGTTGTAGCAGGAACCTAAAAGTCAAATTCTTTAACTATAAATCATAAGCACAAAACCACAGCATATCTGAAGAGAGGCATAAATCAATGGAGAAACACTTGATAGCTGGGTGACCTGGGCAACCTTTTGTCTTGGGGCTTTACTTTCTTCACCTTAAAAATGTCTAAAGCTAGATTCTGTCAAATAGCTCTTATAGGCTGAGCAATCTGTGATACTGTCACTATCCCTCTGGGTTAAAAAAAAGGAAAATTCAAAAAATTTAGGGAGTAAAAGAAAGGGGAGACTATTATTCAAGACTCAGATATAAAATCACAGCACTAAAAAGGGATAATGGTTTTAGATCATGCCCTTTTAAGATAAACAAGAATCTTAGAGAGTAAAAGGAGCTAGGTAAAAACATAAGGGCTGGAGTTCTCAATAATTCACTTTCATGTGAAGCTGATACCGTTACTCCGTTTCACTACTTTAAGATCCTAAATCAGTGGTCTGACCCTCAAGTATGTCTGTGTAATGATGCAACAGATACAAACGTTCATACAAGCCAGGATTTCTACAGAAGAATGTATGCAGTAGCATTATCTGTTATCAATAAAGCAATATATTAAGATTTAATGGGGAACTGTGGGATGCCATGTGGCTGTTAAATAAGGGAGACTATTGTGTGGTGACAGGATATACTGTGGAGCAAAAGATTAAGATAAGCATGGTGTCTGTATGCCACATTTCCACTTTAAAGAACTGCATATATGTGTAAATGAGGTCAGAGAAAAGTCTTAGAGCACTGTTAACAGTGGCTACCTCAATCTAAGTTATGGGACTTTTAGGTTATCCATTTCTGTATTTGAACTTTTAAAAAATGTCAAGCACATTAATTGTAATTAATAAGACAAAAATAAAACATGTAAACAACAACAATTTTTGGTATTGATATATATTATAGGTACAAGGCTAACAAATGACCAAATATTTGTTAGGAATATAAAAAAGAAATACAGAAGCGGCTTCTCTTCTGATTATACTAGCTATTTTTTAAAAATAAAAGATACTAGATGAAGAAAGACTGTATGAATCAAATATGCTACTATTTCATAAACATTCAAATAATGATGCCTTATTTAAATTCAAATTTAGATATTTCTGGCTAGGGAGTAAATCTGACATTTTCCTTAGAATTTATAATTTTTTCCTGAAGCCAATTCTGGGGAGGGAGAATTGAATAAGATCTGCAGTACTGAGGAAAAAATATTCTTCAGCCCAAGGCTGGATGGTTCTAAAGATGACTAAATAGAATTTTATCAATATGAGAATTAGATTGAGCATAGAATATAAAAAGGCAAAGATTAACTTTTAGACACAACCCAAGATTTGTTAAGAGTGTAAGACTGGGAAAACCACACTCCACTATTCTAACATTTGAAAGGGATAACAGCTTACGATTCTGAAGCATCTGCATAATGTGTTCCTTGATCATCGGCAGGACAAGCTTTCCACCAAGTCCGCAAGCCATTCGGTCTAAAGCACTCTCACCAGCAACCGCATTGCTACACACAACAGAACAGCGTATGTGACATATGCAAAACACACAAGAATAGTATACAGCACAGACAGTATTTCTAAACATGCTGTTAAATTAGGACTAAAAGAATAATTGAAGCAGTCTTTCTAATGTATGTAGTCAATACGTGGGTTAAAAAAAGGCAGGAGGTGGGGGATAAAATTTTTGTTACGCTTCACCATGGTTTAAAAGTCTTATGTCTCAATCTGATTTTTCAAGACTCCCCCCCACCCCGGTTAAAACTTAGCTTTTGACACTTTCAAGACTCAGAGGGATTAGCAGAGTGTTTAGGAGAGCCTTAGGTATCTCATTTCCTAGAAACATATTCTTCAAACTTCTCCATAGACAGAACAGAGAAAACTGACAAGGGTGCTGAGCCTGAGTAAGAGTTTCTCCTCGCTGTGGGCTTACTCATCTTGAAGGGGCGAAAAATGCACTGCAAAAAATTATGCACAGGTCAAACTCAATTCTAGCTTTTTTACTGAAAACTGAAGAAATCTGGGCATAAAAGCCTTTGCACATGTATTGTTTTAGAACTGCAAGATTAACAGTGAGTTTGTCATGTGCATACTCTTTATCTGTTCTGTAAAGGCAAGGAAAAAAAGATTAAACTATGACTTCTAGAACAGGTTCTTAGACTTAAACTGATCTTGAGAACATAGTTATGGCCTATTTACTCACAGATAAAATCTTATTCATCAAGTCCAGAAAAAATAGTTTCATAGATCATATAAATCAAGGTGCCTTTCATAGGGCAAATGAAAAGCCAGGTAGCACATTATAATAAGTGAACCAGGGAAAGGAAACCTGATCTGAGCCCAGTCTTCTCTTCAGCCCTACTGAGTGATTTCCAGTGAAGGATTACTTTCACATACTTCAAGACAGTATTTAGGCTGGAAGTCAGTCATTTTCAATAATAGGATTAAGCTTCAAAAATAGACCATATATTCTGTAAATCAAATGTCTTTATAATTGTATCTAATATCTGTTATAGTAGTTTATTCCGACTACCAGTCTTTCAGGGAAATAATTTCAGTTCTTTCTAAGGAAAGGAGGTAAGGTAGTATAATGCAGTGGGAAGAGTAAGAGAAATTGTATTAAGACCAGGTCTACTAACTGGCTATGCAATCCTGGACAAACACTCAATCCTCCCTTTCCATTTCTGCATCTATACTATGATAATATACCTTTAGGACTACTGAAAGAATCAATTAAAATAACAGTTCTGAAGTGCTGTGTTTCATACACATGTAAGGGGCCATTATCACTATTTCACAGTGAATATAGATCTTGGTTGACTTTTCCATAGGAATCTATTTACAGGAGTCTACTAAGTTGAAAAAGTAAAACAATAATGTCAGTGCTAACTGTTACCCAGTGTACAGATCTCAGCATTACTGTTTCCTCCCTAGCCGAACTTACATTGCATTATATGAGGAAAATTCAGGGAATTTGCTGAAACAACTATTCTAAGTTAAGGTCTATGCATATAAATGTATTTATCACAAAAAAAGCTGCATTATACATATTTTAGAAGACACTCAAAAAATTCTTCAAGAAAAGTTAGAGTGAGATGAGTAGAAAAGATAGCTACTTTATTAAAAGTAAGTATTTATAAAATGTGGTACAGAAAAACATACAACAGGGGAAGCCTAAATGTCCTATATTCCAAACTTAGACGTTTATCTTCAGATTTACAGAACACAGTGGGGAAGAGACAGGCCTTATAACTCTCCACTCTCACCACCACCTGAACTTGCTCTATTCCGTCAAAGAGCCTCCACGTGGTATCTGGTGTGTATGATTACCTGTCAAAATCGTCATCTTCTAGTTCATCTGCATTTGCCCAGTCCTCATCCTCTTCAAGGTCAACCATCATTGCTAACATCTGAGGAACTAAAGTAAACAATTATTTCATCCCTGACTTTCAAATTTTGTCAATAACATCATTTACTATTAAGAATTTTAATAAGTAAAAAATGAAGGATTTACTTTGCCTCTAAGAGTAAAACAAAAAAATTATTTGCCTGTGCCTCCAAAATCTGGATTGTTAAAAAAAATTTTTTCCACACTGCATTTAGATTTTGTTCTTTTAAAGAAAGAACATTAAGGATGAGAGTCAAATTTCCCAAATCCTATTGCATCCTCTTCCTCCCTCGTGAGAAGCAAGCACCATAATAAAATCAATGTTTCTCATTACCAAACTGTTCCCATGTTTGAACTGCGGGATTTCTCTATCCATAAACAAAATGTAGTACTACCTCAAGATTTGATTTTTATATAATCAATGGTATCAAACTATATATATCCTTCAGCAATTTGCTTTTCTCAATACACACGGATTTCACTAGAATTACTTCACAGCATTTCACTGTATAAACACACTCTCTTGTAGATGGACGTTTCGGTTGTTCCCAATTTTCTTCCTATTACAACTTGCACTTTGATGAGATTCTTATACACATCACCTTGACAAGTGTCAATTCAGGGCAGGAAATTATTTCAAGTACCTTTAAAATTACTAAAACCTACTGCAGTGCTCCCCATGGTGGTGGCATAAACTTGATTCCTAGAGGCCGGTCTTATTTCACGAGATGTGACGTGGTCTTGGGAATCCTCTCTGCTCCACACCCTTCAATGCTTGACACTGTCCAACTTTCTGACAACTGGTATTTGATAATTATTTACAATTGGTTTTTACTGAGACTGAACAGTGTTCATTAGCTATTTCAGATTTCTCTTTTGCAAGTTTCCTGTTCTCAGCCTCTATCTACTTTCTGAATATCAAAACTTTGTTGACTGTGTGCACTGCAACTAATTTTTTCCCAGGTTGTGGCTTACCTTTTAATTTCACTTATTGTGTATTTGATAGGTCAAAAAATTATTTTAGTACAAATTTAGTAATGTTTGCATCTGTGGATTTTGACTCAGTCTTAAAAAAAAAATCACGTCCTATTAAGGTTTACTTACAAAATGTATCTGTATTATTTCATGTTTAATTAACTGAAAATTGGGTTTCTTAGGATATTTGTGGTTGGGCTATATTTTTCCCATAGAAATAATCATTTCTTTCAGTGACCTTTGATGAATTATCTTTTCAAATACTAAGACCACTTTATTTCCGTTGAGGGAAGTCTGCTCCTGGACCCTTCTGTTTCATTCTATCCATCTGTCTATACCTGCAACATCAATAAACTCTAAATTTTCATAGTTGGTAGGCAAGATCTGTACCCTATTCAACAAAATTGTCTTGGCTGCTCCAGGTCCTACGTTCTTTCACATGAATTTTAGAATCAATCTTATCATGACCAACTCTACTGTGATTCTGGTTGAAATTATATTGAATTTTTAGACTAATCTGAAGAATACTGATATTTGGTTCTTCTATTAGTCTTTCAATGTGTCCTCCATGGAATTCTTATAAATCTTTTGGTTTATTTCCAAGTATTAGAAGTCATGCCTGCTATTATGAGGCTTCAAGGTGCTGTAGCACGGCCATCAGATTGGGTCCATACAGTTAAGTGTATATACGTGTATTTTCCCTAGATTCACCTGACTTTGAAAGGACATTCATTCTACCAACATATCTGTGAACTTACACAACTCTCAGCAAATTTACCCAACAATTTTGCCACCTTAACGTCAACTATGTAAAGACTTTTGACTTACTAGTCTGTGCAACAATATTGGTATGTTTTCTTAACATAGCAGCTGCAGTCTCAGAGAGGGTCACAATCACTTCAAGGGCAAGCTGGCGCTGCATATTGTTGAGACTAGTGTCTCCACACAACTACAAAGAAAGACATATTTGTATACATTTAGGAGGTTATTCACTGAAAAAAAAACAACATTTACTGAAGGTTTTAATTTACCTTTAGACTCAGCTGTAAAGTAGCTTCCAAATGAGGACGCAAATACTTTGGCACAGTGTCTGCAATCTCAACAAGGGACTTAAGGACTGAATCGTCATTCTGGTAGCATGAGTCATTTACAGCCTAGAAAAGGTGAAGTAAAAAACTAAGATTTGTGTTCAAGAGTCACTTTATGACACTTCATTAGCTAAAACATTAAGAGGCAGACAACAGAGAAATTAGAGTTTCATTTTTTACTAAATAATAGCATGCAATCTACATGATGCAAATGTTCTACCTATAACCACTTATATATCTTCTTTTTGTCTAATGTTAACTAGAAACATACAAAATAAAGATTTAAACCTAGGTCAAAATTAAAATCAGTGTTAACACTATAACCGTCACAACAAAACTTAAGACTGGTAAAGAATTCTTTTCATAACCAGAGGAATCTCTTTTTCTCTGTCCTTCTAGTATCCATATCCTAGCCTTTTTCTTTTTTTATTTTATCAGTAACTTATTTACTTACTGCTGAATTGTATGCTATTTTGTGAATATATCACAATTTTAAAAAAATTAATACTTTTATTTTTTTAGAGCAGTTTCAGGTTCACAGCAGAATTGAGCAGGAAGTATGAGTTTGCACATAGCCCTCCCCACCCACACATATATACTCTACCTTCAACATCTCTCATCATTGTGGCATATTTGGTATAATCGATGAACCAACATGGACACATTATTAACAAGAAAGTCCATATATCCTAGTCTTTTTCATACATACAGTAAATATCAGATCCTATGATACATTTCAAGTGTCCAATATTACCCGATTTATTTCTCCTTTGATGTCAAGTTTGGTCATTGTGGTATTTAAGTGTGCTTTTTGTAGCTACCTTGCCTATTTCAGAGTCATGACTCCTAGAAGTTCTGGCCAACATTTTAACTTTAAATTCAGAGGAAGAAAATCTGAAATTAGACTTAAATAGTAACTCAACTACTAAAACAACAGAATGTGTCATCAATTAATGTTTTGTCACTGACCTATTCACTATCTCTTTAATTTAACTGTATGGGGAAAAAAGTTTCTACTAAGTCGCAGTAATAACTCTTATCACATATGAACCTTGGTTTTAGCTCCTTTGAAATCCTCTCTAACCTAGTCCCCAACAGGGGCACCATTTCTCCCAAGAGGTATTTCTTGGTTATCACAAGATTGAGGAAATGCAAAGGCCAGGGGTACCGCATGTCCTACATCTGTGATACAAACGTTTACGAGGAACTCACCCGACCTTAACATGCCTTTTACATGATTATAAATGTCAGACACATAAATGAAAAGCTCATTTATAATGATCTGAACCTAGAACCTAGCTCACAAATTATTTTTTGCCTGGTTTTAATGCACCAGGATGTTTTCCCCTCGAAATGTAAATATTCTCTAAATTTAGAATGAACACACATTTTGTTTTGTCCAGAACTTTACCATTTCTAAAAATCACCAGTTCAAATCACCAACAGTAACAGAAATCATGGTGTCCGAATTGTTAATGATACCTCTGTATCAGTCCACAATTTTAGCTATCGCATTCACATACATCACTTAGAACCACCCAGTCTACTATGTTTTCGTTGCAGTAAGGCCACAGCGTTGACACATGGAAAAGCATGCCACTTTATCAGACCTTACTTTCTATCTCTTCTTTCTATTAACTTAGGGCCATATATTGATATTTTTAAAACGTGTGCCTGTACAAGAGTTGTTACCTATGAATTTCATTTTCAGATAGAGTAATGGAAAGTTATAAAATACTTGTTCTAAGAGGGGGTTTGAGGTCTGACAAGGTTGAGAATAACTGCTCTAACTCATTCAAGCTTATTTTACATTCTGACTGAGGCAGACGGTTTCTTAAAATAACTTATCCTTGGGATCCAATAATATTAATTAACCATCAGCTTTATAATACAAACTGTTACAAGCCCTGTATTTAAGAGTAAGGACTGCAGTCCAATTTGGGCTTGAACCACACTTGATTCCACCACTTACCAACACTGTGACCTTGGGCAAGTTTCTTATTCTCTCCTCCCTAGTTTCTCCTTATGTAGAATGGGCTTTATATTTCACAGGCTCTTTGGTTGTTTTAACAGAAATAACCTATGTGATTATATATTCAATAATAAGCATAAATTCCTTATATCATTTGCCTTACAGAAGAAACTCGAAACTAAGAGACTGAAGGTCTACCGAAGGCAAAAGATGTAAGCTAAGTGGGGACAGATTTGCATGTTTTGATCACTGCTCAATACTCAGCCAGCACACAGCAGCCAACAAATATTCACTGAATAAATGGATGCATTACAAAACTATGATGAGAATTTAAGCAACAGAAAACCAACAAGGATATAATTATATCACCCAGTTTGAACTGTTTTCTTACCTGTAAGAATCCAGGTAACAAGTCTGCAAAATGTTTGAACAGAGCAACATTATGCTCGTTTGCAAGTATAAATGCAGCGGTAGCTCTAGCAGATAATGTCCTGATCTAAAATAGAGTAAAAATGCCTAACATGAGAAATTTTTGATGGATTCAAGTTCAAGTTTTTTTACTTAAGATGAAATTTTTCTTTATCAGCAAAATTAGTATTTATATTTTGAAGTATAAAAGTAAAGACAATCTCCAAATACATAGATTTCTCTCCACAAGTTAGATGCTATATTAAATCAGGTGTTAAATTAATGGAGTTGAAATTATTTACCGATGGATGCTCCTGATCTTGCATACACTGAACTAACATCCGTTTGATGACGTCTAAATAGTGCTGCTGTTGATTCCCAAAAATTCCAGGAAAGTTCCTAAAAAAATGATCCGAAGCATCCTTTAAAAACTACGTTATACCTTACCACGGTGTCAGCTAGAACATCTAATTAAACGTCCACCTGACTCAAAAGTGTACGTTAATCCTTAAGACTGAATATCATCTACCCATCGTTCAAGCAATCCTCTTTTGGGGTCAGGTGAACAGAAACGTAGTGGAGAGGATCCACCTGAGACTAGAGGTTACCCAGGTGCCCACCCATCCCAGCCCTCAGCTTTATCCTTCTCTCTGTTTCCGTGGGGAGCTGACCTGAGGTGCAGGATGGAACAAGAGTCACCACAGGGTTTCAGATGGTAACTGTAATAACCGTGTTCACAATTTGCTCCCAATCTTGGTAATCCAAGTAGTCCAAGTTCTGCTCTACTTTAAATTTGGAAACAATTAAACTGAATACTTTAAATTAATTTTCCAATTTGGGCTATCAATATAAACAAGATACATCTGACAACTAAAGTCGAAAATGGCATGATATCTACCCTTGTCTTCTTTTGATGTTCAAGGTATATCTCATTTAAAAAATATGTATATGATGTTGAAAAGTTATAAATCCAACTGTATATTATTTTAAATGTAGTAAAACTGAACAATACAGTGAGCCCCCAATTTCTTTAATGCAGAAATCATTTCATCCTAAATTTAGAGCATTCTGAGTTTATTAAAATATTTTGTTTTCATAAAGCTTGGTCACAGAAGACCCAGAGAACAGTCGGGATTCACCAGCATTTTCCTTCTCTTCTTCCAGATGTCATTACTAAAGCAGTTGTCTGAAAGCTACATTTGGTACTATGTCAATCTCCTAAAGGAGAAACTATTCCAGAAATGTTTTCAGAATCATAAAAGACAAAAGGAAAGAAAACTTCAGAGAATCCTTGTTCATAATGTAAAATGAAAAGGTTTGTTCTTTTCAATTTTGCTTCCAATACAAATACAAAGCTCATCTAAAGGCATTAAGTCTAAAACGTTAAGCTAGACTAAAACAATCAATTAAAATGTCCTTTGGGCATTCATAATATTAAATTTTTCCAAAAAAATCAAATCTATGTATATACCAGAAAATATGAAGGGCAGCTTCCCGCAGTCCCATATTTTGAGAGCTGACAGAATCAAAAAGGAACTTCAAGCCTTCAGGCCATTGGTTGTTGCCATCCTCATCTAAAAGTAAAGAAATTCAGGCATAAAGTGTGTCAATCAAAATTTCAAAGTATTAAGGGTGGCTCCTTCCATTTCATAAACCTCATTCAAAATATTTGGCTGTAGAAAGTGTCACTTGCTCTATGTTTTTATAAAAACTCCAATAGAATTAGGACCTTTAACCATACTATGGTATTATAATCTAGTAAAAAGCAATTGTGGGTACCTGGGTTACATAAGCACAGATAATAGTGGCGGCTACTTCTAAGGAGTTTTGGAGAAAAGGCAACACACTTTGACTATCTGACTGCCTGACTCTTTCATACATACTATTGTTAATTAAGGATTTTAAAAAATAAGCAAAGCTAATATTTAAAAACAAGCCTTGAACCAAATTATTACTTGTAAACTAGAGAATGGGAACCCTGTAGCAGTGCTCACAGTCTGCAGTTTTAAGTGCTAGAGAATGTTATCAAGGTGTTCAACAAGATTTTAAAACAGAATTTTTCTAATACTTTGTACAACAAAAATGAACAACCACAAAAATCCACCGTACCAGTTAACAGACACACTGGTTATACCATCAGAACTTAAGAATTATAGAAATTACAGATGTTCGCACTAAAAAAAAATTTCCCTCATATTTGCTCAACTTCTCTGAAATGATAAGTGTGCTGACATTAGGAAAAAAATGCCCTAATTTGTCCCTTCAAACTAAGGATGATGCTTTAAGAGGGGATAAAATAGCTGCTTAAAAAAAATTTATGGAGGGAGCACTTGGAAATATTTTGGAAAAGTTGCCATTATTAAGTTATTTTGAGTTAGGAATGATATAATCTATAAAAATTCCTATTTGTACACTTAAAAAACTTGAAAATAGAACTTTCCATGCTATTTAAAAAATTCAAGTTTCTGTGGGTTTTGAACTTATTTAAAATATAAAAATTTAACACATTTCCTATTAATTTTTAAGAATTGGATGTATCAGTAAGGTGAATTGAACAAGAAATCTGCATTACTGGTAGCTGAGATTAAAACATTAGTGTCATAATTTACTAATATGCACAACCAACAATATTCCTCCATTTAGCCTTATCTTAGAGAAGTATTCTTTCAACCTTATAATGCCACCTAAATGAACCAAGTTTAAAACCACACGCATGAATCTGTGAAAAAAAAACAAAGTATAGCCAACTATATTATTTTTAGTGTGACCAAAAAGAATTTCAGCTGTTGATAAAACACATTTTTAAATGTTTTCATTTGCCTTATCCTTTAAAAATATTTTTGGGTATTTAATAATGTACATAGTATGATAAGCATATGTGCTTAATTTATAAACACACAAATATAACAGCCAAAAAGCACCTGGAGTCCACTGATGTCTACTTCTATCAGCAAGTTTATAATTTAGACTATGCTTTCAAAACTTTACAGATTAAGGGGAAAATAAAACTGACAGTTTTCAAGTAAAATAGGAAATTACTTCTCCACAGGGATGTTTTGAAGATCAATAGGTAAGTATCATATCTACATTTCACAACAATCTGTCAACTTTGGCTTTAAATGCAGAATTCATAATCACTCTGGTTTTGAACAGAATGAATGGTACCCAAGTACTTGTGAGTCTTCTTCCAAGATTTCACTGAAAAAAACCAGATACGTATACTCATTTTCTTCTGTAACACAATGACAAATGCATTATGCATAATGCATCCATACCTATTAAATTCCTGGCCAGCTCTGCAGCGATATCACAGATTTTTTTCCTCATGCTAGACTGTGTTTCCATTTGAATAATCATTAGTAGCTCACTCTTGATGGCAGTCTGAACATCAGAAGGAAGAGTTGGATAGACTTCATCAAATGCAGAGGACAAAAGACGTCTTAGGAGAACGGCAGCCATTTGTCTAGCCTATAAATAGATAACACAGTTAATAACTTGGTGTCTTACTGGAGAAAAAATTTCCAACAAACTACATTCACTCTGCCATTGATGTATTTCAACATTCTATTTTTACAATTCATTTCAAAAGCACTTTGTTAGGGTTTAAAAAAAAATAGGTAAAATACATAAAACTCTTTCCAATCACGTTGGTCTGTTGTACAGAAAATGCCACACAAAGGCTATTTCTGTCTATAGCTGAGGAAAAGCCCTCAACATATTAGATCTCGAATACAAAGATGTACCTTAGCAATGATAAACCTGTCTTTAATTCCTATTTTAAACATATTCTTTGGAGAAAAATAAATCTTAATATAAATCATGAACTCTACAATGCTCTTTTCTTCCTTTTCTATCTGGCTCTCATTCCAGTAGATGAAGTGCCTTTCCTATCCAATCTTATGCTCCCAGCCTGGTCTGTCTTACTATAGCATCACCCTTTCATTAACCTCTTGGATAATATGCTATCACATCCATTTATCTTTACACTTCATTCATGTAAACGATCACTACAAGTTCCCAAAACCTAAAAAGTACTAACTAATCTCTGTGTGTATATACTCCATTTTCAAATATGTAAAATGTATTTAAATTTGGCATTTTCTGTATAATATTCCTTCAGATTACCAAAAGAAAAGCTGAGACAAATGCCATTCTAAAATTTTATCATATTAAGTCAATAAGCCATTGAAAATACTAAACCCAATTTTTCACATTCTTTTTTTCTGGACTGCATGTACTCTTGATCACAATTAGTTTGGGACTATGGCTAACAACAAAATAAGTTAAGCTATACAAATAAAATTTGCCATCTTTTCCCTCCATTTACTTCTGAGAAAACTTTTTTATCTGAATCACTTCTGACAGACAACAAACTTTAAAGAAAAATTAATGTATGCTCTAGAAAGGATTCAAAGGTGTTAAAATCCTAACTGTGTTTAAAATTTGTACAATTCTTCTCACACATACACTGAACTATGAAGCCACAACCAAGATGCTGAGGCTATTCATAATCACCCAATTCCTAACTCAAAGCAAGATTTAAATAGGGTTTAATACAGGTTTTTAAAAATAAAATTCAACAATTTTATTCTTGGTTTTAAGATTTGTTTTGCAGCTAACACGCATCAATCTTCAAGAATTAAAACAGCCTACTATTTTTAGAGACAACTTTCCTTCTATGTTTGTTTTCCATATTTATCATTTATTTTGAATTAAAGAAAAAGTATGTCACAAAGGTGAAAAAAAAAAGCCTTTTGTTCCGCTTTAAAGAACTGGGGTATTTTTATAGTGTTTTCTAAGTGTTATCAGAGAACACTAAATTGCCAATTTAATTTAAACTGAATGACTACAAGAAGTCAGGTGTAATACCATGTACAAGGTTAGCATGACTTCAGTTCCATCACGTGTTAATGTAAGTATTTTACATATAGTTCACCAAATTCTAAATGCAATGTTTCATAGGTGGGTAAGTTTTCTAAACTTGGGTTATTATGACATCTTTTCCAAACCAGAGGATATTCACTTATCATAAAACATATACAAGGATATTACTTTCCAAGAAGATAAACTTAGTTGCTAAATGCACAGAAAAGCAGTAACAGACTATGAATTTGAATCAAGTACAGCAAGTAGGTCATCTGCTAACAACCATGATTTTAAAAAAATTGAAGTATAGTCGATTTACAATGTTGTGTTAATTTCTGGTATACAGCATAGTGATTCAGTTATATATATTATATATATATATGTGTATATATATACCTTCTCAAATTCTTTTTCATTATAGGTCATGCTAAAGTATTGAATACAGTTTCCTGTGCTATACAGTAGGGCCTTGTTTATCTATTTCATATATTGTAGTTAGCACCTACAAATCCCAAACCTCCATTTATCCCTCCCCCAAACTATGATTTTTAAAGAACTCTAACAAAGCATGTCTTTGTCCTTATACATCTTTTGCACATATTCTTCAACTAGAGATAGCTATAAGCATAAAAATTTTAAAGACAAAAAGTATCTTTTCAGAATCACTTGGCAACACACTAAGACAATGAATGAATTAAATTTCCTCCTTCAGAATGAACTGTTAAAAGGAAAAAAAATTTTAGTTACAGATATCACTTAAATTTAATAATTTTATGTAATTATTTAAATATCATTTATTTAAAAAATATTTTGGATACATCACCTTACATGGAAAAAAAGAAATTTGTGGAGCTGGGGCAGAAGGCAGGTGGTAACAGCTCAGCGGTAGAGTGTGTGCTGAGCTTGCATGAGGTCCTGGGTTTAATCCCCAGTACCTCCATTAAATAAAAAAAAGAAAAAGTTAAAAAAACCCAACAACTCTCATTCTTTGACAGAGTACTTCAAAAAAATGGTATCTCCAAAGAACTGTTGGCAAAGAAATGAGTTCAAAGTTCTGGTAATGTCTATGCGGTATACAGCAGTTCTCATTACCCACTCTGACCACCATCTAATATCCAACTCGTTTAGTAAGACTGTCATAATCTCAAGCACAAGAGTAGTACCTCCTCAGCAGCTGCTGTATTTCTGATGGCTTGTAAGAGGAACGTGATCTTTGACTGGCCTGGGATATTCTCATAGGTTTCCTACACGAAAAGGAACACTAAAGGTTAGAATATAACGTCAGAAATCGTCATAAGCACACCATGAAAAACAGCTGAAAGGAAGAGCTGGAAAGATCCACACATGAGTCATCACAGGATCCAGGGCTGGTGTGAAGGTTTTCTCCTGTGACAGAGAACACACTTTAGATAGGTCAGGAAAGAGAGGATGCCGAAGAAGTTACTTATCAAGTTCTCGTCCACCTTTATCCCTTAGATAGATTTTTCTGATGTATATGTATGTTTTCTCAACTTAGACTCCTGTGATTAGTAAAACTCTAGGCATAAGAGAGTGAAAAACTTACTCAGTGTGACTTGAGCCACCATCCTGCAAAATAAGTGCTCACTCAATATCCCCTTACGTCATGGAAAACTGCTTATCTTGTCAACAGTTTTTAGACCAGAGGATGTAGAATTGGTTTAAATCACTACTTACAACCGCTAGAGAAATATCCTCAGATGGAGCAAGTCAGAGAAACGGCAAGTGTTCAACTTCTTTATGCTACATCTTCTTTCAAGCAAGGATTATACTAAAACCACATTATAAATGAATATGGTCATGATAAAGTTGGCCAGGAAACTTAATACCATTTTTAAATATCATTTTAATAGATCTAGAAATCTAGGTTTTGTGACTCAGGACACTTCTTTCCTTCTCCATTAATAATGTAAAATGAGCGCAAACTGGTTAACAATAAAAAATTGACACCAATTAAAAGGCAGATTGTCAGAGTGGATAAAAAAACAGGACCTAGGTACATGATGTCTACAAAAGTGAATTGAAGAGAAGTATAAATTCATGTTCATGCATACAATTTTGAATGGCAGTCTTCTAATGTGGAAAATAAATCATTATTTTAAGTACCTTTGGAACTGTTTCCCACCTGCAGGGGCTTCTTAATAAACAGTCTATTCTCATCTATCCACTTTAAGGATACACTGTAAATAACATGTTAATTTCTTAGCAACCTTAAATTCAATGAGTTTGTCCACTATTTAACAGCTACAATTCCCTACAGTCTACCTGGTTTCTCTCTGGACAGAAGTGATGAGGACAAAGGGAGGGAAAGTTGGGCTTCTCCTCAAGAACATCCCATTCATCCAGGGCTCTGTGATACCCCCTGACATATTGTTAGATAAGGAAATAAAGGCCCTGGAGTTAAATAACTTGCTCAAGGTCATAGACAATAAACAGTAGAAAGAACTCTAGTCTTCTGGGGTCAACTGGTACCCCAAATCTCCCTAGGATGGCATGCTCTCTCCAGGTTTCACCTCTCAGGGCTGACTCCACTAAACAACCAGTTCTATTTACGCAGTGCTACACAGTTTTCAAACTTCTCAAACATACCTCAATCTGGGGAAGAACACCTTCTGGGGAAAAGAGAACTCAAAATCCTCTGACAACCTCAAGTTCCTCTCTAATACATAAGCACCTAAGAACACAACAATGCTGAAAACTGTGACGAAAAGTATCCACAGCTGAGGAGAGAAGATGGTCTGAATTTATTTATCCAGAAATGAGATAATTTATGTAAAGATATTCACAAGATGATTGCAAAAATGGATATGTACCTTGAGATTTTTCACTTAATCTTTATCAAAGCAACTCAAAAACCAGTATAGTTTTTTCATTTAAACAAAGCCTCTCGCAGTACAATAAAAATGCCCTTAATGCCTTGTAGATGCTATGAATGTTTAACACTTGAATTTCCAGCGGTCTAAATTGTTTAGTGAAAAAAATCCTTCACTAGGATACTACTCTCAGAAAACCTGTTACAAACAGTAAGTCAAATATTAAACTTTATTCTGTAACATATTCTAAGTCAATGGAAGGAGAGTTTAGTATGACATCTGACTCCTGAGAGAGGGTTCTCCCCATTTGTTATGTCTCAGGGTAGCAATCCGGATCTAGTATTACCTTTATACCATGACACTGGTCAAGTATAAAGTTTGGTGAAAAGAACACAGTCATAAAATGAAAAGAATAACTTTTTCTTAGCCTAAATAGACTGCGTTCCACAAAGACAAAGATGGTATCTCTTCCTCCTTGTATTCCAAACACCTAGCACATTAGAGCACAGCAAATACAAAGAATTTTTCTCAGAATACTCCCAGCACTAGCCCAGGCAGGTTCAATCAATGTTACCAGTGTCCCTGCAAATTAAAGTTCAATTCCCTTTGATTCCACCATACAATGTAATGTAAAAGGGAAAAACAACTTTTACCTAGGAGGAAACACCCTGGTTCCTCAAAAATCAGGCAAACTTTTTAATATATTGCCTTCCTTCAATTTAATCTCATTAATGAAGTGCTGTTTAGAATCAATGAGGAACGAAAGTCAATGGAAAACACTGAGAATATAAAAATCCATGCATAAGTGACCTACTCAAGCTTATGTCATATAGAAATGTCTAGTCATGAATGCCATGGACATTCAACTTTGGAATACAGGTCAATCATTTATTCAACTGTTTATTCATGTCAATTGAATTGAATTTTGAAACTTAGGGGTATTTCAATCATTTCTTCAAATACCAGAAAGATTATAAATAGAAAAATCCCTTAAGATTTAATAGAAATAAAATATAAAACCTTCCAAACAGTTTATACAATGGAAAATGCTTTAAAGCTTTTTAGTTTTGAAGCCACTCGATGATTTCAACATGTAACAATAAGTTTACTGTACTTGATTACAAATTTGAATATAAAACAAGTCATCTTAGTCAACAGTTTGGTATTTATGTGTCAACTAAGTATTTTTACTTTGACTGAGTAAATTACAAAGATATTTACTCAGCTCTTGCCAATTCTTTAGTTCAAAAAAAAATTTCTGTACTTGATATATCAGACTGATACTCAATTTTATTTAGTTTACTGACAAAAGACAAGAAAAGAAAAAGGTAGTATTAAGGTATTGCTATGGACAGTCATTTCTTTTTCAATTATTTTGCCTTCCTAAGAAGCTCGATTTACAGACCAGTTTAATGTTATATGATATGATGCCAGGAAGCTTCCCCTCAAACATTTACCTTTTTTTCTGTGAAATTAAGAAAATTCTATATTATACTACTTACTTTACATATTAATATAGTACCAGGATATACAATGACAGTAAAAATATACTATCTGAATGTTTTCACTAAGAATAAAAAGACTAAGAGAATAACAGTATTTATTTTCAATTGTTCTTTATGAGAAAATGTGCTGAATGCTGCTAACTATCCCCAAAGTGATGGGAGTGATAAAAGATTTACAACAGGCACCAACTGGAATTCAAGCTGAACCAGACATCGGTATTTAGTTCAATAGAAAAGAGATTCCCCACTAGGCTTGACAATAGAGACTTAAGCAACTGGAGGGAAGAGGGAGAATTAAACTAGCTTACTAATTACAATGCTGTTCTGCTTTGTAACACAGGGAAATTTCTATTATGGGTTGGGATTAAGAACTTATTTTGTTGAAAAACTACCTCTAGAGTTAGCAGAAAGCATTAAAATGTTTTCATAGGCTCATCACATCCCACTGATAGAAGTGCAAATTCATGCAACTAATAAATGCACATTACTTCTAAGGACAAATTTTACTTTTAAGTATTCTACAAATAAACCTAGCAAAGTCTGAAAAGACAGGTATACACCTTCTCCTATGTACAGTACCGTTTTTAGGAGCGAGATGCTGAAAACCTCAGCCGTCCATTCACAGGTGATTGAACAAACGAATCCATAGCTGTTGCGTGGCAATTTGAAATATACTGAGTGAAAACTCACAAGTTTTCACCAAATGACAGTTGCACAGTAGTATGCATACTATAAGCCCACTCATGTAAAAATCGATGTATACATACATGCTTGTGAAGATATTTGCAAGAAACATTCATGAGACACTTAAAAGTGGTTACCTTTGGGAAACAGGATAAAAAACTATTTGTATTTTGAATTTTTACCTTGAATATGTATAATGTGTGTATATATAATTTATACCTGAATATGTATTACATGAATAATAAATGTATCAAAACTCATTAAGATAAAGTTAATAGTTGTTTAAAGTGCTTTTCATACAGAACTAAACTTGCAGTGTATTTACTTCATGGATCTTTAGACCACTAAGCATAACCAGCATATCCTCAGTCTATTTAAAGTATGAATGACATTGTGATTTTAAAGTCAACTATAAAACTCGTGAGTTCAGAAGAGGACTTGTCCCTCAATTTCATTAGCTATGTACAAAATAAATTTTTGCTTTGTAAAAGCATCTGGCTGAACATCCTTCACTGAATCTTACAAAAATCTTCAATCACGTGGTCGCAAAGAACTCCATATATAATCAAGTCTGAAGATAGAGTCTGATAATGTACTTAACAGAGACTGGAAAGTTTCTGCCCTTCCCTTGAAGTATCTCCAATCCATCTCAACACTGACTTAGTAAAACATCAGTCTTCTATTGAAGATTTACTGCAAGTGCCTTACTGTTGGTAAAAGAACTTGCAGATACGTTTGATATATTGTTTCTTGAAACTTTATCCATAGGTCCACAGGAGCCAGAGGTGGTTAAAAAGAGATTCAGGTTAGATTCAGTGAAATTAAAGGCTTAAACATATGGCACTGGCCCAGTTAAACAACGGAAGTCCCAAGACATCCCATTTATGTTATGAGACCACAAATCTCTGGAGATCAAAGAAAATTTATCTGAAGCATGAGTAAAGTAAGGTGCAAGCTGCTAAGAAATCCTAAAAGCAACTTCACAAAATTGGGGGTGGAGGAGAGAAATCTGGCTTCTGGCGTTATGAACCAGACTAAGAAAGAGGACTAAATGGAAATAGGTGGAAAGAAGGCGAGATGGCAAGGCACTCATTATCAATAGGAGGGGATGGGGAAGGGAGGGACAGACTGTGTGGTTAAAGAGGGGGCAGGAGAGAAACAGGGGTGACGAACTAGGGTTTGGGGGATCAAAAGGCAGGACAGGGTGGTGACCACCGCTGGGAGGGGGAGGCTCCCAGTAGGGGGAAAGGGGCGCGGGGAGCCCCGGGGCCCGCCCCACACCCCACATCCCTCCCCGCCGCCTGGCTTCCCCATCTGGGCGGGGGCAGCGTGTCAGCAGCGGCCGCACGTGTGTGCGAGCGGCAGCGGGGAGGGAACTGGCGCCCGGCGCCGCCGCTGCAAGGGCCAGAAGGGCCTGGGGGCACCACCGGGAGCCGCGGGCCGCCTCACACGTGGGCTGCGCGGCCGCCGCCCGCCCGGCCCGGCCTGCGCGGCCGCGTTGGAGCGGCCGAGGCCCATCGGGCGGCGTCCGGGGAAGGGTCTGCGCACCGGCCGGGGCGCGGGGTTGGGGGCGGCGAGCTCGGTTACCTCTGCCTGTTTCCGGACCACATTGTCGGGGCTGAGCAGGTTTCCCAGGAGCAGGTAGAACTGTTGCTGCTCCGCCGCGGCCGCCGCCATTGCGCTAGGCGTGAGAGAGAGAAGAAGGGAGGGGAGATAGGAGCCGTGAGGCGCGCTGGCGGGCCGGCGGGAGGGGCGGGGGCGGGCCCAGCGCGGGGACCGGCACCAGCAGCGGCGCGGGGCTGGGGGGCCGGGCGGGAAAGGGCGGGGCAAAGGGGAAAGGGGAGGACGGGGCGGGGCCTCGCGACCCCTCACCCCGCCGCGGCCGCTGGTGCCGGCACCCCATTGGTTCTGGGCGCGAGGGGCGGGGCCGAGGCAGCCTCCTCGAGGGCCGCGCCGATTGGCCACGCACCCTGCAGTGCCGTCACTGGCGGCGCGCGGCGGGCCGCCGGGCTTGGCGCGGGCGGGGCGGGGACTTCGCTGCTCAGCTGGGGCCGCGGCTGAGACGCGGGGAAGGCGGGAGGAGCCGGCTGGCAGGCCTGGCGGCGGCGAGGGGCGTGAGGCCCGGCTGGGGAGGAGGGGCTAGCTCCTGAGCGCGGGAGATTTCGGCGCCGCGGGCTGGCTAGCAGTCTCCCCAGCTGCCCGCTAGCCTTTCCCCGCCACCCGAGGAGCAGCCCCACTTCCAGTCCCCCGGACCCTGGGCCCCTTGACCCCAACCCCAGAGGGAGGGAGTGGATTTCAAAATCCACTTCCTACTTAAATTCCACCCCCAGCTCCACAACCCATCTATCACCCTCCGACCTCCCCTGGGGCTATGACTCAGGCCGCCCCTTCCTCCCGCCACGCTCACCAGTGACTCATGCCCTGGGCTTGCCCGGAAGAGGGGTTGCTCAGCCCTGGGCTCTCCCGTCAGGCTACCCTCCCATCCCCCGCTCCCCAAGACCGCGGTCGTCCTGAAATGTCCACGTAGTACACTTGCCTCCCCCTCTCCCCACCCTCAAGATCCTTGACTGTTCCTTTGAATTCCTTGGTTTGGGGTCCCGTTCTTTAAATGGTTAGGGGAAGTTAAGACCCTTTCCCCTAAAGAAACACTGGTTAGGGCTGATCTCTCAATAAGTGTTTGTTTCATACTGCTACCCAGAGGCCGAGAGACCTGGTTTCAATTGCAGTTCACTATTGCATAGATAATACACCCAATCTGCCTTTACTGCTGGAGCTGCCAAAGAGAGCAGTAGTATTCAAATCAAAGGGCACTTCTGTTGAGCTACTACTGTGTCCAATGCATTGGGCTAAGGGTGACAGTGGAGAAAATAACACAATACATTTTTGAAAAGAAAGAAAAAAAGTACATTTCCAGTGAGAATTTTCCACATTAGCTGTGATAGAGACTACTACACTTCTGGACGCCAACAGTATTTAACTTAGGGAATTTAATTTCCTGTTGACCATTCTGTTGCGATTCTGGTCTTTGAAAGTCTACTTGAAACATTTGCTTTTGAATGAATGATAAACCTTGGCTCTATGTTAGAATCCAGGCCACCGTGTCCAGAATTTCTGGGTTGAGTACTCAGGTCCCTAAGAAATTGTGACTGCCAGCCAAGATATGTTAAAGGATTCTAATTGATTCGTGGAGAAAACTCCCTTAGATAGTTTTATCTGTGACAGTGATAGGGTTCTGTATAAGAAGTCTGCCCACCTAGCTTTGTAGAATTGACGTTTCTTGGATGTAACAATTTGTCATTCTTAAGAGACATTATTTCTTCAAAGATAGACCATTATATACGTTAATTTGGGGTAGCTTTTTTTTTTTGCTTGATATTTTTTGTTTTTCAGCAGTGGGCAATGTCTGGATTATGAGGAGGTTATCTTCCTCACCCAAAGTTATTAAGGTTCTAGGAATTACATACTAAGACAACCGTTTTTAACGACTAGGTTACCAGTGAATTAAGATGAATTGACTACAGACTTGCTTAGGATATGGCCTGATATCCAATTACTTTTTTTGTCCATTAATTTTGGAGGAGGGGTAATTAGATTATTTATTTATTTATTTATTTTAAATTTGTTTTTCATGGAGGTACTGGGGATTGAACCCAAGACCTTGTGCTTGCTAAGCATGCGCTCTACCACTGAGCTATGTCTTCCTTCTCTCCAGTTACTTTTTAACACCTATGGTGATGTGTGTTTTTATAGGCAATGAATCTGTAGATTACATGTATTTGTTGAATAATTCTTAAATAATAGAAATTCCAACATAAATCTACAGATTTGTGAAAATACAAATGTTTTTGATGAGGCAGATAGCATAAAATTATTTCGGACTAGAAACAAAACAAGTTAGAATTAGTGGTGATATCAACTGTTAGAATATGGAATGAGAGCCCCTCCTTATTTTAATATTGTAAATACTCAAAAGTGAAGGAGGAGATTTTTAAGGGTAATGAATAAAGAGATCCCCAACTGGGAGAAATTCATTTCTCCCACTGAAGAGATAGTTCTGCTTGTTTTATTACTATTATCTCCCTGTAAGAAAATAGCTCAGATATTGTATAAAGGCAGCCCACAAGAATAGAGATTGATTTTCCTAGGAGATAATTAGATGGTATCAGGTAAAGAACCTTGAACTTGAGTTGAATGGATTTGAGTCTTTAGCCTCTTACTAGTTATGTAAACTTGAATGAGCACTTAATGTGCTCTTTAAAGCTCTATTTCTTGCCTATAAACTGGAATAATAATGGTTGTTAAGGTATGATATTATTAAGCACGAAAGCTCTAACATGAAATTATAATTGGAAATGAAATGGAGAGGCAGAAAATGTTTGAGTCTTGCTCACTCCCAATTGGCTGCCATTACTTTGGGCAGATTAATTGGGAACAGCCAGCTGCTGATTCCTTTCTTTTTAGCTTATTAGACATGACATTACCTCTATTAAGTTCTGGACGCGTATTTGCTCAGGGCATTTACAACCCTCTGTAAAAATGGGTGAGGTTGGAAAAATGGAAGAGTGCAGGAATCTCTCACTTAGGGACCTGAAATCTAGGTTAATTTAGGATATTTGAAGTTTGTTAGAAAGCACTGCACAGTCTGGTCATGACCTCTTTATAATACTACAGGAGGAAAAGTTTCTTAACAAGAGCATCAGAAGAGGATCAGAATCCTTTCTAGCTACTGCTTTTCGTTTTATGAGCTTCTGAGATGGGACGCCCCATAAAAAAGACCAGCAGGACCCCCAGGCAGGGACACTACTCTCCTACCAGCACCATCCGGTTCCCTGGCCCAGAGGCTCTATCTCACTTTTTGCCTCTGAGACAGCTTACTTCTAGGAAAGTGGAACTTACCCCTAAAATTCTACTGGTTCCCTGAGCTCACTCCTGATTGGTTCTTTCTTTCACTCCTGATTGGTCCATTTCCCTAACTTCTGATTTGTCATTTCTCTCCCTCCTGATCCATTCCTACACAGCTTGTTCCTAATTAGTCAACATTTGTTACACCTTATTTGCATATGATGTTGCAAAGTGTAAACTGGCAGCCTATAAAAGCCTGTGTAAACCTACAGACGGGGTCCAGAGCTTGGAGTGTTAACTTTTCTGAGCCTGCTGGCATAATAAATCTGAGTTCTCCAACTCTCCGAGTGCTGCTTGGTCTCTTGCCAGGATCCAGGTTGCTATCACAACTGAGCTGTAACACATTTTTCTGCAACACTTCCATGTTGATGGGCATGTTCTAGAAATTGTGAGGTGGCTGGAGAAATTAGGCTTATAAAATATCTGTTAAAGCCTCTCTCAGCTGTGGTAAAATTTGGTCTCGTCTGTCGTTTCTGGCTTATTGGGTGCTTCATGTAAATAAAATTCTCCCAAATGAACAATCCATAATTTTTTTTAAGTTGCCCTAGGACTCCAAAAGAACCACAACTACTTGTCCTGGTAGCTGTAAGCACACAAGCTCTCTGTATCACAATTTACTATGAGGGTGAGTTTAGATGATATAAATGAAAGTATTATAATCTGTAGCGGTACATGGGTGTAAAGTGATGGTATTATTTACAGGTGTTTGTATTAATAGGTAACATTGGTACAATGAGAAAAGTTGGATTTGTTTTCTCATCTGTAAAAATGGGAATAATACTTCTACATAGGGGTGTTGTAAAAGTTAGGATAATGTTTGTAAATGCGCATAGCATGGTGTTTGCATAGTAGTTACTTGGTAATTGTCAGCTATTATTAGTCAGGTGCATTTAGGGGGTTACATAGTAAATAGACCTTAAGCAAGTAATTACTCTTACAGCTACATGTGATATAGATGTGTAATCACATTTGTGTGTGAATAAAATATATCTGTATTTTCTATTAGTCTTTCAATTATGCAGAATAAAATAGTATATGGAATGGATTAAAGAACAGTTAATAGACACTTGGCTAATAAATAAGATTTCTAACTCTTTCCAATAGTGATGTTATCAGTTGCCTAGATAAGAGCCAGCAAAAAAGGTAAGAACTGTTGAAAAGTTGTTTGCTGCAAATAAAAATGCTGTAAAAAACAAAAATGTTCACATTTCTTCAGCTGCTTTTTATCAAAATGTTCAAGCGCCTTTCTGAAGGAGTCTCTTATAGTCAGAGCATGCCAACCAGACGCAAGTGAAACCATCACGTTCCCAAAGGGCATTGCACACAATAGGCCCTCAGCAAATTGCTGAATTGAACACAGGCAGGGGAAATTTGGACTCAGTTTCTTTTGCGCACGCTCTCTCTCTCTCTCTCTCTCTCTCTCATAGTTTTTATACATGAGATTCGCTGAATGTCTGCATTCAATGGTTGGCTTCATTTTAGGGAGGCAGGAGAATTTGGAGACTGGGATCACAGGCTCCAGAGGTAGCCAGAATGAGCATTCAAATAATGACTTCACCACTGACATGCTGTTGATCTGGCCCAAGTTAATTAACCTTTCTCAGCCCAGTTTCCTCTTCTATGAAAAGGGGATATCAGAAGTACTTTCACCACGTCTTCAAATACTTGTCATAGTGCCTGGCACAGAGCAATTGCTTAAGACACATTAGCTGTCATGACTAACACAGATTGGAGCCTCCAAAATTTGTAAATTTAATTCTGATTGCACATCTACTTGTTGTGTTTTTATACTCCTAATATATCAGCAATGCATAACTGTGGCCAACCAAAAAAAATTTCAGGTTTGATTCAATCATCATAGAGGGTTTCAAGGCCATTTTCAGCTTTAAATACTACAGTTGCACTGACCAACATGGTAGCCACCAGCCATTGTGACTACTGATCATTTGAAATGTGGCTAGTTTGCATTAAGGTGTCCTTTAAGTGTAAAATACACTCTAAACTTCAGACTTAGCAGGAAATTAATAATAATTTTAAATTGGTCACATGTAGAAATGATACCACACTAAAGAGAATATATTATTATATTATTCACAAGCTATAATTATTAACTACATTAATAAATTTGGCTTTTTTTAATATATAGATACTAGAAACTTTAAATTTACATATGTAATTGGTATTTGTGGGTCACATTATATATTTCTATCTGACAGGGCTTTCCTAGAGAATAAAATAAAGAACTAGCTAATCATAGGTGCCCTGCATACTTTGTTCATTTAGATTTAAGAAATGACTTGTCACCAGGTGAAAATTAGTTACCTTATAGTGCTTTCCGTTGCTTCCAGTTTTCCGACTTGATTCTCAGGGATTTGGAGACATGGTACAGTACTTTCTGAGCAGTGTTCCTTGCTTAGGAATTTCCTTTCCCTGCTGGTTTGACAGTAAACAGATTTGTGAACCTTTAGAAGGTAAGACTGACTCCAGATTTGGCCCTATGGAATAAATTCTTATAGGTTAAATCAAAGACTGGTTAAGAGATGGGAGAAAGGAAAAAATATCTTTTATTATGTTGATGTTGATTATTTTCATTTAAATGTGCTAAGTTGATTTAAAAGCCATCATTTGCTGCATTTTAATACCTGAGATAAAGATATACTTAGCAGAACAATTTAGTTTTTAAATTTAATGTTTTTCTTTCCTTAGAACACAAATAGGTTGAAAGTAAAAGAATGTAAAAAGATATATATACAAACAGTATCCAAAAGTGAGCTGAAATGGCTATATTAATGTCAGACAAAATAGATTTTTAAGATAAAATTGTTGTCAGAGACAAAGGAGGACATTTTATTATGATAAGAGGGTCAATCAATCATGAAGACAATTATAAACACAAGTACCTCACCAACCCAAAATACATGAAGTAAAACTTGACAGAACTGAAGGGAGAAATTCAACCAAAGAGTTGCAGAGGTTTCAGTTTCCACTCTCAAAAAAGGACAGGACCCCTAAGCAGAAGGTCAACAACAAATAGAAGACATGAAGGGCACTATTCACCACCTAGACCTAACAGGCATCTATCTGTAGGACACTCCATCCAAAACCAGCAGAATACACATTCTTCTCTAGTGCATAGGGAACATTCTTCAGGGTAGATCATATATCAGAGCATAAAACAAGCCTTAGTATGTTTAAAAGGATTGGAATCATTCAAAGTATGTTCTCCGTCCATAGTAAAATGAAATTAGAAGTCAAGAACAAAAGGAAATTCACAGGTAAGTGGAAATGATCACACTCATACATAACAAATGGCTTGAAGAAGAAATCACAAGAAAAATTAGGAAATACTGACATGAATGAAAAAGCCCCCAACCCCCAAGATACCAAAACTTATGGAATGCTGTAGAAGCAGTTCTCATAAGGAAATGCAGAATTGTAAATGTCTTCATTAAAAAGGAAGAGAGATCGCATATCAATAATCTAACCTAGTTTCTTAGAAACTAGAAAAAAGACAAACTAAACCCAAAGCAAGCAGAAGAAATAATAAAGACAAGAAAAGGAAATAAATGAAATAGAGAATTGGAAAACAATACAGAAAGAAAGCTTCTTTGAAAAGATTTTAAAAATTGACAAACTTTGGGCTAGATTGACCAAGAAAAAAGAAGACTCAAATGACTAAACTCAGAAATAAAAGGCAAGACATCACTACCAAACTTTCAGAAATAAAAAAGAATTGTAAAGGAATATTATGAACAGCTGTATGCTAACAAATTAGATAACCTATATGAAGTGGGAAAATTCCTAAAAAGTCACAAATTCCAAAGTGAATTCAAGAAGAAACAGAAAATCGAACAGACCTTTAACAAAGAGATTGAATTAGTAATTTTAAAAACTTCCCGCAAACGAAATTCCAGGATTAGACGGCCTCACTAATGAATTCAACCAAACATTCAAAGAAGAATTAACACCCAATACTTATTAAACTTTTCCAAAAAATAGAAGCAGACTGAACACTTATTCATTTTATGAGGCCAGTGTTAACTTGATACTAAAACCAAAGAAAGATAGCTCAAGAAAACTACATAACAATATAAGTATTGATGTAAAAATTCTCAACAAAATCCTAGCTAATTGAATATAGCAACAAATAAAAAGGATTCTATATCATGACCAAGTGGAATTTATGCCAGGTTGGTATAACATAAGAAAAATCAATCAGTGTAATATATCATACTAATAGAATAAAGTACAAAGACCACATAATAATCTCAGCTGATGCTGAAAAAGCCTTTGACAGAATCAAACATCCTTTCATGTTTAAAAAAAAAAACACTCAACAAACTAGGAATAGGAGGAAACTTCCTCAAACTAATAAAAGGCATACATGAAAAATCCACAACTAGTATCATACTTACTGGAGAAAAAAATGAATGCTTTCCTTTTGAGATCAAGAGTAAGATAAGAATGTCCATTCTCACCATTTCTATTCAGCCTTGTACTGGAGATTTATGAATGACATGATCTGGTATAGGAAAATATTCTGATAAATCCACAGAAGTGCTATTACAACAATAAATAAATTCATCAAGGCTGCAGGATATAAGATCAATATATAAAAATCAGTTATATTTCTATACACTAGCAATGACCAATCAAAAAATGAAATTAAAGAAATCCTATTTATAATAGCATCAACAGATCATATAATACCCAGGAACCAATTTAACAAAAGAAGTGTAAGACTTGTATACTGAAAATTATAAAACATAGCTAAAAGAAATTTATAACGATATAGATAAATAGAAAGACATTCTGAGTGCATGGGTTGGAAGACTAAATATTAAGATGGCAATTCTCCTCAAATTTGTCCACAAATTTAAGGCAATACCTATAAAAATTTCAATTTTTTTTCAGAAATGGGCAAGCTGATCCCAAAATTCATAGTAGTTATAAGAGACTGCACATAGCTAAAACAACGTTGAAAAAAACAACACAAAACATTGGAGAACTCACACCTTGATTTTAAAGCTTACTATAAAGTGACAATATGAACACTGTGGTACTAGTGTAAGGATAGATGTGTAGATCAATGAAATTGAATGGAGAATTCAGAAATGAACCTTATGTTTGTGGTCAATTGATTTTTCACAAGGGTGTTGTGATGGTTAACTTTATGTTTCAAGTTGCGTAGGCTATGATGCCCAGTTGTTTGGTCAAACACTAGTTTGGATGTTGCTGTGAAGGTAATGTAGATGTGACTAACATTTATAATTAGTTGATCTAAGTAAAGCAGATTCCCCTCCATAAGGTGGGTGGGTCTCATTCAACCAAAGGAAGGACCTTGATAGCAAAGACTGAGGTTTCCACAGGAAGAAGCAATTCTGCTTCAAGACTGCAACATAGGAAAACTCTGCTGGCTTGCTCTGCAAATTTCAGATTTCAGACTGCAGAACCAATTTTTATCCGAATTTCCACTTGCCGTACAGATTTCCTACATGCCACTCCCTGCAATCATGTTAGCTAATTCCTTAAAGTAGATCTCTCCATAATTTATCCTTTTGGTTCTATTTCTCTGGAGAATGCTAATGTATACAGGTAACAAGACCATTCAGTGTGAAAGATGAGTCTTTGAAACAAATGATGCTTGTACAATTGGATATCCACGTGCAAAAGAATAAAGTTGGACTGCTACCTCGCACCATATGCAAACCTCAAAATGAAGCATAAACCTAAGTCTGGGAGCAGAAACTATAACATGCTTAGAAGAAAACAAGAACAAATCTTCACGGCCTTGAATTTAGCATTGGTTTCTTAGAGATGATACAAAACCCACAAAAGACAAAGAAGAAAAATAGACAAGTTGGATTTCATCAAAATTAAAAACTTTTGTGCTTCAAAGGAAACCATCAAGAAAGTGATAAGACAATCCACAGAATGGGAGAAAATAGTTGCAAATCATATATCTGATAAGGGATTTGTTATCAGAATATCTAAAGAACTGTTATAACTCAATAGCAAAAAGACAACCCAATTTTAAAAAATGGGCAAAACATTTGAATAGACAACCTCCCAAAGAAGATATCTGGATATCTTCTAATAACCGACTTAAAAGATGTTCAACATTTGTTACTAGGAAAACATGAGTCAAAACCGCAATGAGGTATCACTTCGTGCCCACCCACTAGCAAGTGTTGGTGAAGGTGCTGGTGGGGAAATCGAACCCTCCTGCACTGCTGATGGGAATGTAAAATGGTGCATCAAGATGGAAAACCATTTGGCAGGTCTTCAAAAGTTAACACAGAGCTACTGTATGATTCAGTAATTCTACTCCTAAGTGTATGCTCAAGAGAAATGGAAACATGTCAACACAAAAACTTGTACATGAATGGTCACAGCATCATTATTCATAATAAAAAGAATTAACAATTCAGATGTCCATCAACTGATGAACAGATAAAATGTGGTGTATCTATACAGTGGGATATAATTTGGCAGTAAAAAGAAATGAAGTACTGACACATGGTACAACATGGATGAACTTTGAAAATACGCTAAGTGAAAAAAAACCTGACACAAAAAGTCACATATTATTTGGTTCCATTTATATGAAAGGTCCAGAATCAGCAAATTCAGAGAGGTGGAAAGTAGATCACAGGTTGCCAGGGGCCTGGACTTGCTGGTGGGGGCAGGAGGGGAGGGGAGGGAATGTGGAGTGACTGTTAAAGGGTATGGAGTTTCCTTCCGGGGTGATGAAATGTTCTGGAATGGGACAGCGGTGATGGATGCACAACTCTCATAAAAATACTAGACACCCCATTGTACACTTTAAAAGGGTGAACTCTGTGGTATGCAAATGATATCTCAACACAGCTGTTATCGTAAAAAATGCTTTCCCCAAGTGATCTGAAGGAAATTGATCCAGATCTTAATTACTGATTCTTTTTTCTGTCTTTCACAGTATATTTAGCTTTGTTCAGAATACACGGATAACATTCATAACCCTCAAACCTTTCGAGCATCCCTAAACCATTACCTGGTAGGAGATGAGGAATAGGGAGATTCAGAGATGATTTAGTCTATACATCTTGCTCTCCACCTAACTGCTATTTATTGCCAAGTACCTTACAGTTTGGGCACAATGACATATACATTTTACCTCATGCATTGTGATGACATACAGAGTGGAATACTAATTGTGACATAATCCACATCTCAAATTCTCATCCACTGGCAGGATAGATGTTTAACTGTCTATAGGTAATGAGGAAGAAACAAAAAACCTCCACAATAGTTCATATTCTTCAATTCTCCCCACTGGACGTGTAGTACCACTTCATATCATATTTTACTACATTAGCACTTATTTAGCAAACATTTCATTGATTCATTTATTTAGCAAATATTCACTGGACACCTTACCAGTTGTGGGCACTACTGCTGGGCTGTGAGGATTCAGTAGAAAGCAAGTGGATCTTCACGGAGTTTATAATCTTTTGAAAGAGGTCAGACAATAAACAAGTAAATGGGGTAGATAATTTCATATAGTGACAAGTGAGGAGAAGTGGATAATGGTTTCAAGGATGACCGGGGTGGAGTTGGGTGCTACTTTAAGGAGGGGATATTTGAGCAGAGATTTGAATGATGAGACAAGTGAAGAAATGGGGAAAATTCCACCAAGCAGAGGAAACAGCGAGTCCCAAAGCCCCAGGGGCAAAAACGAGTCCAGTGTATTCCAGCAAGGAAAGAAGGGCACAGCTGTGGAGGAGTGAGCTGTAAGAAAGGGCCTGGGGGGTAAGCAGGGGCCAGGTGACCTAAGACACTGTGATTGTTCAATAGTGTGACTTATTCTAAGTGGAATGGGAAGCCATTGGGTTAAGTAAGGGATCTGACCTGAAGAAGTTTCAAAAGATCATTCTGGCTGCTGTATAGGAAACAGACTGTAGGAGGGAAGTGACAGAGGTCATTGTAGCACCTGAAAGTCATGAGGAGACGGTGGCTCGGACGACAGCCATCGACAGTGTCCTGAGTGGGCAGATTTAGATACTTTTCTTTCAGAGACAGAGCAGGATGTAGGGTGCAGAGGCAGATCCTGGTTTCGTAGGACCTGAAACTCACACAATTTGAGGGCCCTCTGTAAGAAAAGTTAAAATCTGAACACAAAATATGGTGCCTTGCGAGGCTTCAATGTGAGGCTCCTGGCAGCTTAACCTTCATGAGATTCATGGTGGATCCTCCCCTAATGGGGGTGAGACGGAGAAATCAAGGATGCCTAGGTTTGGGGTCTGAGCAACGGTGATGCCATTAGGATGAGGAAGTGTTTGGGGTAAGGTCTGGAGAGAGGAAAAGAAGAGTTGGGTTTTGTTCACAGTAGGTTTGAGATGCCTAGAAGACATCCAAGTGGTGATGTCCAGCAAGTAGTTAGACAGAGGGGCCAGGAGATCAGGAAGAGGGCAGGGCTGGAAATATCAACTTAAGTCATCACATTCATGGCATTTAAAGCTTTGGAATTGGATGGCATTGCCTGGGGAAGAGAGAAGAGGGCCAAGGACTCAGCCCTGAGACATCCCAACACTAGAGGTCAGGCAGAGGAGGTTTCCAATTCATACATAATACAAGGAGAATCATAAGAGGGACCTGGCACAGTGACCATTAGTCACTTTAAATCGAACTCCCTTTCAACCTCTGCTTGCAAGGGTTCTTTAACCAAGGAATCCACTAATGAATGTAAAGAAATTTGGAAGAACAACTATGCGCAAATGTTAGAGAAAAAGTCAATTGCACAGCATTTTATTTGAGGGGATTCTCTTTCTTTTTCATGTATCAGGAGACGTGGTATTTACTTGGTGCTTGAGGAAATACTATTTTCTCTAAATCTTCAACCATTCAGTCCTTCTACAATCTAATCTACTCCCCCACCTCACAGAAACTACACTTTAACATGGAATTAAAATAACCAGATCAAATTGATACTAAGATGTCAAATGCTGTCCTCTTCCCATCTCATTCTAAGCCCTTGTCTAATTTTTATGCTTAAGTTTTTCCTTGACCATCGGAGATAATAGTAAGGGTCTTTTAAAGAACGTAGAAAGGAAATGGGAAAAGCAGGAGTGTGTTTTAAGTTCTGTCTAAGAGTGATATTGGAACGATGCTAGAAAAATGCTTGTGTTACATGGATTCAGCCAAATATTTCCTCTTAAAACATACCTACAGACAGAAAATCTTGATAGAACTCAGCTTAAGATGGGAATATTGGGACTTGGATCTAAACACCATCATCATAAAGGGGTTCCATTATGTTACTATCCAGGCTTGTTATAGTCAGTTACACACATACACAGTTGTATATGATTTCACATGGTGATAGGTTATAAGACATATGAAATCAAGGCACAGACAGAAACTGAAAGAGGCACTATTTTTAACAGGGTAGTCAAGGGAGACCTTTCTCAGGAGGTGACAGTTTAGCACCCAAGAGTGGCTTGCTTCATGAAAATTAATTTTCCAAAAGAGCAAAGTTATTTAAAAGATTCATATTAAAAATGCTCAACCATTTTTATATCAGATTCTAAAGTAATAGTAGCTAACGAGATTGTTCTCTTTCTGTGTCTGAGTGCTAATCTTCTGTACTTTGTCTCCTTTGATCTTCACATTTAACCAGTGAGGCTTCAATTGTTTTGTCAAGGAGAAGTGTATTGTGGCCGGGATAAAACTGGTGCCAGCTGCCGTTCCACTACTAACCAGCTATGATGCTGAACTGGGCCATCAGGGCTTCCCCAGGCCTCTGTTTCCTCATCCGTAAGTTGGGAGAGTTGGACTGGATGCCTAGGGCAGCTTTCCAGCTCCAACTTTTGAGGATAATTAAGCCAATTACCTCACTGTGTTGAAATAAATTACAGAGGCCACTTAGAGTTGCCAGTCCTGAGACAAAATTGCTCTGTATCTCTGGGATTTGAGGTCTTCTATCTGCCTGCCTGCTTTTTAGAAGTTTTTTCTTTTTTCTTTTTTCTCATTTTTCTGTTGATCAGCTGCCACTTATTGTAGCGGCCAACCTAAAATGTCAGCTGTCACTGCTTGTCATCTGCTCTCATCATCTTGTTTGCTGTGTGCTCTGGAAACCAGATAACCCAGGACATTAAACGATACATGAAATAGGCCGAGTGCTGACTTTATTTTCTGTAGAGTCCCTTGCGTGAGCTTTACAACAATTGTTGGGCCACAACAATTTAGGGTTTCTTATCTGTGTTTCCAGAAGTTTAACTCTACTAAGGTGCTAACACAACGTGCTGGCACAGAGCTGCCTCCTACTGCTAATGACAGAGGTTCCAGCATCTGTGCATATAAACACTTGACAGAACAATGGACCAAAACTGTTTAGGAAGGCCTAAATTAAACTTTATATAATGAAAGCATTGCTATTGACAAGTCCCTTGTATCTAATAATTTTCTTTGTAATTTTGGCGTTTTCATACTTTGTTAGGGGATTAAATTTTAGGATAAGTGTTTAGGTGCGGTAGTCCATTAAGTAAGTAGTCTTTTGACTACTTACTGATTTAGTTTTCCCACAATGAAAATGAATTGAAAATGAAACGATGCCTAGTAGACATCCCAGTGGTGATGTCCCTCCTTGACTTGACTGTGATCTCTGAAAATTAAGATAAAATGTCCCCAGCCTCTGACAGGAAACAGCTATAATGTATAGAGGACTAAGATGGGAACTCGAAAGATTTTAAACAGGACTGATTTTGAGTTGCTTGAGAAATTAAAACCCCTAAGAATAGAACTGCTTTTAAGTTTTGTTTTGTTTTGTTTTGTTTTTCTACAGGAAAGTTGAGTAGAAAATTCTGGTGGATTGGAGTTCACTTCATTGGTGAATAGGAGGTGAAATGATCAAGGAATGAATATCATCATTGTGGAAGAAAAGAGTAGGAGCTTTTTGTTTAAAGGCAATAAAGAACGCAATTAGCAGTGAGCAGAGACAGAACAAAGTATTTCTGATAACGTGAGTCTTACTTGGGTGCAGCAAGGATCCTGATCAGGGGAAACAGCTGTGCCCGTACATGGGTCCTGGGACGGTTTCTCCCTGGAACCACCTAAATGAAATAAAAACACATTTCTGACGCTTTCAGGATGGCTACATAGATGGCTAGGACAAGAGTCTACAGTCTTTTGGGTAACTCTAATCATGCGATGCTTCCTTAAGTACATGGAGTTGGTCACCAGCGAATCTAAGACACTATCAAGGAACAACTAGGCAGTCATGGAATTCTCATTCTTTCATTCTTGGTTTCCATCTAGGACATTCTCAGAAACACTTTTTCTGGCCTTTCCTCCTTCGCCAGTACCACTGTGGGGGCTCTGGACAGTGAGAGAACTCAAAGGCCCTCCAGAATGTCACACAGGAAGACTTTCTCTCCAGACTCATCCTAATTTGTCCCTCAGTATGGATTAAGTTCTTACATTTCTTCATCTAAATCTCAGGTCTGTGGATTACTTACCGTAGTCAAAGCTGTTCTCAGCACTGTGGTTGCTCCAGTCGTGGGATGTCATTAATCCCACAGTTCCAACCTCATGGCTTGAGATGTCACCATGGAGACCTGACTGCAATTATGACCCGCTGCAGGGTAAGCCATGCCATGTGCTGGCCCACTTCAGTTTGCCCACCATACAAGCTTTCTGGGCTGTTCAGCCATTCAGATATTATTGGCTGATCCAACTGTTCCCAAAGCCACAGAAGGAAGGGATAGGGAGCTCTGGCCTTTGAGACTTCAAAACTCATGCAGCTGGGGGTTACTCAGACTGGGTACAAATGTACTATCAATTTCAGTTTTGAAACTTCTCAGTTTCTTTGCATAGGGTTTCATAACTATTCTACTACTCAGTCCTGAAAAGAGAAACTCATCTCTCAGACAGACAGAGGTAAATTTATATAGAGGCAAAAGGAAGTTCCCTATGAAATAAGTTTATGGCATTTTGGTTTGTTTAAGTTCCTATACATTAAGTTATCCAACTTGGCCTAGGTTGTCCTGGTCCTCAATGACCTAGTTTCACTCCATTTAGTATTTCATCCTTCTGTTTCTTACTTTTCATCAATAATTAACAAAAACCAAGCTTCTAGGTTTATAAAGTTGTTTCATAAGACATGATTCCTGTGTAAAGGTCACATTTTTTTTTCTTGGTAAAATATGAGGTCTAAGCACTTTATATGTCTCTCTGCAAATCCTGAAAGTTTTTTCAGCCCCCTTCCCTGCTTCTTTGTCCTCATTTCCATCACGTGTTGTTTGTTCTGATGTTTTGGCTTGTGAGCTGGGTGGGGTTGTGGCAGTGAGGTGTCTTCATGGCATTTTCCTTACGGATACTACCAAGAGTCCCAAACCGGAGATTGTGCAGGTTAAGAATCAATGATTGAAGGAGTATAAGGTGATTGTAAGATGTGTGAATAACATATTAAAAGAATTAATCCCCACCTTTCCTCCAGCCTCTGGGAGACTGAGCAGTTGCTGGCTGAACTTGGCTCTCCTGGTTGACCTTTGGGCATTTGAAACCTACACCAAAGACTGGAATCTGGGGACTGTCTATTGATTTCTTCATCAGCAGGTGCAGCAGGTGGGAAAATAGTTGAGACAGAAGCATCATGGTGGACATGGGTAGGCTAGAAAATCCGGGGGAGGGAGAACTGCAGAAGATATGCATTATGGCCATTTTTGCCTCACATCTGAGTTTAGCCACCGGTGAGCCCTGAGAATATCCGATAATCAGAAAACTCCATGATCCCATCTTCTTCTCCTTTTTTTACCCCTGTAAGTTCATGAATTTATTTATTTTTGAGAACCTGTAGAAATTGAAATATAGTTGATAGACAGCATTATCTTCTTCTTTTTAAAAGTAAACCTTCCAATGATCACTTACCTGGGGTGTCCTTCTTCAGTTAACAATGGGATCCTTAGAGCTGTCCATGTAGCCTTCACATTTCCTTTAGTACTATTTGAGATGACGTGCATGTGAGTGATGTAATATAAATGTCTTTTGTTTGTGAAAAAAGAAAAACTCCTGTCATTCATTCTTAAACACTCAGTGAGCTCATACTGTGTTCACGTGATCAACAGTGGTGACTTTAGCGGCACCTGAAGTATCTTTTCACACTTAACTCCCAAACCTCAAACCACTCCATCTACCTACTCCCAAACTGGTACATGCTCATTTCCTTCCTACCATCATTAGCCTTATTTTTGGGAATGTTGAGCCCACAGACCTTGAAAAATAATTTAAATTAAAAAAGTTCATCTTTAAATTAAGCAACATAGTAACTCAGAGATGAGGAAAGGCCTGGAAGCAAAGCCCTCCCAAGGCTGCACCCTTCACGAACATGTTTATACAGAAACCCTGTTGAATTGCTTTCCTTGGGATGTATATTTCCATGCTACACCATACATTTGTGAAACAACTTAGCTATGCTCTTAGCCATTGAAGATGGATCACCCCATAATATAATTCAGACAAAAGCTGGGTTTATTTTTTCAGGCAATCATTTCAAAGGCCACAGGAAATGAAGCACATTTGCCCACTGCCTCCTTTCTGGCTAGATTTTGCACCAATATGGAAAGTCTGCTTTGTAGGACTAACCATTCAAACAGAGGACTTGCCTGGAATGCATCTACATAGCTCCTCTAACTTGAAAGCTCATCTCTATAGGAAGTGGGGAGCTTTTGCAGCATTTTATCCTTCAGTTTCCATTCTATAAAAATCAAATTTAAGATAGGGGAATTCTTCCAAATTGTAGATTCATGGAACTAGAAAGGATTGGGAGAATCCAAACTCATACAAATAGGACTCATATAATTCATAGAATAGAGGTTTAGATCTCAAGCAACCCAGAAATTGAGAATCCAGTCTGCACTTAACCTTTCAAAAAGAACATTTTTATGGGCAAATGATCTGAAGAGACATTTCTCCAGAGATGATATACAAATCAGCAGTAAACACATGAAAAGCTGTACAACATCATTAATCATCGGGGAAATGAGAATCAAGACCATAATGAGATACCACTTCACACCCACTAAAATGGCTATAACCAAAAAGTCATAATAACAATGCTGGTGAGGATGTGGAAAAATTAGAACCCTCTTACACTACTGTATGTAAAATGATGCAATGAATTTGGAAAGCAGCCTGGCAGTTCCTTGAAAAGCTAACCATAGAGATATCATTCAACCCAGCAGTTCCACATCTTGGTATGTACCCAAGAGAAATAAGAACTTATGTCTGTACAAGACCTTGCACATGAATGTTCTGAGCAGCATTATTCACAAAAGCCAAAGGTGGAAACAACTCAAATACCTATCAACTGATGAATGAATAAATGATATGTGGTATATCCATGCAATGGAGTATTATTTGGCAATGAAAAGGAAAGAACTGATACATGCTACGACATGAATGAACTTTGAAAACATGATGCTAAGGAAAGAAGACAGTCACGAAAGAATACATATTATATGGTTCCGCTTACATGAAGTGTTCAGAATGGGTCAATCTATAGAGTCAAAGTAGATTAGTGGTTGCCTGTGGTGGGAGAAATGAGGGGACAGGGAATGAAAACTAAAGGGTATGAGGGTTTCATTTTCAATGAAAATGTTCTAAAACGGATTACATTTATGGTTGTACAACTATGAACATACTAAAAACCACTGAATTTTACACCTTAAGTAGGTGAATTGTGTGGTATCTGAATTTTATCTCTAGGTTTCCTGTCTCAGTTTTCGATCATCTTGGCTACCAGAAAATTCTGTTTTATATTTAGCCTCATTCTTTTTGCTCACTCTAATCAAAACTCACTCCCTTTTGTTTTGTTTTTGGTAGAGACAGAGAGAAGTAAAAAACTTCCTTGTTAAACTTCCTGAATCATGATTGTTCTAACACTCAAAGGTCTGTATTAAGTCAGCTGCTTGGAGGAAACAGTGTTGGTGCCTCTAACCTTTTCTCATCGGATACATTTTACACCACTGTTTACCCTGGAGCTCCTCTGGGAGCTTAACTACTCTGGGCCTCAGAGTCTTCATCTATAAAATCTGAATATTGGACTAGATTTCAGGGACCCCTTCCTGCTCTAAAGTTCTGTGAAGAATGTCAATATCCTTTGAGACAGACTAGACATATGAAATAAGGATATTTTCCTGAGCCATTGTAGGCATACCTACAATCAACTATGAAGAGAATCTGGAAATGGATTCGGGTAGCCAAGGGTTAAAATCAGCGACCACAGCATGAAGGGGCCACAGCAAAAGGCTAAGTCAGGAGACTTGATTTCTGCTTTTATGACATGTGGTGAGAATTTGGAGAGGTCACGTGAGCCCTCCTGTACATTTCCTTTTGTGTAAAATGGGCTGCATCTAACTTGCCTAGCTCCCTCTAAGAAATGTTTCCATTGCATTAGTAAACGAGCAGATATCGTAGTGCAAAGATTTTAACAATAGTTTGTAGACCAAAATAAAAATACTGTCATTGAAAGACCTCGTTCTGTGGAGAAAATTTGTGTCACCGAATTTTGGGGGGGGAGTCCATTTTACTTTGGTCTTATTATCTCCTCTTAAAACTTAACATATACGGTATAGTGAAAATTAAAGTGAGCATGAAAATAAAAGCTTAATGAAATCATGACAAATGTGAACAAAGCCAAGAAGAACCTAAACAATTAACAAAATATTTTTCTTTCAAATTTAGCCTAAAAATCTACATCAATTATAAAAATTGTTAAGCATATTTCTGGCTGACCCTCCCCCCACCTGTCTATTGATTTCTTTATTAAGTTGTCTTACCTTTCTGATCAGACCTCAGAAACCAGAGGTCAAGGGGCCATGTCTAATTTCTCCTTTGTAACAACACCTCAAGGCCTCTAACAGAGCGGGTACCTGCTATTTACTTATCAGTACTGATGTTATTTGTTGCCTTGTGACAGAGGAGGTTAAACTGCTAAATATCAATGTGACACTAAAAAATTTTGCAGTCCAGGTAGAATTTCTTTATGGGGATAATGATTTCTGAGAACTGTAAAGCTCATTTAAAGCATCTTAGGCAATGCCAAATATCTTACAATAGTCATGAAGTCAACTCCATAATAACGAGACTTAGAAAACTGAACAACATGCAACTGAAGCATTGTGCTGTACACCAGACATTGACACAGCATTGTAAACTGACTACACTTCAATTAAAAAAAATATATATATATAAGAAAACAGCAACAGATACTAGAGTTTACACACCTGAATAAGTGCTGGTCTTCGAAGTAGAGAGACTGGATGCCTTTTCCAGCGATGGCACCGTTGTTCAAAATGGCATGTTTCCTCCTCCTTGGGGAACTTTGTTCAGAGTTAGACTGCCATCTTTCAGGAGAACCAATCTCATCACTTACAGTCACACAATGTGGTTAATGGTGTTTCTCTTTCCTCTCTTTTAAGTGACTTGATTTATTGGCAAATAAGATGTTTTGTACAGGTGGCAATGTCACCGTACCAATGACTGTGTAATTGGAGTCAGAGATGGGCCTGCCAAAGTAAACAAACATCCATCGAGCTGAGGTTGACACTGTTCCGGATGTGTGATTGCTCGGCCCGAAAATGGGGGTGCATTCAGGGACATAGACCTAGATCCTGGACCCCGAGCGAGTCCAGATGGGCCGGACAGAGTCTAAAGCTGCTGATGGGGGTCCCTCCTGCTGAGGGTCACCTGGCACGTTGCTCTCTGCTGTTGGGGGGCCCTCTGGGGACATAGCAAAACCACTGCAGCTTCTTGGCATAGCAACAAGAAGCACTTACAAATGGCCGTGGTGGTTATTAGCTTTGGCTGAGGTCCCAGCCCACCTTTCAGGAGCCGGGGCTCAAGGTGTTCACTTGGATGGGGGCCAGGCCATCCTAAAGAGACTCTGCTTCTGGAGGAGAGGAACCTCCAGGAGCGGGGGACTCCCCTTCCCTCCTCAACCCTTCCCAGAGTTCTCATCCTCTGCCAACAGTCCTGTGAGCTCTTGTTTAAGGTTAAATTTCATGGGCAGCCTCTTCAAAGCTTTGCTTTTTGACTCTTTCAAAAAAAAAAAAAAAAAAGGAAAAAAGCAAGGAAGAAAAGAAAGAGCAAAAAAAAGAAAAACATCAGGTTTTGGTTTTTGAAACTACTGCTACATGTTTGGGTCAATCAGAAAAATTTGAATGTAGAAAGACAGATTGTGTACTCATGAAAACAGATTACAGAACAATTGTACAGGATAAGGCTTTTTTTAGCTCATTAAATGTTACATTGAGGGTCTCTGATGTTCATAGCAGCACTATTTACCATAGCCAAGACTTGGAAACAGCCTAAATGTCCATTGACAGATGACTGGATAAAGAAGATGTGGTTTATTTGTTCAATGGAATACTACTCAGCCATAAAAATGATAACATAACACCATTCACAGCAACATGGATATCCCTGGAGAATGTCATTCTAAGTGAAGTAAGCCAGAAAGAGAAAGAAAAATATCATATGAGATTGCGCATATGTGGAATCTAAAAACAAAACAAAACAAAACATAAATACAAAACAGAAACAGACTCATAGACATAGAATACAACCTTGTGGTTGCCAGGGGGGAAAGGGGTGGGAAGGGACAGACTGGGAGTTTGAAATTTGTAGATACTGACAGGTATATATAGCATAGATAAACAGGATTATACTGTTTAGTAGTACAGGGAAATATATAGAAGCTCTTGTGGTAGCGCACAGTGAAAAACTAGGTGACAATGAATATATGTAGGTTCATGTATAACTGAAAAATTGTGCTCTACACTGGAAACTGACACAACATTGTAAATTGACTATAACACAATTAAAAAAATTTTTAAAAATGTTTCATTGAGGGTCTCTGGAAGGTGGAAATGTAAAAATTTTATGTATTTATTTTTGCATGCCTATTTTCTAATGTTTTTGATGCACAGATATTGCTTCTTTTTATATTAATAAAAAATGACAGTTGACCCTTGAACAGCGCGGGCTTGAATTGCATGGGTCCACTTACACACGGATCTTTTTCAATAAGTATAGCACCTGTATTTTCATTTTACAGATCTTTAAATTAACTAAATCTGGGGGAAAGTTTGTGTTTGACTAGGGGGACACAATACATAGAATCAAAAGAACTAGGATTTGATTCCTGATTCTACCCGAACTGCTTCCTGCCCTTGGGTGAGTCATTTATCAATTCCTGTCATTAGTAAGGCAGAGAGAGCTGTATGTTCTGGGTTCAATTTCCAGTATCACCATTAAAAAATTTATAATTTTTTAAAAATTAAAGAAAATTAAAAAAAATCTAATTACTACCCCCCTCCCCCCAAATAGGGCAACCACGAGTATGACACTGAGGTCACCTGGCTAGTGGCAGGTAGCATAGGGTATCAGGTGTGCCTGGTATGAAGCCTGTACAGTTTTCATGTGAACACAGCACCTCCCTGTAAAACAGGCTTCCGAAAATCAAACCTCCTTCCAAAGCAAACTGACATGGAGTAGTTTAAACACAGGAAAAAAAATTCATTGCACATATGCATAGCATAGGAATTTCAGATACTGCAGAGGTGAACATTCATATCAGAAAAATCTGAGTAAAAAGGAGAAACTCAGTACCTCTTTTCCAGGTAGTTGGAAAGGGCTCTGAAGAAGTGGAAAGTGAAGAGTCCTTTAAAAGGTTCCTTTGGGTGCAGTGAGAGAGGGGACGGGTGGGGCAGGAAGGTGTTACTGGTCATAGTTTGGTGCTGTGTCTTACTTTGATCAGAAAAGAAAAAGACAGGACAGATAGAGGAAATTTGGCACAGTGTCTTGTATCCATTTTGTAAAGATGCTGTCACAAAGTATCACAAACTGAGGGGCTTACACAACAGAAATGTAGTGTCTTACAGTTCTGGAGGTTAGAAGTTCAAAATCGAAGAAATTAGATTCCTATATCTTAGTAAGATGCAGCAACAGTTACAATAAAGTTTCACATCAATGTCAACAAAATAACTTTTTATAGTTCCTTGGCGTATGATAGGTGCTGTATAAATCCCCCCCAGCTTTATTGAGATATAATTGAAATATAACGTGTTACATGTGCAACGTGATGACTTGTTATGTGTATTTATAGTGAAATGATTGCCACAATAAAGTTAGTTAACACATCCATCACCTCCTATAGTTATTTTTTTTTTCCTTGTGGCGAGAACACTTAAGATCTACTTTCTTGGCAACTTTCAAGTATACAATATATTTTGTTAACTATATTCATCAAGATGTACATTCGATCCCCAGATTGAATTCTTAAGATCTATTCATCTTTATAACTGGAAGTTTGTACCCTTTGACCCCAGTTCCGCCCAACCCCTGGTGTCACCAATCTCCTCTCTGCTTCTATAAATTTGACTTTTTTAGATTCCACATCTAAGGGATACCATACAGTATTTGCCTTTCTTGTATGAATGATATTGATATTTATCTTTTTTTTTTCTTCTAACATCCCCATTCTTCCTTTGACTTATTTTCTAAGGTAGACATATTTGGGAGACAGACATATTTGGGAATCACAGAGTTAAAGATGACTATGGTTGTTTAGAAATTACATAAACCATAGGAGTTGGCCAGTTGTTGGACTTTTCCTGTTGCTAGATTGATAAATGACCTAAAAGATAAAATTTCCTTGAAGAGAGTACCCAATTTTCAACAATGCTGCACTATTTCTCTTGATCTAAGGCTGGGCCAGCTCTGGACACATGAGCACAGAGATGTCAATAGGACTTGCTTCAAGTTCTGAATTCTGATATAATTTTGAACTTGGAAAAAAAATGTTTTTTTCTGCTCCCAATTTTATCTTTGGAAAGTGATACGTTTGTCAGATCATGGCCAGATTTTGGTGGTGTTAACTCAAGTTTGATTGAAAATTAAACCGAGAATGCCTTCTGGAGATGGAGACTGGTAGCTCTCGGATATGATTTTTGCCTACTTACAAGCTAATAAGTGAGTCCGTTGCAGTTTCATGAGTGCTGACAACAGACAAAGATTCCTGGGACTGAGATACAGGACTTTTATTATTCATGGCAGAGCAGGCAGCATGTTCATCAGCATATTTGCTTCAGTTCTCTTTGCCCGGAAGTCCTGTGGGGATGATGTGATATGGCCCAGATGAATGCTCTCCACGCCGTGGGTTTGAGATGCAGCTGAGAAACATTGAGCTTGGGGAATCCACTGCTTTTAGAGCAAGCAGTAGGCAAGCCTGCTCCTTGTCCCTGGGGAGATATTACCCCATTGCTCAAGGTAACCAGCTGAATAAACAATCTTGCCCTGGAAGGAAAGTAGATAGTAATGAGAAAACTTTTAAGAGGGGCTGGATTAGTGGCAAACTGACTGTGGGGATAGGAAAGCAGTGAGGAAACTATACCAGCAATCTGGGTAAAATGCAAGCAGCATTATGTAGTGCCAGCACAATTTGCAAAACTGTCGTCTGTAATAAAAGACGATTTATAACAGACGATCCTCAAGATAGGAAATGCTACTGATAAGCTTTTGGATTTGGCTAAAGGAATCCCCAGGGACAATATTGTAAGTGTCAGTTTGTTGGTCCCCAACGCATATGATAAGATACAGGAAGAGACAGGTGAGGTCAAAATGCAACTGTTTAATTTGCAAGCAGAATTTAGAGAAAATATAAGGTATCCAAGATTTGCTGGGCTGCAAAATAAAACTGTTTATTCTTCCTAGGGTCCACAGCAAATAATATTCTCAAGATGAAATGAGGCCTGGGACCAATGTCCAAATTAAGCACATGGCAGTGATGTCATACTTAAGATCATTGAAGGTTTTAAGGCAGTGCCACCTGGACTCTCTCGGAGGCAGACTGAAAAAGCTACTCAGCTGCAAAATGGGCCATTTCTGATGGAAAAGTAAATTTGTCTCAGAGGGCTGAGCCAAGAGTCTTCCAGAAGAGATGGTTTAATATGCAGGGGGCAGCAATGGACCATGATCAAGAGACCATTCCTCCCTCTGGTTTAGGGGGGCCTGGTAACATGCCCCGCTATATTTTAGAACTGCCACAGAACAGTGACTTCTACACACCTCCCAACCTCTATTCTTGAATAGGATTATTCAACTGTGATTATTCTGCTTACTAATGTATTTTGGGAGGGTGGGGGTGGAAAATTTGTCTTTTTGTTGTGCAGTTGTCCATATTGAGAGGAGCCACACCTGAGGATGGGTACCCAGGGAACCTCATTTGGATGTGACACCAGTGATGAGATTGTAGACTTTGAGCAGGATCCCGTAACTGGATGACACAGGTGGGGTTACTGGGGTGGGGGTGAGCATATTTTGCATGTGAGAGGAAAATAAATCATTGTGGTCAGTGGGGAGATGATGGTAACTTGAAAAAAAAGAAGAGGGCATAATGTTGTACTGGCTTTCTCATCCAGAAGTGGAGTCTATCATTCCATCTTTGAACGTGGACTGACCTTGTGACTTGCTTTGACCTACAGAATGTAGCAGAAGTGATGAGGTACGGCTCCTAGCCGAGGACTCGGGGAGTAATACAGCTTTAGCGCTCATCCTTTTGGAGTGCTGCCCTATGTGAAAAGCACAAGCTGGCCTGCTGGGTTCATATAGCTCAGCCAAGACATAAGTGAGGACATTTTATCCCACTGACCCTAGTCGAGCTGCCAGATAATGACCCTAGCAGAGAAGCTGATTGGTTCAGCCACCCAAATTGCTGACCTACAGAATCATGAATCACAGCAGCTAAATAGTTGTTTTAAGCTTCTATATTTTGATCTGGTTTATTACGGCCCCTGGAATAATAAAGACACGGAAGTTCTTAATGCAAATTCACCACAAGCATAACATCCTTCCAGAAGAGTCTCCCAGTACAGTGACTTTGGAAAACTGAAGTAGTGTCTTAAGTATGACATTTCTGCCATGTGCTTCATTCGGACATTGGCCCTAGGCCTCATGGGCAAGTAGACTTCATTATCTGGTAGCTCTGCTCCCAGGTATATACAATAGAAAGGTGTATATAATCACTAGAAGACGTGTAAAATTATGTATATAGCAGCATATTTGTGGTAATCATTAACTGATAACATCTACATTTCCATCAACGGTAGAATGGATAAGTTAATTGTGATATTCATACCATGGAGTGCTATGCAGAAAGAAAGTGAAAAACCTACCTCTGTGCACAGCTGCATGGAAAAATCTCACAAAATTAATGTTCAGATAAAAAAAGCCCAACACGAGAGAGTACATTGTACGATCAGCAGTTAGGATATTGGAAACTTCTGCAGTGCCCGGAAGGCAGCCCTACCAGGGCTGCCTGGTCACTTTCTGTTTCTTGATCAGGGTGGGGATTACAAATGTTGGCTCCTTTTGTGAAAACTCACTGAGCTGTGAACGTATGATTTAGGCACTTATCTGTATGCATGATGTAATTTAAAAAAAAGCATTTCCTTTTTAAAAAAGAGGGCCTCAGATTAATATAGGAGTTTTCAAAATGGAGAAATTCGTTTTTATCTGCAAAATCTAGGACTTTCCAGTTTCTACATCCCGATGTCTTCAGGAGAGAACTTGGTTTTATCTTGTCAAATATTCTCTCCATAATAGCTCTGATCATGCTTCAATAATCTCTTTTCTCTCTTATCCCTAAATCTTGTTTTTAACCTTGATTATTTTGGTCAGATTTGACTAGCATCCTTTAATAATCTGTACACGTTATGGATTTCAGGAGACCAGAACACATTTACGGTGGATTATTTGTATAAAGCTGTCTTGTGGCCAGTGCAAAAGTGCTGGAGGAAGGAGCAGAAGATGCAGGACAGAAACAGCCTGGGGCCTGATTATGAAACATCTTGAAGATATGCAAGGTTTTGCACTCTATTTTTTATGCAACAATTAGAAAACAACGATTATTCTGCGTTTTCTAAAGATATACGTATAAAAATCTACAAAGATGACGTATCTGTGTTAAAAATAGCAGAGTAAGAGAGTTTTTCTCCAGTATCCTAAAACTACCTGCAAACAAAAATAAATAGGAAAGAAAACTCCTTATTTGAATAAACTAGGAGACAGCTGGAAAGCTGAGCTGCACTATAGGAAGTAGGGTGGCCATTTATATCAAAAGTTAAGAACATAACATCTACATAAAACTTTAAATGCATAGTTACCTGTTTTACATTTTGGATTTTTATAGCAATGGGTATCTCACTCATTTTAAGGAACAAGCAAATAACTTATTTTAAAAAAAAGATAAAATGTTGGCAGGAGAATGGACCATGAATTTGAGGATTTAGATAAGGCTTGAGATGGGAAGACTAGACATGTCTAGTTAGACCAGGTAAAGTTAGAAAGGATGGCACTAGAGGATGGGGGTGGTAGTAAGAATTGAACGTTGTCCTAATAAACTGTCAGATATAACCTAAAAGTACATTGTTGTCTTATTTCAAGCCTTATTTCTTTTTGTAATTTTGGATTAAGCTAAAGGAGAATTTTAAAAAATTATTTATTTATTTATATTTGGCACAGGGAGGTAATCAGGTTTATTTAATTATTTATTTTAATGGAGGTACTGGGGATTGAACCCAGGATCTCATGCGTGCTACGCATACACTCCACCACTGAGCTACATCCTACCCCCAGGTAAAGGAGAATTTGACAAAAGTCTTAAACATTATAAGATTCTTCTTCTTTCTTAAATATGTATATATATATATATTATATATACATATATATATATATATAATGCTGATTTTTGGAGAGGGATAAGTAATTAGGTATATTTATTTATTTATCACTAGGTTTTTTTAAAGTGGAGGTACTGGGAATTGAACCCAGGATCTCATGCATGCTAATCACTCACTACTTTACCACTGAGCTACACCCTCCCCTGTGAGATTCTTTTAAAAGCAATTTTTTTCCTGTTTTTCCATTATTAGGAATAAATGTTCATAGCAGAAAACTTGAAAACATGAACAAAAAAAAAAAAGAAAGAAGAAAAGAAAATTTTCTTTAATCCCAATACTGTGGGACAGGCAGGGTTACAATTTTGTATTTATCCTTCCACCATCCTTTCCCCCTCAAACACGCATACATATTTTTTAGAAGCATCACATTATACACAATTTTGTGGCTTTTTAAAAACTTGTTATATTGTGTCTATTTCCCAATGTTATTACAAAATACTCTTCTGAAACATGATTTTTTATGACTACATGTTATTATAATTCTTTATTGTGGGACATTTAGATTGTTTATAATTTTTTCACTTATAGCATGGTGATGAATAACTTTGTCCATGCAAATACACTCACATCCCTGATAATTTCTTTATTACCTAGTTCTAGAAAAGGAATTGTTGGGACAAAGGGTCTACATTTTTAACTTTTGATACTTACTGCCCAAATTTCTTCCAAAAAGTTTGTACCAATGTTATAGCTCTAGCAGAAAACCTGTAGGTATGAAAGTAGAAGTCTGAAAATCCCTTCCTGTAGTGTTGCCCATCCTCCTCATCTTTGTAAATTTACTTGGTGAGAAAAATGCTTCCTTCTTGTTTTGATTTGGATTTCCTCAATTATAAGAGACTTGGAATTTTGGGTACATTTTTGGGTCAATTTTCATTCTTGCTCTATTGGCTATTCATTCTCAATTTTCTTCAATTTAGAGAAATGGGTCTGGAATCTCTGGTTTTAAGAACCAACAAAATTCCTTACTGTCTCAGCCATTTTTCTGTTGGATTTGCATTGCTTGCAAGGCAAAGCATCTAAGAGATGCAACTACCAAGGCATTTGGTTTACCCAGAATGTACCTGAAAAACTGTTGCAGTCACTATTTTTGTTTGGAAGTTTAAAATTATTTTTGATAACTATGTAAGTTTAAAGAGCTAAACCTCTAAACTGTTCTTAGAAACAATGAACAGTGGATAGATGTAAATTTAAAAAATAAGTGCAGTATATTGTATGTACGTATTTACGTGCAATATATTGTATATGTGCAGTCAAATTGTAACAATTCTACCTAATAAAACTGAAAAATGAAAAAAATTATTTTTATTGTAGTATAATTTACACCCAGATACACAGATCTTCAGTGATCAATCAGATGAGTTTTGACAGTTGTAACTGTGTACACAAACCTGAAACAAAATGTACATTTCTATCACCCTAGAAATTTCCCCCATGCTCGTCTCTACTCCCTCAACCCCAACCCCGGCAACTACTTTCTGGTTTCCAGCAACATAGATTAATTTGGCTTGCTTCTGAGCTGTTGTTATGTGATCAGCAGTTCACTCCTTCTTATTGCTGAGTAGTTTCGCATTGTATGGATCTACTGCAGTTCCTTTGCCCATTCTCTATTGATGGACATTAGGGTAGTTTCCAGTTTTAGACTATTTCGTTTTATTTTATTAAGGGTTTTTTCCCCCGAGAGATGGGGTAATTCTCCCTGGAGAAGAAGGTGCCAGTCTCGCAAGAGAAGGGGATAGTCGCACGAGAGACGGCAGTTTTAGACTATTAAGAATAAGGCTCCCTATTGGGATAATTTGTAGGAGTGGAAATACTGGGCATTATACCCATTTTTAATTTCCAGATTGGAAAACTTTGAATTCTCGACTATTGAAATAGGAGAAAAGTGGTATAATTACTTCACTTAGAAACTGCTTGAGATTGTCCTGAACTCATCTTGGTTTTTTGTTTGTTTGTCTGGTTTTTTGGGGGGGGAGTGGGAGAGGAAAATTAACCGTTATCAAAATATCAGAGGACATCATTACTATGTACCTAATTGGCACTCCAGGCACCTTACATCATACACTATTGCCTAATGCTGTTATTTACTAGCTGTTTGACCTCCGGCAAATTACTTAACCTCCCAGATCTTCCTCACATGTAAAATAAGGGTTAAAAATAGCACCTACTTCATAGGGTTTTTGCAAGAATTCAATGAGATAATGCATATAACGTACATATCACACTGCGTGACACACAAAGGCACTCAGAAATGGTAACGATTATAATGATTATGATGTAGCCTTTCACAACAACCCAGTGAGATAAGAATTCATATGCCATTTTCAGAGGTAATATACAGTTTGTCCTAGTTACAGAACCAGGAGTGGGATTCAGATTAAGGTGTACACTGGCCCCAGAGCCCCGGCCTCTCCCACCACACTGTTACCATGAGGTATGTTATTTACATGGTGCATCTTAATCTTTACAGTGATCCTATTAGATGATTCATGCCGTCGTGAAAGGAACAAGAAGGCTGTGAAGGAAAGAATATAAGGAATCAGAAGAAAGAAAGGTCTGAGACGAAGTCTCAGAGAAACATGGAATAAAATTTGATGTGCTGTGCGTGTGTGCGTGTGTGTGTGTGTGTGTGTGTGTGTTTTCGAATAGTGAACTATAGATACCTAGCGTACTTTTTCAAGCTTTCTAAGGCTCTTTGGGGGAATTTTGCAAGTAAAGATAGGATTTAGGAGGGTGCGTGTACGTGTGTGTTTTGTTTCTACTTTTCTCAATATTTAACCATATATTCCACTTGTTTTTTCTTTTTCTGATTTCTTCTCTTTCTTTAGTATGATTGGTGCCCCTATTGTAATCACGGCAGGATTACAGATGGCACATTCCAGTGGGCTTTGGGGCATTTTAATAAAAGGATTATTTACGAATGTGTGGGCAGCTAACAAGAATCAACAAGACATCCAAATAGGAGTATTATGGCCCCGGCACCAGAAAGGCAAGGGAATGGTGTGGTTGCTACCATAGGTAGGGAGGACGTTGCTCTGTCTGTAGGAGGCGACTGCCCACCAGGCGTTGTGAATGTTGGTGGAGGGAATCAAGACATTTGTGATGCTTGGCAGGGTGGAAGAAAGGGAAATGAACATCCTGATCTCACGGTGTCTATCGGGTGTTTGTGAAGGGGACGGAGGAGGTGGGAGAATGAGCAGGGTGGTTGTGTCTTCCAGGTATTTGTGAACAAGGTGTGGGCAACTCTCTGAATGCGACTACTGCAGTTAAATGTTTCTCTCCACATCTAACAGATGTAAAATAGACTTGGGCAGTTTTAGTCACTTGCCCAAGGTCCTAGAGCTAGTAAGTGAGGATGAGTTGAGATTTAAGCCTGGGTTTATTTAGTTCAGTGGTTCTTAATCTTGCCTGAATGTTAGTATCACCTGGGGAAAGTTTTTGAAAGTACTGAAGTCAGAGCTCCACCCTTTGAGATCCTGCCCTAGGTTGTCTGGCCGGCCGGGCAGCGTGTTAAAATCTCCCCAGGTCATTCTAATGTGCAGCAGGGGTTGGAAACCCGAGGTTTGGCTGAACTCCAACATCTGTGCTGTTTTTGCTGTAATATGAGCTTCTATGGGCACAGAGCTAGTGACAAAGAAGTCACTGAGCTGAAGGACCTGCTGTCTCATGCTAAGCAAACACAATACCGGGAGATGCTGGAGGCAATCCGGAGGAGTGAGGGGAGACTGCTCAGAGATCAAACTTGAGCTGTTTGTGTGGTTTTCCCACGTGCTGGTCATTGCTCCAAGTACTTTTTAGCATTAGCTAATTTAATTCATATCACCACCCTGTGAATAGGCAATATTATTATTTTAATTAATCAACCATTGCTAATTTAATTAACATAATTTAGCATATTGTTATCTCCATTTTACAGTTAGGGACATTAAGACACAGAGAGATTGTCTTGCTCAAGGTCACACAGAGGTGTAAGATGGCTTGACCCCAAGCCGTTTGTCCTGAGAGGCCACCTGCATTAACACTCTGAATTAGCAAAGGCAACCTGGGGGTCAGAGAATAGGGAAGTCAGAGGCAGAGGAAGTGATCTTCCAGGCAGCATCACGCTGTGGGAAGGACGGAGGCTGTCAGGCAGTAGAGGGCATTTAGGAGAATCTTGGCTGATTGGAGCTTGCTGTGCGTGGGGAAGAGGGGAGGGCAGGCACCCAGACCTCTTTCCTGGCATGACGCTGTATGAGGATTTTATTCTCAAGGCAGTAAACAGTCAAACAAGAGAGTGACTTGGTCAGATGGGAATTTTAGAGCTGGAGAAAGGATGGGACTCTACCCAGCAGGAAACGAAGGCAGGTGGGGGCCCGTGGGGAACGCGGAAGGAGAAACAGGTTTGGGTTTGGCTCTAGGGAGTGAGAAAGTTTGAAATAATAACGAAGCAGAAATGCAGTAGAATTAGTTCTCAACTGCAACTTGCCGGTCAGGCATGCCACGAGTTATTAATGTTTATAATAAAGCATTGATGTTTGACAACGATTTCCTTCAGTAGGAACACAATCTAGTATACTCCACGATAGCCTCATAACTGTGGCATTCTTCCTTGTTTGGGGGGGTGTCAGGCGTGGGGTGATGGGCAAAGCCGAGTTGCAGTCACAAAAAGAAGGCAAGGATAGATATGAGCACATTAAAATTTGCAAAGTATATGCCATTAAAATAAATGAGGTTTCTTTATGCCTGTATTTCAACATTTAAATCTGTTTCATTGATCACCTTTGGTGTGGAAGTCTGGGAAAAAAGAGAGTCAAGACATTTAAAAAATAAATTTCGTTTTTGGGGATGTCATTTAATCATTCGTGGTTATTTTATTTGTCCGTGGTCTCAAAAGTCATGAGAAAGCTTCCCCTCACCAGGAGAGGAATGGAGAGGTGGAGGATGTGGAGGTGGAGGTCAGGTGGCATCCCAGGGTCTATAGAAACAGCTGGCAGGATTCTTTCCTGGAGGAATGTACCTGCTGATACATTTTAAAATGGGCATCACTGTGGCTGACTAAGGCTGGCAGCAGCTGGGGGTTCTGGGGAGGATTCTGGGCACAGGCTGAGCAGGAGAGAGACCCCTGGGTCTGCTCACTGAGAAGATTCCGGCGGCATTGCAGAGGGAGCCCCGGCAATGATGTGAATGCCCTGGACCAGCCCCTCTCCTGGTTTCCGGCACCAGGATTCTTACCTAATTCCATGAACCGTGGAGAGATCCTCTCCTGACCTCTCCTCTCCAGCCTTAGGAGGGGGTGGCCAGTGGGACTCTAAGTAATTTATTTGACTTAGAAAAAGAGAAAAATGGCAAGTTTCTCCTACTCAAGTGTTGAGTAAATGTCTCACTTGCCACAGAGAAGAGAAAGGAAACTTTTTCTCCTTTTTTTTTTTTTCCTTTCTGCTGAGCTGGGAGGCAAGGACTTAAGGGTAGGGGTGAGATCACAAGATCAATTTCCCTTTTCCCCTTGGAGGGCTGGCCCAGAGGTTGAAATCTTAGCATAAAGAAACTTAAGATCTGGTAGAAATGTGGCTGAGATAAACTAAAGGAATGTGAGGTCAGATTTGTAACTTCAGTATAAATTGGAATTGGATACATGTTCAGAAGGCTCTAAAGAAATGAATTCCAAAACAAAGAAAAGAAAGAAAGAAATGAATTCTAAGATTTGCAAAAATGCCTCTTAGACAGAAGAAATGGACCCACCCTATCTCCCCACCTCAAGCTGGCCTCTCCCTGAGGCACCAGCAGAAGGTACCTGTGATTACCTGGTGGTGAAAATGTAACTAACTTTGCTTATTTCTAGTTGTCACAACTGATGAGACTGGTTCTCATCTAGGCCCCCCGGCTGAACGAAACCAATGGATCAGAAGCTGAAATCAGTATTTTGGTTTTAACTTTCAAGTTCTCAGCCCACAGGATATCTCAGGGCTTGGATCTCATCCCAGGGAGAGATTTTCTTTTAAATTAATTGATTGGCTGTAGATGGAAGGGCTGTGTGAACAGACCTCTTTACGTAAAATAATGAAACGCACATTGGCGCTGCCTCTGAGGCTGTGGAAGTGTGTTACCAGGAGGCCCAAAGGCACGAAGGCCACATGAATTCAAAGAGGCCTATTTTACCCACACAAAGGCAGGAAAACATTTTAATTTTCTTCTTGAGGTCTGATTTTCTCTTCTCAAGGCAAAATAATCTCATCTGGCCATAAATATGCAAAATGACTTTCCTTTTGCTCCAGCTAATTGCTGCAGAACAGATGGATAGAAAGGCGGAAAGAATAGTAGAAAGGGCACTGGTTTCTAACCCCCTGGAATTAACACAGAAGATTTTTGTTAATTTGTCACTTTGTTTTTTAACGAAATTAAATACTACAGACGAGCCTTAAGTGACATTTGACCTCTTGTCCCATTCATGTTTCTGTCATCACTATTATGAGTTTCGTAGGTACTTGTTCAATCCTTTATCTTCTTTTGACGTATTTATGTATTTGCAACCAATATATACAACAGTTTGGTGAGTAGGTTTTTGCTTTCAATTTACCTAAGTGGTGTTATTTATCTTGATCAGCATGTAGATTCTTCCACTCAGCATTGTTTTCCAAACATATCCATATTCATACAGCTGGACCTAGTTCATTCTGTTTAACAGCTGCACAGCGGGTGTGCCTTGCTTCATGCATCACTTTCCCTGTTACTTCAACATTACTGCAGCGCACATCCCTCTATGTGTTTCCTTGTGCCAATGGGTGGTGGCTTCCCTATGGTATAGACTGGAAATGGAATTTCGAGGTTGTAGAGTACATGTATTTTCAATGTGTTGAGAGTCTACCAAAATCTTTGTATCAATTAAAATTTTACCAGAGGTATCTTAATATACAAAAGTTAGGTAATCTGGAATCATCCAAACCCACAGTCTCTACAGCCTTCCTTCCACTCACGTTTAGATGAAACCTAAACCCTCACAATGGACAACTAAATGCTGCCATCAAAGTCCTTCCTCGTCTCTCCAACCTCAGTCTGATCATATTAGACGGGGTGGATGAGAACTTGGATAAGGCTGTGACTGGTGAAGAAGCAGCCTCACTGTGGCTGGCGAGGCAGGGAATGTTTGGTATTTTGTGGGTACAGAGCAACCCTGTTTTTGTCTTTCCTTACACACAGTTTAGATGTAGGTTCCTTTTGTCTCACTTTGAATGACCTTGGCTGATGTTGGTGTCCTGTGATCTGGTTTATGTCTGACAGCAGAACACCATGATCTAGCTGGGTCAAATTCCTTCCCAGGTGCACTCTTTTTAAAGCTTTGCTAACAAAACACAGAAATTCTCTGCTCTGGGCTAAGAATTCATATGTTGAAGTCCTCACGCCCCAACATGACTATATTTGGAGATAGGGCCTTTAAAGAAGAAATTAAGGTTAAATGAGGTCATATAACAAAACACCAGAAAGATTTCGCTTTCCACGTGCGTGCACTCCAGGAAGGCCACGGGAGCACACAGTGGGAAGGTGGCCCTCTACAAGCCAGGAGAGAGCCTCACCAGGAGCCGAGCTGGCTGGCACCTTGATCTGAAACTTCCCAGCCCACAGAACTGTGAGAAAATACATCTCTGTTGTTGAAGTTCCTGCATCTGTGGGATTCTGTCACGGTCACCTGAGCAGATCATACACCCATACTTCCCTGCTCTTCTTGGTTCTTCTTCCCACTGGCAACCCTTTATGACAGTTTCTTCTGGCATTCATTCTGCCTCTATTTTTGAATTACATATGGTGCCGTCTTTTGACTCATCAATTTTAGACATTATCTATTAATTTCCTGTTGTGGGAGGTAAGTATTTAGCTTTGTTGTACTGCTTCCTCGCCCCCAACCTCCCACTCTAGTTACAACTTTTGGGTTAAATCAAAATGCGGAATTTACATTACTTTCTTAATTATTGGGGAAATTGTCAGGACAATACCTCTTGCCCTTGGTAAGTGCAGACGTCCCTGCAGAGGCAAGTTGCTTGTCATGTGGACGAGGAGAAGACTCGCATCCTGAGAACAGGAGTACGCAGAAAGAGTGAGTGACGGTGGCTCAGTCACTAGTGTTCATTCCTTTCCCCAAACTCATCCATCAGAGACCATACTCCTGTACCCTAGGGAATAGTTTGTAAATAAGGAAAAAGAGGCCAGAAAAATTCTTCCTATATTTTTGCCTCCAGGGAAATGAAAAATGGGTCCCCCCCTCTTTTTTTTTTAAAGGAGATACTGGGGATTGAACCCAGCATCTCATGCATGGTAAGCATGCACTCTACCACTGAGCTATACCCTCCATCTAAGAGCTCTCTCCCTTTAATGAAACCTTAAGTGGGGAATAAATGCTCCCTCCTCTACAGGAGCCTGCAGCAGTAACAGTGTTAGGGACTCAGCAATGCCAGGACCCAAGGCTTCCCTTACACTTAAGCCAACTCAATAGTTCACCGGTAGTTGAGTGTGGCAAGTAGGTACCGAGGAATGAGCAGCTTAGGAAGTTCCAAGTGAACTGTGAAGCCAGTCAGATTTCTCAGTCGCTTGCTCTTTGAACTGGACTCTACCATGAATCTGCCATGTTCAGTGTCCTGCTGAACAATAGACTTTAAAAATGATGCACACACAGCCCTAAATTTGCTGAGCTATTCTCAGACTCAGCCGAGCTCATTTCAGAGCATTCAGACTGTCCCGCAATTAGCTGCTGACACCATCCTGAAATAATATAGAGCCAGGCCAGTAATTATACACTGGAAGAAACTATGTATAGAAAAGCTCATTAACTTGTGGGGTGGTGCAATTTCTGAAGTGGGAGCCTTTCAGACAGGATGGTAGTGCCCATGTTGGTGTGGCTGAAAATCCAACTGCAAATCCTTAGCTCAATATTTAACAACATCCTGCTGGAAAAGCATCAAAGAGCTTCTCAGGGTTTCTGGGTCAAGTGATTAAAAGGGTCAGGCCTTTCCCTGTATAGTTCACCTGTAGGTGGCACTATAAGAGTAGTCCGGGGAAGACCTACACTAACCTACCAGTCTTTAAAAGGGACCTCAGTCATCAATCAGGGTTGTCACCATCATCATGTCAGCATCATCATCATTGGTCATTATTATAGTCATTCTGAGCATTGTTCATTTAGGAACTTGGTGCATGTGGAGTCACTCTAGACCCCATTTCCCTCTGTTCTGTAACCACAGATTTATACTCCAAAGGACTTTTATCTTACACATGTATGCAACAGTCTCCTGGGGTTCCTTTGTTTGTAGCCCTTGCCCCACTGAGCTCTCCAGAATGGAAGGCAGCCCCTGTAGGCCTGTGCCCGATCTTTGACGCAATCATCTGCTCTTTTTTCACATATAGAATCTTTCCCACTCTCACTCTCTTGACATCGCTTGTGAGCTTCTAGAATTCAGGGGCGTTGTCTTATTTTTTGTCATATTCCCCAAACGTGGACACATAGTCAATTCTCAACAAATATCTGGTGAATGAATGAATGAAAGGAGCAGAGGATTAAGTAAAAAGCCCCATCAGTTACTTTCTTAAAGGCAGGGATGCAGAGAGGAAGAGAAATCTCTAGTCTTACTCTCACTAAAAAGTTTAACCTTGTCTTTGGGGATTTCTTGGGGGAAGGAGGGAGAAGCTACAAGAAAGTCTCTTTTTCGAGGAAAGAATGTCACATTATCCTCTCCAGAGACAGGCATGTTGGACAACAGCCCTCAGAAATCCCCACCCTTTTCTTTGTAGACAGAGCTTTGAATTTGTGGCTCCTTCCCGATCCCAGAGGTCAATCATGAAGAATTTAAGTGACAGTCCCCATCGCATTGCTAGGGAATGGTTTAGGCTTGAATTCTGGCTCATGAGATCTGAGGGTATCCTATTTGGAGAGTTTGGGAGAAATTTTTCTCACTAAAAAAAAAAAAAAGAAAAAAAGAAAACCATGTGGGCAAAACACTTTTATTCTTGAGTAGATGTTGTTGGATTGGCGTGTGGCACCTGGAACATCTGCAGCCATCTTGTGGTCCAGAGAGACCTTGCTCTCATGCCAGTGAGATGGAGCACTCCTGGCTTTTGAGGGAGTCATAAAATCATGGATTTACCTTACACTAGAAACGGTCTTTTTTTTTTTGGACTTACTGAAAAATAGTAAATCCCTTATTTAAACTTCTATTAGTTGACTCTACTATTTCTTACAGCCAAAAGTATCACAATTGACAGAACTCACGATCTTTCTGTAGTGTTTTTCTTATGGAATGTGCTGGATAGCTTCCCTCTGCCCTTCCAGATACACTTTCCACTCTTTTCTATCCTGCTCTCTACTCTGAAAGGCTGACCTATATCTACTCTCTCTGTCCTCTCATCTTACCAACAAGGGTAAAAACCAGTGCCTTTCTGAGTTTGCAGATTGTATGCCAACATACTATTTCTCATCAAAAGTTATGTTACTGAAGTTGCCTTTTTAATTTTGTCCAAAGCTAAATCCAAATTTGGTGGCTTATAATTTGATTCCATGTATCACTCAGGGTCCCAGTAAGACAGAGATGGCTTACTCAAATTCGGGTAATTCAGGGGAGATATTTTTAAACAAAGGTGTGGGCAGGGCGGTGGTAGCCACAAGGCTGGTCGAAGTTAGTCATCCATTCTCTCTGCTTGAATCCAACTCAAGCTGATCCAAGTCCAAAATCAGTTAGAAGCCTAGTTCTTCCCGGAACGTTGTTGGATCCAAATGTTGCCTTCCTCCACCAACACCTTCTCTCAGCCAAATTCTTCTCTTTCTTCTAGAAGGATTCCAAGTTACACATTTTTTGGAAAGTCTCCCTGTTCTTGATGAACCAGCATTTCCTGAGCCTTCACTTAGAGTTCCACCACCTTGTTATTCATGCTCAACATTTATATTGAAATTCCTTGGGAATAGAGACCGCTTATAAAACTTACTGCTCAATAGAGCAATACCACCATTATAACACATGATTACTTTTCTTTTGATAAAATATATGTAATGTAAAAACTTATCATTTTAACCAGTTTTAAGTGTGCAGTTCAGTGGCAGTAAGTGCATTCACATTATTGGGCAGCCATCACCACTGTTCATCTCCAGACCTTTTTCATCATCCTAAATGGAAACTCTGTTCCCATGAGACACTAACTCTCATTCCCCTCTAGCCCCAGGGAACCCCTATTCCCCTTTCTGTAGTCCATACTTTATTCAGATTTCCTCAGTTTTTATTTAAGGACATTTTTTCTGCTCTAGAATTCTCTCTAGGAGACCACATTGCATTTATTTGTCATGTCTCTTTAGGTGACTCTTGGTTGTCACATTTTCTTAGATTCTTCTTATTTTTGATGACTTTGATAGTTTTGAAGGGTACTGGAATTTTGTAGGATGCTCCTTTATTGAAACTTGCCTAATATTTTTCTTATGTTTTACTGGGGTATGGGGTCCTGGAAAGAAGATCACAGAGATAAAAGTTATCTACTAATTAACAAAATTTATGACTACTGAGGTCGACCTTGATCATCTGGAGGCAGGAGTGTTTGTCAAGGTTTTCTACTGAAAAGTTACTCTTTTTCCCCTTCCTTTTCCATAGTATACTTTTTTGGAAGGAAGTTAAGGAATAGAGAGTAATGGAGTTAATTTTTAAATTACTGCAAGAGACACTTTCTGTGGCATCTGCCCAGCTCACATGGTTCCCCATTCCTGGGGAAATTCCCTCCCCTAAATCCTCAAGGGTAGCCCTCCACAGCCCCCACCCTTTCAACACCTTTTCCCTTCAGCCACCAGATTTGTTCTAGGAAGCCCTGTCTCTTGGCAACAGATGTTTAGAGAAAGTCGAGTCAACAAAGTCCCTTCTCCAGGTGCTTGGGCAAGTCAGGCTCTCTGCATGCCCAAGCTCAATACACAGCTACGTAATTAATGACTGTTTAATTACACCTTTCACTTGACTATTAATAATGCAAATACTGTAGCTCAGACACTTTCACATTGGTGACTGCCTAGCTAGTATCCAGGCCTCCCTCCTCTAGCCTTTCCCGCACACACCCAATTTTATTTCTAAGACTGTTTCTCCTGTGCAACACATGTGCCCCAAGGAATGGAACCCCACCCCCAGCTCCAGGAGTGGGCCTAATTGCTCCAAGAGTAATCCCATCTTCCTCATCTGTGATAGGTTCAGAAACAGGCATCGGACTCAATTAAGGACAATGAGATGTGTGGAAAATTCGCTTGCGCCACCTGGGAGATGGTCTTTGCTCTCTTTGGGGTAGTTGGGAATGGGCCCTCTCTCCCTTCGGGATGTTGTCATACAGAGACTGGACCATTGCATACAACACTATACCTGCTCCAAAGGTAGCTGGAACACAGAGGAAGGCAAGCTAGAGAATGTCAGGGAGATGGGGCAAGAACTGTGCGGACGCCCACCCTGCCTCTAGACCAGTGCGACTCAAGATGGAGGGCAAACTCTTTGTTACATTGTGCGGCGACGTAAACACAGAAGGTGAGAGGAAATGTTTAGAAACCTTTGTAGTGCTTTGACATTGCCATGACATCTAAATGTGTGACCGGTGAACTTGTGTCATTGACCAGTTTGAGTGCTGTCCGACAGAGATGACTTGCAAGTGGTGCCAACTGTGCACAAGTCTCGTGCATAAGGACCGGGTGGCAGTCTGCTCTGGATTGGAAAAAAAACCCCAAATAACAACACAACCACCAACTGTCCTTCAGCACAGATAGTGTGTGAGGCACTGGTCTAGACTTAGCGATGACATGGGTCAATTAACTTCCCTATTGTTTAAGACAATGTGGATTCTCTTTTCTCCAATTCACACCCAGATGCATCTGAACTGATACAGTGAGTGAATCAAATAAAAAGATGAGACCTCATAGACATTTTGGACACTCTTTGTAGGGTATATAACTTGTTAAATTAGTGTGTGTGTATTCACCTAGCTCTATTTCTGGGTAACTGTTTCTCAATGTTACTGATTGCAAACGTTTCAAGAAGAGAATAACGTTTTTTGGTGCCTTTGCTGGCTGCTGGCATTTCCCAGCCCCAGTTCTTTGATTTGAATTTGATGTCATCATAAAACACACGGAGAGATTCTAGAAGAATAAAAATTCTACCTAATCTTTCTGTCTGATCTCTAGGGGGAACTCATAAAAGGAAGGAGGGTTGACTTCATGCCCTTCTCTGATTATGTTTTTACCTTTGTATTTCAAAACATTTTTAATATTGGGAGAACACCAATGAGATTTTTATAACTTTTATTTTTGGTCACAGCCTTTAAGGAGGTCTCAGAATTATAAGTTACAAGAACATCATTTATAAGTTACAAGTGGATCTTTTCCTTTTCTCCCCCTAGTGGACTAAGAAAAGGGCTATCATGAAATGATTACCTTGGGCATATAAGTAGAATAAATATATGGTTAAAAGATGTAAAACTTATTATGTTTTTTAGGTGACTCTTCTGATATTATTTTGTTCCCAAAGAAATGGTTTTAGAGAATTTTTGTTTACCATCCCAAAGATAATCTTTAAGCTAACAAGTTGAAGAAAATTGCTGCATGAAATTTAAAAAATCTGAGTATTCTTGTAACAGTGATGAAATGAGCCCATCTCTTTAGCTTGGATGGGATGAAGCCACCTGACAATGAATTGATGGTACGCGTTGCCACAGCCATTAAGAGCTCTGGACGTCCTCCTGGTGTTGAAGGATGAGGCAGATGGGGTGTTCTAAAGAACAACTAGAGGGTGTATTTTGGCTTCAAAGCTGGTTACTATTATAAGAGACAGCACACTGGGCAGTAGCAAGCTGCAGCAGAAGGGATGGCCTCAACAGGTGAGCCTGAGATATTATTTTAAGAATTTTCTTCCAAAGCCAAGTCATGGCACCTCATAGCTTTATATGAAGTAGAAAACACATTTTCTTCATAGGAATTGCTTTCTCTTGAAACTAGTAAAAACTAAATTGCAGAAACTTAGCTCTTATTCTATATAAAAATGGCAGAGCTCTTGATTCAGTGATACAATGAAACATGACATCACTGTCATGTACCTTGTTGGTACAGCCATCTCTCTACATTAGTAGCATTCTTTGACTGATCCCTTCATTCATTTTTTAAAATTCAGTTGTATGGCAGAGCCAGCAACACTCACCAGATGTCCCATGGGCTCCCCTAGTTTTCAGCCTCCCTTGTGATTGATTTGAGGCCAGATGTCTAGATTTAGGCTAATGGGCCATGAGCAAAAGGAACTTTTATCACTTCTGGTCCCAAGCAGTTAAGAACAAGTCTAGGTTTTCATAATCTTCTTTCCATTGGTGGTGAAGTTTAGACATGATGGAGGCATGGAAGGAGGCAGCCTCCATCACTGAGTTACCATGTCAGGGAGAAGAGCTGCGTTAGACATTTTGTAAATAGGAAAGCAACTTTCACATTGAGAAGCCACTGAGATTCTGGCATTTGTTTGTTACTATGGCACAGGCTAGTGTTATGCTGATTCTTCTAAGTCTTACAGCCATGATAGAATTGGGAACTACTGACCCATTCACCACTTGCAGTGTTGAGATAATCCCAGAGGCAGGGAGACGCACATCCGATGTAGATGTGGGCACAGGGTGCAGCCCCTGGGGGCATTGTTCCTTTGTCTCCATACTGGTTTTACATGAGCAGAACTGTCACAGCAACTTTTGATATAAACAACAACAACAAAATTATCTCAGTCCCAAGTCAATGCAGTCCAAGGTTGAGTAACGTACACTTCCTGCCCTCAGTAAGCTGCAGTTTGGTGGGACAGATATAGACAGGACAGGCATCAAATAAATAAAATATAGGTTGACAAGGAACATTTTACAGACTTGGGGAGATTATAATTTGTAGATTATAACTTAGCTGTTGAAGACAGGTCACTCACATTAACCCAATTAAAAAAATAACATGCAGCTGTAAGTATTCATGTGTCAGTATGCATCTTCTAGGATATAGCAGTACTGTGTGAATTTGAAGAGTGAAGGTGTTGTTATGAGATTGAATTATTTTTGCAGGATAACTTGTGTTTCTCTGCACAGGAAATTTAGCACTGTGCTTTTATCCCAGTTTTGCAGCAAGATCTTTAGCCTTGGCCTTTCCATCTCGGCAATGAGAGGCACAGATTTTTTTTTTCACCTCTGATGTTTGCCTCCCAGCGATGGGATCTCGGCAGATCTGTGAAGAATGATTATAAAACTGGTCCTCAATTTTCTACCAGATTAGCCAAAGCTTCCTGGTCTTCCAAGTTAACCTGTGTGACAGTGATGGCGGTGTCAGGTCTTTCTGCAGACAAGGCCTCCCAGAGAATGAACTGGGGATCTCCCACGCTACGGCCCAAGGCAGGAGGACAGTGAGCCCAGCGGCATCCACGTGTGTGCAGGCGCCACCATCTGAGCCTCTCTGTTACCTACAAGGTGCGGACAAGATTAACACCTGCTCGAAGGACAGCTGGTCTCAGTGGGGACTAACCCTTTGCTGGCAGCTGTCTGCTAGCTGGGACAGCAGCTTCTGCTTTTCTTGTTCTCGCTCTGGGCTGGACATGTGGGCCAGCAAAAGCAGCTGAATAGCCATTTGACTCCCCCCAAGGCCTGGGTGAACTGGTTAACAGAAGGGGGCCCTTTCAGATGGTCAGAGAGGAGAGCCTTTGCCACCGAAAAAGCAGAGGGCACAGGTGATTATGTGCCCCATTTTGCCGGCCTACCTGGAAGTAACAACTGGCTTTTGCTCCCAACACTTTAAACATTCGGGTAGCGTTTAAAGTCTTGGTCAGCATCACGCAGGTACTTGTTTAAAATCTACGGGCCCTGTGCCAGACCTTCTGCCACCCTGAATCGCATGATGGTTTACCTTGCACAGGGGCTTTCCAGATCATTCTTGCGGAAATACATCTGACCACTCCAGGGCGGTCTAAATCTGTGCTTCTAGAATTCATCGTTCGTGATATGACCACAGTATTGAAGGTTTCCACCACAGTGGACTTTTTCTTTTTTTTCTTAATTCAGAGGAACAGATCTCATCAATTTTTATCCCTTTTCTTTTTGCTGAGAAAAATATGAATTTTTCATAGGGTGTAAAGACAGCACCAGACCATTTTGTCCCCTCTTGAATAAAAGTATGATGTTAGCCATATTATGAAATTTAGCCTCAGGAGTCTATAAGTGATTATACTAAAAGACTGTGGTCTTTTGTCTGTTTTAGCTCTGTTGCCCTCTCTTACCCAACATTTTATTAATCTACTAATGAAGAGAGAGAAGAGAATAAAAATTAGGGGACTACACTATATACATATATATATATATATATATACACACACACACACACACACACACACAGACACACATGTATGTATGTGTATATATATATAGGTCATATACTTTTCATAAAATACTATTATTATAGGATTGTTTTAAGGGCCTATTACATATGCTCTGAACCAAACTGTCTAGTTTTTGTTATGTTTTCTCCTGGAAAGATAAATGAGGCCCTCCATAATGGAATAAAAAACAGATTTGGCTTTTGGGATTTGGGAGAGTTCTGGTGAAATGCCAAATGCTGAGCTGCAGGTTTTCAAAATTGTTTATTTTCAAACCCACAGATGTAGGAAAATATCACAGAGAGCCTCATGTCATGGCTTCTGACAGGGAAATAGGGCAGCTGCCCAGGTGGTGTCTAAGGAAAAAGCCCACAGAAATAGGTAATGGATACATCTCGCTTTTGGCTCAGGCTCTTTTTTGCTGTGTGAGAGGCTCTGCAGGGTTGAAAATCATTCACTGAGTATAGTCTCTCAGTCTGATGGTTTTTTATGACTGCAGTCATAGTTATTGAAAGATCTGACTTTTTTTTAAACTCTGAGTACTCTAAAGTAATGCAGTACTGATATATCCATGGTAACCTATAAAAGCAACTCTTGTTCCCCAGGGGTATAAGCCTGGATCCCTTTCACTAGCAAATCCATGTGGAATTCTAAATGCCACTGCTCTGACTTTAGCTTATATGGTGAATGAACTGAACACCTATAATGCGGGAGGCACCAGCAGGGAGCACAGAGGGAGGGATGGAAATTTCTAGACCTGAAAGACGCCAGGTAGAAAAGTGTAGGAGGAGGGCCAGGGAGCACGAGCCCCCCCAGAGATGGAAGAAAAGCTCCCTTGGTCTTCTTTTCCCAAATGGGGAAAACACATTGCATTAGCAGAACCAGAATTAGCTGTGCTCTTTATCCGCTGGATGGATGATGTGATGTAAGGTGAATTGGCTAAAGAAATGGGGAATGACACAGTTTTCGAGCCATTCTAGTTTACAATAAGTGTTAATGGGGGAGGTCACTGCAGTCAGGGAGTGCTCCAACCATCAGATATCTGCAGAAGACAAGCTCCCCTCCCCTCTCGCTTTCTGGAGGGGAAAGGGTCAGGGAGGTAGTGGGTGGATTCTGAAGGAGATTCTGGGATCCAAGAACCTTTAGAGTTGACCCTGAAAAGGTAGGTTCCCAGTATACAGGGAAAGGATTTCTGCAGACAAGTCTCTCACCCCATCTACGAAGCTACCTAGATCACCCAGATAAGATACAACTTGGAGTTCAACGTGTCTCTTTAGAACTCCATTCAACACACAATTTTACTCCAGGAGAGGCAAAGCTCAAGAATCTAGTAAAGGTATATCAGTTACCTAAACTGAATGGTCAGAAACTTCTAAGAGTTTATGTTTCAGAATGCAGCATATACTCAAAGGATAGAAGCTAAAAAGGGGGAGATGTTTGCAACAAAAAGAATCTCATTAACTATAAGGGAATCTACGAACATGTCCAGTGCATAGGCTAGTCTAGGCTGGAATATTACATCACATATTCTAAATATTCCCTCAAATATCCAAATGTTTTTGAGTGCTAGCTGGATTTTGCTCACAAATTCTTATGGCTCAAATGAGGCACAGAAAATTCTCACCCTTTTTACAAGTGGACAAACTATGGCTCAGAAGGAGCTGAAGAAGAAAAGATGGTCCAATGTTACGAAATAAAATGGAAAAAAAAAAGATCAAAAATAGATTTAACTGCATTATGCTCAGGCAGAATATTTTTAAAATGGCCAACTGTTTTTGTTTTAGAAATGTGTTCTCACTGAGTACATCAGGTAATTCTCCAAACTCGAAAAACTTCAAGAGAAAAGAGAGAAGAGGAAGTCAAGCAGATTGTATCTCAAAGTTTTGTTGGATTTCAATTTTTAAAAAAGTTTATGATACTAATATTAATAATTTTCTGTTTTTTCAAAAATTGAGGTATAACTTAGATAACACCAAAGTATATAGCTCTTAAGTGATTAGCTCAATGAATTTTATACACATCTGTAACCATCCCCTAGATAACTTTGGACTATTTCCATCATACCAGAAGGGTTTCTTATGCTCTCTCCTAACCAGTACCCCCAGTACCCCCCAAATAATCATGCCTCTGGCCTCTCTCCATCCCCACAGATTAGCATTTCCTGTTTTCGAGCTTTTTGTAAGTGGGATTCTGGCTTCTCTTGCTGAGCATTATGTCTGTGAGATTCACCCCTGTGTGTGTAGCAGTAATTGGTTCTTCTGCATTGCTGTGTGGCATTCCATTGCATGAATACACTGCGTTTATTTATCCATGCTTCTGTAGAAGGACCCTTGGGTTGTTTCTGGCTTGGGGGCCATTTTGAATAGTGCTGCCATGAATGTTCTTATACTTGTCTTCTAGCAAAGATAGCCACTTATTTTTGTTGGTGTTATACCCAAGGGTGAAAATACTAAGTTACAGGGCATAACTCTCTTTACTTCAGTAGAGGCTGCCAGATGACTTCCAAACTGGTGGAAGAATTTATCCTTCCATAGTACTGTATGAGAGTTCCAGTTGCTCCTTTTCAACACTTGGTTTTATCTGCCCTTTGTTTGACTTTAGGTGTTGTGGTGGGTGTGTAATGGTATCTCAATGTAGTTTAAATTTGCATTCCCCTAATAACTAACAATGTTGAGCACCATAGTGAATACTTACAAAAAAATCCATAACCTTACTACTCTATTTTTATTTTTCCTTACATCTTTCCAGTGCAGCCTATATATTTACATAATTATACTCAGAGTAAATCTAGAATGTTGTGTCATTTTACACTAATCACTTTAAAGTTTCTTATGGCCTTTATACTTATCTTTTAAAGTGGCTTCTTGATATCCCACTGAGTTTATAATTTGCAGTATAATTCACTTAGTTACTTTCTTCCTGTCGAGCATTAGGCTGCTTCCCATTTACCTCTGGCTCCTCGTTCAGAGAGGAGGACTAGAGATGCTTCACTGCAGAAACTATCATTCATGGAGCATGATGGGCTGGCTGGGTGTGCTATGTGTTTGATAAGGTTTAAATGCCATTTCCAGTAGCACCTTCAGAAGTAAATGTTATCTCTACTTTCCAGGTGAGGAATCAGATACCAGGCTACATAACTCGCCCACCATCACATGCTGACTAGGTGACAGAGCAGGATTTCAGCCCAGGTTAATGCGTGGTTGTGGAGAGTAAATACATACTCATGAAGAGCACTCAAAACAGTGCCTGTCATGGAGGCAGTGCTAAAACATTATTTACTGATGGGTACGTGTGCATCTGTGTCTAGGCAGAAATCTTCCAAAAATATTTGATTTTGTCACACTTGTACTTAAAAAATACAGTCTATGATTACAAATTATAATTCATGAACTAGTAAATGAAATTATAATTGATGACATGAGAAACTATGTAGTCCTGCATGACTTGTCCTGACCCATCTCACCAGCTCACGCTTCCACCCGTCCTGCATACACATACATATACACGTGCTGCAGCCACAGCCAAACTCTTGGGTCCTTGCATGCTGTTGTGCCTTCATACCACCTGCCCCTCTCCCCGGGGTGGCCTTCCTTCCCATCTGCCCTCTAGAGAAGCAGAGGCAAGAGCTGGAGGGTTTCTCCTAGTTTCTGGCTGACGCCACTTCCAAAAGCTCTGTTGGGTTCATTCTCTCAGGTTCTGAGAGGCACCCCTGTAGACACTTTCGGCTTAAGTTGGATTGATGTTTCTTACTTACAGCCAAAGAGCTCCATTACTCTACCTGCCCCCTGTTGGAGAGCCCGCGAAGCATGATGAAGTGATTCTTGACAGGTGTCTATCACAGTGCTTTACGCACCCTGAATGTTTCAACAGTATTATTACTATTATGTGCTCCAACTTGCTGGTCCTTGGTGAACCTATCCATGTGAATAGATGAAAAAATGAGCTTCTTTCTTCCTGGAAGATAATTCCAGGCTGTGGATTTGGAAAAGGATTCAGTGCAGAAATCAGAATGAATGTAAGGTGATCTGACTCTGGCTCCTTATTCCTAAAAGGTCCACTCCTATGTAAAATGCAAATATTGGTCTAATTAAAATCAGCTGATGGAATCTTGTTGCCCTTGGTAAACACAGCTAACACTTCCTTCTGAATCTTGATGTACATTTAGTTTTTAAAGAGTAATAGTACTCTGGATGCCATGGACTTAAATGTGGATTTGTAGAGTCAGAATTAAATTTTGTTCTTTATTGGCCCAAGGCTGGTCTTTTACCTGCTTCAAGAGTCAGTCTTTGGGATGTCCTTAGCATGCATGAGAATTCTTTACTGACCTGGCCTGATATAATTTTCTGGCCTCATCTTCCCCTACTGCCAAGTGTGTACACAGGGAAATACCATTCCCCAGATACTCCATATTCTCCCTGCTTTGTCTTTGAACACGATGTTCCTTTTCTCTGGAGTGTCCTCCCCTGTTGGGTTAACTGCCATCTATTTTTCAGGACCAAGTTCCAGTGTGTCATTTCCTCTGGATGGCCTCGCCTGGCCCTGTTGGCTGCCCTCCTCTGTGTGCTAACAGATTACAACCCACTTTTATTCTGTTGTAGAGGCTGGTTCTCTTACATGGCTTCCCCACTAATGGGGAGCTCTTTGAGGTTAGGAGTGTACACTATTCATCTCAGTACTTCTAGGACTTAGAGTAACTGACAGTGTGAGGTAAACAATTCATAAATATTTGCTGAATAAGTAAAGAATAAATGAATTCTTCCTGACAGGAGAGGACACATACTACAAAGACATTATCAGATAGTGGTGGTCAGTCCCAATCTAATCTCTGTTAGTTAGAAATGAAACCATGACCTTTAGTAAGTGACTTGCTGAGATTCAGTAGCTTTAAAGTAAGTTTCAGTAAGGTGACTTTTTTTAAAAAATTGAAGTACAGTCAATTACAATGTGTCGATCTCTGGTATAAAGAACAATGTCCCAGTCATGCATATACATATATTCGCTTTCATATTTTTTTCCATTAAAGGTTTCAGTCAGGTACCTTTGAACTTGAATTTCTAGTTCTTTTGGAATTTAAAATCCCTTTACCCACCTTTTGATTCTGAAATAGTTATAAACCAAAGACAATCTAAAATTTGATCTGATTGGGTTATTATATAAACCTACTAGTTGTTTCCAGGCTTGTATTTGAAATTGTAACAATCATATACATTATTAAGATTTGGAAAAGAGATTCCAGACCCCAATGATGCAAGGTTGCTACTACCCTCATTAAAAAGAAAGAGTAAACTGAATAGATACTTGCTCTTTATTCTTATTTAGAAAATGTTCCCATCTCAATCTTTATTAAATAGAGATAGACATTAGCATTGTTAAGTTTTTAAGTTCTTTAGCCCTTCAAAAAAACGATTGTTATCCACAAAGTGATTATAAAGGAAATGTACCTCAACATAATAAAGGCCAATAAAGGACAAGCCCACAGCTAACATCATACATACTCAATGATGAAAAGCTGAAAGCTTTTCCTCTAAGATCAGAAACAAGACAAGATGCCCATGCTTGTCACTTTCATTCAACATAGTATCGGAAGTCCTAGCCAGAGCAATTAGGCAAGAAAAAGAAACACAGGCATCCAAACAGGAAAGGAAGAAGTAGAATTGTCACTCTTACCGATGACGTGAAACTATATATAGAAAACTCTAAAGACTCCACCAAGAAACTACTGGAACTAATAAATGAATTCTGTAAAGTTGCAGAATACAAAATTAATACACGGAAATCTACTGCATTTCTATACACTAACAACAAACAATCAAAAAGAAAAATTAAGAAAATAATTCCATTTATAATTTCAAAAAAAAGAATAAAACACCTAAGAAAAAATTTAACCAAGGAGGTAAGATCTGTATACTGGAAACTATAAGACACTGATGAAAGAAATTGAAGAACACCCCCAAAAAATGGAAAGATACTCTGTATTCATGGATAGGAAGAATATTGTTAAAAATGTTCATATTATGCAAAGTAATCTACAGATTGAATATAGTCCCTATTAAAATTCCAATGACATTTTTTATAGAAATAGAACAAACATTCTTATAATTTGTATGGAACCATAAAAGAGCCTGAATAGCCAATGCAAATTTGAGAACAAAGCAGGAGGCATCACACTTAAAGAAGAGAGAACAGATTGTTGTCAGAGGTGGGGGGTGGGGAGTAGGCAAATGGGCGAAGATGGTCAAAAGGTACAAAATTCCAGTGATAAAATACTTAAGTCACAGGGATGTACTTTACAGCATGGTGACTATAGTTAATCATACTGCATTGTATACCTGGAAGTTGCTAAGAGAGTAGATCTTAAAATTTTTCATCACATGGAAAACAAATTTGTAACTACGTATGGTAATGGATGTTAACTAGACTTATTGTGGATCATTTCACAATATATACAATTGAATCATTATATTGTACACTTGAAACCACTATAATGTTATATTTCAATTATATCTCAAAAAACATCTTACATTTCAAAAACTAATACTAGTTTCTTTGCTTTTTTTCTTGAACCAGAACCACATATCATCACAAAATTGCCTAGTCAGGAAGGGTTTGTAATGAGTTTATATGATGAGGTTTTATTGAGCTAAATATCGCCCCCAAATAGCATCCTTTGTTTGAGAAACTCAAAGTTCAGATAGCTGTTCTTCCTTTGTTCATTTGTTTTCTAGTGAAGTAAAATTCCTGTCAGTGAGATTTATTTTCATTGTGGTGGTGGGGAAGAAATTTTATCTATATTCTACTTTCTATTGTTCAGCTATATCATTTCCCTATATTAACAGTGCTCACTGTACTTGTCAGAGGTTTAACAAAATATACTCTAGTTTCTAATTGTGTCTGTGGGTCCATGTTGATCCTGTCATATTAAAGTCTGTGTCAGTCATCTATAGCTGCTTTAACAACATCAAAATCTCAAAGTCAGACAGCAATAGATGTTTATTTCTTGCTCATGAATTTGAGTCAGCTGAGATAACTGTGTTTCATGTTGTGGGCCAGCTGGGGGCTCTGCACCATGCAGCTCTCATCCTTCTCCTGGTATCAGCACGCTGGCCAGGGCCTGTTGTCTCTAAGGTGATGGAAGAATCTGAGAATAGGCCTTAACATATAACCACATATCAAGTTCCTACTAACATGTCTTTGGCTAAAGCAAGTCACAAAGTCACGTAGAATTTCAAGGGATGGGGAAGCTCACACCATCTTTTGTGTAGCAGTAACTGCACAATCACATGACAAAGGGCATAGATACAGGAAACAGGGAGGAGCTAGGACCAATTACTGAATCTGTTTCGGCCTTGCACTTTCAAACCTTTTAGATGGCATGTGTATGTGTTATATACCAGAATCCACACTAGATTATGCAAGTTCCAGGAAAGACTGTAGTGTAGTCTTCTGTGTTGTTTCTCCAAAATAAATTACTTTAAAACAGTATAGTAGGGTCACAGATTTTACTCACACTATTCTCAGATGTTTCTTAATTTTCTCCTATAGCTATCCTAGTTGCCCTCACAAACAACACCACAATAAGGAGTAGAGAAAAAAAATATTGTCTAATCTAGTACTTGTAAACAGGTCCGAGAGTAAGTCAATGTTTTACAACAGTTGCTTGTTTGTTTCGATACTATTCTCGCCCACTGGTCCCAGATGGTTGCTGGATGTGTGGAGCATGGGGTGACCTATACAGCTTCCTTGGGTGCAGGTTATCCCTGGTGACTCTGCTTGCCACACACCCTACAGGCATTCGCATCTATGGTCTTGGTGAGAATTAATGTCTTATTTGTTCTCAGGCTAAGTGGAGCATGGTAGCCCTCCGAGGTGACCTGGCTTTGGATCTTACTGATGTTCAAAGAGCCCTGAATTTCTGCATTAGTCTCCACCTGGCTCCCTGTCCAGTGAGTCCACTCCAGGCTCTGTGGCTGGTTGTTCCTCTCCTCACCATGCAGGCCCGTTGCTCCTTTCAACTCAGCTTCTGAGTCCCCACTTAGGGACTACGAGAACTTCTTGGTTCTACCTATGCCCTTGGAAGTCATGAGTAGCCTGGGGAAGCAGAGTACCAGGGTGCTCTTTGGCTGAACCACTGTGTCAGTCAGGGTTCCCCAGAGAAAGAGAACCAGTAGGAGATGTACACGCATATAAATGGAAATTCATTACAAGGGATTGGCTCACGTGATCTGCTACCTGCAAGCTGGAGACCCAGGAAAGCCGGTGGTATAAGTCAGCTAAGTCCAAAGACCTGAGAACCAGCAGAGCCAATGATGTAAATCCAAGTCCCAGGGCAGAAGATGAGGTGAGGCGTCCCAGCCCAAGCAGTGAGGCAAGGGAAAAAAAAAGGCAAATTCTACATTCCTCCGCCTTTTGTTCTACTCAGGCCCTCACTGGATTGGATGATGCCCACCCACATCGGGAAGGGTGATCTACTTTACTGAGTCCACTGATTCAAATGCTAATTTCATCCAGAAGGAAACACTTTCTAGACACATCAGAAATAATGTTTAATCTGGGCCCTCCATGACTAGTCCAGTTGACATAAAATTAACCATCACAGCCATGTTGTGTTTCTAGATTTACTTTGATGTGTTCACACCCCAGGCTAGTGCAGGACAACCTATGGGGTGGCCACTTTTCAGGGTTCATGATGAGGAAAAGGGGTAGCCCTCCCCTGACCCTGCCTCCTGCCACCTCTACTGACTTTCCAGGTCACCAGGGCACCTCAGTGAGTCATCCCCAGGTTGGGGAGAACCCCCATTCTCCCTGTGCTCTGAGGGGAGGGGCAGCCCTGGTCATCAATTCTAGGCAATGTTCACTGCAGATTCCACTAAGAGCTGGGTTATATGCTTCTTCTAATCTAGTTTCTCCCAAAGAGCCTTGTCTTTGGGAAATTATTGGGCATTTTCCAAGCCATTCATCAAGCTGATGTTTTGACTATTGGTTCTGTCTGTGATTTAGGTTGAACTCCTTGCATGCTGACATTTGACCATTTTTGAACCAAGAGTAACAGCAATTCCATATGGTCCAACCCGCTTGTTAACTAGTGGGACGCCCTGAAGAGACGGAGGGTGAGGCTTATGCCTCAGCACCCCTGACCCTGTCACACTTCACATTCAGAAGGTCTGGGAAATTGCTAGTGAGGGATGTTTTAACCAGGCCAAGAGGAAAAGGGACCAAGCCTGAGGTTGTCAGAATTGCGGATAGGTGGTGGGCAGGGGCTGTAGAGAGTTGATGCGTTGACTGGCGTCTCCATGAGCTGCCAGGCCTCTCCTGACCCTGGGGTTTCTGACTGTGAGGCTGTACTCCCTGGCCTGGGGACAATCAGGTGGGAAGAGAAGCTGCAGCTCCAACTCCACCCAGGAAGTCTGCTGCAGGTGGGGTGACGCATTCTGACCTTCCCAATTTTGAAGGGTGAGTTGTGCCAGTGCGCGCATGCGCTCGTGCATCTGCGATGGCAGCCAGAGGCGGGCAGTCGGGCAAAGCAAAAGCCACACCCCCCAGTCCTTGGTGCCCGCTGGGTTCGCTCCAAGGTTTTGAGGACACGCTGGGCCCAGCGCAGACCCAGTTTCAAAGATAGCTCAGGGCGGTCAGGGAGGGAAGGTGGGTCAGGGCACATCTGTCCTCGCAAGAGCTGAAATAGCTCTATTCCCTGCACAGTGATGATGCAGAGAGAGCAGCAGAGCAGACGTGGGCCTTTTTTTAGTTCTTTTTCAAATTGTTTTCAGATTTGGGAATTACGATTTCTAAGAGAAATAGTGCAGTGGCTCGCTGCCATCTGAGAGAGCCGCAGAGGTGTGTTTATTTAGACTTAAAAAGCACTTGATCTGCTGCTCACCGTGACAGCAGGCAGTAAATCTCAGTTCAGACCAGCTGGGGAGAGGCTGGGGAGACTGCGTGGAAATTCTGAATCGTCGACTGTCTTACAAGCAGTGGCGTTGTGTTATATGTTATTTTGCAGGTATATGCAGAGATTCAAGCAGTTTCCAGAGTCGTTGTGAGTAGAGGGCCTGCTGTGCCTTCTCCCTACCCCTCCCACCTCCCTGCTGCTAAAACTGCGCTCTCTCACCTGTGCTGGTTATTCTCCTTTGCCACAGGCCCATCCTCCCCTCTTCTTCCCGGGAGGCCTCACCTGCACTCCCTTGACTTCTGGCTTCTAGTGGAAAACAGCAGAGTAGGAGAAGAGGAGGGGAAAGGGGTGATGGAGGGAGGGGGTGATGGAGGGAGGGGGCTATAGAGAGATGGGGGAGGGGAGGGGGAGGGTAGAAGCACAAGGAAGGGTCGGGGAGGGAGTCAGCGGCATTGGTTTCTACACACCTGCCCGAAGCACTGGGCTTGGCACTGGCTGCCTCTTCTTCTGAGCCCCCAGCTCCGGTGGATGGCCCCTCCTCCAGTCTGTTTCTGCTGGGCCCTGGAGAACCTGATCCCCTTTGTAAGCCCAGGGTGGTAGAGGCTTCCTGCCGTTTTCAGTCCCAGCAAACTTCACCTCTGCTACTTTCCCATAAGTCTGCCCCGAGCCTTGTAAATAGTCTCTGTTAAACTCTCTTTGGAGCTGCCGTCTGTTTCTGCTGTAACCCTGATCATGGAACCCAAGGGCCTCTAATCTTCTAATCACCCAGAAATACTTCCATTCTAATCATCAATACCAAACCGTGGACATCTCTGCGGTTGTAACTCTCTGCCCCCTCGGATGGCTTTCCCTTCTCCCCGCAACCGGGGGCCCCACCTCCTGGCAGTTCCTGTGGTTCCTCTTCCTGTGGGTGTCGGTCTGGCCATCCCTGCACATGCTGCTCAGTCTGGGACCTTCTGTTTTCACTCTTTATTCTCCCCCTGGGTGCCCTTAATCACACCCATGCTTCAACTTAGAGGAGGAAATGAACCCCTATTGAGGAGTCTATGAGTGACTACCAGGTGGTTTGTTCTATTGATCATTTGAATACTGGATATTTATTGAGTGTCTCCCATGTGGCAGGACTGGTCTGGGGCTGGGCATATGTGATCTCTTTGGCTCTTCACAACAAAGGCGGTACTATTATCTCTCTTTTATAGATGAGGGTTCTGAGCTGGTAAGTTAAATAATGCACCCACCCAAGGCAGAGCCAGGACTGAAGTCTGCTTCTCTGCCTGCAAAGCTGGAGCTCTTCCTCCCTGTATTGCAATGACAATCAAATGCCTCTTCTTTACACCGTTGAACTTGAGTTGAACTTCGCAGAACCTTTATGGATTCTAAAAACAGCACAGTCTGACTCCAGGGTTTGAATTGAAGTAGAACACATTTTTTTGCTAACTCATTCATCAGAGGCATGTGCCTTCCTCTGACTTTGAGCCTCGGTTTGCTCTGTAATTCACTGTGATTCTAAAAATTACTCCTGGCTCCCCGAGTGCTCTATTTTAGAATCTAGTATCCTGACAATACAAGATTAATTCAAAGTCAGAGCAGTAGGATTTATTTGAGAGATCTCTGCTCATAATAGAAATTAGAAATAGCAATACTTGTTTGCATTTTCTTCAGCCCTGAAAGGAGGAGATGCAGCTCTGCCTTTTCCTGGGTGTAGGGACAGCCTGTGTTGCAGCCTCGAAAACTTGATCTTCCTGAATAATCGATTATCCATTTAAAAGGAACGAAGGAGAGATGCCAAGAGGGTGGAGCCTCCATGTGGATCAAGACCTTGAGCTGTGGAATTTAACAGACCTGACTTCAAAACCTCGCTGGGTGATCTTGGACAAGTTATGTCACTTCTCTGAGCCTGTTTCTTCAGCTGCAACATGGGAGTAATAGAGCTGAGTAAACAGGATGTGTACTGTTGGCAGTGCTTGGCGATTCAGGTCCTGAAACCTCAGCCAGCTTTTGGTGGAGACTGCAAATATCACTCTGGAGAAGATGTGAATTACTGCTGGGTGGGGGAGCCCTTCCCTCGGTCTCCCGCCCCATGCCTCTTTTGGAAAGCAGAGTGCTAGATGATTCTACGACAGCTTGCATAAAGGGCACTGGACCTTCTGGGCGGGAAGGGACTAAGACCCTAACCCCTTGTCCCCAAGAATCAAAGTTTAGAACGCTCTTCCGGATGGCCCAGGGGACCCTAAGCAGGACCAGGGTGATAGAGATGCTGAAATGAAATTACCAATAAGGTAGAAAGAGGTGTGGCCCAGAGGTGGTGGTGGGAGCGGCCCACAACCTGAGTTACTGACAAGCACAGAGTCCAGGTGTCTCTCGGTCCCCGAAGAAGGTGACCTGCTTTCCACCTGCCTCTACCCAGCCTTCGTGAGGGCAGAGTTGAACCTCAGAAGAAGCACCACTGAGGAATGACCTAAAAGGGAACCCTGTCTCGTTTGGGGTGAGGTGCTTTTGGTTGAATTTTAGCATGAGGAGAGGCAGCCAGCAGAACCGTCTGGAAGCCCCCTGCCCCCATGGAGTGGAAATCAGGTGAGGGGAGCCCTTCGCTGGTGGAGGTGGGCACTGGACTTCCTGCTGGTCAGGGTGACTGGGCAGACAGCATTCTGGGTTGACTGTTATGTCAAGTACCAGTTACACAGATCAAGTTCTAAGCCCGGGCCTGGCACAGAGATGCTAGGTAGTTGTGAGTATTGTTATATTATTACCAAGACAGATCTTGACGAAGCAAAGAATGACCATTTCAGGTGAGGGAAGGAGGGAGCTGGGAGGGTCACTACTCATTCCATGACCCGTGCTTGGTGTCCGCCTCCAGTGGCTGTCACCCCCAGCAGGGGTGGAAATGGTATGCAGAGTTTTCCCTGTACTTTGCCTCCAGTGGCTGTCACCCTGTTTTATTGTCCAGAAGCGTGGTTGAGAGGGGTTTGGTAATGTCCAACTCCTCAAAATGTAATATTTAGAGTCTTAGAATCTTGGAAGGAATTTACAAGCCATCTACCAGTGGTTACCAAACATTTTAAAGTAGTAAAGCCAGTTTCCCTACTTGAATAGTTTTATATGACATGCTGATATGTAAAACACAGTGAAATTTTGCTAATAAGTTATCTTTTTGAGTTGAAATGTATTCTGTTGACTTATGTTAGCATCAGTCAACTAGAATAGTAAAACAATTTTGACAAATCCAAAAACTCCTAACTGGGGCTATGGAAGCTGGTTTCAGTCTTCTATCAGATTTAGTCAGTATCCATAAAATTCAAATCAAAATGCAAATTAAATCTCAGAAGTACCCGATGATATTCAGCATGGCTGTAATCTAGTTCATTGTATTAGTCACAGCCCTAGCGGGAAAGAGTTTGCACTCTCAAATTAGGATGCTTCTGGAAGGCTTTAAACTTGCTAAAGCATTTCCAAAGTACAGGCAGGGCTAGGAAACCATACAGGATGGTGTAATACCCCAGGGCTAGTGACAGTGGTGTTGTTACCATCAGAAGACCTGAGCGGTAAGCAGAGCGGAAGTTATCAGAAGCTGGGAGATGACTGTGTCGAGGGGGCTGCCGGGAGAGAGCAGAGACCTTCAGGAGAGGCACCTTGTCACTCCTAGGAGACCCTGCAGCCAAAAAGCAGGGGATGAATACTCAGTCTCACTCTCCTTCCTCCTTCTAACCTCTTCCGGGGTCTACCCATTGGCAGACTCCAACCAGAAGCTAGAAAGCAAAGGAGACTTCGATGTCATTCCTACAAGTCAGCCTCCCAGGGCAGAAAGCAGGTTGGAGCAGGGTGGAGAGCAAACCCAGAGTTGCCAGTGGACACCATGTAGGACACGTCTGCCCCTGCTTTTAAAGATAGCAAGAACAAAGGCTCAGAGACTTTAGCTGACTTGCCCAAGGTCACTAGGTTAAGGACGATGAGAAACTGAGACCTCCAATCTCAGTTCAGCCCTATTTCCACTATCCTTTTTCATCTCTCTAGTCCCAGGACAATTTTTGATTCAGGAAGGCTGATATCTGTCCCTTGGATTTGTGGATCTGGAGTTAAGGGGACAGGCTTAGCCTGGCCCAGTAATTTCCTTTATTGGGGTCAACTGTGTTTCACCGTTGCTGTGTGGCTTTTTGCAAGTCTAAAGACAGATCACAGCTATCTAGGGAAATAGCACAGCATGAAGCTCTTTGGAGCTTTTATTCCTCCTCTCAGGTCAGCCACTTTCTCAGAAAGTGCAGGGAGAAGGTCAGCCAAACAACGTAAGGGAGCACGTGGAACATGGGTACTAATTCTGGCCTAGAAATATCCAAGAGGATCTGTGTCTGTGGAAGCCGAACAGCTGCAGAGAGCGCTTGGATCCCCGGTGACATCTGTGCTATATTCAGCATGCCTCCCAAAGCCTCCACCCTTGGCCCGATTCTCGTAGAACATTGGACCTCGCCTAAAGGGACATGCTCATCAATGTGGTGGATAACACCTGTTGCCTAGTCTTGTTCGCTATGGTTTGGGGGGAAATTGCGGTGAGGATCCCCTGACCCATTGGCAGTTTGAACTGGGTTATGTGGGGTTGGTGTCTTGTGATTTCTTTGATTTAGTTGGACACTGTAGATGAGCAAGCTTTGTGGTGAGTGAGGGCCATTTACTTATTGACGGATGAGGGTGTAGCAGTCAACTCACAAAAAACCACACGACCCTGAGCATCTCGGGTGTTCCCTTGTCTCGGGTAACCATCACGTGGCTGTTCCCAGCCAACTTCACCAGACTTCCCCAGGATGCATTCTTGTCTCGTCTGGCAGTTGTACCCCTTCTCCATAGTTGTTACTCCTCCCTGTATTGTTGGTTGCCTCCTTCAGTTTATGAATGTTCTATCTGTTAAAAAGCTGTTTCTCAGTTGTGGGTGACCGAGGTATGTGGACATAGCCTTTCTTTCATGGAGTGTTTAGGACACTTGGGCAACCTTAGTATCCCAGGCAACTGAGGGATCATTCTGTCCTTCTCTCCTTCTCTTCTGGAAGGGTAGCTCAGCTTCCTCTTCATAGTTTTCAGGTTAAACATCACCAGTCTGTGGCTTGGGCAAGGCTGGTTCTTATCTGTGCAGTGAACACCGTTCACCTGCAGCTGTGCATGGTTCTAATAGGATGGTGCCATTCAGGAACCTCATTTTAACCTAGAACTTTACTCATTGTCCAGGATTATAGTGTGGTACTGCAGTAAACCATTTAAATTCTAATGGATTTGACCACTAACCAAGAAAGTATCTCTGTAGTGAACAATTTGGCTGTATACGGAGGCTTCTTAGATATAATCCAAGAGAATTCTGAACCATCCCCTTACAGAAGGCATCACCATAAGTTACTCCCATAGGGTGAGCCTCCAAGGACAGCATCATTCCAATGCTCAGTCCTAGCCATGATCTGGCCTATGATAAAGTCACACGGTGCAACAGTAAAACCAAACATCAAGCAGAGTTTCACCGTCACAGCAGGCATATCAAGAGAATCAAGGTCTTCTGCATATTGCTGTGGTTGAAGTGGGCTACTTGACCTTGTTTACATATGCCAGGGAAAGAAAAGGGTGACTAAGTCTGGATCCCTGCTGTAAAATACACATTCTCTTACTTAATTTAAAAATAGTGAAAAAAAAAAGCTCATTAATAATACAATTAGCATGCAGGTCTTCTTGCTGATTCATTCACCATTCTTCATTGCTATGTATGACACCTAAAATCTAACGTGATTCTGATGATGAATAAAAATGAGCCACTCTATGCTATATTCACATCTATATTTTGAGTATCTTTTATTTATTTTCTTCTGCTAAGACCCTTAAGCAAATGCCTTATTTACACTTAAAGGCACACGTTTTCTCTCTCATCTTTTCCAAATTAGCAAGTGCTACATAGTACATTGTTAATAGGAGATCTGACCTATCTATTCAGTTAAGTTGTAATTTTATTATATAGATTGGGACTTAGGAATAGATTTTTAATTGTTTGGTATGTATTAATTGTTCAGTGATTTTTTTTATTAAAAAGACATATTCCATAGTTACTAAGTAGCCTCTCTAGCTCAGTTGAATTTAATAAAAACTAAAAAATAAACCTTCCATTTTAACGACTTTCAGATTTAAAGAAAAATTATGAAGACAGTACAGAGAGTTCCCATATACCCTACTCTCAATTTCTCCTATTATTAACATGGTACATCAGTATGATACAGTTGTTACAGTTGACAAACTGTATTTGATATTAACAACTAAAATCTATACTTTATTCAGATATCCTTAGTTTTTACCTAATGCCATTTTTTGGGGCTTACCTAGGATACCACATTACATTTAGTCATCTAGTCTCCTCAGGCTCCACGTGGCTGGGATAGATTTTTCTCATTTTTGATTAGATGAGGTTTTGAAGAGTACTTGATGGTTTTGAGGATTACTGGTCAGATATTTTGTAGAACTGGTATCCTAATGATGTTTTCATGATGAGACTAGGATTACGGGTCTCTGGGAGGAAGGCCCCAGAGGTAACGTGTCATTCTCATCACGTCAAGGGTGCATATCATCAACATGAGTAGTAATGGCTGATGTTGACTTGATCACTTGGACGGTTAAGCACTTAGAAGCATGATGGTGGGTATGGTAAGACCGTGTTTGGCTTTGCAAGAAACAGCCCAACTGTCTTCCAAAGTGGCTGTACCGTTGCCAACAAAAACCACAACGAGATATCACTTCTAAAAAATCTAAAAAATACAACAAACTAGTGAATGTAACAAAAAAGAAGCAAACTCACAGATATGGAGAACAAAACAGCAGTTACCAGCGGGGAGAGGGAAGGAGGGGAACAAGATAGGGCGAAGGGATTAAGAAGTATAAACTCTTATGTCTAAAAGAAGTTGCAAGGATCTGTTGTACCACGTGGGGAATAGAGCCAGTATTTTATAACTGTAAATGGAGCATAACCTGTAAAAATTGTGAATCACTATATTGCACACCTGTAAAAAATAAAACATCAGTACTTTTAAGATCAGAGCCATATATGAAATATGTCCAATTGGAAACAATAATATACCCAGAGACCTAGAGGCATTCATTTTTTCGCTATTTATGTGTGCGACTTTATATTAGGAATGAATGTTGTCTTTGCAAACACAAGTTTGTCTTGCTGGAGCAGTGAGTTTGTGTGGCCCCTGTGCATGAATGCAGCCTGACAGAGAGGGCTTACTCACTTCGGGCTGCTATAATCTGATTTTTGGTCTTCCAGATACCAAGATTGCATTGGGAAAGACAGTACATCTGCTATTAATCGTCTTCCTATATAAATCTACCAGAATTAGCAGTAATAATCTGGCGTAAGGAGTTCTGTAACTCTTGTCTCTCTCACCTTTCTGTATTTTCAAAAACATGCAAAGGGGGAATTTCGATTTTAGTACTCAGAAAAGAAGTTATTAAATTATAAATAATAATTTCTACAGATTTTGACATGCTTTACTGTTTGCAAAGTGCCTTTATACCTGCCAACTCCAGTGACTATCACAGGCACCTCCTTGCTCTCTGTGGTTTGTCTGCTTTCCGGTAGACTTTGGCCCTGCCTTAGAGTCTCTTCTCTCCCTTAGAGTCCTACTCCACAGTTCTCCCACCTTCTCAAATCCAGAGATCTTCACCTCCACTCCAGTCCGTCACCCTCCTCTGTCATTGAATCTTAACAAGCTATGGGTTAGAGACACTTTAGAGACTTAGATGAAAGCTATGAACCACCTCTCTGGAAAAATCATCTTTTAGATGGTACACAATATTTTGCATTTAGTTTCAAGGGGTTTGTGGAACCCACCCATCCACTCTTGCCTAAACTGGAACTTCTCTGACTCAGATCTTGTTGGCTAACCTAGCATTCTTTTTTTTAAAAAAATTGAACTACAGTTGATCTGTAATAATATATTAGTTGCAGGTGTATAGCATAGTGATTCAGTATTTTTGCAGATTATATTCCATTATAGGCTATTATAAGATTTTGGACATAATTCCCTGTGCTATACAGTAAATCCTTGTTGCTTACCTATTTTATGTATTCTAGTTTGTATCTGTTAATCCCATACCCCTAAGTTGTCCCTTCCTGCCCCCCTTTGGTAAGTTTTCTATATCTGTGAGTCTGTTTCTGCTTTTCATATACATTTTTATTATTTTTCAGATTCCACAGGTAAGTGATATACAATATTTGTCTTTCTCTGACTTATTTCATGAAACATAGTATTCTTTAGGTCCAATCATGTTTCTGCAAATGGTAGAATTTCATTCTTTTTTATGACTGACCAGCAGTCCATTGTATATCTATACCACATCTTCTTTATCTGTTGATGGACATTTAGCTTAATTCCATGTCTTGGCTACTGTAAATAGTGCTGCTATGAACATTGGGGGTGCATATATCTTTTCAAATTAGAATTTTTGTTTTTCTGGATATATACCCAGAGTAGAATTGCTGGATCATATGGTAGTTCTACTTTTAATTTTTGAGGACCCTCCATAGTGTTTTCCGCAGTGGTTGCACTAATTTACATTTTCACCAACAGTGTACAAGTAACTGAATCTGCTTGAGCCACAACTTACCATTCCGACTCTTCCCCTCTATTTACACCATGACACATTTACACGTTTTCTTTGACATCCTCAAAACTTCTAGACTCTTGCTCCTGGCTTTTTAAAATCATATATCAGAGCTCACTTGTCTTAATTTCCTTCCCCAAGTAGCTTAGACAACAGGTAAAGGCTATCCTGTGCACCCAATTCCAATGTATGGGGCAGGATTTCCTACACCAACAACAAGCAATTATCTGACACCAGCAAGGTGTCCTACAATTCAGCTTAATTCTGACATAATCTACCCAGAAAGAGCATCAGATCTCCCAGGTTAAGGGCTCAGTCCTACAAGACTGCCTCACTGTTTCAGGTGCCAGTTGCAAGCTCAGGTTGTTACCTGTGCTTCTGACTGACCTGCTACAGATTGGAAGTTCCCATGACCCCTTCCTTAGACTTCAGATCCTGGTCATTATGTTCAGGTTACCTGTACTTCTGAGCAACTGGATATAAATCGGAGGTTCTGAGGACCCCACTCCTTGGGTTTGATTAATTTGCTAGAGCAGCCACAGAACTCAGGAAACCAGTTTACGCACTAGATTAATGATTTAGTACAAGGATAGTAAAGGATGTGAACCAACAGCCAGATAAGGGGGTACATAGGACGCGGTCCCAAACAAAGGAACTTCTGTTCTCGCAGAGTTTGGGGCCCAGCATGGTGTCATGTGGAAGCATTCTGGTTCGCCAACCTGGAAGCTCTCCACACCCTCTTCCTTTTATGTTTTTATGGAGGCTTTGTTACACAGGCATGGTCGATTAAATCATCGACCATTGGTGACTGAGTCAACCTCCAGCCCCTCTCCCTCCGCAGAAACCAGGCGGTGGGACTGAAAGTTCCACTCTTCCATTCATGGTTGGTTCCCCTGGTGCTTTCTGAAAATCACATTATTAGCCTAAACTCAGTTGTGGTGGAAACGGCGTGTCATGAATCCCAATACACTCATTTCCCCTTTATGGCTCTGAAGCATTTTCAGAAACTGAGGACTAGAGACCAAACATTATAATAAAAAAAATGCTCCTATTGCTCTTTTCACTCAGGAAAGTCCAAGGGTTTGGGGGACTGTGAGGCAGGAACCATACATGAAGACCAAACACAAACAAGACATATACTTGGGTCACCTGAACGATCAAATCTATATTCCTTGTAAATTATAATATTGCACCACAGTCCAATATTTCCCTTCTTCTTGCCCCTTCTTTTCATTTGACTCAGGAAAACTCGAATCCTGAATCTAAACCACCGCTCTTCTCCTGTGAAACCTGGGCTTCCCAGTCATGCTGGGAAAAGTCAGAGTACGGATAAAATTTTGCCACTACAAAAGTATGGTCTCCAACCACAACCGCACTTTAAAAGTGACCCAGCCATCCACCTGAATCCCTAGACGCTTTGTCTCTTCTTTTCTACCACATCTCATTCAAAATTTTACTATTCTCAAGGTCCCGCCTGCCCTCCTGGCTCCCAGGCATCACCTGGCCCTCTGCAGGCACCATGCGCGATTCAAGTTGGCTATGACTTACCAGTAGAAGCCTTCTATTTCTTTCCATTTCCAAGGCATTTGGGATAACGTAGAAACATCTCAGAGCAGTGATTTTCAATGCGTGGTTCCCTCGACCACAAGCTTCAGCACCACCTCTTTAGAAATGCCATTCTCACGTTCCTCCCCAGATACACTAAACCAGGAGCTCTGGGAGCTGGCCAGGACTCCGGCCTTAACAAGCCCTCCAGGTGGTCCTGACGCAGCTAAATTGGCACGAGAGCCATTGCCTTAAAATAAGATGCAGCTTCTGCTTTCTTCTTTAGCCTCGTGTTTGGTCAACATAGCCAGCTCCTCCGTTTTATTGTGCCCTCTAACCATGTGGCACTGTGGTACTAATCATTCCCTAATCGGATCAAGCTTTTTCTTGGTTCAGAGCTTTGCAAAAGCTGCTACCTCAGCTTGGAAGTCCCTGTGCTCTCTATTTCTCATTATCCTTCATTTCTCAACATTATGACCTTTAGGGACTTCCCACGTCCTGGAGCTAATGTAAATGTGAAAACAGACTGGGGACACATCTCTCACATAATCAGCAAGGACCCCATGCACATGTAGGGTACCGGCTCTAGGTGTGCCGACCTCCCTGATAGGTGAGTTGAAGGATGGGTCTGTGTGGAGGAGCAGGTAGCCGTTACAACGATCTGTGTCTTTTCATTACTGTTCTGCAATAAAGGAAGGTAACTTACAACCCAGCCTGCATTGCCAATGTCATTCTGTTCAACTCTTGTTCAGTGGATGGGTTCTCAGCTTGGTTCAGAGAACTTCAGGTTGGGTTAGGGGGAGGGAGGGCAGGGAGGACTTTCTCCAGGAGACCTAGCTGCTCCGTGTTCCTCGTTTATGATTTCACAAAACAGCCTTCCCAAATGCCCTGGACCTCCCTGGGTAGACGGCACCCTTGTGTCATTCGAGTCAATTCCAGTGGAAAGAAGTATGAGTAAAGAAATTAATTTGAGATAAACTGCTCACCTCTTTGGGCTAATTTGCCCCTTTTACGAAGCCAAACAATCAGCCAGAGCTAAGAAAATTACTTCCAAGTGCACACTCCAGTTTGGTGTGACTCCACTTGTGTCCTGAGTGCATTTGACTCACCTGGCTGCACTGCGGAACGAGGCCCGTCCAGTAACAGTCAGTCAGCAGGTATTTTCGATCTGATTAATTTCCTTGTGGTTTCTACCCAGCTCTAAGCAAGGCCAAGTTTTGGTTTTCTCTTGAACATTTTTTGCTTCCCTGTAAATGGGAGACATGCCTGTGTTAGAACCTGATGGCATTCTTCAGTATTTTCTATGCCATTTTTAGTTAGGTGATGAGGTGACCTGAGACCTGGGATCCAAAAAGAACAAGCATTCATCATAGCCATTGTGACCCATTAATTGAGCTGAATGCACAATTTTCCAGTTGTTCCAATTCAGACTCTTACTGTAATCACATGATCTTTTGAATTTCATATTTTTCTATAATATCGTGATTATTTGAAAGCTTTTATGATAGAATTATCTATAAACTATAGAAAAGGAACAATGGGATTTCGTGTTTTGAAGCATCATGAATACTGGGCGGCATTTTTCAATTTTTCTTAAAATGTTCCTTTTGTGTCATGATACTTCCCTGGATTACTTTAAGCACAATTTTATAATTTCCTTTTGTTTAAGACTAAAGCAGAGTAAATAAAAGTTCAGTGGGTTCTGTCTGTACTGTTAGAGCTGTAATTATGTGTTTAGATTTTCTGTTTCTTAATTACTCTTTGCCTACTTAATCTATCAGTTACTGAGAGGTCTGTTAAATTTTCAGTTCCTCCTAGTAATTTCTTTATTTTTGCCTTACATATCTTTTAAATTACCATTTTAATTGAAATTCAGTTAATTTACAATGTTGTATTAGTTTCTGGTGTACGGCATAGTGATTCAGTTCTACATATATATATATTCTTTTCCATTACAGGTTATTACAAGATATTGAATATAGTTCCCTGTGCTCTACAGTAGGTCCTTATTGTTTATCTATTTTATATATAGTAGTGTGTATATGTTAATTCCAAACTCTTAATTTATCCCTCCTTGTCCCCTCTGATTCCCCCTTTGGTAACCTAAGTTTGTCTTCCATGTCTGTGAGTCTATTTCTGTTTTACAAATAAGTTCATTTGTATCATTTTTTTTGGTTCTTGAAAATAGCATGTAACTGGATTCCCTCCTCTTCTCACCCCCCGCTTCCTTCCATCCATCAGCAGGAAACTCTTCTAGTGAAATTTTAGTCATTTAACATGTATTCTAATGACAGAGTAATTGCAGGTGTATTTCTACTATCTATTTTATTTCATATTTTTATTTTGCTTCTCTGCCCCCCACTTCCTCTCTGCTGGGTTAGAAGCTATATGTTTTACTTCTAGTCTCTAGATGATTACTCTTAAAATTTAATGTACGTACTTGATATTAAAATGATCAAGGTTAATCATTTTCTTTACCCTCTTCCTACACATTCAAGAAACTTTTATATCTAATCCCTCCCCTGCCATCAAAAAGGCAGTTGTTCTCCAGCATCAATTTTTGTCCCTGTATCAGTTTCCTAGGACTGTTATAATAGGGTACGACACACTCTTAAACACCAGAAACATATTGTCTCACAGTCCTGGCTGCTAAAAGTTTAAGATCAAGGCAGGATTGATTCCTTCTAAGGGCTGTGAGAGAGAATCTTTTCCATGCTTCTTGCTAGCTTCTGGAGGCTTTCCGGCAATTTTTAGGGTTCCTTGGCTTGTAGAAGTGTCATCCTGATCCCTGCCTTTATCTTCACATGGTGTTCTCCCTGTGTGTGTGCCCCTGTCCAAATTCCCCCCTTTGATAAGACAGTAGTCATTTTGGATTAAACCCACCTGAAATAACCTCACTTTAATCTGAAGAATTACATCTGTAATGACCCTATTCCCAAATAAGATCACATAACTCCCTGTTACTTTAAAAACTAAAAACAGAGTTACCATATGATCCAGCAATCACACTCCTGGGCATATCTGGAGGAAATATATCTAATTTGAAAAAAATACATGCACCCCTGTCATGAGAATGTGTTTTTCAATTTAAATGTGACAGAGGGTATATTTTCTGTGTTAATGGATGTGATTCAAACATATGGTTCATACACTGACTTTTCTGATACTGTCAAGGGTTAGGAATTTGATTCATGAAATCATAAACTTTACATTGACACATTTCACTACATATTTATTGTATACAGATATAAACACAAAAAGAAAGAGGTAAGACAAAATTACCGTTAGACAATAACGGAAAAGAGGACATTTTAGTTACAACCCTCTCCTCTGAAAACTCCCCCTCCTCCCCACCAACACTGACCAGATAACTGACCAATCCAGGATGTCAGCTGCTGGTTGGGTTCCAGGTGGAATGTTGGGGTGTCCCCCAGGGCTTGTTGTGGCTGGTGGTGCCACAGTAACTGGGCAGAGCCCTCGATGGGTCAGTGCCATGGAGGGGCTGCTGTCCTCTGCGGAGCTTGGCTTTGGGCTGATCCTGAGGAAGCTGAGTGTGGTCCTGGTTTCCCTGCTGCCCAATGGCCTGTATTCTCAGTTCATGTTCCAGAGCCTCCACTGGGAGACAGCGTTGGGTCTTTCTGTTCTCACCTTGTTGGTGGCTGTGATATTTACTTGCAGACTTATTCAGTCTGTTAGAAGTCAACTTAATAGAAGACGTGAAAATCAACTGGCAAAAACACTGGCTGCACAGATCGAACAGAAATGCCACCTCACTGACAAGCTTTATGTGGCTAAACAGGAGTGTGCCAGGATGGGGACAACTCTAAAGAATGCCAGGCTAGAGAAGGAGCCAGTAAGTGCACCCAGCCTTGCTGACACTTACAGGGAGTTGATGATGGTCAACCTGAGCTCGAGGAAGGAAATCGATTTTCTCATCCGAGAACTGAAGAGAGAGAGATCCCTGCAGTCTATACGAGAAGAGATGGCAGAGATGCTAACAGTGCTCAAGTTCCTGGTGGAGGTCATGAGAACGAGCACATCACAAGGGGCTTTTACAAACCAGCCAGGGGACCACGCACCAAGTCCTGATGGCCTCTTTCCCAGGAATGGGCCCTCGTGTTAAGGCTGTGCTGTTCCCTCCCCTTCACTCAGGCCTCCCAAACTGCCAGGCTGCATTCACTCACTGAGTCAGGTCTCCGCCTGAGCTGCACTGAGGCCAGTGGGTGGAGGGCAGTCCCCTCCTCTGGACCAGAGTTCCTCCAACTTGACCAGTGAGCACAGCAGTGAGCTCCTTCGTGGTCAGCATCTCTCATCTAAAACATACTGGGATTCCCAGAACACACCACGAAGCATGGGACTTTTTCTATATTCAGCAAATGTTTGGATTATCTCTTATTAGTTGTGAAAGAAATGTTGTAATTGAGACTGATCTTCTACTTAGTTTGAATTTTTATCAAGCCCCATTTCTCAAGACAGTTTGGGTGAATATTATATATCAGCAATGTAAGTGAAGTATATATATAGTTATTCTGTGTACAAATATTACATTGTAATTTGAAAATTTATGCAGTTTGTCAATACAAACTTTTAGATGGCCATAGCATTTATTTCTAGAGTTTAATTCTGAAGTCATAAGTTTAAGTCAAAGAGCCTTTTTTCACCTGAGTATGTATAGTTTAAAAAAAAAGATGAACTTTTTAAAGATGAAGTTAAATTGTACTCCTAGAAGAAACTTTAATCATTTAATTTTTATATCCTGCTATAACAATATCCATAATAAAAAATAAATTTGATAAGTTAAAAAAAAGAAAAGATACATGCACCTCAATGTTCATAGCAGCACTATTTTATAAAGCCAAGACATGGAAGCAACCTAAATGTTCATTGACTGGTGATTGGATAAAGAAGATGGGGTATATTTATATAATGGAATACTACTCAGCCATAAAAAGAATGAACTAATGCCATTTGCAGCAACATGGATGGACCTAGAGATCATGATAGTAAGTGAAGTAAGTCAGACAGAGAAAGACACATATCATCTATCATTTATATTTGGAATCTAAAAAAAATAATACAAATGAATTTATAAAACAGAAAGAGACTCACAGACATAGAAAACGAGATTATGACTATTACAGGGAAAAGGGTGGGGGGATAAATTAGGAGTTCAGGATCTGCAGATACTAACTGAAAAATAGATAAACAACAAAGCCCTACAGTAGGGCTTAGGGAACTACATTCAATGTCTTGTAATAACCTATCCAGAAACTTCCAGGTGCCTGAATTCTCATTCCACGGCAGCCCCTATTCTCTCTCCCGGTTTTCCTGCCAGATAACATATCTTTCCAAATGATCTGCATTCTTAATTCTCCAACAAAGCATTCCTAGAAGTACCATGCCCCTCGAATGAGCATATTTGAACAAATTCTCCCTAACATGTGAATGATGGATAGCTTCTCCCAAAGTGCGTTGGACCGAATCACAGGGCAAAACCCTGGCAGGGAGCCCACGGAGCAGCATCCTGGGTGCATGACTGGTGCAGGCAGTGTGGGGTGTCAGCGAGTGGGGGCTTTGCAGCCGGATATTCCTGCCCTCTGACTCTACACGAATGAGTGCAGCGATCCTGTCCACAAGGACTCATCCCTCTAGATCTTGGTCTTCTTCTCTGTACAATCAGGATAATGACACCTGGCAGGGTTATCATGAGGCTCTTTTATCTCCTGTTATATATACTCAAGGCTTATTTTTGTTCAGATTATGGGAATTCTGCAGTCGTTAAGAGGTGTAAGTGAAGCCTCCCTCCCCACGTAGAACTTGTAGATGTGGAAGATTTTGGTTCAAGGGATTTGCCCAAGGCCTCAGCTAGCCAAATTGGAAATCCATTTGCAAAATTTAGTTTTAATGGTAAATTTTACGGTCGAATCCACTGTAACATACCGTAGCCCATCTGCGAGGCAGTATGAATTACTGAAGGAAGACTATTGCTCCAAAGTGCATCAGGGTAGCTCACTGAGGGAAGGGCTGGGGTTACTTCCAATCCTTTCATTTATTACCTGTGCGACAGTTAATCTCTTTAAGCCTCCGTTTGGTGCCTGGAAGAAGCCAGAGCAGTATCTGCTTTGCCTGCTAGAGTATAATTCCAAGTGTTAGCAATGGGAGTTACTTCACAAACTGGGGGTGCAAACATGGTCTCGTCACTTTAAAGAATTAAAACCACCCTAAGATCATATGTTCCTGACTAGGAGAAAGGTCAGTATCTCCTTCTTGGGGCTCCCTGCTCCCTGCATTGTTTGAGAACCTGAGGGATATAGAGTGCTAAGGTGGGGGGTATGTGGTTGGTGGCAAAGCCAAAATTTAATCAGTTTTCTGTTGCTACCGCTCCTCCTAGCTGCACATTGTCACTGGCGGGGCCACCTCCAAGTCCTCCCGAGACTTTCTACAATCTAGAAAATGATACCTCCATTGGGCAAACACAGCCCCTTGGACTCTAGGCTTGGCCAGTGAAGCCTGGGCTAGATTTCAGTCCCCACTTACTGCTTCGAGCCATATCTCCCTCACCTCCACGAGTACAGGACATCTGGTCCAGCACCACCCAGCGGAAGGATGCAGTGCGGTGCTGACTGAGGGAGGACCAGCCCCTGCCTTCCCTGGGCTCGCAGAGACACAGCTCATACTGCTCAGCTATTTCAGTTCCTGGGGTCAAGAGGCACCCGGGAGCGCTTGCCTGGTCTCCTCTTGCTCCCTGGACACCACAGCCCTGACCCTCAGAACACAGAGGCTCCGAGGTCTGCCCCTTTCAAGAACTCCAGAGCAAACTCCTCTCCACCTCTCCCCTTGTTTTAGAGCCCTGTTGGCAACTTACCTTCCTAAGGTTGACACACATGACTTCTAGAAGATGCTACAACAGAACAAAACTACAGCAACAAAATCAACTCCAGTTGGATCTCCCTCCAGACATCTTGATGCGTGTAGGCATCGTATTGTATTATAGTCTTTTTTTCATTAACCTGCAGTTATGCTATCAATCAGATTGATTGTGAAATAAGTTGGTGGCTTCATAATCTTCAGCAGGAGACTCCAAGGATCCGGATCTTTCAGGAAACTCAGACAAGCCTTTCTTGGATGGATTAGCCGTGGCTGTCACTGGTAATATGAAACTGAGGCACTGCCTTGCCCTCCCAGTCTCCTTGGTAGCAGGAGCTGGTTGCTGCCACTCTCATCTGGCCTCCCTTGTGACGTATGATTTGTGCAGACAGATGCAAGGAGACTTGGGAGCCCGACCTGGGGTCACAGACTAGAATCACTTCGCCTGGGGTTCAGTCGCCCACCTGCCTGTCTTTCCCTCATTAGCATTCCTTCTTTCTTCTCATCTGAACTAAACAGCCCCCACAAACATGTCCCCCCGTTAGAATCCACAGGACTGCTGAGCCCACAGTAGATGATTATAAACAAGGAGGTTTATTTTCCTTTGTTTAGGAGTCCAGCAAGACTGACCAATTAAAACAACAACAATTGTTAAAGCTCAGTTCAGTCAAACCAAGGATTAAGTGAAAACACTGGCCAACAAAATCAATAAATCATTAACTTGAACAGACCTTAGAGACCTGTTGCCTGGCTTGCTTTGCCAGGTGACAGCAGGTACAGTGACTTCAGATGTGGAAGAAAAGTTGGTAATGCTTTCCCCGAGCCGGAAGTCATTTGCTAGCGAAGGGCTGGTAGTGGTGCTATGTCACCACCTAGTGATACATACATGCACATCACTTACGATGCACAGATGGACTCCAAGGTTGTCACGGCATTCCCCAGATAACATCAGTGCGCTTTGGTGAAACTAACTGCAACAAATCACATGTGACAGAGACCAAAGGACAGGCATTCTGAGACTTTCCCAGCCCTCTGATTCCCATGCCTTGATTGTGTTGATCAGGGGGAGGAAGTAGGGAGAAGATCTGGGAGTCTTGTAATTTATTCGGAAAGTTGGGATTTGATTGCACATGAGATGGTAGAAAGTGAGCAAGAGGAGAGGAAAGACTGGGGGTGCAGGGGGAATGGTGCCAGGAGCCAGCTCAGAAAGCTCTGCTGATGTTTGATTTTTGGAGAGAGAAGAACAATTAGGGACTTCAGGGAGATGGAGTCTAATAGGCGTTTTTCAGGAATTTTGCCATTTTCCCTTCAAGGCTTCTTGTTTTTTGATTTGCAGTGGGTCGTGGGACTAAGCTAGATCCCACATCAGTGGCAAGCAGGCTAAATTTCTTTTGGGTTACACAGAAAAATTTCACATCTTATACTGTTACTTTGATATTTTGGGTAGCTTGGGGGTGTTACAGATTAGAGGGGATAAACCTGTTCTGAGAATGGTGGGGTACCATTGATGAGTATTGACGGATATTTATCAAGTCTTCCTTAAGTACCAGGCACCCTCCAAATTGTGCTCTGATGGAAAAGAAAGCCATGACATCGTGAAGGGCTGGGGAGAAGCAGGAGTGAAATGAGGTGGAAAGGAAGGTGAACTGAGGCCATAAAGCAACTGAAGGAGACCTGAAGGAAGTAGAAAGTAACGAGCCAAGAGCCCTTGTAATGGACCCCTGACCTGCGACTGCCTCATCAGTGCTTGATGTCACTCCACTGAAGGGCAGGAGGACTGTGTAAACCAGAAGGAGGGTCTCCTCCTGGGATTTGCAAATACATGTCATATGTAAGTCGAATAAGCTGATATTTTTCTCTGTAGATTATCTTTAAAGGGATAGCTTTATCATTAAAGGGATTATCGTCAAGGGATAAATTAGGAGTTTGGGATTAGCAGATACAACTACAATGTATAAAATAGATAAACAACAAAGCCTTACAGTATAAAAACAGGGAACAACTTTCAACATCTTGTAATAACCTATAATGAAAAAGAATATAAAAATATTTACATATATAACTGAATCCCTGTGCTTGACACCAGAAATTAACACAATGTTGTAAATCAACTACACTTTCAATAAAATATCAAATATGACTATTATGTAACTCTGTACCAACTTTCCAGCATTTTAGCAGTCTCTGAATGCCCATCACTCTTCCCATCCATCTGCTCATTGTCCAACTACCCATCCACACATCCACTCATGCAGTCATCCTTTATTTTTCAAGTATTCGAGTCTGAATCAGACAGTATGTTAAACATTGAATATTCATTGATGCTCATATTCCAGGGAGTTCGTCCAGCACCAGCCACATTCTTCTAGGCTCCAGAGAACATGTTTCCACTTGCACTGGGGAGGGAACATATTCTTGTAGAGCATCGGGCTGCTGGTGGCCCATGTCACTTGTGGAAAGAGCAGAAGGCACCTCTCATGCCTTATGTCTCTCACCTCTGGGATTTCCTTGTCTTAGCTGAGGCACAAAAAGCTTTAGGACTTTGGGGGCACCTTTGCACTTGCATTGGCTTGCCCAGCTGGCCTGAGGTGTCACAGGTGATATGTAAGCTGTTAGGAAGTATCACTGGCTGGTGCTGTGGGAGCTGGCTTCCCAGTGGTTCCCTAGAGAGACAACAAAACCTAAGGTATGGGGATTTAATGTCCCATGGGGTGAAATTTGACCACCAAGAAACAGGAGACTGGAAGGAGCTTGGTGGATGAGTTATTCTCCCTTCCTTTTTGCTGCTGGACTGTCCTGAGACTCCGAGCATCCACATTGTTTCTCTGGATGTATCTTCTACGACAGCTAGAGTTTTGGTGTGTGGTCAGCTAGATAAGGCACCACCTTATTTTTTCTATCCTTCCTTTCCAGGCTTGCCTCCCTTTTTAATTTTTTTCCCCTCTTGGATCCTGGGGCTTGTGTTCCTCAACAGTGTGTGCACATCAAAGTTTTGCCTCAAGCTCTGGTTTCTAGGGACCTCGAGGTAAGATGGTTCACATGCCCATCCTGGAAGCAATTAATGGGTCTAAGGTATCCAGATGCCCAGCCGTATGGCGGTGGGGAGTGAGGTGCTGTGACTGGAATTCCTGCTAGGATCAGGTGTAATGGGGGAGGGGTTGCCCAGAGGAAGAAGGAGATGGACGGAAGGCAGGGTGAGCTTGCTGCAGCCCACTCCGCCATTCCTCTCCCCTCCTTCAGCGGGGTTCACGAAGTGGCCAAGCAATGTTTAAGTCCTTAAAGGCATAGTGTCCTACCTTCACCACGTGATCCACCTTAACATCACCCTAAAGGGACCACCTGACATCATCCCCCTTTGATGTGATACTGTATGAGACACATAGAATTACCCATGAAATACTCTCAACTCTATCAAGACTTAAGATGTAACTTTCAAATTATAGGAGGCAGAGGAGCTAGAGAAACAAGTTTAGTGATACTGCAAGGTGAATACTTTCAAATCTAGAATGTGGACTATTCTACAAAGCAACCAAATTCATTTCTGAAGGCTGCCATAACAAAGTACTGCAAGTCTGGTGGCTTCCATGACAGAAATGTATTGTCTCACAGTCCCGGAGGCTGGAAGTTCAAGATCAAGCTGTTGGCAGGATTGGCACCTTTAGAGAGCTGTGAGAAAGACTCTCCATGCCCACCTCCTAATATCTAGTGGCTTGCTGGCTGTCTTTGGCATTCCTTGACTCATGGAAGCATCGTCTTGATCTCTGCCGTCATTTTTACACGGCATTCTCCCCATGTCCAAGTTTCTCCTTTTCATAAAGACACTAGTCACATGGGATTAAGGACATACCCTACTCCGATATGACCTCATCTTAACTAATATCGTCTGCAGCAACCTATTTCCACGTAATATCCTGTTCTGAGGTCCTGGGGTTAGGATTTAAACATATGATTTTGGGGACAGAACACAATGCAACCCAAAACACTTGGCCTGAGTGTGTCAAGTCTGGAAAACCCTAGGCTGAGGGCATTTCAGGGAGAGCATCGTTGCTGAAGACTCTTCTGGCGGGTGCCTGGTCCGGTGAACTTTGCAAAACAGGATGGAAATGAGCCTAGAAGAGTCAGTCACTTTCTCAGTTGTTTCTTTAATTAACGGCAGAACAGGAATGAGAACCCACATCTCACACAGAGAGCCACATGCTCTTTCTGCCATTGTTCCTTTTGTACCAACTGAGAAGTCACTGAGGGAGCAGGGCCAGCTCCCTTTTCATCTTCCTTGGCCGACATCATGGGAAACAGTGAATCACTGTCATTTCAGCCTGCCCAGCATCACTCCTCTTTCTTCTGGGCCAGCAGTCACGTCTTCCTTTGTTCTCAATTCGTACATTCCAGAGGAACTGATCCCATCTGTTGAAGCTGGGCGTGGGCTTGTCCCCTGTCCCTGGCTGGTAGGAGTGTCCTGTCCATCCCCCGGCCACTATAATTTGTTGAGAGATGAACACATGAATGTCCTGCCCAGGAATTTGGAAAGAGACACCCTCTTTTGATTTGGGTGGTTAACTGGTCACTGTCAGCCTCACGCTCCTGAGACCAGACGGTGGATGAATCCTGCCTACGAATGAAGCCGGAGAGACTCAGTTCTGAGATGTAGCGTGGGAGGAACCTGCCCTGATGTTCTGTATTGAGCCCCTGAGTTTACTTGTGTCTGAAGTCAGTCATGGACTTAGGCCCCTGGATGGGATAGTTATTCCGAGAGCCAATCAGTTCTCTGCTTTGACGGAGCCAGTTTAATTGGGTGTCTGTTGATGGCACCTGAGGGGAGGACTGACCAAAATAGAAAATGTCTTGGTTTCATGACTCAGGTTATTAACATGGTATTAATGTGACCTTAGTTACTAATTTAGTTACTGCACGGTCCAGTTAGCATCACTGAGAGCAAACTATGCTCCCTAACCCTCTCTCACAAAAATAAGGTTTTCAAGAGAGCAGAAATGCCTAATCGCAGACCCTCCTTCGCAGCGGGTGGAACAATTCAGCGTATTTCCTGCTGACGATGAATTAGCATTGCCATCTCTATAAGCACAGGACTGAATGTTCTGGAAGGATTCTGGGTGGCACATTTGAAATGATATGTTTTCAAATGAAAAAATATTTCGACACTTTAGCCAACATGTATGCCGAATAGCATTGAAATAATTAGTGCTGTTAAACTGCTAAGAATACTGAACGGACTATGGGCCAAATATATTTTGCAAAATCATAGTGAGATTTTAAAGGAAGGTGGGATCCAAATCCTTCAGAGGAAGTAACATTAACACTGAAAAATAGTGTGGTAGATACAGAAATTAACATCATATTGTAAACCAACTATACTTCAGTAAAAAAAATAGTATGGTAGTAATCTATTTCCTACAAAGTCATTGCAACAATAAATGGAAATCTTTCATCAACATCTTTCGGTATGAGTAGTGCCTAGTACTACTCTGCTTTCAGAATTCTGTTCTTTCTAAACAGTTTATAACAGAACCAATTTCAGTGATGCACATTGATACGATATGTTGTAAGAAGAAAATTAAACTTACGACACAGAGGAGGTGTGAAATGCGTTCTATGAATAAACTGGAAACTTATCTGCTTGATCTGAAGACAGATTGGGACGTCTATCAATAACACCAGGGAAAAATTTCTCCCTGACCTTATAATCAAATAAAATTTTTGAATTTATATTTCTAGAATGTGGAGGCTGTCAATTCTGACAGATTTTTAAAAATCAATATTTCGTATAGAGTTTGAATTGAGGTCCTGAAATGATTACATTTTTGAGAGCCATTAGGATTCTGATAGCATTAAAAATAGGATGTGACCTAACTTTAACACATGTTTAAGGGAGATTAAATTTACATATAAAATATTCTCAAAGACCCAAGCATCTTTGATCATGATGCATAAATCACTCATCTCACTACAGCAGTCTTAAATTTTCCAACAACTGAAAAGTAACTCACTACTTTCTTTAATAGCATATAATTACTGGGGAGTGAAACATAGTTAAACTAGTAGCCCCTCAGAAACTTTGATGACAAGTATACATAAAGTTTATGAGCCTAGAAGTTACATTTCAAGTCATGTTAATGATATTGTTTGAATAAAGCACCCAGACAATTAAACATCATTTGATCAGACTTAAAAGAAAGTGTCTTTTCTTTTAAGGAGTGTCTTAAAAGAAAACTTTTGTTGTAGCTTTACCTCATTAATCATACTTAGTTTAGGCTGTTATACACACAAAGATCACTTTCTTTCTCCAATTCTTGTAGGATGGATGCTGAATTCCACACAGTCTTGGTGTATTTCAGACACGAGAACTACATTTTTTCAACTCGAGCAAGTTTGGTAGGTTTCCTGTGGAACACTGTTTCTATTACTCTTTACAACCTCACATAGTATCAGGTATAATTTTATTTACTTATTTAATAAATATTTATTGGACACCCATGATTAGACAAAAAGATGGAGGAAAGAGTGACTCAGGCAGAGGTAATATCACCCTCAAAGACTCAGAGTTGAAAGGGAAGAGGGGGAATTCAGTGATCTGAAGGAAACCCAAGATGATTAGAGAGTGGGTTTTAACATTAGTCTGGATGTTTCCAGGGTTGAGATTTGCTGATTGGTTGATGTGGAACAATAAGCAAAGGATTCAGGAGGCAGGCAAGAGATTGTCTGAAGTGAAGAACCTTGAAATGGAAATCGAATTGGAGAGGAAGATCTCTCAGGAGCTGAGGAGCTCTAGAATTGGCCATTCACAAAGGATTCATTGAAAGGTGGGGAATGAAGGGCACGCCCTGAAGACATAAAGCTGTAAAATGGGAAGCAGTATATCGTTAAAGGAATGAGCTCTGAAAGTCAATAGACTGGGTTTGAGCCCTGCTCTTTATCATAAATTTGACTTTGGGTGTGATACTCAACTCCTCTAAACTTCATTTCCTTATCTGATAATACCTTCCCATAGGATTGATATAAAGTAAACATTTTTGATTGCATGTAATGAACTTTATAAACCATTTGTCTGTAGGAGCCATCAACCCATAGTAAACAGCTACTGCCACCTACTTAGCTCTCTGTAAGGGATGGTCAGTCAGGTTCAGTGGGAGAGTGTGCTTGTAGATCGCTGGAATGGAGGAAGCTTCAAATCTACCTCTCTACTGTTATTTACAGCATCGAGAAAATGCTTGCACATAGTACATGTTCAAAAAAAATTAAGTGACCTAATGATTGAATAACAAATAAGTGGTTGAAACCAGTACAGTCTTTTGGAGAATATTTTGGAAACACATTGCTTAGAAATGTTGATATTCTTTGCACCAGTGATTTAATTTATGGGATCCTAAATAAATACCTCCAAATATGTAAAAAGTTAAATGCACAAAGACGTTGATTGTAGTGTTAACGATGATAATGAAAAACCAGAAATACCCTAAATGTCAATGATAGGGAACTGGTGAAGGAGTCTTTGGCATATGCCTTTGATGGGATATAAAACGTACACAAGAAATTTATTTGCAAAGCATATGTACTGTTATGGGAAATGCTTAAGAAATACTGTTAAATACTGTGAAAGAGGCAGACAAACTGTGGCATTATCACATAATGGAAATATGTAATATTCTTTGGGCAAATCAAAACCTATGCATAGAAAAGTTAGAAAATACACAAAATGCTGGTGGTAGAGTTCTAGACGATTTCCTCCCTTCCCTCCCTTGCTCTTTCCTCTTTTTTCTTTCCTTCAAAATTATACAACTTCTCTGTAGAAAACTGTATGGTTAGCGTCATATAAACAACAAACATGCCCATCAAGTGAGAAAGGGGGTCTGGGTGGAAAGGCTTCATCTACTTTGGGGGGATGCAGACTTCTCAGTCCTATGAAACTCTTAGTCCCATGTTACAATGTCATCAAGATATAGAAACACTAATCCTTAAGCCTGGAACCTGGCCACGACTGTGGAATTGGTGGGTTTCCAGTCTCTTCCTGTTCTGTGTGTTGGAGTCCAGGCAGATGGAAGAGTGGGAGTGGGTATAAAGGATGGGAAGAGAGAGAAAAGCTTTCTATTTTCTGAGCCTCTTTGCAATTTGTTTAATGCGTTATAGCCAAAAGAGTTTATTTTATACTTTCTGATGAATAAACAATTGTTTCTAGGATGATGTTTGGTAAAATTTCCTTTATTTTTAACTTTGTTATATTTCTATTATAAACTTGGTCTGTCTCTGAGAAATTAATAGACCTACATGATATTAAAAAATGAAGAAATAAAAAAGGATACACATTGAACTATTTGTTTAGCCAATGTGGGAATAACAATGGCTTGACTGCTTTTTGGAATCAGCTGATTTTTGAACAAACTGGTTATACCCATAACAAAGTTACAATCTGATATTCTCTTCACTTTGATGAACCCTTGTGGCTTTTAAGTGCATAGATGAATACTCTTACTGTACTGTCCAATATTTTAAATCCGGAGTCTGATAGGAAAATTGGTGGGAATTCTCAAACCATTGCCTTTGGCTAGGATTGCCTTCTCAAATGTTTAAAATGGTCTTTTTTCATCTTATTTATCCCTTGGTGCTGTGTTTACTCACGTAGTACCGTCAAGATTTTTTCTCACCCTTATTTTTCATAAAAACCTGTTCAGAAGCTTTATTTATACTCCAGTGAATATGAACCCAGAAGGGTGTTTGAAGAGTGACAAGAATTATACCTTTCATCTAAAGGGACAGAATATATGTAAAGTAAAATGTGTGACAAAAATTGCATAAAAGATGGGGTGGGAGGGGATGCAAGTATGATGTTGTAAGGTCGGTACACTTCAGGTGAACTGATACAGTATTACTTGAAGGTAGGCTGTGCTAAGTTAAAGATGCACAGTGTAAACCCTAAGCCAGTTACCAAGGAAACAAAACAAAGACATACAGCTAACAAGAAATAAAATAGAATAAAGTCATAAAAACCTAATTCACCCCCAAAAGAAGACAAAAAACGAAAAATGGAGCAAAGAACAGATGTGATGAATAGAAAACAAATATCAAGATGGTAGATTTAAACCCAACCATACCAATAATCACATTAAATATAAATTGTCTTAACATTCCAATGAAAAGGCAAGGATAGTCAATTGATTAAAAATAAAATAACAGCACAAGATCCAAATAAATGCTAGCTATTAAACAGATAGGTCACAAGAAAAAGGATGGAAAAATATCCAGGCAAACATTAATAAAAAGAAAGCTGAAGTGGCTATGTTACTATCAGACAAACGTGATTTCAGAATAGTGAATATTTTAAGAAATGAAGAGATTCATTACATAACGATACAAAGGTCAATTCATTAGGGTGATATAATAATTCTAAATATTTATGTACAAAATAACAGGATTTCCATATATGTGAGGCAAAAACTGACAGAACTTAATAGAAAAACATAACTAACTCCACAACCATAGTTGGAGATTTCAGCACCTTTCTGTCAATACAATTATTTAAACAACTAGAGAGAATATAAAATATTTGAAAAACATCATCAACCAACTTGATTAAATTAACATTTATCTATAACTGTTTTAACACTTAACCCAATAGCAAGACAACTTACATTCCTTTCAGATGTGTACAAAACATTGAAAAAGATAGACCACATTTTGGGCCTTAAGAGAATTTTTAACAAACTTAGAAGTATTGAAATTATACAACATGTGTTCACAGACCATAAATGGAACTAAGCAAGAAATCAGTATCAGAAAGATATTATGAAACTCTTTAGTATTTGGAAACAAAACCACACACTTTGGAATGCCTATGGGTCAAAGAAAAGATCACAAGGAAAATTAGAAAATATTTGGAGCTGAATAAAAATGAAAACACCACATCGTTATTTGTGCAACGCAGTGAAAGCAGTATTAGAGCAAAATTTAAAGCACTAAATACTTATATTAGAAAGTAGAATAATGTAAAATTAATTTTCTAAGTTTCCACATAAAGAAAACAGAAAGAGAAGAGAAAATTACATGCAAAGGAAGTAGAAGAAAGGAAATAATGAAAATCAGAGCCGATATAAATGAGAGATAAAAAGTAAAGAATAGTACAAATCAATGAAACCAACACTAATTCTTTGAGATGAATAAAATCAGCTAACTGGTAGTCAGAATAATGAGAGAGAGAGAGCATGAACAGAAAATACCTATTCAAGAATGAGAGAGGGAACACCATTAAATGAATATTAAAAGGATGATAAGAGGATATTATTAACAACTCCACTCCAATAAATTTGAAAAGTTATATGAAAGCTCACTTGGGAAGTAATAAACTGAATAGCCCTACATCTATTACGTAAGTTAAGTTATAGCTAAAAATCTTTCTAAAATTTTTTTTCATGACCAAGTGATTTTGTTGGGGAATTACACCAAATATTTAAGGGAAAAAACAGTGTATATTGTAAACAAACTCTACTAGAGAATAAAAAAAAAATTCTTCCTTACACATTCTATGAGTACAGAATTTCCCTGAAACTGAAATAAAGTCAATATAAGAAAAGAAATTACAAAGAACAATATTCCTTACAAATTTAGATAGAAAAATTTTGGAACAAATTTTAGCAAGTCAAATCCACCAATGTACTAAAGGGATGATACATTATAACCAAATGGAGTTTCTTCTAGTGGTGTAAGGTTGGTTTAACATTTGAAAATCTATCTACCATATTAACAGAATAAAAAAGTTTATGGGAAATCTATATATCTTTCACCAAGTTTTGCTGTGAATCTAAAACTGCTCTAAAAAATAGTCAAGTGAAAAAAGAAAAAGAAATCATGTGGTCATTTTAATAGGTAGATTTAAAGCACGTGACGAAATCCAGTATTTATTCATGATTAAAACTTTCAGAAACCAAGAGTTGAAGGAAACTTTTTCATTCTGATAAAGAACATTATGAAAAACTCATAGTTAACATAACACTTAATGGTGAAAGAGTGAAAATTTTCCCCCTAAAATCAGAAACAAGGCAAGGATGTCCTTTCTCACCATGTTTACTCATCACTGTATTGGAGGTTCTAGCCAGTGCAACAACACAAGAAAAAGAAACAAAAGGCAAACAGATGGAAAAGGAAGAGAGAAAAATTATATTTTATCTAAACAAAATATCAGTGTAGGTGAGGATTTGTAGCAACTGAAGTTCTCATACGTTGCTGATGAGATGCCAAATGATACCACCATCTGGTAAACAGGCAGTTTTGTAAATGCTATACATATACAAACCACACAACCCAATAATTCCACTCATAGGGATTTCTCTCAGAGAAATACAAGTAAGTGTCTATAAAAAGACTTACACATGTATATTTGTAGCAGCTTTATTTGTAGTAGCCAAATACTTGAAACAGCCCCCAAATTCATCAAAAGTGACTTGATTAACCAACTGTGGCTTATCCCTACAATGGAATGTTACTTACCAATAAAGAGCAACAAAATATTGATACATGTAACAACACGGAGAAATTTCAAAACTGTGACGCTGAGTGAAAGAAGCCATACTACCTGATTTCATTTTTATGAAGTCCTAGAAAACGCAAACTAATCTCTATTGACAGAAAGCAGAGCAGCGGTTACCTGGAGATGAGTGGGGAGGAGACGATGGAGATGCATTAGGAATGGACATGAAGAAATTTTCAGGGTAATGAAACGTTCATTATCTTGATTGCAGTGACTTTTTTGTGTGTGGGCATATGCTGAAACTCACGGAATTGCACAGTTTATTCAATATATGCAATTTATGCCATGTCAATTGCATCTCAATAAAGCTGTTATAAAATTAGCATGCATGAAGCAGAAGGTGGAGGAAGATGTTTTTGGGTTTTTCCTGATGCTCCTGAAATTTCATCAAGTCAACTGTTACCTGCACTGCCTATATCCAGGTTTGGCCCTATTTTGGTGTAGAAAAATAGCTAACTATAACCCAGGTTTCCTGCTTGGGAGACTTCTGAATATGCAATATGTTTATTTCAAATGGGCCAACTGTTTCCATGTTACCTTGCTGTACCCAGTCCCCAAGAAGGAACTGGCAGTAACTTCAGAGCTAAGTTCCTTAATCCAAATGCCAGGGAGTCAGGTGTGAGGCGGCTCAAAGAGCTTTTAATTTTCTTCTTGTTTCTTCTGCAAATGAAATACATACCCTGTGTTGATGCTTTGGAACGCTGCAAATGAACACAGATGGTAAATCAAATTTAGGGAGGAGGGGGTGCTCTATATAACTCCTAAATGCCGACTTCAAAACACTAGATGGCTCCTCTAATGTATTTTAGATTGCAGTTAAAAATAGGGCTTCTCATCAGAATTATTGAAAAAGATGACAATCATTTTTCAAGCAACGGGTGCATCCATATGGGCTGGAGCTGATGAAGACGAGGAAAATGCAGTGCAGACTGAATAAAGCACTTTCAGAGATGAGAACTTTTGGCTGTTTCTTTCTCACGAAGGCTAATACCTACAATGTAGAGCCTAGTGGCTTGGTTGCTATTGAAAAATTCAGGAATATGTTTTAAGGAAATGAACATGTATTGTTTCAGAAAGGAAACAATAAATATTAAAAAAAATTAAAAAAATTTGTATTTGACAGTTGGTGTTGAGGGGTTGTGAAATATGCTGCCCCTAAGTATCACTGTAGGAGTTTAGGACATGCCTCCCCTATCTATGCCCCTCTGGTATACTGATTTTTGGGGGCCATATGCACTAGAAAAACAGCCAATACAGGGAGACGCTTTCTCTGAATCTCCTTATCTGCATGAAGACAGATCCTCCAAAAGGAATTCGATTGTCAATTAGCTCACCTCCCTGGGGGTTTTATCAACCAGGGAAGACTGAATTTGGTAGAAAGGGGTTACCAGAAGTTGACCCCACATCCACACAAACTTCTTCACACATCCCATCTATTCTTCTAAGGGCCCATTCATCTTTCCTAAAAATTACTTACTCTCCTCTAAGAGACCTACATCTCCCTCTCCTTTTCCTGTTGAGATGGTATCATTGAAGCCTGAATTCTAGCCATTTGAAGAGTTACTCTTTGTGCCCTGGGTATCTCCCGTGTATATATGTGAGTAATACAATGTTAATAAACTTCTGTGTGTTTTCCCCTTGATAATCTGTCTTTTATTACAGGGATCTCAGGTAAGTCCTCAGAAGGGTAGAGGGAAAATTACTTTTCCTCTCCTACAGTGTGAAAACACTATTAATAATAAAGGCAGAAATGGCTAACCTCAAATTCTGCCGAGACCCTAGAATGTTTTAGGACCAGGACTGTGGTGCTGAATTTCCTGAGGGGCCAGACACATGCACTGGCTGAAAGGTTAGAAAAACTGATACGGGAGAAAAAGCATAGGCTTTGGAATTAGTCATTCTCAAATATTGCCAAATATGTGAATTCACCTCATTTTTCTCATTTGTAAATTGAACATTCAATAAACGTTAGTTTGCTTATCCCCACCAATGGGTAGATGTCATTCTCTCTGTGTATACATGGTAGAAAAATCTGTCCGTATTTGCGTGGTAACTTACAGTTTGTAATACATTTCCATATTTATAGGTAATTTGCAATTTTTTTCTTTTTAAAAAAGAAATCCACTTTTTCTTTAAACACTACATGAATACATGATATATAAGAAGATATAAAAGTGGATTTGTTCTGGTTGAACAAGGCGTCAGAGGCACGATTGTTGGAGCATATGGTCAGACCCTGTTTACCTTTGCAAGAAACCGCCAAACTATCTTCTAAAGCGGCTGTACCATTTTGTATTTCCAAAAAAGACTATGTTTGAACCCATTGTTACCCATATCCCTTGACTGTCCTTGCTCTCAGCTGGTGTGTCCTGGGGAGAAAAAGCTGAAGATGGATCACTGACAATTGGCAGAATGTTTCTTTTATGCTCCTTTAGTACAACCTTCAATCAGCCAGCCCTCTGGAGAGTGAAGTTGTACTGAACTGAGGCAAAAACTGCTTGCTTGGCTTTGGGTTCTGGCTGCCAGAATTCATTTTCTATAGGGACAAAAGTCTATTAAGAAAATTAAAAATTTGAACACTCCCCAAAATAAAACTCGAAATGCTGAATCTAAGGTACAAATTACTTAAGTGTTAATATTCTTTTTGCCTACATTTCTTATGCTATTAATACTTGGATACATTTCATTGTTGGGGACTTTTTCTTACACAGAGATCTGTTTACTTTTCAGGTAAGGGAAGATGGTAAAGGAGTCTTCCTGAGAGTTTGGATCTGGAAATCAGAATTTAAAAATACCAGTCTTTTCAAGAATATTCTTAATTATTTTTACAGGTAGAATTTCTAAATTAAAGAGGTCTTTACTAGATACAGTCTTGACAGAAATATACATATATAAGTTCATCAAAAGACATACAAAATGATAACCAAAAACTTCCCCAACTTGGGAAAGGAAATAGTCGCCCAAGTCCAGGAAGCACAGAGAGTTCCTCACAGGATCAACCCAAAGAGAAAGACGTCAAGGCACATAGTAATCAAATTGACATAAATTAAGGATAAGGAGAAAATATTAAAATTAGCAAGAGAAAAGCAACAAATAACATACAAGGGAACCCCCATAAGGTTATCAGCTGACTTTTCAGCAGAAACTTTACAGGCCAGAAGGGAGTGGCAAGATAGGTTTAAAGTGATGAAAGGGAAAAACTTACAACCAAGAATACTCTATCCAGCAAGGTCTAGTTCAGATTTGATTGAGAAATCAAAAGCTTCACAGATAAACAAGACGAGTTATGGCTATAAGGAATTTAAAGCATCTGCAGATTTTGTTATTCACAAGGTGGGGGGCTCTGGGAACAATCCCCTGTGGGCACCGAGGGCCTACTGGAGTAGACAATAGAGAACATAGACAGTACGTCTTTGTTCATAAGTTTGGCTTTCCACTAAAAAGAAGTGATAATATCGCACCAAGATAAAATCCTTAACATACCTTCAGAGATGGAGAGCAGAAATTAAAGGGATACTAACTTTACTGAAGCAGAATTGGAAACCAAAGGAGGCAAGATGAATAGAAGCACGGTGCTTTGTGTTCTTAAAAAATTTTTTTCCCTTTATTTACTGGCTTTCATATTGATGAATTGATTCTCTAACATCTTCCAAAGTCAAATATTCTAAAGTATCATTACAATCCAAAGGATTTAAACATTTTATGCATTTAAATTCACTGCAATTAGTACTTTAGTTGAGGCTGAATTTGTCCCACTGGCCAGTGGGAGATACATTATTTCTTATTAATATCCCCAAATTCCTGTTATTTCTACATGACAACATGGTGGGCAAATCACAACCGATCACTTCCATTTATCGTATTCACTTTCATTTCAGATTTTTTTTTCTGATCAGATTTTAGAACAGGCACCAGCTTCATCAGGAGCACATTTAGAGTGGACCTCTGGAGGGAGCTCATTTCAGGGAAGCTGTCCCTGCATGGCTGCTCTCATTGTATCAGGTTGATTCTCACACATTTCAAGTCCCGCCGTTAATTTTTCTGACCCCGTCACCAGATGATGGAGAGTGCATCTCATCTAGAGACTTGCTTTCCTTTTCTCCCTCCCTCCCATTCTCAGCAATTATCTGGTCCCTCCACCAACTGCCACTCCTTCTATCTTAGTAGACAGCCTCATCTTCTTTGTTGAGAAAAAGAAATCTGTTAGTACTCTTCCTGAAACTTGTCTGTGTTTGATAGCATATTTTATATATACTTACAAGGTATACATGAAGTTTAATATATATATATTAATGTTATAAAATTCAATTTTTTATAATACACACATATCACATATACCATAATATTTATTTTGTGATATAATTATGTGACTATATTATATAATCTGTCTACTTTGCTACAATGTAATCTTTTTTGTTTGGGTATTTTTTTGGGGGGGGGGAGGTAATTAGGTTTATTTATTTACTTTTTAAATGGAGGTACTGGGGATTGAACCCAGGACCTTGTGCATGCTAAGCATGTGCTCTACCACTGAGTTATACCCTCCCCCTCCAATATATTCTTTGGAAATATTATTCTGTGTATAATGTTAAGTATTTAGAGAAGTGTGTTAATCCCACTCTAGTTGAGGCTGTTTCTCTAGGGCAAGAGAGAGGAGGGTGAGCAGCTACAGGAGGGAGAAGTCTAGCCATTCAGGCAAAAGGAAATACACGTGTCAATTTACACCACATGGAAAATGAAGAGACAGAGATTAACTGCCGTATTCTGAAAGCAATAATAGCACAGCATTCAGTAAAGGGCTTGGTGGAAAATTTCGTTTTGTCTCCTGAACAAGCATCAAATCCACCAGATGGGGCTCTAATATTCTTTTGGTTCCGTGGCTGAACATTTCAAACACTTACTTTGGCGAAACATTTTCTTTAGCAAAAGAAAATTTATTTCCCATATTAACATCCAAGAGAATTTGCCTGAGATAGGGTTAAACCTTAATAAACATCATTGTTTAATATCTTTTAATACTATAAGGTGACTTATAGAAAGTGGTCAATTTGCTGAAAACTGAGGCATCCAAATAGCCGAATTAAATCAGTTCAAGTAGTTCCAAATTAAATCCTTTCTCAAGCCTTCCTTTAAGGAAACAGACATGTTGATACACAAATGGGTGCATATTGGATCAGTGCTGTTCCATCTTTAGAGTTACTGACATATTTTAAAATGTGAATTGTTTAAAATCATGTTAAATCATTGTGAAATTTATCACAGTTGTAAATACTCATCCCAGTCTAGCTATTTTGATAAGGTTATGCTTTCAGTGCTGGAAATTGAGATTTTTTTTCTTTTCTCCAGGGTAAGGATGTTTTCTTTCCCCAAAGAAAACATTTTATTGCTATTTTTCTGAGGCTTAGAGTTGGAAACCTGAGCCTCTTCTTGGCCTCCTTTCTCCATGACTCATAATTTTTGTTTAACCTAGAAAGAATGCCAACTTGGGAAGATAGATCTGAACTTTGATTTAGAGAGTGGGGGGATCAAAATCATAGATTTGAGCTTGAGCTGGATTAGGTAACTGATGTCGTCCAGGAGAAGAGTCCCGAGTTAGGATCGGGAGCCACAGTTTAAGGTCTCAGGCCAGCCAGTCGTGAAATACCACTGACTGCAGGAACATTGCTCCCATTGCCGTGCAAGGCTGCAGCCCTGTTTATACTAATCTTGCTAAAAAGGGAACGCGTTCTACATGGTCATGATTAGCAAACTTTTATTTCTAGCATATGAATTCTAGGAAAACTGTAAGTACATAAACTGGCTAAATTGGCCCCAGTGGAGCGAGCTAGTTGGCTTTTTTTTTTTTTCCTCTCGCATCTGTAGCTAAAAACATTAAAAGTATTAGAAGCTACATGCTTGCCTAAAAAAAATCAGATGTATTTGTCATATCTGGGGCCATGGCCAACGATAGGAAGGATTTCTGGGCAGACTACAAGAGGGTAGGAACCCACAGTCCTATTCGCCTTTGGAGTGGGGCTGGTTCAATCAACTGCTGATAAGAGACAAGCCAGGAAGGCAAAGGCATGTTTCAGAAGGGATGATTCATAATAACAACTAGTGGTCAGGGGCCTCTTTGAGACTGGAAGGCTGTGTGAGAAATGCCTTCTGGGGACTCTCTAACGTGTCCCCCATTCCAACAAGCATTATAGCGAGCATTGTCAAACCCAGTTTACAAGTGAGGCCGTGACTTGCCCCAGTCCACGTGGCCGTCACAGTGGGTGGGTGTTTGGCACTGCGGGCGGAGCTTGTCTGGGGAAAGAGAGGGTCCTCAGGGGAGATGAGGAGCCTAGGAGCAGATACCACTCTGAGATCTTCCAAGAAGGCAGACCACAACTGGCAACTCTGTCAAGGTGGTGAGAGAGAAAGGAATGAACATTTATTGGACCCTTATGTATCTGACACACATAGAACGCAGCACATGGGTAGCCAGGAAGGACGCAGACTCTGCATCTGATCCCCAGAGTTCACCTCCCGATTCTGTCATTTCCCAGGCTGACAGTTCTGAGCAAATTATGGAATCGTCTCCAAACCTCTAACCCTCAGGGAGCATTTCAAAGGATTAATTGAGATGACTTGCAAAAAGTGCTTATTTTACAGGTCAGAGGGAACCACTTCCCTAAGTTATAGAGCTGGTGAGAGGTGCAGAAGGAATTCCCACATGGGTCTTTCTGATTCTAAAGCCCCGGCTCTTCCGATCGCCAAATCTCGTAGAGAGGAACCAAGGATGCGCTAGGCTCAGTGGCTGGGTGTATGTAGCCACAATGGCTTCTACCTCTCCTCTGGCATCATCTCCCACTGCTCTTCCCCTTGTGGACTCTGCTTCAGCCACACCAGACTCTCTTCAGCCTTAGCATGCTGGCAGTAGCTGGAATGCAAATTAAGATTCCTTTGCTACTTGGAATTCCATTGCCCCAGCTCTGTTTAGCTCATTGCCTCCTTAATGCTCTGGAATTCCATCTCCTCATTGACGCCTCCCCTCACCCGCCACCTGCTGTAAAACTGCAATCTCACCACCACTGGAATTCTCAATATACTTTTCCTTCTTTCCATAATCTTCTTGAAGGCAAGGACCCTGTCTGTTTTTTCTTCCCTCTGTCGTTGGTGTATCCCCGGAGCACCTAGAACGGTGCCTGAGACTTAGTAACCAGCTGATAAAGAGCTGATGAATGAATGTTGAATGAATGAATAAGTGAGGGGAGGGCTGAAAGGAGATAAGAGCAAGATGAGCCCTAAAACTGGAAAGAGTTTTGAGTATAGTCAGCTCTCTGTATCTGCGGCTCCTCATTCGCTGAAGGATTGCCCGACCAAGAATTCTGGTGTCCGTGGAGGGTCATGCAACCAATCTCACTTGGAGACAGAGGAACAACTGTGCTGAGTCATCCAGCCTTAAGGTGTTAGGACAATATAAAGCTCAGTTACTTAAACTGCAGCACAAGATCAGATTTTACCATGGGTAAGCTCCAATTTCTGCTGAGTTGCTTAGCATTGAACTAGAATTTCCCGTTCTTTCCATGTGAATCTGGGTTGGCCCCAGGTTTCAAACATCAGCTTGCATTTTTTTCATTTATTCAGTCAGTCAACAAATATTTGTTGACACTGTTGTGCTTCAAGAGCTGGGATATGAAGATGAAGGCTGGGATATGAAGATGTCCTACCTTCATGGAGCTCAGTCTAGTGGAGGAAATAGATCATTACAGGTCATTATTGTAAAAATTAATAAAGGGAAGTGTGGTGAAAACACACAAGGATTGGGGGTGTCCTGTGACCAAGGGCTGACTAAGGGAGGTGGACGGCCCAAGGAGGCAAAAAGGGGTGCTCTAAAGCGGCCAAAAAGTTGGCTTTCTTTCATACTGATATTGCTTAAATATTTGCTCAACTGTGTTTCAGTGAAGGCCCAGGGACACAGACGTTGTCTTCATGAAGTTATGTACAAAACCAGACTGAGAGACTGGTTCATTTTCATTGGCTCAAGTGGAGAAAAATGTTTCGAACCTTTCCTGTAGTTTTTGCTCTCATTTCAAGATCTTCTGTAATTTTCTAAACAAAACAACTTTATCAAGGTATATAAAAGCATTTACACTCTAGTCAGTGGACTACGTGACTAGTTCCCAGGAAAAAGCATCATGCTGCGTGCCGCTTTGTTTCTGATTGTCAGTTGGCTGCAGTTGTACCCGGATGTCAAAAATACCAAACCACAGGCAGGTTAGGACTAGTAGAGAGGGTTTGTTTAAGTCCTCATTTAGGAATGTTATTTAATTTGATGGGAGTTCACCAGTTAATACGCAACAGAAAATCCCAGTTGACTGGCGTGACCGCTACTTTTTCTCAGAGTTGGTTTGATCAGCTCTGAGAAAGTTACTTTATTGGTTGGGCTCTGGGCAGCAACTTGGCTGATCTACCCTAGTTGGAAACTTTCCATGTCTTGTTTGAGCCTCAGCTTTTTGGCCTGGAAAATGGGTGTAATAATTAGCTGAAAGGATTGTTATGAGTACAAGGTACAGTTTGTGTCAGTTTTTAAGTGTTGTCTATTTTTTGATTGCGGTAAGAACTATGTAGTATAATATTTACCATTTTAACAATTTTAAGTGTTCAATTAGGTAGTGTTAAATATATTCACATTGCTGTGAAACATCGTCAGAACTTTTTCATCTTGCAAAATTGGAACTCTGTACCCATTAAACAACTCCCCATTCATCCCTCCTCCTGGCTCCTGAAACCTCCTTGCTACTTTCTGTTTGTATGAGTTTGATTACTTTAGCTATCTCGTATTAGTGGAATCATACAGTATTTGCCTTTTGTTCCTGGCTTATTTCACTTAATATAATGTCTTTTAGATTCATCCATGTTATAACATGTAATAGGATTTCCTTCCTTTTTTAGGCTGAGTAATATTCTATGGTACATATATACCACATTTTGTTCACCTATTCATCTGTTAATGGACATTTGGGTTACTTCTACCTCTTGGCTATTGTAAATATCATTGCTATGACCATGGGTGTACAAATATCTCTCTGAGATCCTGTTTTCAATTCCTTTGACTGTATTTCCAGAAGTGGGATTGTTGGATCATAAGGTAATTCTGTTTTTAACTTTTTGAGGAACTTCTGTACTATTTTCAATGGTGACTGCATTTTACATTCCCACCAACAGTACACAAAGGTTCCAATTTCTCCACATCTTCACCAACACTTGTCATTTATTGTCTTTTCAATAATAGTTTTTAAGTGTGTGCCAGTTTTAGAAATCATGCTGGTGAGAGTTATTAGTATGAGATTCAGAATTCCAAAATGAGTGCAAATGTTTCTATACATTTATTTCATTGAAAATATAAGTGCATATTTAAATAAATATGAATATGTGGGTAAATAATAGGATAGATTTTTAAGGCAAATCTGGCACGGGTGGTCATAGGAAGCACATTTTCAACATTGTCCTCCAATAGACACTGAGTACCTGTTATGTGTGGGGTGAAACATGATGTTATATTGTAATCAAGACAAATTTAAAAGTTATTGAAAACATCCCATGTTTGTGTAAAAACATTTAGACTCATATAGAGCAAAAAAGCAAAATCTTCAGGACGCTCTCCTGTCTTCTGCTCTCCTTTCATGTGTCCATTTCCTAATAGGAGCCACTGAGCAAAGCTTTGCTATATCTTTTTAGATGCCTTCCTTGTTTATATGTATTCCTTTTTTCAGTCAGATTTTTCTATATATATTGTTCATGAAGAATTTAATTAATTAATTTAAAATATTTCCCTCAGCTTTCTGGAAACATAATTGACATATAACAGTGTGTAAGTTTAAGGTGTACAATATGATGATTTGATCTATGTATATGTTGCAAAATGATCACCATGAAAGGTGAATTATACATGCACCTCCTCACACAGTCACCATTTTGTGTATGTGGGTGTGGTGAGAACATTTAAGATCTACTTTCTGAGAAGATTCCAAGTTTAAAACGCAGTATTATTACAACTAATCACCATGCTATAGATGAGAGCCCCAGATCCTATTCAATTTATAACCAGAAGCTTATGCCCTTTGACTAACATCTTTCCATTTCCCCATCCCTCAATCTCCCCTTTGTTTCTATGAGTTTGGCTTTTTTAGATTCCACATGTAGTGAGATCATACAGGATTTGTCTTTCCCTGTCTGCCTGATTCATTAAGGATGAAAAAATGTGAATATTTTATCCAATTGAGATGATTTTTTGATTAGAGAAGTGGTTATCTGTGCTATATCCAACCATGCATGATTATTGCAGATGTGATTACTCGTGTTAGCATCTGACTTTACCTGATGGCTGGAACCTTGTGTGGGGACCACTGCTGCCTGTGGGAAGTCACGAGTCATGGCTGCTGCCCTGATCACCCAGAGCAGCCACTCAGATAATCCCAGAGTCATTCTAGGCCTCTTTTTAGGGTTTGTAATGGTTGATAATGGTTAAGAGTTGATGTTAAAATTAAAAAAAAAAGATGTAGGTTCAAGTTCTGGTTCTTTTTCATTTCTTTGATTACTCATTCGTTCATTCACAAGTGCCTGCCACGTGCCTGACGCTGTGTCTCTGAAGATACAGCTGAGAGAAGGGCAGAAGGAAAATCTCTGCTCTCATACAGCTTATGTTCTAATGTGGGGAGACAGACAATAAACAAAATACAAATTGGTTTTTTTAACCATAAAGCACAAATTTGTTCATTTTCATGTTTTATGATGGCTTTAATGGTGGCTGCTGTCTTCCTGGTCCAGTATAAAAGTAATACCCCACATATACTCTTTTTTTTTTAAGTTTTATTTTTTAAAAAAAATTTATTTATTGAAGTATAGTCAGTTTACAATGTTGTATTAATTTCTGGTGTACAGCATAGTGATTCTGTTATACATATATATTCCTTCCCATATTCTTTTTCATTATAGGCTATTCTAAGATATTGAATATATTTCCTTGTGATATACAGTAGGATCTTGTATTTTATATTTAGTAGTTAGTATCTATTTTATATTTAGTAGTTAGTATCTGCAAATCCCAAACTCTCAATTTATCCCTCCATCCCTCCTTCTCCTGTGGTAACCGTAAGATTATTTTCTACGTCTATGAGTCTATTTCTGTTTTATAAATAAGTTTGTTTGTGTCACTTTTTTTAGATTTCACGTATAAGTGATATCATATAGTATATATGTATATTTTAATGGCGGTACTGGGGATTGAACCCAGGACCTTGGGCAGGCACTCTACCACCATGCTATACCCCACCCACCCCACATATTCTTGATTCACCTCTTGGGTGAGCAATGCTTCATCACGCTGTGACTGAACCAGCATCTGCTTCAGTTGACTCTAGCAAAAATAATCATATTCCCATTTTGTTTTCTGATATGACTAGAAAATTCATCATAAAGTGTCAGCCACATGATAGATACAGTATGCACCTCTGTGATTCTATGGATTCTGTGACATACCACTGGGTTTTTGAAAAATGTGCAGCAAAGTCATATTAAGTCAAAATGCATCTTTGTAGGAAAAGTTGATCTAGCCTTCCTGATGAGTCATTTAAATTGATTCCATGTAAATCAAAACTACCACAAAAAAAAATTCTTAGAAGAGTGTAAAATGTAATACACAAAGTATAGTTAAGAGTTGTAATAAAGAGTCTGACTTTGTTTCTCCATGTTTGACTGCCAGCAGCCCATAAGCCTCCTGCTCCCTCTTTCCTTTCCCTGAGTGCTTTCTGTCGCTGGCAGGAGGCTCAAACCAGTAACCCCCACCCAGCCCCACCCCCTATCCACAATAAAAACCCAGTCTCTCCTTTCCTCTCTCTGGCCCATATGGACCAGCTTGGGAGTCCTATCCTGCTCTTCCCCCAGAAGCCTCCTAATATGAGTTTCTACGGTGATCCTTCCCTTATATCCCAACACATATGTACATTCTCCACGCCCCCCCCCCCTTGAATATACATGCATAAACACAGACGCATTCTTTCTAGATGGGTTGCTTTGGTCTTAGTATGCCTCATGGCCAAAACTGCCAAGTAATTTTACGTATGGATTTAAATTTTGTGTGTCCTCTGACTGATTTCTTTTGTCATAATTCTATATTATGTTGATCTACCCAATTGGCCAGAGAATTACCAAAATATGCTCCCTAGTCACATTTGCCTCCATACATAGCTATTTGTAATTACCCGGTGAGAACCTCTAGACCCTCTTTCTTAGAACATTACAGGTAAGGCTGACCTCAGGAGGGGCATAACATCAGAGGCTTCTTGAGGCCTCAAATCATCCCCAACTTCTATAAAAGATGCCGTTAGAGCTTTGTCTCTTGTATTATTTTTATATTTCTGTATAACGAATTACCCTATAACTTAGTGGCTTCAAGCAATAGACATTTATAATCGCACACAGTTTATGTTGGTCAGGAATTCAAGGGTGTTTCTGGCTCAGGAGGACGCAGTCAAGACATTGACCAGAGCCACAGTCACCTTAAGACTTGACTATGGCTGGAGGATCTTCTTCAACTATAGCTCACTCATATGGCTGTTGGCAGGAGGCCTCAGTTGCTCACCATGTGGACTCTCCACAGACTGCCTGACCATCTCCAAGACACAGTGACTGGCTTCCTTCCCCCAGGGGGAGTGAGCCAAGAGTGATCAAGATGGAAGCAGGTCTCTTTTATGACCTGGCCTTGGAAGTCACCCACAGTCATTTCTGTAATATTCTATTGATTACACAGGTCAGCCCCAGTCGGCATGGGAGGGACGACACCAGGGCACAGATGTCAGGAAGTGAGCATCTCTGGGGACATCCTGGAAGTGGGCTACCACACCACTTTAGCTTAAGATCTGATCAAATCAGATCCAAGACTCTATATTACCCAGCTGTTCTGTTCTCTCCAGGTCACCCCATAGGTGCTGAGTGGTTTTAAGATTAGCTGTTCTCAGGGGTAGCGAGGTGGGGGGTGGGATCTTGTGGATAAATCTACTTGTTGTAGCTCTTTTTTCTGAGAACAGGGTAGAGATGAGATCCACCATGAAGGGCATCTTCAGTATTCACTTGACTTCAACAGAAGAACCCAAGAAGGGAGAAAATAAGAGAAAGAGGATGGAAAATAGATGCAGACTAGACCAGGCCAGGCATCTTTACCATCAAACTTGGTGGATGTCAGGATTGCAACAATGGGCTACAGCCAGCAGGGGGCAGGCTTTTGTGAGGCAGCCAACATCTTGAGAATAAAGGACAAACAGAAGCATAAAATTTCAGAGCTGAGAGAAATCTGAAAAAAATCATCTATTAAGAACTTTTATTTCATGAATGATAAAATCAAGGTCCAGAGAGGTGAAAGTAGTTTGTTCAAAGACTCTCAGCCTTTGGGTGGCATTGTTGGTATTTTTTTTTTTTAATTCTTATTTTTTATTGAAGTGTGGTTGATTTAGAATGTTAGTTTCAGGTGTACAGCAAAGTGATTCAATTATACATATACATACATATATATTCAGATTCTTTCCATTACAGCACATTACAAGAAATTGAATATGGTTCCCTGTGCTGTACAGTATGTCCTTGTTGATTATCTATTTTATATATAATAGTGTGTATCTATTAATCCCAAACTCCTCATCCATCCCTCACCATCCCCCTACCCTGGTAGCCACAGTTTGTTTTCTGTGTCCATGAGTCATAGTTGGGATTTGAATTCCTTGACCATTTTTTCTTTCATTATACTAATCTCTTCCCTTTTAAATAGAATGGCTTAAAAAATGCCTATCACATTTTAGGCAAATGGAAAGGATTAGGCATATTTCATTATTTCTCAAAATTGAGCAAAAGGATAATAGATTTTTTGGAAGTGTTTAGTTTTGACTTAAATCATTTAAATATTTAAATTATTTTACCTACACATATGCAAATATGAAACTGGGAACTTATTACCATATTCAGGTGGTGAATAGCAGTTTAGTTTTAGCTAAACGCAAGGAATAATGCATCCAATTAACGTTAACTTAGTTTTAAAAAAATTTATTTGTAAGCTTTTAAAATGATTGATTAAAATCAAATTTATGTAGCTTTTACAAATAAATAATAAGTTTCCTGTGCCTATACCCCCACAGGCTGCATGGCTAATCAATTTTCCCGCTACTTTTTTTCTATTTAGACTGTGGCAAATCTTCATTTGTCTAGCGGGTCATTTTAGTGTTAATTCGTTCTCATTTGGTGATAATGTTTCATTTATGGATGATTTGCATTTCTTTTCTCATTAGCTTGGATAGTTCTACTTGTCTCCAACATAACTCTAAATATAAATGCGAACATGAACAATGAAAGCTGGGGAGATAATTGGTTACACAGTGATTACCCGGAGGATATATTTACATTAATATAAGCACTGAAACGAAAACATACTAAAAAAAAAAAAAAAATCAGAGCGAGAACCTGCAGCTTCCTGAGAATATGTCCGCAAACCCTTGTTGCAGTTAGAGGAGACGTTGCATCATGCATGTGGTTTTCGTCTAGGTGGCATGTTCGAGACATGATGTTGTTACCAAGAGGTATTTTGATTTCGAATGAAGGAAGAAGGACCATTGCTATTTGTTTGATTGTCGACAATGTCTTAATTGCTGAGGTAATTACTGAATGCGCAGAGGACACGGACATCGCTTTGCCTTTCCTGGTGCCATCCAGATCAAAGACAGGACTGCAGAAGTATCAAGGCTAGGCAGAAGGCCGGGTCTCCTGGGCAGCTCCGGTGCGGGTTCTATTGTCTCTGACAAGGCACTGCATTGACCCTGATGGGACACTGCAGACAGAGGACAATGTCCCTAAAACCAGTTGCTGCGAGTGACCTGTGCCTGAGGCACGATGAACTGCCGCTAATAAATGATGCTTTTGGACTAATCTAAATACAAGTGTCCTGCCTGAGCAATCTCACAAAACGTCTTTGGCTTACGCCCATTTTTGGTGTAAAACCATCAGTTTGCTGGAGCACTGTTTTCCGAGGCTGGAGAGCAGCGTTCCACAGCCAAGATCTCGCATGGAGAATGGAGTTTGTGACTAACCCTCTCAATATTGTCCCTTCTGTTCCCAGGCATTCCATTTCCCGGAACCAGTGGGAGGAAAGAGGAACATGGTGTTCCTATTTCACTGTTCCTTCAGCAGAGAGAAAAGAGGAAAATGAGGGGTTTAGACTGAATTAATTAAACCCAACACATTTCAGTGGAAAATTTAAAGGTGTGAATATTTGAGAAGTTTAGATGAACATTTTATATTCACACCCCATCTTCACCTGCTGAAATATTTCTCCTTCGTTTAGGCATCTCTTTAAAGCTACTTCTTCCCTGAAGACTCTCTGGGTTCCCATCTGATTGGGTTCAGCCATGATCACTTTTGGGGGGAACTCACTGAAAGCACTGCTTTGTTCAAGTTGATAGAGTTCCTTCAGGACACTGTCCTTGGAGTGCTTTTTGGATGATGGACTCTAATGAGAACTGGTCACACCACAGAAAACCCTGAATAGCAGCTAAATATTTATAACGTAATGTTTTCAGCCACGGCTATTTCAGTTTTATTGGTGAGATTGAAAACCAAAATATCTGGGATGATTTTGGGCTCATAAAAGAGACAACGAGGGAATGAAGGGCAACCTTATCATCAAGATGTGGTCAGACAGCTGCTTCCAAGAATAGTCAAAATTCTGTTAAGGAAGCTGAAAGCAAGGTTTTGCTTTGGGGGAGGAAACTGTGCCCTGTAAGGAACACACAAGGTCATGGGTGGTGCTTTCTGGAACAGCTGAGTTCCCCCCTTACATCACTCAACTGGGAAGGAATCGCCCCTGCCTGACCAGGTACACTTGGCTGGCTGTTTTGTATCGGATCCTCTCTTGGTGATAGCTTCTCCCCTGGGAACAGTGGTTGGCAGTGGGGCTCCCAGCAGAAAAATCTCTGAGAGCGAAGGCACACTGGAGGGTGAGAATCCTGACATGTAATCACTTAGGGGCTAACAGGAAGTGAAATAGTCACTCAGGACAAGTTATGGAACTAGGAATGATCGTGACCCTCTGATTTCTCTGCTCTTTCTGCCTCCTCATTTTTGACCTTGCAGAACTGTGAATAGAGTTAATCAAGGCTCTTGAGTGCAGGAGAAGGCTGTGATTAAGATTTAATAGCCAATCACAGCTGGAGAATTCCTTGCACCATACGGTTGGCTGTCCAAGGTTACTGCTGGATATGCCGTGCATGCCTCAAATATGCGGTGAAGGATTCCCATCCTAAGACTTTCAGGAAGTCAAAATTGGGTAAGTGATTTTCTTGGGTAGAGGTGGAGAAAGGGAGGAGGGAGAGGAAGTCCCCAGATATAGGCACACAAATATTTTAATTTAGCATACTGGGGACAGAGATCAACCTTTCATCCGATTGATTCATTCAGTCAACTGATACTTACTAAGTGGTTACCATGAATTAGGCACTGGGGATACAATAGTGAACAAAACAGATAAAAGCCCTGCCCTCAAGGAGCTCACATTCAGTAGAGGGAGACCAATAATAAAAAAAGTGCACGATTAAATTACGTGATAGAGTGGAAAGTGATATGTGCCATGAAAAAAATAAAATAGGGAAGGAAGCTCGGAAGAGTAGGGAGGATGTGGCGATTGTTGCCATTTTAAGTAGGGTGGTCCTCCTTGGTTAGGAGTTACGTAACATTTGTGGAAGACGTGTTGGGTCAGGGAACTCTCTACCTCGTACAGGAGCCTCTTTCGTTTTCTGGAGTGCTTTCCTAGAAATCTTTTTCGTATATAGAATTAAAGATGCTTTTCTGTAATGGGCATCAGTTGACTCTAATCAATGGATAAGTAGCTGAATAATGCAGCACAGGGGGGCGAAGCAAATTTGACAAAGAATAAAGGTGGAGGGATAATATCGCCTGATGAAGGAATTATTATAAAATGATAGTAATAAAGACAATAGAAAGTCTGGAAATAGATCCATACATATATGGACCATTGGTTTGCCATAAAGAGCAAAGGTGATTCAGACAAGAAAGGGTACCCTTTTCAAGAAAGGATGCTGGAACCATTGGATGTCTACATGTAGAAATGGAATTTCTATCCATATTCCTCTAGTACTCTCTCCTGCAGGCGCTAACCATCTTGGTCTCACTGGACACTCAGCACCATCTCCTCAATTTAGAGAGTCTGTTGGGCTCTACCTGGACTACTCTTCCCTGCACTGCAGCGTGGAAACTTTTTCAGGGCAGTAAGTTAGGAAATCATAGGGCTCATTTAATTTATTTCCCATCTCTTAAGAACCACTGGCCTTCATTGCATGAGGGTCCAGTGTCTTGAAAACTGTTGATTCGTATAATTTATCTGTTTCTTTTTCTTGTTTTTGTTGTTGTGTTGGTAGGAGAATAATTTTGTTCTTTATACGCAAACTAGCAGAAATGCAGCTCTTACTCTGTTTTAAAAGATGATTTAAAAATGTTCCTGTTTTCTCTAAGCTCTGGCAAAGTATAAACACTATTAGAATTCAAACCTTGATGGTTTGAAAAAGTGCACCTTGGAAAACTTCAGGACTGGTGCTTTTTACTGAAAGGAAGTTGTCTGACAAACATTTTAATTTCTTGAAGGGAAATAATTATGTGAGGACAAGATTTCTATCTGTTATAACAATTTTGGTCATTTCCATTTTCTCAAAAGAACATTCATTTTACCCATATTTTCAAATTTACTTAGAGACAGAGTTAAGACTCTTAAGTCTTAAATTTCTTCTATATTTGTGATACTTCACTCATTTTTATTTTTATTTTTTTCTTTCTTTCATTTTTCTCCTTTTAAAAATATTTTGGCCAAATTAGTGCTTTATTTTTTCTTAAATAATAGCTTTTATATACATTTATTCCTTGTATCACATCTCTTTCATAACTTATTAATTCCTGCCTTTATTTTTATTATTTTCTTTCTTCTGCTTGCCTTGGCTTGCTTTGTTATTTTTTTCTAACTTCTTGAGTCAAACCCCCAGTTAATTCATTTATTTTCTTTCTTGTAGTAGGGAGGTACTTTAGGTACATGATGTAAGCATGTGCTGAAACAAATAATTTGCTCAGAGAAATTCTGATTTGTAAAAATGGCGTTCACATTTGGCATAATTAAGTGCAGATGTAAGATTGCTTTCTCTAGGGTTTCCAGATTAGAAGACTCTATAGTTAAACAAGGCAAACTGATGAAGCATATACTCTAAGTTGATATTACTTGTAAAGTGACATCTGTCGCTATAAAAATTACAGTGAATAAAAAGTGATACCACTATTATTTTGGATGCAAGAGACCTTTAGTTACCTTGGAGTAGAATTATTATTTTTTTAAAAACATCTTATCGAATTATGATTGATAAACAAAAAAACTTGCATGGTTAACGTATGTGATTTGATGAGTTTGGACTTAGGAATACACTGTGATACTACCACCACAATCAAAGGAATAAACGTATCTGTCACCTCCAAAGGCTTCCTTGTGTCCCCTCCTCTTTTTTGTGCTGAGAACACAGCCTATTTACCGTCTCACCACAGTTTTTTTGCGCACAGAACTGTATTGTCAACTACAGGCACTAAGCTGTACTTTCTAGAACTTCTTCTTCTTGCATAACTGAGACTTTATAGCTGTTGAACAGCCGCCGCCCCCCATTTCCCACCAGCCCCTCGCCAGCCTCTGGCAATCACCATTCTGTCCTCTGCTTCTGTGAATGGACGGTTTTAGATACATCACAGATGTGGGATCACACGGCACTTTTCCTTCTGAGGCTGGCTTATTTCACTCAGTGTAGTCTCCCAGGTTCATCAGAATTACTTTTTTTTTTACAAAGAAAGTCACTTATGTGAGCGGCAGGTTCATAGCTATTGATCTGGGGAAAGTGCTTGACGGAACCTTTGATTTAACGTCGCTTAGAAACCAGGTTGCTGAGGGGGAGACTGCGGCACTTTGTTTCAAGAAATCAAGGTTCCCCTGGGCGGTAACACGCCCCTACCACTTTCTTCTTGTGTATTAGTTTGTGAGGGCTGCTGTCATGAAGTACCACAAACTGGGTGTCTTAAACCCCGGAAATTAATGGTCCCACAGTTCTGGAGGCTAGAAGTCTGAGATCAAGATGTCAGCAGGGCCACGCTCCCCTGGAGGTGCTGGGAGGGACCTGGTCCTGGCCTCTCCCCCAGCGCCCAGGGTTTGGTGGCGGTCTTTGGTTTCCTTGACTTCTAGGTGCATCACCCCAATCTCTGACTTTATCTGCATGTGTGCACCTGTGCCCAAATTTCCTCCTTTTATAAGGATGAGGGGGTCCCTTTACTCGAGTATGACCTTGATATAACTAACTACATCTGCAAAGAACCTGTTTCCAGATAAGGTCCCACTGTGAGGTACTGGGGGTTAGGAGGCCAACATATGAATTTTGTAGAGGGGAGCAATTCAACCCATAATACCTGGGGGCACAGAGTTAAGAGAAAGCTATTGGTCCCCCAATGGCTCTGCTCAAGGCCCAGTCCTAGGTCAGGCCACGGAAATGATGTTACTCTCGGGGAGGAAGTTGGGGCTCATGGGGCAAAGATGGTCCAGGGCGAAGAAGGGAGATGGGGAGACAGTGGCCACTGGGGAAAGTGGAAGCGCTAACACAGGCTCTAACTGACTCTCCTGAAAGGAAACCTGTACCCAAGCATATTATGGCTTGAAAAAGCTGTCAATTTGTAAGAAATCCCTGATTAATTTGGTACCTGGGCTTTTGGTGCCAAATTTCCTGTGGTAGTGGTTATAGGAGAGGCTTAGCATGAATTGTGTAACACTATTGGAGTAGAAGGGTACCTAGAACATTGCCTTGTTAAAACTTGGTGTCAGTTATCGCTGCGTAACAAAACTCCCCAAGCCGTATCTCATGATTCTAGAGACTGCCAACTGGGCCTGAGTTTAGCTTCATGATTCTTCTATTTGTCTTCAATGACCTCACTAATGTGACTGCCCAGCTGGGTCACCTGGGGATGGGTCACCTGGAGGTTGTTGGTCCCAGTGGCCTCACTCATGTCTGGTGGTAATACAGGCCATGGGGCCATGTTGTCCAGTATCTCATAGGCAATCCCAGGCTTCTGCACTCAAGGCCTGTGTTCCAGAAGCAGCAAGAGAAGGTAATTCCAAATGAGCGGACACTTTTCAAGTTTCCTCTTGTGTTCTGTTGGTCAAAGCAAGTCACAATGGCCAAGGCCAGATTTGAAGGATAGAGAAGTCCAGACTGTACCTCTTAATGGGAAGAGGTCCAAAGAGTTTGTGACCAATCTTTGTAATTTAACCTAAAATTGCTTAGCAGAATGTACTGCTGAGGAATGAAACCTGGACTAGTTTAGGTTCAGAATTCTCATGACCAAGGATAACATTGGGAATGAGGCTGGGACTGGAACATCATCACCTGTAACCAAGGTATTTTGGATGAAGCTATTTAGGGAAACCTGGGGACCACCTGTTCAGGATCCTTCTGGTCCCCCTATACTCTTGGAAATCCATGAACACTGTTCTCTGCCACTTATAGAATCACCATGACCCCTTCCTTTCCCACATCTTGGGGAACTTTTTCCATCCCCCAAGCCCAGCCACTCTGGGTCTGCTGCTCCCTCTACCTGTCACTCTTTTCATTGATGTGTGCTCTGCAGCTTTGACTGTAGACCTCAAAACGAGATGCTATTGCTAACACAGGCAAAGGAGTCCACATTCAGAATGTGCCCACCTTCTCTCCTGGGAGAAGGACAATTCTTTTCCATCTTCTAAAGCTCATATGGAAGCAAGGAAAAAAATTGCAAATGAATATCTCGATAAATTATCCTGCTACATTTGTTTACCCATTAAATGTTGGAACTGTTTATCTTCCTTTTAAATTACTTCTGAGCTCCATAGAGCAGAGTATTTTGTCTTAGAAAATTCATCATTGTGAAATTACTTGTCGCTGTTCCTCCAGAAATGTCAGGTTTTGGAATTAGTAAAATGGAATACCACGATAGAGCAACTTTTCTTTATGAGAGATGTGGATCTCAGTCATTTGGATTAAGTAGAAATATCCATTAGCACATGCAGGTGCCTAGACAGATATTTAAAACATTAAAAAAATTATTTTAACATTTGGAAGTTTCAACTAGTGTTTTGGAAAAAAAATACAAAGAGATATTCAATTTTTATCTTCCCCTCTCCTCTGTTTTTTTCTTTTTGATAAATTATCTAGACAATGTATCCAGAGATGCTAACATACATACTTTTCAGAATCTGGACTAAATCCCAAATCCTCTTCCCTCGGATTCTAGACGTGCAACGTGTTAATGAACAGGGCCACCCTGAACAGTTGCAATGAACTGAATCCCAGGGCTTGTGGGTCTTGCTGACCCAGAGGGATGGGCATGCTGTAATGGGAAGTGGAAATTGGGACAGAAAAGTGAGAGTGTTTGAATGGGTATGAATTTATGTTTGTACGTTCAATAGAACTGTGTGAGGATTTTTTTTTTTTTTTTAGGTTGTTGGCAATGTCCATTTGTCTTCCCCTGCAGAGGGCGGACTCTGAGGGAACTGGAACAGTGCATCATTGAGCGCAGGGCCTGGCGCGTGCTCAGTTAGTGAACCGCCATTCAGAGCACCACACTGGGCCTTGTGTGGGATTGAGGGGGAGGTGCAAAGTGAATAGAGCAGCTGTCACCAGCAGGCTGCTGACAATCTATTGATTGATGTCGAACTCATAGCTGGTCACACGTCATCCTCATCTCCAATGTGTGCCTTCAGCCTCCCTGTCAAAGACTGAGCTCCCTGCCTCTCTCCCTCTCTTTCCCTTCACCCTGACCCTCCTCCTTCCCCTCTCCCTCCCTCCCCCCTCTATCTTCCCTGCCTGCCTGCAAGGATAACATCAAAGCAGATCCTTCTAAAGAAAATATTGGATCCTCCTCTACCGGGGAGTGACTTGAGCCTGTCAGTTTCTGGCAGTGTCTAAGAACACATGCCAGTGCATTTCCAAAGCAGGGTATGAGGGGTATTGTCTTGGGGCTTGCGTTATTAAAAAAAAGCAAAATAAACCTATTACAACACACAGATGCATAATCTAACCTGGATTATGGGCTCAGTGTTTTGGGGTTTGGGCAGAATATATAGAATCTTCTTATGGGCTCTTGTTAAATAGAAATTCGTGTATTTGGGGGCCCAGGTGTACACATGCGCACTTGGGAGAAGGAGTGAAGGAGTGTTACAGACATGTCTATCATTTTAAATATTTCTTCCCCCGTTGTGAGTAGGTTCAGTTTCCTATGGATACTCCCTTCCTTGCCTGTGTTTCATCCTTCCTTGTCCTGGTATTTTTCCTTCTTGTCATTCTCCTATCTGCTACCTCCCTAACTCCCAATTCTTTCTTCTATTGCTCTTCTTTCCAAAGACCAGGATGGGGAAGGAGTTGGGGTCATGATCAGAGTAGCATAAGGTGGGGGAGGGTGAACCCCATCTGTGTGCTTTCCCACCTGAGGTGGAGTCCACAGTGACCCCTACCAGCCAGGGGACCATACTGTCAACATGTGGGCCACCATCAGTCCAAACTTTGAGCTCAGTCATAGGGACATGGGAGGTTCTGGCCTCAAACTCTCAGGCTGTTTGAGTCTGAAATATGATAGACTAGGATCCAGTAAAAGAAAACAATCCCTGCAGTGGGAATCGTGGGCATTTTGACTATTGCAGTGATGACTGACCACGCTGCAGCCAGATACAGCCTGTTTGTTCTTGTTCTTCCTTTTAAGCCATTGACAGGATGATATGAACTGTCTGAAGAAAGCTTCAGCCTGAAGATGGAGAAGGAAGAATAAGTGAGCATTCTTGCTGATTTAACATGGTGGGTCATTTAAAGGAGCCACCAATGAGTTCCCCGAGCTGTAGGTCAGAATATCTTTTTTTTCAGTTTGAGTGCAAATTCCCCAGTTCTGGAATTCTCTCGTCTCTTTCTTTACCAAATTGACTCCCATTCCTCCTTCACCCGTCAGGCGTTACTTACACATCAGCCATCGCAGGAGAGCTTTCCTGACTCCCCACTCTAAAAGACCTCCTGTGTTCTACTGTCTCCTAATTCCTTCTTTCATTCTTTAGAGCATTTATCTCTACTGAAAATGATATGTTTATCTCTATTTGTTTGGTATTTTCTACCACACTGTAAGCCCCACGGCAGAAGAGACTGTTTCTGATTGGTCTCTCATACCCACATCCTAGTCTGGTGCCTGAAACAGATTTGAGATGTGTTAACTCTCAAAGCAAACCAGCCCCCACAGTGGGATAGGGACTTGTTCAACATGGTAAAAAATTAGGAAGCTACTTACAATAACATATATTTCCAGAATTTGCTTGTCCTGGAATTCCTTCCTTTCATCTTAGGACTTACTAATTTAAATATTGGGTTTCTGTTCTCTTAACCATGTCTCCTCTTTTTTCTTCCATCCTGGGTTTCCGTTCCTTTGCAAAGGGGCTGCTTCCATGATGTGAAGTTATCTTGGCATTTCTATATCTGCTAAATTAGGGATCACATCTGCCTTTGGCCCCAGAACTACCTGTCCCCTGGATGTACCCCTGGTGTGTAGTGAATGCTCTACTATTTGTTGATTGAATCTACAGGAAATGAAAAGTAAAACAAATGGCTTCTGCCCTTGGACCAGAGTCCAGTAACTTTGACGGCTAGTCCTGCTCTTGCTAAATATCTTGTCTTCTGGGCCTTGGACCTTATCCCAGACAGCATGTTCTAGAAACTGGGTTTATTTTCCTTGTCCTTCCAGCCAGCTCTGTACCTTGCCAAAGCACGTGCTCTTTACTGAATCCCCCACCCACCCCATTCACACGTAAACATGCTCAAGTCTCTACTTAAACTTACTTTTCAGCTATGAGTTATTTTTCTGATTCCCCTTCATAGCCAAACTTCTGGAAAGATGTCTTTTCCTCTTCATTCCCCACTGACTCTCCATTCACTTCATCTAGCTGCACTCATTCCTTTCCACTAACATGGCCAACAACTTGCAAATCCGGTGGGAAATTTTCATGATCACACACTCAGTGGCATTTATTGCTGTTGATTCCACTCTTGATAGACACTTTCTTTCCATGTCACAACCCTCTCCAGGTTTCCCACCTGCCTCTTAAACTGCTTCTTCTCAGTGTCTTTCACTCACTTATTCTATATAGCAGCACTGTAAGTATTGCGGCTTTTAAAGGCCACTCTCTTCTCAGTCTGTAATGTCTTTCAAGGTGATGTCAACCATGACCAAAGCAGAAGTTACTTCCAGCATACTTATGAAATCTAGATTTATGTCTCCAGATCCAGACCAACATATCCAACTGCTTACAGATATCTTCTCTTTAATGTCTTCCGTGCAATTCAGATGCAAAATGTCCAAAATCAAAGTCATAATTTTCTCCTAAAATTTATTCTTCCTCCAATTTTCTCTTTCTTAGAGAACTCCCATTGGATAGTCAGTGCTCTTGCTGAGAAGCTATGAGCTACCCATACTGCTTCCTCTTGAACCTCTGTGTTTGCCAATCCATTGCCAAGTTAATTTTTCTCCTAATTGTCTCTTAAATACATTTACCTGTCTCCATCTGCACTTTTTAAGCCATCATAATACTCTGACTAATCTGCTGAAACAGCTGTCTCATTCGTCTCCCCACCGTCCAGTCATGACTTCACACTGCAGTAGAATTCATCTTGAAAAACAACCCCACCATCCTTGTAATGTGACATCTGTGCTTAAATTAAGTCTCATGTCAATGGTTTTCTATCAATTTCCTTATGTAGTTTGGGTTCAGATTTCCCAATGTTCTTCACATGTTAGCTATGAAGAAAACTGAAGCAAGGCAGGAGACTAGGGAGTGAAAGTACTATCTTAGGGTCCCCCAGAGGGCCATCTGAGCAGAGCCTGGAATGTGGCAAGGGAGCGGGTCATGCAGACAGACGTGAGGTGGAGGAAGGAACCGGGCAGAGGAAACAGCAGTGCAAAAACCCTAAGGCGGGAATATTCTTGGCAGATTCAAAGGAAAGTGAGGGGCCAGTATGACTGGGACCCACTGAGGTGAGGTCAGCGGGGTGGACTGGGCCCAGATAATGCAGCACCCGGGAGACCTCCTAAAGATCTCTGTTTGTATTCTAAGCATGATGGGAGGGTTTTGAGCAGAGGAGGGAAATTCTGTGACTTATGTTTGAACACAATCCACCTGGCTGCCTCTTAGGGCACAGGCTGAAGGCAAGAAGAGATGGCATCTGGGGTGGGGCTATGTTAGCAGTCTGGGCTGAGGGATGATTGGCGGCTTACGTTACAGTCTTGTTGTTAGTCAGGCTTGTATAAAATATTAAAAATCAAACACACACACGTATGTTATATCTTCTTTCCTGCATCTGACTATGTTGTGTTGGGGTGCCAGGCCCTTCTAAAGGTAGATAAGAAAAACTCCTAGAGGTGTAAATAACGAAGATGAGGACACCACAAATCACTAAGAATGAACCAGAGCAAACCCAAATGTCGAGACTGCCCAGAGCTTTTGAAAACATTCTGAGCATTGTAACCCTAATGTCATGGGAACGAACGAGCTGGAGCGCTTATCTGCAGCTGAGGGCCAGCTAAGCTGCCATTTCCCTGGAGTGGCTGGGTCTGAGGTCTCTGTATTTGCCAAGAGAATATTTGCAGTGAGAATTGGGAAATAATTATGGAACCAACAATTTCTAAGTCATGTGGGGGGTGGGACAGTCTTCTGAGCAGAATTATGCCTGAGAAAATTTTCCTTTCTGCTTAACTTCTCCGGAGGAGAAACTAGCAAAGCAAGACGTGCCAGAGGGCAGCACCAGGGGCAGGAAGAGTTCAGTGCTTCGGAGCTGGGCAAAGACAGGAGCAAAAATAGTGATGGAAACAGGATTATGCACCAGGCACACCAGGAAGTTCTCTGCATTTACTAAATGGCCCTGATGCAGGGAAACCACCCACTGGGGTGGGGAAGGGAAACGCTTCAGAAGTCCCCTCTTGGTGATAAAACCAGAAATAAAAAAGGAAAGGAAAGGATCTGGTTCAGATCTGGTGAAAGCTTTACAAATATATAATTGAGGAGGGATTGGTGGTTAAGCCATACTCATTATAACTGCGCATCCCATGTGTTACGTGTCACCCACGTATAACCTTGTATGTATAAACAAACACAAAAGTGCATGTTTAAGCTGATTCTGAACTGAATCTGTTCACAATTCATTCATAATGTTTCCGCTCTTCTCAATGGCCCTGTAACTCATTCATTCATTCATTCGTTTGGTTCTTACGTTGGGCATTGGATGCATAAAAATCACGTAACGCAGGACCTTCTGCAAAGAAGCTGACAGTCCAGAGAGGGAAGTAGCCCTCTGAATGTACAATGGAAAGACAGATAACGGGGTATATTACTGTGTCCCCGACTCCCAAATTCATATGTTGAATCTCTAACACCCAGGACCTCAGAACGTGACTATATTTGAAGTCTTTTGTGAAGTAATCAAGTTAACATGAGGCCATTAGGGTGGGTCCTCATCCAATTTGACTGATGTCTTTGTAAAAAGGAGAACTTTGGAAACTCACAGGCACATGGGGAGAATGTGAAGACGAAGTCAGTGAGCACCAGAGATTGCCAGGAAACCACCAGAAGCTGGGAGAGAGGCACCGAACAGAGTCTTCTCACAGCCCTCAGAAGGACCCTTAACTCAGCTCTGGGGAGGAGGGACAGAGAAGGCTTCCTGGAGGAGGCGACAGAGCTGAATTTTAAGAACTGAACAGCAAGTTGCCAGGTGAAGGGGGTGGGGTGTCAAAATGGCATTTCTGGCAACGGAGACGGCGTAGGCAGAAGTGTTGGGATGAGAAGCAGTGAGGCAGAGAGGGACTGGCGAGGTGTGAGAGCAGCGTTGGAGGCAGGAAGCAGGACGAGAGAAATCTACCGCTCGGCTGTGGCCAGCCCAGGGCCGGGGCGCACACCCACACGCAGAGGCAACCCGGACTCGTTCCTGCCCCTGTGGAGGGCACAAACACTGCAGTCTCAAGCTAGAGACCCCCTGTGGAGCAACCAAGCCCATGCCTGTCTCCTGCTCCCCCCGCAGCTGAGCCCTGGCAGTTAGACCTCTTAGTTTCACGGAGTCGGTGCCTTGATGGGGGCGAATCCCCATTCCGCCCTGAGAGAAGCACCACGTTTCTGGGCTGCTCAGGACCCATTCTTGGATACCGGAAGGTCTAGCTCTGTTCCGCCTGAGATTTCTCTCATTTCAGGGAACAGTGGGTTCCTCCCCTTCATCATTAAGCAAAAGCTCCCAGAAGATGTTAATTATAGGGAATATTGGAGCATCACCTAAGGTGTAGAAATGTCCTGATTCCTGAACATTTCTGTGTCTTTGAACTTCCTCACAGTAGGACTCTTGCTCATGAAAAAGCTTTCATTCAGCCACCTGGTTTTATAAAATCTGGCTTAATAAGATAAGCAGCAATTCCTGTAAAGGCTGCCTGACATTCCCTGCTCTGTCCTCTTCACATGACTCCATGTGGGTTTGTCCCCATTTTCCACCTCTGGTGGACATTTCAAAGGATTCTTGTGAAAACAGATGCTGTTCTGGGAGCGTATAGCCAGCAATGCACAAAGATTTATTCTGGCTAATTAAGAAGACTTGTTTTAATGTCAAATCGCCTTTTATATAATAGTGAAAACTCCTGGTGCTCCGAACCAGAGGTCAGACCATCCCTCCAGGAGGAACTTTAAATTAAGAACGTTTGCAAACTTTTATCTTATAGGTTTATTTAAAATTAAACTTAAAAAAATTATAGCTGGGGGATACTTAAATATAATAGTCCTTGCCTTTATATAATTGACTTAAAATCATGTTTGAATCATACATCAAGTATCCTAGCTACGTGTAACATACATTTCTTTTAAAAATAGGAGAACTGATTTATAATCCAGGTGGTCTTCTACTTCATTAAAAAAATAGTATTATTACATACATAAGAGAAATGCATCAATATTTAAAATCTAGTACTCTGTGTTCAGAGGAATTAAATGGCCCATACAAATACACAATTGAAAATACTTTAATGGAAATACAAAATGATGCCAGAAGCCTATATTCTATGAATAGGATCAGGTGCTGTTAATGGTAAATTTCATGTTATACGCATGTTGCCATGATTAAAAAAAAAAAAACAAAAGAAGACAAAACCAAACTTGTCTGCAAAATAATTGCTCCACTCTCCTTCCAACTTCGTATGACAGTTAGGATGAAAAATGCTGAAGAAAATATTTGTGTTTTCTTTTTTCTTCTCTCTCCCCACCCCACATTTATAGAGAGCTACTTGGATATGCTTGTATGAATCTATCCATCTCGGAGATTGGCAGTCCGCTGGGACGTGATGTAAGCCTCTGTTTTAAATTGCTTAATAATGGAAACTAAAAGAAAATATGTACTAGAACAGTTTTCCTGGAACATCAAAATAATCCATTAATTTGGGGAAAAAGTGATTCATGTGTGACCCTGTGTAATAGTTGACTTTTTAAATGCCGCACATAGCACTTATCTGGTTTTTAGTCTTGCTGGGAAATGGCTGTATCCAGCAAGGATAAAAGCCTTCCAGCTGGGATAACTATCCTATAATTAGTGAAGTGTGTTTTAAAAGGAAACCCGGAAATTATTGGAGACAGTTGATGTAAAAATCTCTACATTTCTAAAGTATATGTGTTGATAACGTGGCAGGTTTAGTCCTGTGGATGGAATGTTGCACACACACAAGCACACACACACACACACACCACTTTCTCTTGCCAGGGTAGTTGAGGAAGTCAGTTTTCTTTCTACTGATTTCAACAGAACTCACTGGAAGTCAAATTTGAGTCTTGTGAATGTGTGTGATCTTATGATATAATAAGAAATGTCTATTTGGTCTTTGTCCCTAGTTCCTGGCACAGAACTTTCAAAACTCTCCTAATTTCTTGAGTGATAGGAGCATCATTTGTTATAATATTTGGCCTTTGTTCCTGGTTCCTGAAAAGAATTTCTAAAAGTCTCGGAGTTTTTCTGAGTGACAGGGTGAGGGGCGCACCTTTGGTTACTGATAACTGCGAATGTCCTGGGATATCTGGGACAAGTCGGTAAATCAGGACAAATGTGGGGTGATCCCAAAGGTGGCAGTGGGACCACCAGACAGCTGGGATCGCCTCCCCTCTGCAGGTTCTTTTGAAGGATTGCTGAGTGGCATGTTTCATAACTGTCACTGCCCCCATTCTTTTTCCTGACTCTGACCAGTTCTCCAGCTCTTTGGATGCCAACTGCGTGCCCTACAATTCAATCTAATTCTGGCTCATCTTCCTGGGGTTAGCGTGGCATCCCGCAGGTCAAGGGCCCAGTCCTACCAGACTGCCCCCATGTCAGCTATAAGAGAGATCCCCAGGTGAGCCACACTTCTGTCCAGCTGACTACAAATTTGGGGGTTCCTACACCCCCTTTCAGGTTTGAAGATTTACTCAAACAACTCAACGGACTCAGAAAAGTCCTTATGAGCACAGCATGATTCCAAGGACACAACTTGGGAGCAGCCAAGTGAAGAGATGCACAGGGTGGGGGCTGGGGCCTGCGATGCCCTCTCCAGATGCGCCTGTCCCACCATCTTCAAGTGTTCTCCCACCTAGAAGCTCTCCGAATCTCAAGAGTTTCTACTGAACTCAGTCTCCAGCCTCCCTCCCTTCTCTAGAAATGGGGGGTGTGGCTGAAATTTCCAACCCTCTAATCCAAGTTTGGTCTTTCTAGTGACCAGCTCCCACCCTGAATTAATGTAGGGGCCCCACCTCGAGTCACCTCATGAGCACAAACTCAGGTGTGACCCAAAGGGGCTCGTCACGAATAAGTAATGAATAACAAAGGCACTCCTATCACTCAGGAAGCTCAGGGCTTTTAGGATCTCTGTGCCCAGAAGCGGGCACAAACACCAAATACATATTTGTCTCATACCATAGTCCCCACCAGAGATTCTGCTGGAAGTGACCTGGGGTGGGGCCCAGACACCTGCTTTTTTAAAAAACACCCCCAAGGAGACCAATACACAGCCAGAGTTGAGAACCACAAGGGGCCATTCTTTACATTTATTTCAGTGAATGGGAAGAGGGGAGGGAAAACAGCAAGCACTGTTTGGAGGAGGCTCGTCTGGGAAGCAGCTATGGGACAGACTTGAGGGTGCGGGCCCGGGGGCCGGGGCAGGATGGGTGGGTGGCTTTCCTAAGTTGGGTGCCGAGCGCTGCTGCGGAGAAGGCTGCATTCAGGGTCCTGTGGGCCTGCGCCGGGCCGACGTGGACCGCCTATACCCTCAGCACAAGTGGTTATAAATGATAAGGAAACAGGTGCCAGGAGCTTGGATCTTGTTTCCATCTCCTAAGTCTGCGGTGCAGGTGAGGCCAGCTTGGCATAATCATAGGAATGAGAGGCTCGCAGGACACTTGGCAGGCACGTCCCTCTCTGCCTGCCCGGGGCTCGCACTTCAGCTTCAGGCTCCAGGAGACTCACAAGGCGCTGGATGCCAAATAGAAGGGAAAATACAGAAAAACTTCACAAGGGGGAGATTTAGGTCCACATAGATAATATATAAGTGCTTTTAGTCTCTTCTTCACCTCAGTGTTAGTTTTGAGGGCTGTTGTAGCCAAACAGAAATGTTTTCTCCCACAGTGCGAGGGCTGGAGGTCCAAGATCAAGGTATCAGCTGGGTTGGTTCCTCTGAGGGCTGTGAGGGAGAATGCCTGCCTGTCTCCCAGCTTTTGGCAGCCGCAGACGTTCCCTGGTTTGTAGACGGCCATCTTCTCCTTGTGTCTTCACATCGTCTTCTTTCTATGTCTGTTTCTGTGTCTGAATTTCTCCTTTTATAAGGACACCAGTCATATCAGATTAGGGCCTGTCCTAATGACTTCATCTTAACTAATGACCCTATTTCCAAATGAGGTCACCTTTTGAGTCACTGGGATTTTGAACTTCGGTGTATGAATTTTGGCGTGACATCCTTCAATCCATAACAACTTCTTAACCAAAAATATTTCCACATTTGTCTTTCTCTTTAGTGCACATAAGAAGAAAACAGCAGCCTGGGAATCACTGCATAACCCCAACTGCTCCAAGGGCTTTTAAGAACTGATGCTTAAGTATATTGTTTTATGGACAAAGACTCACCCTATTCTCAGGTCCTTTGGCCAAAACAGTTTAGAAAGATTCTTTCCATAACAATCCAGCACAGCAACTAAGGTTACTGATAAGATGTAATGTACCTAAGGATATCAATTTGGTGCCTTCTCTCTGGAAAGAGCAGTCAATGGCCAAAATTTCATTTAGTCCCGTATTCCCAAGAGAAAACAAACACTTGTGATCCAACCAGAGGGAATCCAATAGTAGCAAAGTGCCTGATAACCTCTGGGAGGCATGAGGGGCGTGGGACACATTGGCCCTAACATGGAGGTTACTCTGTTTAGAGCCATTTCTAGCCAAGAGGATCTTTCCCTAACATCAATCCCTGTGCTTTCACATCACTTTGCAGTGTGAGTACTACAAAGCACTTCCAAATATATGACCCTGTTTCCTCTCTCAGCACACGCGTTGGGGTGGGCAGAAGAGAAATAACCCCTACTGGCAGTTGAGGAAATAGGGTCTCATAAAAAGTGAATTGTCCGAAGTCACATAGGCCATCGGAGGTAGAAACTGGCCTCATGTATTCTGACCTGAGACCTAGTTGTCTTATTTTTAATTTTTTTAAACTGTGAATTGTATTGTTTACATAGAAGAATGTAGAAAACATACAAGTGCAAGTTAAAGAATAATGATTAAATGAATGCCATGTGCCCACCACTCAGGCTAAGAAATGGAACATTCCTAGTCCCAGGCCTGTGGACCCCCCACTCCCCATGGCCCTGTTTGCTCCTCCTTAAGTACATTACCCTCCTTCCCCCAGAGTTAAGTCAAACCTCTGACTTCTGTGTTAATAATGATCTGACTTTTTTTTATAGTTTTATCATGCACGTATGTATCCCTAATGACACACTGTTTGACTTTGAAAGACTCAGTAGAGAGTGTACACTAGCTGTGTAAGGAAGGGGCGATACTGCCACGGCTAGATGAAGGCTCCCAGGAGAGAATGACCTGGCCTCTGGGTCAGAGTTGGGCTTCTGCTCTCCAGATAAAATAACCCTTTTGGGGAAGTCATGGTAAGGCCCAGAGTAAGTCCAGGGCAACTAGGGCTCAGGACAGTAAGGGCACCTGATGGGGCAGTTGTGTGGAGCCAGTATTGGATTTCTGGCAGAAAAAAGTTCAGAGCTGTTTGTGGCTCTATATTTTCTGCTTTGAAGCTCATCGTGGACTATTTCCACTAGGCAGGGAGGAGGCCAGAGCAGGATTCCTTGGAGAGGTGACTGAATGTCCTCAGATTATCCAGGCAGCAGCTTTTAAAGGGAGGCCCCTGCACTCTGGAAATTCACACCCTTCAGTTCTGATTATTTTCTTGTATTTTTTCATTGATGATTTCCTCCCCATCCATTTTCTCCACTCTTTCTGGAATTTCTTTTATATGAGGTTCAATTTCTAGACTTGATTTCTAGACTTCTAATTTCCCCTGCTTTTCTTTCATATTTTCTGCATCATTATCTTTCCAGGAGACGTCCTTAACTTTATCTTCCAACACTTCAACTGATTTTTAAATTTAAATTCCCAGGAGACATTTGTTGTTCGTTTCTTGGACATTTATTTATTTGTTTGTTTTAAAATAGCACCCTGTCTTTATTTCATAGATGCAAAACTTATCTCTCTCAGGCATTTAAAGCTATTTTAAAATTCTTTTTTTCTCTCTGAATAGTATCTAAGGGTCTCACAGTTAATTTTTAGAGTAGGGATTAAAACTCAGGCCGTCTGTCCACAGAGCCTGCTCACTTGATCATTGTCCTAAAATGCCTTCATTTTAATAAACATTGGATTCTGGCCAGGCTAAGAAGGAAAATTGAACATAAACATCAATTTTTTTCCCTTGAGCAATTCCACTAAAACTAAATAAAAAGATTAAAAAAAAAAACAGACATACAAGGACAGGGAGAACATACGTGGTAACGACAACAAAATATTGGAATCTGAATTTTTGTGAGAAATTAATGAGATAATTCTTGTGAAAGGCTTAACACAGGGTCTGGCAAACACAAAGTATATCATGTTAATAATATCTAATATTTATGATACAACACTTCTCTTAAAAAAGAACTTTTTTCCCCCAAAATATTCTAAATGTGTTAAGAGCTTCCTTGTACTTAACCAGGCTCTTACTTCCAAATGTGAATATTAAAGAAGGAAAAGAAAACTTTATTATGCTATTGGCATAATATTCTAATTTTTTGGATTGAATTCATTTTTTATTCTATGGGAGAAATATCTGATGCATAATGTATACAGGAAATACATTATCAAAAATATGAATATATGTGCTTTAATGGTGAGTGGTGTATTAGAACTTTATATATCTTATGTCAACTGGAAGACTTCCATAGTCAATAGGACACTGATATGAAAACAGCACAGGAATTATTCCATGAAACTAATCTCTGTAACATGGCAAAGGGAAATAAAATCAACACATGTTCATTGAATATTGACAATATATTAAAAGAAAAAGCCAACGTGTTGATTCTGGGGAGAAATCTTCATCTAAACCTTCAAGAAGCTGTTAGGGGAGATAGATATTTACTAGTTAACTATAAAGCAAAGCAGAGTAAGTAATGATTTTAACAGAAGTACAAGCACTGTGCTAATTAGGAGTTTGGCAAAAGGAATAATTAATGCTGACCAAGGGGACTGACTTAAGGATTCGCTGAGGGGGGCGTTGGTCTTGATTTTGAGATAGGACCAGGGTCCCCTCTGGTTGAAGGAAGTGCAGAGCAAATCCCTGAAATGGGAAAATGTCTATTTCAGGTCCTTTCAAGGCATTGTCCCTCTTCATCTGTTACTACATGTTACCACTACTTAGGTAACATGGTTCATTGGTTGATTTTTGTTTCTCAAGTAGGCACTAATCTTGTTAGGAGCAGATACGACATTGTGTGATTCTTTTGTATTTCCCTCCCCAAACTAATCTCACAGTGTGGTACATGTGTGGCTAGTTCTCTGAAAATAATTATTGATCGATCCGGGGACTTTTTGCTGCTTAGACAATATATTTTAATGTAGGATAACTTGCAGGGCAATAGGAAAGTAGTACATATGGAAAATATTAGGACCCTAGAATTCCAATCATTTCAAAAATATTTGTGAACTTAGCTGTAAATATATACCTATCTTTTAGGTGGATGAGCCTAGAGACTAATCACAAAACAAGCAAAAACAAAAACCCAAGCTAACACAGGGTCTTCAAAAAGGAATTTATTCATACTGACAGTCATTGCAAAAAAAAAAAATAAAACTTTTAAGAAGTACTTTTCTCCTGCTGAAAGTGCTCACACTAAAATATTTAGAGCTTAATCATTCTAAGAAAGAGCACCAGTAGAGCTAGGTGATGTTGGGACTTGGCTCTAGGATTCCAAAAATAGAGGGATGTATTGTTTGCTGTTCCTTGAGTAGCATGTAGGTCAGAAGCCTATCATGCAACTGATTGGGCTACTGGAATTATCTAAGCCATCTAGTGACTGTCTCAGGAGATTCCTGCCCTCAGAATTGGGCTTCTTTTAATAGAACAAACTTTCTATTTATTAGTTATCTACTGTGGAATTAAACGTTCTTGTTCAATGGTGAAGCCAGTTTACAACACATGTAGATGGATGCTGTTCTTCCTGACTTCCACCGATCGCCATTCTGTGCAGTACAGGTGGCCTCCTCATGCCATGAACTTATTCTACTAAATCAGTCACATACAGAGCCTTCATTTCTGCAAGATTTCAGTGTGGATGAGAAGCTCCTCCAAGATGCATTCCTCACCTTGAAGAAATGTTGAAAATGGGTTGTGTATGAAACCCTTTGAGGAAAAACAGATTTCAGGGAGATAATGTGAGGCCTCATAAAGTGTAAGAGTAGGCAGACCAATTCAATTTTTCCTGGGACATTGTGGCAAGCCAAATTGATGGAGAGGAAGCCAAGGATGTAATCTGCCTTGGCTTTACAAGGATCTTAGGTCTGTGCTTACAAGAACACTCATCAAGAAATAGAAAATAAACTGCTTCAAAGGCACACCAGTTTGGGCAGTGCTAAGATGAAGAGACAGCTCCTTCACTGGGCTCTGGGTTTACTTCTGCATGGATGCTGGCCTCACTTCCATGACGATGTGGGGAGGTGAAGGAAAAGGGACATAAAGCGCATGTGTTGGGTGGTGGTACCCAAGGTTTTTTTCTTCCCAAAGGAATAGGAGGGAAGTAGAACACAGCAGCATATCTAATGTTTTTGCATTACCCTTGAAATTTACAAAGCATATTGCATGAGAAATAGCTGTAGGAGTGTGTGTGTGTTGGGGGGGAGGGGGGCGGGGTTTGGCTGGGAGGGGTTGAGAAAAGAGGTGGGGAGACCAGAAGCAGCAAAAGACCTGAAGTCCCTTTCAATGAATTACCTTCCAATCTTTCATTTTAAATGAGCAAATTTCCTGTGCCCAGAAATGCTCTGTGCTGAGAACACTGGATTGAGCAAAGAAGTTTGAGCATTATCCTTGCCTGAATGACGTGATAGTAACGAAATGTGCTTGGTGGGCAGTTTTTTGCTGCACAGGTGGTTGCACTTGCACCAGATTCAGTTGAGATGAACTGTAAAGCCTTCCCTGCTGCCATCTGTGCAGTGCCCCTCCCAGATCACCCAAGCTGCCCAGATGTTAGCCTCAGTGGGACTTAGAACTTTATGTGTTGGCTGCCTATTTTGGATGATAAGCCCCTTACAGACAGAGTCAATTTTTTTCTGTTTCTGTGGTCCAGTGCTTACTAGCCTGGTGCCTAATGCATGTTTTAGTGAAGGAAGAGAGAAGGCAGGGAGGGAGAGAATGTGCTGATTCAGGAACTGAATGTGGGCCAGCCAGTTCCAGAAGCTGGAAGTGGTCAAGGGAGTGGAAATCAGGGAAGGTGGGAATCAGACACTGGCAATGAAGCAGGAAAATTCGACAGGGAGGAGGGCAATGAGAGCAAAAAGCCAATCCCATCAAAACATTCAGAGATCAGGCCTGGGAGGGAGCAACAAAGAGGCCAAGCTAGAGAGTCAAGATTAGCAGGTCACCATTTCTACCAAGTACCTTGGACAGTGTTGTGGGGGCCCTGGTGGAAGTGCCTTTCCCTTCTTCCTGGCCAACAGGAGGGTCGCTGGGAATCTGGTATCTGATAACAACAAATGGCCCAACACCATCTCTAGAATTGTCCTTTGCCTCCCTTTTCCTGGCCTCCTTATCTCTTGTAAAATTTTTGTTAACACAACATTGGGTGAAATGAACAGTCAGTGTTGCCTTCTTTTGTGTTAGACTTATTTCCTCTCATTTGGAGCTAGGGGCTAATAGCAAAAATGAGTTCTAAGGATATTGGAAAAGCTCCATCCATCTTGGGAACTGGGTCTAATGTTGATGGTGGGAAAAGGAATGCAAGAGGCTGTGTAACTTAGTGCATCCATGGAAAGTGTTTTGGGCTGTTCCAGAGATGTGGTCTCCATGCTCATTGCTAGCTTTACTTCTGTTCACCTTTCGGTAATTATACGCATCTAAAGAGGTCAGCACAGGGGGAAAGCTTCTATTTCTCAGGAGGGACTAGGAGAGAGAGAGACTTCCCTTTGGCTTAAGCTGTCTGATGTGCAGGCAGATAATGGTCTCACACAGGGTGGGTCACAGCTAAGCCCCTTCTGTTCTTGGGAGAGAACAGACTCGCATGACTTTTTAAAATCTCTACTTCTATTGTGATTAGTGCCAGAAGACAGCCATTTAATCTGTTTGTACAGAGAAAAATGAGTATTTACAGAGCAGAAAACGTCATCCTGAGCACAGAGGGGAGTAATTCGGAACCCTGAAGTGCTTGACGCAATGTGCTATATTGTTTTCAGGGGAAATTCAGTTGATGTCACAACCAAACATATGCCTGTCACTGAGCATTCTTTGACTTTTGTCCATGAAGATAGAGAAAATACTCTTGAAGGGAAAGAAAGAGCTTTGTACTAATGTTGCCTAGAAACCAAAACCTCTTTTTTTTTCCAATTTGTTGTTTTAAAAAATTCTACCTCATGTTAAATTAATCTGGGTTTGAGGCATACGGTTCTTATGGCAATTGTACACACACAAGAAGATGGAAACTCTTCCTTCTGGGCATTTAACTTCCTAACTGGGCAATTGTCATCAACTTGAAAAATATGTACAAATTGGGCAGAAAGAAACCATCAGGGACAGTCCTGTGCATCTGTCCCCCTGCAACTGGGGATCATCTTCTCTGGTCTCACAAGTAGGTTGAACCCTGAAGTTTCTTTCCTTCTTGACTGTGACTTCTCTGGTTCCGGACCTCAGTCCACGGGCTCCATGTCTTTATCAGCCCATTCTACATCAGTCTGTTTTCAGTTGACTGGTCCCTTTTCCTAGTGACTTGGTGTGGTAGTGCCAACACTGATTCCTCAGTGATTGGACCATATCATATATGGTCCTGGACCAACAATTCAAGACACCTGGGTTCTAATCTTAGTTCTACCAATAACTTGCTAACTGAACTTGGGTAATTTGTTTGGTGCATCATTTCTGATAGGTAAACCATGCTGCAGGAACAAATAAATCCTGAAATCTCTGCAGCTTTATACCACAAAAGTTAGTTTCTTGCTTATGTGAAGTCTGATGAGCAGCAGGCAGCTACTCCAGGGCAGCTGTCTTCCATTGGATGAATCAGAGATCCAGGCAGCTTTTATGCTGAGGTCCTACCATCTCGATGTGGGTGCCACCAAGGGGAAAAGAGAGGCATATTGGCTCTTCACTAATTTAGCTGGTAAGTGACATGTCACTTCTGCTCATGGTACATGGGTCAGACCTGGTGACATGGCCACAACTTAACTTCAGGAGAGACTGGGAAATGGAAGAGAACACCTGGAATATTTGGTGAGCAGAATCTGTTTCTTCCACTCTCGGCATCTTTGCACCTCAGTCTAGTCATCTGCAAAATGACAGGACTGGACTAGATAATTGCTCAGGGCCCTTTTATAGCTGTAAGGATCGAGGATGCTATGACTAACTCTGCCACCATGATTTCAGATTAAGTATTCAAAGTCCTCTAAGCACAGTTCTATTTTTAAAAGGAATAGATTAGCATTATCTTCACCCACTCACTTTATTGTCCTAAATTGAATAGTCTCACATCTTTTACCAGAAAAAACTATTCCTTATTTTTAGAAAAATCAGACAAATTATAAAGAAGTAATTCTCTAGGCTAAATTTCTTTCAAAACAAATTGTTCAGCTGCAAGAATTTAATAAAATTGTGATCATTTATTGTCCCAACTACTTCTTAAGCAGATGATGAAAAAAAGATCTACAATATGTACAAACAACTCATTTTTCACCAAGGAAAACATTTATTTGACTTTCTATATTAAAGGATTATAAAGTTATCTCTAAATTAGTGCTGAATTCTCAAGAAGTAAGCAATTTTAAATGAAGAACAGACACAGGAGAAAGAAGATTCAAGTTCACTTTCGGTTTTTAGAAAGATATATACATGAAAATTTACCAATTGATACTTTAAATTCCACCCTTGTTCTCTGATAAGTGAGATTTCTGGCAGCTTTGGAAAAGGACTGTGATTATCTGTTCTTTGATGACAGCCAGTCACCTGGCCTTGATGTAGCCAGTCACAACAATCCTGTGGATGAACCAATATTCTAGAGGTCCTTCAGTTCCAGGCAACATCTATAGTCTTTTTTTATTCTATGGACAGATGGAAACATTTCCTCAATTCCTCTTTTGGAGGATCATTATTTAATGAGTACACTCAAATCCAAGAACTTCCAGACCTATTCTTTCATTTTGGATTCTTAGCAGAGTTGGTTTTAATTTAGCATATTATCACAGTTTTAATAATTCTGTAAATTCTCCCTGACTCTGGGATAGGGCATCGTTGCTGGTTATTCTGATTGGGTGGTTTTCAAACATGGCTGGAAGTTATTTAACTCTCTCCCACTCAAGTGGTAGGGTGTATGTCTCCGTCTCTTGAATCTGGGCTGGCTTGCATTGCTTTGGTCAATAGAATATGACAAAACGATGAGTGCAACTTCTAAAGTTTGATCATGAAAGGCCCTGCTGCTTAGAACACATGGTCTTGGAGCCCTGAGCTGCCCCACGAGAAGCCAGCCAGCTCAGAGCTGTGAAGTGCCTAACCCACGTAAGAGAGGCCATGTGTAGGGGATCTGGCTGATGATCCTAGTTTAGTTCAGTCTTTGAATCATGTCAGCCCACATACTGGACATGGGAACAAAGAAGCCTTCAAAAGATCCTATGTCCCAGTCATTTAAGTTTTCCCCATAAAGTGGACTTGGTGGAGCTGATGCAAACATTCCCAGTTGGCTGTGTCTGAACTCCTGACCCACAGAACCCGTGAGAATAGTGAAATAGTGGTTGCCAGGACAGTTACCATCCCAGCTGGCTTAGAATTTGGATTCCGTATTATCATGCTTTTGTCCATGTATAAATGGAAGAATCAATATATTTAGCAGCAAAATTCATACATTTAAGTGGGCATTTCTTTCAACAAGGCCACATTCAAAACCAAGATAGTTTTATTTGATTTCTTGCTTCTCTGCTGCATGGGATCCTAATACTTGAGGGCGTGGATTGGATCTTTCCGGCTCTGTGTGCCCGGAGTCTGGCACTTAGGAGGCATTTGGCACATGTTAATTGAACGGAAAGTGGTAGACACTAACGTTGACAGATGCCATTAATTTCTAAGAGATTTTGATATTAACCAGCATGGCTAAGAATTTGAAATATGAGGTTAAAGAATCTATTCCCATCCTCAGTTACCAGGGGTTGGCAAACTAGGACCCCTGGGCCACATCCACCCCACTGCCTGTTTTTATAAACAGGTTTATCAGCACACAGCCATGCCCGTTCTTTTGAACATCGCCTGCAGTTGCCTTTGTGCTACAAGGGCAGAGCCACGCAGTGGGGACAGGGACTGGACAGCTACAAAGCCTGAAATACTTAGTTTCAGACCCTTGCTGTGAAAACTTTGCCAGCCGCTGAGTCAGACAACCTGAATGTTAACCTTGTAGCTCGCAGAAGCTTTGAGAGTTTGTACAGATTCCCACGTGGTTCTCGAACTTGAGTGAGCCTCAGAATCACCTGGAAGGCGTGTTAAGGTGCAGAGTGCCTGGCCTCACTCCTCCAGTGTCCAATTCGGTAGGTCCAGGGTGGGGTTTGAAGATCTGTCTTTGAAAAAGTTCCCAGGTGGCATTGAAGCTACTGGTCTAGGGACCATACTGAGTCATAACAAGATGAATAAAGAGGGACACTCAAAGCTCATCCTGGATCGGCTGTGACTCTCCAGCTGGATGATCTTGAGCAAGGATCCTTCCTCACCTGCAAAGTTAAGAGACTGGCCTGAAGTAGGCCTTCCCAGCTGGTGTCTCAAGATACTGATTCCCTCAGCCCTGGGGAGGCTGGATGGGGCACCGAGCCGGTAGCCTCCCACCCTAAGCATCCTCCTTCATTTATCCCATAAAGTTTTACAAAAATTATCACTTTCTACAAATGCTATGACACATAAAAGATTGGGAAGTGTTGGATCAGAGGAATTTTAAGGTCTTTTTTGCTCTGAAATATTATTGGTTAAGATGTTGTGATTGGTAAACATCTCCATCTAAAAATATATATTGACCATTGCCCAGTGAACAGGGTGGTTAGCCTACACTGTGTATATATGGTGCTTGCGTTTCTTTCTTATAAATAGGATTCTATAGATGCTTTCCTATAGTTGCTTCCATTTTTCCCAGACTGAGATCAGGTGTCTGATAGGCTGTTCTAAAGCACGTGGATTTGATGTTTGTTTCGCACTTGGCGCTTCCTTGATGCTGGGGGCTGCCTGGGGTTGATCCTTTCTGCCCTATAGTAACATTATCTCTATCCTCCTGCGGTGATGAGGCTAAAAAGGGAGGCTGTGTTATCTCTCCACCTCCTCCTCCTCTTCTCTGCTCCAACAGAGAGAAAAATCAGAGACAGCTGTAGAGAGACAAGAAATCTTTTCCTCCCATCTTAAGAGTTCTCCCTGGCAAGCTGTAACTTAATGAATGTTGAAAGAATGAATGAATAAATAGATGGCACAGTGTGGTGTATGCAGGGCAATAAATGGTCAAATATCACTACTTATTGTCTAGAGTGCAAGCTGTCTCTATGTATGTGTATGTACACGTGTATATGTCTGTATATATGTATGAATATACACCATGCATGTACTTCAGTAGATGTTGAATACCTACTAAGCTCAAGTTTCTGTAAGGTGTCATATAAAGGAAGGTGGGACACAGCTATAATTTTCAGCAAGCTTACAATTTTGCTCTATAATTAATCTTTGGGAAACTAGCTGGGAGAGGAGGTGGGGGCAACCTCTTCACTGAGAAACCATCTTTTGTTGTAGGATAGGTTTATAGTCTTTCCATCAGGTGCCCCCAAGTGATACCAGGATGGAAATAATTTGTTACACGATGAGTGTGAGTCATCATCTAGGACAGTGGGCACTGTGAATTCCAGAGGCAGCACAGCTAGAACAAAACTGATGAAAGCTCAGAGCCAAGGTTGGCAGAGAGCCTGCTCCAGAAGAAGCTAACAATCAAAGGTACACAGTGTACCTTTCTACACTGAAAAGCCCACTGGTTTTGTATTTACAGGGGTGTAAAAGGCCACTTCTAACTTTTGGCATGACAGCTTCACTTTGGTGGGGACTTGCACATTTATCATCTGGGACTTAAGTATTTGATGTGCTGCTCAATTTTTTTTTTTGAGATGGTTATACGGCTGGATAAAATATTGTTTATTTCTTTATTTCAATATTCATTTCCATTAAATTTTTATTTTATGCAGATAACTTTGATTTATAGCATTATCCAAGTTTCACATGTACAACATTCTATTCCTACTTCTGTATTCCCTACAGCATGCCCACCACCAAATATTTAGTTTCCATCCCACCAGTTGGCCCCTTTACCTATTTCACCCTCCCCCATCAACCCCTTCACCTCTGGTAACCACTTCCCTGTGTCTGTCTGTTTTTAATGGGTTTGGTTTGTTTATGTATTATTTGTTGGCTTATTAGTTTCTTATATTCCACATATGTGTGAAATCATACACTATTTGTCTTTCCCCATCTGACTTATCTCAGTGTAACACCCTCAAGTTCCAACTATGTTGTTGCCAATTGCCTCTCAATCTTAACTGGACAAAGTTGGTATCCAATGATTGATTTGACAAATATTTACTGACTGCCTACTATATGATAGAGGCTGGTGTAGCTTCAGAGAGGAATAAGATAGTTCCCATCCTCAAGCCTGTAGAACAGAAAAAAAGAAAAAACAAACCAACTCCATTAACACCACAAGATAAATCCTGCGAAAAGGTAGATCAGAGAACTCACTACCCAAAAAGCAGGGAAGGCTTCACAGGGAAAACACATTTGGGACTTGACGTCTGAAGAGTTTTAAGATAGTCTATGGTTCATTAGGACAGCCTCCAGTACAATTACTGCATCTTGAGATTGAAATCAAAGCCCGAAAAATAGAACAGCAAGCAGAAACTGTTCTTTACTAATTTGATGACAGGTAAAGGGGCTTGACCTTTTCACTATAAAAGGAATGAGTTGTTGAGTAATTTCCTGAGTGTGGATAAGCTAAGACGGGTCTGAAGCCACATCTCGAATAGGGGTGGAGAGATTTAATTGTCCAGCAGAGCAGAGGGAGAAGAATTGGGAGCCAGAGGATTTCATGGGGAGGAAGATGAGAGGGACAAGAGGAAGTGGGAAGCCAGTTAGATCATGGAGAGTGGTCTCTAAGTGGCCTGCGGTGACCAGCAGAAAGGAATCCCAATAGTTGAGTGGCCTAGTGATGTAAGAACATGTTGTCCAGTGTTCTATTTGGAGTTGCCCGCCATGTTGTGATGTAACACTTCAGTCTTCCTAAAGCTCCATTAAGCCTAACACATGCCCACTAATGCTTTGTAGGGGTGGTGATTTTGTTGAAAACTAGCTAAGCGCTGCCTTCCATGGCTGGTGCTTTCTCGTGCAGGAGAGAGCGAGCATGAGCAAGGGGACAAGAAATTCCAAAGTGGAATTAATTCACAGGTGAAGGGGTCTCAGACCAGAGGTGGGTCTGAGACTATGAGCTCCTCTGAAATCTGCTAAAACCCTGGCAAGAGCATTAAACTTTAACCAAGAGTGAAGGTTCATGGCAATTTTCTCCAATTATTGGAGAGGGCATGGTGGTCATCACAGCTGACATCCAGGTTTCAACTAGAAATATGAGATCTGCAGCACAGTACCGCTTTGGCTACGCTGGTGTCTGGTATAACAATAATTACTTAGTGGTATTGTATTCGATCAAATAAACAGTTTGACATAAATCTTGGATTCTCTTAAGCTGAGATATCAAATTAATCTGGAATACACGATTTTTTGGTACCACTTTTTTGCTTTATTCCACTCATATGCATTTTGGAATGAGGTGAGGTATAAATAAATGAATGAACAAACAAATAAGAACAGTTACAAATTAGCTTCTTTTGAGACATTTACTTTGGCAGCGTTAGTTAATTGAGTGGGTTATGATGTGAATTCCTCTGAACCTTGGCCAAACACACTGATTTTTGTCACACATGATTTATTGCGCTTTTAGATGAGTAAATATCTTTCACATTAGAAATTGCTGTGTTTGGCAACGGGTTGCTTAAGTATGAATTAGGAATTTGTTTCTATAAACTCGAGCAAGTGTTGGAGGAAGTTCCAAAATTTGTCTTCTGAAAAGCAACACAAAATATTTTTCTCCAGAGATGTAATGTGAATCTTTCAACAGAACGTTTATTGAGGGCCTACTATGTACAAAGAACTGTTCTAGGGTGGAGAGAGAAACAGAGGTCTTGATTCTGTTCATGAGGTGGTAACTTGGAAATATACGCAATAAATGATAATCAGTAATACAATGAATTTAAAGCATCAAATGAATAATAGAAGCGCAAACTCTTTAAATAGAACCCCATTGCCTGGAATATAGCCCAAATTATTTAGCAGGGCATTTGCAACAATCTGACTCTAATTTCCAGTGTTATTTGCAATCCTTCCTTCCTCCCTCCCTTCTTTTTGACTTCTTTCCCTCAACAAACATTTATGGAGCATCTAGAATGTACCAGGCTCAGGCCCTGTGCTAATCGGTGGAGATTCATTAATAAAGAAAGAAGACATGGACCCTACCCTCAGGAAGCCTCCAGTCTATTAGAAGGAAGAGATTTTTGACTAAATTTTGACACAACTATGCAAATACAAATTGAGATAAACACTATAAAGAAAAAATTGTGTGAGTCATGCAAGTGTAAACAAGGTTTTTGAGCTAAAGAGGAACATTATGACTTTGCACCCCTCCAGGGGAACTGTCCACCCAGAATGGGGTTGTGCAACGTGGCAGCCATGGTCTAGACAGTCAGACAAGGCTGGAGTAAGGAGCACTTGACTTGAGTGCCAAAGGATACATTGGGACTGACCAAGCTCAGTAGCAGTGATCTGAGAAGATCCTTCCATGCCAGGAGAAGAGTATACGCAAGACCTTGAGGCAAAAGGAGCTTGACATGCTCATGAAACCAAGAGGAAGCCACGTGACTACAGTACAGCATGCACTTAGCATCTGAGTTCCACCTGAGCCAGCCACCTCACTGTCCCCACATCACACCTTGGAACCACCAGCCTCCATCCCTTTACTCCCACATATTTTATCACCTTTCTCTTTCCTCATTAAAACTTAGTTTACAACTCAAAATGGGTCATAGCCCTTGATGCAAAACCTAAAACTATAAAACTTCAAAAACATAGGAAAGAGACTTTGTGACCTTGGGTGAGCCAAATATTTTTTAGATAAGATACCAAAAGCATGATGAATAGATAAGAACTTCCTAAATCATACTTCATCAAAATTTATCTTGAAACTTTTGTTCTTCAAAAGATACTATTAAAAGAATGAAATGATAAGCCACAGACAGGGAGGAAAATATGTGCAAATTATGTACCTGATAAAAGGCTTAAATCCAGAATGTATTTTAAAAAAAAGGCTCAAGACTTAATAATAAAACAAACAACCCAATAATAAGTGGAAAAAAGATCTGAACAGACACCTCACCAAAGAAGATACTCAGATAGTAAAGAAACACAGGAAAAAGTGCTCAACATTATTAGTCATTAAACAAATGCAAATTAAAACCATAATGAGATACCACTGCACAGCTATTAGAATGCATGCTGCATTTGTACCCACATTTCATTGGCCAACACAAGTCACATGGCCATCACTGCTGTGGGAAAATATACTCTGCCTATTATAGTTCATGCTGTTGTAAAGTCTGTGGCATGTGGCAAAGGAAGTGGCTATATAATTCTGAGTGGGCATGAAGAATTGAGAACAACAATTTATTCTACCACCATCCACTCTTGTATCTATTTGTTACATCCTTCTCACAAGCAAAATATACTTTTACGCAAGACATGCTAGAGTCTCATCCAATTATGACATTTGGGAACACATTTAAATTAGTTTTGTTTGGTTCCTCTTGACTAGGAGAACTGTGAATGATTTCCTCTTATTCAGCTTGTATGCCGTGATGGAGCAGGGACAGGCTACCCTCCACAAGCACACCTACTCAAAAAGGGGATGAAGAGGAGGTTCATGGCTGTCACTGGCTTATAGCAGTACTCAAGTCTTTTGGGCAAGTATTGCCTGGCCCCTTATGCTGGGAGTAGAGCATTTTTCTTTACCAGCCTAACTTTACTCCCCAGGAGTAGGACCTCATAGTATAGTTCTCTGGCTCTTGACTCTGCTCTCTGGAAGTTTCCTTCTTTATCATCATGTTCCTTAGCCATGTCTGAAGCAGACTCTAAAGAATATGTGATCTCAGCCTGCTTCCTGCCAATAGAAAGTTGGAGAGAACAAAAGTCTTATATCCTAAGTAATTATAGTCTTAATTCTGGCTGGCAGCACTTTGGACAATTTTGTTCAATCAAATCTAAAAAGAAGACAGAATACAGAAACATACACTTATCACAGTCTAATAATACTAGTACATAATTAAAGACTGAAAATAAACAAGTCTCTGTTAGTTGGAAATTTAAAATTCCCTCTCAAGGAACCTTTAACTTGAAGATTTGAAATCAAAATCAAGTTTTAGAATATCCAGAAAAAATTTTAATAAAAGCACTAAATGAAAGGACCCACAGATTCTATCTAAAGGATCTTCAGTAGATCTTTTTATCTGCATAAAATGCTCCTAAAAAGTCTGTGAATACAGTCTTCTGATTTTTCCAGAGTACATGTCGTTACTTCTAGAGATAGAAGCATATCCGAAAGAGAAGTTTGAGTGTGTCTAGCAACACAATAGGGATCAAATATTTAGAAAACCCATGAAGCTTGTGAGAGACTTAGTTTACGGTTATAGTCTATGAATGTTTGTGCTATGTTTTTTGGTGCATAAATATTGAAAATGATTGTGTCTTCTTTTCAGACTGCCAGTCTTATTCTCAGTGAATGCTTTTTGTCCCCAATTCAGTCTTGTTTTCAACCATGTCAAAACTGAAATTGTGACCCTCTTCTCCTCGTCTTTGACTTTTGCATTTTCTTGATCCTTTATTTATTCTTTGACACACATCCCTACTTGAGCTCTGCTTTTGGCAGCCGTTTGGTCTGTTTGGTGGTGTGGGGTTTTCTATTGCCTAGTTTCACCAAAAATGGAGTTTGCATTCCTTATTTCTCATTCTCCTTGTGGCTCTCAGGTGATTTTCAAGAAGATGAGAGGATATTCTGACTTTAAACCACCATCTTTAAACTGGAAATTCAAGTTAGGAATTGTAAAGGCAGGTGGGCTTCATGACAATGTATTGTAATGTGCTTATGCTGGTTTTGACAACAAAGACAGTTTCAAGGGCAGCATAATGACCAATATTTTGATTTTACTTAAGAAAAAAAGGGCGTCAAAACAACCATTTCTGGATTTTCTTTCCCCAACGAAACTGCCAGGTAGTTTAAAAATTGTATATGGAATATCCCCAAAGAAATTTTTCTGATGTCCTATACCATGCTTCAAATGTTCACTGCTCTTATGATTTTTAAAATGCACTATATAAAAGGAAAACAATGTGAATAGTATGTGGAAGAACTTCCATGGAATTCAAGCAAACAGAAACCAGTTTAATGTGAATGGGCCCTGGTTTGCCTTGTTTCATCAACCCAGATAGAACTCATATGTTTTATATCATGAACGTTAATTTACATCATGAATGCTAGCTGGTTAAGTGAGAAGTTTGTGGTAGTTTTTCATAAAAGGTTGGGCATTAGATTTTCATCAAGAATAACCTCCTTGATTAAACTAGTGTTATTAGGGAGAAAATAAGACTGGACTCCACTGATATAGGAATGTATCTCTGTATAAACACTAGCAGTTTCTTTAATTGATGCTGTTTCATTAAAATATCACTTTTTTTTTTGTACTGGAAGAAGGGAACAACCTTGAAGGAAATTTTATTTTAAAATGTTTTCATTCTTACTTAGAATTTTGGAGCACAGATTTTTAGGAGTTTATTTCTCACTATTCAAAGGAGAAAGATCTTTTGCTTCTTGTGGCTAAAAATCATGGGCATCATTTTATGTTTTATTAAAATAATTCTCTGTAATTGGCATTTGTTTCATTTGAGGGTACTTCTGCTTACTGTGAGGAAAAGTTCAAAACAAACTAAAACAACAGCAACCATCATCTTCACATCCTATTGTGTAGGGTTAAAATATGTACACAAATTCTTCGATTTTCCTCCCTTCAAGGGATGGAGCTTAATCTCTCTCCTGCATGTGGGCTGTGCTCTGTGATTTGCTTCTAGTGAATACAATATTGTGGAAGCGATGGTATCTGGATTTCAAGATTAAGAAAAAAATAAATCGTTACGGCTTTTTACCTTGACCTCTGTTGTGGCTCGCTCACTCTGAAGGGAAGCCAGCTGTCCTGTTGTGAAGACACTCAGGCAGTTCTATAGATCATTCATGTGGCAAAGTACTTCCGTCTCCCGACAATGGCAAGGAATGAGGTCTTTTTCCTAAAGCCACGAGAGTGAGCCACCTTGGAAGCAGATTCTCCAGCGCCTGTTGAGTCCTGATGATACTGTAGCCCTAGCCAATATCTTTTTTTTTTAATTTTATCAAAGTAAGTCAGTTTACAATGTTGTGTCAATTTCTGGTGTACAACATAACGTTTCATCTTACATGTATATACAGATATTTGTTTTCATATTCTTTTTAATTATAGCTACTACAAGATATTGAATATAGTTACTGTATTATACGTAGAGACTTGTTGTTTATCCAGTTTTGTGAGGATTTTCCTTGTAGTTCCGATTGAGATTTTCTACCAAAGTTCAGAAGGTATTTTGTGCAAATTGTTCCATATGTAGATGTAGTTTTTGTTTGTGGGAGAGGGTGAGCACTGCGCCCTTCTACTCCGCCATCCTGCAATCCTCCATTCCTAGTCAATATCTTGACTGCAACCTTACGAGATATCTTAAGTCAGAACCATCCAGCTAAGCCACACCTGACTTCCTGATCCACAGAGACTGAGAGATAATAAATACTTGTTGTGTCAAACTGATAAGTTTTTGGATAATCTGTTACGCAGCAATAGAAAGTGAAGACACTCAATGTGACCAGTGTCGCTCTCTCTATAAGGACACACTGATGCAGCCATTGTGTTTCTGTTCCCCAGAGTACAAGCCAACCAGCTTAATACCTACCCCTTGTTGGCTTTCATTTCAATTTCCTGGTTCTGTTTTCAAAGATGTTGATATCCCCATGACTCCTTAACAGTTGAAAAAATACTAAAGAAAAATATAAAAATTTCAATATTTTTCTGGATTTAATGAAAGAAAAAGACTAATTTTTTTTAACCAGTTGTAGTGGGCCTCTTACTCAAACAGGGAATAGATAGGAGCCTACATGGCTTTTGGCAAGAATTCCCAGAAAAGGGGTGATTGAAATGGAAACTTCTCAGTTCCTCACCTCCTAAAAGCGCTGTTAATAAGTAGAAACCAACAACAGTAATGACAAGAGCCATGAATTCTGCTGAGGTATCCCCAGGACTCCTCCACGTGGACCACGACGGGAGAGTCGGTGAGGGAACAGCTGCAACTTGATACAGCAAGCCAAGGGCAGTCTCAGGATTTGAGACGCTGGGCACGGAAAATGAAATACGAATGACAGCAGGAAGGCAGAGGGGATTAATGTTCTCCCTATTCAGTGTTGTGAGCTACGTCATTAGGCCCGGAGCTTCGTTGGATTTATAGACCAACTGAAATCTAAACCCACTTTCTGCCAGAAGGAGGTAGGTTTTGGTTGATGAATGTTCAGTGATCAAACAATTTCTTCCACCTCATGTCCACCTTGAGACTGACTAATTACTTTCAGGTACCTTATTAGGAGCTAGGAAAGCCCTCCTCCCCTAAAGTATCTCCTCTACTGGAAACATGCCATTTTGGATTTTACTTCAACAGTCACCAGAAGAGAGGCCTGGCCCCCAAAAGTCTCTACCAATAGCAGTAAGTGGAATTCATTTATTGTGATGGATGATCAGGATGTACCATTTAAGAACAATTTATTTCTTCAGAAAATTTATCATTCCACTTCACCTCATAAAACTGTTGTGAGGGAAAAAATTAGTACATGTAATTAGTTTATGGAACAAGCTGTCCTTAGTGGGAGTAAATCATGAAGAAGCTTTTTAACTTTTTCTCTCTTGCTGCTGTCTTTCAACAGCGCTGTGTAGAATCATTCTCTCCTATATTTTGGCCATGCTTTGAGCTGATCTCATTGATTTCCTGGTCACTTATGGCTTTGGCTTTTCATTTGTTAATATTTCAGGCTTATTTCTGTTAATTGCTATTTTATTACTCTAGTGAGGTTACATTTCAGTTAAAAATTTTTAAAATTGTGGTGAAATATATGTGAATAAAATTTACCATCTTGACCATTTTTAAGTGTTTAGTGGTATTAAGAACATCTATATTGTTGTACAACCATCACCACTGTCCATCTCCAGAACTCTTCACATCTCACAAAACTGAAACTTTGTACTTATTAAACAACTCCCTCTCTTTCCTCCCCTGAGCCCCTGGCCACCACAATTTGATTTTCTGTCTCCATGATTTTGACCACTCTAGGCATCTCATATAAGTGGAGACATATGGTATTTGCCTTTTTATGATTGATTTCTTTCACTTAGCATAATATTCTCAAGGTTCATCCATGTTGGAGCATGTGTCAGAATTTCCTTCCTCTTTAAGACTGAATAATATTCCATTGTATATATGTACCACATATGGTATATCCATTCATCTGTTGATGAACATTTGGATTGCTTCCAGCTTTTGGCTATCGTGGATAATGTTGCTCTGAACATGGGTGCACAAATATCTCTTCAAGACCATCTTTCAATTTGGGGGGGTATATTCCCAGAAGTAAAACTGCTGAATCTTATGATAACTATTTTAGTTTTTGGAGGAACTGCCATACTGTTTTCCATAGTGGGTGCATCACTTTACATTCCCACCAACAGTGCATTAGGGTTCCAATTTCTCCACATCCTTGCCAACACTTGTTTTTTGTTGTTGTTGGTTTTTGTTTGTTTGATTTTTTTTTTCTTGTAGCCATCCAAATGGCTGTGAGGTGGTATCTCTTTGTGGTTCAGTTTTATTTTAACATATTAAAATATTGAGCACAATCCATCTCATGTCAAAACCCCAAGCACTCATTCAATGCCCACTCCTCTAGTGGACATCAACACAAGATTATGTCAGCACTAGTCAGGTAAGACCTTATCAGCTCCTTCCCCGTCCTCTCTCCCTCCCCCGCCTCCAAATACAGATAGAGGCACGTGGTGACTGAGGAAGGAAAAGGTGAAGAAATAGCACCAAAGAGGGTCCTGATCCCACTGTCCTCTTGCCTATTGCAGGTTTCTTCAGTCTGACTCAAGCCTGAGCTTCTGTAGGAGAAGCTTCAAATTGTTTAAGAGATTGATGCTTTGATACAAGACTGGACTGGACTGGACTGGACTTTTTAATATATCAGTGTGGGAGTGTTTGCTCATACTTTAGAGTGACTTGCAAAATGTTGTCTGACTGATATATTGTCTCGGCGTGTGATGAGATGGTACAAGCGGAAGTCATGGGCAGGAAGAAAGCAAAGCTGTTTTCCCTTCTTGCATGCTTCTGAATCCAACTTATTCTTATTTAAAAGACAAAGAAACAAACAAAGAAAAAAACCCTGCAAAAACAAACAGAACAGTACCTGGCATATAGTAAGGGCTCAATAAATGAGTTGTCATTGTCATCTTGGGTATTGTTATTACCACACCTAATTCTTTCACCCTCAGATTCTGTGGTGAAGAATCGGTCACAGGAAAGGCAGTTTTGAGATCCACAGAGCCTGATTTGCATAGCAGTTAGAGTGATTGTGTTAGACTGCAGATGACTACCGGCTAATTCCCGTTTTCTGTTTAAAAAAAGATACCCAGTTAAGAATTAATGTGGTTTCAGTACTAATTTCCTCTTGGCTACACTGAAATAATGAGGTGGTGCAGCTATACTACTAAATCAAACTCCAGCGCTGTATGTGGGGGGGGAGGCAGAGCAGGGAAATGGCCTGTTGAAACGTCTGCCATGTTTCAAACTTCATAATACGATTGTGAGGTTGGTACAAAGAAGGGCAGGGGGAGAATGAACTTTCTCACCCTCCAGGAATCCTAGTGAAACTGTCACATTCAGGGCTGATAATTCTGTTGCTGCCTTCATGAATCACACTTGTTCCAACTTGGATGTGACTCCTACAAAGTGTTTCAGCCAAATGTGAAATTGGAGAGCAGATTAAATGCTTATTAACCATCTTTCTTGGACATCACTCAACAGTGATGATTAGATTTTTGTTGTTGTTAATATGCTTTTTATTTAAAAACAGTTTTAGGTTTATAGAATTATTGGGTAGATAGTACAGAGAGTTCCCATATACCCCACTTCCTTTCCTCTATTATTAATGGTATGTACATTTGTTACCAATGAACCAATGTTATTGTTAACTAAATTGTGTAAGATTATTTTATTAAATTGTATTGTTAATACATTATTGTAAACTAAAGTCCATACTTTATTCAGATTTCCTCAGCTATTACCTATTGGCCTTTTTCTGTTCCAGAAGCCCATCCAGGGTACCACATTACATTTAGCCACCATGTTTTCTTAGGCAGCTATTGGTTGCAACAGTTTGTCAGGTGTTCCTTGTTTTGGTTGACCTTGGCAAGTTTGAGGAATAAAACAATGGTCGGGTGTATTGTAAAATCCCCTCAACCGGGATTCATTTCATGTTTCTCTCATGATTAGACTGTAGTTATGGGGAGGAAAACCACCAAAATACAGTACTCTTCTCATCACATTGTATCAAGGGTGCATACCATCAACATGACATAAGCTTGACCTTGATGACTTAACTGAGGTAGTGTTTACCAGGTTTCTCTACTGTGAGTTTACTCCATTTTTTCTTCTCTTTTGCATACTGTACTTTTGGGAAGGAAGTCACTTTGTGCAGCCCACAGTTAATGAGTGGGGGTTATGCTCCACCTCCTTGAAAGCTGAGTATCTACATAAATTATTTGAAATGCTTCTGCATGGGAGACTGTTCTCTTGTCCGACCTCTATTTATATTTAATCACTTATTTATATCAGTATGGACTCAATAGGTATTAGTCAATGTTATATTATCAATATATCAATAGTATATGTTGGTTTATAACCCAATGCTCCATTATTTATTTTTTGTGTTCATTGTCCCAGCTCTGAACATTGGCAGCTCTTTTAGTTGGCTTTTGTGTCCCTTTGGCATCGCCCCCATTCTTGTAGAGGTTGTGTGTTGTTTGTTGTTTAAGCACCATCTTACTTTCTGGCACTACCTGATGTCAGACTCACCTTGTGTATCTCTTGCCCCAATTCTAGAACCAGCTGTTACTCCAAGAAGCTCTAATTTCTTTTAATGGAGACAGTATTAGAAACAATGAACTGGCCGCTAGGCATACTTGCTCTTATTGGCATGTCTTTGCTTCTAGGTCTTCTTACCTAACAAAGTGAGGAGATACACCTGTGTATTCTAATGATGTATATACACATATCTATAAATATTTCCGTGTATAACCATCTGTACCTACATTAAGCTAGATGTGAGTTTATACCACCTCTAATCCATTACCAATCCAGCATCCTCCCCTTTCTGGTTTGTAACCTTTCACTTCAACATTGAGAAGTTATGCTCCCACCATCCTTCAACCATTTATTTAATGGTTCAGTTACTGTGTACATGACTAGTTGTTTCAGAATTGCAACCCATACTCTTATGGGAAAGGACTTTATCAACTAGATTAGATGTACATTTTCTCTTGCCTTTAGTCTTACAGACCTAACCCTTCTGATCTTCAGTAAGGATGGTTGGAAGGGTGGATAAAGGAAGTGGGCAAGGTGGTTCCTTAATTCCTAATGACACTTTTGGCCCCATATCCAATCTGAATGGGTGTTATGGTTACTTATCACAGTGTTGGAAGATACCAGATAGGCCCATTCTAAAGGCTACAACTATATTGCTTAACTTCTTCAAACCTAAAGAAAGGTCAAATCCATCTTCCAAATTTCTCCGTTTTCATATATAGTCAGAGATTTAAGGGACCAGTGGCTACTCTCTTAGCTACCGTAGACTTCCTCTTCAACTCCATCACATTCTTTCTTGTTAAATTCAGCAATACTTTCTTCTGTCCTAAAAAGAAGCTATAAAAAAAATCACTCAAACTCAAATTATGGCTTGAACCAAAAAGTGTTCAGAGTTTGGAACTGCAGTGTTTTTCAAGGATTTTAATGCAAAGCAGAGTCTCTCAAAGGCTATACATCATATTTTAATTCTATTTCATTAAGTGTTAATTTAAAACAGAAACCTGTGGAGCAGAACAGAGGGGATGACTATAAAGCCAAGAGGTAAAAGCTTGGGAAAGCAGATAATACCCCTCTCCTCCTTCCCTTGATGACTCAGCCTCTTCCTCCTGCTTCTGCCCAGATTTCTGAGCATTTGATTTAATAATTGCAAGGAATTAATTGGTTTAAATTCATTGTCTCTTTCTAAGGTAAAGAGTGCTGCTTCTCATGATGATACTACCATCCCCTTTACGATGGAGCAGGTACAGACTGTCTGCTCCACAGATGCAATCAATGCACCAGCAGGATGCGGTGTCTGCAGCAGGAGATGAGAGTGATAGCTGAGGGTGTCAGAGAGAGATTTATCAGCATCCTCGACCACATGCACTTCACTTGGTTCATTGGCTGCCAGTGTTTTTTTATTTTCTGTTTGCTCCCTCCTTTTCAGATGCCCCAGGAACACTGATGCTTCTTGGGAATTTCAGGCATAACTGAGAACTTCTTGGCATGAATATGAGAACTGGTGAGATAGATGGCTCTGCGTGGCTGCACCTGCCAGCGCTCCAGGCCTGATGCTGTAAGACTCGATGCAAACGAAAGATTTCTCTTGAGAATCTAGAGCAGAGGGGATCACACCAGACAGAGCTCATGGTCCAGCTATCTAGTGTCATGCCCAGGGGTCCTTCCAGACAGCTTGAAGTACCAAGTAAAGCTCGAGGCTGGTGATGCCTTAAATTGAATCTCATATGATGTTTTCAAAATGGGAACTGGAAAGGCAAGAGGGGCCAAAGCTCTGTGGCCCATGATGAGTGAGAAGCCATCACCAGTCTGACACAAATAGAATAATGCCATGCCCTCCCTTCTCCTGTCTTCTCATTGCTCAGAATGGTGTGATTAGCTGGTAAAGTGATTTCAAGCTCTTGAGCTCTATGTAATTTTCAAATGTTTATTATGTAGAGATGATTGAGAATGTCTAGGGAACAGGAATCAGAATTCTGAGAGGCCCCTTTGGGGTCACCTTGGTGAATCGGTAGGTGGTGAAGTCAACTTCATTCACCCAGCCTCTAAAATGTATCCCTGAAGAGCTGAGTCAGGGAACTTGATTACTGAGTTAGGACCAAGTCAGATCTGCGGGGTCACAAAGCATGCTTTCTCCCTGGACCTCTGGTCCTCATCTATAAAAATTTAAACTCTGAAATTCTGATTTTGCAAGGGGGTGGTTATCTTAGAGGATATAGTAAGGCTGCTTTAAACCTGTGTGAGCTGTCACAGGGAGGCAAAGACAAAGTGGATTTGTGTTCATTTTGCAGTTGAGCCTGCAAAGAATCGCAGTTTATATTTGGCTCTTTCAGCCAGAGCCTTCACCTGCAGATAAAAACAATAAATATCTTTTTAGGATTGTGGTAAATACTGCAGCTTGGAAACCTCGAATTCAAGGGTAAAGGGAAGATAAGCCTGGAAGGTGCAGTGTTGCCATAGTGAATCAAGCACTTCGGGCTCTTCCGGTCTGGCTGAGAGTGTGAGACGCGGGAGGCTGATGCAGGCATTGCTCTGCCAGTCTAGTTGCCCCCAAGGAGTTCCAGGGTGAGATGCTTACAGAGATAGAAAGTCAGATGGGAATTTTTAAGTGCTAACTACCAGGGAGGAGACATTTTTAGCTAGTGACAAAGAGTGAAAAGCTTGAAAGGAGAAAGTTAATTCCACCTGGCTCTAAGTGTGGTCACACCAGCTTACACAGAGCAGAGTACTGCCGGATTTCTGGTAAACATCAGTGCAAATCATGTTCTTTAGATGTAAATACATCATAAAAGCCTATTGTAGCAGGGGAGACCACAAAGGAAAGATAATTCTGTTTTGCTACATGAATGGTATAAAGGCTTAACCACTCTACTGAATGCATTGTGTGTGATACACTTGGCTAGGCACAAAGGAAAATAAAAAGAAAAGTAATAAATAAAAGGTGTCCCTTCTTTGCCATTGACCTATGGTCTTGGGCAAGTTATTCAATCTCCCTAAGTCTCTGTTTCCTCATCTGAAAATGAGGATAATAACACCACTGACCTTACAGGGTTACTATGTAAAGGATACAAAAATGTTAATTATTATTATTTATCATGTATGAAAAGTGATGGTGAGCTTCTTGGGAACTTATATAAGACTTCATGATTTATGACACTTTAATTAAAAAAAAACCTTTTTTGGATTTTTTAAAAAGTTGAAGTATAGGCAGATTGTGTATTTGAAAGATATTTTCACTAGGTATAGAATTCTAGGTTGACAGGATTATTTCTAGGGTGGATGGAGTACATTAAAGATGTTGCTCTGAAGTCTTTTAGCTTGCATTGTGTTTGATAAGAAATCTGTCACCAGTTTTGTTGTTCCATCTGTACTTATGTTGTTTTTCCCCTCTGGATTCTTTTAAGCTTTTCTGTTTATCACTTCTTTTTAGCAATTTACTTGTGGTGCGACTTGATGTAGTTTTTATGTTTATTTTGCTTGGTTGTCACTGAACTTCTTGGATCTGTGGGTTTATAGTGTTTATCAAATACAGACAATTTTGGCTGTTATTTCTTCTAATGTTTTTTATTTTTTTAATGTGTTCTCCCCACTTTGTAGACTCCAATTAAACACATATTAGGTCGCATGAAATTGTCCCACAGGTCACTGAACTGTGCTCATTTTGAAAAGTTTGTTTTTCTTTCAGTGTTTCGTTTTGGGTCGTTTCTATTGCTACTTCTTTAAGTTGATGAATCTTTTGTTCTGCAAAGTCTAGTTAGCTGTTAATCCTATCACTGTATTTTTCATCTTAGACATTGTATTTTTCATCTCTAAAAGTTTGATGTGACTCTTTTAAAAGATATCTTTTGTGTCTCTGCTTAGCTTTTGAACATACAGAATACAGTTACAATAACTGTTTCATGTCCTTGTCTGCTAATATATCCGGGTTAGTTTCGGGTCAGTTGTGACAGACTGACTTTTCCCCTCATTATGGGTTATATTTTTCTTCTTCATTTCGTGTCTGGTAATTTTTTTACTGGGTGTCAGACATTATGAATTTTACCTTTTGTCCCCCTATAAACATTCTTGAGCTTTGTTCTCGGACATAGTTAATTTGCTTGGAAACAGTTTGAAACATTTGGGTCTTGCTTTTAGGCAGATTCTGACCAGCAGTTAGACTTGGGCATTTTCTGAACCTCAGCACTGATGCCTTTCTGGACTTAATAATCCTGCTTTTGTCGGATGTTCAGCAGTATTCTTGGCCTCTATCCACTATATGCCACTAATACCTCCCATTCAGTCACGACAGTAAAAAATGACCATAAACATCACCAAATGTTTCCTGGGGGGAAATTTCCCCTTGGTTGAGAACCACGGATGCAGGGTTGGTTTTGCCCCACCATTGAGAAAAGGCCCTCCTGAATACTCTGCCCGATGCCCTGTGAGATTTTCCAACCTGGCTGGTGGGAACACACTCCTGCGGTCCATCTGTGAGTGTTGGGTACTTATTGCCTCTAATCCTTTAGGATGAGTCTTTCCCCAGCCTGGGGCAGTTTCTTCACATGTATGTGCTGATTAGTATTCTGCTAAGTACATTGGTGGGCCCTCCATCGTTGTCCAGAGTTCTCTCTCTGTGCAGCTCTCTCCTCTCTGCTCTCATGTTCTGCAAATTGTAGCTGCTGCTTGGCCTCAAACTCCCAACTTGGTCTTTTCAATTTAGGGAGTGTGTTGGGCATTTCTTGGGTCCCTTCTCTCTGTGTCATGACCTAGAGACTCTCACAAGGCAGTAACTTGTGGAATTATGAGGTTTACTTTGTTTCCTGTCTCTCAGAGATCACTGGCACCCTTTGCTTTCTGATAGCCAGTGTATTGGGTAAAACTGTTATTTTTATATAATTTGTTTGTCTTTTGGGTTGTTTTTTTAGACAGCAGGATAAATCTAGTCACTCTTACGCCACCCTGGCAGGAAGCAGAAGTCCCTCTCTGATTTTAAAAGTAATATAATTAAATGATAGAAAAGTTAGACAGTTAAAAGAAGTGTAAAGATGGACTCAAAGTCACCCAGAGTAATCAGTAACATTTTAATATAGTTTCTTTCATTGATTGAGAGTGTAACTCTCACTGAATCCTCACCGGCACTGAGTATTATGAAAATATTTGGCTAAATTGATGGATAAAAATTGTACCTGTTCTTTATTTCACATTTTCATTTCTTTATTCATTAGTTGGGGCTGAATTTTTACATTTAGCCATAGCCTCTGTTATGTTACTGAACTGTACGAACCCTTAACATGTTGAAGATATTGATCCTTTGCCTATCACATTAGGTGCCATTTTCCCTCTCAGTTTGATTCACCATTTATTTTGATTTTTTTCACAAATAAGTCAAAAATTTTTATGTAGTAGAACCTATTGATCCTTTCTCCTGTAATTATATTCCTGTAGCTTTTATGTTTAAAAAGTTCTTCTTAGCCAGACACCACATACATAGTTCCCTGTATTTTCTTCCAAGTTTTTCTTTTAGAGGTTTAATTGAAATGCTTGTCTCCCTAATGCAGCTAGAATTTACACCAGTGAGTGAAATGCTGAAGCGAGTATCTAAGTGAATTTTTTTCCCAAAGAACTTCCTGTTTCCTTTTAATGGAACAACTTGTTCTTTACCCACTGGATTTTTTAAAAAAATATATCATTTAATATATCTTAGGTTCATATTCAACAGAGGGATCTGTGTCTGGGACATCCACTACATTTCCCGGATCTAAGCATCCATTCTCGGGCCTGAGATATTTTTTGACTCACACATTTCAGTGCACTGAACACTGTGATTGGAGATCTGCAGAATCTCCAACATTTCCCTCTTGCCTACCCGGCTGCTCCTGGTGGGGATAAGGTGTGGATGCCGACAAGCGCCATCATGGAGCCACTTGCCGTAACAGCAGCCACCAATTCTCAGACTCCTCAGCACTGATCATTTCCTTGGAGGATTAATAAAACAGCCTGCCTCCCATGACAGCGCTTCCATACAAGCACTGGCACACGCATTCACACACATACACAGGCGCACAGCATGGTGCTATCCTGTCAGCTTATCACCCCCTCTGCCTGTCATTCTTTATCAGTTGAAGAGCCAAAGTAGGGAGAAGGTGAGAAGAGAAATTGCTTGTGCATATGCAACTGTCAAGAATCTAAATATAGGTCATACGAGTGACTAAAAATCATCTCCATAAATTCCAGCCTCTCCTCACGTCTTCTCATATCTGCATCTCTAATCTGCTCTTTGCTTTGCTTTACTTTGTTTCTGTTTCCTTGCAATTTTGTACCTTTCTGACTATCCCCTCCTAGCAGGAATACTTCGAACCTTTGGAAGGGTCATGGGACTGTTCATAAATATTCTGATTTTTATTACACCATGCACATGGCCGGGTTGGCTCAGGCATGTCTGGTGATATGCTTTGGCCAATGAATATGAGCAGAAATTTAAAGATGAGTGTGCTTTTTTGGCATAGAGCCAGGCAACATTGCAGATGGTGGCTGCTCCGTCAGCTTGGGTCCCAGTGTGAGGATGACTTAGAATAGAGCCCTCAGACAACAACAAAGAACATGTCCTACAAGTGAGAAACCAATCTTTGAAGCCAACGAGATTTGGAGGATGTTGCCAAGAACAAACTAGCCTAAGCTGACTGATACTTAGTATAAAGACCCTTTTCAAAACAAAAGAATGGGACATGTGGTTTGTGAACCTGGTGAGTGTGTGTCTACCTGGAGCAGTCATCTTTATCATCTCCCAAGAAACTGGATGGGGTGGCATGATCAACGAAGATGGAGGATAGCTTCCTCCTTCCCCATCCCATCAGTGGAACGGCAGAGAGCACCCAGCTGGACAAAGACAGGATAACAGAAAACAAACTTTAAACCAGAACTGTCCTTGTACCTTGGATGCAAAATACCACAAGTGCTTTTCTTAGTATAGCTGGCTAGGAAGAAAATCATAGCTTCATTTCCCATGGTTCAACTCTCAGTTTGATGGTTATGATAGACCCTTGGGGTTACTACACCAGGATGTAAAGATCAGTTCATGTCCTGGTTTTCAATGATTCTGCAGTTTTGTGCGCTTCCCCAGCAGGTGTTCTGTGAAAGCAGAAGAAGAAATAAAGAATTCCAAGCAGATGCGTAATCAATGGTAAGCACTAGCGTTTCCACATCTTATCTCAGGTCGAAAGCAGAGATCAGCATATTTAATTTTGGCTTCAATTGGGCCTTTGTGATATGGGGGCTTTTTCCCATTCTGCTCCCTTGTCTGCAGGGTCATTGTCAGTAACCATGTTAAGTAACTACTGCAGCTCAGCTGGTTGAATGGGTGGTCGTTTCTTATTTTAATTAGGTATTTCAAGGGCTTTTCATAATCTGGATTTGAAAAGATTTCACTGTGCCCCATTGATCCTACAGATTATATTCTAATGCTCTGGGCCATTTTTTGCCGTCATCCCTGTCGTAGCTGTGGGTAAGCTTCCCTGGCGGGCACTAATTGGGTGGAAGGTCAATGTAAATCAGTTAGGAGGCTGAATTTGAGTCTGTTTTTAAAGAAATGTATTTTAAATGCAAAAAGCAACTCCAACAATTCTCACAAAGTTCTGACAGAAGACTTCCAAGTGGACGTCCTGCTGAGCTGCTGTATTGAGTAGATAAAACTTATTTATAATTAGCATCCCTATTTGCATACAAACAGTTGATGGACTGCAGTCCTTAAAAATGATTTGCTCTCTTACAGAGATTAAATGTGCTCCTGAATCACGTTCAGCCTAATCAGCTGCTTGGCAGAACCTCTTTTCATAGGCCACTCTGAATTCCAGCCTAACCTACACTGAACTATAACAAGTACTGAATTCGTGTATTCCAAAGAAGGAAAACGTTATTCAGTGTAGTTGGGTGATTTTTGAACTATGTACTGAAAAAAATTGAAATCTCCTGATTGCCCCATTTCATCCTAGGGGTCAGGGGAAGAGCAGAACTCTCCAATTGATTAAGAAATTTCTGTCACCTGTGGACTGCAATAAACGCACAGCCTAAACGTTGAGGGTTATGTTTTATTTGGCGGGAGGACTCAAGCCGGGATGACAGCCTCTCAGATCGCTCTGAAGGACTGCCCCAAGAGGTACGGGAGGAGCTAGGATGTATAGGAGTTTTACAACAAAGACCAGGTAGTCGGAACATTAAAAGATACTTGCTAACTAAAGAAAATCAGACATCTCAAGTTAAAGAATTTAGCACGTTTCTATGTATGGGAGGGAGCAAACATTTGGGCTCATTGAATTCATTCCTTTGACAAGCACCTAGCTGTCTAGCGCTAGTATCCCGTCCTTTCTTATTCTGAGACCCCTCAGAGTGCGCTACTGCGAGTGGCTGCGGATGCTGGGCTGCAGGCTTGGCTTCACTGGGGGGTGTGGCGGTGGCTGATGACTTGGTGGTTTCAGCATTCTTTGTTTACTGATAACGGTTTGCAGTATTTTTCATTCAGACACCTCTAGAATGGGTTGTTCTAAATAGAAACAGAACTGTAGAAGATTTGGAAAATAGTATTTCATATGCATCTTTGGGTATGGACTGAAATCCAGTCCTACAATCATGATGCTATTGCAGAATTCTAGGTGCCATCCACATAGAACAGTGTGGCCGGTGCCCCACGGAACTGAGAACCACAGCCGTGATGCCATCGGAATCAGAAACCCTACTTGCCTGTGGCTATTGATACAAGAACATGTCTTACTCTCCCTTTTTTATTTGACGAGATTATACTCATTCTTCAAGACTCAGATCAAATATCACCTTTTTTGAGGCTTCCTGATTCTCCTTGTTTGTATTAGCCATGGTTTCAGCAGGAAGCAGGTACACACTCAAATTGGGTAATTTGAGGAGAGTTCATAAAGGGGTTGTTTGCAGAGGCATGGGCAGGGTATGTGGAAGCTACAAGGGAAAGACGGCAGGATGCTGGGACTTCCAGTGTCAGGGCCTGAAAGTGCAGGGGAAGAGCTTTCTGGACCCACATGGCTTTTGGGTCAAAGCAAGGCCCAGGCAGCCATGCTGGGCTTCACCTTTCCATGGGGCAGGAACCCCGGATCGCTCGTGCTCCAGCACCTTTGACTTTGCTCAGTGTTACAGCCCAGCTCTGCGGGACAGGCCAGGGCAGGACAAAACCTCCAGCCCTGGAAGGCAGCTCGGGGAGTTGCCCTGGGTCACAGTGATGATGGGTCAGCCATGATGGTGGTGACACATCGTCGACGAGCGCAGGGAGCACAGAGCCGGGAGCTGCGGAGTGTGAGGAGGGTCATGCAGGCAGCACTGAATGAAGAGGAACAGCACTGCTTCTTTTGAGTAGAGGCTCTGGGCTCATGGTGAGGTTAAGAGGTGGAGACTCAAGCCCATTGAGACACGAGCATCTCAAGAGCTACAACCGTGGCAAAGACAAGGGGCCTGAGCCTGTCCTGGGTGGGGCTGCTGGCCCCGCAGAGGCCCCTCTGGCCCCATCAGACAGAAGTGATTGTCAGAATGATTCTCAGAAAAACCAGTGTCTCTATGTCACGTGACAGCTACCTGCGCCTTCTTACACACCCTCTCAGTGAATCGTCACAGTCTCATTGAATCTAGAGGTGGCCTTTTCTGGAAAGGACAGACATTTTACAGATAAAGAAAGAGATTCAGAGCTAAGGGATGTGACCGAGATCACAGAGTTGTTTAGTGGGAGAGCCAGGACCACAGCCCAGCCCTGACTCTGAATTCCAAATTCCACCCCAGGCCACTGGCAGCCCCGTCTGCAAGCACTGGCTTCCGCACCCGGAGGCAGGCGGGCGGGCGGGCAGTTTAGGAGCTAGGGCAGCGCCTCTTCTACTTCTGACTTTTGGAAATGTGTGTCTCTCCTGCTGAACTACAGTTATCATTTTTTAATTTGTAATATAAAAATTTGAAGTACTTACAGATTCCTATAGATAGGAAGTTGCAAACGTAGGACCCAGAGGTCCCATGTCCCTTTCGCCCAGTTTCCCCTGGCTGATACCACCTTATAAACTATAGCACAAGCTCAAAACCAGGACAGGTGACCTTTCTATGGAGCGCTTTCTTATGTAAAAGTCTTCCAAACCTTAACATGGAGATATTTAGGAATCTGATCACTGTTGTCATTTTCATTATCACTTAATTTCCCAGAACAACAGATGACATGAGATGCCCCTGCCAGGGAAGAACATTCCAGAGTCCCTTCTGCAGACCAGCCCCCAAGACTCGTATAAAGGTCTTCCCACATCACAATTGCCTTATGTGTCCTCTTTATGAAAGACAGCTTGGCCTTTTGGAAACATTTTACTAAAAGACAAATTCTGAGGTTAGTGGATGGAGCAAACTTGGCAGAACTTAATGGAAATGACTATGTCCAAACCAAGAGAACAAGGTTTGGAGCCAGTCAGATTGGAGTTTGAATCCATATACTGTCATGCACCAAACTGACATTCTTCTAGTACTTTCTTAAAATGTTCAATAAAATTATAACTGATTTCTTAAAATTTAACTTTTTAATGTATACCTGTTTCACTGGAATTTATAAATTCCTGAATCATGATGCTTTGCATTTTTTTTGTATCTGCCACTATGGTTTGATAATTAGGTATGGAAATATTGAAAAGGTTGTTGAAACACAGGTAGGCTGGCTTCAAAACATGGAAATTCAATGACTATGCAAGGCATAATCTGCCAATTTGTAGTTATTAAAGAAATTAAACTCACTGGTAAGCAAAACCAGGTGCATCATCTTAGAAGAGGAACATGAATGTTAATTTGGAGTTTGGTAATCAGTGTAATATTGTCCATCTTGAAACTATTTACTGTAGGTATGAATGCTAAGAACTTACAGTATGAATACCTTAAAAAAATCTCAGACGCTCCTCACTTGGTGCGTTTCAGAGCCCTCTCAGATAAACATAGCTTTCACCGTTATCATGTGCTGGACGAAAGCGTCAAAACAACTAAACCAACCTTGAAAAAATATGCTGGGTTTTTTTTTAAAGGGAAAAAAATGACCTAGTTCCAGTGCTCCAAACAGAGACTGTTGAGTACAAACACTATAGGAATTTGCTGAATGGATGTGAGCCACACAAAAGTGAACCCTGAGTGTATGTATGTTGCTTTCTTTGTTCGTTTCATGTTGTATCCCAAGAATGCCCTTATGTTACACTGTCGTGTATGGAAATGACCGAGCCAGGCAGGAGGTGGGTGTGCACTGAATAAATAGGTTACGGAAATTATTATGAAGTTCAGCATTTCCATCAAAACCACACTATTAATGTTTGAGATTTGCAGTGACCTTCAGGCTCGCACACAGGGCTCTGGTGTTCAGGAAGCACACAGAAAACACCCGGGAGTCTAGACAGAAACCGGAGGTACAGCTCTTCAGTCACAGTTAATCACGTGTTGTGTAGAATTTCTTGACAACATTTACTGTAACCAGCGTCTGTGGCTACAGCTGCTGTTACCCCTGCACATCCCCCCTGTTCAGAGCATCTTCTCAATGGGGCTAGAGTTAGAGGTGTGTATCAGCAGCCCAGGGGTGCGTGCTGTTGTGTTTGTGCTGTTTTCTTTCATTGTTGATAATGACTTACTGTCTCAACTAGTGATGTAATTCCCAACACAGAAAATATCTATCATTTGTAGAAAGAAGTAATCATGACATTGAGGTCTCCCATTCCTATCCTTTCAATGCTGATGATCCCTAAGCAATTTCAAACGGGACCACTTTGCTGGTTATAAAAATAGTGATGCTGGGCATGGATTATGGTGCCTCCATGTGTGACTTGCTTCTTTATTTGTTTGTTTTATAAGGGGGAGGTAATCAGGTTTATTTATTTATTTACATTTGGAGGAGGTACTGGGGATTGAGCATGTGCTCTACCAGTTGAGCTATACCCTCCTCCTCATGTGTGACTCAAAAGTCCTTCCCACGTGTGTGTGTGGTGATCCTTCTAAGAGCTTCATGAAACAAGTTCCTTGCCCAAATAATTCAGCATTTGCCAAGTGACTTTTAGGATAACCTGAGTGATTTGCTTGTTTGAGGGTACGAAGGAGCTTTCATAGCCTGTCAGACCTGGATCTCGACATGCAAGGATTTTGTCCTTTCTGCTTAGTGGCACCACTGTGACTTTCAAGAAGAGAAACACTTTGACCTCAGTGTCTTAAAGGGGCATGGTCCTGCCACCAGGTTGGGCTAAGCAGTGGCTACTGCTCTCTGATGTCCCCTGAAAGCACTGCCGCAGCCGGCTGGTGGGCAGCCCGGCCTCTCGGGACAAGTTGCAGGGCGGCAGCTGGGCTGATGTGAAGATAAGGGCCCCGCTGTGCTCACCACTGCTGGGCTGCACTGCGCGAGAAGCAGAGCGTGGTTTCATTCCCTGTCCCTCTGCAAAGAATGCTTCTATCCCTGCAGAGGCGTCAGAGAATAACATAGAATGGACTCCAGTTTCCTTTAGACACAGACTGATTTGCTCCCATACAGCCCTTGAACTCTTGAAACAGAAACACGAAGAACTTGCTATTCCTTCGGTGTGGTCTGGCCACGTGGTGCCCCAGAAGCTATCTCCAACATCTCCAACAGGCTGAGGTGTCTGGTCTGGTGTTACTGTGGGTCTTGCATTTAGGGTGGCCATCAATTACATCTTGTCATCAGATTACATATCTATTTTGGAGACTGTTGGGTTCCAGGGTGCCTGACCCCTTGGCTCAGGGTTTTCCCTGGAACTACATGCAGAGAGTCCCAGTTAGTGCAGAACATAGCGGGTGCCTGCTCTGAAGGTGGGCTCTTTCTGGGACTCTACCTGTTCTGCTGAGTGAGTCCCATCTGGCTTTGATGCCAATTCAGCAGTGTTACATGGTTTGGGTGATAATATAGGCTTTACCAGGGAAGTGAAACACTAACAGACCAGGGGTCATGGAGAGAAAAGAGCCCTGATTTTCTCATCATCCCAGAGAGGTGTGCTCAGCTTGGCAGCCGTTTGGGGCTGACCGCTGCAGGTAGAAGTTGTCTGGGAGCTCAAAATGGGTCACTGTGCAGTATTTACACCATGGAAATCAGCAGACACCATAAATTTGAGCTTGATTTACTGCCAAAGCTGGAAACTTTCAGTTTAATGAATATAATTAATACAAGGGTGAGAAATTGTTTAATGGAAAATCATATATCAGATTTAGTGACAACATATTCATTGGGGAAATTGTTAGTGGATCAGGAAGCACCTCTTTTTATCAGTCATGGTTTAATCACAATTACAGGTTGGCAAAAATTACTGAAAGCATTCCATGAGAATGAATTGGCTAGAGATTGATAACCAAGGGTATTATTTGTAAATTGGATGTTACATATCCATTAGTAAAATCTACAATAAACATATATACACATGTTTTTCTCTTTGAAGAGCCGGTTTGCTGTTTACATTTGTTACATCACCACTGACTAGAAGCCTAAAAACCACAGAAGGTGGTACCAGCAGAAGCGATGCTGTTAAGTTGGTTTCCTCTGATTGGATGGAGGAGAGGAGACAGTCACAGGAAGACCCACCCACTCCCTGTTCCAGTCTCCACATCATCCCTCTTCCACTGCTTTCCAGAGCTTCCTCTGCCCATTGTGACAACAAGATGGGATTAAAACACTTTCTCTGCAATGTGAATGATGGTGAAAATCTTTTGAGGTCTTCATTTCTGTAAGGCAGCTCTTCTAGAAGTCTTTGCTGTAACACAGTACTCCCAGCTGGGTGGTTTTAGAGACAGAAATCGATTGTCTTACAGTTCTGGAGGCTAGAAGTCTGCCATCAAGGTGAGACAATAAACCCAGTTCCAAAATTGTTGGTTTCCTTTCTGTTTCTGCCTTGGACTAATGTGTGTTTTTTTCTTTTTAAAATAAATCTATTTTATTTTTTGGTGGGGAGCTAATTAGGTTTATTTATTTTAAAAATTAGGTTTATTTATTTATTTTAATGGAGGTCCTGGGGATTGAACCTAGGACCTCACGCATGCCAAGCCCGTGCTCTACCCTGGAGCTGTACCTTCCCTCTCCTCCCCACCCACCCGCGTGTTTCTTGAAAGTGGGACTGTGGCCTTTACTTTCCTCATTCCCAGCACGGGTAACTTAGTTTAAAAAAAACAGTTTCATTTAGTAAAAATTTTCCACCTTTTACCCTCTTCCCTTCCCCCACACCTCTGCCTCTCCTCAAAATTTTTCAAAGGATTTGTGTGTCTTCCCACTTACATCTTCTTAACCTGCTTTCTGCCTGTGGCCGCCTCTCCTTCCTGTACTGCCCTCAGCGTACAGTCTCCTTGCTGGGCCTGGCTATCAGGGTGGGCACTTAACCCAGCCCACGCCCCAGGCCTCTCTCCAACCCAGTCAGGCTGCTGGACTCATCTTTGTTTGTTTGTTTGTTTGTTTGTTTGGGGGAGGGGTAATTAGGTTTATTTATTCATTTATTTTAATAGAGGCACTGGGGCTTGAACCCAGGACCTCATGCAAGCTAGGCATGCACTCTACCACTGAACTATACCCTCCCCCTGGACTCATCTTTTAAGAATGCCATCTGATCGTTTTCTCCCTTGCTGAACACCTTTCAAAACCTATTCATTTCCTACAAGATAATACGCAGGTCCCTTGGAATGGAAGACTCTGCTGTCTATGACCTGGCCTCAGCTTCCCCAAACCTTATCTCCTGAACTTGCTTCTGTGAAATTTATACTGCAGGCCACAAGGTGGTGAGTCGTCCCACGTTACTGTACTGCATTAGGACGGCTTCAGAGTGTGCACTATGTTCTTCCTGGAATGACCTTCCCTCCCTCCTTCTGACAAACGCCATTTCATCCACTGAGACCCAGTATGAGTTTCCACTTCTATGAAGTCGCAGATGCATCTAAGCAGAGGTGACCGCGTCCTTCTTGGGAGACCAAATGAAATTAGAACTTTCTTCTGGGACAGCATTCATTGCATGGAATTGCAGGGATCTGTTGGCGTGTTTCTCTCAATAACTGGATTGAGTGGTGCGGCTCTATTCACTTTGACAAATTGATTGTTTTGTACGATTCTCAGGGCTATGGGTCTGGAATAAACACTGAATGAATGAATATGAACTTGCCAATTCATTAAAAAAACAGGACGGCTAACTTCACGATCTAGCTGCATCATAAACTCACGAGTTAACATTGAGTGAGGGACTATCTATCATGTGTTTACTTCTCCCACTTTACAGATGAGCAAACTGAGGCATAGATGGGTTAAATTGCTAAATAATACATCTTGAGGGCTTGTGATGTAGATATTGAACTCACATCTGTTTGACTCCAAGCCTGTGCTCTGAATCACTCCCTCACACACTGCAATATCTGAAGATAAAAACAGCATTGGGAGTAAAACTTTTCAGGGCTAAAAGCTATCACAACATAAGCATGTACTTCATTCATTATCCCTTAGGGCTTAATTTCTAATACTGACAAAATGCATTCCTTTCAAAAAAAGAAATACTTGTCTGGAAAAGCCAACTTTTAACAAAATCAACTGGGAAGTAAATGTGTTTCAGAAGCTGAATCAAAGTCACAAATGTGGTGCCTCAGGAAGCAGCACCCCCGACTCCAGTCATCAGCAGAGCTGACGGGGTCCCCATGAGGGCTGGGTTTGTCCTGCCTCAGTTGGCTGGGGTACAGGGTCTGTTAAGGTTTTGGTTTTCATTTTCTATCACTAGAGGAGTCAACAAAACTCTAAGAGCGACGGCAAGCCCGCTGTCATCACCGTCACGGCAGCTCCGATCTCCATAGCAGCTCTAGAAGGAGGGCAAGTCCCCATTCCACAGACTAGCAAACGGAGGCCCAGAAGACGTATGTGAAGCTGGGCTCCTGTCTTCCACTATTTTGGCATCAACTTTAACTCTGATCCGTATGGAAGCATTTTCTCTCAAGACAGGTTCCCAGAATTTTCACGAGAATTCGAGAGCCAAGGAGAAGAGGAGCTAGTTCCTCGGCTTTAGAAGGGAAACATGCCCGATTTATTTCTGGCTTGACATTCGATGGTTTGCTGTTTCCTTTGGACTGGCTTTGTTTGCCACTGGGCCCCCGGTTTTGGTCTGTGGATGTGCCTCAAGAGTGACCCAGAGGAAGGACATTTTGCTGTTGACATTTCCTGTCTCAATTTCCTTCCCTGCTTCCTTATGATTAATGGTCAACCCTCCTCCCACCTGCGTTTTTGCCTTCTAGCAAGAGATGTGCTATCCGACAGGAAGAGTTTTCCTGCAGCTTTGTAACTAAAAATAACAATAATAAAAGTCTTCAATTAATCTCTTGCCTCCCTCCCCAGCCTGCTTTGCCACGGTTCTCTGGCTTGTGCTCACGTGTCAAATCATGCAAGCGCCTGGCCGGTTGAAGAATCTCTTTAAACTGCCAAGGATGCTGAGGCTGGAAGACCCAGAGCTGGAGATCATCCCATTTACCAGGGTCAGCAGACAGGACCCTAGGCCTGTTCTACTTTTTTTTTTTTTTAAATTGAAGTCTAGTCAGTTTACAATGCTATGTCAATTTCTGATGTACAGCATAATGTTTTGGTCATACATATACATACATACATTCATTTTCACATTCTTTTTCATTATAAGTTACTTTAAGATATTGAATATAGTTCCCTGTGCTATAGAGAAAAAACTTATTATATATCTATTTTATACATAGTAGTTAGTATCTGCAAATCTCAAACTCCCAATTTATCCCTTTTCACCCCCTTTGCCCGCTGGTAGCCATAAGTTTGTTTTGTGTGTCTGTGAGTCTGTTTCTGTTTTTTAAATAAGTTCATTTGTGTCTTTCTTTTTTTAGATTCCACATATAAGTGATATCGTGTGGTATTTTTCTTTCTCTTTCTGGCTTACTGCTCTTAGAATGACATTCTCCAGACCCATCTGTGTTGCTGCAAGTGGCATTATTTTATTCTTTTTATGGCTGAGTAGTATTCCATTGTGTAAATATACCACAACTTCTTTATCCAGTCATCCATTGATGGACATTTAGGTTCAATGTCTTGGCTATTGTAAATGGTGCTGCTATGAACATTGGGGTACATGTATCTTTTCAAATTAGAGTTCTCTCTTGATATATGCCCAGCAGTGGGGTTGCTGGATGATATGGTGAGCCTATATTTCTACTTTTTGAGGACTCTCCATACTGTTTACTTTTTTAAACATCTTCTGTTTATTGAAGACATACTATGTGCCAGTCATGGTGCTAAGCACACTGTGTGCATCATGTCCCTTAATCCCCATAGATCAACGCAGTGAAGGAGATCATGTCACCTGCAATTTAAAGGTTATAAACTGAAACTCAAAGAGGTTCAGTAATCTGTCCAAAGTGCACAGCTACCAGAGACAGGATTTAAGCCTCTGGTTATCTGGGCTCATTTTTATGAGCCTCTGATTTGGTTTTTCATTTTACTGTTATTATTAAAATTGTAAACACTCTATTAACAATCATTGTTTGCCTTCAAAATGCACCAAGAAATCTGTCAGGCTTGGGAAGAAAAAGATAAGTAAGACATCCCTGCCTTCAAGGGGTCTTCAGTTAAATGGTACAAGCCTGCTGCCCTCACTTCTTATACTGAAGAATTAGGAGGGGGTGTTTGAAATGAAGCCATCTTTGCCCCCTCCTTGGTCTCTGCATGCCAAACTGCCCTTCTCTTTTTGATCCACCTGCAGATGTCATATATGTTTGGGTGGAGTATTTTTTTCCCCAAATATTAAAAAAAATATAGATCCCTGTGCTACTTTTGAGACCTATAATTCAGGTCTCAAACCAATGACTGCTTCATTTCTATTGGGTTTTGAAAAGCAGCAGGCCAGGTGCAGTGGACCATTTGTAGTTGACAGCATCTTCGTCAGACCTAAGGACAGAGCAGCGCCAGGCCACCCCTTCTGCGTGTCAGTAGGCGGCTGTCTGGCTTTGCATGCACCGGGCGGCTGGGCTCAAGCGGGATTCAGAAACTCGTGCACTGTGGGAATTCCCGTCACCAGCCTTTTCAGATCTTTCGGAACCTAAAAGCCATGATTTCTCCAGTAAATAATATCACCATAAATGTGGTGATAGCCGTTTTGAGAAAGTCCTGATTTGTGTTCACTGAGCTTTGGGAAGAAACTTACAGGCTCAGATCCATGGCCATCTGATGTGCAGCCCAGCTTCACCTGGTCTGCAGACATCAAGCCTTCTGGACATTCGAATCTGCCCCACCAGGTGCCCAAGTCAGGCCTCTGGCTCTTGCCTGAAGGGCAGCCTTTTCCTATTTCTTACTCATATCAGAGGATTCAAATAGCTCTGTCCTGCTCCAGTAGTTTTCAATCTTCCTAAGATAGCATCAGTTGTGATTAAATGGTCCCAGGACTGATACAACTGCCTCAGTTGAGATGCCAGTAACATGCTGTCTGTGATAAAGATGGTTGACAAGTTTACCTATGAATTATCTACGAAAAATTTGTTTGCTAAGAAAACAACCCCTAAAAATGACATTATGAAAATCCTGTTGAATTAAGGGGAACTAAAAATCATATATGCAGTTACAGACTGTATGAATTGCCCCATGGTGTAAATCCAATGGAATGTCCTAGAACATTCCATTAACCATGTCAGGTTCTGCATGATGTCTTTGGAAAGTCCAAGGTAGTGGTAATCTCAAGTTGCTCTACTTACTAGAGAGAATAAGGTAGCCTTAAAAAAGGTGGGGAGGGTTTGGGGATAGCCCAATGGTAGAGCGCAAAGGTAGCAAGCATGAGGTCCTGGGTTCAATCCTCAGTACCTCCATTAAAAAAAAAAAGGATAAGGTAGACTTTATTCTGATATTTAAGACTTTTAACTTGCAGTATCCCAATTACTTTAAATTAGCAGATTAACTAAATGAGTTGTACTCCATTTGGAGACCTAACTAATTTGATTAGTTTGACTAAATGAATGTTACCTTATCTTTGAGTTTCATATAGAAGTAAGGAATTAATATAATTATCTAATGACTGTCCTCAACACCTGATGTTGGGTCCGTTTCTTCTTCCCTTTCAGGAAGCCACTAATTGGTGAGTGTCAAATAAGACTCTTTAGGAAGCCCCAGAGCTCTTTAAACAAGCCACTGGAAGCCACTCTTCACTTCTTTGCCATCAGAGAGGAATGTCTACATCCTGCGATTAAACTTGATCTAGAAGGAGTCTAGATTGACTGGTGGACAAGAAGAGTTCCAGGAGGGCATCTGCCCAGAAGTCCCTCCACCGTGATGCCAGGCATTTGAAAGCCAGCCTTGGGAGATGGCCTGGACACACTCTCAGTCTTTACAGGTTCATTCATATCACGAAAATATTTCTGTGGACCATAAATTCAAGCCTTAGGGCAGTTACCACTCACTTTCCAAAGAAGAAAGCCACCCAGGGGCTCCATCAAGATTGTGCCCTGCAGACACTTTCAGAGACGAGGAGAGCCAGAGGGGGCGAAAGGGAAGACAGAGGAGATGTTGAAAATCCAAGTCCTTCTATGGCGCCCAAGGCTCCTGAGACCTGGCCCTGCCCACCTCTCCACCCTCACCTCCCATTCTCCTGAATGCATCATCTGTCCTGCCTTAGGGCCTCACAGTAGCTACTCCTAGAATCTTCTTCCCCAAGACCTTCTCATTGCTGGTTTATCTTGTCATGAGTGTCACTGCCTCTGAAAGTCCTTCCTTGATCCTTGGCCTCTTGGAAATTTCCTAGCATTGAGTAGGCACTCAGTAAATGTTTATTTATTGAATAAATAAATGAACAAAAAGAATAAAATGTAGACTTAGTTACTTCAAGACGTGGGCTTGCCTGTTGGAATCAGGCACAGGAGACTGTCAAGCCGAGTGAGCCTGCCACAGTTTCACGTGTCCTGGCAGAAGACACGAGACTCCCAGGTCTGAGATAAAGGACAGTGTGTGATTCACAGTAACAGCAGTAGCCAGAGCGTCAACATTTGCAGTTGTTTCCCGAGTCAGTTTCTACAGGGGAATATAAAGAGGGCAGGGTAGCATCTGCACATGCAGCGGGGTGCATTACAGGAGAGGAACCCTGAATTTAGGGAACCCAAATCTCTTGTAATGGGCTGTAAGCCAGCCTGACCACGGCCAGGGGGATGCACTAACTTTATTATACTGGACAGTGAATGCACCTGCCCTTCACTCCAGAGGGAGACACTGTTTCTATATTCAACATATTCTCCCAAGGATGTTTGATTGTCTATAGACTTCTCTGAAAAGACAGCCCAGAACAAAGGCAGCCAGTGCCTCTGCTGACGAGATGTTCAGAAATGTGGGAGACACCTGGGGAAAACCTTATAAAGCTCAGCTTCTGGGTCTATCTTTCATTCGTAATTCCTTTATCTCACCTCTCCCTTCCAAACCAAGAATAGCTCAAATAAGATTTGTTTAATGGAGCACTTACTTCATCCTATCTCATACACACTCCTTCCTTTAGAGAAACAGCCTATTAATAAGTCAGTCCACTCTTACTGAGGAATGGCTGTGTGGTCAGCCCTGTTTCTGAAACTATTTGAGCTTTTATTCTCAAACTGGGGTCCACATCTGTCAGTGGGTTTCTGGTGGAGTACCAAATGGCAAACAAAGCATGGAATAAAAATAGGATACTTCTGTGGATTATAATTTTTAATAGAAAAAAATAAAGGCCTGCTAGCTTTCCATTAAAATAAACATAGAGAAGTTTATACAGTGGGTTCAACATTCTCAAGGGTCATAAAGATAAAGAAAAGATTTCCTTGGGCAGCACTGCTCTTTCCCCCTGTCCCAGAGCACAGATGACCTTTTATTCTGCCACTTCAGTGGAAAATTTTAAAAGCCATTTTATAGAACAGCATATCGTAAACCACGGACCAGGATCCTTTAATGGATTGTGAAATCAATCAGGTGGGTCTTGACTAACAATTAATAATAATAAACAGAATGGACAATATCAGAGGGCATCATAAATGTATGTGCTGTTTTATTAAACATTTATACCAGGGCTGTGTGTGAGTGTGTGTAGATGAATTGAATTGCATCGTTAAAATGTATTTCTCACTATGGGTTTCAGTTACAAAAGTTTAAAAGCCACTACTGTCAAAGCTATTATAAAGCATGGATTTTTTTTAAATCCATAAACATCTTAAAATCTACTAGGAGATGAGACACATGAACAAAATTAGTGCCAAGTGATGATGGAGATTTGAGAAGCGGGCTCTCAAATTTGCAGATGACAAAGCTGAAAAGAATAGCAAATATGTTGGCTGATAGAATAAGCATTTCAAATAATCTTGAAGGATTAAATAAAATTAGAGAGCTGTGGATGGAAATGTCAGTCATCAATATGAATGAAGTCTGGAGTTCATATCTGAAAAGAGAATTCCATCAGATTAGGAGAACTGCTCTTTCCAGAGGAAGGGAGATTTTGGCTCGTCTATACTCACTGAATAGTGAGTCACATCGGCTGGTGTCTCTTCAGTTTGGGATGGGGCTTCATTTGGAGGAAGGCATTTATAAACCTGGTAGAGCATCTGGAAGAAGATGGAGCTGCAATGGGGCCTCTGACTTGGACGAGAGGACACTTAGGATATAAAGAAGTAACATTTATCGCTCATACATGCTACTTCTTTGGAAGGTATCAGCTGGAAGGAGTGGAGTGGAGGCTCCGTGTGGTTTCAGACAGCTGCCTTAGCTGCTAACAGCTGCCTTTCATTGAGTGCCTACAGGGCACCAGACATTGTAATAGACACATTACAACATCTCTTTCAACAGTGTAACAACCAACCCCATTTATCAAGCCCTGACTATGTGTCAGACACAATACAAAGCCTTTTACTTGGACTATTTTAATCCTCCCAATTATCTTTTGAGGAAGGTACTAATTTTATTCCCGTTTGCAAATGAGGGAAGTGGGTCTCAGAAAAGGAGTCACTTGCCTGGTATCACACAGTTATTAAGTGAGGGGAGGAACCCTTTCAGCATTAAAACTGCCTCAGGATGGTGTGGGTTATTGCTTGAAGAAATGAGGTCACTGCCCTGGGAACTAATCAAGGAGGAATGCCTCCTACTGATCAGGGATCTTTCATTGGAAGTGGAAGTTCAGAGGTAGGAAGTGACTTCAGGCAGTTGTTCAAAGGGAATGTTTGGGAAGAGATGGGATTTCTCCTGGTCCTTGAAGGGAGAGGAGGAAGGTGATGGAGAAGAGCAGGGGTGGACCTTTGAAGAAGGAAACTTCACAGGAACAAAGCAGGTCTGTGCAACATGAATTGTACCCAGGGGAGAATCAGGAGCCTGGTCTGGCTCCCTCCACCAACCCCTTCTTTGTCTAGTTTTGCTTTGCATTGTGCCCTTGCCGTCAGCAGTGCCCCCTGCTGCTTGAGTTGTGCAGTGGCTGCCTCGTAGAAAACACCTGACAGGATTTCCTAAGTCTCGCTCCTCATAGCTGACTTCCCAAATACCACCAGCACAGCTGACATGCCAGAGCTGACTCATTGCTCATGATCAACACCTGGATGGAGCTTTGCCAGCGTCTCAGAGTGAGAGGGCAAGGTCAGAATTTATCAGCAATCGGAAGTTGGGTTAAGGCAGGTCTTTCCACGCGCATGTGTGTGGAGGGGTGGGAATAACAAGAACCAGGTAAGGATCATGGCACAGGGGTCCTGGATTGTTGGAAACTGTGAGACAAGGATTTTTGAGGTAAGGGATTTAAACAGGCTGATTTTTTTTAGGCAAGGGACTCAAATAAACTAATAATTCAAATAAGGGTGCAAACAGTCAGTGCTTTTTTATGGAAGAGTTAATGGGTCTTTTGAGAAGTTCCTGTAATGGACAGTCAAGTCATCTGCCTGGGCAAGAGTGTTCTAGAATAGTCATGTTAATATACACTAAGCTGTGTGTGTGCGTGCGTGTGCATGAGGTAGGTAAGTAAGGGTAGGCTTTGATCTCCAAGCTGGCTGTGGGAGTAGATGACTTTGTTTCTCTTTTGGAAATGGATATGGTTACATTTTATTTTTAAATTTTTTTTCTGATTATAAAAATGTAACTCCAAACATAGATTTTTAAGAAATGAAAAAAAATTAAAATTACCCAGAATTCTGTCTTCCAGAGTTTGTATTTTGGATATCTTTGTCCACTTTTGTATTCTCCAACATTATAAGGATTTTCTTATGTCATTAAATGTTACTTAAAAACAGAATTTTCATGGGTATATAATATTCTGCTTTATGAATGTGACATGATATTTTTACACACGTTCCTATGATTGAATATTTAAGTAATTATTTTAGAAAACGTTGCAAAGTACATCTTTGTACTTTTTAATGATAGATCCTTAGATGTTGGATTTTTCTGTTAGAGAGCATGAAAAAAGTTGATTCTTTACTACCAAATTTATCATGAGGATCATCATAATTTGTATTACTTCCAAGAGACTAGGAACAATCTTATCTCACTGCAATCTTTCCCATTATTAACCATTTAAAATCTTTTGGTCAATTTGATCAGAGGTTGCACCTAGGAACTTGCCAATATCTGTTTTTGACTCACAAAAAGAGCAATTTTATATAGTTCAACCTAAAATATTAATAGTAAAGATTTACTAAGTCCGATGGTCTTGTTGGGTGTGGGTGAGGAGCCGTGTGTCCCCAGCAAGTGTTGGAGACAGGCTGTACTTTACTCCCTTGGTTTATCGCCCCAGGCATCCGATTGGCTTCTAAGCTTTCTCCAGGTGTGGTTGACATCTCTGCAATTTGGATATTATTTAGAATTTATGCCTCCGAGATAACATTTTCAGGAAGCTAGAAGCAAACCATTTCACAATTCTATTCAGGGAAGAGAGGTTAACCCTTGGGTATCAGTGCCCCTTTCTAGGTAAGAGACAAGGGCTGGAGCATCCTGGGATTTACCGTTATCGATAAATGGAGAGGGAAATCGGTTACCAAGCAGAGCTTCACTTTTTCGAGATTGCTTCTTAATTCACTGAGACTTGGTTACAGGCTAACTTTGAAGACCCAGGGGACATATTTTCCCTTGTAGAGCCTGAGGTTCTGCTGGTCCTCAGGAATGAGTTTGGAAGGCAGTGAAGGAGAGAGCGGTCGATGTTTCTCCCAGTCTGATTTGGTTTCTCTCAGATGACTTTTCTTGCTGCCAAGTCCTCTCCCAGCTCTCGTCAGCTCTCGGTGCCCTCGGGCACTTTTGGCTCCTTACTAGGCTTATGCTTTAAGAACAAAGCACAATTTTGCAATTTCATACTGATTTTCTGAAGCCAAGGTGGGGCTTAGTAATAACTTCTATCCCGGTGCATCCGGGCTGCTCTAACAAAGCACCACAGACTGGCTTATAAACAGCAGAAATTTATAGCTCAAGGTCCTGGAGGCTGGAAGCCCAAGGTCAGGGTGCCAGCATGGTCTGGTGAGGGTCCTCTCCCCATTTATGACGGCTCCATGCTCATGACCTAATCACCCCCACCTCCCAGAACCATCGCCTTTGGGGTTAGGTTTCAACATATGAATTTGGGGGTGGTGGGGGACACATTCAGAGCATAGCCGCTTCCAACAGTTAAAGGTTTGGTTCTCTGTCTGCGAGGTGGACTGTGCTTCTGGCAACCACGGACTGATGTCTGGTTTGAGCTTTTTCTTTTAACCTGAGCACATTTGGGGCCTGCAGCTTAACGATGGCCGGTACAACTGACAATAGATATGTGGTCTTTGGACGATTGGAGGAGGAAGGGAAAGCCGTGTGCCCTTCTCAGAGGAGCACGGGCTGACCCAAGGGCAGCCCCCGGGTGTTGACTCACTGTCCTGTGAGCCTGGACTGCTGTGTCAGCAGCACGTGCTAAGTCACGGTCACGTCCCAGCTGCCAGAGGCTTCTGCTGACCCCATCTGCCTCAGCCTATTTTAGGACTTACTCCTCCTGTCAGGAGTTCCTCCTACTCAAACAAACACTTTCCCCCCACCTTCCTCTCCCTGTTTAAGTCATCGGCTGCCACGCCACGAAGCCCTGACCTGGCAAGCTTGAGAGGAGTTTATTCCTGTTTCCCTTCACTTCCTTTTAAGGGCTCTGTCTAGGCCAAGAGAGGAACTTTCTTCTACCTTTGGGTCTCATCAACCCTCTGGTGGATTTTGCTGCCTCCCTGGCACCCTAACCAGGAGGCAAGGCACAAGACCCTTCCTCAGGGGCCCGTTGAGTATCCCTTCCTGTTACTGATGGACTCACTCAACACAGAGATGCTGACACAGGCACCTGCCAACTGTCTCTTTCTTTTATGTTCAAGTCCTGGAAATCTTTCTTGTCTGGAGAGGAGAAAACGTACTCTGTTACCTCCAGCAGGCATTTTATCCAAGCTTTTTGAAAAAACATTTCTTGAATATCTTCTTTTAAAAATTGAAGTATAGTCAGTCTACACTGTTGTTTCAATTTCTGGGGTACAGCATAGGGATTCAGTCATACGTATGCAGACATATATTCATTTTCATATTCTTCTTCATTGTAGGTTACTACATACTGACTATAGTTCCCTAGGCTACACAGTAGAAACTCGTTGTGTGTCCAAGCTTTTCTCTTTCTTTAAGGGCAGCTGCCTTTGGACCACAAAAGATGAAGGATTCTTTGTTATCCTTTTCACAAAGTCACACCTCCCCTCTGAGGCAATGAGCACAAAATGGCTTAATTGGGGTGTAGGTGGGAGGGACTGGGGTAAACCCCAGGGGGAGCAGAAGTGCTGGGGAAAATGTGGGCTCAGGTTTGAGAAGCATCGTCCCGTCCCAGCTCCACCAGGCTTCACTCTCCCCAGCGATTCAGGAAAGCCCCTCACTTTGTCCTTCACCCTCCTTGTGTTCTAATCTCTAGCCTTTGTTCTTTCTGTGATTATTCTGATTCTCTGTGTGATTAGTGCCTTGTATGCAATTGTTTCTCTCGATTTTGCCTTTTTGATTAGATAGTGAACTCATGAGTAATTTCCTACAGAGCCTGTCTGTGTTCTCAGGTGGTGAATATTGCAAAAAATGTTGACTGAATCACAGAGGTGCAGACACTTACACTGTTGTCTGTCTTAATTTTCTTCTTTGATTTCATTAATGAAAAGACCTCATCAATATCCTTGCAATCACATGAAGTCCTTGTTGTCACATGAAACTATTTCTATGTAAATAATTATCTCAAATGATTTGAATGGCATCTGACAAAAAAAAATCCATGGAAGAAATATAATCCTGTTAAATGATGAACTTTGAGCAACTACGTATATAAAAATCAGATAGCCTGTTCTGAAATACATGAACACAAAGGTCTCTTGTCCTGAGCTGTGTGGAGTTCATCCTCCAAGGAGCCCACCTGGGTTACACAGGAAGCACTGTGGGACCCAGTGAGGGTGGAGGAAGGGAAGTCAGCCAAGACTGATGAGCACAAAGCTTGCTGGATGCAGTTTGGGCAAAATTGAATTTCTGGTTTTTGGTCCAACACATAAGGAACTTTGGAACAAGAAAAAAGTGGAACAAACCAAAAATCAACACCTCTTCCTTATATCCATGAGAGAAATGAGTTTCCAGAGCAAACCACTGTCCCCAGAACTGAAGAGACAGCAGATAGAATCACAACTGTAATTCCAGATCAGATCAGAGGCCCAGGAGCAGAAAACTCTGTAGGAATCAGTTTCTGAGCAGGAAATCCTAAACTTTTATTAATGAATTTCTGAAGGCTCAGGGTGGACAAGTTGAGGATTAAAAACTCCAGGGAGCTAAGTCTTGGAGGTGGTGGTGGGGGGGTCCCACATAATCATGAGTTTACCTCCAGCAGCCCTACAACATTCTGGCTGTGAAGACAGAGAGACAAGCCCCCTGTGCTGCTGGCTGGGGGAGGGGCAAGAGGCCATGTCGAAATACACCCAGAAAATTCTGTTCTTAGTCAACAAGGCTTTTTCCCAAGAGAAACTATTTTAATAGCACCTAACCTACTGGGGTTTTACAGAAGACTAACCTAACCCACATGGAGAAGGGAAATAACCAACTCCTGCCCCCCTAGCCTTTCTGTCTCACCTAAAGGACACGGAAAACCAACCAAACCAAACCAAACCAAACTGAGAAGCCCTGTGACGGTGACAGGCCAGGGGCGCAGGCTCACCAAGAAGACCTAGACTTCATCCCAGAACTACAGAGCGCATCGCTCCCTCCCTGCACTTCCCGCCGCATCGGTAGGGCGCCTGCGTAATAGTAGGGGGTCACAATGGAGAGAACGGCGAGTCTCAGACGTTATTTAAGGAGAGTCTGGGCAAAACCAATGTGGGTGCATCGGCTGGAACCAGGAAGGCAGCTGAGTGGTCGGGACACAAAGGATGAGGTAAATAAGATGATGAATTTGGGGTGTGCCCAGCGGTCATGTGCCAAGGTCTGGGCTGAGCAATAGCAAATATAGTCTCTGTCATTAGGCAGAGTGGTCAAATAGTCACACATACTCGTGTAAACTCGTGTAAAATTGTACCTATGACCAGGGGTCTAGGGGAGAGTTAGGTCCTGCTATGAGAACCTATAATTGGAGGGTTGGGTCTGGTCATGGAGACAGAGAAGCTGTTCTTCAGGAGATGCCTGAGGAAGATCTAAAAGTTGAGTGAATCCTAAGTGAGGTTGTTTACTAGGAAGAGGGAACAGCATGCGCAAAGACTCTTGATGGAGACTACGTGGTGAGTGCAAGCAACTGCAAAAGCCAGGAACCCAGCAAGCTTGAGTATGTGGGAGAGACTGTCAAGAGTCAGGATGGAGTTCATTGGAGGATTGGAGGAAACTGCTGGCTAGTACTTTCCAACCACGCACTGTGTGTGGTGCTGACGTTTTCTTTACACTTCTGTGCAGTTTTATAAAAAGGTAGCTCTCACATGCAGATGACATCCAGCCTCAGAATAGTGTGAGCACAAAGCAGATGATGGCACGCATGTGGACCGGTGTGCCAGCTGCATCAATCATTACACCGTCCATCAGGAAATTGAATCTGGGGTCCAGGAGCTTGACGCAAAGGTTGAAAAAAGTTAAGGCAGGAGCTTGGTCTGAATGAGAAGAGACATGGCCAGAAAGCTGGCCGACTTTAGTCCAGGCCTGGTCTCTTACCGTGGACTTAAAGCCCATTGGCCCATCTCCAGATCAGTCTCCTGATGTCCCAAACGGGGCCAACATTTCCTGATCTTGCCAGCTCTTGGGTGTGGTGGAAAATACCAGTTACTGTGTGGGAAGATGGGATAAACACGTAAGAGGTCGTCAGTTCACTCATCCATGGTACCCCTTTCACTGGACACGTGCCTGCTGAGTGTTACGCACGGTGCGCACCAGGGACACAGTGACTAGCATGCCGGGCACGGTCCCGGCACTTGGAGAGCTTGCCTCTCCTACCTGGCAACGTCACTTAGCATGGCAGCAATCGCTCTGTAAAATCGAGTGCGGGGACTAAACATGGTGAAACTGAGTTCTTCTTCTTCTGTGGATTGCAGAATTCAGTGATAAGAAATTTAATAAACTATGGCCGGGGTCCAGGATATAGGAGTAAAGGAGAGTGGGTGGAGGTAACAAACTTACAAGTAAATTTAACAAGTAAACTTCTTTTCAGAAGAGCTGAGTTTTGGAAAGAAGGGAAAGGGAGTGATTATAAAATGATGTAATTTATACATTTTTTATTTGTATAAAGTATTTTATGTACAGGCACTTTGGCGATAACTCCATCTATGTGTTCCTGAAAACCTTCTCTTAAAACTTGTGGATTGAAAATAACAGGAGAAGTTCATCAGTGAACTCAGTTTTTGCTTCTCCATTCTTAGGCCACTGAATAAAGCTTGTGCTGTGTCAAAAAAATAAATAAATAAACCCAGAATTTATGGGGAAAATGCGATTGGACAGATCCCTCAAAATCCACAGTGTTTTGTAACCAGAGATGGATGAAAGTGATAATAATGCAATAAAACGCTGGCCTGGTGAAACTTGCATGTTGGTCTGTGGACCCAGTGTTGATTCTTTGCAGTTTAAAACCCTGGGACTCATGCGTGGTTCATCTCTAATAGTGATCAGTTTCATCAACATTAAACATGTAATCCAGGATTTTTCTTAACAGGGAAAATGTCTTTGCAGTTTTTCTTTATCTGTAATTGTAGCTTCCCCAAATAGGCTTAAAATAAATGCTGTGGTTTCTGAAGTCATTAAACCAGCCACTGATTGCATTAAAGTCACATTTTTGTCTTAAGATCTTTGCATATTTCTAAGACCGCTTCCTTAATGCTAGGAAAGGTTGTTCTTATTCCAGTGGGGGGGGGGGGGGGAATATACTCAGAAAAATGACAGAAGAAGCAACCCAACTCCTTGATCATACAAATATCATTCTCCTATTTCTCAGATTTATTCTCAGATACGAGCTAATCTGTGTTAAAGAACAGGCGTTCTAACGGAATAGATTCTAAGTCATTTTATAAAACAAAGGCGTTGGAAACTTGTTCATCTACACAAGTGGTGTTGTCTTCATAGTAGGAAACTGGGCAGACAATATGCTTTACGGCAAAATGCTCAAAACTTTAAAAATCCTTCATTTCAAAATGCTTTCAGAGACTGCTATGGATGGAATTGTGTTCCTCCAAAATTTGTATGTGGAAGTCCTAACCTCTGATGTGACTGTATTTAAAGACAGGGCCTTTAGGAGGTAATTGAGGTAAAGCGAGGTTATGGGGTCGGGTGGAGCCCTGATCTGATAGGATTACTGTCCTTTCAGAAGAGACACCAGAGACTTCTCTCTTCCTCCACCATGTAGGACACAGAATGAAGGCAACCGTCTGCAAGCCAGGAAGAAACTGACCAGGCTGACACCCTGATCTTGGAATTCCAGTCTCCAGAAACTGTGAGAAAATACATTTCTACTATTTAAGACATCGAATCTATGATATTCTGCTATGGCAGACTGATTGACTAACAGAGAACACTTAATACAGTCTTTTAAATAGCCTCAGGATAGCAAATCTTTGTTGTAAGAAGACACACTTGACTTTTAGGATCAGCCAAACGTTGTTTGAAGCCAAGCCTATTGAATAAGAATGGGTGAGCAAACAGAATAAGAACATTTTCTAAGATAAGGAAGAAAGTAAAAGGTAGTTATAAGGTAAAAACATTGCTTTTGATTTGTGGCCATCGAATGGGTAATTACAACAGTGAGCAAAGTGCATCATTGCAATAATTGTGCAATTCCCAGGGAGTTATTTGGAAGGATAACAACCATTTTATGAAATTATTTTTCCCTCAATTGTAAAAGGACAAAGACATTTTTATATTTAATGTAGAGAATTCCAAAATTTTATAAAATCATAAATAAATAGAAAAGTAGAAATTTGCTGTTGTACCATCCCCAGAGATGGACACTGTGAAACGTGTCAACTTTATTCCAGATTCCAGAATCTCCAGCCCACAGATATCTACACATGCATATGGACAAGTTTATGTATTTGGGGTCACATTGAATATGTTGTTATATGTCTGTCTTATTTCCATTTAACATTCTGTTATGAGCATTTCACAAGTAATTCAACAGTCTTGAAAAACATGACTAAAAGTGGTTGTATAATATTCTGCCATATAAATACTCCAGGCACCTCTTAAAACTATCTATTGTAGGGCATTAAAAACTTTTCAGTTTATTTTAGGGTTAAATCTTACAAATAACAAGATTTTAATGTACAAGTTGTTCCATAAATTTGTCCAAGTAGATTTGAAACTTAAACACGGTTTTGAATTTGACTTCACGTACAGAAAGCTAAGTGTGCCAATTCCTCTCGGTGGGCAAAAATGTTAAAGAAATAAGAATGTACTAGGGACTGAGTCAAGAGTTTTAAAATAATCACCAGAGCGGCCATATTTTCTGTGGAATTAGATCACCACGGGGAACTCTTAATCCTCTCATTTGCCCAAATATTCCCAATGTACCATAAATTGAATCACAGTGGTCTCCTGTTTCAGGTCAATGTTTCCAACTTTTTGTAGGAAACCACTTAATGCAAAAGCCACAGTCCTATAAAACCTAATTATGAAACTTTCCTCTTTTTTAAATCAGGTAATCATAAAGCTCTCATATTTATACTTCAGCAAAAAGAGAACATCCTTGTTTTCCTAACTGCTAACACAACGTCAATCATGCAGCCCATCAATCAAGGAGTCATTTCAACTTCCAAGTCTTATTATTCAAGAAACACACTTCATAAGACTGTAGCTGCCATGGATAGTGGTTCTTCTGATGGATGTGGGCACAGTAAGTTGAAAACCTTATGGAAAGGATTCACCATTTTAGATGCCATTAAGAACATTCACAATCAGGGGAAGAGGTCAAGTTATCAGCATTAACAGGAGTTTGGAAGAAATGGATTCCAACCCTCATGGATGACTTTGGGAGGCTTAAGACTTCAGTGGAGGAAGTAACTGATGATATAGTGGAAATAGCAAGTGAACTAGGACTGGAAGTGGATCCTGAAAGTGTGACTGGATGGCTGCATTCTCAGGATCAAACTTTCATGGATGAGGAGTTACTTCTTTTGGATGAGCAAACGAACTGGTTTCTTGAGATGGAAACTACTCCTGGTGAAGATGCTATGAAAATTGTTGAAATGACAAGAAAGGATTTAGAATATTACATAAACTTGGTTGATAAAGCAATGGCAGAGTTTGAGAGGATTTTTAATTTTGAAAGAAGTTCTACTATGGACAAAAGGCGATCAAACAGCATTGCATGCTACAGAGAAATCGTTTGTGAGAAGAAGAGTCAATCAATGTGGCAAACTTCATTATTGTCTTATTTTAAGGAATTACCACACCCACCCCAACCTTCAGCAACCACCACCCTGATCAATCAGCAGCCCGTAACACTGAAGCAAGACCCTCCACCAGCAAAAAGATATGACTCACTGAAGGCTCAGATGTTGGTTAATATTGTTCAGCGATAAAGCATTTTTTAATTAAGGTACATACTTCAAGACATAATGCTATTGCACACTTAACAGACTACAGTGTAGTGTAAACATGACTTTTATATGTATTGGGAAACCAAAAAATTCAAGTAACTCCCTTTACTGCAATATTCACTTTATTGCAGTGGTCTGGAACTAAACCTGTAATATCCAGGCATTCCTGTATTTATATTGTTTTTCTCATCCTATGCAATTTCCTGCTTCTCTACTTTGGCAGATCTAGAAGAGAAGGATGCAAAAAATAGAGGAGAATTTCTAGAACCACATCCTACTCTCAGGCCAACTTTTACATTGCTGGGTTGAAATGACCCCAGGTGTGGGGACCGCAGGCCAGAGAGCTGGTGCTTCTGCCTGGGTTGTCCATGGAGACTGTGACCACCATCCTCAGCAGTGGAAAGCCCTTGCTGGAGGTCATAACAGCCTAGCAGACACTCTGGTCAAGAAGTGAGGTTACCACAGGCCCACCACTTCCTTTTTTTCCATTTCCTGTCCCAGTTCTTTGGGAAGTAGATCAGATGTGGTTTCTGTTGGCTGTGTATAGACCCTACTGAGAGACTGATAAAACCTACCCTGAAGAACAAGAACCAGAGATATAGGGCACTACCGCCCTGTTACCTCTTAGTTTTGCCCTCACTTTCTCACCCTTAGCATAAGGGCTCATCCGATCTCCCCAGGATTATTTTAATATTCTCCTCATTCGCTTCCTGACTCCAGTTTCGACCATAGCTATCAGATCTGTCTTTCAAAACCTTAAAAAAAATTTAGTTCTTTACTGCCTGCAGGATTGAAATTTAAATCTCTTAGCTTGACATTCAAGGCTATTTGAGATCTGCTCCCTCTTGCTCTAGCCTCTTCTCTGACCCCATGTCCACCAGACTCCACACTCCAGCAGTAACAAAATAATGATAGTTATCTGAATTTATCTTGTTGTTTAAGGTTCTGTAAGTATGACTTTGGGCGTGTTTCCTTAGCTTCCCTGTGTTTTGGCTCATTTAGACACAAGGACTAGGGTAAAATCTGCCTTATAGTATTGTTCTGAGGATTAAATGAGATAATATGCAGAAAAGGCTTGGAGTAGAGCCTGGCACATAGCGAAATGCTCAACAGATTCTATTATTGTTACTCCCTCTTCCTGGACTTCAGCCTTTCTTTATGATCCGTCTGATGCCCACTTACCCTTTAAGATGCAGGACAAGTGTCTCTTCCTCTGGTCAGTGTCTATCATTGTTTCTGTTGTCCTCCATCCTTAGTACCCACCACTCACATCATCAGTTACACCCCTGCAGTTATTTGCTCATATATTTGTCTCTGTCATCAGACTAAGCTTGTTGAGGACAAGGACCATGTCTTAGTTATCTCGGTAGCCCTCACTTAGCACAGACCCTGGCACACAGTTGCCTGCACTTGATTTCCATCGAATGGATTAGGATGAGGGTTCCCCAGTTGCTTAATCCCTTCCCAGCCTGGCACCCGTGTGCAAGGGTCAGTGCTAGGGTCAGCTGGATTTCAGGAACATGGCCACGTGAGGAAGACGTCCTGAATGTCTGCAGCTGACCGCCCCATTCCCAGAAAGCGCCTCTCAGCAAATCTCTGTGTTGGATTCAGCAGAAGAGCCACACCGCAGAGTGCAAGGGAAAGCAGATTCTAAGTCTGCACCGTTCACCTGACAGACGCCTGATTTACTGTGTCTTCTGCACATTCAAGTTGATCCTGCACCAGCAAGAATGCTTTCACTGAGCTTTGAAGGAAAGCTGTACAACAGACCCGGGTGCTGGGGTGGGGACGAACGTTTACTTCCTTTTCAAATTTGGTAGTTTCTTCCAAAGTTGTCCATGCAGCAGTACCTGCCCTTCATAAATCCAAGCAGCTCTTGTCAAAAATCTGACATAATTCCAAAGTGGCCATAAAGGTGATTAGAATATAGTACAATACCTTGCCACAGAAAAACCTACTTAAAACCAATTCAAAGCTGATTTTGAAAAATTGCAAGAAGGGAAAATATGTAAGTGAGAAAAACGGCTGTAAGAAAAAAAAGTGTGAGAGACGATCACTGTGAGAGAACTGTAATCAGATTCCTCAGCTCTGTTGGAAGGATGATATTGGCACTTGAAAGTTTTAAAAAAATGTTACGGAGTTCTGAGCCTTATGAACAAGGTGCCAAGTAGATGATAAAGATTATTACGGGGTCAAAAGATAAAATAGCCAATATTAAGACCCTTTAAGAAAAAATTCACTACCTCCACAGTACTATTAAGTTATTAAAATGGTATTAATAACCTTGGAAATACTGAAGAAATAACATTAAGCTCCCTGCTGCCCCCAGAAAGCAATTAAAAAATTGTAAATACAGAATGATCTCAAGTATGGAAAATGCAGGGTAAGAAATGGAGAGAATCTGTCATACCATCATGGTTGTGGCCTCTTCGTAGGCAGTGGAATAATAAGGCCCTCTTCCTATTCATGGCTTCTATCAGCTTATCAACTTAAATTAAAACATTTGTTTACTCTTTATTTTGGCAAAATAATCTCTGATTCACATTTAGATTTGCAGACTTGCCAGTGAGCTGTTGGCTCTTCTGGAATATTCCTTCTGTGAGGGGCAGCAGAGACCCTGGGAGGATAGACTCTTAGAAACACAGTATCAGGTGGTCCAGCTCTGCTGGAGGAATGTGTTTGCAGCATTTCAGATAAGTGCTTGTTGGGACTCGGGAGCAGATATAGGAAAGCTTTAGCTTCCTATTCACGTGCACACCTATTTCAGCTCCATCCCAACCTCCCACAGCCGCTGTGAGAGTCTTAAAGTTCAGGTCAGCCAGTGACAACAAAGGGGAGAAGGTGGGCATGCTGTTGCTGGAGAGGAGGGAGTTCAAAAAGGACAGGAGTGCAGGGCAAGATGGGGGCCAACCGGACAACAGAGAGCCAACTGAGAGACAGATGGGTTTGCGAGCTGATGGAGATGCCCGAGGAGCCCACTTGGAGGGACTGGAGAGGGAGCCAAGGATGGCGCGCTTTGAAAATTACTCTGAGAGTTCTTAAAGTGATGGAAGGGAACGACGGCCAGCGCAGAATTCCATATTCAATAAAACAACTTTAAAATATGAAGACAAGGCAAATGTGCTTTCAAACAAACAAAAACAGATATTTTGTCACCAGTAAGCCCACACTTAAAAGATCCAAAAAGTGGTTCCTCAGACAGGAATCTAAAAGTGTTTTTTCAGAAAGGAGTGAAATGATCCCAGATGAAATCATACAAATGCACAAAAGAATGAAGAAAAGAGGAAATATAAAATTTAAATGAATATTGACTGCATAAAACAAAAATAATAGTGATTTTTCTCTGTAGATAGATGATAATAACAGCACAAAAATGGGAGGTTGTAAATAAAGTGTTTTAAAACTGATACATTATGCAACAAGTGGAAAATTACTAATTTATATTAGATGCTGACTAGTCAAAGATGCATGAATAATGTCTGTATTAAACCACCAAACAAGAGAAAAAGAATGTATAACCAGCAGGTTAATAGAAGAGAAAAAAAATTGGAACCAGTGGGAAACAAAGATGGTGAATTTAAACCCAAATATCTAAATAACTACACTAAATGTAATAGTACTAAATATTCTTGTTAAAAGATGAAGTTTGTCACACAAGATTAAAAAATGAAACACAACCATATGCTGCTAAAATGTAAAGATAGGGGAGGTTTGAATGTAAGTGAATGGAAAATATGTCAAGCAGAGACTAACCAAAATACAGCTGTATACTAATATGAAACAAAATATATTTTCATAGAAGCATTACCATAGAGAAGAGGTATATTTCATAAGGAAAAAGGGGTCAATCCAGCAGGATATTGTAACAGTTCTAAGCTTATTTACAATGAATAAAATAGCTTTAAAATACATAAAGCAAAAATTGTCAAAACTAAAAAGAAAAACAAACCCATAATCACAGCTTGAGATTTTAAAAATAAAGCCACGATACACTCAGTAACTGACAGAACACGTAGGCAAAAAAATCAGTATGCATGTGAAACATTTGAATAACGTGATAAACAAAAGTGACTATATAAATACACACATGTGCATATATAGGAATACATACACACAAATGTACTCCCAACAATTGCAGAATATACTTTTCAGTTGTTCAGTTGTGCATAAAATGTCTGCATATATTGACCATAAGTAGGTCATAAAGCATGCCTCACCCAACGTAAGGGGATTGAAATAAAGAAATATTCGCTGGTAATGATGTAAGTAAACTGGATGTCAAAGTGTTAGAAAAAAAATCACCATTCTTTTTAAAGGTAATAAACTTTAACACAGGACCAAAGGAGAAATTTCAGCAGAAATTTAAACATATTTTGGATTGAATAATAAAAATACAGCATATCAAAATTTACGAAATGTTAAGCCATGTTTAAGGGGAAATTCGAAATCTTAAATGCATGTATTAGAATGGAAGAAAGGTTGGAAAAAAGTGATCTAAACATCTACCTCAAGAAGTTAGAACATCCTAAAGAAGAAGAAAAGGAATAACAAGAAGAAATTAGTGATATAAAAGGAAATTTACCTAATAGTCTTTTTTTTTAAACTTACTTATTTTTATTATTGGGGGGGTGAGCAATTAGGTTTATTTATTTATGTTTTAAAGGAGGTACTGGGGATTGAACCCAGGACCTCATGCATGCTAAGCACATGCTCTACCACTTGAGCTATACCCAACTCCTAGAAAGGAAATTTGCAATAGAGAAAATAAACATGCTCAAAAACTGGTTCTTTACAAAGACTAAAAATGTGATAAACCTCTGGCAACACTGGTAAGATAAAGGGACAAGTTGCAATCACCAACATCTGAAATATAAAAGAGCCATCCCTATGGATCCTACATACACTAACGGCATAATTAGGAGACGTTAAAAACTTCGTGCCAATTGATTTGAAAATTTAAATGAAATGAACATATTCCTAGAAAGATAGGACCTCTCAAAACTGACACAAGAGAAAATAGAAAATGTGAACAGTAATGATTTCTATGAAAGTAATTTACTCTGAAATTAAAAGCCTTTTCCAAAAGAAAATTTTAGCCCATATTCAGTCCTTGGAAAACTCAAACTTAAGGAAGTAATAACACTAATATTATATAAAATCCTTCAAAAAAGAAAAAGAGGAATCTCTTTCCTGTTCATTTAAGGAGGCCTGTTTAATTTTGATACAAAGACGTAACAGATACTTTACAAGACAGGAAAATTATAGACTGAAGTTTCTCATGAAGATAGAGGTAAAAATCTGAAAAAAAAAATGGCAAATCAAACCCCACCCTAAAAATAAAAAGTTCATTGTTCCATGAACTAATTGGCTTTATTTAAGAACACAAAGTGAGCTTAATATTCCAAATCAAATCAATGCACGTCACTACATATTTTAGAATAGAAGAGAAAAAAAAATCATTGAGGTAGATACAAAAAAAAAGCATTTGATAAAATGTAATATGACTTCTTAAAAATATTTACTTATTTATAATATGGTAAAGTACACATAACAGAATTTACTAATATCATTTTTTTGGAGTGCATTAATTCATTTAATCCTCATGAGAACTCTAATATATGGGCACTATTATTTCTCCAATTTTATAAATAAGGAAACTGGGTCACAGAAAGATTAGGAAATTTGCCTAAATTACCACAGCTGGTAAGTGGCAGAGCCGTTATTCAAACACAGGCAGTTTCAGTCTGAGTCTGTGCTTTAGCCACTCAGCTCTGTTTACCACCAGACAGCCAGCGAGCCTTCTGGGAGGTGGGGAAGATGGGGACGTGGGCACAGGGAAGGCAGAGGCCCTTCTCCGGAGGGTGCTGCCCACACCAGCGCTTCAGCTTGAATAGGGTGTGTAGGCTGGAGGAGGGACGAGAAGAGGAAGAAACATCCCTTCCAAGCACCAGCGCCCGTGAGACAGGAAGGCTGCCTTTGCACTCACAGAATGAGCCTAATGTATGTGCCATTCGGGGGTTCCTCCAAGCTTTGGAACAACCAGGATTTGTGGGGGAAGGCATGGCTCAAGGTAGTGACATTTAGAGGCAATAAACTCACTTGTCGAGGACATCAAACTAGAAGACACACAGACGGCACCCTGCTCCCAGCAAACACCCATGCAACAGCCCCAACACCCTCTTGGCTAGAAAATAAACATTGGAGGTTTTCCAAATGAATTAAGACACCAAAGAATGGTTAAACACGTAATCCCTTCAAATGCTTGGAAACTGTGAGAAGGAATAGAGGCGGACAGACTTTTGATCTAAATTTCATGTGAGGGTTACCCAGTGCAGGTAAAGGAGGTAAACAAACTAGCCTCTGGCTTATTTTTCTTGCCTGAGCTCCGTGCATGGAATCCTTCCCCATGGCTCCCCTTTCTGGACACTTCTTCCCTCTCACGGTCTCACTCCCACTTCCCCTTAAGGGCCAGGGATGAAAAGAAAGCTCTGTCCGTTTGGTGGTGAGGGGAGGCCGACAGACTGCGACTTCATTAACAGACAACCCCCAGTCTGAGGAAGAAGCCTTTCCAGGTTGGTAACTACACCTCCTCTGCGGTCACAGAAGAGTCTGATATGCTATAATGTAGGGTAGGTTTGGTCTCTCTTAGAAGGGCTCAGAATCCATCCCTTTGAAAGCTGTGAGCAGCACGATTCTTTTGTCAGAGACGTCATTGGATTTGGGAGATGGAACACGGGGTCCAGGAAAGTAAGATGCAGGGAGGGCATGACTCTGACATGGACCCAAGATCCATAGACAGGATGCCCACACCCAGGGAGACGGTGAAACATAGATAACTGGTTGGGACAGACACTGACCAATCAGAATGGACACTGGCAGCATCGCTCTCTGGTAGGATCATGGTACTGTATCCCAGCTGACTATCAGCTTGTCTACACTGAGGGACATGCCGAGCACACCACTGGGCTTCTCTGCCCAGTGAAGCTCAGGGACAGGAGCCCAGGCTGAGCCTTCTGCTGGGGAGCCACACTGGCCAGGGCAAGAACACCTGCTCCTCACTCAAGCCCCCCATAGGCATGGTTCCTCTATAGTTGGAGTTACCTCTCGTGTACTCAGAGATGGTCATACTCATTCAGAAGTGGAGGGGAGGCCAGAGAGCAAACAGAATCTGTCCCAGCCAGGCTGCCTTTCCTGCTCCATTGCTTTATTGCTTTCCTGCCTGTGTGGCCTCTGTACCTCTCCCAGACCTTTGGCTTTTTCAGATCTCCAGTTCTGCTGAGGCACTGGTCTCTGGCTGCCAGATTTTAGCCCCTGACACTCATCCCTCCCCTTCTCCTTACTCAAAGAATGACCAGACAGAGCCCTGAGGTTACACAGCTCCAGGGCTGAATTCCCACAGCATTCCCTGGAAAGGCACCCCCGGCAGACCTTCCATAGGATGCACCGTTAATGGCGCCCTCTGCACTGGGGCAACCTGCACTGTTACAGCTGTTGTACTTGAAAATGGGAAATCTGGTGAAGCCTGAAGTGCTAACCAGATGAGATTTCTTCCCCCTACATTTTTAACTTGGTCTGTTGTTTTCGTGTTGCCACCATATTTTCCTCCCTTCTTGTAACAGCCCTCCTTCTTGTTTTCCTGGGTCTAGTAATCATGGTATCCACTCCTCTGGTCAGAGGAGTATGATCACTCATACTCCTCACTGGATAGGGACATGTGACCCATCAGAGCCCTTCCCTGAGATTTTCTATGTACACACTGGCAGAAAGATGCTCTATTTTTGCTACGGCATCACTAGGCAGCAGCTTTAAGCCTGGAACTGCCTATGGCCAGGCCCTGCACTTGTACAGACCTTAAGGAATAGGAGGCTAAGTATTAGAGAGAGAGAAGGAGAGAGAGAATAGAACCATATTATTTGAATCCCCAAAGTCAACTCTACCTTGGACTGCTCAGTTATATAAGCCTTTACCTGTCCAGTTTTACTTAAGATAGTTTTAGCTGAGTTTCCATCTCTTGCAGAACACCCCTGAAAGCAATAAATATTTGGTACCTTAGCCATTTCTTACACGAGGGTTACAATAACAAGTACAAAATGCATATTATTTCATAAAAATTGTAGGGTTGCAGAGCTGGGGCAAGGTCTCTGGCAAGAGATTTTAAATCAAGTTAAACCAACATATGTGAAACAATAAAAGCCAGTAGACACGTCCAGTCAGTCCCAGCCAAGAGAGAGAGAAAGAGAGAGAGAGAGAGAGAGAGAGAGAGAGAGAGAGAGAGAGAGAGAGAAAGAACCAGTAGCAGGCAGGCTCTGCAGAGGGACCAAAGGCATTCCGGTCGATTTGTGCTGCAACCTTCATCCTAACTTTCCCCAGGCATAAAAACCAGCATCCTGGCTACCCTGGGACCTCACAAACATTTGCTGAGAGGACAAGACAGAACACTCCCATTTTTGTTGTCAGCTAAAATGAATGGAGAGCCGACTCTTCCCACACCGCAGAGGGTACACGGCGGCGGACGCACTGGCTGCCATGGTGCCCGAGGGCACTCTGCCATTGTCAAAATCTCTGCCCCTTTACCTGAAAAATACCACTGACAGGGAGCGTATTTTCGTGATTAAGGTAGTTAGTCATGCATTAACCGCACAGAAGAGCATTCGGCTGACCTGGGATGTGATGTCTCTGTAGGTCAAATAGAAACGCTTTACTGAGGCACTGGAGCAGACAGTTCAATGCCATTTAAAAGCATTCACTGAGAAGCAGTGGGTGTCAGATCCCTGCGGGAGCACAGGGAATGTGAAAATCTTGCCCTTTGGATAAGGAGGCCAGACAGCAGTAGCTGAAGGGTCGGCGTGGAAATAGAATGAATCATGAAGAGCACAGCTTTGCTGGTATTTGAAAGCCACCAGCAGAGAGAGAAAATGACTTGCAGAAATACCAGTGTTTGTGGTTGAGGTGTGGGGTGCCGGGATGGTGAGGCTGGTGATCAGACAGTGCCAGTTGGGTCTCTTCCTTCCCATTCCCTACATGGTCACCCTGGTCCAGAATCCTATTACTCAGGGGAGGTAATCATTCTATTTTTGACCAGGATGCCCCGCCCTGCTCAGGAACCTTCAGTGGCTCCCTTCTGCCTTCAGCATGGTAGTCAAGGTTCTCCATGATTGTACCTGACTTTCCTTTCCAGCTCAGTTTCCTGTCTCTCTGCTTCACACCCTCAGGTTTGGCCAGACAGAACCAGGCACTTACAACACCCTCCCACCAGAAATCACTGGAATTTTCCTTCATGGATCCTTCCGTCTTTCCCAGAGCTATTATCTCCCTTTCCCAGTTCCCCTTTTGCATGGTGCTTGTCAATGATCTTGGATTATAATTATTTCATATTTTTTTGTAAGCATCTTGAGGGCAAGACCATGCTTATTTGTCTCTATCATGCATACATTTTAATGTAGTTCCTTATTTTTGGTGCTCAATTTGTGTTTGTGATGAGTAAATGATTAGATAGATGCTTACTTAGGAATAAACTGTTACAGGATAATTTTTAAAATAGGGTCTAATCATGACCCTCATACAAATATGAAATGAACACATGTCAAAGATTTTATTCAATTCATTAGTTAATGAGGCAACCAGTAAGATGTTACAACTGGTTCAAAGGAGAATTCTAACAACCACACATATATAAGAAAACAATGTTAAATGAATTTACAAATAGATGCTAAACTGGCTTGTTGAGGGGGATGGGAAGCGAGGAAATCAACTGCACTTCCATGGGAGACAAAATTCATTTGCATACATCTGTGGACAAGAAATATGTGAAATATTTTAAATGTGTAAAATAGTTATATATTGTATTTGTGAAATATATTTAAACCATTTCATTTCAAAAACAGTGAAAAGTGCAGGGATTCCATAGACTGAGAGAACCCAGAGGGTGTATTTAGACAACACTGAGTTTCCCATTGCAGACATCCAGCAATACTTTGGTCCATGTCAAAGTTTTCACATTGTTTTCCCTGTAATACATTTTATCTAAGGAAGAACTTCAAACGAATTTTTCAGATTTGAGGTAGTGATGATGTCCTGGTAGCCAACAGGTACCTCATCTCTCTTTGGCTTTTTTATTCTTGACTACTTTTAGTTTCTTCATCTTAGATTGCCATTTATTATGGCAGTGGATAATATTATATCACATTATATTATATTATATGTTATAATAGCTAACACTATGTGCCAAGCACTATTCTAAGCACTTCACTTATTTAATGTTCACCACCACCTTATGAGAAAGGTTCTAATATTCTCTCCATTTTAAGATGAGGACACTGAGACACAGAGTGATAACTTCTCCAAAGTCACACTGCCAGTGAGTAAATGGATTTGGAATATAAACCCAGCCTATTGGACTTTACAGTCCTTATTCTTATGTGCTTTGCTGGTAAGAGCATCTGAGACCTGGGGGAGAGGATGACCGCTTATTCCAATTTTGGGCACAGTCGTAGGCTATTTTTAAAGTAGATCTTGTATACTCTCCAATTCTAATGCATATTGTTTAATTACTTCAGGAATACCAGACAAGTAGTTTTGATTTTAAGACCGCTCTGAGGAAAGCTTTTATCAAAATATATTTAACTTACAGGCCTCAAATTACAAAATCAACACACACTACTCTCTGGCTCCTGTGGATTCTTCCAGGTTCCTGCCCACCCACTCTTGCAGGATAGAGTTACATGGTGGAATTAGTCCAAAATGAGGCTGCAAGTAAGTTATTCTCATCAAACTAAATGAGCTTACTTGTTATTTTATTCGGTTGTCAAACATATTTGGGACATTCGCTATATAACCCCTCTGATTAGTCTTGGAAACGCTGTATTTATTTGCACTAAAAGCCATAGGGTTTGGTGATAGTCTTCATCATCAAAATCCCTTTCGGTTTCTGCCAGCAGGTTCTTTGAGACTTCAGTTTGATGAGGACATTGGGAAGAGAGGAGCTTGCCACAGCTCTGGGAGACGTTTTGAGAGTGTCCAAGGCACGGTCACTCAGCAGTGAAAGGCTCTGGGTGAATTAGGAAACCTGAAAGGATCTCCCTGAGCAGGGGGAGCCCCGACCCCACGCCCATCTGTGCATCCTGGACCTTCCTATCTGGCTCTGGCTTCCATGGCTTTGGCAGTGATGGGAAAAGCTTGGAGGAGACTTAGGGAACAGAGCCACACACGTTAATCAAAGCTTGCAAATGTTAAGGTTTAAAACACAAAACTAAGAGAACTACGATGATTCGTGAATGAAGAGCAATTTTGTGGCTGCCTTCAAACCTGTGAAAAGTAATTATAAAATGAAAACATGTGGATCAACTTTTCTTACTGTGCATTGAGTATGTGACGAAATGGGCTCAGATGGAAATGATGCTCAGTTGTGAGTGCTGTGAAATATTGGAGTTGGTCAATGAAAGAAGGTAGGGGATGTCTTCTGATGGTCTTTAGAAAAGCAGGTTACACATCTACAGTGCATGTGTGTGTGGCTCTGCCCACGGGTTGGAGGGCTAATGAAATCATTTCCTAAATTTCTGGATACAGACAAATTCTGTGAGTCTTGCCTAGAATATTTCCACGAGATTAAAATTTGCTCCAGGCAGACGTAGACCTAAGACTGATGTTAGAAGACTTTAGCCAGGCTTGCCTTGGGTGCTCCTGCCACTGCCTTCTCCAAACTCCATATGAAGATATTTGCTTAGTATTTACTTTTTTTTTTAACTGAAAAATACCAGTTTACAATGTTGTGTTAGTTTCTGGTGTACAGCAGAGTGATTCAGTTATACACACATGCACGTATATATAAATACATATTTATGACTTTCTTTTCCAGGATAAATGAGGCTTTTTCCACCTTATTGGAAAACCTCTCTTTCCTTACTTCTTATTCCCTTTACTGCCATCTCCCTTAACTCCTGAAGTCCAGTTGGCAGATGTTAATACATTCTTATTAAAGACAAGTCTTTTGGAACAATTCATATATCCTTCCTTATGGTGATGGAAAGTTTTAATTGCTTGGAGTGAGCTATTTGATCAGTTTGTTTGCCCATTTTCTTTTGGAGGATAAAAGAATATTTGTTAGGCTCTGAATGCAAGGGAAAATTGCAAAGCCCACGTTTAATACCCATTGGGTACAATCTATATTTTAAATATAATTACAGCCTTTCCAAATCATTATTTTTTAATGTAGTTGAGTCTAATTCATTAGCAGGGTGCTGAAAATAGCAATGACATTTGCATTGCTGTAGTTGTGATGTAGTCAGCAGGGTGGGAGCCCACGGAAATTTCTGTGGCTCGGTTTAGTAGGACCCCAGGGTGGTCATACATTATGCCATTTGCAGGGGGAGAGAGCTAGCCAGCTTCTGCTGGTGAGTGACGGTGGTCTCCAGTGACCTGGGACCGGCTTGCCTCCCCTGCATGTCCGTTCAACACACGGAACAGCAGTTGGATCTCCCTGGTATTAAAGCTCCGAGAATGCTCAGGGGGGTTTTAGGGGTCTATGACATCCTCTTGGTTTTTATTTACCTTTGATTCTAGGATTCTGATCGTCTACAGATGAAAACGTAACAACTCTTAAGAAAAAGGAATTACTAGAGCTATCATTCTGCCACATTTCAGTGTTCCCCATTTGCCTTTGTGATGCAGATGAGAGTTCTGAAAGCCTGAGGCAAGGTACAATAGGGCAAAACCAGACACGCCCAATTCCCCACCATCCCCTCCAAACTCCAGATTAGCCTCTTTTTCCTTTCTCCCAATGTGCAACCCTCTCCTCGTGCTTCTTCCTGCCTTACATTAGAGTTCCTTTTCTCCCGTTTCTCCCTCCCTCCTGGCCTCCTCTCTTCTCTCACTTCTGCTGGGCCATCAAGATTCCTTTCCCCAAAAACTAAAGTCCCATTATGGACCCTTTTGCGTTCCTCCTGTGTGAAACACAAAAGCAGTCAAGTCTTAGATGCATCGTCTCATTCGCAGGGGACCGCCCTTGGCCCCAAGTCTGCAGCACTAAATGTGGGGCTTAGGATGTACCAGTACATGCGGCCGATGTTGGGAATCGGGGTGGACAGGAGTGCCCAGTGCATCTCCTGACCAAGGCTCCCTCTTCCCGAGGCACCTGTCCAGTTTGTGCCTCCTCAGTTCCCTGCGGCATTGCAACTCTTTCAAGTTCATGAGAGGCACAAGCTTCTTCAATGTCCCCGGGGTTTGCCTCCTCGTGTGCATCTCCTTAGGGAAAGCCTGTTGCTCTCCAAAAGCAGGAGGGGGAAAACCCTTCACTGAGCCTTTCACATCTAATGTCTTTTGTTCTGTTATTGTCTTTATCCCAAAATAGAGTGGAAAACATCTTAGCTCTCCGAGTTTGTTTTTTTCCAACTCTGCTTTTGGAAAAAAGTCTCAGGAGGGAGGAAGACATCTATTTTCTGCTATTTCTGATTTAGATCAAAGTCTGATGGGAGGATGGATATGAGAGAACCAAGCAGACACACAGAAGCTTAACCCTTCTGGTTTTGTCTGTGTGGACAACTTTGTTACAAACACTTCTCTGGATCAGCATTTCCCAGTATAACTTCTTCAAATCGTTCTGTAAGGTATCAATCACATGATGGAAGAGGAGGAAGGAATAAGAAGAGCATAAAGACTGAAAAGGGTTCTTCTTCCTCTGCTAACTCTTTAGATGTGACTTTTGGATGAGCAAGGTGATCATCAAGATGCCAGGAAGATCTGTCACTAAGACCTCTGTTAGGCCCCCAGCAGAAATGCCACAAAGCTAGATGTGGTCTCTGACTTCAACAGGATAAAGAGCTGAGACATATACAGATGACAAAAGTCTGTAAATAGCAGCAAATCTACCCACCTAATTATCTAGGTGGGTAGCTAGATAAATGACAGAGTACTGTTGACTCAAATTCACTTCGAAAAGTCAAATATTTAGAAGAGAGAGGGGCAATATGGCATGGTGGCAAAATCAAAGCTTTGGGATAACAATTGGGGATTGTCACCCAGTCCCATGTTAGCTGTCTGACCATTGGTAAATTAATTTATTTGAGCTCACTCTCTGCTAGGAGTGGGCTAGTAATGCCCACCTTGTGATTGTTGTGAGCATTAGAAAACAACACGTGGGTTCTTAATGAAATGGTTATTTTTTCATATGTATGTTTTAATCCCCAGTGAAATTTTTCCATAGGGTAAGTTGACATCTAATTTTATTTTTTCCATGTGAGTATCCTATTACTTCTGCACTGTTTATTAAAACAGAGTCCTTTGGTCTCCAGTACCATCTCTGTCATACATCAAGTTTCCACATACACATGAGTCTATTTCTAGCCTTTCTTTGCTCTTCCATTGGTTTGTTGGTTTATTCCTGAACCAGTCACTCTATATTCACTTTATATGATGTCTTTCCATCTGGTATGGCAGTTTTGCTGTCTCATTCTTCCTAATAATTGCCTTGGCTATTTATACTCTTCACCTAGACTTCAGAATCAAGATCCATAAGAAACACAGTCAAGATTTTTATCAGAATTGCATTAATTGTATAGTTGACTTTGGAGAATATTGAAACTTTAAGGTACTAGGAGATGGGTAAGATTTGATAAGGCAGAGGGTAATGAGGGGTAAGGAGGGAGTCAGAGCAGAAGGAATGGCATCAGGCAGGAAAGCCTGGGGTGTGTTTGGTGCATGGAGTGGTCTCATTTGACTGGTGAGTGATGGATACCAGAAGGGAGATGTACAGAGGCCAGGAAGTCACCTTAGCTGTCAAACGTAATGTGAATGCACAGAGAGAAGCCTGTGCCAACCCCGGAGCCCAGAAAGTCCTGTGACATCCACCCAATGAAAGTCAACTTCCCATCTAACTTTGTGAAGTAATAATGCAATGAAGATTCATGTAAGAAAAGTTAGAGGCAGAGGAAATTTAGGCAGATGTTAATCAGACACTGAGCTGAAGCATTGCTCTCAAACGGGAGTCCTTTTAAATATAACATTATTTTACCTGTGGCTACTAAATCCATCTGTAAACACTCTGTGGGTATATAAGCTAAGAAATGTACATTCTCTTATGATTTTCCCACATGTGCAATTAGCTTGATCAAAACCACGCTCAGCCAAAAGCACTCATTAACTTCCCCAGGTGGAGCCTATTCACCCTGCCTGGACCTGCTGGGGTATACCAGTTGATTCTATGTGCTTTGCACATTCAGTTTTCCTGTCACTCTACTGCTGATTTCCAGAGCCCAGAAAGCCACACAGCTCTGGTGTTATGCAGGTCCCATGCTGGCTGAGTCCCCTGTGAAGCTAATTTAAAGGCCAGGTGGGTGTTGGGCCCCCGATCTTTTAGCTCCATTTCCTCAACCCAGGGAGCTCCCTGGGCCCCCCTTTTTAATGCCATGGCCTGGAATCTCTATCGAGGCAATTAGCTGGGGCAAATCAAAGCGGCACCTAATTTATTTCCTGTCTCTTAGAGATCGTTTTCTTTCATTTCCTCATGTTTAATGTTTTGAAAGCCTTTGTTCCATATATTTTGTTCAGCTTTCATATAGGAAATTCTTGAAATTTCTGTTCATCCATCTTAGCCAAAAGGAGAAATTTCCATTAGTTTTAACTTGAAGCATGTAAGTGTGGATTCACTTCCCAGTCTCTTGATGTAGTGCCATGACTTTCTTTCAGCTTGATGCTACACACTGGAGTTTCTCATAAATGCAACTTGCATTGCCTAAATTTTCCAGTTCAGTTTCTTTAAAGTGCAAGCGAGAAGTGAAAAATACTTAGAAATCAATCTGAGTATATTCATCTTCTAGATTATTCTTAGTCCCATACTCTTATTTCACCCCTCAATTTAATAGCAGTCTTCTTTTCAACTCATTCTCTGTACAGCATTCAACTTAGAATCCATAGAAACGACTCATTTTAAAAATACTTTTCAAACATCTTTTGTTAATTTTCATAATATTTAATTACATTATGTAATTGCAACAGCAGGTACATAAACAGGCTGGGAAATGAAAATAGCCAAATCTTGATAAACATAATTAGCTGGTGTGGGCAGAAATGTTTATGCATACCAGCAAGCGGCAGAGTAGATCTGAACATTTAAGGTGCTGGTTATCAGTCTGTTCAGCTCGGAAAGGCAGACCTGAGAATGTTGGGTAGTCCTGCCAGTTGGTTAAGTGAAGGTCTGTTAAGGGAGCATCTATACTGATCTTCACAACCTGCCTTGATGATATCACGTAGATACGCAAGATGGGTGAGTAGCTGGTATCTTAATGAGGCAAAGGGGTTTCAGCTGAATGAGAAAAAGAATGTTTGTGTATGAATAGCAATTGTGCCTTTGACCTCCATCCCTTTGATTCCAACTTTTTCCCTTCTGATTTATAAACAGTTGCACAATCATCAGCCTTTTTCTGGAAGTCTTAGACCACAGAGAGTAACACTTCCTTGTTGAATTCTCAGACCAGTGCTCTGAGGTAGGAAACACAGGATTCCTAGTTTACTGATGAGGAAATTGAGACCGAGAGAGATTACATGTCTTTCCATGGACGCAAAGCTAGCAAGCAAGCAGGAGAGCTAGGATTCTAACCCAGGCTTGCGGCTTCTGGCTTCTAGTTTCAGAACCACGCTGTCACTTACATCCCATTCTAGTGGCCAAAGCAAGTCACAAGCAGGGGTTCAAGAGTAGGGAAATGGACTTCACTTCTTCATGGAATGAGCTGCGAAGTCACACTGCAAAGCCACGGATACAGGGAGGGGTGGAGGATTGGGACCATTTCTGCAACTGACTGCAGGCAGGTTGAGGATAGCGGGTGGGCCTTATGGACAGCTTTAGGCATTTTATTTTTATCTTGTGGGCATTGCTCGAAGATTTTTAAGGTTTTTACTTCTGCAAAGATCATTCTGACTCTGGAGAAGAGCAGATATGGAGGAGAGTTGGGGGCCACTGTAAAAGTTCAGGTGAGAGATGATGATGATTGGGGTGGGGGTGGAGTTAGAACCAGGTGATTGTGATAGTTGGATGGTGAAACTGACAGGACTCGGGGATGGACCAAACCGGGACTGGGCGTTGACTTTCTAGGCCATAAACTACTTGGGGACAGGGACTGTAACTTTCACCTCTGAAGTCTCAGTGCCTGGTCTATCATGGGTGTTCAATAACTATTTGGAAAATGAATGAATTCCTGTATTTTCCAGTGCATGTTTTTCTCTCCTCAGCTACATGTAAATCCTTGGGGTTTGGTTGGAGGCTTCCATATATTTTGGGGGCATTTTCTAGAATCAGCAAGCACAGTTTTGAGGACTGAGTCAATCTGATTCACTTGCTCACTTCCCCACCCCCACACTGGGAATGGCTGGCCCTAGCTCTGCCCTCGGGTGAAATGCAAGACGTATGGACCCAACACGACCTTCTCGCCTCCCGAGAAGCCGTCTGCAAGGAGGACTCCTGGGAGCGATCAGGCTAACCAGCTCCCAGGCTCTTCTCTGATAGAAACGCACAACACGGGTCGGGGATGGAGGCTGAAGGAGATGGTGCCTCTGGCTCAGGGTAGCTGGTTGTTTTTCCTTCTTCTCAGGGAAGGGACGCGCCCAGGAGTCACTGTTGGGAAGCAGAGGTTCAGCTATCCGAAAGCAAATAAGGAAACTGAGGGCCTAGCTTGTTGTTATGGGGTATTGGGGTGAGTTGCTCAGCATAAAAGGTTTCCTTCACCACCTGTAGCCCAGCTTGCAGCTTTGGAGACAGACGCAGGGAAGCTACGTGAGCAGGTTTTGCCTGCTCTGGGTCTGCTGTTCTGGGCAGCTGGGGGTATGTCTTCCCCCAGCTTATCCCCTCACTCTCATATTTGCGGCTCTTCTCAGGGGAGCCAAGGGCCTGGTTAACTGACTGGCCCTCTCTGGAAGGAGGGGAAGCGGCTGTTGTTACTACAGGGAGGGAGCCATCCACCTGCCTTGCGCTGCCGGTTTGGGGAGACATTCATGCCTTTAGCATCTGGGGCTAATTTACTGTGTCGGGCCCACTCCCTCCATCACAGCAAGCCCACGGATGCTGCGAAGATGGGAAAAGCAAGACTGCAAATGCTTTTGAGCTTCAGTTGTTTGTGTGCGAAATGCAGAAGAGTGCAAACTTTCTCCCTCTGTATAACCAGTGGAGCAAGTAATGTTGGCAGTTTTACCTAACAGAGCCTGAAAATGGACCCCCAGTGCAATCTAGTCCATGCTTACAAGCTGCCTGCTGGGTTTCTAATGTGAAGGAGTTTTGCCTTAAATAATTGGCTCAAGGTAAAAAAAAAAAAAAGCACACTCCTCTGCAGACAACCCGGAGTCACTCCTGGGGACTGTCACTTGGCTATAGCCCAGAGTAATGACCTCTCAGGCCCTACTGCAGTAAGACACCCCTTTTTTTTCCCCTGAGGGGGCAAGATCAGAGTAGGTAAAAGCAGCTTAGTGTGCACTGAGGCTTCTTCATGCTTTTTCACTCTCAAAATATTGAAATGGCCATCTCCAGCCTGGCATGCGGGCACTCAGCCACACGCCTCCTATTACCGGGGATGAGACTCATGCAGTTTGCTCCCTGCACTTCGATTTACTCTTTAATTTAACAAGTTCTCCTGCCCCAGGGTATTCATGGTTATTTTCTGAGAAAAACAGCCCCTCCCAGTGTGCACACCCTCTTGCATTTTCCTGTGTCTGTGGGTGTAAGTGTGCCCATTCAGACAGCTTCCTCACTAGACACTCAGTGGCATGTGAGAGACTGAACGGACAAGGGCCAGGCCCTGTGTCCAAACAGCGCTGACCCACGGCCGAAGCCACTGCGCAGGAAGCAGACCACCACCTCCGTCTCTGCCCCGGGTCTGTCACTCACAGCCGGAGGTGGCGGGGTGTGGGGGGGCAGCCTGCTCTCTGTTAGACTGGCAGGAAGATACACTGCCATCTCTAGTGACAATCCCGGAAGCTAGGCAGTAACTTCTGTCACAGTCTGCCCCAAATGGCCAGGACTTGACTTAAAATTTCCAGCTTCCCTAAGTTTTGCCCAGCTTCCAACTTGGGACCAAGGAGAGAAAGTCAAATTTGCAGCCCTAACCGGTCACACGGGAACCCCCAGTTCTAGCTGGCCGTCTTCCAGCTCCTCCAGACCCTTGCCTCCGAGCAGGACCTTTTTTCCCCTCTTCCCCCCCTTTCCCTCCCATTTTTCCCCTTTTCCCCTCCTCCCCATGAAGCATTCCCACTCCCCTGCCCGCTTTTGAGCCTCTGCCAAACGCAAGTGATGTGCTGCCTCCCTTGCTCCTTCAAGCTCTCAATAAGTAGCCTCCGCCCGTTCCCGCGTCATCGATCTTGGGTGATGCCCACACCTGTCTTAGCTTGAGGGGGGTGGGTATTATGTTAATTGGGTGCACCTGCGACTTTCCTGCAGCTCCTTCTGCCAATCTCGCTCCTATCCCCAGATGATAGGGGGCAGATGGAAGGAAGATAAATACACACACTGCCATAGAAAAATGACGTACTTTAGGGGCAGAGCAGTCTGTAAGCCATTTCTTCCTGATCCCTAGCAAGTCCAGAAGAGCATCATTTTCTGCCTAACCTGGGAGTCCCCTTCAGAACACCCTTCGGACCAGACTGGTGTATCAGGCTCAGTTTAATCCTCAAGAGGCTAAGGGCACCGGGGCTGCCTCCACTGGAAACATTTGTTCTGTCATGCTTCCTTTCATTTAGTCAGTCAACATCCATTTACCAGGTGCTAAATATAAAGGGCTTAATTTCTTTCTTTTTACTTTTCAAAGACACTTTTGGAGCACATTCTTTTGATTCTGGAGGAATTGAAGTTCCCCAGAATGGCTCCCAGGAAGCAGTTGTTCAAAGTTCAGTCACAGGGATTAGACCTCATACTTCAATCTCACCAGGAGGTTTTATTTTTCACCCCAACATTTTTTTCTTTTCTTTTCTTTTTTAATTGAAGTATAGTCAGTCTACAGTGTGTCAATTTCTGGTGTACAGCATAATGTTTCAGTCATACATGAACATACATAGATTCTCCTTCATATTCTTTTTCATTATTGAATATAGTTCCCTGTGCTGTGCAGTAGAAATCATCAGTGTAATTCAGAAGTACTCTGGAATATGCTCATTGTTTAATGCTCTCCTTCTCCCAAGTATGATAAGCCTCAGGTCCCACAAAACCTGGACCTGGTCCCACATCCACCATGTGCTGGACATCAAGCTTGGTGCTGGGGATGGAGCAGTGAACAAAGAGACAGAGTCCCTGGCTTCAAGGAGCTTATATTCTAGGGAGTGAGGGAGCTAGAAAATAAAGCATGCAGTATGTCAGGTGGTGATGTCTCCAAAATAATGCAGGGTAAGGGATCAGGAACATGGTAGACAGCCTGGAGTTGCTATTTTAAGGGTGGCTGGGGGAGGAAGGATTCACTCGGGCAGAGACATGAGGGAAGGGAAGGAGCCAGCCAAGAGGGTTTTGCAGGGAGAAGGAAGGGCAGAGTCCCTGAGGGAGCATGCCTGGTGTGTTTGAGGAGCGGCAGGGAGGATGGGTGAGACGCGAGAGGTGACAGGGTGCAGATGGGGCGGATGGAGCCGGACGGGAGGACCTTGGCTTTGAGTGAGTTAGGAGGGTAGTGAAACAGCACATAAAACACTGACCAGCTTAAACTGGTTCTGCTTCCTTAAAACAGGTTGTTGATGAATCAAACCTGGAGTAATTGTACAGAAACGGCACTGCACATGTGCAAGATGGGAGCCCGTGTCTCCAGCACGACCCCGAGCCGAGAATCTTCAACCTACACAACTCAAAGAATAGAAATATTGCTACCGAAGCCCTTTATGAAGCAAGAAGTCCTTCAGTGAGAAAAATCTGGCTTCCAGCAGCACGAATAGCTCATGTGGACTGATTGGAGACTAGCTGATCACCCTCCAAGTTTGATATTCCCCTAACCCCTGAAATTTCATCTCTAACCCTGGATAGGGGAGACATTAGAGTCTTGCCTCCTGTCTCTTGGGCAGTCAACCATTCTTTTCAGTGTTGGCTTCTATGTGCATCGGTCAGCCAGCCCTTACTCGGTAACTGTATTATAGGAGTTTGGAGCAAATGAATGACAAGCTATGGCTAACACTGAGTAAAATGACTCAGGCTGAGAATAGCTGAGGTATGGGGCAAAGAAAGAAGCAGGAGGCGGAACCAGCTAGGTAACTGTGGGGCCCATGGAAAACGAAAATGCAGAGTGCTTCTTTGAAAAGCAGGACAAAGCTTTTCTTTTCTTCCGTGGTCTCCCTCTTGGCCTGTCCCTGTGTTTGCTGGATAGTGTCGTTTTCCACTGGGCACGGGGGGACTCTAGGGTGAATGCAGACACTCACAGCTGCCTGGGACCTGCTGGGGGTCAAGGGTGGCAGTGGTTGCTGGGGATGGGGCAGTGGTCAGGAGAAGAGGAAGCCAAGAACCTGACCCAACCCATGAGACAGCAAGAGACAGGGCCACCCATGAGGTTCCAAACCCCAGGGGTGTGCAGTTTGTCGCACTGGACTTAGGAAATACAAACTCAAACTTATTAAGAACTTCAAGGCCACCTCCACAGAGCAGTCAACTCCAAGCATGGGGCGCCTTTAAACCTGGAGCCCCATGCAGCTGCCCTGGTCCTACACCTGTGAAGCCAACGAACAAGCAGGCAAGAGGCAACTGCAGTAATCTGGGTGAGAGACGGTAGTTGACAGGAACCAGGGTGATACAGGGGAGGTGGGAGAAGGGGAGAGCCTGGGATGTGCTTCGAAGGTAGCCTCAATAGATTCTCCTCTTGGGTGGATGTTGGGAGTGAGAAAGAGTGAATCTGGCCTGCCTCCCAGATCTTTGGTTTGAGCATCTGGGTGGAAGGAGGTGCCATGTTCAGAGGAGGGAAGACTGAGGCCGGCTGACTTAAGGGAGAGAGACCATTAGTTTGGCTTTGGACTTGGTGGGTTTGAGATCTTTTGGACGTCAGAGAAGACAATTGAAAATATGAGGCTGGCATTCCAGGGAGAGGTGGGGGCTGGAGATGTAAATTATGAGGTTTTTGTATAAAGGTAGTTAAAGCCATGAGACTGATGAAGATCACCTGGGAAGTGAGTAAAGCTAAAAAAGGGAAATCTGAGCCCCAGCACCCTTTAGAGTTGAGGTACAGTCATTTCCAAACAATGATCCAAAGAGTTGGGAATTAAATGCGGTTTAATTAATTTATATTGCAAATTAAAGCGAGCCACAGTCACACATGCCTCCGAAATAGACTACGTGCTGGCAGTTAGATTAAGTAAGGCTCTCACTTCAATGTCATTATACTCGGGCAGGGGCCACCCATCACCTCCCTGGCCGTCCTTTATCATTGGGATAGCCCTGCCATTTGGAGGGAAACTTGCCGAGCTTAGAAGCCAGAAGTCAAGGTCACTCAGACCGCTTTGCTGCTGAGACACAAGCACATGGCTAGAAGTTGCCAATCAAACACACCCGCTTGACACTTTGGGCGGGAAGCCACATCAGGACCCAGGCTCTGCATAGAGGTTTTTGCGTTCCACACCTCCACCCTCTCAAGAGGAAGTGATGGTTTCCTGGCTGCAGGATTGAGCCAGGGTTGGTTTGAGGGCATGACAGGGGCAGCATCAACCATGGTGGTCCCTCATCAGGCCAGTTGTTGGTGTGGCTTTGGCAGATCCCAGGATGCTTAACATTTAGCCTAGTTTGCCAGACGTCCCAACCCAGCTGCGGACACTCAGGATTTCTTAAGTAAGCTCTTTCATTACAGGATTAACTTTGTTGCTTACAACTGAGAACAAAAGCTGAGATAATGTCCCTAAACCCGAGTCCTAATAATATAAATGATTTAATATTTATAAAGCACATGGTGCCTGACAGGCAAGCACTGTATGAGTGTTTTTACTTTTTTACTTTTAATTAATAAATCTCACTTTGGATCTTAAACTCCATCCTAAGTCTCTTAGATCTACTTCCATTATATAAGCATCTCTGTTTCGAAGGAGACGTTTTGGTTTAACACAAGGTAAGTATTCATGTTACTAGAAAAATACTTCTGTCCTACAGAAGATGTAAACTAAAATAGGATTTGCACCCAAGGCGACAGTATTAAAGACTTCTAGTGGGATGATTTGCTATTAATAAGAAATTTAATTTTAAGAACTGCTTACTTTGTCCAAACTTCATTGTCTTAAGAGCTGATGGTCCTGCCATTTGAAAATAATGACGTGTCAAACTCACTACCAATCATATTAAGTCAAAGACACAAATCAGAGATGTCTGTGGGCAGCTGTAAGAAAAAGAAGTCAGTAATGAGCTTCTGAAAAATAAATCATTGTCAGCCTGTCCCCTGGTGTAGAGAAGAGGTTTCTGTGGATGCTGAGTTGAAGAGGGAAGTTGCAGCAGAGAGAGCAGGTTTGTGTCCTGCCCTGGCAGTTACTGTGTGATTTGGTGACAATATTTAACTTTCTGAGATGATTAGGGCAGATGACATGTTTTTAAGCATCTTATGGGATGATGCTCTGCATGGAGCAGTTGCTCAGTAGATCTTTGTTCCCTTTTCCTTGCTCTCATCCCATCAGCTGTAAAACCAGTATGGTCCCCTAATGTGTACATTGCAGGGCGGCAGCACTGAGGTTAGAGTTTAACCTAATAACGTATGTTTATGCCTTTTTGTAAACTGGAGGGTCTGTGTTATTGTGACCAACTTCATTTTTTTTTTTCTGATTTGTTTTGCTAGGGTTTGAATTAAAAGAATGTGGCAAGTATTTAGAATTTACGAGAATGTTTGGCCGGTCGTGAAAAAAAATTACCTTGCCAATTGTTTTGGCCAGCGGAGAAGTTATGTGAAGTGATATTGAATGGGAGTGCTTCATGTTTGTTAAAAGGCATTAAGTTAATTAAAAGTGAATATTGAGGAGTGGGTGTAGCTCAGTGGTAGAGCACCTGCTTAGCATGCATGAGGTCCTGGGTTCAATCCACAGTACCTCTGTTAAAAAAAAACGAAAGAAAGAAAGAAAAAAAGAAGTGAAGAGCTAAGGATGATCAAGTAGGATAATGTGTAGCGTATCAAAAAGTATTGTGAACTGAGTGACAAAACTACCACCGCACTGAATTCCAGAAATGTCATATTTGAATGTTCCCTGAGTATTGGGAAATACGAATTCTCCAAGGATACATCAAGAGTAGCTCTTCTTTTTCAACTTTTGCTGGACTTGACTGTAACATCAGCTTTTGGCTGTAACATTTCTCTGAAAGCCTCAGGAAAATGGTTGATAAAGTGATACAGTAGTTCCTAACAAATCAAGACCTCCACTTACCAAAAAAAAAAAAAAAAAGGCTGAATGTGAGGGTGGCTGGTGGAAAGGAAAGAATGAAAAGGGAAAAGGAATCAGACAGTATTGCAAAGTCCAGTGATAAATCAAACTTCAGGCAAGGTTTGATCCAGGGTCTTGATGTCAGTGAGATGCCCTCATCTCTCCACTCTCTTCCTCCCTGCTGCTTCATACAAAGCAGGATCTCCCTCATGTTTGTGGGATCTCTGGAAAATAAAGGAGGCCAGTGTGGCAACATCTTTGTGAATAATGGGGAGACACATAGGAGAAGAAGTAGATAGAAGGTGGGCAGGAGGCAGAATACATGTGACCTTGTACACTAGGCAGAAATTCTGAATATCATATTAAGAGCAGTCGCAGGTCACGAAAGATTTTTAATCAATTGATTTTTAATCAGTCAAGATTTTAAAGAGTTACATGATTTGATGCACAGTTTTAAAACACTGAGATTGTGGGTACAGAATGGTTTGCAGAATGGTAAGAGAGGAAGCAGGACAAGTAAGTAGGTGGTTCTAGTGGTCCCTCAGGTCTGGGTAAAGACTGGGTACGAGAGATTAGAAAAAGGAAGGAATTAAGGGTGAGGTGCTTTATCTGTGGCAATTCTTTATACTCCAAGTTTAGAGTGTCTTTCCTGATATATATTTTGTCAGGGACCCTGGGGATATTACCCACCTATGACCACTTTTTAATGTTAACTTTTTTGGCCTTGGTTACTTGAGAGCTCTCAACCCAATATTACAAAACATAAGAGGAAACAAATGCATGACTAATACAAGAAACAAATCTTGCAGAATTAGACTCCAAGGAATTTAGATCATAGAATTAGGAGACAAATACTCTGAATTACTATGTTTAAGATAAATAAAATACTTGGAATTACTATGTTTGAGATAAATGAAATGATTGAAAAGGGATTAAGACCCCAGATGGCCAACACCCACATGAAAAGATGCTCAATATCATTAATTATTAGAGAAATGCAAATCAAAACTACAATGAGGCATCACCTCACACCAGTCAGAATGGCCATCATCAAAAAGTCTACGGATAATAAATGCTGGAGAGGGTGTGGAGAAAAAGGAACCTTCCTACACTGCTGGTGGGAATGTAAATTAGTGCAGCCACCATGGAGGACAGTATGGAGGTTCCTTAAAAAACTAAAAGTAGACTTACCATATGATCAAGCAACCCTACTCTTGGGCACACATTTGGAGAAAACTGTAATTTGAAAAGGCACATGCATCCCAATGTTCACAGCAGCACTATTTACAATAGCCAAGACAAGGAAACAACCTAAATGTCCATCAACAGATGACTGGATAAAGAAGATGTGTATGTATATATGTATGTTTATATGTATGTATATATATAAATGGAATACTATTCAGCCATAAAGAAGGAGTGAACTAATGCCATTTGCAGCAACATGGATGGATCTAGAGATTATCATGTTGAGTGAAATAAGTCAGACAGAGAAAGACAAATATCATATGATATCACTTGTATGTGGAATCTGAAAAAATATGATATAAATTCTATTTACAAACCAAAAGCAGAATACTCACGGACATAGAAAACAAACTATGATTATACCAAAGGGAAAGGACAGGGAGGGATAAATTAGGAGTTGGGGATTAACAGACACACATTACTATATACAAAATAGATAAACAACAAGGACCTACTGAATAGCACAGGGAACTATATTCAGTTTCTTGTAATAACATATAATGGAAAAGAATCTGAAAAGAAAAATGTATATAGAGTATGTATATGTATAACTGAATCATTTTGCTGTACACCTGAAATTAATATTGTAAATCAACTACACTTCAATAAAATTTTTTTTTAAAAAAGGGATTAAGACCAAGAAGAGAACAAGAAAAAATCCTGGCATATTCAAAAAAGAATCAAATAGAACTCTTAGAAAAAGAAAGCATAGTCATTGATATATAAAATTTCAATGATAGATTAAACACAAATAAATTGATAAACTGGGAAAAGAAACCCAGAGAAAATTATCCTGAATGGATCATAAATATAAAGAGGGGAAAGACTTAAATGAGAGGTTAGGAGAGATCAATGAATGTTTAGCAGCAGTTCTGCAGAAGAGGACAGAAAGACAGAGGTAGAGGCTGTAATACAAGGAATAAGGCTGAGAATTTCTTAGAGTTGAAGAAAGATATGATTTCTTAGATCTTGGCAGCACAAATCCTAGTGAGCACGATAAATTCAAGTAAAGCAATACTTGGGGAGTTTTGATACATGGCAGAGACCAAAGGGAAAGAAACCTTAAAATTAATCAAAGGGAAGCCAGGATATCTTCAAAGGAATAATATATGGCAGAATTCTCAACAGCAGTAATGGAAGCCAGAAAGACAGCGGAATAAATCAAAGAAAATCTTTATACCTAACTAGGCTCCAACAGGAAGCATGTTAAAAATAAAGGCAATCTAGACAATCAAACCTGGAAGAGTGTACTACTAACAGATCTTCAATAATATTTTTTTTAATTTTTAAAAATTAAAAAGAATTATTAAAATGTAGTTGATTTACAATGTTAGTTTCAGGTATACAGCAACTGATTCAGTTATACATATACATACATACGTACATACATATATGTATTTTTTTCTTTTCAGATTCTTTTCCTTCAATGATATGTTGAATAATGTACTTCCAGAAGAACTGTGAAGCAAGAACGGATGGAGACACAGTGAAATACTTCTCATCCACTGAGATGACTATCAACAAGACAGATAATTATGAGTATTGGTGAGGATGTGGGTAAATTGGAACCCTCATACTCCACTGGAGGGGATGGAATATGGTGCAACCATATTGGAAAAGAGTCTGACAATTTCTCAAAAAATTAAATATAAATCTTACTATATGAATTCCACTCCTATGTTTATACCCAAGAAAATGGAAAATTTGTCCAACAGAAACTTGTATGTGAATGTTCACAGCAACATTATTTATAACAGCCAAAATATAGAAACAACCCAACTGCCCACTGACTGATGAATGGACAAATAAAATGTGATACGTCTATACCATGGAATATTATTTGAGAGTATAAAAAGAATGAATTGTTGAATCATGCTAGATGAACAATGAAAATATTACATGAAGTGAAGGAAATTTGTCATGAAAGACCACATATTACTGATTCTGTTTATATGAAATGTCAAGAACAGGTAAATCTAAAGACAGAAAATAGATTAACGGTTGCTTAGGGCTGAAGGGTTTGGGGAGATGACTGTTAATGTATACAGGATTTCTTTTGGGGGTGATGAAATGTTCTAAATATAATCATAGTAATGCTTGCACAAATCTGAATGTACTAAAAGCCATTGAATTGTACACTTTAAATAATTATGACATGTGAATTGTATCTCAATAAAAAGCAAAGGAAGGGAAAACAATGAATAGTGAGGAAAGAAATTGTTAAATACAAGGATAAGTAAATCTACTTGCTAAAAACTGAAACTAAACACTAAACAATAACATTTAAAATAGAAGGATGGATACGGTAGAAATCATTATTAACCGCAGACTGTTAAAATATTTGTGTATGATTTTAAGCTGAAAAAGGAATAAGAAAATAAGAAATGCAATCAATACACAGGAAAATAAGACTGATAAATTAGTGTGATAAGGATCCAAATTAAGAGTTGGAAAAGGACAAACTCAAAGAAAATAGAAGGAAATAATACAAATCAGAGCAGAAAACAAATCTCCAAAAAGGCAGTCATCAAAGTCAAAACGTCCTCAAAAAGGCTGATAAAATACAAAAACCTTTTATCAATAATGATGGAATTTAAAGCTAATATTATAAAGGAAAAAGAGGACATAACTACAGATAGAACAGAAATAAAGCTAATAAGGGAATTATGATAAATACTTAATGCCAATAAGGTATGATGATTGTCTGAAATACACTAACCATCATACACAGAGAAGCCGAGCATTTATATTAGAGCCAGGACCAAGACGTGGATGTCGCTATCACCACTCCAATTCGGCACTGAAATGGATGTCTTGGCCAGTGTAATAGACAGTAAAAGAAACAAATATGTCAACGTTGGGAAGATAAAGGTGGATCATCGCTGTTAGAAGAGAATATGTTATCATTTAATGTTCTGGAGCCTGTACTGAAGAAGTGATGCTATTTTCTCATTTAAACATCACAACAATGCCACGTCCATTTCACAGGAACAAACGTGCTCAGAGAAGAGTTACCTTACCTAAGCGTACAGAGCCAGTGAGTGGAAAATCTGGGGCTTGAATCCGGGGAACTGAGTCCAAAGTCCCTGCCCTTTACCACTGGCCTGTACTGCCTCCAAACACAATCTCCTTCCCTAGAAGCTGGAGTGGGAAAAGATGCAATTCTCAACTGTGAGATAAATCATAAATGCCCAAGAATAAACCAAACAAGACATGTCTGACACCTGAGTGAAGAAAAGCTGCTAAACATTACTAACGGACATAGGAGAAAACCTAAATACAGATACAATCACACCACTCCTGAGGGGAGAGCGTGAAGTGGTCGCTTCTCTTTCATTAACCTATGAATTCAATGCAATCCGAAACAGTAGCTCAAAAGAGTTTATTTAAAGAGAAGTTTTAAAGCTGATTCTAAAGTTCACTAGAAAGAAAAAAAGAGTCACAGGTTTGAGTACATGCAAATCGAGATCTCTGTATGGCTCAGAACAGCATACACAGAGTGAAAAAAAAGATGATAGATTAGGGAAAGTTATTTGCCATACATAAGACAGACAAAGGGTGACATCCCGAATAACCTGAGTGCCTTTACACGGATACAGAAAAGACAACCAACCTGATAAATAGGTTAGATGAAGCTAACAACAGGCAATTCACAGAAAAGGAAATATAAACTGTCAATAAAATACAAAAAGGACACTCAAACTCCCAGTCAGGTAAATGGAAATCAAATGATGGAGATTTCAGTTCCTGCCTATCAGCCTGGCAAACATTCAGAAGATTGATAGCATCCAGTACTGGCAAGGGGTGTGGGAAATGGCCATGTTCCCCATTGCTGGTGAAGGATTAAATTGCTGCAATCTCTTTGGAAAGTAATCTAGTGGTAACTATTAAAATTGAATATGTAAATATCCTTTGATCCAGAAATCTCATTTTTGGGGAATCTAGTCTACAGAAATCAAACTACCAGTAGGTAAGGAGAGGTTTAAACATGTTACTCCAGCATGGTTTGTAATGGAAAAATAATTGTTTGAAAAAAATCTAAGTGAATGTATTATGTTCATTCATACTATCAACAATTACGCAGCTCTTAAAAAAGATTACATCACATATTTTTGTAATCTTACGTATCTTTGAATGTATTTATTTACATGTATGCATAAACATAAACATAAAGTTGTGGGAAAACACTTATAAAACTTACTATTGGTTTCCTCGGGATGGTGGGATTAGAAGCATGGAGAGAAAGATTATTAATTATCTTTACCTAGCTTCATTGTCATTGACTTGTTATAAGCATGTATTGCTTTTGTACATAAAGAATTCAGTAAAATAAATGAAAGAGAAAGAACTTGCTACCGTCTCAAACATTTTTATGCTTTAAAGAATACATTTGATACAACTTTTATTCTTCTCTCCCTCAATTCCCTATTTGCTTTGCAACTTTGCCTTTGACCCTGGCCAATTTGCCAGTCATGGCAGTTTCCAAGATGGAAGCTGTATGGTCAAGGCCACTCAAGATGACTGTTCTCCTGCTCTTTGTATATCCCCTGCTCGACCAGTGCCTGCTTCACCTACACCCTACTCACCTGATTAACCTTCCTACACACTTGCCCCAGACCCCAGCTAATGATTGGTATAACTTCAGCTACCATGATAGCGTATCAAAGGGGTGATAAAGGGTGTGCCCCTCTGCTGGTTTCCCTGATGACCGATGAGCCAACCTGTATAACTGGTAACCCCCACCCCAGTCCCAGAGCAAAGGCTGCTGCCAGGTCCTGATCCACTGTCTGCTGCACATGGTGGGATGTCACTCTGGGACCTTGCTTCAGACATGTAAATTCTCCCCAGGCACTAAATCATTGCTGTCTCTGTTGCTGACTTCAACTCTTTCTCTGGTCTTGACGCTGGGCAAGTCCAGGCCTTGCAGGCCTGCAGGGTGCAGCCCAACAGAAGCCCCCAGAGTTGCTGAGGGACCAACATTGGTATGGGGGCCAGAGTTGGTATGTATTATGTATAAAAGCATCCTATATTCCTCTAATTAAGAGTTTAGTAGTTTGGGGACATTGAACTTCAGATTAGGCCTGGAATTAATGTCATTCCCTCCATGTTATGATTAACCAAATTCCAGATGAATCCCTAATGTGCTCCTTTGTTTATGATGTCAGAGTTACTAATCCTTTTTAACCCAGGAAACATTTATTTTGTGTTGCAAATATGGATGCTGTCAGCCCATCGGTAGTCCGTTTGGTTAAGAGATAAGAGGAGGAAATCCTTTGTCTTTCAAGATAATCTGGTAGAGAGACCCTTGTGCATGGTGGGTGGGCTAGCTGAAAAAGAAATCGGAGAAATTTCTGGTAAGAAGTGCTTCGGAGTATGCTGGCTGGCATCTTCCTAAGATTTTTTTCTACCTCAGAAATCCTTTGCCTTACTCAGAACTCTTGGGATTAGTAATGGGAACTGCTCAGGTCTAGTTTAGTTCTTGCTAGGATTTTTTTCCACTGAATGTGAATAAATGCAATTCCTGGGCTGTGTGAATATCAGCTGTGGTTTTAATAATGTTTGTGGCATTGCTGAAAGTCTCTGAAGGAAAATGCAACTTCTCAGTAAACCCTTCAATGCATTAAGGACTTTTTAAATTGTGATAAAATAAACAACATGAAATTTACCATCTTAGCTATTTCTAAATGTCTATATAGATCAGTAAAGTTAAGTATATTCATACTATTGTACAATCAATCTCCAGAACTTTTTCATCTTGCAAACTAAAACTCACTATCCATTAAACAGCACCTCTCTATTCTCCCTTCTCCCCAGCCCCTGGCAACCACTGTTCTGTTTTCTGTTTCTATGAGTTTGATTGCATCCCACAAATAAATGGAATCATACTGTATTTGTCTTCTTGTGACTGGTTTATTTCCCCTAGCATAATGTCCTCAATTCATCCATGTTTCACCATGGAAAAGAAATTTCCTTCCTTTTTAAGGCTGAGTAATATTCCATTGTATGTCCAGAAAGGAATTTTAATATTCAAAAGGCTTAGTTAGATATAAAAATTTAAATTCCTCTGTTTTAACTCTTAAAGAGCCTACCCTCTCTTGCTTCCTTCCTTTTTCTTTCTTTCTTTCATTTATTGAAGTTACTTACTATATGACTGAGTCCAGAAAAACATAGATGATTAAGATACTGTCATTGCCCTAGAAGTTCTCAAGGTGGGGATGAAAGGGGGCAGGGCCCTGTGCTGCTCCCCCACCCCCCAAAACCCTGCCTCTTGTTTATAGAAAAGCTGCCGTCTCCCAGGCCTCCCTGCGTCACAGAAGAGCAGGCTTAAGCAGTTGATTAGGACAAGCCTGCAGGCACTGGGGGATGGCAGTGATTCTGACCACCCATCTCAACGATTAACTGAGATTATTCCTTCATTTCCCTATAAAACTTTCCTGGCTGAACAGAATCTTTGGAGATGGTTTTTTAGGGGAGATGCTGGGTCCACTAGATTGCAGGCATTCTGATTAAAAGCAACTTTCCTTTCTGTTACCAAGGCTGTTGCCCCCAGGATCATACCCCTGCCCCTCCCTCAAACAGAAACTAATTACTCTTATCTAAGTCTCAGGAGGCAGCTGCAGAGAGGAAACTAGAACTGGTTAGAACTGCCAAGTCCAAGATGATGGAGGATCTGACTTCCAGTGGACCCTGAGCCCCATTATATACTCACTGTAATATATTAGCATGCTAAATGGAACACCTACCAGCGCCATGACAGTTGACGATTGCCATGACAACTGGTAAAGTCCACACAAGGACTGAAAAACTCAAACAAGGACTGATTGGCTCCATCACACCTGGAATGGGGACATGATGGTGGAAGCAACTTGTAAATTCCAACCCAAGGGGGAGCTGTCCCTACCGCCCACCTTGGGTGACGGCTCCTGGCGCGTGCACCTCTTCCTCACTCAAGTGCTTCTCTTCCCTTCTACCTGCTCGAGCGCTTTCCTTCCTTTCCCCTTCTGAGCAATAAAGCAGCTGTTCTCTTCGTCCCTCTGCCTCTGCTGTGCGAATTCTTTCACAGCCAACGGCAAGAACTCACACTTTGGTGGGCCTCCTAACTTAGGGGTCCCTCCATCCGCCAGCAGGGATACAGCTATATTCCAATGCTCATCTGAGCATTATGTTAAAGTAACAAAGGAAGACACGTCACCTCAAACCGACTCCATTTCGGGGACTATTATTTCCAAAAATTCCTTAGGGCTCTCTCCTGCAAAACTCTTTTTCTTGCTCATAGATCAAAGTGGGCTCAGAACACGGCATTTGGTAACTTAGGACTGATATGTAGTTTCTTGTTTTAGGCTATAAATTCTGCCTCTTAGAGAAAGCAGATCCACTCCATGGGCTTAAGACAGTGTTTGTGGTTTGCATTTTTTATCATTAAAAGCAGAAAGCAGGGAGGCTACTGAGTCCTCCGCTAATGGTCTAGTCTAAGAGTGACAGGCATTTTAATATCCAGCAGAGATAGCAAATCCATAGCAGTGTAAGACTTGCCTCTCAAGCTCAGAATATTTAGGGAAAACTCAGGTCAAAGCTTGTCCTTTGTATTCGTGCAGAGCATTGGCCCTCATTTTACCTTAACTTCTTTGCTTGGTTCTCTTAGGACCTATTAGGCTCTGCCCCTCAGGCCTTACTGTTGAGCCAACCAATGGGCAGGTTTGGCCCTACGATGGGTAACAGGGCAGGCAGGTGGGACTGGCTTCTGGCACATTGTGCATTTTATTTGCTACCAATAGCCCTGTTATGGCGCACAGGCTCTTGGGTTTCCTGAAGAATGGGGCCATTTTGTAAACAAAATGCTGTCATTTCAAACCATTAGAATGCATTATATGAGGCATAATGGCCAAAGGAGAGCGATGGGGGAGTCGGATAAGACACAGATTGGTGAAATCTTTGGCTCTCTGCCTGCCTTGGGATTTGACTCTCGTAATGAACTCAGTGGAGTCTGGTTGTCTTTGGAGGCACACGTTCTCCTCTCAGACGTTATTTAATTGCACCCCTCCCCATCCCCCCCCCCCGCTTTTTGTCTTAGATCCCAAGGTGGTGGTGAACAGCTTTTGCTGCTGAAGTACATTATCTCCCCTGTTTCAGTCTTGGCTCTGAGTATATTAACTGTGTTCCTGTGTCTGTATTGTAAAATACAATGTAATTCTTATTTTGCCAATAGGGGAGATGGTTCTGCGGAATATCAGCTCTAATGCTGCATTCTGTGTGTCAGCCTCGCTTCTCCAGGAAGCAGACGCCAAGGTGGGATTAAACATGCAAGGATTTCACTAGGGGACACTGCTGTGTGGCAGAAAACGGAAAGAATTTTGGAAAAGGCTGGGAGAGCATCACTTCACCATGCCAACTGGACTCCAGTGAAGAAAGGAAGGAGGGAGGCTTGTGTGGAAGCATCAGAGACCGCCTTGCAGCTTAAGGTTGGTCAACAGCTTTGCGGAGTCTTTGGGTCAACTCTGGCAGGCAGAGGAGTCCCATCTCTCCCGGGAACCCAGTGGCCTAAGCACACCTGCCAGTTCACTCCCTGCATTTCAAATTCTTTGTTCAAGAATACCAGCCTTTCTTTAAAAATGTATTTGTCCCCATCTCCCTCCTTACCAGTGCCTGTCATAATATTTGATAAATTGCAACCTTGCCTCTGAGGACGGGGCCGTTCAGGATCTACAAGTCCATGTTTCAGATGGCAGCTAAAAGAGACATGGAGGCAGTGTGTGGGGTGGGTGTGAATTCCACTTCGGTGCCTGTCATTTTTCTTGCCATTTTCCAGTCTTGAAGTCAGTGGAAGGAAAACAGCATGTGCAGACTTGGGTAATGTTGGTAATTATGCCCATCAGACGGGGAAGCAGGGAGCAGCCTTTGCTCGGCAAGTAAACACAAGCTAACATCCAAGGCATCATGTTTTTGTAAAATCATAACATGTATACAGGGGGTTGGGGGGGGACATCTTGCATTTGAGGGTTTTGAGCCTTTTATGTTCCTCCTGATCACTAGAAATAGGTCATTAGATCTGCACTGTCTGAAAAAACCTTGATGTCTTTCCAGAAGAGTGAACCTGTGTGATGTGGTGAATGATGTGTGCCAGGGTGCACAGCAGAGGGAGAGCCAGCCTACAGGCTCTCCTCTGTCCTGGACCTTATTTGGGAAACATCAGGGAAGGGGTGCTTCTGAGATGAGGCCTGAGCCTCGAGCTCCAGCAAGTCACAACCCAAGAAGGACGCTCCAGTAACTTCCTGTTTCAGAGCTTATTTCAACAGGGGAGAGAAGTCAGACTGTCTTTAATGGAAATGTTAGATGCTTGGGTCTTTGATGGACCTGGAACACACTGGCTATCTTTAGTGTCCTAGGCAGTTTTTAATTTGGGAAATTCTTTCTTTCCCTTTTGTGTTCTGCCTTTCCTTGTTTCTGTGATATAACTAACCGGCCTTTCGGGACAGATGGGGGTTGGGGTGGATCCCCAGTCTGCATTTTGGGCCAGTGGGCTGAGGACTGAGCAAAAACCCATTTTCAGCTTGGACAAGGACAGAGTCCTTCCTGAAGGACGTTATCTTAGGCCCTTGGCCATTTGTTCTCATTACAGTGAAGGGCCTGGGGGAGCAACATTTCCCAGCAGAACTGATTTCTCAGAGAAGATCTTTGCTGAGATCAGGTCACAAAGTGACCATCATGTCACCGTCCCCAAATGTTTCTGGGTTGTCAAGAATATATTCATAAGCCTGAGGCTCAAGTCCATTGGGAATTCAGGGAATGCCTTCTTTTTGGCAAGGAAACTATCTTATTATATAAATAAGCATAACATAATGTTTGGCATATAACAAGCCTGTGTAAGTGTTGAGTAAATGAAGGAAGTAGACCAAAGGAAACCAGACAGCGGAATGGAAAAAACTGGACATAAATATCTGTCTCTCAAGTTCATAACCCCCTGGGGTGGCTTTCATGGTGATGTGTATTTGTGGGAAAACGCTGAGTATATGCCACACAGGCTGACTGTGTCCATTCTTTTGGTTTTATAACAAGGAGAGCAGAGGGAAGGTGTGCAAGGACATTCACAACTAGCCACTGTGATGTATCTTTACATACACTGGAGAAGAGGGAACCCTCCAACACTGTCGGTGGGAATGTAATTTGGTGCAGCCACTATGGAAGACAGTGTGGAGATATTTTAAAAAACTAAAAATAGAGTTACCATATGATCCAACAATCCCACTCCTGGGCACATATCTGGAGAGAATTCTAATTCAAAAAGATACATGCACCCCAATGTTCATAGCAGCACTATTTACGATAGTCAAGACATGGAAACAACCTAAATGTCCATCAACAGATGACTGGATAAAGCAGATGTAGTGTATTTATACAATGGAATACTACTCAGCCATAAAAAAGAATAAAATAATGCCATCTGCAGCAAGAGGGATAGATTTAGAGGTCATCTTACTAAGTGAAGCATGTCAGACGGAGAAATATATGATATCACTTATATGTGGAATCTGAAAAAATGATACAAATGAACTTATTACAAAACAGAAACAGACTGTAAATAAACATAGACATAGCAAATAAACTTATGGTTACCAAAGGATTAAGAAAGGTGGGGGAAGGGCCAAATTAGGATTTTGTGGATTAGTAGATACAAACTACTGTATACAAAATAGATAAACAACAAGGTCCTACTGTATAATGCAGGGAAGTATATTCAATAGCTTGTAATAATATATAATGAAAAGATATATATATATATATATATATATATATATATATATATATATATATAAGCTGAATCACTGTACTGTACACTGGAAACTAACATAACACCAAAAATCAACTATACTTCAATTTAAAAAAAAGAAAAAAAGAATACGTTAGCATGGCTGCAGTGCAAAGACTGGGAAGTGAGAGCAGGAAGTTGCCTTCTGTCCCTGTTTCCTACATTCCAGAGTGGGGTCCTGGCCATAGAAAGACAGAGCACATCCACTGCCCTCACCAACGCTTCCTCTTAAGACCCGAGCACTTGGAGAATGGACACTGGAAAGTTCCTCCCTTAAGCCTCACTTCTCACAACCTTGCTTGCTGGCAGAAAAGCAGCCAGAGTAGCAAAGAGATGGCTTCTGCCTCACTTTGACCTTCTAGACCTACAGGAGGACATCTGCGTGATGGAGCCGAACATTCAGAACTCCGCCTGCAAAAGCACCTATGGGGTGTAGTTTCAGGCTTCCCAGCCTCTGCATCCCAGGAAGGCATGTCAGGAGAGTGGAGTTAGTGGCTGAGGGAGCCAAGCTATCACAGATTGCTTGGGAGGAAATTAAATCTAGAGAGGCTAAGTTAAATCTTTTCCTCAAGTGAAAAGAGCATCATGGTTAAATACATGGGCACTGGAATCTGACGGACCAGGGCTCGTATCTCTGCTCCAGAACTTACCAGTTGTTTGGTCTCTAATACAGTTCTCTGGAAGTGTCTGAGTCCTAGTTTATAAAGTGGGAATATTACTGCTCTCTCATAGGTTGGAGTGAAATTAAATATCATGTTTGTAAAGTGCTTAGCACAGTGTGTGAAGCCCAAGGATCCAGCACATTGTAGACATGATTAATAAGGTTCTATGTGAGCAACAGACCCAGGACACTCACCCAGTTGCATGATCTTTGCTGTATTTCCTGGGGTAAATGGAGATGAGATAGCTCAGTAAATGTTTTGAGAGCCAAAATAAATATTTATAAGCTGAATGCTTTAAAAATAGTTTTAATATTATTATACTGCAAACAGATCTTATTATTATAATTTATTGTAACTAGGAGGTATCAGGATGGATCCGACTAGTCCTACATCAAAATTGGCCTTGTTAAAAGCACAGTTTTTAGGTTATACATTGTAGCAGGTTTAATTGTGTCCTCCTAAAAGATACGTTCACGTCCTAACCCCCAGTATCTGTGAATGTGGCCTTATTGGAAAACAGGGTCTGCACAGAAGTGATCAAGTTATGATGAGGTTATACTGGAATAGGGTGGGTCCTAAATCCAATGACTGTGGTCTTCATAAGAGAGAGGAGATGGAGATTTGGATACACAGACAGACACACCCAGAGGGAAGGTGGCCCCATGGAGATGAAGCAGAAATTGGAGTGATGCAGCCACAAGCCAAGGAGCACTGAAGCCTGACAGCTACGACCAGAAGCCAGGCAGAGGCCTCACGGGCGCCCTTGGAGAGAGTGTGGCCCTTGACTTCAGACTTCCAGCCGTCAGCGCTATGAGACAACACATTTCTGTTGTTTAAACCACACAGTTTGTGGTAATTTGTGATGGCAACCCTCGGAAACTAACGCAAGCCCTGTTACGTACAAATGAATTCACAAGTCGTGCCAGATTCTTTACATTTTCTCTATTTCTTTATGATACTTTCAGGGCGATTTTATTTTACTTCCAGATTAATATTTGGAGTCATAGTTAGTATGACTCAAAAAACTGGACATTCTCCTTTCCTAATGTTCCTTCACATCTCCGTCAAGTACAGAGTAGACTCTAAATAGACCATTAAACATAATCAGGGAACGTAATTCTTTACATAATCCTCGGGGGAGGCTTTTCTCAACTGAGCACTCGCTTAGTCTATGACGCGTAAACGACACAGCAGACTGGGAAAGCAGTGGCCAGAGGGCCAGGAGGCTCGGACGATCACAGCCACAGACACCTTCAGCCGAGCACCTTCCACATTCGAATACAGTTCTAGGCATTTTATACAACAGGTCTTATTGAGCCTCTGAATCACAGCCCCACTTTACAAAGTGAGAAACTAAAGCTCAAAGAGGCTAAGAGGCTTTTCCGATCAAGATGTGGCGGATGGGCAGCACGGATCCCCAGGCTCTCGGATGCCAGGGCCTGTATTCTTTTGTACTAGAACTGGTGTTGGTTTATTTCCCTGGTTCCCCCAACACTCGCCTGTAAGATGAGTGCATTGGTTTAGAGGAGATTTTCTCAAACTACCCTTCTGTGGGGCAGACTTCTGTCTGACGCCTAGGGACTCCTTTCTCTCCTGGGGCTGTTAATGACTATCACATTCCTAGAGGTGTCTGAGGGCTGAGGAACTGTGAACAGTTCGTCAACCAATGAACATTTCAAAGGACAGGGATGAAAGCCATAAAACCTTTAACTCACAGGCCAAGAATGGACAGTTTCGTTTACTCAGTGCTTCCTGCCTGGGCTTCCTTCTCCCTTCCTTTCCACTGTTTCCACGTCATTCTTCTTTCTCCACTCACGTGACCCGTGACCCTCACAAACGCTGACTCATGGTTTTCCTTTCTTTCTCCCACCTCTTCCTTCTTGATGTCTCTTTTCTCTTTCCTTTCCGCTCCATCCTCACTCAATCCAAGTCTGACCTTGAATTACAGAGGCAATTCAGAAAGCTTGAAAAATTTGGGTATGAAATTATCTATGGATTGTAGCTTGATAATAGGCTGGCATGGAATGGCTTATGAAAGAGAAAATAATAAAGAACATCAGTGAAAAGGTTAGAAAAAATAACTTTCATCCTTACTCATTACTCACAATAGTGTACAGGCATTCCTTGGAGCTATTGCTGGTTTGATTTTGAACTACCGCAATAAAGTGAATATTGCAATAAAGTGAGTCACACAAAAGTTTTGGTTTCCCAGTGCATGTAAAAGTTACATTCATACTATACAGTGGTCTACTAAGTGTGCAATAGCATTATGTCTAAAAAGCAATGTGTCTACCTTAATGAAAAAATACTTCATTGCTAAAAAATTCTACCCGTCATTTGAGCCTTCAGCGAGTTGTAATCTTTCTGCAATAGTAACATCAAAAATCATTGATCACAGCTTACTGTAACAAACATAATCATGAAAAAGCTTGAAACGTTGTGAGAATTACCAAAACGTGACCCAGAGATACAAAGTGAGAAAATGCTCTTGGAAAATGGGCCTGGTAGACTTGCTTGATGCAGGGTTGCCACAAACCTCAATTTGTTGGGGGGAAAAATGCAATAATTGTGAAGCACAATAAAGCAAAGCAATTAAATGAGGTATACCTACAAATATTAAGAAACACTCAAAAAAAGAAAACACTCATGGAGCAATCTTGAAAACGATGTCAAAATGTGTGAGCAGGCATGTTAATTTATATATAATGTAATAATTTATGTCGGTGACATTTAGTTGCTAAGAAATTGATATGACATTTTCTTAGAAAGAATCTGCAGCTATGTGTGATGATGCTGTAGCCCTTCCTCAGGATAACAGGGAATTGATGTTGCGCTTTCATGTTGACTAGGCAGGCAACATAGGCTCTTCTGTGTTGAAAGTTCATAATTATGATTAATATTCCCCGACATAAGGAAACCAAGAAAACTAAACAGTCATTACAGTACAGTCCTTATATTGATACGACACACTCAAGCCATTCTTTTGACTCGAGGACTATAGGAGAGAAGGAAAATCTACTTTACAGACAAATCAGAGAGTTGGTCTGGTACAAGGGTATTCATGGTGATACCAGTTAACAGAAGCAGAGCAATCAGGCTATTGATTTCCAGTGCTGTTAATGTTTGCTAATACATAATTGTAAAACTGTTAGACTCTGTCCTCTCTGCAAACGAACGTGAACATTCTTAGAAGCTCCAGAATGTTGAATGCTGGAGAATTATAATTCAACTTTTTTTTTTCTGGGAGTGAAAAATACCATTCTCAAGAAATCACCATGGTTCAACTGTGCAGTGAGTCCCTGGATATTAATCATCACCAATCTATTGCATCATTAGTGATTCTCCTTAAATACTCTGTTTCAGTTAAATTCCTTGCAAAAATTGAACAGACAGTAGGTAATTGGAAATATCCTACTAGAAATCTCCCCTTGGAGAGAGGTCTGGATACGCTTGGCTTCTATTGGCTGCACAAGCATGCTCTCATTCAAGTCCTTGAAACCACCTTGCAGCGACTCTCTCTGCCTTCACAGAGCTGTACAGTGTTGTTTGTTACAGCAGAAAACTGCATTGCCCACGCCCTTGTTAGGAAGCTCTGCCTTTTGGAGAGGCACACACCTTCATCTCATAGATAGACAATTTAACTTAAATAATCACTCCCTTTGCCAATATTATTATGATTTAGGACTTACATTTTTTAAAGTTGTTTCAGGTCAGAAGACATATATGTTGCCCATTTAAAAGGATATTTTTCTTCTTGTTTGTCTTTCAAAGTGTCTTAATAAGTACTTACTTAGCAATTTACAAAGCACAGTCCAAATAATGATACAACACACCAACACCCCTTGCCTTATTTTGAAAGTACATGGGATTATTGTTGACAGACGTGATGATGTATATGAAATTGTTAAGACTATCTTGAACTCTTTATGCAAACTCCAAGAAGCCAAAAATTTTCTGCTCAACATGAGTAAGTTTAAGGGTAAAGAAATCATTCCAATTCTAGCCTTTTGGAGAAGTCCACACATCAATAGTCAATGCTCACTAATGAGATGTCAGCCTAGCGTCTCAGAGGTACCACAACAAGGACTGGGACTCATGCTACTGTCTTTGTTCTCTGTTGCCCCTGGTACACGGTGGCTTATTGTTAAATCTCTTATTGGTGGTAAAGTGAGAGGGTACATCAGTGAAAAGGAAAGTTCTCAATGGGTTGGATGTCGCAGGCATTTAAGATTATGGACAAAATGGCAGTTATTTGGATTGGGTATCTTTTGCTAGGTAACACAGATGTTTTACAGAAACATGAGAAGCAGCTAAGGATGAGTTAGTGGCACCTGAACACCAGGTGGGGAAGACGGGGGTGTCCATGTGGTTGCATCCAAAGAAGCTCTCATCTCCTCTGGTAGGGAGGTAGAGAAAAATGAGGGCCAAGCCCAGACCTTAAGAATACGATGGCCGAACTTCAAAGACTGTTGAATGCCCAACCAGGGCAGGTCTGCTCTGCTAAGTTGAGAAAACCTGAGAACTGGACACACAGCATGGGGACATCTAGGTGGATGTCCTTGAAGACTCTGATTTCTTAAGATGCCTCCAGCCTGCTTAGCTTGTGGATGTTGCCAGTCTTCCCCTTAAGAGTGAACATCCCCACTCTCATGTCCCCCTCCCCAGGGCCACGGTATTAGTGCTAAGGACTCTTCGTCCCAGGGTGACATGTCCTTCTTCTCTTCCCAGGACTCTCCTCCATATCTCTTCTTGGACACGGGGCCAATAATGAGGGTGAAGGAGTGGCATAACCCAGCAGGGGTTATGATAAGGGAGTAAAGGGACTATACCCACAAAGGTGTTGCAGGACCTACCCGGTGAAGACTGCAGGAACCAGAGAGTATGAGTGGGACTGGATTCCAAGAACACTGGATTGATTGGGCCAAAACAGAATTGGACAGGTGAGTGTATTTACTTGGGAATGCTGTCCTGAAATAAAGAATAGATGGGTGTAACCCCATCAAGGAGCCTAAGAAAGGGCTCAAACTTGCTACTAGGATGGCTCCTCGAAGAATGGAAAAAGCTGTGGCTCGTGCCAAGTGAAGCCGAAATGCCAGCCTTGCCAAGGCAGAATGGCCAGGGAAGAAAGGATGAAAGGCTCAAGGCAGTAGGCAGCCAGTAATAGGTGTTCTTTGATGATTAGATGGCTGACCAGATGGCTACGTTCTACAGGATGACCTGAGTTAGATGGGATGTGCTAAGGGGAAGGGTAACAGCATCACTAAGTGTTCCATGGAGGCTCCCTGTAGACCAGGGCTGATAAGGAGAGAGGCCATAACAGAACTTGGTTTGATAACAGCAGTGAGGATGATGGCACCCACTAGAATAGAGGTCTGGTATTGGCACTCTAATAAACACAGTGCTTTTTTTTTAATTTTTAGGGGGAGGTAATTAGGTTTATATATATATATATATATACATACACACACACACACACACATATATATATATATATATATATATAAAAAGAGAAATTTTAATGGCATTACTGGGAATTGAACCCAAGACCTCTGCATGCTAAGCATGCATTCTACCACTGGGCTATACCCTCCCCCAACACGGTCTTTTCTATATGCCATCTCATCATCTATTTTCAGAGAACCCAGCCTGTCACTCTAAGAATCTAGATTCAGTGCCTGTTAAATAGCAATAAGTAAGTAATAAACACTGAAGCACGTCATAGTGGAATTTCAGAAAATCAGAGAGAAAAAGAAAACCTTAAAAGCCACCTGAGAAAAAAAGGAGCTTATAAAAAAACAACAATGAGACTAGCAAAGATCTCATCAGTAATGATCAATGACAGTGACAATGGAGTACCATCCTCAAAGTGTTGACGAAGGTGAATATCAAATAGGAACTCAGTAGCCAGCTAATCTGTCATTCAAAACTGAGGGCAAAATAAAGGCATTTTTGAGACAAGCAAAGAGAGATTTCACTGCTCCAAGACCTGATGAATGAACTACTAAAAGAGAAGCTCCAGCAAGAAGGAACTGAATCTGCAAATGACGTGGGATTCAAGTCAGTATAATCACTCTTAAGTTCTTAAACGCTAGCGGTAAATCCAAAGAAGTACAGACTATTCTTTCCTTCTAATGATTTTAGTGCACATCTCCAGTGTCTGTTTTGCAGTGTGCTACTTGGCTTAGAGGTTCTATCCATAAAATTATTTCTTATTTGTTCTACAGCAGGCCCTTTATACAGCCCCAAACATACGCAAATATTTAAGGTTTTAAAAACGCTACTAGTGTTTAACAAGAGTTAACAAAGATATCCAGAGAAGTAGAAAACACAAAGAATTTTTTAACATTTAAAAGCTGGATGACTGGTTCCCACATGTTTACTTGCTAATTATCTGCATACAAACTTGTGTCTTGGCCGAAAGACAGGCCATTACAGCAAGTTTGGGGCATTCTGAGATGTTTACAAGAAGTTGAAAGCATGACTGTTAAATCCAGGGGCTCCAAGGTGATGTTGTATATGTTGTATTTTGAAAGGGCACAGGGACTCATCTTTACTGAACACTTACTGTGTGTCATACACAGTAATATATGGCAGTAGCTTCACTCTTGAAAAGAACACTAAGTGGTAGGCATTATTATTACCCATGTCTGACTTATGAGGAGATTGATATTCAGAGAGTAAATACTTTTTTTCAAAGTCTCAGCTAGAAAGGGCCAGTGATAAGATTTGAACCTAGTTCTTCAGGACCTCAAAGCCACAGTGCTCATCTGCTTTGAAATCCTGAAAAGAGAAATAAATAATAGTGGGGGAAAAAATAAGTGAGTTTACTGTCAAGCATGTGGGTGTTTTAAAAGCTATTGCTTTGAAGTCTTAGCGTGGAGAAGTATAAACTCTAAACTTTGGGCTACACATGTATTGGTTTTTCCTTAGAATGTTTAAGTTTTACACCTGAGTTCTATAAATATATCTTTCTATTGTCCAAAATTTGGGGCTTTTCACTTTTTTAAAAAACCAGATGGCAGTTGTTCTAGTCGTTTTCAAAGTGAATATTTTAACTTTAAAAAAAAAATGAAATGTGACGTGGTACATATGGAAAACCAGGCCCATTTCATTTTGTTCACTATTTTGTTCAACTTATTTTTAGAATATTTCATCAACCTGGACATTTCACAGATATTTGTTATCAGTTCAGCCTGTTCTGTATCGCTTTCCAGTTTGGCTGCTGCGGTATGACAATGATTTTTTATTCTTTTCCAAACGAAAAATAACCTTTCAATGACAATGCACTTAGATTTTGAAAAAAATACATCTGTACTCTCTCAGGCTATTTTCAGTGATACAAGCCAACTGTATTTTAGCTTCAAACTCTCTTTAATCTTCAGTGTTATTAGAACAGGATTTATGTCCTTGGGGACAGAGAATTTTTAATTGAAACCCAAACCCCACAGCACAAACAAAACATTTGTGTGCTATGGCAATTTTGTAGGTTATTTAAAGGAAGTTCACAGCCAGATTTTGGTTCTTTCAGACCAAGTTAATAAAATCCTGGCTCCCATTTAGAGGTAGGGAACTAGAGGCAGGCATAATAATAATAATAATTTTTAAAATAAAAAAACAATACCTTGATACACACTCAGTGCCAGGCACTGTTCTAAGGGATTTTCTCATAGTAACTCTTTTAACCCTCACAATCTTAGGGGTAGGTGCTGCTACAAGGCCCATTTTGTGCACAGAAAAGAAAGAAGCATAAAGAGTTTAAGTCGTTTAATGCCTACTGTCACATCAATCATAAATGGCAGGGCTGGATTTTGAAGCTTGGCGGTAGGCACCAGACTGGGTTCTGAAACGGTACCATTTACTCCCAGGTACGTGAGAATTTGTAGCCAAGTTGGTGTTAGATTGCTGGCTCCCAGTCACATCTTCACATCTTCCATTTTTTTGGGCTATTGCTTTAGCAAATCACAAGGACCCACTCTGAGATGTCTCTTCCCAAAGCATCCTTCTCCTTACCCCACTGGTTTAGCACTTGCTTGCTCCCTTGTTCTAAACAGGCATGCCATTTCTGCCAGCTGGACTGTAAACCCTCCAGGGACAGGGAGCCCAGGGGGTCTTATAAATCTGGTCCCCATGGAGCCAAGCACTGGGCTGGGCATTAGCAGGTACTCTGTGAGGGTCCTGTCTCTGAGCGGGTGATAAGGTCCATAACAAGTGCAGAGGGTTTCCTCCCACCCTCTCTGTCCCCATGGAGTCAACACAAAGTGTAAGGAATATCCTAGAAGCAAAGCCAGGAGTGAACTGATCAGGACCCCCTCTCTGTCCCCCTGCATCCCTTTGTCATGGTTGCTAGGAGATGGGAGGGTGCCTGGGCTTAGGAAACAAGGTGGCTGAGACCCAGGGTCTCCAGGCTAAGTCAGAGCCTCCATCTTTCCACTGGTCCTGAAGCTTCCTGTCTTTGGCAGGCCTAGATCAAGACTCCTTCAATTAGATGACTTCCAGACCTGCCCTCTCTTTCGGTCTAAATCACACTCACATAGAAAACCCGCTCCGTCTCTTGGCTTCCTAACCCTCCTTGTACCTGAACAGACGCATGGAGTCATGGAGCTTCGTCACAGGCAGGGCACCTGCAGGCCCAGCTGCGGCTCAGGGCGACAGGGGGCTTCAGCGGGTCAGCCACCACGTGTGTGAGCTCGAGAACGGCTGCCACCCCTCTCCTGCTCCAAAGCCCCCACAGCAAGGTCTCAGGCTGCCCGCCCAAACCAGAAACACACCAGAAAGGGGTTTCTGGGAGATGGAGCTCCGCCCTGCCAAGGTGACCTGTCACCAGGCCACCATCATACCTCCCGCTTCACAAAAGCAAGTGACACTAGCCACATAGATGGTAGATGTCACCTGATTTGGCCTGGAGGTCTTAGGTGGTTTTGGAGGAAGGATTAGGTATCCCAGATGAACGCATGTGAACGCCAAACAGTCTCTAAAGATCACGGGATTTGAAATCAGAAGCCCTGGCTGTTAGTTTCAATTCTTTTCCCTGTATTTTCTGGGAAGGTCATTGAAGGATTTGTCCAGGGTTTTAACCCCTCTGGGACTCAGCTTTGGCAACGATAAAATGAGAATCACAGTAGCTATTGGGAAGAGGGTTGGCAGGCTGAAATGATATAACACATGTTGAAGTTTTTGTTGTTTTTCTGTTGTTGAAAACTGAAGACACTAGAATAACACTGATTCTGATGGGCTCTGGTTTTTGATGGCAAGTGTGCTGGTAGAGCAGACACTCATTTTGGAGATCAGTTGACACCGTCCTACTTTCATAAACTCACCTTTTCTTTTCAGGTGAGTCACTGGCAGAAGCAGGAAGGCCGCATGCCCCATTTGAGCAGAAAGTGGAAGAGAAGGTACAGGAAAGCGTAGGCTCACTCACGCAGCTTTTGGCTGGTTGAAGGCCGTCTCTGGCTGGTGACTGGAGACACCTGTTCTTTGCCTGGGCTCCTCCGTAGGGCAGGTCACAACTTGGCAGCTAGACTTCCTTAGAGCCGTCAAGTATGAAAGAGGATGCCCAGGATGGATGCCAGTGTCTTTTGTAATGTTCTGGGAAGTGTTATCCCATCACTTTTGCTGTATTCTATCCACTAGCAGTGAGTCCCCAGATTCAATCCGTACTCAAGGGGAGGGGTTATTTCATGAGCTGGGACATGAGGAGGTGGACCGTGAGAGCTATGGTGGAAGGCTGGCCCCACGGGTGAAAACAGAGGGAGTGACAGGGGCTTCAGAGTTCAGCTCCCGTCTTATTCTACAAGTTCCACTAGCGTATTCCTGAAATTTTTCTTCTGCTCTATTCACTTGAGGAGAGGAAGCTTTGGCAAACAGTTCCAACATTTTACCCTATTGCTTTGCTTTTGTGTTGAACATTGAGAGCTTAATTACTTAATTATTCAGCTCAAATGAACATACATAAGGGAGGCAGCGTGTCATAATGATAAAAGGGTGCCAATTGTAGCTCCACCATTTACCAGATGAATTTAGGCAAGTTTCTGAGCCTCACTTCCCTCATCCGTAAAGTGGGAATAATACTAGGGTTTACCACGTTGTAGAGGACAACATAGAGGGCTAGTAAACTTGGCACATGGTAAACATTCAATGAATATCCGAAATTCAATTTGTGGTTGTTGTCATGCAAGCGCCATATTTATTAAGCACGTGACCCCAACCAACCGATAATTTAGAGCAGAAGCCTAAAAATTCAGCTTTATTTTCTGTGTGCATCTTTTTCTTTTTCTTTTTTTCTGATTTCTGGATAAAATCCTTTTGAGTTCTCAAGGAAGGAAAACCAAAAGTCCTCTTTAAATTGGAGGCCACTCTAGTGTCCTGCTAAGTAGCATCCAGACAACCCTTGAATGTGTTTTTCACTCTCTCCCTTGCCTTCCTGCTGCCCTGGCACTCTGCTGGTTGGGCCGTTACAAGGTTAGAAGGATGTTCATCAGTAAGAAGATGAAAGTCCTCTGCACATGGCCTCGAGCTCTCTGGAGGATGCATGCTTCTGAAATATAACTAGTAAATAACAAATAGACAGTGTTTGGAGCAAGAGAAGTAAGACAGCCAGCTTCACTCAGAGGAAACATGAAGGGCCTTGCCTGGGTGGTTTTACAGGTTTCTAAATGTTGAGGGAGGCACTACGTTTTATCAAGCAAGTATCCGGATATTTCCTCTTATGTTCAATGGAATATATTGAGTGAAAAGTTGTATAGGGCTGCATAATTATTTTCTATCATAAAGGAAAAACTGAAGTTATAATAAAACATTTTAAAACACACACAGACTTTCTGTACTTTCTGCTTAGTTTGGCTGTGAACCTAAACTGCTCTAAGAAATGAAGCTTGTCTTAAAAAAAACAAAAACAAACACGATTTCTTAACAAAGCAAATATTTGTGATTACAAACCTTGATCATAAATGACATACTAGGCGTATGGAGTTTAAGTTTCTCTCCAGACTAATCAAACATTTGTCACCTGCACTGAGAGGAAAGAACACATAAGCACTTACTAGGCGTGTACCAGTTATATATTTTTAACTAGTTCAAGGAAGCATCGTATTTAAGTGTGTAAGCAAGTGTTTCTTTATGAGAAAACTTGAGACAGTATGAATGGTGGGAATTTCAGGAGAGATAGGAAGCAGGTAGGGGAAGATGCTTTTGACTCAGGAAATTTTCTGTGGCTCTCAATTAATTAAACCACAGAAACAGTTGCCAAAAGGGACACTCTTATTGCTTGACACTCAGGAGTACCAACTTGTTAGCTTTGTAAATTTTCCTGATTGATTGCTTTTGATATAACCTTAAATTATTCCCTAATATTAATTCTTTGGATCAGATATGGAGCCTATAAATCTAGAGCTGCGATTGTAATTGCTAATCCCCATGGCAGCCCTAAGAGACAAGCATTTGCATCATTTAGAGTTCCCTGTGGCAAGCAACAGAAACCAACACTGGTTAATTTCATCAAAAAGGAATTTGTCAGGCTCGAGAAACCACAGGAACAGCTAAACATACAGGCTTCAAGAAGAACATGAACCAAGGCAATCTGAGGGATTCAGGACCAGAAATTAATAAACAGCTTGTCCAGAGAGCCTCCAGTTGTTTCTGGACCCTGGTTCAAGTCCTCCAAATGATGGTGATGGTGGGGTATCTGATTGTCCTGCTTTGAGTCTCTGTTTTCTCTTAGGGTACTTTGATTGACACAGAAGGGGGTCGGCTTTACTCCACAAAGGGATGTGAGGGAGGCTGTTACCAAAGGAAGCAAGGAAGGGAAACAGCTTAGGCAAAGATGCAAAGTGTCTACTATCATATTCTCCTAATTTTCAAGGCAAGGACAGAAGTCAGATGTGTTTAGTTATATATTGAGGCATATGTCTAGGTGACAAGGCTGAGATCTGAACTCATGTGGGTCTCATCCCCAAGGATCGGCTCTGCCCCTCCTCCCTCCCTCTGCAGACTCCTCTCTATTCTACTGAGTATAACAGCAGAAGGATGACATCCCCAGCCCAGAAAAGCCACAGCCCTATGTTTACAAAACCTTCTGAGCTCTTCCGGGGAAAGGTATGGCTTCAATGGAAATGAGTCAGCAGCTCTGTGTCTGACCTTTCATGCCTTTCTGCTTTTCCCTCAGTTTTTAATTTCCTTTGTTCCACCTCTGCTGGCCTCCTTCCCAGTGTCAACAAGTTCAGAGGAATTGATAAGTCAGCCGGGCTGAGGGGGAAGCGTGTTAAGCCCAGAGGAAAGCAAACAGAAAAGACTGGTCCAGTTTTGCAGTCACTGGGGGCCCGGGAAGAGTCAGTCCTCCCTGCCTCTCCTCCCTGCTCCCTTGTCTCTTCTCTCCTCCTGCCAGAGCTGTCCCCCCCTCTCTGAAAATAACCTAGCTTCATGCTGTGTCACCAGCAGAAACACCCAGGGCTAGCTAGATGGAGAGCCAAGTGTAATTTTGAATTTAAAATTACAGATCTGGGCCTATTTCAGGAGTTGGTAGTTGAGGGGTGTTGACCAAGTGCTGAAGCTTAAGCTAATTTCTTCCCTAACAACAAGCATCAACAACGTGAGTAGTGGCTCTGTCAACTTGTTAATTTAATTTTATTTTATTTGGGGGAGGCGGTGATTAGATCTATTCATTTATTTTTATAGGCGGTACTGGGGATTGAACCCAGGACCTCAAGCATGCTAAGCATGCACTCTACCACTTGAGCTACACCCTCCTTCTCATCAACTTTTGAAACTTTTGCTTGGACTCATGACTCACAAAAAAAAAAAAAAAAAAAGCTATTTATGTAATTAAAATATTTAGCATTCACAGTTTATGCAATGCTAAATGCTTCTGGTGTGAGTTGATTTACATACAGTAATTTCAGTTTAAAAGATTCCTTGAAACAGTGGTTTAATTATACTAGTTACATAGTTAAAGGGGCACAGTTGGAAGTAGGGCTTTCATTTTTATTATTAGAGGAGATAACATTTACCAGCTAGTAGTATCTAAAAGGTACTCAGTAAATGCTTGTTTTATCCTCTTTGTGAAATAAACTTTAATTGATCATTTTTCACATATTTTAGCCTTCTTATTCATTTAACATTTACAGAATATCTGCCAGGAGTCAATCACATGCCACTCTCCTTCTTCAAATTAATCAGTGCTTTCCATCCCCTTCTAATGCTTTGCTACTCAAAGTGTGGTCCGTGGACCAATAGGAGCATTGCCAGAGAGCTTGCTAGACCCAGAGGATCTCAGGCCTCCACTGAGTCCTCCTGAATAGGAATCAGATCTCAAAGTAATTTGTATACATATTAACGTTTGACAAGCACTGACCTCCTGACATACTTCTTATTAAATCAGTACTCTTGATCTTGATCTTGACACTCCTGATTCTTTTAGTTCATCTCCTGCCACTCCCGTCCTTGGGACTGGAACTGAAATCCCCCAGGCACACCAAGCTATCTCCTGTCTCAGGGCTTCCCTCGTGCTATTCTCTTAGGGTGGTTTCTACTTCTCTTTTTTGTCTTGTTAATGCCTTCTCTTTCTTTAAGACATGCACACATGCATTTATCCATTCATTCAGTCTCTATATACTTATTGAGTACTTACTGTATGCCAAGCACTGTGCTCAGGAAGCTTTTTTAAGAAACACCCCCCACTGCGATGGGTGGCCCTCTTTTCTGCTCTCTAGTGTACCAGGCTTCACTCTGTCCTTGGTGTATTATGCTATGTTTCTGTTTTTTTAAACGATGCAGTTGCTTTTTATTTATTTATTTACTTACTTATTTATTTTTGATAGAGGTACTGGGGATTGAACCCAGGACCTCCTGCATGTTAAACATGTGCTCTACCACGGAGCTCTACCCTCCCCTCTTGGGGGTGCCATCTTTGTTGGAATAGTTGCCAGAAGGTAATGAAAGCAAGGACTTTACTGTGATGAGTCAGAGCAACAGACGGCCATTGCATAAATGAAAAAGTATAAAGGAAGTCAATAGAATAAATAGTAAATGAGAGCTGGAAGAACCTAGTGAAAACGTAGACCGTGGAGCCAGTCTGCCTGGGTCCAGAACCCAGCTCTGCCTTTAGAGCTGTGTCATCTTGGGTGTAGTATTAAATTGTCCGCACTGCATTCTCTCCCTCTGTAAAGTGGGAATAATAACAATACATACCTTATAAGGTACTGTTATTCATAAAGACAACTTATTATTCATAAAGACTTGGACTAGTTGCTGACAAGTCATAAGCATGCTATTGCTTAACAAGCAAAGAATACTGAATCGCTTGAAAATAAAATAAAATTCAGCATCTCACTCTCTTCCAATCACTGTGCACCTTCACACTAGCAAATGCATTTGCCTTCCTTCTTCATGGTATTTCCCTGGGTTTGCAGTAGGGGTGTGTACATCTTTAAGCCGTTGAGCAAGGCTTAAAAAAATGAACAAAAGGGAAACAGCTGCTTTGTTTTTGAAAAGATTTGCCAAGCTCACACAGTTAAATTTAATGGCTGGGTGTTTTAAACCCCAGAGAACAATGTAATTTGTGTCATCACTGCTACAAAGGATGCCTCTTTGGCGAGCATTTCATTTCAGTCGCCTGAAGACCTAACTTGAACAAAAGAAGCAAAAACAAACACAAATACAGTCATGGAAAAACTCTAATTAAGCTTTGGGGAAAGATTGTCCGTCCTGTCTTGTCTTCACAGAGCAGAATAAAAATAACTCTGGCACCTGCAAAATTATTTTTCTCACCCAATATTTTAATTTTTTAAGTGATATTTTTGTGGAGGGTTGGTTACGATTCTAGGAAGTGGGGGGCTGCTGAGAGGAATGGCCGGGCTAGAGACCAAAGTTCAAATGTTTAGCACATGGTTCACTCGTGATCTCTCTTTTAATTCTCCACAAACTCTGGGAAGGAGATATTTTCCCCGTTTTATGAGAGAGCACTCATGCTCAAAAAGGTTAAATAACTTAACCAAGTTCCTAACTAGAGTTTGACTCTATGTCTGTTTGACTCTGGAGAACAAACCCATTTCAAAGTTGGTTTGTTCATTTTTTATCGGGAACAAAGTATTTATATTTGAATCTCTTCCATGTAGTGGCCAGGAGCTAAATACTGAATGCTTGTGAAGTTCAGATATATCTAACTGTTAATTTTCTTCATGTAAGATGGAGGTTTTCGCTTTACCCTAGGCTCTGCATCTTAGTAGTCCTCGTGGGAAAGAACCCGACGGTGATGATGCCAACCATGAAAGACAACAATCAACCAATGACCTCATCTCGGTTTGGAAGCCCCAATTTCCACATGTTAGCACAAGAAATCCCAGTGACTTGACAAAAGTCAGTACATTGTGACACAGTTCAAAAGAGACGGTGATGATTAAGGCTGTTACTCATAAGGGGAGTTGGCCATCTTGAAGTATTTCTAACTGATACAGAGGAAAACTGGGAGAGAGAAGATTCTTGAATACAGGAAGGATTAAGGAATTCTGCTGCTTTCTTCCTCAAGGGCACTATTCCCAAATCACATTGTTTATCACCAAATAGCCCGAGGAGAGGAGAGGAGAGAAGTGACTCAGACCAGCTGATAATTAACTGAAAAGGACTTGTTTATTTGGGCATAAGCTCTTTTTTTTTTTTTTTAAACACGTGAGTTTCCTGTTACTATTACTCTCTAGGTCAAGAAACTGCATATTCCCTGGAAAGCCAGATAACAATTCCATTTCTTTTCTTGACATTGAGTAAAGCTGCCAATTGAGTGTGCAAGTCAATTGCAGAGCATTTCCCTTTAGCTGTTATTGTTGTTGAATGTGTGAGTGGTTAGAATGGGGCAGAGGGCATCTGTGAGAAAAGATCCTGCACCCTCACTAGAGTAATCCTTGGGTCAGAGGCTGAACATCCTTCGTATAGATGTTACTTCAGCATCAGTCTGGTAGGGCAGAAAGGCTCCTGGTGTTACGAAAATTAATAAAGGGAAATTTCACCAAAATGGAGTTTCAAGACCAGAAGAGAGAGCTCTGATGCATGCCAGTACAGATGCCAGCAGGAAGAGATGCACCTTGCACCTCCAGCAAGAAGTGACACTACTATCACCAGCAGGAGGAAGAAAGATCTCCTCACCTGGCAACAGCTCAGCCAACGAGAGACTGACGCCACTCAGTCAATGAAAAGCCACTCTACTTCAAACTCCCAGTTTCCTCCAGCGGACTGTATTCGTAACAGCCCCCACCCTCCACCTCAGCTTCTCCTCCTCTATCAGAGCTTCCTCTCCTTTGCTTTACTGGACTTGCACGTGGTTCACCACAGTTGCGTGCCCTGAACTGCGATTCTTTCTTGCTCCCCGATAAACCTGTTTTGCTGGTAAAATAACTGGCTGTTTTATTGTTTTAGGTTAACAGTATACTGAAAAGGGAAGTGCTCTGAGTTCAGAAAACCTGGGGCTGGTCTCAACATTATTCCACTTCCTCTAAGACTTCGAGCAAGTTATCGAAAGAGGTAATATATTTGAAAATGCCCTTTTAACTGAAAAGCACTGTACAATATTTAAGGTTTACCAGCAGATTGTGATATGCAATAGTACACTTTGACTGGACCTTTTTTTCTGTTCTGCTGTCTCCCCCTCCTCCCAACCAGAGCTTTTACCACACTTCTCCAAACATCCAGGAAAACAAAGAATAGTTTTCTGGCTAACTTGCATCTCCCTATGGTAAATCCTACAAGGGTTGCCTTTGAGTAATCTGAATGGAGTTAGTTGATTGTACTTTAATCTGCGTCTATGGAGATAAAAAATAAGAAAGATATTTGTTGACACATTTATGCTGATCAGTGTCATCTCTGGGCTATCCTGCCTTCTCCTTTGTCCCTAATCCATCCTCCCAATTTCCACAATAGCTACAATCTCCTTTTTCTCTTATCCAATCTTGACAAGTGCCTCACCTCCTCCCCTTTATTGAAATTAGAATCCATCAGACACATTTCTTACCCCAACCTCCAAATTCCAGACCAACCAACTATCCTACATACACCCTATCCCTTCTTGGAATAAATATTCAACCAAAGGTGATCTTTCTCCAATCTAAGTTTCTGTAGCCCATTCTTACCCACCTTGTCTCAAAGAATCTTGTGACATCCTCTCATCTTTGTCCTGAATTCTCCAATCTCCTTATGGGTCAGTCCCATCAGCATCCAATCATTGAATACTAGCATCTTCCATCTTATAGTAAAAAAATAAAATCACCCACTGACAGCAGAATCCCTTGCAGTTGCTGGGGTCACTGATGCTCTCACTGCTCATTTCTTTGGAAGATTTCAAGTTCTTGTCTGACTTGACTCTCAGCAACCTTTGACATGTCCACCTACTTCTTGAAACATACTTTCTTCTTGTGTTGTGACATTACACTCCTCTTGTCTGTGTCTTACTGCCCCGGCCACACCATTTCAGTACCCCTTGAAGACTCCCATTCCTCTGCCTGTCCCTCTCGTAAGCCCTTCACAGCCCCTATCCCTGAGCCGCCAATCTCATCCATCCCCTTGGCCTCGGTTATCATCTGAATACTGGTAACTCCCAAATCCTTGTGTCTAGTTTAGCTCTCTAGTCTGGCCCCCTCAGTCCTCCGCCTCTAACTGCTTGGTGAACTTGACCCCACATACCTAAAACCACATTCATCTTTTTCTTTAAATCTGCTCACAAACACTTGCAGTGCTTTCCCATCAGCCTCTGTTCACTTTTCAAGAACCTTCAGATCCTGTGGACCTACCTCTTCATCCTCAGATCCCTGACAATCCCTGCGCCAGCCATTTTGACTAAGTACGGTGCTGTGAACACCTCATTTCCGCTTCTGCTTCTGGGCTTTGCAACTAGAACACTTGTTCCCCTGTTCTGTTGCTAATGCCTCCTCATCCCTTAAGTTCCATCTTAATCATTCTTCTAGGAGTTGATTAGAAGCCTCTTTATGCACATCAAACTTCCCCATCATAAACTATTTAGCAAATCACATGAAATAACCAAATTAGGGCACCCCTGGTTTTCCTTCCTGCCCCCTCAACCCACATTGTCCCCTCCTGAGGTAGTGGAGGCTTCCCCATGCTTTTATAGCAGTTAACCACAATCTGTTTCAAATATTCCTTTATATTTGTCTGTCCACTAGATCATGAGCTGCCAGAATCATGCTAGAAATCTGAAGCAGTCAATAAATATTTGTTGCACTAGACTCACCTGAAATATAACTGGTTGTGGGTTCCATAATATTACACTATTTATATGGCTATTTTGAACTAAAATTGACTTAGCCATTCTCTTATTTTTAGACATTTAGAGTTTTGTTGTTTACTGTTATAAAAAAATGCTGTGATGAAGCTCTTTGTGATTGAAGCGTGTTTCTCTTGTTTCAGATTATTTACATAGATTTGAGTCCTAAAAGTAGAGTTATTGAGGCAAAAGGTATGATGATTTTAAAGACTTTGATATGCATTATTAGGTTGCTTTCCAAAATTATTGCACAATTCAAATTTCCATTTATGTGACTCTTTTCCAAATTGTATGTTACATCTTTCTATAGCATGAAGACAGATTAAAAACATCACTGCGTTAGAAGCACTGCCATAGCAGTCTGAGTTTTCCATTTACCTTCACTAAGAATCTGGCCTGAGTATAGATGCCTTGAGTTGGAATCTTGCAGGCCTTGAAAAGAAAATAAAAGAAAGAAAATTTAGAAGTCCTGACACAGAAAGTGCACTCTACCTGGAAGACAGTTTAAGAGGGCCAAATGCAGGGCCTGGGGATTTTGAAAGTTTCAATCTTTGTCCATTTCCCCCTCAGCTACCCAAACACGTAATATTAATTGTTAAGAATGGATATTAAAGGTTATGATATAATGTATAGATAAAGCAAAAGACTTCTTTGGTTAATTGTCACAAGAATGACTGTGTTTTGGGCCAATTATAAAAAGCCAGCCTCTCTTTTTGAGTCACTTGTTGTGAGTCACAACAGCCCTTCTCACTGACAATCATGTTAGAATGTTGAGAAACGTAAGGTCTAACACTGATGTAGAGAAAAACATGTGGGTCCCTGAAGTTTGTGACTGTTGGTTTGGTTCTCCTTTGATTAGGAGATCTCTTGTGCTTAACAATTCAACTGATCCAATAGCTGGCCATTTGCCTTGGGTGCCCTGGTCCCAGCCAGGCCCCACTGGCCTTTCTGTCCTGTGATGGGAGCTACAGATCAAGTCTCCTATTGGCTTATTTGTGGGTTCTGCCTCATTATCTTCAGGAAGAGAGGAGGATGGGGATTGTCAAATGTAGGCTGAGGATGGGGGCGGGGGTGCAGGCAGAAGAGGTTATTTAAACAGAAGTGATGATGAGAAAGTAGAAAATGCAGACAGTAAAGATGAGTGTTCTCAGGAAGGATGAGCAGGCTCTGAACTATGTCAGTGGTAACAAGTTTAGAAAGAGAAAGGCTAACGTAGGAGCCATCTGAACACAGTTGTGTCTACACTAGGCCAATTATTTTGAAGTAAAATCAGTCTAATTCAATACACATTTTTTGAGTGTCAAGACTGTACTAAGAATACAAGAATACAATTCTTACCTTCAGGAAGCTCAATCTACTAAGAGAGATAGATATTTAAACCAATAAAAATAGAATGCATTCCATCAACAGAGGACTGTGTAAAGAAGATGTGGTATACATAAACAATGGAATATTACTCAGCCATAAAAAGAATGACCTAGAGATTATCATATTGAGTGAAATCAGACAGAGAAAGACAAAAATAAAATACATTGATAAAATGGGCATGGAAATAACCCAAAGGTGGTACTGTTTACCTGTCACAGGGGGCCAGGGAGGAGATGTATAAACTACATTTCCTTAACAGTTATTTTCTAGGTCATCAAGTGGAGGAATGGGAAAAAAGAGCTTTTGCAAAGGCTTGAAGGAGTAAAACACCTTGAAGTGTTTGGGAACCATAAACAGAATGGTGTTGTTGAAAGTAAAATGGGAAGTGTGGATTATTAAGACATGGTTAAGGCAGGAAGCTTGTGGATCTTGACATTTAATAATTTATATCAGGCACAGCACCTGCTGCCCCAATGATTCATAAAATTAGAAAATCCTAGAGATATAACACATATGGATTAGATCTAGCGCCCAGTGCCTTCCATATTTATGGGTTGAATGAATGTGCTGAATGAATGCATGAACCTAGTCCAACCATCTGTTTCCAAGCCTATTCTAGTGTTTAATCACCTGAACTATCAGGAAGTTCCTCCAAAATTTAATTGAATCATTATTTTTCAAACTGTTTTCTCTAGATTGATCTTCAGGAGAGGGCCAGAAATCTGCCTCCTGCCACCTGGGGAGTGGGTGCCAGGCTGTTCCTGGTGTCTGTTCCCAGATTCCCGGATGGAGACTTTCAACCCAACTTCTCGGCACCTGCTGAGCCTCTCTCCCCTGCCATATGCCTTGTGCCTCCAGGCTTCCACTTTGCAGGGCAAATGGGCTCCCCCTCACCATTAGTAGCCTCCTCTCTCTTGCTAAATTGATTCCCACGGCCCTATTTTTCATTTGCATTTAAAAAAGCCATTTTATCCCCTGATGTCACCTGTGCTATTCTTTGCTTTTGTTGATTATGAATTTGCAATTTTTTCCCTTTAATTGTAGTAGAGCCTTCAGAGAGATAAACACCTTCAACCTGACCAATTTTCCTCTACTCCTTATAAAACAAAATTTGTTTCCAGTCTTTGGAGGTCATGGAAATGTTGTAAATTATCGTTAAGTTCTACAGAGTCTTCATATCTTTAGGTATGCCTTGCCACGTGGATCTACTTGTACCAGCTGGCTGGTCAAAGCAATACTGCACCTGCCTGCACAGGCTGAGCTAGCAGATGCCCGCACACCTGGGGTGGGGGAGGGGGGAGAAAGATTGCACAGAGGCCCGCCCTGCTGCATTGTGCTGGGGGCATCTTGAGACTTGGGGGTTTCACATCTCAGCCCTAAGGTCCCAGCTTATGAACTCATTCACTACTGATCCATTCAGGGAGAAAAAAAGCAGGCATGTCTTCCACTGCCTGTCAAGCCTCTATTACCTGAGACACCCAGTAGCTGGACTTGAACTGTTTCTTGCTGAAGAAATCCACATTCAGTGACCTGAGTAGGGCAAGAAAATAAAAAGTCACTTAAACAAACATAACAGCTCAAAACAGCTAGATCACACAGGTTCCACTGAGGTAGAATTAATGGAAAAGCAGACTTGAAATTTAATAAAAATATCATGAGAACTCTTAAGGAGGTGAGAGATTATAAAAAAAAATTTCTGGAAATATTTTTTAAAGTCCCACACAACACTTCCAAATTTAAAGTAAGACATGAACTCAGAGAGCAGTTTCTGATGAAAATCAAACTGGTTATCTGGAAGATCAAGTGGAGAAAATAGTGCACAGCAGACAGCAAAAATTCAAAGAAATGAAAATCACAGATGAAAAGACAAAAGACACGGAAGACACAGATAGTAGGAATCACAAAGAAGGAAAAGAATATCCAGGAGAAAAATACAGATCAAATAACAATAGATACAACTTCCTTGTGCTGAACACGTTAGTCTTTTAAGATTGAAAGTGTTCACCTAATGCCAGGAAGTATTTCTGTCAGTAATGTGTGAATCAAATTCACCCAAATGAATCTCCTTAAATCCAAAAAAGAAGAAAAAAGTTGAGTAAACTTTCCAGTGCAAAGAAAAAGACATACATAAAGAGGAGAATTAGACCAGCATCAGACTGCTTATTTGCAACACTGGAAGTTAGAAAACAGTAATGGTCATTTACAGACTCGAGAGAAACTGAGTCATAATGTCATTTAAATGTGAGGACAAAAGAGAGCCATTATTAAACATGCTGGGGCCCACTCTTTTTGAAGACATACATTTTATATTACTGGAGGAATTACTCTGAGTGAAGGAAATTTAATGATAACCTAGAACTTAAGAGAGGGGAAGATGAAGAGTTTAAGAAACAGCAGTGAGCAATGTACTTGTAAAACGTATAATTAAGTCTAAAGGATGATAACATGGCTGTGAACTGGAATATGAGTTAAATAATAATTCCCTCAACTGAAGAGACAAAGTGCATGCATCTATATGAAATAATAGCTGTCTCCCCAGGCAGTCAGCACTTACTAATATTTACTGACTGATACTTAGGTTAAGATTTCAATTTTAAGTGAGACTCAACAGTTGGTACGAGGGTAATGGGAAACTCTTGGTTGAGGTTGGTTAGTGTAGAGAGCAGATTCATAAACATCTTGATGTGGGGAGCATTAATATTACTTATTATATAAATTATAATATAATGTGTAATATTTATTATTATATAGTAATAATATCGATAATTATTACATACCTATATTACATATCTATATTACTTGTTACTGCATATCTATGGCTTTGTGACTTTAAAAATTAGGAAGCTAACTAGTAGCTCAGAGACAGAAACTTCCTAATTTCCAGGGTTAAGCTGGAAGTAAAAACTTAAAAAAAAAAACCTTTTTCAATGTAGTGAATTAAGAACAATATCAAGAGGAAGCAACAACAAAATTGATGATAAAGTGTAAAAATAAAACAAAATAAATATCACAATGAAAATGAAGGAATACCTTAGTGAAAAACAAGTAACTTCAGAATACTTACAAATTCTACCTGTATGCCGTTTAATATAAACTCAACTGAAGTAAAACAGTAAAGAAAGGTGGAAAATAATGGGACATACAAAGATATTTTAGCAAAACAGAAAACAAAAGAAAAGAAAAGGCAAAAGGCAGCTATATTAATATAATACCAGATAAATAAGAATCTGAGGCATGATTTGAGAAAGCAATAAAAGTTACCTACAAGGAAGAGAAAATCTTAATAAGTTTTTATATCTCCAAATAACACAGCTGTAAAACATAAAAGGTAAAACAAGAACTAGAAATGCAAAGTGACCTTGTACAAGCCCAAAACAACAGGGACTGTAATGTACTTTTTTTCAAAAAATAGGTGAACAGTAAATAAGGGTATAGATGTCGCAAATAATGCAATCAACAAACCCGATCTAAAAATAGGTATGTAGATAATTCAGTGCCCTACGTTTCACCATATCCACCAGACAGGTGTGGAAAAAAATTATTTACCTGAAAAGAAATTATTTACCTACAAAGAAAACCTTAAGAAATTCCAAAAGGGTTTTTATTGGCCACATTTTCTGATTATAAAGCAATTTATTAGAAATCAGTCATAAATAACAGTATGACTGACTTACGCATTAACGATCTGACTTTAAATTGGTCAAACTGAGAAGAGCACTACCAAGCACCTGGAAGAAGTAAATGCAAATTCTCTCTAAAGAAATGAGCCATTAATTCAAGGCCTCACAACATTTGCACACAAAGGGTCTCAACACATATGAGCACACAACAAAAATTCTCAAAACATTCTGCATCTGACAATGCCTGCTCAGTTGGTTTGCATCAACTCTCCCACTGAGAACTCCAGCCTGACACTTAATGGAAACATATCAGTCTTGGTTCTGATCTTTTCAAGTGCCTGGAGGTAACCTGCAGATTGAAACATTGAGGAACTATTGCAGGTACTTGAAGTATCCATCAGAGTATACAACTGTCAGGGGCTAGAAATGTCGAAACAAAAAATCAAAAGAAAAAAATGAGAATGATTTCATCCCAAAAAGCTGAACTTAATCAGGCCATTTATGCCTTTTTAGAACATATTCTATGTCATACCTGGAGATCATTGGAGACACTTTTCGGATCTTGTGAGAGAACAAGGATCCTCCCTGCTCTCTACGATCAATTCGAGAGCATGACTTGATGGAACTCTGGCTTCAGTTTTTTGGTTTTTTTCTGCTGATTTGGCCAGGGGTGGGGGAGCTCGCACCCTGCTGCATGCTGGGCCTTCTCCATCTCCAGGTGTCTGCCATGACGAGCAATCAGAGATGCAGTGGCTGCCCCCTCTCAGAGCTGACAATTATACACTTACTGATGGATCAGCCTGACTCAGATATTTAGGCATTTGAGACCATCTGAACTAAGCGATGTAGAGATTCACTTACCTCAACAGGGCTTATCAGGCTAGAGTCTTTTAAAGACTCTAGAGGCACACAGCTCACCTGAACAGGTCCCAAATTCAGCTGATCGGTCATCATGATTGGCCCATATTTCCAGGTGTCAATGATTGAAATTAGATTCTGCTTAGTGTATGTGTTCCCCAAATTCTCCAGTCCTGCTCTTATACTGAAAACAGATTCTTCTCAATAGAAGGGGCAGGGTTTTCATCATAACTGACCAACAGGGTTGGTCTCAGTCCAATAATCACAGACAAAGGAAGACCGTATACATATTACATGCTGTATGTGACAGGAACAGAAGTAGTTATATCCATGTTAGGGACTGAATGTATCCCCTCCCAAATTCATATGTTGAAGCTGTAACCCCCAATGGGATGATGTCTGGAGATGGGGCCTTTGGGAGGCGATTAGGGTTAGGTTAGGTCATGAGAGTGGTCCCTCCCAATGGAATTAGTAGCTTTGTGAGAGCACGTGAACTGAGGGAAGGCCACGTGAGGACACAGTGGGAAGGCAGACATCTGCAACCCCAGGAAAGAACTCTCACCAGGAATGAATCATCTGGCACCTTGATCTCAGACTTCCAAGCCTTCAGAACAGAAAATAAATTTCTATTGTTTAAGCCACCCAGTCCATGGGATTTTGTTTTGGCAGCCCGAAATGACTAAGACAATCCCTGATGTAAAATGATGGTAACACGGGGTAAATGCCCGGTGTGTGTCGGGCTTATCATAATCCTCACAATATCCTCCTGAGTGAGTGCAGAAACTTGAGATTAGAACAATATATTCTGCTGTCCAGAGAGGTTAAATGATTTGCCTAAAATCAATAGGATAAAGCAACTTAGAACACCTTAATTTCTAGTGCATTTCTCACAGCGCACCTTAATATGTGATTTATGAAGAAACAAATTAATATTTTAACTTAAAATATCTCAAACAACTAGACAGAAGGTTGAATAGTAGTTCAAACAGAAGACAGTCAGAAAGTTTGCCCCAGTTTTCTCACAGGATCCAGAGACCAGGGGGCTGCCCGAGTCCCAATCTAACTACAGTCATTGAATTGAAAGAGTCAGGATTGGTCCCCTAGAAGCCCTATATGATGAGTCTTAATTTGGGGGGATTTTCAGTTTTAAGGAGAATTGGGATCACTTACTTAAACAGATTGCATTTAATTAATCAGATTACAGTTTGCAAAAATCTTTCCATGCACTGTCACATTTAATCTGTACGACAGTTGATATGATAATATTAATCTCCATATTACAGAAGAGAAAAATTGAGGCTCAAAAAAGTTAAATGATTTTTTTCCCAAGCTCACTTCACTGATCTATGACAGAATGCAAACATCATTCCCAAACTCGTGCTCTTTCTACAGAAAAGGGGGAGGAAAAGAAGGCATCCCTTATAGGTACAATTATTTGTTATGGTTGATCTCATTTTCTCCTGACCCTTGCCTCAGTGCCAGGCAACTGATGGTGACTGAGAGCCACGATTCTCTGATTCAGAAACACCATGTTGATACAGTTACCCAGCGCTTCAGAAGCCTGGATGGGAGTGATGGCAGAGCAATATAGCAGTCAGTTATGTGCATAACACGCTCTGGGGAAAAGCTTAAAATGGGATCAACAGCTTCAAGTTATACAGGGTGTAACAATCAGATAGAGGAATCTGTTACCCCACCAAACAATTGAACCTACTTGACTTCCAACGAACCATGGAAAAACAAAAGGAGTAAGGAACTCAGATTAGTCCAAGCTGCAACAGAAAAATGAGATGGGCTTAATGTGAAATACAAGGAAGGTCAAGCTCAGCTGGCTTAAAGGAACCAGAATTTCAGGTGAATGGTGTGGACAGAAAAATTAAAGCTTTAATTGAAGCCATGGTTGTTACTTAAAATACCACAAAACCATTTGGAGCGCATCAAAAGTTAATTGATTTCACCTGAAAATGCATTGCACCCAAATGAGGAAGTTGGACCACAAGTGAACACTGTGCATCCAAACAATGGGGATTTGATTTAGGGAGAAACCCGCGGAATCTAAGTGAAAGTTGTAGAAACTAAGAGAAAGGCATGGATTTACAAGATCAATCATGTGTGGAAATGGAATGAAGAGATGCTTCTGAGAGGCTACAAGGCCAAGTGATGATGGAGTTAGGCGATGTATCAAGGAGGTAGAAGGACTTGCTTTTAGCATCGAAGACTTTTTTTTTTCCAGTAAAAATATAAAAATTTAAAAAGAGAAAAGATAAATGAAAATTTAAAGTCGTTTCTGAGAGAAAGCGATATGTTAAGATATTTTGAAAGAAAAAATGCTGCCTGGAGTAGTCAAAGAATGAAGAAAAAGGTATTTAGCTAAAGCTTTCTATCGCGAAGCTTTCTACTGACCTTTCACAGTAAGAAAAGGAAGCACACATTGTCAACATGCTAATCATTGCCTAAATCGGAAGTCTATTTTGGCTGATATTAATACAACTACACTAGCTTTCTTTCAGTTAATGTGTATCTGGCATATCTTTTCCCATCTGTTTGTGTTCAATCTTAATGATTGAAGTATTTCAGGGCCCCTCTATAAAAAGCATATAACTACATTTTATAAACCCAATCTGATCCTCTTTTGCCTGATAACGAAATAAATAGGTGCATTTACATTTGTTATAACTACTGCATTTCTAAATTAGATTCATTATTGCCACTTTTTTGTGCGTGTTTGTCCCTATTCTGTGTTTCATTTCTTCTTTTTCTCACTTTCTTTTAAACTGATTATTATTTTCTCATCCTGTCTTTTTCCTCTTCTATTTTAGAAGTTACATACACTGTGTTATAAAGTAAATCAGTATTTTTAGCCTTCTCCCCCCAAAACCAAGAAACAGACTATTATTCACTTCCATCTTATATGTTATTACTGTGTATTTCAGTGTGATCATGTTTTTCTGACTCCACAAGATATTTTAATAATGGTTTATTCAGTCAACGTTAGCTCTGATTCACTCACATTTGCCACGTTCTTTGCTCTTTAATCCTTACCCCTCAGACTTTCCATCTGGGATCATTTTGTTCTGCCTGAAAAATATCCTCTAGAATTTTCCTCACAGAGTATCTAAATGTTGCAAACTCTCAGTTGTTGCCCTTGCTCTTGAGAGCTCTTGTTGCGGGGTGTGCTGCTCGAATCTGGCATTTATTTTCTCTCAGTACATTGCGGGGTGTGCTGCTCGAATCTGGCATTTATTTTCTCTCAGTACATTATACATATCTGTTGTTTTCAGGTTTCCATTGTTGCTGTCAAGAAGTGAGCTGTCAAATGAAGACTTGCTCCTTGGAAGGCTGTCTTCTCTCTAAGGACATTTTTAGCATCTTCTCATGGTTATTTACTTTTCATGTTGCTGTTTCCAGGAATGGATTTCTTTACATTTATCCTGCCTTATTTTGAAATGTTTGAATCTCTAGATGGATGTTCTAAAACCTTCTCAGCTGTTCTTTCCTCAAATATTGTTTCTATCTGACTCTTTTTCTTTCTGGCACTCACATTAGACCTGCGTTAGTTTTCCTATCATCTGTGATTCTTAAAAACTCTTTCCTACTTCTCATCTCTTTATCTCGCTATGCTTCATTCCCCATAGTTTATTCAGCTCTGTTTTCTAATTCGGCATTCTCTCTTTGGTCAAATTTTATCTTCTGTCTCTGGGATGAAGGTAGTTCTTCAAGAAAAGAACTATAATTGGTTCTGCCAGGCAACTGGTACAACTACCATTCTGGGATCACTTTAAATTACAGTTTTGAGGGTGGTTTTTGGACAACGTAAGTTGTATGAATTGAGATTGTAAACCGTGTGAAGACTGGCATGTGGCTGCAAATTTTCAGGGAGACTTTCCCCTCCTACTCAGTGGCAAGTCTCCAGACAGTACTTGTCCTCAGTGCCCCCTGGGGAGAGGGCAGAAAGTAAGTTTATTTCTAGGGTATGCCTTTCCAGGGTAGCCTTTGGGGTCCAGGGCTTATGTGGGGGTTTTCCATTAAATCACATCTTAGATGGGTCCTGGTCCTTGCCTCCCCTTTTCCAAACCCTGCAAGACTTTAAACACCAAGTCTCCAGTTCCTGAAAATATGCTCAATGCAAAAGCTATCTCTGCTCTGTTTTCGGCTGTGTGTCTTTACTTAGTTTTTAATCTACAGATTTCTTACATTTTGCCAGCTTGTGGATGTATTTAGGATCATTTTTGTTTGTTTGTTTCTTTATTTTCATGTTATCCATCATTTTTAGTTGTTGTAAATGGAAACTAGTCAAACTGGATATCTAATCCCTCGTCGTTTCTTCAAATCCACAGGAACAATGAGAAGATAATTCCTGCTGCAGGCAACTCCAGACACCCAGCAGAGCGGCCAATGGATGGGTTTAAGGCAGAGCCAAGCCACCTGTCTCAGGGCGACAGCTATTGTTAGGAAAGCCAGCAATACCAAAGGGAGGCTCTGGGGAGATTACTGATGAATCTGTCAACAGGTTATGTTTTCTGATTGACAAGTGTTTATAATAGCGGCAAGACCTGTCTCTAAATAAGTGTGGTTTATTATTTTATTCAGCAATCACTCAGTAAGTATCCACATCACTTTCAGCTCCAGACACTTAGTGAGATTGGATATATTTTCTGAATTAGCAGAGATCTGGGAAAAAAAAGAAAAGGAAAAAAGAAAAACCCTGCCAACTGCACAGCAGCCTTGATTAATTGATCACCCAGGTCATGGATTCCAAGCTTTTTAAAAAATGCAGTGAAATTTGACAGAGTTTTACATCACTTCTCAATCCATAAGAAGGACTACATTTGTAGTAAGACTTCACGCAATCTTTTGGTTTTCGTTTTCCGCAATATGAGGGATTTTTCACCATCCCCACAACTGAGAGGTCACACTGACCCCATTTCCCCTCTGCTTTAGACACAAGGAATATACAAACTTCCGCCAACAAATGGATGTCACTGATTACTTTCGGCAATGTTAATCGAATAGATTTGCCTGGCTTCAATGTGTTCTTTGGTCCAAATTATCACAGAAGTGGAACTCCTAGTTTTGCTGGTGAGCTCAGGAAACACTGCAGGTTGCCTGGATATTGTCATGAGTTTCTCAGCGGGCTCCTAGATCCAGTTACAGATTATGTCCGACCAGTGGTTTCCAGGTGCTATCTGGTCTGTAGGAACTGGCATCTTTCTGCTCATCCATCTCCATATGTAACATTTCCCCACGCCGTCTAGCTTGGGGGTTTTCTTTCCAAAAGTAATAATGATGCTTCAACTTTTAGACACCTTAAAATGCTATCTCCAAATGGCAGCAGATTTGAATTTATGGATAAAGGTTTGTATGTTTTGCTTCTTTCCTCTTTCTCTCCTATCTGACCCCTCCTTTCTTCCTTCCTCTTTTTTCTTGTCCTTTTTTTTTTTTCTTTTCCTGTTTGGTCACTCTTGGAACTTTTCATCTTTTTCTTCTACTGATGAAAAAAAATTTTGCATTCTTTTTTATTGAAGTATAGTCAATTTGCAATGTCATGTCAATTTGTGTCTACTGAATTTTTATCTTACACCCTCACCTCATTAAATTGTTTCTTTTTGGTGCATGAGAAAAATATTTCTATCTAACCAATATCTTGGCTGGTCAACACAGCATTCAGTAAGTCCTTTACTATTGGAAGAACAGAAAGAGAAAGGACAAATGTAAAGAGAGAAAAAATCACCCAAGTGTCCTTCTCTTTCAGTGTCAGAAGTACTGGCTGCCTCTCTGTGTGTTTAAAAAAACAGCTCTCCACTGTTGCGCTTGCTTTATCTACAGGGAGCTGCCACTTGCTGAGCAGAATAGACTTATTTACAACAGGTAGACCAGGTAGCCCACAGGTCCATCGCATGTTGCACTCTGGGCTAGTAACATTTTGTAGAAGGTGAAAGGATGGACCCCAGCTGTTGGCTTACTCGAAGTCACAGTTAACCTCAGAAGCTAAGCTAATCAGAACTTGACCCACTTGCAGGAGAACTTATAATTTTAATATCCTCATATTTTAAACACTTTTTATTGATTTATAATCATTTTACAATGTTGTGTCAAATTCCTTAATATCCCCGTTAGTAAGAGTTGGCTTTGAGTTGAGCACTTTTAGCATTTCTTCCTAAGCGCCCGGTGAATGAAGGTGTTCGAATGGTAAGTTCACAGTCAACAACACTTTTCAAAATGGCATTTTAATAAAGTTGGGTCTCCCTTGTTGTAGATCAAAAAAATGACTGAAACGGGAATATATGTAACTGAGAATTACAGTCGCCACCTCAGGATTTCTAAGTATTGCTGATCGTTGGACATCCTGATTCATGGACAGACTTGAAAGACTGCCAGGCAGGTTGACTAAGGTGGTGAGCAGGGCCCAAAATAAAACGTAGGCTCTTATTACCTGATTCACTGTCCCCTTTTGCTAAATAAACTTCTTGATTTAATACAAATAAATAGTCTCCTAGAGAAATGGCATAGTCAGGGTAGGAGAAGCAAGTTAGTATATTCCAGACCCCTTCCTTTCAGGGCAAAAGAGAGGAAACTAGCTTTGAATCCATTAAATAACAGTTGAAGCTCTTTCTACCTGAAGATGTCAGCAACCTCAAATAGCAACGATCTCACTCAAGCACTTTGTTGAATCTAACTGAAAGCCCTCCATGTGCAACGCATTATGCTACACAATTCACTTATTCAACAAATATTGACCTAGCACTTTATTCAAGCTGGGAACTGGAGATACAGTGAATGAGGTAGACCCAAGTCTTTACTCATGGGGCTTGCATGAGTTTGGTAACAAAGAGGAACAAATAAAGAGGTGATTAAAATAAAGAGGGATAAGAGCTATAGCAGGTGAAGTGCAAGGCATTAAGGAGTATCTGGGAAGGCTTCTGGGAGGAAGGAGCATTTAGGCTGAGGCCTCAAGGATGAGAAAGAGTTACTGGCATCTGAGTGTTTTAGAAATAAGACTAGTAAGGTCAAAGTGGGAGAGGAGAGAACATGGTGGGTTTGCTGAATAAATGATGAATGAATGAATATTCAATGAGCAGACATTTTTAAATAAGAAGGAATATGTTTGGGACACCTCGTGATATTTCTTTGTAATATAGCCTGAAGTGTTCCCGTGGATGACGCGTGGATATTCCTGTCTGATGCAGGTTAGACAGAAGGTGGTGCTCTGAAGGCAGTTCTTGGGCAGGTAGACAAGGTCTTGTGGTCTCACCCTGTTGGGTCTGTAATTTAAGGAGTCTGAACACCCCCAAAGACCCCCTGGATAGTAGGTTAAGATGACCTCTGTTAGGCCCACAGGTGACCCTAACCTTAGAAATGACACTCAGCTGTGAGCTCCCGTAACTTCCATGTGACCTACCTGCCTCTTGCTCTCTGTGCGTTTCCCTTACTGCCCCGCAGCCTGGAGTAAAGCTGGTTTAACTGAGGCAGCTCTCAGCTGTGAGAAGAGCATGAGACTCCTGGTCTCCGTTAAGCCAGGACAGTAAAGGGGGGGTGTACCCCTCTGGGCCTCTACAAAGATGGCAAGACCAGCTGTGGAGCTAAAGGAGGACCTCCAGGAGAAGGATGATCTGTAGGAGACACAGAGTGAGGCTGCAAATCCAGCTCCCTCTCCCCACTGGGAGCTTTATCACCAGACTGAAAACAGGACGATTAGAGTTTGGTTTTACCCAGAGCATGCTTGACACCCGGACTGGTAAGACTTTGAGAGAAAGGTTTCAGTGGACAAGTAGGAATGAGAGTCACAAACCCTGTGGTGTGAAAACAGGAGGAGAAGGCAGCCAGCTTGCCTGGGGAACAGTTAAAAGCCTGGGTTTTCAGTCAGATCACCGTCATGCTCTGGCTCTATGACTGCTTACTATGTGTTAAATGGGGGAAATAGTATTTACTTAGCTAAAAAAATTTCAGGCAATTTGGTTATGACTATGTCTCAAAATTTTATGAAAATCTTGCATTAAGGAGGAAAAAAAATCTTAGTGGCCAAAGAGGATTCACTTTTGGTAAAGACATTCTGCAGAAAAAGACAGTAAGTAGATTATCCTTGTTAGCCTGATTTTTAAAAGAAAACTAAGTCATTAAAAATGGTCACTAGACTCTTGACTGATTAGCCAGCTGTGGTGTGGGTGAGAGTTTCCCTGAGCAAGTCTTAATATCATTAAAGCTAATCAGAAGACGGCTCATTTGATCATTTGATCAGTAAAATCCTAATTTCTTTCCGAAAGGAGGCTATAAATGACATCTTGCAGACCAGGTTCAGGACAATGTTTTTCTGTCATAACCTTATACAGACAGCTGTTGTGAAGACTAAACAAGAAATGACAGGGAAGATGTCTTAGTCCAGTGCCTGGCCCGTCGAAGGAGCTTGAGTAACATTCATGATTATACTGCTGTTTTAGGAAGACCTTCCTCCTCATCACTCCTCTCCCAGCTTTGAAAGGGCCCCAGTTGATCTGGATGGGAGCCCCGCCTAAGGTCAGGTGCTGATTCACCTGCCTACTTGTTGGTTGGTTCAGAAAGAGACCCTAAATACAAGGTCCTTGGTTAAGCAGGGTCTCCCTGATAGAATTTTTGACATTTTTGGATGCTTAATGGTAAAGCTTACTTTGAGGGGGTAGAAAATTTAATGTAATAAAGGAATAGAAATTTGACAGTTGAAGACTGGCAGCTAGAAAATGGAAGAGGAGGTGTGGGAAGAAGCAAGAGAGACAAGGAGAGGGCAATAAGCTCAGACCTAAGGGTTTATGTGGCCAGTGAGAAACATCCTATTCTGGGAAACAGCTACTTAATTCTTAGCACAATGGTGTCCAATATTGCATTTAGAATCTTTGCCAGCTCAAAAGTTATCTCAAAAGCTTCCTCATTTATCCCAAGTTATCACTACATAAGGCTGTGGAGTGTAGCCTCCTGAATTAGTTAACTTGGCTGTGTTTGGCCCTGGAGAGGTCACCCTGCGGTAGGACAAACACTTCCTGAAGGAAGCACTAAGGAACATGCTTGAAGACATGTCTCTATTTGGGGACTGCGTGTTGTGGGCTCCTGGGACATATCTATTCCCTTTGGTGCCGATCTTGAAGGAACCACACTTTTTTGAGATCTGGTATAGGAGAACTATGGTTGGTTGCTTTTCTTTAAAAAAAAAACAAAACTCTTTTAAAAATAAAATCAAGGAGTGAAGCATTGATTGAATAATATTGTGAAGTTCTCTAATCTTCCCATCAACCCCAATTTTGTTTTCTAGGGGAAACTGATGGGTATCCCTTTAAATGTCTCCTATGTCTCTACAAACATACTTCTGTTATGTATAACTCATGTATACTTTTATAGACAAATGGAATTGCTTGCAAATTCTTTCACAATGAGTTTTGGTTTTTTTTTTTTCCCTGCATTCTCCCATTGACACAAATGTAGCATACTATCAGCAAACAATCTTGAAATTTCTTTTCCTTTGTTTTACTGGTCAACACAAGAGCGTGCATTTTTGTGCTTCCTTGAATGAATATAAGAATGAAAACCAAACTTAGACTGGGAGATAACCCAGACTCAGTGCCACAAAAGTGAAGGCATGAACTGAGTGCTGTGAAGTCCTAGGGAGGGTCAGGGCTTCAGGGATGCGCTGGCATTCCTTGAGCAGCAGAGAACTGGGGGAGGAAAAGGAACCGGTGGGAACAGGGCTTGGAGGCACGTTGATGTGGCTCAGAATTTGGGAGTGAAAATTACGGAGGTTCCACAACCTGCACCGTTCTGACTGGGATTCACAGGGTTCACTCTCGGGTTAATCACTGATGTTTACTACGTGACCTAATGACATCCTCATGTAATGCAAGGTTTGCTTAAGGTTTTGCTTACCGGTGTTAAGTTTTCTCTATTTGTTCCTAAGCTCTGTCTTCAGACTGTATTATGGGGACGGGAGCACAGGTGGCAAATGGACTCGGGGAAAATTTCATTGGAGGTATTTTTCATCTTTGCCGATAACGGTGGAACAACTCTTCCGTTAAGAAAACCCCCAAAGGGAGATGTCTAGGAGGTTGTAACTTGAAATAACTTACAATGCCCTTCTTTAATTCCGAAGCAAGTACTGGGCTTTCAAATTTCTCCAGAATTTTGCCTCAGGCTGCAAGCCACAGGGAGATTCTCTACCAGGTCATCTCCTTGAAGAACTGTGCCTGCTCTTTAAAACACGCTCTCACCTCTCCCACTGCTAAATAAATGGGCTTCCTGCTCTCTTGTATCCTTGGTTAATTTCTATTTCCCTTCATGTTATTTTATTTGGGGCTATACTTTTTCTACAAACACAGCCAACTTAACTCATTCAGGAGGCTTCTATAAAGTAAATTTGAATTTCGTGAAATTACTGATAGTCAACCTTTTTTTTTTTAACCTATAAAAATGGCAGGTTCATATTGTTCAACTTAAATCTTGAACTATACTGTTTCTTGGTACTAAAATTAGGGTCCATCAGTATTTTGTTTCTTACTAATTTTCTAATTTTCTCACTTTTAACTTCAGGGTTAGTCCAAAGGAATTTTTATAAACTTCAAAACATCTCCCAGCCCATTGCCTTTCCTCCATTCGACAGTTATCATTCAAGTCCAGGCCCCCTTATCTCTTACCTTGACTTTGCGCTGCGTCTTTCTACTTGGCTTCCAGTCTCCTGACAAATTTGCCAGTTTTTCTCCATCAGTGTTATCTTCTAAAAGCACAATCCTTGACGACCTATCAGTTTAGGACCAGGTGTGGGAGGCTCTGACAAGAGAATCCAGCCTCCTCTTCCTCCCCGTTCCTCTTCCTTTGCCCACAACTTCCATCCTGAGTTAACTCTACGTTCATTTCTGGCTACTTCCAATTTGCTACTGGGTTTGCTTTGCCTGGCATTACAGTGGCTTCTGTAGCCATCTTCCCCTGCGCCCACAGACTACAAGCTCTCTGAAGGCAGAGACAGTCCTCCTGAGACTCCAGCCCAACTGCAGCCTCCAGCGTGATGGTCACCATCTATGGCGACGACCACTCAGGCTTTGGACAGCACACACCTGGGGTGGCTGTTCTTAGAGACTAGGTCATGAGTGGCTTCCCAGGACCCACGCAATGAGACGGCCAGGGTTAACACAGCGTCATAAGCAGAGCGGGTCCACCACACATACTTACAGAATTCAGTTGAATCTCAATTTAGATCCGGCCATGAAAAGTGCTTCCGAAGCACTAAAATCTCCTGCCTTCTAACCTGGAGTTCCACTGTGATCTTAAATGGAAACAGACAGTCCTGGGGAAGAGACACTGACTGCCACATCCCTGCCTAGTTCAGAAAGCCCCCATGTCTGTGGCCGAGTCTGCTGACAATCTCCCCAAGATTCGGTGATGGCCCCTAGACTTAGACTCCTCAAAACAAAGGGCTTCCCTGATGCCATCCTCATACTGGTTACCAGTTCTGCATATATTCTGTACCATTTTCTGGCTCACAGGGCTGCCTGAGATGATAGCATGACACTAAGAATTTCAGCAGAGATGCGTTTCACTGGCATATTCCGAAGGCTGACAGGCCAGATATAAATTACCTGATTATATTTTCTGACTAGTCTTCTCATGTCCTCAAAATAAAGAATAAATGCTGTAAAATGATCCATGCCCCAGCGTGTTCTAGCTGGAAACTTCTCTGTGGCTGTTGGCCACCTCTAGTTTGTCAAGTCTGTTTCCTTTTGCTGTGGTGCTTCATGTATAACTGGGAAACAAAACCTGCAAACTGTTACTGGCTTCGAGAGTTCAGTGAGGCTGGTGTCACATGACCAGCCCCACGGAGCCGTGGGAGCTGCTGTCAAGAGGAAACTGTGAGTTTGAACCTAGGAGAGATGAAAAAATAATGGGGTCTGATTGGCTTTTGGAGATGCTTCTTACATGTAAAGAGGAGTTGTGAACAAGGAAATAGCTAAGATTTACCAAGCAAATAAGAAAATTGGCTACCGTCAACCAAAGCATGCAGTGCAAAGGAGAATGCTGAGATATCACATGGAGACACATCCATCAGGAGCTGCCCAAGGACTTGCTAAAGAGGGAAAGAACCCCGGGGTTGGGGGGAAACAATCGATTTAGGGATGCACACTAACTGCAAAGTTTCCTGTGGGAAAAATAAGCAAATATCTCAAACATCAGAGAGAAAATGCCATGGGGAATTTCAGCCCTTCTTAAATGCAGGATGTCTTGGCACACGTACAAGAGGGCTGCAGTCATTGCTGCTCCCAGGCTGGGCAAATGTAGCCCAAGTGATCAACTCAGGCACAGGGTCACATCCCAGTGGTTTAATGCGAGGACAATACGGGTGATTTTGTTGATCTACATCTTTAAAAATCCTATGAACAAATTCGGAGTGAGGATGAGAGGAAAGGAGGAAGTCAAGAAGCTAGGCACAGAAAGATTTTTTCCCCTTGCCTGCAGTGTGGGAAAGGGCAGCAACCCAGAGGCGGACAGCAGGGACCACGATACGTATCTGGAGGGCCCCGGAGGCCGCTCTGCAGGGCCAGCTGACCTGGAGGAAACTTGAGGGCAGAGACTGCAGGAAATCCTGACCTTTTTGGTGTTAACTTCTGGGCTGTGTCCCAGGTCTGGGAAACCCTCGCTCCTGCCCCCACACTGTGGGAGACTTGTCGGCTCCTAGGCAGAGGGAGGAGGCGGAGAAGAGGGCCATCCATTTCCAGGGAAGGGGCTGTAGGAACCAGGTTTTCAACCAGCACCCTATAGACTGGGAACCAGTTGTCCTCCATCCTGATGAAAAGTGCCCACTGGAAACATCATGGAGGTTTCCATAGCTCTCTCCAATCTCACCTCCACCCCACTGAGCACATCACCTGGGGTTCTTGGATGGGAAAGCAGGGCATAGTGGTCCTTCCTACCCTCTGAGAAATGGATGAAGTTTGGGTTTCGTTTCATCTGGCACTGACAGCTCTTCTCATCGTTCAGGGCAGGCGGGATGCCAGTGAGATGTTTATGGTGGGTCCTTGTCACTGCACAACACTCCTAGAAGTGGTTTTGTGAACGATTCAATTGAATTGGCCAAATCAATTCTGTTTTCGAGAAGATCACTTTTCGTGATTTTCAGTGTGTTCAGAGTATGTATCAAAGCCATGCCCCATCCCCAGGCCCTGCTTCTTACAGAGCTTAGCACTGCAGGGTGGGCCTTGGCAGGCATGCAGGAGTGTTTTCACATGTGACCACCTGAGGATTCGGATCAGAATTTCTGAAGCACTGGGTCCTTCCACCTGTTTGGAAGATGCCTAACGGAGTGAAGGGAGTGCGAAAGCATAGTTCCCTGGCTCGCACAGTTTCTAGTCCTGATAAGAAAACGTCTTCATCCGTGTGGTCGGTCTGTCTCCAAATAGCCAACATCAGTCGGCTTCTGTGTTCTGTTTCCTGATCATCTGGGTGGACCAAGGTGTTATTTTCGCTTGGCCCTGTGTGTTCTATCAAAGGAGCACACAAAGAAGTTCAAGGCAGGGGATGAATTGCCACTGACACAGCACTAACCATTTCAAACCCAGCAAAGCTGAGTTTGCAATAAATGACTTTCTCCCCTTTCCTCCCTGAAGTGAGGATCGAAGGGCCAACTACTTCTCTAGTGCAATGATGATGTTTCTTCTTATAATGTTGAATGTGAAGGAAAAAAGAACTCATTCTCCCACCATGAGAGGCAACAGGTGTATCAAATTTCAGATTATTAATAAGTCTTTCAAACACATCCAAAGATAATCTACTTGAAATCTCCATTCACAGCCTAGCACTCTCTATCACCTTTCCCTGGTTTATTTTTCTCCACAGAACTTATCCTTTTGACATACTATGTGTTTTACTTGTAAAAAAAATTTGTCTCTCTTTCTTACACACATATAAATGAATGAATGAATGAATAGCTCAGAAGACAGTGTTTTCTCTGAAATGAAGCTTTTGACCTTCTTCCCCACCCACATACTTGGAAGCTAGATCAACTGAGTTACAGTGAGGTTTCACCCTTTTTTGCAGCCAGATCCGAGAAAGACCTGGCAAATAGCTCAGGGGCGCAGTCCAGCCTGAAGGTTAGAACCGCTGAGAGGCCTTTGGTCAGCTCTGGGGTCAATCTTCATAAACCAGATCAACATTCCAGACATGAAATGGGAAACGTGCCCAGCAAACAGAGACTGGGTGAGCAATGAATTCAATTTGTACAGAACTGCTAACTGCCCCTTTCCTTCTCTTCCTCAAACAGTTCAAATTAGACTTTTCAGAGGAAGCGAGGGAGATAAAGAACAAAATCCCAAACAAAGCCAGTTATGGAGAAATGCCATACAATTCCAGTCAGTAAATGTTCCCTGCCTCTCTAAGGGGACTTTCCTTTGGAGAATGACAGCATTGCATCTAACTTCTTCCCTAAATGCGGGTGTGCTCTGCACACAGGAAAATGCATTCCTTCCCTCAGTAGACATTCCCTGGGTGCCCATTCTGTGCTAAGCCCTGTGCTATGAACAGGATGCAGCGATGAATAAGACAGATGTATTTGCTGCCTTTTCCCAGCTTGAGTCCAGTGGTAGATATTAGCTGGCAGTCACCTCAAATTCACTCATGATGTTACCGCACATCACATTCCACTGTTTAAACTCACACTACTATACATAAAATAGATAAACAGCAAGGACCTACTGTATAGCACAGGGAACTGTATTCAGTATCTTGTAATAATATATAATGGAAAAGAATCTGAAAAAACGTATGTATATGTATAATTAAATTACACTGCTGTACACCTGATGTAGTAAATCAACTACACGTCAATACAAAATAAAATAAAATAAAAAAAACTGACTGACTCACAGGGGTCGGCAAACATTATTGTCAAGTGCCAAATAGTAAATCAATATTTTAGGCTTTACGGACTACATAGTCTTGGTCACAGCTCCTCAGCTCTGGTGTTGAGCACAGAAACTGACAATGTGTTAATGAACGACTAGCACAGGTCCCAATAAAACTTTATTTAGAAAAACAGATTCAGGCTGGATGTGACCATTAGGCTGTTTGCTGGGTCCTGCTCTCACTGCTTGATTGCATTATAGTCAGATTCTAGGGATGTGATTCAGCTAAAACTATTGTTTTGATCTCCTATTTCCATAGTTTGTGTACAAAGATTTATAAAAATATGGGCTGGTTAAAGAGTATAAACTTCCAGTTTTAAGATGAGTAAATTCTGGGGAGCTAATGTACAGCATGGTGATTACAGTTAATAACACTGTACTATATACTCGAAAGTTGCTGAGAGAGTAGATCTTAAATGTTCTCACCATACGAAAGAAATGGTGAGTATGTGACCTGATAGAGGTGTTAGCTAATGCTATGGTGGTAACCATTTTGCATTATATAAAGGTATCAAATCAATACCTTGTACACCTTAAGCTTACACAATGTTATATGTCAATTATACCTCAATAAAGCTGGGAAAATATTAAATTTTAAAAAAAAATTTCCAGAGTTTATAATTGTTGTCTGTAGGAAGTTTAGTCTAATAAAAGCTACAAAAACATTTTTAAAAAGAAAAACAATATGGATTTGTAAAACTATTCTCCGTTCATTTACAGCTTTTCAGTAAGCATTTCTGCCAGGATAAAGGATACAGGTTATATTGCAGCTTTGCCTCTGTGATCATAACTGTCAGATCTGTGTGGTTATCCTTGGTCCCAAAGGAGATGGCTTTGTTCTGTTTCCAGATGTTTCCTACATATCATTTAGAGCAATAACCAGAGACCAAAGCAACATGATCCGCTGACCCCTAGCCACGGGCCGAGATTGCATGGCTGTTTCATCACTCTCAGCTTGTAGTTACCATGGCAAAGAGAGAACAAGGCTACCTTGTCATGGCTCTCAGTTCGTGGGTCATTGTTATGCCGTCCCCTCCTGCACATGACCCCTTCCTCACCTTCTACAGCTGGGGTGGGCTCTACCTCCAGTCTATTAAGGGTCCAGTTGAGCCCTGTGTTGAGTGTTTGTTGCTTCCCTCTCCAGATCTGCTCTCCCTCTTCTCCATTCCCGGTCCTCTGCCCTGGACGGCCGCCTCTATGGACTTGATCAAAGGACTCCCAGTCCCCCTTGCTTCCCTTGCGGGTCCCACCAAGGAAGACTCTTGGCAAGAGAACTGAAGGAGGGGAGAGAGTGAAGATGGGGTATCTACTTCCCTGATTCTCTTCCTGTCGGGCCACTTCAGGCTGGCTGCAGCCCTTGATTAAAGGTGGGGGCTCCTCTCAACACAACCAACCTCCTGAGCCTTCTTCTAACACCACAGCCACTCCCTCTCCTCATCTCCGGGGTCTAGGGGCTGCACAGCTCCACTGCTGCGGCACAATCAGGGTCCTGCCCTTCCCAGTGCTGCCCCTACCTCCCACCCACACCTCCATCCCTTAGTCACTTTCCAAATAAACCCTTCCTGGATTATCCTAATTTGATGGTGCCATTTGTTCCTGTGCGGACCCTGAGTGATGCAACAGATTTGGACTGTTGGCTACACCATTACTGTGCCCTCTGGCAGAGAGCAGAAAGGCTGTGGAGAGACTTCTAGAAGCTTCTTAGAAAAGCTCTCCCTAATAAGCAGCTCTATTAAGTCCTCCAAACATTGGATCCCCTTGAATGTAGTGTTCTTCCAGCAATTGAAGTCAAGGACAAGATTTGAACGAGATGTCATATAGATCGGTAGGGTTGATTCACCGTTAGCCAGTCTACAGCACTGTGAATGGGACCATGTACCAAACAGTCCTAGGAGTTCCTACTCATCAGGTAGAATTCATGAACCTTAGCAACTCAATGCCTCTGAATCTTAGAGCCAAATACAGTTCTCAGGCAACTTTGGAGACCCTAGACAATGGAGAAGGTAGATCTTAGAACAGTTTCTGAAAACAACTTGCAGAGTTTAGTTTAGTGGAAAGATTTTAGCATCAAGTACCCTTTAAAGAGGTAGTTTGTGTGGTGATTAAGGTAATTAAGGACAGATTCTGGAGTTTGTATGATATGACCTTCAGAACACATGAGTGATGGTGACCTTAAGCAAAATGGCTTAAGCATTGTGGATCTCTGTTTCCTCATCTCTAAAATAGGGGCTGCTATCAGAATAACACTGGCTAATACTTGTAAAATATCTAGAACGTTGCCTGGCACATAGTACATATGACAGGCATTAGCTATTACAGCTACTGGAGGAGACACTCACCTTGCTATCTTTTGTGTTGGAATCTGCTTGGTTATGTTTGGAAGACTTCCTCACCTCAAATGTGCCTTTTTTTTTTTAAATAAAAGGACCCATTAGAAGGCACAATGACCTGGTATGCCTGTAGAGATTTTTATATTGGGCCACGATCTCCTAGTTTAATTTAACTCTCGGTCAGTGAGATTAGAACGTGCCCGTCCTCCTGTACATCTAGCATCACTCTAGCTGTGAGAGACTGCAGCACTGAACAAGAAAAACCCAGTTCCCCACCTTCGTGAAAGTACTACAGAAATCTACAGCTCAGACTGGGAGTCAGACATCTTCACGACTACATTTAATTTAAAATGAACCCACTTGAGGAAATGTAGCTGTAAGCTTGGGCTTCTCTCAGCTCCCTGAGCACAGGGCAGTGAGCTGCAATCAAGCTGTGACTTACTCAGACTTTTCCCATCAAGAGCTTTATGTCCTTTTTGTAAATTTCCTTGACACGAGAGTAAATAGGACATCACAGGTCCTTAGCAGCTCTAGTCAGGGAGAGCCTTCTGGCAGCATGAATGGATTTTTCAATATATAGTGTTTGAAATCAGGAGAAAACAGCTTTCTGTCTACTTGTTCTACCATGAACATGTACTGTTTCTGTAACGTGAACTAAAGATGTTTTAATTTTTAAAAAGTGTATAGTTATAATAGACAGTGTCCTTATTAAAGTCTTGTGAAGCACATCGGAAATTAGACACACAGGTTAACACTAATCACGTTTGAATGACGTGTCTAAAACAAACAGGAAAATTCTCAAGTGTTCACCCTTCTTTTTCAACTTTAAGTTGAGAATTGGGAGCCCCAGGATGAAGGGGGAGACTGTTGAAGGCTATACAGGCTGGGACACATAAGAAGAATGTTTCTAAGGAAGTTCAAGATGCCTGCAAAAATACTTTTGTTTATAAATCAAGCCATAAGACCTGCAGAAAATACAGTTAAAATTGCACAACAACATTTCTCACTTGCTTGGTTTGGGGACACCTTGTAGAAAGTTGAAGTTGACACTTATAATCTAACTAACCTTGACCTAGTCCCCTTCTTTCTTTGTTTTCTAGAAGAAGTGAAATTTCCTGCTTCCACCAAAGGGACCAACGGTGGGTCCTTCTTGATTTACCTGGAACTCCTGGGTGACTATTTTCCCTCTTCTCCAAGGTCTGGAGAGCAGAGACTATATTCTACTTATGTCTAAAGGTCTTAGTATAGTGTCTTTATGTAGTCAATGCCAAATAAACATTTGATGGATAAATTGATGGGTGAATGAATGGATGGATGAATGGATGGATAAAGATGATATAATTTGGGGTTGAGGAAAAGAGTTAAGGTTAGTAGGAGAATGCTTCCACTATTGCTTAAAATAGAGGAAAAGGAACAAGTTTGCTGTACCACAATGAACTTGGTTTGGGATATGAAGCATTTATGGCTATGTGGGACATCTGAGTCTTGGGCAGTTGTAAACTGCTGGGCTTCAGTATCTTCATGGATAAAACTGAGGATTTGGACCAGCTGACCTCTAGGTTACCTTCAAGCTCTATGATACTAAGCATAATGATTAAGGATAAAGAAGAGTAGAATTTGCCAAGGTTTAACAATGGCTTTAAAATGTGAAAATACTCTGTCCTCAGCAAGAAAGCAACTGGGTGTTGGGGTTTTTTAAATGTTTAGTTTTCTGATACATTCTTTCACCCTTCAAAGTGATATATACCATTTCTATTTAAATTAAAGTGAATTCAGATTGATTTATCTTTAGCAGATAGTTCTTGAGATTCTTGTCCAGCATGTTGCAAAACTTATGCTGGAAGTTATTCTTTTAATGCTTGTAGCTGAATTCTGAGAGGTTGGGAATGGCTTCTGGGAAATCATTCAACTAGGGGAGCCACACAGTGGATTGATTAATTAGCATCTACCTCTTGTTACTGAGTTGCACTTGAGTCTGCTTACCCAATGCTCAGCAAAGCCAATCTACTGACACCCAGCTGTGATGAAGGAAAGTATAGTATTTATTGCATGGTGCCAAGCAAGGAGAATGGGCAGCTTGTGCTCAGAAGACCTGAACTCCCTGATGGCTTTCAGGAAGAGGGTTTTAAAGGCAAGATCAGGGGTAAGGGTTGCAGGGTGCCTGATCATCTTGTGCGCAGTTCTCTGATTGGTTGATGGTGAGGTAACAGGGACTCTCAATCATCCACCTTCTGGTTCCAACCTGTCTGGGGTCTACGTGTTGGTGATCTGCATGTAGCTAACTTCTTCCACCTGGTGGGGGCTTTAGTATCTGCAAAATATCTCAAGGATATGGCTCAGGATATTATCTATAGCCCTTGGGGAGGAACTAAATGTCCTTGACCTTGTTTTATGGCTAAACTACTATTATTTTGCTTGGCTTGGCTGTTTTCCTTTGTTTCTACATTTTCTCACTTCTCTGATTAAATTTGCTCTTTGGAACTCAGGGAAGGTCTAGGAGGCTTCAGCTTATTTCCATAGACTCTTTTTCAAATCAACAATTAGCAGGGTACACTGAGGCATCTGTCACTGGGAAAGCCCCGCAGGGTCCTGCTCAGTTTCACTCTAATGAATAAACAAGGTCTCTCAAGTCTCGTTCAGCCCTTGGATTTTCTGGTTTTACGGTCTCCACCTTTTACCATTGAGCCAATGTTTTCATTGTCCAAGCCTACTATTTTGCAAACTCCACAGTTCTTCCTGCCAAAACCAAATGCTATCTCTTTTCTCCTCCCAAGACGATTAACTCATACAACCTTGGACCAAAATATATATCCACACGCCAGCAGTCAATGTTTTAGCTCCTCTTCTGTCAACATTGTCCCTCTGCCCAGGGCCAAAAAGAAAGATAACTGCCAGGTAGTACCATGCTTTTCATATTGATCCTCCTTCTTAAAATTAATTTCTTTATAGACTTTTGAATACTTTATGTGTATTAAGTATCTCTTTTTTTTCTCCTCTTGAGTTATTCCTCTAGCTGCTTTTTATTTTTTTTCAAATACTTTAAAGACAATGGGTATGGATTTAAAATAAGTTCTGCTATGTTCTATTTATTTGCCCAGGCCCTGGAGATTTCTGACTTTCAAAAGGTCACTGTGTACATTTAGAATACAAACAACCAAAATAAAAATGCCACAGTATTTGATTTTTATTCACTTTTCAAGCCAACTGTCCAAAACACAGTCACTTTTAATATCTAAGTCCTCTGTGAATATCCACACAAAATCTGCCCCAATTTGTTTCTGATCCAGTACGGAAGACCCCCAATGTATTGTAATTTATCTTTTTTCAATAGCTGTAACAATTGTCACAAACTCCTATTCAAAAAGTACATAAAAAGTGAACAGAAAGCCATAAAGTGAAAATAATCAGGCTTTTATTTACTGTGTATACAAATGATGTTTAAATGGACACCCCAAGGCACTGCAAGATCTTGGACTAATGTTTAACCTACAGAGATTCAGACACAATCTGTGGTTCACAATCTGTGATTATGTTCAGAACAGTTTCAGATGAAGTCCATTGTATTAAAAGACTGTAGTTATCTGGGGATGTGTAAGCTGTCTTTAGGATTTATTGTAATATCAGTGAATCAGAATATTCACTTTACCAGAAAATTCAATTTCTAACTCTCCTTGATATAAAGGAGAAAAGGGTGGAGCTGGACGGGGTGGGGCAGCCCCCTGAAGAAGCCGAACTAGTGAACCTAGCTTCAAACACACTTGGTCTGTTACTTCACTTTTAGCTATTTGGTTTTTCTAACTCTGTTCTAAACTTAGTTTTTCTGTGCTGCTATAAGAGTATGCTCTTAACTTCTAAATACAATACACTTTAAAATTGCACATTGTTTTCTATTTTTCTGTTTAAAATTTTGTCCCCTAACTTTAGTTCTCTGGGGAAAAATCTGTATTTTCAGTCCTAGGCATAGGTATCTCAGGGATGACCTCAAAACAACTCTTCAAGTTGTCTGCGTTGTTTAGTTGCGATTACTAAAGTTGGTAGAGGTAAAATAATTTGGACAAATTTAAGATCTAGAGTTAACAAGTAAGTAAATAAGAATTTTCACCAAGATCTGACATGTCCCAAGGGCCATGCTCATTTTGTCGATAGTACAGAATATAGGTATTTTGTAATTTTCATTATATAAAGAATCTCCGTTAATACAAATCCAAATAACTGTGACCCTCAAATATTTTTTAACTGAATTTTTAAGAGAAAGAAAAACTATAAAAATGGCAACTATCAATAGTAATTAAAACATAACCATATATGTGTACAATTCCAGGGACTATCCTGTTATTCCCCTAAAACATATGTGGTCTAACATTCTACTCTTTAATATTATATATATTATAGAATGATTAGTATTTTCAGAGATAACTCCAAGGCTTTTAAATAACTCAAATCAATGCCAAAATGTTAAACCAATTAAAAATACTAACACTATCATTAAACTAATTAAACAATTAATTAAACTAATTAAACAACAGTAAACAATAATGCCAAAATATTAAACTAATTAAACAATACTTACAAAGAAAGCTTAGATCTTATACTTTTCTTAAATTTCTTGATTTATAGTAGCCTGTTTCACAGTAGCCTAACTGTTCTCATAGATATGATTTTTTTAAGTGACAAATATTTCCTAATTGCTTTTTGCAGAATATTTTGAAAATACAGAAAAACAAATTCAATAATCCAGAGATGACATATGTTATATATTCTATCATATATTGATACAGACATTTATATGATTTTAATTTACATGATTGAGATTATATGCATATGTATTCTTTATTCTGCTGTGAGCATTTTACCATGTCACATAATTTTCCACTTGCATAAATATACATAACCTAAAATTTTCTCAGTGAGTATATTAAATATTACTTTATAGTTTCTTGGTTTAATATTTGAATTGTTATAAATGATGAGGCCATTAATATATTTGTCCCTGACTATTATTAACCTGAGTTAGGTTCCCAGAAATAGAATTTCTGAAGCTCTTGATAAGTACTGTTAAACTTCTCTCCAGTAATTTCACACCATTTTTCACTCTAAGATCTACCTTATCACACCATTACCAGTAGTGGGTATTATTATAGCCCGCAAAGATTCAAAATATGGCTTTCATTCTAAATTATTTGCTTTATTAGTTTTGAAAAATGATCTTCTTTTGGTTCATGGAGCACATTTCCCTAAGGGTTTCGTTGTCTGTACAATAACAGTAAAAATGTAGCAGATGTTGTGCGAAAGAGATGAAGTTATCTCAATTCTAACCACACTTTATATAATAATATATTAAATATAAATATTATATATGTAAATAAAATATATATAATTATATTAATTTGCTAGGTGAAGAAATGGTCTGTCTTAGAGAAGTTTAGCCCCTTGCCTAAGATAACCCAGACAGTAGTTGGTACAGCTTCAACCAGGCCTGACTCTGAAGCATATATAAAATTTCATTTATTTATTTTTCATCAGGCACTTTAAGATTAGGCACCCAACATCCCCACCACCACCATTTCTCTACATTATTTAAGTGTTCTGATCTCTTCCTTTTCATTTATTTTTCCGATGAACTATATAAATCATTTTATCAGTTCCCTTAAAATTGGCATTTTGACTGATATAGCATTAAGGGTATATAGTAAATTCAAGAAAAATGGCATCTTAGTAGTATTATTTAATTTTGTGGTTCCCTCCAATGTAGCTTTTTTTAACCTCTCTTATTAAGGTGTTTTATTTGTTTGTTTGCTGTTTCTCCATAATGAACAGGAGCTTTTCTTTGCTGCATTTTAATTGACGATCGTTAGCACTGATTTGTGTACATTCATTTGTGTTCCTTTTTAGTTATACTAGTTCTGTAATTGATTTTCTAAAGTTTCCGATATAGACATTTGTGTGTCTGCAATGTTTTTTTTTCTCTCTCTCTTTTTTTTTGTTTGTTTAGGGGGTCAGGTAATTAGGTTTGTTTATGTATTTTTAAATTTTTTTTTAATTTAATTTTTTGGCAGAGGTACCGGGGATTGAATGCAGGATCTAAGCACACACTCTACCACTGAGCTGTACCCACGCCCTGTTTTTTTCTCTTAAGTTTTATTATTTCTTATTTCTATCTTTTCCTTGTTTCGTGAATTGGGCAAAACTTCTAGAACAGTGTTAAATATTAATTATATTATAAGGAACATCTCTTTTTGTCCTTTACCATACTGGAATTATTTCTAGTATTCCACCTTTAAGTTAATATAGATGTGTGTGTGAGGCTGTGGGTGTGTGTTCTAAACTGTGGTAAAATACAGGACTAATGCAGTTAGTAGAATTCCTACCTTGACTTTAGCACTTTGTCAGTTTTAGTTTTCATTATTTTCATGGGCAATTTAATGGGAGATTGGAAACAAGTATATGTACCCCCAAACTTGCTGCTACTTTAACTCTGACACTGAACACATACTTTTAAGAAAGATTTCTAACAAATGGTGCAATATATTATTGCCTAATTAACTTTAAAATTCAATTCATTTCCCTAAGCATCTCAGTCTTCCTAGGTAAGATTATAATCAGCTTTTCTCAATTAGATTTATCCCACACTCCATTATTTTCCATTATGCATGCTCTTTCCACCTCCCACTAGTATGTATGGTTTTCTAGACCAGGACTAGAGAAAGTCAAACTTGGAGATCATAAGGAAAAAGCATTTGAGCCGAAAGTCCACCATCCCCCAACTCCAATGCCCTAGAGCCTACTGATTCGTGCTGTGCAGCAGAGCACTCGAGTCTGGCTGTTCTCATATCCTGAGCTCTTGATACTTCACACTCAGGTCTAGACAAAGGACTAAGAACTGGGAGTTCCTGTGGATAAAAATATGTGGGCTTGCAAATGATGTGATCAACAAGGGATTAATTTCCAAAATATACAAACCGCTCGTACCACTCAGTATCAAAAAAACAAGCAACCCAATTAAAACAGGCAGAAGACCTAACCAGACATTTCTCAAAGAAGACATACAGGTGGCCAACAAGCACATGAAAAGATGCTCAGCATCACTAATTATTAGAGAAATGCAATCAAAACTACAATGAGGTATCATCTCACACTGGTCAGAATAGCCACCCTCAAAAAATCTACAAATAATTAATGCTGGAGAGGGTGTGGAGAAAAGGGAACCCTTCTATGCTGTTTGTGGGAACGTAAATCGTGCAGCCACTGTGGAAAACTGTATGAAGATTCCTTAAAAAACTAAAAATGGAGTTTAGCATATGATCCAGTAATCCCACTTCTGGGCATATATCCAGAAGAGATGAGAACTCCAATTAAAAAGATGCATGTACCTCAATGCTCACAACAGCACTATTCACACAACCAAGACATGGAAGCAACCTCAATGTCCACCAGCAGATGAATGGATAAATATGTGGTAGATATATACAACAGAATATCACTCAGCCATAAAAAGGAATGAAATAATGCCATTTGCAGCAACATGGATGGACCTAGAGATTATCATACTAAGTGAAGTAAATCAGACAGAGAAAGACAAATATCATATGATAGTGCTTAAATGTGGAATCTAAAATATGACCCAAATGAATTTATTTACGAAACAGAAATAGACTCACAGACATAGAAAACAAATTTATGGTCACAAAAGGGGAAAGTGAGGTGGGGGATAAATCAGGAATATGGGATTAACAGACACACACTATTCTATATAAAATAGATAAAAGATCAAGGACTTACTGTATAGCACAGGGATCTATATTTAGTATCTTGAAATAACCTATAATAGAAAAGAATCTGAAAAAGAATATATATATATATATGTTTATGTACAACTGAACCACTTTGTTATATATCTAAGACACTGTAAATCAAATATACTTCAATAAAAAGTAGGTTTTTTCATCAATGGATGAAATAAAGAAAATGTGAATATTTTATACACACACACAAATTGTGCTAACTATAGTCAATTAAAATATAATACAGAAAAGTTCTCATTCATTATGCAAAAAAGCAAATAAACAAAAATGCCTTAATAAGATAGGTGAAAAAGCTCTGTTGAAGGGAGCCACAAAATTAAATAAGGCACCTAAGAACACCTAAGATCCAATACTATTAAGATGCTATTTTTCTTGAATTCACTGTATACCCTTAATCAGTCAAAATGCCAATTTTGAGCAAACTGATGAAATGATTGTATATATTTCATCTGAAAAATAAATGGAAAGGAAGAGATCAGAAAAATTTAATAGTGTAGAGAAATGGTGGTTGGAGGGATCTTGGGTGCCTAATTTTAAGATGCCTGATGAGGTACATATACACACAATGGAATATTATTCAGCCATAAAAAGAATGAAAACTGGCCATTTGTGACAACATGGATGGACCTTTAGAGCATTATGCTAAGTGAAATAAGCCAAAAATCAGACAGAGAAAGACAAATACTATATGACCTCACTTATATGTGGAATCTAAAAAACAAATAAGCAAACATACAAACTCATTGATGCAGAAAACAGACTGGTGGTTGCCAGAGTTGGCGGCTTGGGGGTGGGAGTGGGTGAAATGGTTGAAGGTGATTTAAAAAGTACAAATTTCCACTTATAAAATAAGTCATGGGGATGTAATGTTCAGCATGGTGACTATAGTTAATAATACTGTAGTTTGTATTTGAGAGTTGTTAGAAGAGTGGATCTTAAAAGCTCTCATCACAAGAAAAAAATTCTGTTAACTATGTGTAGTGGTGGATGTTAGCTACACGTATCATGGTGATCATTTTGCAACACAGACAAATATCAAACCATTATGTTGTACACCTGAAACTAATATAAAGTTCTATATCAATTACATCTCAATTTAAAAAATGTGGGATTATATTTTATTTTATACATGTTATTTTACATTTGTCCAAACCCATAGAATGTATTATACTAAGAGTGAACCCTAATATAAATTACTAACCTTAGGTGAGAATGATGTATCAGTATAGGTTCATTGACTGTCATAAATGTACCCCTCTGGTGGGGAATGTTGATAGTGGGGGAGGCTGTGCACATATGGGGGACAGGGGGTAAATGGGAACTCTCTGTACTTTACTCTTTTTTTCTGTGGACCCAAAATTGCTCTAAAAATTTAAGTTTATTAAAAATACATGAAACTAATATAATTTTATATGTCCATTATATCTAATAAAAAAAGAAAGTAAATCACACACACAAATACATATGGGCTTAATAGCCCTTAAATATTACCTCGATTTCTTGCACAGAGAGTCCACGGACTCCTGCTCTGCTCCTGTTGAACGTCTAGCACCTTCCCACAGGACATCCCCTGGTGTCACAGAGGAAGATTCTAAATCCAACAGGGTTAACTTCTCAGGATGGCTCTCTGCTCCCTAATCTGTCTTCCTGCCCCTCTTTCCTTTTGTTTCTTCTTTTATTCTGCACTTTCCTCCCACACCATTCTCCTTATAATGAGAGATCTGAAGAAGGTCCTTCTGTAAAATAACCTTGATCCCTAAACTCTGAGACACTTCACAAGAGTTCTTTTTCTCATTCACCTCATTTAAGTTCACCAGCCACTGATCTGTATTAGTGCTGTGCCTGAAATAGGAAACTAACAGAAACCCTCATCATCTTGTAATACTCTAAATGGAATATTTTAAACCTGCCCCTTTGCTGAAAATCTAGAAAATTATTCTATTAACTGTAAACATTGAAAAGAATAAAGGAGTGACAGGGAGCACAGCTAACACTAGAAAGTCCCCACCATGGAGCTGACGGTGTCATTTGCTCCATTGTACTGTGTTCCCCTTATGGGGAATCCCTGGGAACGTCTGGCACAAACCTCCAGACCTGGTTCTTTATCTCAAGTACACTGAGAATTGTACAGTTTGTTTTCCTCTTTGGCTTTGACTTTGGCTATCAGGGAACACAGGATCAAGTAGAAAGAGCTCAGCTTTCAGAAATACAGACCATCTGGCATATGTTGTGAATAATAACTTTATCCCTTTTTCCCCTAATTTTTCTACTTTATATTCCCTTTACCCTTATTTCTAGTCAATTTTTGTGGTATGATTTTCTGCCAGCCCCCAAGATACTGAAAGGAGAAAAGAACACTTTTACAAATGACTGTTGGATTCTCAGCATGAATGTCTCCGGCTTTGCAAATTTTTCTTGACCAGTTTAATCACATATTGTCTCCCCTGCCATTTTGGTACACACTTGAATCATACAAGCTCACAGAATGCAACACCAATAGAAACGTTAGATTAATTCAAATATAATCAGCAATCAAAAATTTTCAGAAAAGCACCTCATGCAATGAACTCCCAAAGTATGTGAAAATGACTTTGGTATTTAAGGTATTATTGTTACTAACACTGTTATTATCTGTGCTATTTTTTCTTTGTCTGGCAGGTATATATTTTGAAAAGAAAAATAACTAAAATTTGGTTTGGAAGAAATATTGTCTCTTCATAACACAACACATGAATCAGTCAGAATTACTGCTACATTCATCCTGTTTTTATCGTTTTCATTTTAATGTGACCATGGAAACATGGATAGTAGCTAATAAATCCTTGATGATACTCAGGCTGCATTTGATTTTACAGTCCTCCTGTATCTATTGTTAATGTTGGGTTAATTGCAACCCATAATTTACCAGATGGCAACAGTAGGTTAGTGTCATGTAATTTTTCATTCAGACCTGTATATAATAGATGCTTCGCATCTGTTGAATGAATGATTGTGAGAATAAAGAAATGAATAAATGGTGAATAAAACCAATCAGGCTAAAGCTTAAACATGAACTCTGGGCAATGCTGTTTAAGGGAAAAGAATTCCACTGTGGGCAACTCAGAATCCTTGTTAGAAAACATCTGTTCAAAAAAGGACTCAACTTTCCCTTAATATTGGAGCAGCTTTAGGCTTTTGGCATTCCTGGAAACAGACGTTATTTAAAGCTGAATCCCAGAGGAGGGTCTCTGATGAGATGGCCCAAAGGATTCCAGGCACCTGACTTTTTTACCCCATGTGCCAGCTATGTTTTCTTACTCCTTAAAGATTATAAGAAAGGAGACTGAAAAAGAACCAGTTACAAGGGAAGGGAAACAAAGAACTCAGCATCCAAGGTTCATCTCATATCTGCAGGACTGGCGACATAATTTGAGAGAAGCTCAGGGCATAAATGCAAAGTTCCTGGTTCAAAAGCATTAAGAATTTCAAGATTGTGAGACAGAGCATTAAATCAAGCATGGGGTCCTTCTTAAGTGCAAGGCCATTTATGACTACACAAGTTACACACTCATAAAACTAGCCTTGCATATGTGTGCTAAGTCTCTTGTTTCTGAGCAAAGAACACTGAATAGGTCTGATGCAAGCAATTTTTATTCTAATGTAGTGCCATTCAATAGAACTTCCTGCAATGATTGAAATGGTCTATATCTACGCTAACACATAGCCATTAACTACCTAAGTCTGCTGAGCACTCAAAATGTGACTAGAGGAACTTGAAATTCTAGTAATGCCACTGAAGAATTATAATTTAATTTTATTTAATTTTACCTAACATAAATTTAAATAGCGACATGCGAATGTGGCTAGTGGCTACCACGTTGGACATGGAAGAATGAATCAACCAACCTGCAGATAGTAAAGAAAATAATTTCATATAGAATTTGTAGTGATTTTTATAGCAATGACATTTGTAACAATTTGTAGCGACGAAAAGCAAACAATGCCTTTTATGTCAACTGTTTTGAATAACTGACAACAGCTAAGTTTGCCTGTTGTCCTAACAGAAAGTTGCAGAATATCTTCAAAACTCATAAATAGAACAAGAAATTTCTGTAAGATGCAGAACTGTGAAATTTGGAGGAGATCCCTGCCTCCAAAATTTCCTTAGAGAGTTTCCATGGCAACAGAGAATCCATCCAAATGTAATTAGAAGTGAATGACTAGGGTATCTGTATCATTCAGTCCTAGTACATTTTACCTTTAATGATATTTTTCTAAGCTCCTGATGTGCTAATATGTCAGACAATATTTGTTCAGGACTGAGGCTGACAAATCCTTGTAGGAGGCAAAAGAGGACAGAGTCATTTTGAAGGAACATTAGGAACTCTGCAGATACAATAAAACAAGAAGATGTGTTCTTTTGCTCCTCTTTGGAATTCCTTCAAGTAATGATGAGAAGGCTAGCCATTATTTCAGGGTTTTCCACCTCTTTCAAGACTCTCCCTTGAGTCCCAGGAAACATCTGCCCTGGTTCCCCAGCTGGTTCCAGTGTGGCAGCCAATATGCCAATGGTTCAGGGCTTCTTTCGTGCCTTAGCCACCTGGCTCCAGGCCCTGGGCACGGGCAGCTTTGGGAGGTCCTAGAGGTCCCGGCAGGCAGGCAGTCTGACAAACGTAAACAACCACTATTGTCCTGGTTTAAAATAGATGCTGAGAAATCAGTTTTGTTGTGCATGACGTTTGTGGGGAAAAAAAAAGTCCGTAATTAAAAAAAATTACACCATGAGTACCAGTAGTGTGAGTGAATGAGAAGAGTTTCTTGCATCTTTGTTTTGTTTTAGTTACAAATCACACGTCCCTGAGTGGGGAATGAAAACACGGGGAATTGCTAAAGTGAGCTAATTTACTGCTAGAAAAAACAACCAGAGCAACCACTAGACCAAAATCACTCTCCAAAGGAAATGAAGTGAATGCTTTAAATAGCGATTGTCTGCATTTAGGATGGGGGGAGAATCCAGCCACTCGGGGCCACGCTGGTGGCAAATGAGGCAAAAGGAAGGAATGAAATGAGGGAGGAAGGAGGGAAGAGTGTGATGGAACTTTGAACTGGTTCAAAGGGGACGACTGATGTCTATCCTGAATCCTCCATTCAATTGTTACAGGGTAAACTCCATAGTTACTTATCTGCTCTCAGTTTGGCCACAGGGCACCAGTATCCTGGGTTTTCTTCAGTTTATATCGTTCAGCCATAAAGGTGGCAAAAAATCAGAAGTCTGGCTCTTTGGGCAGCAAGTATTATGAGTACCACATACGTTAAAGGAAAAGCCTTAATTCACTGATTCTCAGCAGTAAAGGGTTAGCTACAATCTGCAGTGGAAGGAGGTTCTTGAATTTCCAGATCAGGGGAAAGACTAGCGTTTTCTACAGAGATCCACATCCACATATATAGATTTTGAGGTACTCTCATGGGGTGGGGCCCTATTTTCCTTCTTTTGAGATGTTCTATGTACAATAAAAATTTGCCAGTGGAACCACATTGCTCGTGTGAAAGACAAGGAGTCAGGAAAAATGTTTCCACTCTTCTTAGAAATGCCTCTTTCATTTCCTTAAATCTAGAACAGCAGTTCCTGCTGTTTGGTCTCTTGAGACAAACTTTTTTTGAAGTATCAAAACCTATTTTTGTGGAATGCCCATGATGTAGACTTACCTGATTGCCTCCCGTGATTAGATTAGGGGTAGATGTTTTTGGCAAGGATACGATGTAGGTGACATGAGGTGCTTCTCACTGTGTCACAGCAGACGACCATGATGGATTTTGGTGCCATTAGTGGTGGTACTAAGTTTGATCATTTGATTCATTTGGTGTCAGCCACATCTTTCCACTGAAAAGCTACTTCTTCCCCTTAGCAATTAAGAAACAATTTATGGAATGATGCATTGAGACCATATGAATGTTTCATTTCCCCATACTCTTTTTTCCCAGGGTCTTAGCATTTATTGCTTATCTTTGCCTGAATCTGCTCTTGTGTGGGGGATTGCAAAATGATCATTTCCTGATTCTATGTCTTTCTACATTTATTAACTAGCATTCTCCTGTAAAAAATGGCTAATCTTCCACCCTTTATTTTTAGTGATATTTTAAAATATCACTATGGACTCTTGGATTCAGTTTTTTGGACCTCTTTTTTGTGGGATATCAAAACACTTGTCTCTTTTTGAGATATATTTTGTCTTGAGATATACTTTATATATATATATTTAATATATATATTACATTGTCTTGAGATATATTTACTAAATTAGTAACTTGTGAAACACTAGTCTTGCAAAACGCTTTGGAGATAAGGCATTCTATGGTCAAACAATGTGGGGACAGAAAAGTATCTGCCATTGCTCTTGAAGTTACAGAATGTACATTAGGATATATCGAAGACCTCAAGGAACTCTACAGTAGAGAGCCTACTGGACTTTGTTAAAACCAGGTGTTTGTCAAACTTATGTGATCATGGAATCCCTTTTTTTTTTCTTTTGGTGAAATACATTTAGGGAAACCCTGGCCAAGAGCCAAACTTACCAATTAAATGTTTCAATAATAATATGAAACAAAGACTAATGAATAATGGTAGTTGTATTTCCATTTGTTCCATAATTTCTGTATGATTAAAATAATTATTCTACAATTTTCTATGCTAAGGCCAACTCAGCATACCATTTAGGGACTGGGGTTCAAGAACAACCCTGAAGTAAGGACAGATTTTTTTAAAAGAATGCAAAAATTAATTAATCATAAAAGAGAAGATTGACTTCATTAAAATTAAGGAGTTCTGTTTATCAAAAGGCTCCAAGACTGCAAAAAGGCAAACTCTGCACTGAGATAGTATATTTGCAAATACACATCCAAGAAATATAAAGAACTAATACTAATATACAAGAAAAAGACAAACAACCCATTTAAACAATGGGCAAAAGACTCGAACAGGTACATCACAGAAGAGGATAACCAATGGCCAATTAGCACATGAATATTACTGACCTTAGAGAAGAAGTAAAATCCACAATGACATACCACCACACACCCACCAGAATAACTAAAATGAAAGCCCCTGACAGCTCTAGGTATGCGTGTGGGTGTCTGGAGTAGGTAGACACTGCGAGGCACTGCCTGGATCTCCTTTCAATGAAGTGATTGTTGTCCCAGATTCTTAGAGTGCTGACAACCTCCATCCCCAGTCCTTCCACAACTGCCCCAGCTGCATCTCATCCAAGGTCACAGTGACCATTGGATGGAAAGCACAAAGGACTAGCCTACTTGGCCCAACTCATGATAATTTCAAGGGGCCATTCTAATTCCTGGGACCCCAGGTGTGGTTGGCTCTGCACTGCAGCTCAATTTCTCTCTCCCTCTGTCCATCTTCCTTCCTCCCACTCCCTTCCCCAGGAGTTGATCCCAGGGGCAATAAACATCCTGCACACCAAGCTCTGTTGCGGATCCTTCCAGGGAGCCCATCCTGTGCCATATGCAACTGGAGCTCTACTCACCGCTTGTTACGGTACAACCACTCGAGAAAACTGTCTGCTGTGACCCAGACATCCCACTCCCAGATATTTACCTAGGAGAAATGAGCATTGGACCTGACGCACCAAAAGTCATCCACAAGAATGTTTATAGCAGCTTCCTTTCATAATACACCCAAAGTGTAAACAGCCCAAATACCCACCAACTGTAGACTGTATGAATAATTTAAGTATGTTCACACACAGGAGTACAGTACAATGATAAGAAAGGACAAGCTACGATTACGTGTGGCTGAAGCTCACAGACATAATGCTGAGCAAAAGAAGCTAGACACAGAAGAGCACATACTGCAGGATTTAACTTACAGGAAGCTTAGGAACTGGCAAAACTAACCCATGGTGATAGATGTCAGAATGGTGGTTACCTCCGGGGTGTGGGTATCGACTGAGAAGGAGCATGAAGCAGCCCTCTGGAGTGAAAGGAATGTTCTATATGTTGATGTGGTTGGTGGTTACATCATTAAAGTTCACTGAGGCGTATACACTTAGTTTTGGGTATTTTACTATACGTATGTCGTAAGTCAGGTTTAAAAAAAAAAAAACTTCAAGCTGCAGTAAACTCCTTATTAGCCCACTGCAGATTAACTGGTTTGTACAATAAATTTGGTTAAGATGCTACAGTGGCCCAATGTTGTCGCCTTCCAGGGACAGTGGGGTGGGAGTGGGGTTAGTAATTAGGCAGCTCTTTCCACTCAGATGTCTACCAACAGATCTTATCAGATGCCTCTTAATTACCAAGGCCATTTGGGAGAAAATCTCTCCAGGGAGGAAAATAATCTTATTTCATGGGCTGCTAGGATAATCCACAAACCAAAGCAGTTAACCTGTAACCAGGCAAATCCAATAAATTGACAATAAATCAGCCATCACTACACATTTACACTGCTTTGTTATTGATAATTATGAACCAATTTTACAAAGAAGAAAAAAAGGAGTCAGTTACTTACTATTTTTAAAGTTAATTTCATTAATGTCTTAGTCAGCCTTGATCAAGAGAGGTTAAAGAGGTAACTAAAAGTTAAGACTTAACCTTCCCACCTCTCACTGCAAATAAATAGCAGAAAAACTCCCAGGACCCACCAGTAGAAGAATACTCTGTTGAAATGCTAGTTTATCCTTTAATGAGGGCCAGTTTCCTTTGAGTTCTGTAGGGTAGATGGATATTTGGGAAAGTGTCTCACTTTAATCAGGAAAACTAAATCTAACCTAGGCTTATTTCATAGTCAATATCTAAACATAATTGGTTCTTGCCTTCTGAGTTAACACTGTAGTTAATAAGGACTTCCTGCGTGTCTGTGGTACACTGGGCATTTATTTCCTTTCTGGATTTAGTGCTGCACGTGATGGTAGGGGAGGGACTGAAGTCAAGATAAATGGGAGAAAGAGAGCACACAGTGAAATTGTAATTCTCTAAGTAGGGAGATAATATGTAATAAAATTCACAGTGCATATTAGGTAGGTTTCTAAAATGGCACCCAATGTTCCCTGCTTCCTGGTATCATGCCTGTGTTGGTCAGTTCTCCGGAGAAACAGACCAAAAGGATCAATTGATCTATTGCTCTATCTACTTACCCACCTATCTATATATCTCCTTTATTTTAATCATCTATTTATATAGAAAGGAAGATTTATTACATGGAGTTGGCTTATGAGATTGTGAGTAAGTCCCAAGACCGGTAGGGTGAGTCTGCAAGCTGGAGACCTGGAAGAGCCAATAACCTAGCGCCAGTTTGAGTCTGAAGCCTGAGAACCAGGAGAACCAATGACGCAGTTCCAGTCCGAAGGCTGGCAGACCCCAGGTCCAGGAAGAGCCAGTGTTTCAGTCTGAGTTCCACTGCCAGAGGCCAGTGTTCTTGTTTGAAGACTGATTGGCGAGAATTCACTCTGACTTGGAGGGAGGTCAGCCTTTTGTACTAGTCAGGTCTTCAATGGATTGGAGGAAGCCCACCCATATTAGGGAGGGTTATCTTGCTTTACTCAATCTAGCTGTCTAAATGTTGATCTCATCCAGAAATACACTCACAGAAACTCCCAGAAAAACGTTTGACCAAATATCTGGGCACCCCATGGCCCAGTCAGGTTGACATGTGTAAAATTAACCATCACAGGAGTCTTGTGTAATCTCCTCCTGGGTGTGGGCTGAATCTAGTGACTGGCTTTTAACTAAGAACAAGGCAAAAGGCGGTGAAGTTATCACTTCTGAGATTAAAAATATAAGCAGCAACTTCCGCCTTGCTCACACCCCTCTCCTGCTTTCTCACTTGCCTGCTAGGATGAAGCCAGCAGCAGGCAGCCTTCAGTCAACAGCCAGTAAGGAAGCGAGGTCCTCAGTCTGACAGCCCGAGGGAAACTGAGTCCTGCCAACAACCGCTGTGGGAGCTTGGAGTGGATCCACCTCAAATTCAGCCTCAAGATGACTACAAGCCCAGCCCAAAGCCTGACTGCAGCCTTGTGTGTGAGTGACCACTCATGCCTGGATGCCTGACTCCCAGAAACTGTGAGATAATAAGTATTTGCTGCATTAAGCCACTAAGTTGGGGGGGGGGCGCATTTGTTACACAGCAATAGTAACTTACACAGAGTGCACAAATGAACTGAAAGGCAGTGAGTCATGATGCAAACAAAATTAAGTGAGGGAAAAAGGAATTCGAACTCTGCTTACAGAAGGTGTTGTGGGCTCTGGTGGAGGATAGGCTGTCCTTCCACCTTATTTGTCTGCACTGGCCATCTCTCTCTACCTCTCTCCGGAGGAGGTCAGCTGGTGGAGGATGGGCCAGTTAAGCCCCCTTTAAGCCACACTAGCTGGCTGCCTAGATGGCCCCCTCCAGAATAAGGGCCAGGGTCTCCCTGCCCTTCTTCCTTCTCCCTTATGAAATGAGGTGAGTCTGGAGGAAGCTCCCCAATGAGCATCCGCTGCCTGGAAGCCCTCCTCCCATCTTCCCATCCTCCCATCAGGACTGGGTGGACAGCCAGGGGACCATCTTGCTAGACATCAGAGCAAACTGGCTTTTTCCCTTTTGGTTCTTCACACCAGCAGAGGTGCTTTGGCCTTTTCTTTCCCTGGCAGGGGCAAGATTCAGCAGTCAGATTCAGGCTCCAAGATGGAAGTAGACAGAGGTCTTTGGTTTGCTTCTCATTCTAGGTTCCTATGGTGACCCAAGTCTGTGGGGCTCGTCAGTGTACCAGTGTCTTGCACTGCAGCTTTACAAGGAAACCTCCAGCAAGTAACTGCCATTCTCTCGCACTGATGTTTTAGGGGCTGTGTGTGTGTGATCATGTGAGGGTGGGTACACATGAGCTTACACCTCCCTCGGGGTGACACGGATTCAGGGATTCTTGGATATTTTGACCAATGCTTTCATAATGGTACCCCCAACTCATCATTTCCTGACATGGGCCAAGGTCAAGGAGATGGTGAGTCACATGCAACACGGTGGGTGCCGTGGTGTGGGACCAGACTGCTGCTAATGAGACTCTGTTGTGAGTTGGCCTAGGAGTAGAAATAGACACTGGGCAGTGTAGGCTTTAGGGAGAAAACTGTCATTATTTCAGATGACTTCTTTTCTTTTGGTTTTACCTTCTGCCTTCTTCTTGCCTTTCTTAAAAAGGTAAGCTCTGAGGGCCGAGCTTAAGTATGGGTCTGAGGAAAGTGGACAGAGAGCACGGTGTCTCTTCTCTGTCTCAAGACCGGATTTCTCAGGTTCTAACTGACCCAGGCCCCTCACCTGGACAGAGTCCCCACAGCAAGGGTTGTAGGGCAAATATCTAATTGCATTATTTCCCTAATTTTGCTCCAGAATGTGCTACATATATTATATGAAGAAAGTATCCTGAGGTCAGGATAGTTTTTGAAACATTAGTGGAATTTTTCTGAGTCTTTTCCAAGAAATGAGCTCTATTATGCAGGGCTTTCCAAACTTACTTGACTCTAGAATCATTTTCTGCAAAACATCTCATGGTATGAGACCTCTTCAGAACACATTTGGGGTAAAACTTACCCTAAGAAAGAAACGATGCCCATCTGCTGGAACATCCCACTGGCAGATCTCCCCCTGGAACCTGGACTCAGATTCTAGGTCATGACTTTTCCACTTTCTTCCCACACAGATGTAAGAATAAATGAAGCCCCTGGCTGCTTTGGTTCACACTTGTTTATTTCCTGTCTAACTCAGATTTTGTGACTCTCTTCACAGAAATTTTATTATCTTTTCTCGAATAATATATAATTTCTTGGTGTTAGTTGCTCTCCACTAAATGATTTATTATAAAGATATGATATATAAATACATATACAATTAAATACTACTCAGTCATACAAAAGAATGAAATAACGCCACCTGTAGCAACATGGATGGACCCAGAGATTATCATACTAAGTGAGAAAGAGAAAGTCAGACAGAGAAAGACACATACCAGATATCACTCATACGTGGAATCTAAAAAAATGATACAAGTGAACTTATTTACACAACAGAAAGACATAGAAAATAACCTTATGGTTACCAAAGGGGAAAGTGAAGGGAGGCATAAATGAGGAGTTTGGGATTAGCAGATACAAACTATTATATATAAAACAGATAAACAACAAGGTCCTACTGTGTAACATTCAATAGCCTGTAATAACTTACAGTGAAAAAGAGTACGAAAAAGAATATATATATACGTATAACCGAATCACTATGCTGTACACCAGAAACTAACAGAACATTGTAAGTCAACTAAACTGCAAAAATAAATAAATAAAACCAATAGCGTGAGGCCACAAAACAGACCAAAAAAACAATGATTTATTTCAATCGCTCTAAGTATATGTGAATCTCTCATTTTGTAGGAGGGTCTCAGAAAATAACCTTCCAATCCTGATTATCTTTAACTATAAATTTCACCAAGACCCCAGAATGTCTAATAGTTAAGCCACGGCACAGACCTAGCATTTATTCTTCTGTGCAGTATCGATACGTAGATCCCTCTGCTCCCCTCCTTAGTGTTGCTAGTGTCCCTCAGTTAGCCCAGTGCCCCCACTGCCCACTCTCCAGGAGCTAGCCCCGCGCAGATCCTACCGTTGGCTTGAACGCTTCCTTAGGAAGTAGACACGCTCTCACAGCAGAACTCCTGGGGCCCTGATGTACTGCCATTTATCCCCACCCATCACACAGACTCAAGTTCCCAGGGTGAAAGAGCAAAGGCTGGTCGCGTTGGCTTTGGAAGGAAAGAACATGCCAGCCGCAGTCTCTGTGGACTGTGCCCAGAGCCTCAGCTTGTCCTGGGTTACTGGCGCCCTGGCATGGAAAAGTAGGAAAGGTCCAAATGAATTAATTCCTGCCAGTAGGCTAATTCTTACCTGCCTTGAGTTAAAGGGAAAGGCAAGGAGAGAAGACTAGTGCTAGAGACTGAATGTTTCTGTCCTCTCAAAATTCACACGTTGAAATTCAATCCCTAATGTGATGGATTAGGAGGTGAGGCCCTTGGGAGGTGATTAGGTCATGAGGGTGGAGTCCTCGTGAGTGGGACTAGTGCCCCGATGAAAGAGACCTCAGGGAGCAGCCTTCTCCCTTCTGCCATGTGAGGTTACAGTGAAGCCAGCAGCCTGCAAGGTGGAAGTGGGCCCTCACCGGACACCAAGTCTGCCAGAGTCTTGATATTGGACTCTGAAGTTTCCATAAGTGTGAGAAATAGCTGTTTGCTGTATAAGCCATCCAGTCGATGGTATTTGTTATGGCAGCCTGAATGGACCAAGATAATGAAGACACCTTTGATATCACGGATTTTGTGTATGTACCTGTGTATTGCCGTACCATGCTAGATGTACGGGTAACCCTCAGCGAGTAACAGGTGAATGAGCCTGGAATGCGTAAATACCATTTAAGGAAAAGGAAAACAAACACAAAAACAGTGGAGGAAAAGCAATTTAAAATGAGAAGAGTTTACATCTCAACTCTGCCATTTTTATTAGTTGAGTGACCATGGGTGATTCATTTTTAGTATTTAGAGTCAGTTTTTATAAGCAACATGGGGTTATTTATCCTTCTCCTTAGATGTGTATTGTGTATCTGCTTATCTGTACATGCAGAGAAAGATGTCTGGAATGTATTACATCAAATGTTAACACGATTGTTTTGGGAATTTGGAAATTGGGTAGCTTTTCCCTTTATTTGTTGTATTTTTCACTAAAACCTGATTTTTTAATGGTAAAATTGTAAAGCACACCCCAAGTACTGTCAATGTAAAATTGTAATCATATGACACATTAATGAAATCTTTGATACTTCTGAGTTTTTGAACTAGGAAGATCTTTTAAAAACTCCCATAAACCAAGTATCACTCTTTCAGTTTCTTTTTTCCTACTCTGTGTGTACTAAATAGGTCTTCATACTTAATTTTTCCAGCAGGTAGTGTTCTAACCTTTCCTTCACTAACTAAGCTTGGAAGAATCCTTAGAAGGTAACATGGAGACTACCGCTCTAAGACAATATTGAGACAAATAACACATCACCTTACCTGGAAGAGCAGCAGATCTTTTAAAACCTAATACTTCAAAAGAAAAAACAGAAAACAAAAATCAGGAAAAAAAAGTTAATACAGAAAAATGTAAAACCAGTTTAAGTTATCCATTTAACAAATGAAGTGCCACTATATTTTATTCAAAGTTACATGGAACCACAGATACTTAAGAAACAAGAGGTCAGCAGCCTTTTTAGAAAGTTTGTGACAATTTTCTCTGCTTCACAGGTCCCAGAGGTCAGGCAGGTTCCCAACTGGTGGCACGTTATTCCTTCAGCTGTTTATGCTTTTATTCATGGACTTCTAACAATCAATAAACTGTACAACTTGGGAGAATTTCCAAATACTATTTTTCAGCCACAGAGAAATTCTCCCAATTGAAATTAGAATTTGGCATGTCTGACTATTTCACAAATGCTTCAAATGAGATTACGAAGCTAACCAGCAGATACTTATTTATTATACTAAAAGACAGGCACATGTTCCTTTAAATATTTGAGATTCTGTCTACAGTGTCTCTGTTATATTCATTCAAATTATTCTTATATTCTGAAACAATAAGGCTTCTAAACTGGTGGAATGTTGCCAGGGGATTTCAACAGAGTTTGAAGGCAACATCACCAAAAGGCATAGTTTAAATTGGCTTAGGGAATGAATGGGCCCCTTATCAGAGCAGCTGAAGGCTGTATATAATTAACAGCATCTGTCGACATGCACAGGGCCCGCAGAGAGAGCAGGCAGGCCCCACAGCTCTACTGACAACCACCACCAGCTCTGGAACCTTAAAATCCACAAGACCTAAACAAAAAGACAGCCCTAAGCCATCACTAGATGGACACTGATACATTTTAGAGATACTAGCAGGACCATAAAGCAACTGCTAATTAACGTTAATTATTCAGAATTCAGAACAATTCTGTGAGTGTGAACACTGAAATTTCAAACTAGCCAGCTATCATCAAAAATATAAAATACTATTTATGAAGTTTATATTTGTAATTACTGATTTAAAAAATCTTTCTTATGTTAATTTAATTTTTAGAGTATGAAAATGATCTACTAACCTCGCTTTTTAAATGATGAATTCTCAATTTAATTCAGCTTCAATATTTCTGTAAGAAGAGTATTCAATTCGTTTTTTAGTTTTTCTAAAAAATATATATTAAATACATTTCACTCTTAAACATGTACAAAACAACAATGAAAATCCAGAGGAAATTTCATTAAATAAATTTATTTGTTAAAATAATTTAACTCCAAATACAACTGTTGAATTTGCATCGAGTTATAACTACAATTCATGTTTTAACTGAAATGTCAAGGTTTAACAACTGACATTGTTACAAAACAATAAACTGTTGTTCAATTTTAAATGGTCAGTTGTATTAGAGCTCAACAATTAACTGTGAACTATATTTATCTCTGGGAAACCCCAAATCAATAAGGGTAAGTCTGTTTCCAAAACCCACTGCAGTCATTCTTGAAACCCTGATCAAGATTTGACAGATGCACAATGACACGTTAATTAAAAAAAAAAAAAAGACCCCCATAGTCTTTAACATCTGATTGGCTAAGGAGACAATTAAAGCTTACCCAAGTGCTAGTACAAGACTGAGAAGAACAAAAAACTAAAAAGCGAAACAAACAGACAAAAAAAACAATGGCAACAAGCAAAATCAGCACTTTCATATTCATACATATAGACACCATTCCCACTGGACAACTCTTGAAAAACAAACGGCAGACATCCTTAGGCAACATTTCTTTGTATAGAAAAGCAAGTATCAGTAGTTTTACCACAGAAAAGTGATGGCATCTGCAGCGATTCGAGTCAAAAGTTCAGTCCTATTTCTACAAACCAAAGGAGAAAATCATCAAAGCACCTTTCAATAGTTCAAGAAAGATTTTATGTAATACTTCTGATCAGATGCTGGCTTGTTTTGTGTTAAGTTGAACAAAAGGAAAAGGCAATGGTTACCATCACTATCACAGCTTAAAAGAACCAAAAAAAGTTGCAACATAAAAGAAACAAACTTTTAAAAATGCTGCCTTTGTGTAAAAGTGAACCAAGACAAAACAAAAAAACAAAAGAAAACCTTGTCACAATAGCTAAAGAAAAAGTGGGTCTTTGGATCAAACCATAACATTTTTAAGGCATGTTAGAAAAACGTTCACTTATCTAGTTGCTAGTCTGATCAGGGCAGAAAATAAACAGTGACACGAGGTCACCAACTTTTAGCCACTATCATTTCATGTGCCAACAAATTGAATCTTCCTGTTCTCAGGTTTTGTGTTAACATCTCAACAAACACATTCACTCACGCTGAGTTATAGTCACACCAGATGGAAAACCAACAGTGAGAGCACATGAGGGTTTCCACGTCTCTGGGTATTTTTGATGCTTTGTCACTAAATACGTAGGGCTGTGTGGAAGCACGGACCAGGCAGCCAAATCAGTTATTATTAACATCTTTACAGTAAAAAAACACCTTAACTGTCTGACACAAACACTTCTAACTAAAACCCCAATTTTAGGTCATCTTTTCCGCTTGGTTTTGCCATACCTTTCGTATTATTTAACTTATTTTTCTTCCCTGCATAGCAATCCACAATGTAGAACTGTAGAATCTTTATAGATGTTTCCAGTATATAATCTTAGTTGTCATAAATTGCTATTAAATATGGAATTCTAAAAAAAAGAATCATTCTGAGAGGTTAGAGGCTTCAGAACTCAAACAATGCACTAACAAATATTTCTATTTCAGTTGATGAAATCGTACTTCTTGAATCTTTGATTAACCACCTTTTGCACGATGCAGTTTGTTTCAACAAGACTGGTTAGAACTTTCTGTCCTATAAACAAGGTGCTCCATAATCAGGGGTTATATAAAAACTACATTAAAGAACGCAAATATTCATGATTCAAAGGCTTTTGACCACCAAGGCCTGGTTTTACCCAAATTATCTGTTTTCTCATCTATGAAAAGTACTAGCTAACTTTTTTCTCTCTTCCAAAACTTAATGCCAGTTTACTAAACATGTGGGGGGCTACTGTTGATTTCAATAATGTATAAAAAAACACTTAAATAATTTAAGAGAAAAAAAAGTTTTTGATACACTATGTTCTGCAGTACAGACTCTCAGTATAGGCAATTATCTCTGACTTGTGCCAAATTCTTAGGAACAATAAACACACATGCACACGCAGACACTCTTCACTCAGTTACACACGTAAGACCAGAGGTTACTTGCACAAGAGTGTGAAACCAATGAAATGTGGGGCGGTACGTAGATCACAGGCTCAGTGATATTGCAGATCTGAAGGCCAAATTCATCTCCAGAGCATCAGCTCAAGATACTCTCCTTAGCACTTCTAACGCTGAGGTTAGTCCAAAACCCTCCTGCACTTGATTGTAAAACTTACGAATAGGTTTTTCCTGTGCCATTAGTCATGCAAATGATATAAATACTTTACGGCTCTGAAAGCCAAAAATGTCAGGACTTGAGCACCTTTTCAAAGCAAAATATTCACTCTAGCTTTATTTGCCACTTCAGTAATCAGGGCAAAATTGTTATAAGAAAATCTTTCTATAATTCTCCAGGAAAATTAAAGATAAAAGGCTTTTTTTGTGTGTGTCTCTTACCTTCCACCCTATAATTTATGTTCTGCCTTGAAGCCCACATTATTTCACATGGTTATTCAATTTTTTAAACGCCTGCAATAAAGCTCTGCTATAGCAAACTTGATTTCGAAAGCAGGTTAGCCAAGAATCACACCACAACCACAGCCCTTAAAGGCAAGAAGGAATCTGCTGCTTTAAGGAGCATAAAAATGCAAGATGTCTTTACTGTCCTGTGAGGTTTCTGCAAACGGGAACGTGTGGATGCAAATGGCTTCGTTTTCCTTACGTGATGGTACTAGTTAATCTACCAGAACGCTTCCTGTTAGTAAGGCTACGCAATCTCTCTCCATCACAGTTGTCTCCTTCTTGTTCAGTAAAGTGATAAAGACCAGCCCTGCTTGGTTAAGAGAGGGTGGGTTTGGGGTTTTAACTCGGATCAAACCCTTGTTTCAAGAGTCTCCGTCTTCTGGGCAGAGCAGGTGATAACACATTCTAACGCCAGGTTGTATTGTTACACACCCTGTTCTGACTTTTGCTCTACCAAGGACGGATGTGTGCGTTAGTTCCGTGTCACAAATGAGGATAGCATCTACAATTAAGCATCGATTTTGAAAAACAGAAATGTGTCAGCTGAGCAAAGAATCTCTCCCTGTAACGCTGCCGGCGGGTCAGCTGTTGTTCTCGCACTTGACGCAACACGTTGGTTAGAAGCGCTGTCTCAGTTCCTGAAATTCAGTACTCTCGTAGGAAAATATTTCTCCTTTACTTATCTCTCTTTTTTTTTTTCAAAGACGACAAAATATTTCAATTGTAAGTGGTCACGGGCATTCTTCTAGTTTCTCTCCCATGATTATGTTTAACATCTACAACAGTGGCTTCGGTCAACTCAGTGACGATGCCAGCGTAGCTTTCCAAGGAGATCACCCTGTCGACGGACTGGCTAGGCCTGGAGTTGCAGGTGCCTAGAGAAGACTGAGGACAATGGTGACAATGGGAGTTACTGGACCCAAATGTTACTCAGAGATATCAACTGACAACCACGGCTCAACTTGGGGCAAGCGCTGCGGCTTCACTGCAGACCGGCCCCCACATCCTGCAGGCTCGCAGTGGAGCAGACGAGGTGCGCATGGCCAGTGGTCAGGGGCGGCTGGGGACCAGGACGGCCCGATGTCACCGCTATTGTATGTTACATGCAGAACAGCATGGGTCGTCCTTGTCGGGCTGTGCCGCATAGTTCATCTGCCTCACGATCTCAGCAAAGAGCTCGTCCACCATCGTCTTGCTCTTCGCCGAGGTTTCCATGAAGGGGCAGCCCCACTCTTCGGCAAGGGCTCTGCCTTCGTTGGATGACACTTCTCTCTCGCTTTCCAGGTCCACTTTGTTCCCGACCAAGATGACTGGCACTTTCTCATACCTACGAGAGAATAAACCAAACACAGACGTGTTGGAGAAGTGAGCGCAAAGTTAAACAGCTCAAAGGTGTCTTCTCATTTCCCCCCTATATTCTACCACCAATATTCTCTTCAGTTGCGTGAAGCATTATTTGCTCCAGTTGGCGTGACATCTGCCTGAAGGCACTGAGAGGCAGCTCTCAACGTGGATCACAAATGGGTTTTTCCAAATGATGTTTTTAATTAATCAATTATACATCTTTTAAAATCAATTTACCTTCCCAGACCTACTTGGAAAATTATTCTCAGAATCTCAGAATAAATCCCCTTAGATGGATTAACTTAAACTTTTTTCACTGTTAAGAGATGCTTACTCAAAATCTCAGTTGATGAGGTAACAGCTGTACTGAGTAAACAAATAATTTAATTTTATCTAATTTCAGCATTTCACTACACTCTGAAAGTATCCAAAATGGATCACATCCTAATGGTTCCTAAATGAGAAAAAAGCTAGCAGACAACATTAGGGTGGGACCCACCAAATATGGCTAGACTCTATCCCTTTATAAACTGCAACAGATCAGCCTGCTGAGACAATTACTGGTGTTTTTCAACATGTCAAGGATTAAACCTCTCAATCATTAGCTTTATCTGATGTCATCTCTTCTTTCCCTTCCTAACTAGAGTCGGTGTGCTATAGGCTAAATGTGTGTCCCTTCGAAATTCGTATGTTGAAACCCAGTCCCCAGCGTGATGGTACTGAGACCAGGCTTTGGGAAGTGACCAGGTCACGAATGGGCTCAGTGCCCTTACAAGAGAGGCCCCAGAGAGCTCTTGTCCCTACAGCCAAGTGAAGGCACAAGGAAAAGATGACAGGCCATGAATTAGGGAAGCGGGCCCTCACCAGACAGTCCGAGCCTTGATCTCGGACTCTCCAGCCTCCCGAACTGTGAAGAGGAAGTTTCTACTGTGTGAGCCATGCTGTCTATGGTCTTTCTGTTACAGCAGCCAGATGACTAAGACAAGGTGCCAATGAGTAAACGTGTTTGGAAAAAGCTAAACTAACAGAAAACAAATAATATGCAAAGAACAAAGAAAAGAGGTCCCAAATCGTTTTGGTACCTAAAGATGATTCCTTCTACCACGTTACTCGTGGTGTAAAGACACGTGGTGTGACTGTGCACATTTATTTACTATTCTTGGTTATGTTTGTTCTAAGTAATGCTGCTAATACAGTTTCCTAAGGCTGTCATTTTTACTTAATACATCATTTTAAAAGCTTTTTGTGATTTGAGTATAGATCAATATGTGTGTCTGTGTGTTTGTACTTTCCCCTAAGCAGAATGTCTCTCTAACTTATAAAGGCAACAAACTGCAGAACTGCCCACAGGTGATAACAGAGGTGACTGGGCGCAGCTAACCTGTTAGAAGAGACACTACACAGTCAGGATTTACTGAGGCAGGACTCGAACAGCCTCAGGAGCCTGAGTAACAGGTCGGTAGTTAATGGGAAGGACAGTACTTCCACGATTTCATCATCCTGTCAAGATGGTTCTCTCTACTCACCCGAACTTACAGAGCAAACTAAATTTCCAACAGTCTCACTTTTCCTCTTTGGCACAAGATCAAATGGAGAATGGTCTCAACAAGAGGGCACAGCCCAGACGGTGAGCCACTTAGCAACCTGAGACCTACAGACAACTTAAAAATGAGTGGGGATAACAAGATCTGCATATTATTACTTTGCAGGAAATGGATGTGGACAATTCCAGCTTACACCGAAGGACTTTACATGCACTCACTGTGTATCGACTGCACTTTCTGGTCTCAGATCATACTGAGAGCTGTGAACATATGACCCAAGAGCTTTTCACATCTTCTGGGGCCCTTACATACAATTTCATGTACATCCTTGGCCTCTGGGAGGACAAACAGCAGTGAGGATGAAGCTGCACACAGACTATAAATCAGCTGCTTCACAGACAAGCCCTCTTGGCCTGCTGTACAGAGAAGCTGGCAGGGAGCTGACACTGCCAGTCGTGTCGGGACAAAGTCGTTTCCTAATCTATTTTACTTGCAAAGATGTAACTGCATGTGTTCGTTTTCCTTGTGAGAAGAAATACATCACTGTGTGCTTTAAAATGCTTTGTTTGGCAGCAAAGTAACATGAACATTAATACAATTTAGTAAAATTTATTGATTGAATTTAATTAAGGGGAAAATTAATTCCAATCTGTTTACAATACCTAATAATAAAAAGGAAAGTGATAAGACATAATTTTCTATCATTAGTCAAGCAATACATATTTTAAGGAATATTTTTCAGTTTAAATACAGTATCATATCATGTTTTATATGTAAAGAAATACGTCTTGTGCTTTTAATTAAAAACTACAAATACATGGATTTTCAAAACGTGCAAAAAACCCCAAATCATTCACAGCTGCAGGATATACTGAATCAAGACTCTGAATACATCTTACCAACAGATTCTCAAAAGGGCAACCAGAACACTGCAAACATTGGTCCACGTGCAACAGCATTTAACAACTGTTAAATGAAGATGTCAGTGTAGTATCAGAGACCTTGTCCATCACATCACACACTGAACTGTCAGTGGTCTTTCCTAAAAACCAAGACACTAAAGATGATGGAGAAATTCAGATTAATATCCTCAGAAGACTTAAAAAGACTGAACAAGATGTTCAGAAAAAAAAGGTATTGTGTACACTTCAGGATCCCAGACGGTGATAAATTCTGTGTCTCGTTCTGTGAGCATTAATATTTGAGACAGGATTTGGAGGCCCAGCTTCCTGTCCCGCCACTGAGAGGCTGCAAGACTGAGCAAATCATTTACTTTTACCCGCCTATATTTCATTTCCTCGTCAGTGAAAAAGGAGTAAGAATATCCGTTCCCACTTAACGCGTAAGGTTCCTATAAAGGTTGCATGAGATAATCTAGAAAAAACCCAGGGCTGGATAAATGTGGAGTGGTGTTCTCCCCTCTCCTGCCCACGGATATGAGACCACGGGCTCAGTTAAGTGTTAAGAAGTAGGAGGAACTGATGGAGGGAGGTGAGGAGCTCCGGGGTGGGGCCGAACCAACAGGGGTGGTGGTGACGTGGGGGAAGAGGCAGGCGAAAGAGAAAGAGATGGAGTCAAAGGGATACAGCAGCCCCTGATGTCAGCCTCTCCTGCTCTAGTGCCCCATGCTGGGAACCATCACAACAGGAAAAGCAGAAAAGCCTTCTCCAGACGTGGATATCTGGGGAAAGGGGATCTGAGAAGGTGCTGGGTTGGGAAGACAGAATCAGTCGTTTACATGCAGGGAAGATTTGGAAAAAACTGGGTCCTCCTTAAGGAAAAGAAAAGAAGCAAAGGATTAGGCTGACAGACTAGAGGAGGGCGTGAGGAAACCTGTCTTGCTCTCTGCTGTAGTAATATGATGTATTAATAGACAAGCAAACAAACGCCCAGACCAGGACTTCTGTTCCAGGAGACTGCCTCTCGCTAGTACTGCAAATTTAGAAAATGAACGTAATCTCCTGGTTCTTCAGTTTCTTGAACTATAAAATGAGCTGGATTAGACAATTCCTAAGGGGTTGTTAAGCTCCGAAGTCGAAAGTCAGAACAGACACGGTGGATCACTCCCTAGCCGACACGGTACGCATACGGAGTCAGGCCAAATGCAGAGGAAACTCATCGATCGGTTCTGTGGGGCCAAGACACTAGGCAACAGAATTCCGACTCCGCCGCAGACAGGCACCGCCAGCGCACTCTGCCTTCCAGGAAGGCGACGATGCGCTCGGGACGGGACGCGGGTGATTCCATTTCACTAACAATACTGTTCAAACACAAAAATGTGGGATGATTTTAGCTATGCAAGCACCGAAGATGCTACTGAAAACTGCCTGTTGCTGCATAAATAACTAATGATAACCAGCGCGTATACATTTATTCACTTAACAGATGTTTATTTGATAAGAGCCTACTAGGTGCTAGATACTATTCTAGGCACTTAGGATACATCAATGAACAAAACAAAGAGGAGGAGACAGTCATCGACAATGAACCTAAGTAAGTAAATGATTGGTTTACTAAATGGTGGTAAGTGCAATGGGAAAAAAGACACAGAACAGGAAGGGGGTTGGGAGCACAGGTGCAATCTTAAATCAGACAAGCAGGGGCAGCCTCGTTGGGATGGTGGCAGTGAGCAGAGACGAGAAGGGAGTGAGGGCGTTTGCCAAGCAGGCATCTGGGGAAGAGCGTTCCAGGCAGGACAGGGACCAGGCAGTGTGAAAGCTGGTGGAAGCGTGCGTGGTGGTTGGAGGAAAAGCAAAGGGCCCACGGGGGTCCATCTGTAGAACCTCCTGCTGCTCCTGCAGCCAGAAACCCTGCAGCACAGGACACTTGTTCATTTGAGACTAAACGGAACTTCGGAACCTGGGTGGCAGAAGGGGCCTCAGAAGACAAAAACAAGACATCTACGACAGGGCCAACGGGACTATTTAGGAGGACGAGGCGCCGGGTTAGCAGGTGACGGCAGTGCCTTCATTTCATGCTCTATATTTATTAATCGTTTTGTGAGTTGTCTCCATCTTTTCCCTTTTTCAAACACATCATTTGGGAATGAATTTGAAGATGCAAAATTTCAGAAATATTTATGTATTATTGTTAACCTGATCATGAGTGGGGTACCACTTTGTCCACATCTTAAACATCAGCTGATGTCTCATCACCTTTGGCATATCTTCCCCTGGTATTTCCTTCAAGAGCATGGCCACGGTCACGCTGTGGATTCTGCAGCTCAAATAATTTTATTTTTGTTTATTGTCTGTGAACTAGCACTTGTTTTTATTAACATGAATCTTCACGTTGTTTACTGTATTCATGAGCATGATTACATAATGTACTAATAAATAAAACTAGTTCTTTTAAGCAGGTCTGCTTAATGCATTGAATGGAAACAGGAGAAATCCTGGCTTGAGCATCACTGAGCTGTGGAATATTGATGGGCTTCTCAGGGAGGCAGCTTTGTAAATACGCATAGTTCAAAAGCATTTGGTGTTTACCAATGGCCTTTATGTAATGGTCCTTTTTTGGTAACTGTCCTGATGTGTGTATACGTGTATTTTATTCTAGTTGTGTCTAAACTTGGCTGTTCACCAAAATAACGTGAGAATCAAAAAACACTGATTCCCAGGACCAACTCCAGAGCTACCGAATCTGAATTTGTGGGACCAGCGCCTATTAAAAAATATGTATTGATATCTTTAAGTTCTGAAGACTAACTATGAGGTTCAGCAGGGTTAAGGAATACTAACCTAATCTACTACTTTGTGACCCCACAATATTGTATGTGTATAATTCATGGTTTTATACTGTGGCAAGTGCAGGATGGATTTCTTCTTCCTTTCATTTATTCACCGAGCACTGGCTGTGGACAGGTACCGTGACACTCAGTTCCTTTAACTTCCTTCTGAGGACATGGTATTGTAGTATATTAAAAGAAGGCCACGCTTCACATGAATTTTATCATGCTGTTCTCTTCTTTGTCACTTTTCACAAGCAGGTAGAAATATAATTTTCTTTGAATTCAGCAATGAGAATCAGAAATATTTTTACTTACGAGGCTCCCTTGTTCAACCTTCCACCCATTGTTAAAAATCTCATCTGCTGTGAGTCTCAAGGCAAAATGTCAAAACACCTGATGCTTCAGTCATTTCCATGACAACCTTACCAAATGGCTCTATTTGAACATCTTCCATGATGTGGAACTCACGTCTCAGGCAACCCACTCTGTCCTTTCTGTCAGTTCTGCTAAATGTGAGTGTTAAAACGTTTATCCCTGTCTAATGAGCTGTGATCTCTAACACTTGTCCCTCCTTCTCACAGGTTCTAGTTTTCACCCTTGAGATTTCTATATGAAATCTTTTTTCCAAAATGAAAATAGGTTTTCTTTTCCCCTCCTTGCTTAAATTAAATAAGTAATACATAGTGATTTTTAAAAATCCATGGCAATATTTAAATAGGTGAAGAGGAAAATGAAAACTATTTTTAATCTCACCTCCATGAGAATAAATGCTATGACTATTTTGGCATAGATCATTTCAGACTATTTTCCTACAGATGTCCATATAAATATAGATTTTTATAAAAGGAGATTATACCAATTATATTTTGTAGCTTTGATTTTCACTTAGTATCATGGAGTTTGCCATTTCAATGAGTGACATATTATATTAATGGCTAAGTAGTATTCTATATTCTATATTATAGAGTGTATACTATGAATGTACCATGATTTAATCACTCCTTCCCCATCAACTTCCCCTCCACTCATTTTTTTTTCACTCACAATCAGCAATCTGATGAACTACCCCTAGAAGTGTAACTTCCTTCTCAAAGGTGTGCATAATGCTGCAGAATGAACACATGTGTCTGTCTGGCATACCCTTTGAACCAGAAAAAAATTACATTTCTAGATTAGTTCACCAGATTGCTCTGAACACATATACAGTCTCAAATGACACCTAGAAATTTATACTACAGCCAATGGTGCTTAAGAATGCCTGCTCCCCTCCACCCCAGGACTGATATTTTTAATCTTTCAATAAAGTATTATGGCAGTTCTGAAGAAAGAGAATGGATTTTGGTTAGGAGTTGAAGGCTCCCGCCACAGCTTGCTAGCATGAGACATCAATACTTCCAGTAAGGATGGAAAACGTAAGCTAAATAAGGCTCCCCTCTTCCTCTAAACTGACTTGCTCTGAAATGACTAAATCTTTCATCTTAAAAGGGTATGTCTGGTAATTTAGCTTGAATAATGAAAGGAAACCACAATCCTCTGCTGCAACCTTCTCTTGGTTTCAGAACAGAGAAAAATGTGTAAATGTAATATAAAAATTAAATAAGGCCAGTAACGATACTAAAAAGGTATTCAAAGCTAGCAGGGATACTCCACACTGATGCAAATAAAAATAATCAACTTTTATAGAAATTAAGAGCTGACATTATAAAAAGAACAGTTTAATTGTGAGGGACCAATTGATTATGACAATGCAACTCAAGCATTTTAAATGTTGTATTAAGAAGCCATTTGAGGGAGAAATTTTTTGTAAAAGACACATCTGATAAAGGACTGTTATCCAAACTATACAAGGAAGTCTTAAAGCTCAACAATAAGAAACAAACAATCTGATTAAAACTTGGGGCCAAAGACCTGAACAGACACCTCACCAAAGAAGATATACAGGTAGCAAATAAGCATGTGAAAAGATGCTCCACATCATATGCTGTCAGAAAAATTCAAATTAAAACAGATACCACCACATCCCTACTATGATGGCCAAAATCCAGAACAGTGACAACACCAGGTGCTGGAGAGGATGTGGAGCAACAGGAATTCTCATTCATTGCTGGTGGGGATGCAAAACGGTACAGCCGCTTGGAAGACAGTTTGGTGGTTTCTTAGAAAACTACACATACTCTTACCACACAATCCAGCAATCTTTGATATTTAACCCTCCAAAGTGAATACTCAAGAATACGTAACATCTGCACATGGTTGCATATAGCAACTTCATTCACATTTGCCAAAACCTGGAAGCAACCAAGATGTCTTTCAGTGGGTGAATGGATAAACTGTGGTCCATCCAGACAATGAAGTATCATTCAGTGTTAAAAAGAAATGGCCTGTCAAGCCATGAAAAGATAGGTAGGAAACTCAAATGCACATTAAGTGAAAGAAACCAATGTGAAATGGCTACGTACTATGTAGTTTCAACTATATGACATTCTGCAAAAGGCAAAACGATGGAGACAGTTAAAAGATCAGTGGTTGCCAGGAGTTGGTGGGAGTAGGGAGCAAGGGATGAATAGGTGGAATACAGAGGATTTTTAGGGCAGTGAAAATACCCTTTATGATACCATAGTGACGGATACATGTTGTTAAACATTTACCCAAATCCACATACTGTACAACACCAAGAGTGTACCAAGATAAACTACTGACTGGATGATTATGATGTGTCAATGTGGGTTCATCAATTTAACCAATGTACCATCCTGGTGGGGGAAGCTGCTGATGGAGGAGGCTACGCATGTGTGGGGTCAGGGGCTGTACAGGAAGCCTCTGTATCTTCCTCTTAATTTTGCTGTGAACCTAAAACTACCCTAAAGAAATAAAGTCTTTTAAAAAGAGCCACTTGAGGACTAGAGTAGCTAAGCTGGCTTCAGTCCATTAAAGTCTTTACATTCCACTGATTACAGATAAAAATGCAGCACAAAATACAAAAAGCAACTACCAAAGAACTTCTGAAAAATAAAGAAAAGCAGGCAGATTGGGTAGGAGGGCCAAAGACCAAGAGAAGACCCATAGGGAGGTTGAGTTCCCTGGTTTTTCTCTTTTCTCTTCTGGCTTAGAGCTGAGGGTGGGCACTTGGTGGTGTTCACACAGCCAAAACTCTGGAAGAAATTCTGTCTTTCTACCCAGAAGATCAGGGTTAAGGGATTCCTGGGAGCTGGAGCGTGTGTGTGGGTGGGAAACCTCCCTTTCTCCTTTCTTTCCCTTTCCCAGCTCACCTGCAGTGGGCCGCTAGCAGAGCTGGGGTGCTGGGCAGCTAGGACTGCATCAGGAATTTCTGGTTAGTGGAACTGAGAAAAGGGTTCCTCAAGGTCCAAGAGGATGAGAGAAATCTCCAGTTGTTTTTCCTTCTCTTTTCTCTGTCCACTTTGCTGGGAAGATGACCCCACTTGTGAGAACTATGCAGCAGTGCAGAAGGTTATCAGACAACTTTATCTGTTAACATTCATAGAACATTCTACTCCATAAAGGCAGAATACATACTCCGGTCAAGTGCACCTGGAACTCACTAAGATAGACCATATTTTTGGCTAAAAAAAAACTGTAACATATGTAAAAGAGCTGAAATGATACAAAATATATTCTCAGACCATAATGGAATTAAACTAGCAACCAATAACAAACCGATATCTAGGAATATTTAGAAACGGAACCATACACTTCTAAATAATCCATGGATCACAGCAGACATCATATAATGATTACAAAACATTTAACTGAATGATAATGAAAGTAGAACATATCAAAATCTGTGGTAGATAAATCAGTGCACAGAGAAAAATTATAGCATTAAATGTTTATATTTGAAAAGAAGAAAGGTCTCAAATCAATGATCTATGCTACTATCTTAAGAAACTAGAAAAAGCAGTACATAAATCCAAATTAAGCATAAGGAAGAAATAATAAGTAATAAAAAAGAAATTGAAAATAGAAAATCAACAAAACTAAAAAATGAGTTCTCTGAAAAGACCAATAAAATTGATAAACTTTCAGCCAGATTGACCAAGAAAAAAAAGATGACACAAATTAACAACATCAGAAAGAGGAAACTTACTACAGACCCTACAGACATTAAAAGAATATGTTCCTGAAACAGAAACTTAAAGATGAAATGCACCAATTCCTTGGAACAATTTGCTTATATGAAGTCATTCATGTTCCCCTTCTCAGGAGGGGACAAGAGCTCTCCGTTATTGATCATATCATATCCAAGCCCCTCTGTTTAGCTTTTTCAGGTATCCAAACTCTAGCCCTTTCTATTTAATTCAACCTTACCTCTTACAACTTACCAAAGACAATCTTCTGTTCTAAATTCTGTCTCCTTGTTCATGATGGTCTTCTAACTATAATGGTCCCCACCAATCAAATTCTAACTACTGTTCAAAGCTTAGGTCAAACTTCATCTCTTTTAAAATCTTCCCTTCCTTTTGTAGATAGCTCATTTGTCTGAACTCTTACTTACATTTTTAATTATTAAGAATTTGGAGCTCACAGGTTTTCATTAACTTATTTCTTGAGTGTCTACTAGGCATTGGGTGAGGGCCTGGAGACGGAAGACAAATAAAATCCTTGGAGCTCAAGTTGAAGGAAACACTACAAACAAACAACCAATGTAACTAAAGATTGTGACAGCTGTTTCAAAGAAAATCAATATTGATTAATACACAGTCACTTGGGCAGGTCAATATTACATGAGGTGATTAAAGAAGGTATTTCTGGGAGATGAAATCTAAGCAGAAAGTTGAAGATTGAGAATTGAGTCAACCATGGAAAAATACCAGGCATCAAACATTTTAGACAGAAAAAAACATAGAAGACAGGCAGTAGAAAAAGTACTAGGCTTATTCAAGGAACAAAAAGGAGATCAGCATGGTTATAGCATAGAGACCAAGGGGACAGAAAAGCATGTGGATGATTGAAGAAGGACTTCTGGCTGCTATTCTAAGAACAGGAGAAAGTCACTGAAGGACTTTCAGCAGGGAAGTTAGGTGGTAAATGTGTTAAGAGATCAATGTGACTAACACACAGACAATGTACACACAACAGTAGCAGGAAGATAGTTAGGAGATGACTGCAGTGTTCCAGGCAAAAGACAACTATAACTTGAACTGGGATGATGGTAATGACAGTGGAAAGAAATAAAGTTTTAAATATTTCAGAGGCAGCACCAACAAAGAGATGATAATAGACTGGTTGAAGAAGACAGCCATAGTGGTTCTGACAAAAAAGAGAAATTAGTAATGATTCATAGGTAAACTATCGCTTATACAAGTATAGTTTTACCTCATAGCTAAGAACCTAAGACCCCAAAGGGAACTACCATACGCCTCCTCGTACCCCGTTTCTAATACACTTGTACTGTGATCATGTTTAAAATCATCTTGGTTATCCAAATCACTACTTCTTACAAAGAAACTTTCAGTATACCATGGAGTTCTTAATAAACTTTAAAAATGATCTCCTCCTCGTTTAAAATTTGATGATGATTTTCCTGTAGAAGTGGCTACTTCCTTTTCCAATTTAAGTTTCATTTTTTAAGTATCCTACTCAGGTTACTCACTTCATGTTTACCTTAGTATTATTCCTGGATTTCTACCTATTCTTTACTGATAACCTGGGAGTCTTTTTAAAGATGTATGTTGTTTCCAGATACAAATCTTTCTTTCACTATGTAAGATGAAAGTCATCTGCCATTCAAATTTCACCTTGTTAAAGGTCCTTCTACATACTCTCAAATTACTACCTATTGGTAAAGAGGGTAAGATTCTAACTTTCTACTTTTACCAAACACTTGGACATTCTGTTTATTTCTAAAAGTTTGTGAATGATAATTATCCAATACTATAAATGTATATGAATTATTACTTTAATCAAGTCTTTAAAAGTCTTAGAAAAATATGACATCAATCAGTATAAAGCCTCGAGCACTTTCTGATGGGAGGGACAGTATAAATAAATAAGAACTCCAATACTGTCCCCTTCTTAGGCCCTCCCAAGAAGGAAAAAGTAACCATTGTATTAAATTTCTCTACTTGGCCTCTTCAGCATTATGTACTCCTCAGGCCAAGCTTTCAAATTAAAAAAATTAAGTCTGGAAAATTCTAGTACTTCAGGGAGTGGGCAGAAGGGAGGAGGAGAGTGAACGGGTAAAAGCAGTCACTGATCTGTCTTCATCTAGGGAAAAGGTGAATGGTACTCAATTTGTCCAAAAGCAACTGAAGGCGACTCAAGTAATTCCTTGAAAAGAACAAACTATCACGATTCACCTCATATGAAGTTGCTCATTTAAACAGCCGATCTATCAATTGTTATTCTATGCACATGCTTTTAGTGCCAAGAACTCTTTGTCTAGCCCTAAATCATGAAGATTTTCTCTGAAAGTTTTACAGTTTTGCATTGTATGCTTATGTCATGATCCATTTTAAGTCAGTTTTTGTTAAGATATGAGGTTTAGTTTATTAAGCACACCTAATTGCTCCAGCTTTTTATTGAAAAGGCTATCCTTCCTCCACCGAACTACCAAATATGAGAAATAAATCTAATCAAAGATGTAAAAGATCTTTACAATAAAAATTACAAAACAATGCTTAGGAAAATTAAAGACAACCTAAATAAATGGAAGAATATACTATTCACTGATAGGAAGATTTCAACATTGACACATCAGTTCTCCAGAAACATTTACCTATTCCATGCAATCCCAATCAAAATGACAGCAGGTTTTTTGGGAACTGTTTGTGTATGTGTTTGTGGGGTGAGGGTAACTGACAGATGATTTTTAGAAATACCAAAACTCTTTGGAAAGCAAAACAGCTAGACCAGCAAAAGCAACTCTGAAGAACAAAAACAAAACTTGAGTATTAGATACCAGATATCAAAAATTAGTATAAAGTTATAATAATTAACATAGTGTGGCTTAGACTTAAGGAGAAATAGAAAAATGGAACAAAATAGAGGGCCTAGAAACAGATCCATACATCCAGATTTGCCTGATTTACGACTAAGGTACATCTACAATTCACTGGGGGAGATGGTCTTTTCAATAAATAGCACTAGGTCAACTGGATGACCATAAGTGGGAAATAAAAAACCCTTAAACCACCCGCTCCCCAATCTAATAATCACTCTTACAAATTAGAGATGAATCACAGAATGAAAGTCAGATAATAAATCTTCTAGAAATAAATATGGAGGATGAATCTTCATAACCTTGGAGTGGAAAAAGATGTATTAATTAGGACACAAAAGAGAACTAGCCAAAGAAAGATTAACAAACTGACTTCATTAAAATTAAGAATTTATGCTAATTAGAAGAAACTGTTAATCAAGTGAAAAGGTGAGGCAAAGACTGGGAAGAGGTATCTGTAATGTACGTACCTGACAAAGGATTTCTATCCAAAATACAAAAAGAATTTCTAAAAAATGTAAGAAAAGGACAATATACTGTTTAGGTGGACAAAACACTGGAGTAAGTATTTTCTAAAAAAAGACAAATAGTCATGAAGCATGTGAAAACGTGTTCATGGTTATACACCAGGGAGACAAAAACTAAAGTCAAAATGAAGTACCACTAAAATCTTATCAGATTAGCTAAAATTGAAAAAGACTGACAATAACAAATGTTGACCAGGATGTGGAACAACTGAAACTCTTCTTGGGGCAGAGTAAGCGGTACAACTACTTTGGAAAATCAGACGGCGGTACAGCTTGCCCCTGAACAACTCGGGGGTTAATCCGCACACGATCACAGCTGGCCCTCCGTATCCATGGTTTCTCCAAATCGAAGGACTCAATATTAACCATGCGCCGTGCGGCACTGCAGTATTTACTACTGAAAACTGTCTGCAAATAAATGGACCTGCACAGTTCAAATCCACTCTGTTCAAGGATCAGCTGTTTTTACTGATGGCGAACATATGCATTTACAACCCAGTAATTTTACTCCCAGGTATACACCAGGAGACAATGTACATACATGTAGCAAAAGACGTACTAGAATGTTTGCAGTAGTGATATTCATGATAGCCCCCATTTAGAAACTACCCAAATGTCCATCAACAGAATAAATCATGAAATCAGGGTACATCCATACAAGAGGACTACTCTACCTCAGTGAAGAATCAGTGACTGCCACAAGTAACATGGGTGAACCTCACAAAGAGATGCTGAATGACAGAAGCTTAATAACACACAAAACTACTCCGTGTTGGTCTGTGAGCACGGAAGTGAGAGGGATGAAACACAAGGGAACTGGATGCGTCGTGTGAACTGTCTGTCCTACATCTGCATCTGGGACTTGGCTACGGGGAGTACGCATCTACCTAAGATTCGTCCACTCTACTCCATAAAAGTTATACCTCAATAAAGAAATATACTGAAACAGAAAAAAAATCAGTAAGTAATATAATCATCTAAATTATTTGCTCACTGAAACAGGAATAGTAAAAAAAAAAAAACTTCAAGACAAACTAAATGAGCATGGATGTTGGTTATGGAGTGAAAGTCACATCAAGTGCATGATTAAGTCAAGTCCATCAGTTAGTTTATTACTTGGCTGAATACCACTAACCCATTTTAAATTTCTGTCCAAGTCCTATGCTGTCTAATTTATATTTAAAACTGGCCAAAGACCAAAAGCATGAGGAATACATACTAAAGTAGATGTTTTGGGAAATAAAAATGACAATAATTCTGAACATCTTTACTATCGGATCTATAAATTGCATCAATCTGACCACAGTTCTTTCTGGGCATCTCGAGATGCCACAGTATGCTGCAGGACTTCAATATCCATCTTAGAAACAGAAAATACAATGATTACTATATTCAATCTGGTTTTTTACTTATTAGAAATGAAGATTATCCACCACAGTAATATGTTATGCATGAGGAAGCATTTGCAACTAGAAGCCTGAAACCCTGGCATTTAGAACTAAATGCAAAAATGCCAGAATAAACCAGTTGATTCTTTTTTTTCAAAGCACAATATTCAAAATATCCAAAATAAGGCAGAGGAAAACAGTTGTTGGTCCACACTGAATACTTTAATGTGCAGCTAAATTTCAATGTGCATTCTGATGTATATTCAGACACCAAACAATGTCAACAAAGTATGGATCTTCTTACATAATTTAAATAGCAGGAAAATTCAAGCTTAGACACATACACAAAGAACATACAGCTTTCATCTACCCAAGGGAAGAAAGTGTTTAAACATAAAACATGCATTTTATCTTAGTGAGGGTTGAAATCTAAAACCTCTGCCTTAAAAACAGGTCCAAAGATTGTACCTGAAAAGATTAAACTGAGTCAATTGCTCACGAATATGTAAGTTACTTGAACTGTCATCTAAATTTATACTGAATTATAGGACATCTTCTCAGCACCCCTTCACTGCAGAATTCTAGGCAGAAACGTTGATGAATGAAAATTCACATCTATCTGGCACACAGTTAAGTTCAATTACAAATACTTTTAAAAAAATTACCTCTGACTGAAGAAGACTTAAAGATGCACCAAAGCTATGAAGAGTGCAGACTTTTTTCAAAGTTTCAAATTATGAACAGAAGAGTATTCGTCCTTGGAGATTTTTTTCTCCTCTGTAGTAAGATCTTAAAATATTTCTCATCTCCAAATCATTAAATACAAACAGCGCCAAATAAAACTTACCACACACACACACACAGGATCTCTAGAAAGCTCAGGCCATCGGACCAGCAGAATTAGCTTTTCTTTTCTCCCACAATAAACAGCTCAGGGGAAGAGCACATCAATTATACATGACATGCTGTAACTGGTTGGGTCCACTGGCATAAGTTTGATGGGTGATGCCTATTAAAAAGGTTTTTTCACTTGAACTGGGCGAAGTAACAGGTGACAGATGGCAAAGGCAAAACAGAACAACTGCACAGTGAAGAAAGGAGCTGGAAGCTATCAACACTGACAGAGATCCTGGAGCCCAACAGCAGCCAATATGAGCTACAGATATTCTGACAGGAGTCAAGCCAACACTGAAAGCAAAGAGTCAGAAACAGTTAGAAGAAGTCACTGTGGGAGCAGGGGAGAGGGGGTGGTCAGCAGAAGTCTTCAACAGTCTCTAAAGTCATCACTCTGGGATGAGAGGCTGTAACAACAGGTCTAGAGCAGCAGTGATTACAAGGACCGGCAGGGTGAGAATTACTGGATGTGAGAAAATCTGTCCCTGCATTTTCATCCCCGCCACAAAACCCCTCTCATTTCCAAAATAACTCACACCTCAGCAACGCAACAGGCTCTTAACTGGTCCCCCTCCAACCTGTCACCCCTTTACTCTATCCTATATGCCGCTTCCACAATGGTCATCTTAAAACACCGCAAGCTCCTCTCCCCATCTCCCTAAACCACTACTCCAAAAAGTAAATCGTGGCTCCGCAATGACTAGATAAAGGTTATCGCTAGGTGAACAGTCAAGGTCAACCACAATTTGGCTAATATGACGGAGTGAGGGCAAGACACGGGGCGAGAATGGGGTTCGGGTTTGGGTAGAAGTCCCAGCTCTGCTCCCTTGGGTGTGTCACATGACCTCTATGAGCCTCAGGCTCCTCCTTTGTGAAAAAGCAGTATGGCTGCTCCTTAGGTGCTGTTGCGGAAGACGACGGCGATGACTACTAATACTGGCTGGCATCTGGAGGGGGCCTAGTAGGTGCCAGACACTGAGCTAAGCAGTTTACATGAATTATCCATTGAAGCATTATGAATACTGTAAAATACTACAAAATGCAAATTACTCTTTTCTAAGTTCTCTCGAACCATCTGTTGGTAAGTCAGTTCTAGAATTTTAATTGTGGTGGTATATCTGTAAAAATGTACAAAAGCTGTTACATAGTATCTTATTTCCTACCTCTGGCTTCCACTTCCTGGCAGGATGGCCAGATTTAACCTTCTACCCTAAAGACCACTAGTCCTCGTGGGAACGATTTACGGAAAACATAATAGCTACCACTCCCTGCAATTGCAGAAGCTGACAGTTCGCCGTCTTCTCCAACCAGAAGTATCTTTCTTTTTTCTATTTACCTTCTCGCTCCAAACACTGCTAAGTCAAGTCACCAGATAGGCACCGTGACTCTGAAGTCCTAACCAAACCAAACCAAACTCTGAAGAGGATTAGTCCTGACATAAAGTCCTATTTCTGCCTTAAACCAGCTGTGCTACCTCTGAAGTTACATCTGGGACCTCAGGATGGCAAGGGACATGAATGTTTTACATGGAGCTGTATCTCCAGTGCTGGAATCAATTCTTGACACTTTTGGCCACACAAAAAAGAACGAAATGACGATCTTTAAACACAACAGTTTTCCCACGTAGCCCATGGTGGGATGTCACAGAAACAATGCAAACACACCCATGGTCACCAGGCTGAAAAAGCATTTAGGATGTCCACTACCTAGAATGCTTTATTTTTTATTCTTTATCATGCCTTGTATTAGATGCTGAAATGCTTAGACTGATTTTCAGCATTAGGGGTCTCCAGATACTTGGGAGGAAAATGGTCAAAATCCAGAATGTAATGCACTGAAAGGACCCTTATTCCTAATTCAACAAACATTGACTGGATGCTTTCTTTGTGCCAAGTGCTGGGACATCAAAATTGAAGCAGACCAAATAAATAACACGGAAGAAGCTTTTTTTTGTTAACCTAAATTAGATGGTATATGCCAACTACTTTTATAACAATATATACTGGGGGCAGAGTGAAGGGGGAGGGGGCAGTAAGACTATTATCACAAGCAGTTGCAAAGGGTATACACATATACTTAGATTTTTCTGCTGAAACTAAACTTTAATATGTTATATACTAATAAAAATAAATGTGATCCTCAAAGTACAGTTAGTCATGCGTCAGTGGGAGCAGTAAAATGACACAGGACAGGGCAGACAGTAGCTGCCTGCATCATTCTTCCATCTTTTAAGAGTTAAAATACATTCATTGATTCACTTTTCACTCATCCCCAACAAACAGTCTTCAAAGATCTTCACAGAGAAATCCAGAGGATCCATAGTACTCTTTTATCAGAATGACTTCTAAAGTATCAACATGTTCATCTAAAAATATTTCATTGTTCCAGGTAACTACTGCTGCATAAAAAACTACCCCCAAACTTGAATGGCTTACACAACCATTTGACTGTACCTCCTGATGGTGTGAATCAGGAGTTTGGGCAGAGCTCAGCTGGGCGACTGCTCTGCTCCACATGGCGCCAACTGGGCTCACTCGGTGGTGTTCGACTAGGGCTGGGGACAGTCACAGACGGTTTTACCACAGGCCTGGCATGTTGATGGGCATGGCCGGAAGGGTAGCTCCCTCCTCCCTTCTTGCAGTCTCAGCACCTTTTCACGTGTCTCCAGGAGGGTAGCTAACTTCTCACATGGCAGCTCAGGGCTCCTGAAGACCCTGGTGGAAGGTGCTCAGTCCTCTTAGACACCAGGCCCAAAACTTGCTCAGCATCATGTCCGCCATACTCTCTTGGTCAAAGCAGTCACAGGCCAGCCCCAGGGAAGGGGAAACAGCCCCCCACCTCTCAGGGGGAGTTGTGTCAAACAATCCACAGCCATCTTTAGTCTAGCATGCTTGGTAAAAAAGATGTCATCTTTTAAAGTGAACAAAATTTCCAGTTCATGAGGACCTGCTGCCCCAAATTAACAAATTTAATACAAAAGATGTTGGCTAGGTCAAAGAAAGAGCCTGTTTATATGAACTAGATATCACAAAATATACGTAGGAATGGAATTTGAATTGTCACGGTTCTAAAAACAGAGAACTTAAGGTAAGAGTCTAGAGGGACCATATAGTTTATTGCCAAGACACATTTTTGAGATGGAAAGGGGCCCTGTAAATAAACGTGCCAGGGCAACATGCGTAAACCTGAATGGTCCTAGGTAAACAGATAGCCGGTCACCTTTGGAGAAAAGAAAACACAGCAAAGCAGTGGCACTTATTCCAAGGAAAATACTTATGCGAGTGTCAGAAGCCAGTCAGTACGGCCTACGAAACCTTCAGGACTTGTGATTTTAATAGGCTGTGCTGATGAGAGCAAGAGAACAAATCTCCCTCCCCCAGCAGTCCCTTCCTCCATGAATGTACAAGTAGTTCTTTCAGTAAAAGCAGATGATGAGCTCAGGGAAGCAGATGATGAGCTCAGCGTAGCCTTAGGAATAAACACTGTCATCAAGGGCAGCTTTTTCAAATGTATATACCTCTGGGAGGTGGCCCACCACCGAACAGTCTGTTCACATCCTCTCTGAAGGGAGCAGTATGCTGTCAACGGTTAATGGCCATCTGAGAGCAAGAACACAGAATGTATGCAAACATGGCGACTCTCTAACACAAGGCCACTGAAAAAAGTTTTGTGTCATTAGTATTATGCACAAACTGACTAGTCATTGACAAGGTCTTTTCTCATCTCCCACTCTTCTAAAATAAAAAAAAAATTGTCTTAATTTCTAGTTAGCTTTCCTGTATGTCTACACCTGTCTGTCAACGAGCACGCAGTCCCTCACTACACCAGAGGACAGATGGCTGAAGTTTGTTTGGAGTGTTGGTTCACAAAGCAGAAGAAGAAAACAGTCTGAGTGTATGTGGGTCATTTGGGTGAGGGGTGGGGATTATATTTCAGATAGGATAGCTGGATATATACCATATTTGGATATTTCAGTTTTACAAAATGCAAAGATTAAAAAAAACTGATATGAAGATAAAGCCTATTCTTTGTTTCTGTATCTATATTAAACTGTCCCTGACAACACACTTGCATCTTTAGCTAGTCTCTCAGCTATCTTCCCTGGGTACTGGCCAATCTACTCTGTCTTCTCTCTGTTATCCATAAGTCAGTTTACACTTTTAATGCTTTCTAAGATAACAATTTTGCTCAAACCATTCAATAACCAAATACAAATAGAAAGTAAGATTTCATTTCCAGGGAGGATCAAAAGGTATTAAACATAACAAAGTAAGTATATAATTGTTGGCATTAGTCTTACAAATTTTTGACCTCCTGTAACTAGTTAGAATGCATCAAAAAATCTTTCAAAGATAAGAGAAACAGGTGAGGGAGATTAAGAGGTACAAAATTCCAGTTACAAAATAAGTGATTCGGAAGTATGAAATACACAGTGTACATCTGTAGTACTGCGGAATACAGTCAAGAATAATGTCATACCTTTGTATGGTAACAAACAGTACCTAGACTTAGCATGGTGATCACTTTGTAATGTACAGAAATATCGAATCGCTATGCTGTGCACCAGGAACTCACGCACTGCTGTAGGCCAGTTATACTTCAAACACAAACAAACAAACTCATAGGAAAAGAGAACAGATCTGTGGTTACCAGAGGCAGGGGTGTGGGGGGGTGGTGGAGGGGGAAGGAATTGGATGAAGGTAGTCAAAACGCACAAACTTCCAGTTATAAGGAAATAAGGAATTAAGTACTAGGATGTAATGTACGACATGGTAAATATAATTAACACTGCTGTATGTTATACATGAAAGTTGTTAAGAGAGTAAATCCTAAGAGTCTCATCTCAAGGGAAAATTTTTCCCCCTATTTCTTTAATGTTGTACCTGTATGAGATGATGCACATTCGCTAAACATTCTTGTGGTACTCACTGCACGATGTACCTAAGTCAGATCATTATGCTGTGGCACGTTAAACATATCACTGCATCTCAGTGAAATAGGAAGGAAAAAAAAATTTACACCAAAAAAAAAAAAAACCAACAAACCCTTAGAAGAGGTGGCCTAATAAAAGCAGTGTTTTTGGTGGAATGATACTTTAAAACTTAGAAAATAGCTGTCTTCAAAAATGTACTGTCTCTCTCTCTCTCTCTCTCTCTCTCCATATATAATAAACTCAACATAGTCAAATACATATTCATTTGCAGTACATTCTGGTATACCAGAAGGACAAGACAGTATCTAGTACTTTTTTTGCATAACACCCAGGGCAATGTTATGCAAATAAAGTGGCTGAAATCGTAGCATCTGATGTTGACAGTGATGACATTTATACAAAGACAAAACTTCCACAATCAACTTATTAAAAAACTCTGTCAACACACTTCCCTCCACCCCCTCATATGTACCTATATATGTGTGCATGCATATATATATATATATGGTTAGATATATATATCTAACCATAAACACTAGTAAAATTATCTTCACCCCATGTGTAGTTTTGGTATTCATAAAAAGGTCTATTACCATTATAAGCTCTTTAAAAAACCAAAGTGTTATTTAACAAATACTTAGATGCCTAATCACTTTTTATAAAGTATTTTTTATATTTTAAATATATACTAAAAAAAATCAATTCTTAGTGAGTCACAAAAATATACTGTCACCATTTACAGCCAACAGAGTCTCTGGTAGAAGACAGAGACACAAGCACACACAGGGTCTGTGCTGAGCTCTGTAACACACACGGGACAAGCACTTCAAACACGACGAGAAAGCAGTGGAAAAATGGACAGGCAATACCAGGTCAGCTATACAATTTATCTAGATATGGGAAGGCAACTGAGTCTAATTCTTACGAAATCATGTGGCAGTATACTGATTTATAAAGTCAGGAAGTGCTTGGGTCTCATGATTTTTGGTGAATTTTATTATTGATACTTTGGGGTTACTATGTAAAGAAACACATTACATTCATTAGCTCATTGGTTATTGTATTATACCCATATTCCAGATGAGGAAGTTGAGATGCGGAGAATGGCGATTTGCTCCTAATCACATAACTAGTAAGTGCTGAAGCTCAGCTTTAACCGGATTAACAGACCTGGGCTTCATAGATCAGATCAGATCAGTATGCACAACAAAATAAAATACTGAATTAGAGCAATGATAATATACATAATATTTGTTATAGTCATTGGAAACCTAAGGATGGATGTATTTAGAATTAAGAACAAAACAAAATTTTCCACCCCAAAACAGAGAAAAGCACTCTAAGGTTTCATCTGCAGAAAGCTGTAAAGACACCTAGAAAAGAAGAAAATTCTCATATGCGCTGAATTATTAACATGATGTAGGATTTCCACATCTGAATTATTAATTTTTAAGGGCTGCTTCCAGAAAAGCATGAGAAACAACACTCCTAAATGTTTTAAGTAAAGGTTTACAATGCTTCTCTGGGGTAATTTTACTAAGAGATTTTAAGATAGCTATAATTATGGTCATCTTCATCTGTTTTTACTGCCATAAAGGCAGAGCTGAATCAATAGCATCGTGGACAGATGCAGCAAACCTCTTACAAAGTTGAGTTTCCCAAGCCTCCGCAGAAAGCTGCCGTCGTAACGAACAATCCTATCACACATTCTGGTCGGAATCCCACTGCAGTAGCCCTTTCTCTGTCCTAACTTTCGCAAGGCAGGCGCTATCCCACCTTCTCAGAGTGAACAAAATCACAAGGGAAATATGTCCTCATATTTATAATATGCATAATAAACAGTAACAGATGCCTCCTCAAAGGATACACTTTATATATCTTTCTGTTCCTTGACTGAATGTTATCTTTCTCTGTAACAGAGGCAGCATTTACTAACTCATGGTGGGAAATTCATTTCACTTTTGGAGCATTTATATAGCATTACTGGAAAATGGAAAGGCAGGAAGAGAAGACAAAAGTTGTTTCAAACTATGAAAGAGATCGTTCCATTTCTTTTTCTTAGAGTAAAACATTTGTTCCAGGATAGCAGTTTTCAAATTGTGTGTGACGAGATCAATTTAGCAGATCAAGAGGAGCACTTAAAAACAGTGAAATAAGATAGAAAAAAATAAAACAGAAATATAATACAAGCAACATAGCAAGTGTAACTATTGTTTCGTGAAATTCTGGTTTCAGTTACATGTATTGATGCCTGTATGTGCACTGTAAATGTATTTCTGAGGGCCATGACTACGAAAATGTCAAAGCCACTGCTGAGTCAATACAAAGAAGTAGACAGAGAGATGTTATTTTTTTAATATTTTGTTTTCTGATAGACAATAACAATTAAAAAACAAAAATGATAAGACACTAATGAAAGAAACTGAAGACAAAAATAAATCAAAGGCTGCTCTATACTCATGGACTAGAAGAATATTGTTAAAATGTCCATACTACCCAAAGCAATCTACAGATTCAATGTACTCCCTGTCAACATTCCAATGGCACTTTTCACATAAATATAACAACAAATAACCCTAAAATTTGTATGGAATCACAAAAGACCTCAAATAGCTAAAGCAACCTTGAGAAAGAAGAACCAAGTTGGAGGCATCGTATTCCTGATTTCAAATGATTACAGAGTTATAGCAATCAAAACAATATGGTATTGACATAAAAAGAGACACACAGATCAATGGAACAGACTAGAGAAATATGCCCATACATATATGGTCCACTAATTTACAACAAAGGATCCAAGCATATAAAATGGGGAAAGGATAGTCTCTTCAGTAACTGGTACTGGGAAAACTGGACAGCCACATGCAAAAGAATGGAAATGGATCACTATCTTACACCACACACAAAAAGCAACTCAATGTGGATTTAAAGACTTGAACGTAAGACCTGAAACCATAAACCTCCTAGAAGAAAACACAGGGGTGTAAGCTTCTTGACCTCAGTCTTAGTAATGATTCTACGGATTTGACACAAAAAGCAAAGGCAACAAAAGCAAACACAAACAAGTGGGACTACGTGAAAACTAAAAAGCTTCTGCACAGCAAAGGAAACCATCAACCAGATGAAAAGGCAATCTACAGAATGGAAGAAACTATTTGGACTCATATAACTCAAATGAAAAAGATCCAATTAAAGAATGGGCAGAAGATCTGAACAGATCTTTTTCCAAAGAAGACACACACAGATGGCCAACAAGGACATGAAAAGGTGCTCAGCGTTGCTAATTATCAGGGAAATGCATATCAAAATCACAATGAGTTATCACCTGTTAGAATAACTATTGTCAAAAAGACAAAAAATAACAAGTGTTGGCAAGGACGGGGAGAAAAGAAAATTCCTGTGCACTGTGGGTAGGAATGCAAATTGCTGCAGACACTGTGGAAAACAGTATGGAGGGTCTTCAAAAAATTAAAAAGAGAACTCATCTAGCAATTCCACTTCTGGGTATTTATCCAAAGAAAACAAAATCACTATCTCAAAGTGATGTCTGCAATCCTCAAGTTCACTGCAGCATTATTTACAAAAGTTAAGACACGGAAACAACCTAGGTATCCACTGATGGATGAACTGATAAAGAAAATATGGTATATGTATACAACAGAATATTACTAAATCATTAAAATGAAGGAAATTTTGCCATTTTAGACAATATGGATGGACTTTAAGGGCACTATGCTTAGTGATATAAAACAGACAGAAAAAGATAAATGCTGTATAATTTCACTTATATGTGGAATTGTTAAAAAAAACAAAAACAAAAGCATGAAACTGAACTCACAGATACAGAGGACAGATGGGGGGCGGGGTTGAAATGGGTGATGGTGGTCAAAAGGTGCAAACTTCCAGTTATAAAATAAATGATACATTTAAGCCCTGTGGATGTAATGTACGGCATGGTGACTAGAGTTAACAATACTGTTTTGTATATTTGAAAGTTGCTAACAGAGTAAATTACTAAAGCTGTCATCACACAAAAAAACTATCTGTGGTGACGGACATTAACCAAACTTAACATGGTGATCATTTTGTAATACATTCTTGTGTTAAATCATTACGTTTTATGAGAAATAACTCAAATGTTTTAAGTAAAGGTTTACAATGTTTGTCTTGTATAATTTTACTAAGTAAAAGAACCCTAAAACTAATACAATGTTATATGTCAATTGTACCTCAATAAAAATAAGCTTTAAAAACCCACAAAATAACCACTATATTTCTCCATAAAACATCAGTTTGGTATGTTTTCAAATCTTAAGCACATTAAGAAAACAAAAAACAAAACAAAACCAACAATCTATCCAATTCTGCCGTTGAATACATTTCAGTATTTTGAGCAAAGAGAACGTATACTTTACAAGTGTACTTTATTCATATGCTGTAATCTATTTTAAAGAGCTTATTCAGATAGAGTTTTTAGCAATATGTGATAAGTACATTTCTAACATTAAGTAATGAAATGCGTCAAACTCCAAAGAATTCCAACGTTGCTTCATTCCCAGACTTTCCAAACAATGCCTTCAATATAATATGCTGCTGACATTTGATTCAGATACCCAATAACCTCATTCTGACTCACAGGCTTAAAAAAATCTTATTTCATAGCAGTGATCTTTAATTTAAACTGAAATTTATTAAAAATCAAGCTACTATAGATGGCTTTTTTCAAAGAAAATTTTTAATTAAAAAAAATTTTTTTTAGGAAAAGGTGTTTGCTTTTAGAGTTTTCTTACAAGAATAAAAGGTCAAATAGCTGAATGAGGTCCGATACTTCCAAGGAGGTTTCAATCTTTTAGAAGTATAATTTAAACAGTATTGAGTATATATCATGTCAAAATCTTAGTAACTAGAAACTATGCTATTTTTACAGATTTTGATAACTTAAATTTTACCAATATATTTATATTTTACTTATATACACTGCTGAAATGCAGACGTCTAAAATCACATTGACATTATTGCTATCATGGTATTGAAAAGGCTCAGGTTGAACTGGTAAAGCATAAAAATGTGTTTAAGAAACTTTAATTTTTCCTTGTCCAGCTGAGAATAATTTTTAATATAATGAACCACAGCTGTCAAAGTAACAAATAAGTAGGCAAATATAAATCCAGCATGTTTCTGCCCACCACTAACGTTTCATGATACATTTCCTACGGAAATACTATCTGTACATTTTTACTTTTGTAACTATTCTGTCTCCATCAGTTTTATCTTGTGTTAAAGTCTACTTATATTCATAACTTAAATATTTTTCCCCCAAAGTGTAGAGTACTTACAACTTTTTATATCACAGGACAGAAGATTACAAGTATGTGAGAAAACAGTAGGTAAGAACAGATGGTGGGAAACAGGGTAACAAGGAGAGGTCAAAACAGAGGCAGAGCAAATCCTGGGATGGGAATTACACTTCCCTCCTGTCCCCTGACTGACACCTCCTCAGGGGTTTAGGTTCTGAAGACAATGGCTAAGAAAGAAATTGTGTAAAGTAAAAATTATCCTTAAAAAAAAATCCCTTAAGTATGATGTGTATAGTTTTATGTAAAGATAACTGCTTAGAAATATGCATAACATACGCATTTTAATGTGTCATGCAGAATTTCCAAAAAGATGGCATACAGAATTAAACCACTCAAATGTACTGCGACTGGAAAACTTGGACAAATAAAGACTCCAACTTTGTTGGTTCTTCCTGTTGGTTGTGTCATTCAGAGACGTTTTATTAGTTCCTCTTCCTTAACGTTTTTCTATTAGTTAATTAATTTCCTGACTTTTTCCTAAAGGAGAGTTAGAACATCAATGTCATTCATTTGCCCGGGGCCTGAGTACTTCTCACTCAGTGGTCACTCACATCACCTTTCAAATCAACCATTTGTTCCATTTGTCAGAAGAGTTATCAGTGTTCAGGGACAGCTGATATCTTTCGTCTGGGTGCAGTGGAATGGTTCGCTGGTTATTTAAATTATTCTTGGCCCCTCCCCCCTTTTAAAGACACAATAGGGATTCCCCTGGTTACAGATTTTATTGATACAATTATCACAAAATCTAAACTAGGTAAGATTTGCCGCTCACATGTTGCTGATTCCTTACAGTTCATATTAAGCTACCTTTCCCTTAGTTTAACTGCGCTAACCAAATGGAAGTATTCTCAGAACGTAGAGCTGGAGGGAGATCATATACTCCATCTACAAAGTGAACTTAAAAATTCTCATCCTGGGATGGGATGAAACTACTATATTGTAATGTTCTAACTTTACAATGCAGCAAAACCAAGTTTCCCTTTCAGGAAAAAACTCTGGGCTATAAAAAGTGACTCATAGCTACTAGGGTCTGTACCTTGGAGGAGCTTTCAATTACAGTTTTGGTTTTTGGAGGTACCAAACTGGGGAAGGAGGTGTTTGTGGACGAAGGAATTGGTGGCGGATTCTAGAAATCACCTATTGGGACAAACATCATTTGATGTATTTCCTGGTTTCAGCTCCACAGCGCCAATCTGCTGGGTTAGCAATTGGCAACCGACCTCTCTATCTTAGAGTAGGCTTTCGTGGCAACGTGTAGTGTAGGGGAAAAGTGCACACAATCAGCCAGGTCACTGAAGAGTGAACACTCAAATGATACAGAAATGCTAATAATAATAGTTAAAAAAAAAAGTACCTTACTCACTTTGGATAGTGCAAACCAACCACCCGTTCCCCATTCTTTTTCCCATTCTTAAAACGCCTTCCAGCTTATTGTAATGTGTGAAGTCTCCTCCACACATCTTACAACTCTCAAGTTCTATCCTTGCCTATTCATTTCTAATTTCTATTCCTGGCCAAATCCATTCACTCCTCTCTCTCTATACCCTACCCAGCAGATTTCATCTACTCTCCAAATCTGAATTATACAGATGATCCTGAGTCTTTATATTCATACACAAACCACCTTTCAGGCTTTATTCCAATATTCTGATTGCTTATTAGGTCCATCTATCAGGATGATTACCATCTCCAAAGCCGAAATAATCTCCCCCAGCTATTCCTCCCTAATCCTATTTGCTCATGTTCAAAATGTCAAGGTTACTTTTGACCTTTCCCTCTCCCTCTCCCACTAAGTTTGATTAATTCACTCTTTATAACATTATTTGCATCCATTCTTTCCTTTCTGTGCCTACAGACACCATGCTAATTCAGAATCTTTATACGTCATATAGAAATAAGATTATGACAGTATTTTACAACTCTTCCTCCTGATGCTGGTCTATTACCATCAAGCTGTCTATCATATCACCACCATGGTACTATTTCTCTAACAATTCTGATCATGGTCCTTGACTGCAAGAACAAGTCCAAAGTCTTTAACGTTCAGTAATTCAGCTTTACAGATGTCAGTCTTATTTCCTCATTTGAATTCATGGTTTAGCCAAAAAATAGACCCTATGCATTTCCCAGGCCATGTCCTCCAACTGGAAGATACCGTGCTCCTGATTCTTTAAAATTCTTATTAAACTTCACCTCTTCCCCGGTTGCCCCGAGTAGACAGAAGTACTCTCACAGAATGGCAGAGCGGAAGTGAGATCATCTGCTCCAGCTGCAAAATGGGCTTTAAAGAATCACCTCCTCCACCTATACAATTAATGCTTGGGGAAACTGAGGCCAGAGGATGCTAAACTACTTCTCTCTTTAAACACTAATTTTTTTCAACACATTTTTCTTGTTTCCTATGGGCCAGGAGCTGTGCTAGCCACATGGGATGAGACTGACTGCACTTAAATTATCACACAAACAATTCAACTGTGATGAGAGCTATAAGAGGGAAGCACAGGGTGCCAACGATGTCTGAAACGCGAGTGGCTGAGGAAGGGGCGAGGCACGGCATTAAGACAGTGTGGGAAGACAAGCTAGGAGTCAAGTCAGTTTGGGAAAATGAGGAAGGTTTCCCTGAGGAGGAAATCTTTGAAGCAGGGCCAGAGAGTAGGCATTAACTCTGCAAAACGTAGGTGATTTCTACTCGTAAAAGGAGAGCCAAGAGATAGGCACTCTCGTGGAACCGAAAGAAGGTCTGGGCGCTGGAATGGAAGGGACGAGGAAGGCTGCCAGAGTGAAGCTGCAGAGGCAGCGGGGTAAGAGCGTGCTGGGCCTGGGAAGGGCAGGCTCAAGATTTCTGGGCTTTACCCTAAGAACAAGAGTTCTCAGATAGCATATTCCAAGATACCTGAAGTCAGGACCACGGCCTACCCTGAGAAGAATGGGAGAAGCAACTGTGAAATTAGACACAACTTGACTTTTATTTCAATTGAAGTCTTTTCTATATCCCTGTGTGTCTGATTTCATGCAAAGCCAAGTTAAAAAAAAGAAAGCATCTAACTTGATAAAAACCACCGTTTTAGTTAGCCCCCTTGGCTTGGGCAGGCGGCTGTGTACGTACAGGTATCCGGCGCTTTTCCAAAGTTGCTTTATACCACTTTGCTTTTACAAAAGACCTATTAGTAACCTATTTTCAATAACCAAAAGAAATCAGAAAAAGATTCCCACTTTCATGGAAAAAAAGGTGAAAAATGAGAATAGCGTACAATTTGGAGAAAGCAGCTGAGAGGTAGCACACACCCCGAGCAGCCAGAGTGGTACCTCCAAGCTCCTTCCCCAGGAACCGCATTCAGCATCTCAGCATCAAGCTGCCATGGCTTTGAACTCTGTGCGCATCTCACCTAGGTTTTTTTTGCACCTCCATAAGCAAGATGTGTCCTAAGGTAATTGAGTCTTCGCTTTATACCATTTTGGCTTAGGAACGGTTTCAAAGGGATGCTCCACTTTCAGATAGTGGGCGGTAACCTGTAAATGAATGTCTATGACCCTAAAGACACACAAGGGAATATGGGCCTATTTTAGACTTCTTATAAGCAAAATATTCCATACAAAACCAATCCAAAGAAAAGCTCCATTTCACTATTTGGCTGTGCACTGGTAGCTATACTTACACGTTTATTCTCCCGTCCTCATCCTTTCCCATAACATCCTTAAAAGGTAAGATATTTTAAAAGAATACCAACAAAACTTTTCCAAGAATTGCTTTAATCAATATTGCTCTTTCTAGTACTATCTTATCTACACTGAGGAATGAACTTCAAAATGTAACTGCTTATTTCCTCTGAAATTATATTTATATCAAGGATAAAATTTAAAACAGATAAGGTGACAAAGTTAGAACTGCTGGGATTTTGGAGTAATTTCTGTGTTTAAGGTATTGTGTTGGGCACCTTAAAATATATTACCTCATTTAATCCTAATAAAGACTTTAAGAGGCTCAGGTTATACTCTATTTCACAGATAAGGAAGATGAAGCTTAGAAAAGCAAGTATTTCTCCAAAATATATACACCTTAGACCTGCACTGTCCAATATGGCAGTCTACAGTCACATGCAGCTGCTGAACGCTTGAAATACAGCTAGCCTGAACTGGGATGCGCTGTAGGTATAAACTGTACACCGGATTCTGAAAATTTAGTTTGAAAAAGAAAGCAAAATATCTCAATTTTTGAAGACTGATTACATGTTGAAATGACAAGATTTTAGATACAGTGGGTTAAACAAAATGTATTATTAAAATTAATATTACTTGCTTTACATTTTTTAAAAATTGGCTACCAGAAATTTAAAAATTACACAAGTGGCCCACACTATATTTCTATTGACTGGCACTGCCCTAGACCAAAGGTTGGATTATTGGATTTGCCAGTAAGCACCAAGTTCAAAGGCAGCCTGGTATGGAAGAAAAGAGGAGTACATGGATTCCTGCAGATCTTGGTTTAAGTCTCCTCTCCGTCAATGACTAGTTTCGGGGCAAAATACCAAACCTCTCTGCATTTCACTTATGTCATCTGCATTATGGTGACATTAAGAATGCCCAAAACTATGTTGTCTATAATATGTAAACCAGCTAGCTGGCAGAGGGGAGGGAACAACTACTGAATACCTCCCACAGCAACTGATTAATTTAAAAATTGATTCTCAAAAAGAAGAGAAAATTCACATATCTGAGTATCATGTGTTATTCTCTTTGGGAGAAGTTAAAGAACCAAAATATTGAATACCTGCTTTAGTATAATATATGCTACAATGTAATATATATAATATACACAGATCCTTTCTTTCAATGTTCAGTTGTTTATAATATGCTATAGGCTGGGAGGCCAGATGATGCGGTCCCGGTGAGGCTTAAAATATCTGGACACAGAAGGGCCCAAGTGGTTCTTATGGACACAACGGATGAATTCTAGTGAAAGAGTTTATGAACTCTACTTCAGCTGATCTTTTCAGCTTTTTACACCAGGAACTGGGACTAGTAAGTAAAATGACAACTGGGCCAGTAGAATTTTGCTCTTTTTTTTTTCCTTACTGGGTCATGCTGTAAACAGATAAATTGTTCCAGTACAGTAAGTTTAGACTAACTTATTTTTAGTAATCTCTACTAAGCATAAGAAACTACAACAAAATCATGTGAACTATACTATCCAATGACATTTTGCCATATTCTGTCCCCTAGACTTGTATCCAGAAGTTTGCCTGGGCATGTGGTCTTATGAATGTATGCATTATCTGTATGTATTTAAATATGAAGGGCGGAGCAATTGGGACATTTACTTTATAATTTGATGTATGTATGTGGCCTAAAATTGTCACGTGACAATGCATTAGATTGCCCTGTTCTATAGTTTTTTTTTTTAAGTAGTATGGGGGGGATTAAAGATTTGGATCACTAAAATGCAGCCTCTTAAATGTCATATGCTTAATAAGTTTAACATCAAAAGTGTTATTATGCTAACTACAGCAATTAACTTTAAAAAAATTGAGATTGAAAAAGTAAAAAGCTATCAGATTCACGGATTTTAGAGCAGCATCAGAGGCCATGAAAATACTCACTTTTTTCGTTTGAAATTCAACATAATAAGTAACATACAAAATTTCAGTTTAGATGTTAAAGTGCATATTCAATGAGTTAAAGGGGGGTTTGGGGAGAGGGTCTCCTCTTTGATCTCATATGTGGCATTAAAAATCTGCCTCTTGTAACAAACTTTTGAGCAACCTCTGAGTACACGACTTGGTATTTGCTATTTCAAAATGAGTAGACTCAAACTGACTAAAAATGAGATTACGTCTATACTACACTTACAGCTAGTTTTCAGCAAATGTCTACAAATTTAGGGCTATACGTAGAACTGGATAAGAAAAACAAAATTACGCTAAATCAAAATTATTAGTAATTATTAACTAATAATAAAAATCAGACAAACCAGTAATGTGTAATTCAATCGTAATTAGAAAAATCCGCTAAAACTCTGAACTGAGATATTACACTTTTGATGTTTGAAATTACAGGGAAAAAAAATACACTCAGTCAACGTAAGAGAAGACAAATATCATAAGCTATTTAAGATATCAGCCGTATTTTCAAAATGCACACTTCAGAAAAAAAGAGTTCCTATTAGGAAAGAGTTCATTTGCATTAACTTTAAATTAGCTAATACTTGAGTCGCACCTCTGAAGAAACTTGTTTTATTTCCAGGAATGTCTTTTATCCCTCCTTTTTTCTTTTCTTTTTTTTTTTGAGGGGATAAGGTGGGTAAATTAAAAAAAAAAAAGAAAGTTAAGCCGTATTCTTTAATGTGAATGGTATATTTGTGCTTCTATATACTAATACTCTCTCAATCCCACTGAGCTGTGTCTTCAAATAATTTATAATCTGTCTTTAAAGTTTCATCTTAATTGGAGAGCTCATTTTTGTAAAACACTTTGGCACCATTCAATCATCTATGAAATGAGAAAGATCTCTTTCCTTTGGACCTGACATTTTTACCATATACGTGTGAGCAATTTTTGCTGTCAAACATTACAAAGGTAGATTTTTGCTGCTGTTCTTCAATCTGAAGACGACTCCACTATACTTGCACAGCTGCCCTCTTCCCAGCAGAAACCTACCCGCCCCTCTCCCCCCTGCAAGTTTTAAACTTTGTTTCCTTTGAGGTTCTGCACAAGCACTACTAACAATATCCAAGAGACAAAGAGCTGTGCTGTGGGTTCACGGGATGCCAAATTTGAGTTGTGAAACAAAGCACTCAAATTTGAGATTCAAGACGATGAGGAGCATGATGCCGGCAAAAAATTGGTGATAAGGGGTAAGACCCCAAAGCCATCTCCCTAGACAGCTCCTGCTGCCCACGGCCACCCTAGAGCACGCGGGAGGGAGTTCTGGCCCCGGGACAGTGGCCGCCGGCCGCACCGCGAAGCCCGCTGCCCGCGCCCCCGGCCCTCTCACCGCTTCACTCGGATGATCTGGTCCCGCATGGGCTTGATGTCCTGGAAGCTCTGCTGGTTGACGAGGCTGTAGACGAGGATGAAGCCCTGGCCGTTCTTGATGTACAGGTCCCGCATGGACGCGAACTGCTCGGTGCCCGCCGTGTCCAGGATCTCCAGCACCGACGGCGACGAGTCCACCTCGATCTCCTTGCGGTAGAAGTCCTCGATGGTGGGGTCGTATTTCTCGATGAAGGTGCCGGTCACGAACTGCACGGTCAGGGCGGATTTGCCGACCCCGCCCGAGCCCAGCACCACCACTTTGTACTCGCGCATCGTCCCTCCGCGGCCGCCGCCGCCGCCGCCGCCCGCGACATAGACCTACGCCCGCCTCGCTGCGCCCCCGGACCCTGCGCCGGCGGCCGGCTCCGCCGCCTCCCGCGGCCGCCCCCACCTCACTGCCGCCACGGCCCCCCGGGCGCCGGCGGAGGGAACAGCAGCCCTGGGCATGGGCCGAGCCGGGCGGCAATGCGGCCCCGCGGGCGCCGGCAGGCACTGAGGACTAGCAGGGAGTGGGAGCCAAGGAGCCGCCGGAGCTGCTGGAGCCGCCCGAACCGCGGGCCCGCAGTGCCGCCCGCCCGCCCCGCCCCTCGCGCCTCCACGCCCAGCTCCCCGCCCGCCGCCGCCGCTTCCCCCGGCGCCCGAGCGCGCGCCCGAGCCCGAGCCGCAGAGCTGCCGGGGGCGGGGCCCGGCGGCCCGGGGCGGGGCCCGGAGGCGGAGCCCCGCCCCTGCTGTCCCGTCGCCTAGGCGACCGGCCGCGCGCGCTCCCGGGGGGCTCTGCGCCGCGCGGAAGCCTCGGCCCGCGCTTAGATAAACAACCACTTGGGCCACCCAGCCCCGCGATCCCGGGCGAACCCTGGGGACTGCGTACTGAGCCTGCGCGGTTCTTCCGCCTGCAACGGGAACGGCGTCTACCTGAGAATGGCACGGTCAGAATTTGGCGGACTCAAGATGTTGGAGGGACCAGAAGAGTCTCCAGACTTTAGCCTGAGGCGGGGAGTGAGAAGAAGACACTGGCAAGGTCCAAAAGGAGGCCTTGGCACTAGGGCCTTGCTAGACACCACCGGTCTGTCAGCATTCCTAAGAGCTTTGGTTTTATTGTGTACAAACACAACCGGAAGAAGCTTTGTTTACGGCCGAGCATAAGCACAACGAAATGAAGCTTTGTTTTAAGCGTCGCGACACTGAGGGAGAGGTGACAGCGAAGGCCAGAGACCGCGGAAGCCGGGCCTACGCCTGGTGACGTAGCCAGGGTCCCGCCCACTTGCCCCAGCCCCGCCCTTCTTCAGAGTCTGACAGAAGTCGCGCTCTTCCCACGCCCTGCCAGCTGCGGGAGCTTGGAAAACTGGGAGAGCGGAGCCCCGAGTCGCAGCCACAGGGCCTAGGGACACCTCATAGCAACAGCAAGCTGGGACACCTAGTAGGAACCTGGGACTCATTCCAGCCAACCAGACCGCGCCTCTGGATCCCACGGTACCACTCTCGGCCAATAGAAAGCCGCTCTATACCACGTGATGCTTATCCATCAGCCAATGGAGAGAAAGTCTAGTCGCAGACTCAGCCATCGCATCTCCCACAGCCGGGTCAGGCTGGTCGTTTACCCCTGCGCACGCTCTGCCAACCAATCGTAGGTGAGCTGACGAATGACGGAGACTTGAGCTGAGCCAACCAGAATTCGCGATTGTCTCGACACGAGGGGCCGGTAGTATGGAGACAGGGGCAGGGCTGGTGGGGGTGTGGGAGGGGTCAGTAATTGAGGGGCCGGTCGCTGTACCCTATTCTGGCAAAAAAAAAAAAAAAAAAAAGTGTTGCAGGCGAGAGTGATGGTTTTCTCTTTTAAGGTCGTCTCCGTGGCATTCTGCCTAAATGATGCATGGGAATAGTGCTGAGGGATGCGGGCTGATCGTGGGATGAATCGAGAAAACTGGGGCTCTTGTCTTTAGGGCAAGAAATTTTCCGGTTGTTAAGGAGACATACTGCAGCAGTTGCATGGGTCCTCCATGCGTGCCTCCTAAAACATTTTTAACAACTCAGTTTTAAAACTTACCATTCTCTCTGTGGCATTAGATCTTAATGCCACACTCTCTCCCACGCATAATGTCAAATTTAGGAGAAGTTGTGTCCCTAAATATTCCTGGATTATATTTTGCAATAACTGGTTATTGTATTTACCTTCCTTAAACTATATCCTTATCGAGCTAGTCTACACCCATCTATTACTATCTCATATTTGGGGGGAATAATACATTTCTATAGTTCTAATGCTTGAACATAGCATACCTCTTCACCCTTCTTCTCGCCTATAAGGTCATCATGTAGAGAGGAGTTTGGTCAGAGTTCTTCGGAAAAACAAGTGTTCTTTTGCCATCTTTTTTGTCAATTATCTAACTACTATTAAGATGTACTCAGATTTAGCCATGTTCTACAGCCCTATCACTTTTTAATCTTGAAATGGATAACTTATATCTGCATTATCTTGCTATAGTATAACGCACACCAAGTTTTCGCTTAAAATAATTGAGGGTAAGTGCTCTGTCAAAATATGTAGTAAACTATAATTCAGCCATTATTTCTTGATTACATATCATCAAAATATGAGAGTTGCATTTGAGCTGCCAGAATCAACAGTGAAGGCAGATTGCAAAAGAACTAAGATTCAGAGGAAAGTTTTAAGAGAATTGAAACCAAAGAGGATCTGATACCTCATCCTAAACTAATAATGTGAAATAATGAATTAAAATTAAGAACTCACATGGATATGAAGTGAAGCTTCATATCTGAGTTTTTTGGCAGGGATGTTTCAAGAGGATTTTGTAGGTGAATACAGTGTTCAAATAGCTTTTTAGAAGTTTCATATTTTGTATAAAACTCCTATGCTTTTTGTGGTTACTTTAGTAACAGCTAGATTTCTTTCACAGAAAAAAACAGACTGGTTCTTTTAAGATCCAACTTGGGTATTGTGGTAATAAGTTCCTAGTCTTGTTGGGGGTTAAATAGAGCCAAGAAGCCTCAGACTTTCTCTTTGTGCAGATCATTACAACCTGTGTAGTACCTTGCTTTACAGGGGAACTGAAAAGCCATTCACTTTGTAAGGAATAAAGTTCCAGTGACTTTCTTTTTTTTTTAGAAATTTGTGTTGGAATGTACCTTAAGCAACTGTTTTCACTTCCTAGGTCCCCAGAAGTTGAGAAGCTCTGGATTGGAGTGCATTTGATTAAAGTTATCACAAAAAATTAGTGAATGGGTGCCCTAGTCATTCCACTTAGCTTAGTAGAGAGAGGAAAGGAGCTTTTTTTTTTTTTTGACATTTCCCCGATTATTTTCCCTGACCTTTCATCAATGCAGACTGTGATGATAAGGAGAAATAGAGATTCCCACTCTTGAAGTAGTTGTACCTCATTTATATTTCTCATAATGACAGGCCTCAATTTTTCATTCTCAATGCTGCCATAAAGATACGTTTTTAATCACTAAGAGGTAAAAGAAACATGTTATGTGGGAGTATATTTTCTTACCTGTTTTGTCTTGGTACTTAACTGATTTGAGGCTGCATGTGAAATGCTGGTTGAAGAATTAGCTTCTATAAGAAAGGATGTCAGGATGTGTAGAGAATTTGGAAGATCTGGGTGGAAATTGGGTATCTATCTCCTGATCCCTTAGTCCTGTTTAATGTTCATTGCTATGCTAGCATGAACTGTCTATTCTGAGAGTGATTTTTAGAAATAAAAATATGTCTCTATTCATTTGTTTGTGGGAAAGACCAAAAAAAATGAGATAAAATGAAATTGAATTTTCCCCAAGAGTTGTAATACTGTGTGATAGTGAAAACTTAACAGTGTACACTGACACTTCAGGGCCTCTTTAGCTTCAGAAGTGCACTGCTGGGAGGGGAAAAAAAAAAGAGAAAGAAAAACTTCATTTTTCCTCTCCCTGCTGAATCTGAGAGTTCTCTCACCTATGCCCATATACCCTCAAATGCCACACTTGTGTTACCATGGAAACCCAGCTCCTTTCTTTGCCTCTGTGAAAGATGTTGGAAAAGGTGGGATGAAGTGGGAAATAAACAATGTTCTGGGACTTTCTGATGTTAGCAAGAAGCAAGTATGCAAGGAATTTAATATAAACAAGTTAGTAGAGGGCGTTTGTAATGTGACCAGTGCTTCTTGGCTACAAGACCCTGATTCTTATTGCTTCCCATTAAAGCCTACATGTCTCTGATTAACCATAAAGCGAAGGACAAGAACATCTAGCACCTATGAAATGCTGCTGGCTGTTACAGAGAGAGCAAGACTCATTTCCTTGACCTCCCAGGCTCCTAATGCAGTTGAGAAACAGAAGTACATATGAAGAATCGAAAAGGAGGGGCAAAATAAATGTGTTTCTCTTTTGAAAATGTGCTATGTCTCAGCACTTTTGAAAAGAAGAAGAATTAGAATGCAGAAAGTGAGTCTATAAGCAAATCAATAAAAGAAACCTTTTGGTTGAGAAAGGAAATGTTTTAATAGGCAAATTTAAGTAGAAAAAAATTCCTGAAGGAAAAGACTTAATGATTAAAATAAAGGGAGAAAAAAAGAAAAACTGAAGAATCTTAAGAGCTTGAAGGCACTAAGGAAAACAGCTTTAGTGTAATTCATTGAACATAGCTGAGGAGGCAGCGTTGCTTGCATAACCAGCAGTTTCCCTATACTTTTGGGAAAAAAAAATGGGGGTGGGCGATGGTGAATCAGGATTGACCACTGATAGTAGTGCTTTCCCCTCTGCTCAAAGTTAGTCCAGAGATAGATATATGGTTCAGTTCTTGCCATTGGTATGGATAGAAAGCTGCTGGGCTGGGGGATTTCTGGGATTCTGACGCGAGTGAGTTAATATCCTCATTTTGATATCAGTTGCTTCCTGCTTTACACACTGAGATATGAGAATGTGGCCACCATCTTTGGACTGTGACACCTTATGGCTGAAGTTGGAAACAGATAAGCTTTGGATGGATAAGGAAAAGGGTGGGAAGAACCTAGGTCCTGGATAACAACACTGAAATGTCAAACCAATACTGGAAATAACCACCTTTGGACTATGGCTAAGTAAACAGCTAGTGTCCTTTGATTTATGTTTTTTCAGTTAAAGTCTGTTAGGTTTTCAGCATCTTGCAGTCAAATACATATCAGCAATTCCAGAAACTGATAGGGATTTGAGACAAAATGGTGTTTAAAAAAATCAGCAAGTATTTATGAGTAATTTCATTCTACTAATATCCTGAATGGTATTTCACAGACATTATATTTATTGAGCACTTATGTGTTATTCTAGGCTCTGTTAGCCAAAAGAGCATGCATTCTAGGAGGAGGTATAGACATTATAAACAGAAGAGACAGGCATTGAACAACTGATTACACATTTACATTATGTAGTAACAGCTATAACTAATGCTAATATGAAGGAAAAATCAGAGATTACAAGGGTGTCTAATAAAATATAGATAATAAACTATTATAAGATATATAACTAAATATAAATGAATAAAATTACAAAACCAAACATTTTCCCCAAGTACATGATAATATTATGTATCATTAATGGATGACTTCCTAGAGGTCAAGAGAAACCGAATAACCTGGAGTGGCTTTGGTCAGGGAAAACTGTCTGAGGAAATTAATAAGGAGCCATGTTTTGAAGGAAGTGGCCAAAGAATAGACTAGATGGTGCAGAAGGGAGCCGAAAGAGCAAAAGAAGAAAGCAGGAGTGAAATAAGGGGAATCCAGAATCACTTTATTCTTTAATTCCTACAGCAACACCATTCTGGGGACAACTACTAGGGGAAAAATCAGAAGCCAGAAGTCTCAAAGCAAGATTATAAAAGGTATAAAATTAATACAGGGAAAAATAATGCAGGAGAAAAAGTAGAGAGAGTGCAAAGGTACACTTAAAATTAGGGCATTATTCAAAATAATGAATAATTTATAATGTGAGTGTCATGAAAAACTTATAAAAAGTAATTATGGACTGAGGACATCAAGAAGGAGAGGTTCACACTTTCACAAATAGAAGTAAGAAGAACAATAAGGAATAGCAAAAAATGAAGACAGGCAAGAAAACAACTTTTGCTTCTAGTTTTTTATTCATGGTAGCTGTTATTGATGTGCATTATGTGAAAATGAATGGAGTTTGATTGAAAAGAAAAATTTCAACAGACCAGGAGTATATAAAGATAGTCTTTTTGGTAAATAATGTAATTTAAAATGTTTTCTGTAGAATGCTTTTCGTACCTTGCCATAGCAAAATCTTTTTAATAAAGAAGCTGTAAGGAATAATAAGTTATGGCTTAATGATACATTTTGGAAATTAAAAAAACCCTATATATAATAGTATATATATATATATAAAAAAAACCCAAATATAATAGTATAGCAACAATAACAAATACTTGTAATGAAAATCAAAAGCTTGTCAGACATTATGTGGTTTTTGGTCAAATATCATTGCAATTTTTCTAATGCTGTTTTCTATACAAATATTAGATTTTTTAAAAAAATAAGCTACAGTAGGCATATGAACATATCTTGATATTATTCATAATAATATAACTAATAGCTATCGTGTTTTGCAGTTTCCAAAGCCCTTTCCCACATATCCAAGATGCTTTTTGTTTTTAATAAAAAATTTAAACGTAATTAGGAGCAACTATACAAATATGTATATGAAGATGCTGAACTAGCATTACTGCTCCTCCCTCCTAGATCACTGGAGTGACACAGAGGGGAAGACACCTTCAAATGAAGAAGAATGTGAGAAAACTCAGTAATGAGGGTTTTTAAAAAAAATTGTTTGGTAAAGAGAATAGAAGAAGGTAGTGGTAGTGTAGGCCTGGGGCAGTAAGTAGCCAGCCGTGCTGTGGGAGAATAAAATAGGAAAAGAACTGTTATAAATCTGTTCGTGCTTCTCCCTCACTATTGCCTTGGGAAAATCGGTGCCTGCCCCCACATGCACTGTGACTGTGAGCTCTGGTCCTTGTGGACTTAAGAGGAAAATCAGGGCTGCACAGAAACTCTGTCTTGTGAGGAGCCAAGAAACTCCTTAGGTCCTAACCAACTTAGGGCAGTTGCCCACCCACATTTCCTTCTCTAATTTCCCAGAGCTGGTGAATTACAGCCTAATAACTGCTCCTCCTGAGGTTGCTTCTTTCTGGGGAAGCAGAAGGCGAACTCTTGATCAAAGGAGTGATTGCCTGTGAGTTTCTTGGGTTTGGGACACTTCACTCTAGAGCTCATTTACTCTCACTCCTTGAGCAACTAGACATGACTCAGTGGAGTCTAGTAAGGTGGTGAACCATCCTTGCTTACCTGCAACTCTCCTGGTTTTAGTCCAGCATCCCAGAAAGCCCCTCAGGGCTAGTGGATCTCCCTAGTCCTATCCTCATACACATTTCCAGAGAAAAATGAATGCATCTGCCAAATAAGATATTTTGAGAAGTACAGTAATTTCAAAAGACAAAAAAAAAAGAGTAGATTATAGATTCCATCAGAAGCAGAAACATTAGAATGGACCCAAAATTTTAAATTAGCAAAAATAGAATTAAAAAAAGATAAGGGATAATGTTAGCCACATGAAAACAAAGAAAGAAAAAGAAATGAAAGGACATATTACAAGTATGCAGTAGTTGAAATAAGGAACAAGAAAGACAGGATAAGATAGCAGAAGAGACACACACAGTTAAGGAGCATATGAGTGCATTGGAAGACCAGATTGAGGTCATCTCCCTAAAGGAAGAAGGGAAGTGCAAAGAAATAGAAAAAGAGAAAGCCAAGAGATAATGGAGAACAGAAGTAGAAGTGGCAGCATGCAGATAATAAGAATCCCCAAAAGAAAGAGAAGGAGAACTCCATGGATGATTCCTTAAGAGAAATAATAGTGTTAAATTTCCAATAAATGAAAGGGTGGATGAATGAACAAATAAAAGACTTCAGATGGAAGGACTCATGGAGTTTCAAAGGAGAATGTTATGGAAAACCCACACCTACACAAATTATAGGGAAATTCGGGATATTCAGGACAAAGAGAAAATTCTGAAAGTCTACAGTATGACTTTTAGCATTAACATCAGATGTTTCAATAGCAGCATAAGAAGCAAGAAGTACAACAGGATAAGGATGTAGGAACACAGTGAGACTGTCAACAAAGAATTAGAAAATATAAAAAAAGAACCAATCAGAGCTGAAGAATACAGTAACTGAAATGAAAAATATACAAGGAATCAACAGGCAATTATATGATACAGAAGAATGCATAAGTGACCTGGAAGACAGAATAGTGGAAATCAATCAGAATAGTAAAAAGTAAAAAGAATTTTTAAAAATGAAAATAGTTTAAGGGACCTCTGTGTCCCTTAAACATCAAGAACACTAACATTTGCATTAGAGGGGTTCCAGAAGGAGAAGAGAGAAAGAAAGGGGCAGAAAACTTATTTGATGAAATAATGGCTGAAAACTTCCCTAACCCAGGGAAGGAAACAGATAAACAGGCCCCAAAAGCACAGAGAATTCCAAACAAAATGAATGAAAGAGATCCACACCAAGATGTATAATTAAAATGGCAAAAGTTAAAGATAAAAAAATAATTTTAAAGGCAGCAAGAAAAAAACCATGAGTCATACATAAGGAAACCCACAGAAGGCTATCAGTTACTTCTTCAGCAGAAACTTTTTAGCCAGAAGGAGGTGGTATGATATATTTAAAGTGCTGAAAGGATAAACCCTACAACCAAGGATACTCTACCCAGCAAGGTTATCATTCAGAATTGAAGAAGAGAGAAAGTTTTCCAGACAAGCAAAAACTAAAAGAGTTCATCACCTCTAAACTGGCCTTACAAGAAATGTTAAAATGTCTTCTTTAAGTGAAAAAAGAAAAGGCCATAACTAGAAATGAGAAAATGTATGAAAGAAAAAATTTCACTGATAAAGGCAAATATATAGTAACAGCAGTGGATCAATCCCTTGAAAAGCTAGTATGAAGATTAAAAGCCAAAAGACATGGAATCAGCTATAACTACAGTAAACAGTTTAGGGATACACAGAAGATAAAGATGATGTCAAAAACATAAAATGTGGGGGGTGGTAAAAAATGTTGAGCTTTGAGAATGTGTTCAAACTTAAGTGACCATCAGCTTAAAACAAACAGCTGTGTGTACAGGTAGGTAAGGAACCACAAAAGACCCTAAACAGACAAAGAATTCTGGAGAATATGATGAGGAAGATACAGTCTCTTCAATAAATGGTGTAGAAAAAATTGGACAGCTAGGTGTAAAAGAATACAACTAGAGCATTTTTTTATACCACATACAAAAAAACCTCAAAATGGATTAAAAACTTAGATATAAGACCTGCAATTAGAAAACTCATAACACTCTTGTAATTATTGTTTCAATTTACTTTTTACACACTCATCATCACTACCTGACTATTGTTTTGATTGTTTATTGTCTGTTTACCCTACTGGAACACAAGCTCTTGTTCTCTCTTGTTCATTGTAATCCTCGGTCCCTAGATCAGTGCCTCGTACAAAGCCAACACTTAATACATCTCTCCTGAATAACTGAAAGGAGTTTGGATAAAGAAATAACTTTTACTGCATACTTATGAAGATCAAGATAGAATATCAAAAATTCCAAAAGTCAATAGAGAGTAAGAAGATACCTGTGTTAGAGGAAGAGCAAATACTTATGCCTTGTATTATGCTGTTCAGTTTCTAACATTAGCATTCATGTCCACCTACTATGTGCAAGGCACTGTGCTAGGAATGAGAGGCGACTTCCTCATCGTATGTAGATATAAATCAGCCATAAAAGATTAGGCTTTGCTTTGAAAAAGTGGCCTACAGAAGTGTAGGTACAGGATTATTTACATACATTTCTATGTATGGTCTATTCTCTGACATCCTTTTTTCTGGTTTACATTTAGGCTGTGACTTTTACAATTCTTGTCACTCTTGTGACAAGTGTGTGGTTAACCTGATGACTTTGACTTAGAACATAATTTTCCAAAATAACTTTTTCCATTTGAAGTAAGGGCAACTGCTAGTTTCTTGCTGGGGGTTACAATATTCTATCTTTTTTACACAGTAGGTAGAGTATTCTTTTGTCAGAGATTAATCAATTCACATAGACATGGATACCAGAGACAGAATTTACCACTCACTGTTTGTGACCCCCTGTGTAACCCTGAGCAGACTTCTGTCTTAATGTCAATAGCACATTATTTTACTGTCTTCTCTACTGATAGAGTCAAGGACAGTGTTTTGTTCATTTGAATGCTAGCAGCATTCAGCACGTGGCATAAAATATTTTAGGAACTCATAAAACATTTGCAAATAAATGAATGATTGACTGGACTCTAACTTTGCCTTTGAAAATCCTGCATTTAACAAACAGATGTCGATGAAAAATTAATCAGTCGATCTAAGAAAGAAATGGAAAATTTTATTCAAGCCAAATTTGAGGATTATAACCCAGAAAGAGCATCTTAGAAAGCTCTGAGAACTGTTCTGCCAGTTAGAAATCAAGGCACGGTTTTGTAAGTTTTTTGAGACAGAGGGCTGTACATCAAATGATGTAAATGATGTATTCTTGACAGTTTACATAGTCCAGATCTAAGCATCATCCTGGTGGGTCATGTGACCCCTTACAAGATCAAGAAGGAATGTTATCTTTTAAGAATTTGTCTTGTGGATGCTAGGAGAATGTTGCTCTTTGTGATATTCCTACTGATGCGGGAGGTTTGGTCCATGCGTAACGCAGATACACAATGCACAGTGTGGAGAGAGAAGGTCAAAGGGCAGAGAAGGATTTTTTATGTTTGAATTTTGCTTGTCTTGCCATAAAATATGAATTTTATTTCACACAGAGAAGATGAAAACAGGGGAAAAGAATGGGGATTTTTCTCAATATCAAGGAGAGGGAGAGACAAATGTTTCTCTAAAGCAGGCCTTATCCCCAAAGAAACTTTCAGCTCAAAAAGAGTAAGTCTGCAAATAGTCAAGGGAGGTGTCAGTCTGTGGGCCTGAAGTAAAAGTGCCAAGAAGAATTTGAAAAATCACCTCTTGTATCAACTGACTGCTGCCTGAAATTCAGCACTTACAGTCTGGCTCTTTTGATGTAAAGGCTTTTTTCCCCCCGCAGTTGTAATGTACATGGCAGATATGCAGTTAAATTGCACCATTGTCCTATAAGCTTTGGGGCATTCAGCTATGCTTGCCTGGCAGGAAAAGAAAACAAGGAGAATTAAATAGAAGAAAGTAAGTTAAATCAGGGCTTAAGTCATTGTATGAGTCTGTACCCAGAGTGAGCATGTGTGGACCACAGGAATCTGTTGTATTTTTTGTCACAAGCCAATTTTTAAAAATAAGATTAATCTCTTTGCATGGTATGACATGAACAATGCCGGCCTTCCCAATTACTAGATTCTTCAATTTGATTCAAATACTCTTATCTTCAAGTGATTATGAGAATTTTCCAAACTTGGGGCTACATCGTTCATCTGATTCCATCAATTTCTCTTCTGCTTCTCACACAATATATTGTGTTCCAAGATGGTTTGGGGCTCCTTGGGGAAGACAGATCAGAGGCACAGTGGAAGCCCATCCTACTGTTCTTCTCAGCAGCCAGCCAGTTATTTTGTCAAGGAAAGTTATTCATCCTGCTCTCCAGGGTTAGCACCTCAAAACTCAGCTTCCTGCTTTTGCAAGAACAATAGATCCTCTTTTTATTAGGATCCTAGTGAATACATCTCACCCAGCTTCACAAAATATTAGCACTCAGTGAATATTTAACCACATTTAAATAGCTGCACTAGTTGAAAAATAATCTTGTTTACTTAGTCAGAGTGCTACCTCGGTGCCATGGCCCTGATGGCAGGACTGATTCCAGTTACATCCGAGGAAGAGAAGTTCAGGAAGGCATTTCAGGAATATTAAGCCTTTTCATTTTCCTTGGGGTACTTGGGTAGTTGAACAGTTAAATTACCTTATAATGCAAGTTGCCTTGATTCCATTCTGTTGGGGACTAGTCTCTGGTATTTATAGGGTTTTTTTTGGTGGGGGGGGGTTCCCCTTAAGGGAGGCACTGGGGATTGAACCCAGGACCTCATACATGCCAAGCACACACTCTACAACTGTTATATTCCCCGCCTTTTATAGGGTTTTTTAAAATAAGGATTTTGGCTATTTCCCATGCAAACTAATGTTTCCAATGAAAAGAGTCTACAACGTATGTAAATTATCTGAGAAATATTAATCTGTTGACACAATTAGATTACATGAGCAACAATCAGCTCCAGGAATGAAACTGAATAACTCAGTTCTGCACTGCACACTGCCAAAGTGAAAGGAGCTAAGGTGGGCAATTTATGGTATTCTCAAGTTATGATTATGGTGCTCAAAAGAAAGAAACCCACATAAATTAATTGCCAAAGGAGACCAGTCAATAGCACATGTTACTAAGATTTTTATACTGAAATTGCAAAGATTCAAAGGGCTCAGTGCTGTCTGGATATTAGGGCTGTCTACTGTTTCAGGCCTGGGGATTTTCTGTCTGGATCTGTGTGTGATAGGAATGAAGCTCAGTAAGACATTTAACCATGGCTTGGGGAGTCACGTGTGTATGGGAACCGATCTTTCTATAGCAGTGCTCCTTAAATTCTAGCTCTCCAAAAGTAGAAACAGAGAACACTAAGTCGTTCAGGTCATCTACCTATTTTGTGTTTTTCACTTCACTCAGTTTGAGAAAGGACTAAAGAACATTTCATCAATACACATAAGATTACCCTCATAAAAATTAACTATAGTGATAAATCTTCTAATTCCAAGAGTCAAATGAGATCTTTCCAAGAAAACATTATCTGTCCAAAAATGTATTTCACATTAGAATGTCTATGTAAAATCTTTCAGCATGGCATTCACACTTTATCTTGCTTCCTCTGTGTGTGTGTGTGTGTGTGTGTGTGTGTGTGTGTGAGTGCATGCGTGCGTGTGTGTGTGAGACTGAGGTTGGGAGATATGCCCAGGTCCCACCCAAGTCTCACCAACCAATTGGGAATTGGGGAGACAGAGGGGTGGGTATGTGTTTATTGGGAATATTATATATATTGAACAAAATTCTCTAGATGATTTTACCATCCCTTGTGGTGAAAATATAACAATATTAATTCTGTATTTTCTAAGGTAAAAATTATACTTTAAGTGGTGATCCTAAAAATTGCTATTGAGGATACTGAATAAGTAGATTACCAACCCCAGATCCAAAACCTAGTTTAAATTCCATCTCCCCATGTGTGCCTCAAACTAAAATTAATCTCTCTCCATATTCCCTAAACATTTTATACTTTTCTTTTGATGTGTACTGAGATTTCTCTTGTATTATAGTTTTTTGATCTTCATCTGTCCTTTCAGCTAGTTTGTGGTCTCATACGTGTCTGGGGCAGGGGAGAGAAAGGCGGAGAAGCTGTAATCCCCTCCCCTCCCCTTTCTAATCCTTATAATGCTTTGGCTAGTCAATAGTACGTATTCAATAAATGATGACTGGATTAATATGAAATATTAAGTGGTGTTAAAATTATGATCAAGTTCTAAATTATTAAATTATTGTTTTATCCTCTCCATCAAGAGATGTCATAGTACTTAAAATCAATGGTGTTTTAAAACTTTGAACTTAAACTCTAAATCAGCTAAAATCATAACAGTAGGAATTTTTTAAAAATATAATTCTTTAAAAAAGCAGTAACATAGGCCTAATTCATAAACCCACAACTGAGTCACATCCTTTAGGTAATCATTTGTTAATTTTCTAACCAAATCCTAGGACTGAAACACAAACTCTGGATCTGACAAAATAGTGGAAAATACAGAAAAGCTCCCATTTTCCATCTCACTCATGGAAATTCATCCTTAAAAGGAATCACATTAAATTCTGTTTCAATAAAAAATAGCCAATAAGACAATTCTAATTAGGTAAAAATATAAACAATTATAAAATAAATCATCAAGACGAATTTTAAAAGATGTGAGTCATCAAGGTTAAAAAAAGTTAGGATTATTTATAAGAACTTAAACAAGCCTTTGGTACAGTTTTGTCTGTCCCTTAAAGTTTCAGGATATTTTCTTGTTGCTTAGAAATTAAGGATGTCTGAATAGTAGTACTTGGACAAGCTGCCAAAGGAAATATTTATTATGATTTTAAGCCCTTTCTTAAAGACCCCTTCTTTCTTTGCAGCCTGAGGTCTGATGTAAACAGGATAGGAAAGCGTAGAGGTGGTGGTGGGTGCAGAAACTTCACGGGAGCTCAGACAAGAATAGCCAGATGCAGCAGACAGAGTGAGGTAATGAATGCCAGCCTGCTGGTTGTGAGTCCACAGTGGGAGCCTTGGTCGTGGCCCTTGGCATAACACTCATGAATTACACAATCAGATCGTCTTTTGTACGGAGGTTTTCAGAGGCACAGTGGAGAGTGTGCAACGGCATCACTACCTACTCAGAACATGATATTTCTGTGTGCCCATATGCCCAACTTATTTCCAAATGTATCTGGGAAAAATGGAAAATAGGCTTCCTTAGTACTCAAGAGATATAGTAAAAATGCAAATGACCATTTTGTATCCATTTATAGGTTCCCTTGGGAATACTCACTCAAGTCGGGCTCCTGAAGACCCATGTTTACAGCATGTGAGTTCTCTGCTCATAGCTCGCTGGCACACCACATCGAGTGGCCAGTCTGATCTGTTTCCTCCCGGGATGTTGGGATTGGCAACCAGCTGGACGCTTGAACTAGGCAGCGATGGAAATCTACACTGAGGAGGCCCTTTTTGGGCTCCATATACAAATAAATAAGCAGAGAATGCCAATGTACAGAGAAAAACCCAAGAATGCAGCAGACTCATAAAAAGAGGTAAAGAAGCAGGGATGGCCCACTTAGCTCCACTCCAACCTTATACTAAATGTCCCTTTAACTTTAAGCTAATATCAGTGGGTTTCTATTACTTGTAACCCAAAGACTTCTGACAAAGACAAGATTATCCCATTAGGATGTGTTCCCTTAAGCCTTTGTTAGGTTTACATGGGAAATGATTAGCATCCTGCTGTCAGTTTGTCAGCATTAATTACATGTTATGGCCCAAGCGCTGTTCACAACATAATTGCGGATAGCTGTGACAATGACTTTTGCAGCCGCTGCATGTTGGTTAGTTGCAAGGTCCAGCAATATTCCCTGGAGGATACAGTGTGTCCTTTCTGTAATGATGGAAATGTTGTCTCTCAAGCATGTTATTATCCGTGTTAATAACAAAGATACCACACGACACCTCCAGGCAACAGCCAGGTCATGCAACTTGAGGCTAGGATGTAGCTTATCTCGTAGACCCAGGGTAGAGTCCAGTGCCAGCCCTCCGCGCATGGACTGGCCAGGAGGGCCTGAGTGTTTCCTGCAGCTCTTCATGCAGAGGAGGTGCTTTGCTTCAACTTGCCATTTATTTATGTAGGCAATGCTCTTGTCTTCTGGAGAAACTAAAAAGTAGTATGAAATTGTCCAGTTCCTCTGTCAGACAGTAGTTTCTCTTGTGAATACAGAAAACTCCTTACTGTCCCACCTGCAGCGAAGGGCACTAGGGCTTCTGGATTGTAGTCCAGGTCACACTTGTAAACTTGCCATCAGCTCTAGAATCAGTGTGGAAGTGAAACTCTTAGACCATACCATTCATCTAAATGTGGACACTTTTGAGAATGAAAAGGGGTGTTACTAATAATAAAGCCAGGACATAAACTGGGGTTGACACAGGCAAACTAGATGGTACAGTCACCCTACACTTGGCTTTAGTGTTCACCCTTTCTGAGTTACTTAATTTTAGTACAGTCATGTTGGTAGCAATGATAATAATCATCTAGCTAACATTTTTACATGCTAGACATAGTGCTATTTATTTATTTTTATTTTCACAATTGACATGTTTGTTTTTGTTTTTGTTTTTTTGTTCTGTTACTTGGCATGGTTTTTGAACACACCAAATTTTAGCTGCCACTTTGGAGTCTTGCCCACAGCCCAACACTGGTCACTATTTGTCCAAACGGGCATCTCTGGGGCATCGATCTCTTCACCTTTAAGATTAAGTGGATTCTTCTAATTCCATAAACCTAAAGTTCCTTTCAGCTCTTAACAGTGTATAATCAGTGATATATACATATAAGAATTTTACTTTTTTTGGAGATGTTTTGATTATTTTGATTCAGGGCAATCCTTAATACAAAATAGAAACTATGTATGTCCATGAAATAATAATTTAATATGTCTTATAAACATATACTTAGTATGAATGTAACCTTAATGATACACTTACGAAGTTGCACTGACAGCATCATGTAGCATCAATAGCTGGACCAGAATCTAGGCACTTATTTCCTCTGAATTTGTGAAAGTTACGTAGCCATCCTGAGCCTGAATAACCTCAACTGTAGAATGGGAATAAGAATAGCTACTTTTTAGTGATATTATGAGGACTAAATGTGTAGTAGTTAAAGTATCCTCTGTGTCCCAGAGAAACAGATGTACACAATCAAGTCCCTGTTCCTATTGGAACGTCAGTGTCCTTACTGAACATCTCTGTCGTTAGTGTGGACTGCTAATGGACTTTTCTACTCCCAATATTGGCTTTGCTGTTAGAGGCAAAAACTCCATTAGACAAAAGCACATCCATAATTATGTGCATTGTCAGAGTCAGGACAAAATACCTTCTCTCACCTTCTCTGTGTATCACCTTGGAAAGATTACTGTTGGCTCAGAGCCTCTATTTCCTCATCGGCAAACAATGAATGAGTAATGTATATAAATCACATGGCACAAGGCCTAGTTCATAGTCAATAACATGAACTATCATTACTATTACTGTAGTTAAGATTATTTTAGACAATAGAAGTCAAGATCTCCACTTAAAGTGGGGAACAGAGACGTCTCCCTAAGAGGAACTTTATACAGTGCGTGGATCTTCAAGTGAAGAAGGGTAGTTGGCACAACAAACCCGTAGCCACTTGGTCAGCGCTGTGTGGTTCCCCTGGGCAGATCTCATCCATGGCCACTGTTGAGCCATCTGTCATGGACTGGCCACAGTGCTGTGACCCCTAAGAATCCAGATTTACAGAAGGGTTGCCGATGTGTTTCCCCAGACGGGGCTTCTGACGGTGAAATCAAGGCTTGGATCCGTGAACTCTGCAAACAGTGTGAAGTTGCTCTGAATCATTTTATGGATGAGGCAGAACAGTTTGATGAGCAATTAACTCATTTTGCCTGAGCCCTGCTTGCTCCCCTTGCCTCCACTATTTCGGAGGAACCCACTCCTATAATTTGTTGATAAGAAATCAAGTATGGTGTACGGATGATCCCACTTAGGGAGTTCTAGCTGGATTTTAATGAGGACAGACAACAGGGATGAGGATGATGATGTACGTAATGTGCATCAGAAACAGAGTCGACAACTTGATTTTACCTGTATTGTCTCAATTAATTCTAATTTTTAAAAATGCATGATGTGGACGAGGGTCAAAAGTTTCATTGCTTAGTAAAGATTTCAAATTTTCTGGTGCCAAGAAACCTTTCCCTCGATTCTTTTTCAACTGAGTCTGAAGCCTGCTATCCAATTTGTTTTGAGAAGAGGGACCTAGATTTGATAGATTTTTGGCCAACTTCTAGTCCTCGATTTATAGATCTGGCAGTTTCTCAAGGTCCTTGGCTTTATCTTAACTCTCTGCCAGCCTGAGGTGGGAACTGAGGGAACCACGTGGATGTTAGAGCCCCATCCTGCCTTGATCGCAGGACCTGGACATCTCTCAGGACCTGATGGTGCTGTGGACCGCCTGAACCTCAGCTCCTACTCTCAATTCTGGGTTTCAGTTTCTTCTCTGTGTCTGTATCCAGTGATGTCCCATTTCATCTTCCAATTTTGGCTTTGGTGTAATTATATTTGATATACTTCACCCAACATTTACAAGTGTTTGGAATAAGACCAAGGACCCATCAGCTTAGGTTCCAGATTTTGGTATGAAGATGATTTGATGTCTCTCAATTTTCAGCTCTCCCAGGATGCCACGTCGAACTTTGTCATGCACAGAACTGGTGAAAGAAACTGGAGCCAGGATCAAAAATCTCAGAGTCCATCACAATACAGCAGGTTATTTGGAAAAACAGAAGAAAGCAAAAGTCTCCTACCCTAAAATATTTAACATCTGGAGTAAAAGGCACAAATCTTAAACCCCGATGACAGTGAGGCTGTATATTCTCAACTTTGGGGAGAAACTGGGATTATTTGTCTTACTAGGAATAAGCACAAAAGGTCAAGTTGGATTTGTGGAATGTTCAAGGTAGGGCTTGTGGCGTGTTCCCTTCTGAGGAGGCCTGTGGTGGTCACTCTAAGAAGTTCCACCGCCATCAACGCCACCCTCCTGGCATGTGGAGTGCAGTCAGGGTGGAGACGGACGCTCACCTTCCCGTGTCCGGGTTCCTGCCAGTAAGTCACACTGTTCTCAGTTTCTTAGGTCCTGCAGACTTTGAGCAAGTTTTTTATTCGGTTACCTTAATAATAGGACTTGGTACCTTAATTGTGTCTTCCAACAAAATGTAAATTGGTGTAAAAGCATTTTGTTTCCTTAAACTCAAACACTCACATTCATGCAGGGTTTTCCCACTTGTGTTTTCTGGCAGGTTTGGGGGGCTGGCTCCCTGAGGCTTGGTGACAGCACTGGGCAGTCTGGGTCGGGCTGTGCTCTGACGGGGACTGACGAGGTCTGGAGCAGCAGGGATGTGCACAGACTAACAATATTCTTTTTCCTTTTTGGCATTTGAAAAGTGTCAGATTGCATTGTGAATAAAAATATACTGGAAGGCCATTAAAGTAAGTGAGCACTGCTTTGCCAACCACACAAGTTTACAGGCTTCCCAGAGGAAAGCTGGCTGAAGATTGTTCCTGGGTGCTGGGACGTGGGTCTAGAGAGTCAGGGCTTTCTCTGTCTTGAGGCCTCTAATGGAACCGAAAGAAGGGCCTGGGGAAAACCAAGGTGAGATTTTCTTACACTTCCACTGCTCCTTCCTCCCTAGCCCTCGGCACTCCCTCAACAAAAACACAAGTTAGGAAATAATCCAAATGTTCACTGACAGATGAATGGATGCACAGAATACGGTATGTGCACACAATGGAATATTACTCAGCCATGAAAGGAATAAGCTCTGGCACGTGCTATAAAAGGGATGAACCTTAAAACATTATGCTAAGTGAAATATGCCAGACACAAAAGGACAAATACTGTGTGACTCCGCTTACATGAAATACCTAGAACAGGCAAATATAGACATCACAAGTAGACTAGAGGTTACCAGGCTTTAGGGGAAGGAGGGAATGGAGATTCTGTTTGGAGTATGAAAAATTTGGGGAGATGGATGGTGGTGATGGTGGCATAACATTGTGAATGTAATTAATACCCGATCTGTGCACTTAAAAATGGTTAACATGGCAAACATGTTATCCCAGAGCGGGTGATGGAGAAGTCAGTAGCCTGGAAACACCAACAGTTGCTGGCAAAAAAAAAATTAATAAGGAAAGCCATCTTGTCATTGAAGATGCCACATGGAATGGGGGAGGGGCTGAGCGGGAGTGGACAATAGGGTGACTCCGTCCCTGGGCCAGGAGAGCAGCTGCTGGGATTGTTGTGGCTGCGAAACCTGCTGGAAGCTTCTCAAAGACACAATCAACTCCCCTAAACTCTTCCCGCACTCAGACAATACAAAGCCTCAGCTTTCAATCTAAATGTCCTCAAAATGTTACCTCTTCACTCATCTTCCCAGAAGCTTTTCACAGGCTGGTTTGATACCCAATGTAGCAAGAGGACTCCATTATCATCACTCAATACGGTGCCTGTAGACACCTAGTACTTTGTGTATCCAAAGTACAAATGGTTACGGGGGAGAACAGACCCCCAGAACTATCAGCATGCCAGCATTTTTAAACAAAACCTCAGGAATTCTGAAAAGTCTGCCAACTTTGAATCCTGTGAGAAGAACCAAGTTCAGCACAAAAAAAGGATTCCAAGTGCCATCTCTTCACTTTCTCTGTAAACAGTACAGTACAGAATGAGGTCAAGCTGAATCTCATTTGTGGCCCTATTTTTTTTAAAATTAAAGTCTAGTCAGTTTACAATGTTGTTTCAATTTCTGGTGTACAGTGTAATGTGTCAGTCACACATATATGTACATACATTCGTTTTCATATTCTTTTTTCATTATAGGTTACTACAAGATACTGAATATAGTTCCATGTGCTATACAGAAGAAACTTGTTTATCTATTTTATATATATAGCAGTTAGGCTCTGCAAATTTTGAACTTCCAGTTTATCCCTTCACAGGCCCCTTTCCCCCTGGTAACCATAAGTTTGTTTTGTATGTCTGTGAGTCTGTTTCTGTTTTGTAAATATATCTGTTACACTGACAAGTCACTGAACACTTCTCGGTGCTTTTGTTTTCTCATCTGTAAAATGGGAATGATAATAATGATAATAAAGATTCTTCTAAAGATTAAAAAAGTCAAGTTAGTTGCTTACAGCTCCTATTATTAAAAAAACAACTTATAAACTCTTAGAAAGCAGGAACTCTCTTTGTCTTTAGAATATTCCAGAAAAACCCAGTCTGCTGCCTTGTAGATGCTCAAGGAGGAATTCACTGACCAAAGCAGTGTCTGGTGTGAGCACTTGGCACCAGCACTCATGTACTTTCTGAGCTGCTGAAAATCCAAAGGACTCATCTTCTCATACATGGGGCCTGTAGATCCTCACTGTCTGGTCACAGATCATGTTCTTGACAGTTTAGCAATGTAGCCACTCTCTTGTCCCAGGCTGGCACATCCCAGTAACAGGGCCAGTGGGCACAGTTCTTCATTAAAGGCTCTAAAAAATAATCACATCGTCCCTTCTATCTGTCTGTCTCCCTGGGAGGATATGAGGATTCCCTTGGCACCCTCAAATCTGATTAAACCATGAAACCACCTATGGAATGGACTTTCATCCTTACCTTGGGAGCTATGAAACTGTAGGGGTTAAGTGATTGTGTTAAGCTCATTGATTTAAGCACGTGGAAGTATAAACAAAATTCAACACGGACTCTATATTTTATCCACTAGATTCTACTCTCCTAGCACCAAAGAAGAATTTAGCACTCATATCCTTTATGCTTTTTTCCTCCCATAGTTATCTGAGGTCTTTAATTCCCTAAATCACAAGGTGGTAGGTAGAACTTAGAGTAGTGTAAGAAGACTGTGGGCTAACAGACCACTTTTTGAGGGGTCTAGATATTAACTAAGAAAGCCTCTAGTAAGGACAGATAACAGAATTTCCTTTATCTATACACCAGTTTCAATTAGACAGTAGTTAGTTAAAATGCATTTATAGGACATCCTAAGTCAAGAGTTAATGAAATTTGTCATCTATTCTGCCTTCGGTGAAAGAATAACCACACAATATCATTCTTGGGTATCTTCTCTTGGTTATTTATATGAATTATTTATCTTACATCTGAAAATGTAATATGTTTCATAGAGCTGCAAATTACACGATCCATCTTAGGTTTTGCAGTTTGCTGTCTAAATGGGCAATCAATTTAGTTTTATTTACTAAACCCAGCTCAGGAAGTAGAATTTTGACCCCGTTTTATATTATGCTAAAAAAATAGACATGGTTAGTCCAAGATATTGGATGTGATGAAAGCAAAAAGAAAACCAATCTAAGTGAAAGTTGAATTAATAAATGTTCTTCCAATCCTGCACGTCAGGATGGTGGGAGATGAATGTTTTGCCCATGCCCAGGCAGGAATCAGAACACACCTGCCAACAGGTAAAAACATTGAATTAAAATATGGCTTCAGAAGTCATTCTGAATCAGCGAAACAAGCTTTACAAATTTTAAGAAGCAAACTCTCAGATGTACTAACCCCAGCAGCTTCTTATTATCTGATAGTTAAGGAAAAAACAATGTTGGTTTCTATCCAAGGATCCACAAGCAAAACGCATCAGAGTGTTACATTAGCTTAGTGTTCTATTCGATAGTAAGTCCAGTGACAGACTGCCCAGAAGATCCTGAAATTCTTTCCAAGTTGGTTTTTGTATGACTGCCTTTCATTTGAAAGGAAAAGTGGAGAATAAAGGCAGGGAAGATTTAGACCCTGTGATTGGACATCTGAGCTCAGGGAGGAAGAGGATGAAGGAGGATTGGCCACCAAAAACGAAACAGTTCAAAAATTTCAGGACACACTCAGGTATTCACATTTTCCTGCCTCATATAATGACATGCTTTTCACCAAACTATAAAAAAAAAAGTCTGCAATTTTAAGCTTTCCAAACTGCTAAATAACTAACTTTTATTAAATAGAATATTATGTAGAGTCCCAGAAACTTGGCCACTAAGCCGTATTGCAGACAGGGAGAGGAGAGGTTGCTGAGGACATCAGCCTAAAGGCTATTTCTACATCAGTGTTCATAAATGTCTTTTCTCAGACAGCAAGTCCTTCGTGTGCACAGCTTCACTCTGCCTAGAACATTCTCTGTCCTCATCTTCCCTGCACCCTTCCTGTTTAACGCATACTCAACCTTCAAATTGCTGTGTACAATCTCCTTCTAAGGACACTGTGTAATTCTCCAGACTAACTTGGATTCCTTTGTCTCATATACTTTTCACAAGATCTTCTTGTGAAATTTATCAGGAAATGATTTTATTGGTATCTGTCTCTTCTAAGGGACAGTAAGCCCCATGAGGTCAGGGGCCAGACCTTCTATTTCTCATCATTTTCCTTCTAGGTCTTAGCACAGTGCTCAGAGCACAGGCAAAACTTGATTAATGTTGGTTGAATAAATGACTGAAAAACAAGAGCACTTTTGCTTTTAGTTTTGGTGAGAGAAGGAACGCAAATCCCAACCTCTGTGCCCTTTCAAAACCAGTCTGGGTTTTGAAATTATGACTGATACGAAGGGACAAGTTCTCCAGGGTATTCTAGCTCAGGGATGACTGTGTGAACTTCACAAGAAGAATGTCTGAAGATATATGCAGCCCAAAGTTCATAGCAGCACTATATACAATAGCAAAGACATAGAAACAACCTAAGTGTCCATCAACAGATGACTGGATAATGAAATTGTGGTATATTTATACAATGGAATACTACTCATCCATAAAAAAGAATAAAACAATGCTATTGTCAGCAACGTGGATGGATATGGAGATCGTCATTTGAAGTGAAGTAAGCCAGAAAGATAAAGAAAATACCATATCACTTATATGTAGAATCTGAAAAGAAAAAAGAAGACACTAATGAACTTAGCTACAAAACAGAAACAGACTCACAGACATAGTAAACAAACTTATGGTTACCGGGGAGAAAAGGGTGGAAAGGGATAAATTGGGAGTTTGATATTTGCAAAAATTAACTACTATATATAAAATAGGTAAACAAATTTCTTCTCTATAGCACAGGGAACTATATTCAATATCTTGTAGTAACCTATAATGAAAAAGAATATGGAAACGAATATATGTATGTACATGTATGACTGAAACATTATGCTGTACACCAGAAATTGACACATTGTAACTGACTATATACTTCAATTAAAAAAAAAAAAGAACAGTGTCTGGCTAATTTGGAAATAACTGTGAAAGATGCTCAGATGGTTGATTCATTATTGTGTGACAAGTACATAACTGGCTTTAAAATTAACAATTTTTTTAAACAATTCAATTAGAAGCAGGAAAGAAGAGAAAATTGAGATGGACCTACTAAGCATTTTGGCTTACTTCTAATCACATCACTCCTGCTTTTTCCATCACTGTAACATCTGCTGACCTTCCATGACATACTTTATTGCTCTAGTGCAACAGGCCAGATCAGCAACTCCATCGTCTCACAAAGATTAGAAAACAGGACCTCCTTTTGTTCCATACCCCCAGCCCCCGTTGTGGCCTTTAGTTCCTGTTTCCTTTGTCAGGGAAGGTGTCACCTTTGGGTTTCCTTTTCAGAACTGCAAAGGAAATTCAAGGTTTAGTTCCTTTTCAGCTTGCTGTTTGGCTTAGTGACAAAACCCAGCTATTGTTTTAAGGATCAGTATAAACTGAGTAGTAAAAATTGAGATCTGAATGAGAAGCTCTCTGTGGTTCCTTTTCATCTTGGCTTAGATTAATTCAATCCATGGTTGTTGCAAAGCTATGGTACAGAAGGCACTATGGTATATGTGTTCGCTGATTAAACAAAAGATTCACAGTCAAATGGGAGAAGCCAAGTTGTAGCTAGCAATATAAGGCAGATGGCAATAAGTATTAAGATAGGAGTTCAAAGGAAATTCTGTAGGGGAGGGAGAAGTTAATTCCAATCGAGGGATTTGGGAAGAATTTGGGAAGAATTTGAACCTTGAAGGTAGATTGTTAATAGTGGGGAAAGCTGCAGTGAGCGTAGAGAGAAAGAAGAGGGTCTCCTGGGCAGAAAGCATAAGAGAAACCTGGACAAGAAGGAGGCGAGCACAGGGAGGGCTTTCGAAAGACATGAAAATACCGTGGGGCTGGAGTTCCCAACGTCTGGAGATAGAATGAGAAGAAGATTATAGATGTAGATCGACTCCATAGAATAGGCTTTGGATGTTGTGCGAGACCTTGGAACTTTATCTTGTAGAGAGTGTCTGTTCAGGAAAGACTACTTTTGTCAGAATTTTGGAAAGTTTTAGTTTAGTCTGGTTTGTGGTGGCCGGGATTCTATCCTGATGAGGTCGTGAGAGAGCGGGAACGAGGCTGGCCCTTTGCTCGTGTCTTGTCCGGTTACTCTCTAGGAGTTTTGGGCTTTAACCTATTTGAGATGGGTTCACGGGCTTTGTTGGTTGGAAGGGGGCGTGGGTAAATGATACTCAGGTTGCATTAAATGTATGATCTGCAAAAGAAGCTGGCTGCCCGGTGTCCTGGCTGATAATGACTCTGGGTCCTCCAACTCCAAGGATGGCGGTGGAGGAGGAACAGTTCCTTTTCCACTGCCTCGCAGGCCTGCATGAACTCTTTTTCAAGACTCAAAGCATGACTCAGTGTTGCCCATGGACTTTGATGTTCATTTCAGCTTTGTAGATTTTGTTATTGGCATTTCCTCCCGTAGTCTGGCAGCTAGGAAGCTACATCTGGCTTAGATTTGATGGTCATGAGTCCTATCACAGTTTATACTAAGGAACTGAAGGCATTTCCCAAGAGTCAGCATGCAGACTATGAAGATAAGAAGGCCAAGGGCAGAAGCGTTATGACAATGGTTTTGTGATGTGAACAGAAGAAGAGAAGAGCATCAAAGAAAGAGAACGAAAGATCATGAGCATGAGATGGAGGGGACACCTGGGAACTGAGGAAATTGAGCCATAAGGAGGGGGAGTTCCCATTTGGGAATGTTTAGAATGTTCAAAGGGATAAAAGAAGGAACAGGGTTCCTGCTTCAAGAACCGGACATTTCTGGGGAGAAAGGGTATCTAGATATGAAAAAAGAAGCATGTAGACATTTTAAGCCATGGAAAACATTGTCATTGAAATAAAAATCAGTAGACTTTTGTTGATTGCATTGTCAAACATACCTGATGAAGCCACACAGAATGCAGAACAGAGAAATGAAGAGATGGGAAATATGGAAATAGAAATGAAAACACATGGAGGATAAAATGAGAAGCTTCAGTACACAGCTAATGGCAATTCCAGAAGGAGGAAGTAAAGGGTGTGGTGGAGAAGCAGCGTCAAAAAAACAAGTAAAGAAATTTTTAGAGTTAAACAAAAAAGAATCCTAAATTTGAAAAGGCACACAGACCCCAATCAAGGTAAATGCAACAAATCTGCATCTAGAAACATTTACAGGACATCAAAGGTAAAGAGGAAAAAACATAAAGCTACAAGAGGTAAGACAGGTTGTGTGTAAAGGGAACACATCAGTAGTTGAAGTCTCACATCTGATCTCTGTGATGGTAGGTAACGGAAGACCATGAGATATTTTCAAAATGCTTGAGGCGATTACATTCTGTGTCCACTTGAATGTCATTCAAGAAAAGGCAAATGTTTTTATACATTTCTAAGGATGATTACAACCTTCTGACCTTTCTCGCGGGAACTGCTAAAGGATTCACTTTAACTGAAAAGAGATGAACCCAGAAGGAAGGAGGAGGAAACACAGACACATAGAAAATTGACTTATGGGCACTGCAGACCAGTGAATAAAAGATACATGACTCAGTGAATGGGCTGGGGCATTTCATTCTTCTCAAGGGAAAAACAAAATGAAATGGGGTCTCTGCTTCACTTTGCATGCACGAATCAATTCTCAGTAGAGTAACTTGAAAGGCAAAACTATTATGGAAGAAAATGTAGGAAGATATCTTTCTGGCCTCAGGGTAAGGAAGAATTATTATAAACCACAAAGAAAAGGCTTAATAAATTTGACTATGTTAAAAATTAAAAAAAAAAACTTCCCCCCTAAAAATAAGATTGGTATGTAGAACAATTTTCAGAAAATTCAGGTGGCCAGAAACTTGTAAGAAAGAGGCTTAACTGTACTCGTAATTGGAGAAATGCAAATTAAATCACGGTGGGATAGCAGTCTGGCAAAAAATGTAAATTGACAATATAAAAAGTTGTAGATCTGGCACAGAAATGGAGCAACTAATGTCCATTTGCAGTGGTGAATGAATATTTGCAGTATTCACTGAATCAGGACATAAATAATGGTGTATTTATGCAGGTGAACATCATACAGCAATGAAAATGAATGAACATGAACTCCGAACTCACACACAACGCCGAGTGAATAAAGCAAGCTGCAGAAGAGTACATACTCTAGGACACTATATATACAAAGTTAAAAAATTCAAACAGCATTGCACGTGGTTTAAGGATACATACACGATAAAATTACGGGCATGCATGGGAATGCTATAGTTCAAATGCCGGAGGGAGAGTTAAGCAACCTGGAAGGGCTCACGAGGGTTTCACCCGTGCTGTGAGTATGTTACAAGGCTGCGAGGCAGGTACATGGTCATCTGTTGTTTTATTCTGTGTACCATTTTATGCCTTATATAGGACATAATGCTTATCTAAAATGAAAAGAGTGAATCAGAGATGAGGAGATGGCAAGTGAAGACCATTCTCTCCACTTTTTTTTTTTTTAACCTTGGAAGGGAAGAAGAAAAGAGATTATGTTCTATTTCTTGACACCAAGTAATTTGGGGGAGTTCAAACATTTATGCCATTTTGTAGGTGAACCAACATGTGAAACTGTAGAATTATGAGCTCAAACTCAATCTATCCAACTTTCTGAGGTAATTTTTATTATTTGGATGGCACCAGGTACAGGATCTGAATCACACACCATCTGGAATTATGTTGAATTAAATCACTAGGAAGCAAAAAGCCAAACATGGTTTTTTTCTTTATATTCTTTCTCATTTTCTCACTAATAAAGCTTTTTGAGATGAACCAGTGGTATACATATAGAAAAATGATCAAAATGGAAAGTATTGAATCATTGAAAATACTTATAAAGAACATTCTTCCATAGAAGCTGAACCCAATGATATGAAGGTCTCTTAAAACCTGTGGTCCAAATGTAGATTGCTTGTGGTCAAATTTCTTTGTTTATTGTTTTTAATTCCAGACACTAAACTAGGTATCTTTACCTATTTTATTTCATTTATTCATCATAAAGCATTCAAAACTGAAAGAACTCACCAACATCCATATCTCTTTAGTGAGATGGGATAGATGTTTTAAAAGGTGTGTTAAGAATTATATGCTTTAATTGTCTCCCCTTTAGAATGAAATCAGTCATTTTCTGAGTAGGGTACAGCACGTTCTGTACTGAAGGAAAACCCCTGCTTGGAACGGAGGTGTTATGGAGTAGCTCTGCCAGAGAACTTTACTTCAAAGGCAGAATTTTATTTCACAGGAAATGTGACTATGAAAGTATTTTACTAGTAATTAGCTCTTAAAATAGCAGCGACTTCATTTTCTTCCTTTATGCTTGGAAGCTAGACATGGAATTCATGGGTTTTTTTTCTGACTCACATAAAATTGTTAGGGACATGCCATATTCTAGCTAAGAAACATGAAGTTATACCAAACTTGGTCTTCACCTGAGACAGCACCTACAGAACAGTCTAGAAGAGATAGTAAACCCAGAAAACAAGGAAACACTGTTGTCAGCAGGCATTGTCTCTGTCTTGGTCCCCACCTCTACCCCCTACCACAGTCATCCTCACCTCCAGTGGAAAATTCAAAAGAATTAGTCATCATAATACCATTCACTAAATGTTCAATCTTACTGTCCCCATTTAGAGATGGGAAAACTGAGGCACAGAGAGGTTAAGGGGCTTACATCATTTGTAATTAATGAGCTTGGGTTGTTTTCTTGCTAAGACATCCTGTACAGTGTTGAATCAAAGCAGCAATGGTTTGCAAGCTGCCTTGCTACTTATATTCAAGGGAGGTTTTTTTTTTTTTTAAACATTTTACCATTAATTGCTATGCCTTGCATAATTCTGTATATATCCTTTACCAGGATATGGAAATTCCCTTCTTATTACTAAATTGTCAAGAGTCTTTTAAAATCACAAATGGATGTTATTTGATTTAATGATATATTTGCATCTTTGAGAAGATAATATGTTTTTCTTCATTAACCTGATAATGTGCTGATATATCTATTTTCATGAGTGACATTTCCCATAATTTTAGGTTTCCTTCCCGGCCCTTTCCTGATTTTATTATTACTGTGATATTTACACGAGTTGGGACATGCTTCTATTTTTATGTCACCTGAAAGCATTTGTATAAAGTTGGATTCTCTGTTCCTTGAATGTTTGGTAAAAATTACCTATGAAGTTGTCTGTGCCTGGTAATGTGTATGTGTGTGTATGTGAGAGCGTGTGTATGGGTGTGATTAACATTAACCACTGATTCAGTTAGCTTGATTGATTAGTAGATTATAGACTCTTGTTTTCGATTTCTTTTCTGTGCAGTCTGGTAACGCTGCTTTCCTGCAACTGTATTGGCATAAATTGTGCATAATATCCTTTTCCTGTCCTTTTAGTCTGCGCCGCATCTTTAGTTATGTCATTTTACATTCATTTACTCTTTATGCCTCCTTTCTTTGTTTGCTCGATTAATCTTGTCAAAGGTTTGTCTGCTGCATCATTCTCTTCTGGCCGCCATGTTTTTGCTTTCTGGATTCTCTATGTGATACCCTTAGTTTCTACTTTAGGAAAAATTTCTGTTACATTTATTATGCTCTTCTTTGTACTTTCTTGGGTACTTGCACTGATTTTTTTCTAGCTTCTTAATAACAGCTCACACAGCTCAACAACAAAAAAACCAAGCAACCCAATCAAAAAATGGGCAGAAGACCTAAACAGGTATTTCTCCAATGAAGACACACAGATGGCCAATGAAAAAATGCTCAATATCCGTAATAATCAGAGAAATGCAAATCAAAACTACAATGAGGTATCATCTCACACCAGTCAGAATGGCCATCATCAAAAGTCCACAAACAATAAATGTTGGAGAGAGTGTGGACAAAAGGGAACTCTCCTATACTGTCAGAGGAAATGTCATCTGGTGCAGTCACTACGAAAAACAGTACGTAAGTTCCCTGAAAACCTAAAAATAGACTTACTATATGATCCAGCAATCCCACTCCCGGGTGTATATCCAGAGGAAACTCAAGTTGGAAAAGATTCATGAGCCCCAATGTTTATAGCAGCACTATTTACCATAGCCAAGATATGGAAGCAACCTAAATGCCCATCAACAGATGATTGAATAAAGAAGATGTGAGATATACACACACATGCACACACACACACACACACACAAACAAACAATGGAATGCTACTGAGCCGTAAAAAGAATGAATAGTGCCATTTACAGCAACATGAGCGGACCTGGAGAATGTTATACTAAGTGAAGTAAGTCAGAGAAAGACAAATACCATATGATATCGCTTATACGTGGAACTTTAAAAAAATGACACAAATGAACTTACAAAACAGAGACTCACAGACATAGGAAACAAAATAGTAGTTACCAAAGGGGAAAGTTGTGGGGAGGAATAAATTAGGAGTTTGGGAGTAGCAGACAAACTACTATGTAAAAAACAGATAAACACCAAGGTCCTGCTGTAGAGCACTGGGAACTACATTCAATGGCCTGTAATAACCTATAATGAAAAAGAATATACATATGTGTATGACTGAATGACTATTCTGAGCACCAGAGACTAACACAATATTGTGAGTCAACGGTAGTTCAGTAAAAACAAAGTAACAGCAACAACAGCTCCACGAGACCACCTCAGACACCCGTGTGGCTCAGTCTGATGTGAGGCCAGTGACTAACCCCTTAAGCCAACTCGGTGGGGACATGCAGGCCTGTTGGAAAGGACCGTTTCCACTGCAGTGACACAGGCTGGCACATCAAACAAACAGCCACAGACAGTCTTTGTTAACAATTTTGATATTTTGTTCACCATGGATTTTTTTTTTCATTAGTTCGGATTTTTAAGGTATTATATTAACAATACTGACTACACTCCAATAAAAATTTTTAAAAATACTCTTTATCTTGATTACTGGGATTTTTACTTGCCTCCTGAAGTGGGCAAGTCAACATGGATCCAGGCCTGCTGACTGTGTGGGCCTTTGGGGTGCAGCTGGGGGCCCCCTCTCTGCCTGGGACAGGCCTTGTCTTGCTTTTGGGCTCCTGGGCCACATGCAGACTCCAGTTTACTGGAGCTGAACGCAGGCCACCAGGCACCGGGTTGGGCTGGTACTGGCTCAGGTGACTCACATTTTATTTTTCCATCTCAGAGCATTTCTTACTTTCTCAATAGCTCCACAGAGCACATGAAGAGACGTTTTTAATGTTTTATCCAACTGTCTTCGTTATTTTCCTCCAAAGGCTCATTCATTGTATTTATTCTGTTGTGCCCCCTGGAAATGGAAGTCCGGAAGGAAGGTTCGTTACCGTAGGATATAAAGAGATGAGTTGTCTGCAGACTTTAACCAATGTCTGATGACTAGCTATTGGTTTTTACCTAATTCCACTGTGAAGCAACTAGATTATCACAGGGCAGAGCTGAGAGGCTGTCATCCTGGAGAAATGACAGCGAGAGAGAAACTCCCTTCAGTTTGATCATTTTTCTAGTTTTTTTTTTAAATATATTTTTATTGAAGTATTGCCAGTTTACAATGTTGTGTCAATTTCTGGTGCACAGCACAATGCTTCAGTCAGATAGGAACATACGTATATTCATTTTCATGTTCTTTTTCACCATAGGTTACTACAAGATATTGAATATGGTTCTGGTTTCTTTTCAAAGAAATACGGACAGAGTTCAGGAATGTAAAAGACTAAGTGAAAATTTGGACCAGGTGAAACATGGCTTTTGCTAGTGCCTTAAAAAAATAAAAGCTGTGTTTCCTTGTAAAGTTGGTGTAAATTTGCGATTTTGGGAATCCACAGTAAAGAAGCACCTCCGTTTTGACTTCTTTCTTCCTCTTTGTTTTCTTCTGTGGCTAATTCAGCTTGTTACCGAGGGCAAGTCTGGGAGCCTGAAGTGCAGGGAGGCCAAGCAATGTCGGCGTTTGGAGCAGAGAAAGGTTTACTGCGGGGCTGAGTAAGGCAAATAGGTGGCTTGGGCCCCCCAAAATCCAAACTCCCTGAAGGGTTTCAGCAGAGCCTTTTTAAAGCCCAGCTGAGGGCGGGGCGGCCCCTGTCGGCGACCAGCTGTGCACAGTTCTCGGACTGGCTGGTGGTATCAATCCTTAGATGCCAGAGGTCTGGGGGCTACATGTTCGTGATCAGCAAGTTGCCCATCTCTTCCGTTTGGTGGTGGTTTTAGCATCTGAAACACTCAGGAAAGATGCACAAGATAGTATGATCTGGATCCTTCAGGGAGGAGCTGCAGCGGAGGCCATGGGGGAGGGGTCTGTCCCCGGGAAGGTCCCATGGGGTCCTGCCCAGCTATAAGGTTATAATTCCCTCCTTTTCTTTGACACCCCTCAATCTTGAGGAGAACAGGTGTCGGACAAGAAAGGGAATAGTATTTTGGATGGAGAGGTTCATCACAAACTCAGAAGAAGAACTCAGATTCAATCTCCCCAAACCTTTCAGGGAATGGGGCGACGACTTTTCTGGCTCCTTCCTGCTGAAGTGGGGGGTATAGCCCTACCTTGATTTGGGGAATGGACACCCTGTTGGAAATAGTCCCTAGTTCCAAGACCTGGATTTGAGTCTCGTCCCTGAGAAATTCAGGAGAGTAAGCCTGAAAATCAGTCTGGACCTGGCACTTTGGGGGAGACTTGTGTCCAGGTAGCCAGTTACCAGGTTTTAACTTTCGATGTGGTATTAACACATACATAACAAGAGCTGTTGGCCACTATATGTCTCCTTTTTTCTGCTAATATCTGATCTAAAGCAATTTTATTGTCTAAAAATTTAATAGTAGCACAAGGAGACCTTGAGGTCATAAGGTTGCAGCTGCCACCTGCCAGCAGACACTGCTTTAGGAATGGCTGGTGGCGTCCCGAGTATGACACAGTGCAGAAGGTTAGAGTTCTCAACAACACAAGAATATGCCTGAAGTCACATTCACAATGACCACCTAATGTCACCTTGGGTGTCTGAACCACAGTTACTTCATTTTGACTTCCAAGTACATTTTTCCCCTCAAGGCCAACTCAGATGTCCAAGTCATGTCCTAAAGGCCATAAAACAGTCTGCTTTGGTCAGTAAAGTTTAAATCAAACCATGCACAAGCCAGAGTGACTTCCCCATAGCTCAATAAGTGCAGATTTCCCCATCATTTCCCCTTTTGATTACAAAGCTTTCAACAGGAAGCATTGATGATCAAAACATTTGTCCCTTGATGCTGGGGTGTTAGCTCCTGCCCCAACTTTAGACCATGTCCCTCAGTGCTAGGCCTCCTTTCTTTTTGCCTAGTTATCCACTTTGGGGGAAAACTACCCAGACATGGTGAACAGGCTCAGAGTTATGTGAATGGGGTAACATTTTATAGGCTATACATTTTATCGTTTATACCCAGTTGTAACACAAGCATTGTACATGTGCTTTTAGCAATAGACTTAAAGCCGCCATTGTTATATATCATGCGTAGTTATCCTCTGTGACAACTCCATTAGAGAATTCTCTTTCTATTTCAAACATTAAGAGCAGTATTGAGAGGGAGATAAACATTTGATAAGCAGTTCACTTAAAAAACATCAATCAAAAGCCAATAATATTTTAGACAAAAACCAAACAAATTACAACCATATTCATCAGTTCCCTTGATCCTATGTAATCAATCCTTTTTACCAACAGTTGTATAAAATCAGTAGACTTTTCAGTTTTCAGTAGACTTTTAAAATATCCTCCTCAGCTCAGCAGTATGATTTAAAAGAAACCTGTACTCGTCAACAAGTCCCTTTTATGAATCTTCTTGAAGATGAAGCAGTCCTGCAAAGCATGAAACTTAAGTCGATGGCAAAAGACTTAAAAAGGCAAAATAGAAGATTTCACTGCAATGTTTTTGACAAAGAAACTTAATCAAGTTGCTGTGACATACAACATTCCAAGATAACAACCAGAACCATGACTGACAGCACCACACCTGGACATATCAAATTTCAGAAACTCCAATTTCCAGAATGTCCACATCAACATTTACCCACACTGTACAATCCGAGGAGGCTTATCACCCATTCAACAACGTTTCCTGTTCAATTCAACATACCAACCAATCCTAGTTAGTATATTTTCCTGAGGTGCCTCAGGGGCCTCTGAAGCACCCCAAATTTAGCTGACGTCAAAAGAACCTTAATTAGAATTGGATAGGAAGTTTGCCAAAAATGTCAAAAAGTTTCACACAATCTGTTATCAGAAGCATTCTAAGTAAACTTGTTCTTTTTATAGAGAGGAACCAAATCTAGTCCTGCACCAGCCTACTTGTAACAGCAAAATCCATTTGGTTAATTAAGTTCCATCGGATCCTGTGCACAGAACTCCTTTTTTGGGGCTCCCCTTCTACAAACTTCCCCCAACTTTCTGTATCCATGTTAGTTTGTCCCTTATTTTTTTTTTTTTTCCCATCCTGCAACAACCAGCTCTGGGACCAAATTATTTTTTTCCCATTAACAAACGGCAACTCCATTCCTCATATCTTTTTTTTTTTTTTAACTCAAAACATATATCCTACTTTCCTAATGTATATTGAAAAATTTCCTTTATTATTTTTAGTAGCTTTAATTACACATCCAAATTAGATTCTCAGCTCTTAAAAATCTTAATCTCTAGTGAATGTTTCAGAATCTTTTTTGTTTGTTTCTTTGGGAATGACCTAGCTATTCAATTATTCAATAAACTCCATCATTTAACTTAATTTAGCACAACTGTAAAACTTCCAGTTACCAAATATCTGGAGAGATCGTTTTTAAGTAGACATTCCTAAAACATAATTATTTATAAAGAGTTCACCCAAAAGCTTTTATCTCATTTGCATGTAACTCACTTATGAGAATTTCATCATACCAAATTAATTTTTTTGTTTCTACTGACAAACTGCAACAGAAACAACAAACTTATTGACCTTCAGTAAACCAAGTGCAATAAAAGACATGTCTGTATTGATTATACCAGCAAGCGTAAGCTAGCTTTAGTATCAGTTCAATATTGAATATTTCCTAGACCACATGAATCTGAATTTGTTATGTCTAGCTTCTTTCATGCTTATAATTATTTAATTTGTAAACACACACACACACACACACACACACACACACACACACGAGAAAAGCCAACTTGCAGAAGGCCCACTTTGATATAATAGTAAAGCCATTAGGGGCCATTATTCTCCAGACCTTGGGAAGTACAAGCCCACATAGTGTTACAATTAAAAATGTAATTTTCTTTCATTTATGGGAATATTGCTAAGATCTCCCAGTTTTGCAAAATACACCCTAAGAGGACTATAAGGTGCAACAGAGCTCTGAAGTCCCATAATAATTATTCATGGCTGGTGGTGTCAAATACCAAGCAAACAAATGCAAAGCAAAACGGTCTGTCAGGGTCACAGCTCCCTAGCCCCAGAAGGGAGAACCCCAACCAGTGCCCCGTCAGAGATGAAGCTGAAGGAAAGCCCTGTTACTGATCAAAGATGTCTCAACCGGCCAGTGCAAGTACTGACACACATACATACAACCAACCAACATGGTCCCACAAACAAAAGATCAGAATTCCACTTCCAGATGGAAGCGTCCAGAATGGCCTGGCTCCCAGAGGGGCTCCCGTTTAGCTCAGGATGGCTCACTTCCTGGAGGGGAATAGGCCCAGGTGGGGAGGGTAGAACTTTCCATCCTGCTCAAGCTGCAGCGGCTCGCCCCAAAATGACACATACAAAAACCACAAACAACAAACAAAGCTGTGGTGGCACAGGCAACCGGAGGAGGTGGCACCTAAAAATCCCACTTCCACTCCCAGACGGAGGCCTCCAAACAGACGGGCCCAGCTCCCGACAGAGAATGGACCCATAGCCGCTCCGTGAGCCCAGGGCGGCTTCCTTCCCAGTGGGAATAAGCCGGGACCGAGTGGAGAGAAATCCCAGCCCGTGTGAGCTGGAGCCACTCACCCCCAGAGACACCGAGTGAGGACGCAGCTCCAGACGGTTCTCCGCGCCAAACGGCCTCCTGCTGGGGTGGCCGCACCTGTCAGGGACCGTCCCTCCCGTTTCGTGGAGGGAAGTGAGGTCCGGCAGCTGCTGAGACCCAGGGAAGGGGCTGCCCCGCCGGGATCGACCTGCCCTGGGCTCAGACTCCTGGGCTGGCTTCCCCAAAGTTGTTACCAAATGAAAGTTCACGTGCCAGATGCACCCTGAGGCCAAATAAACCGAAAGGTTGGGGTTCAGAGCAGAGGAACTTTTCTTGCAGGGCTGAGCTCGGAAAACAAGCGGCTCGTGCTCAAAAACCCTGAACTCCCCGAAGGGTTTCAGCGGAGCCTTTTTAAAGGCCCCTGAGGGTGGGGTGGCCCAGTCTGTGACCAGCTGTGCACAATTCTCGGATTGGCTGATGGTATCAATCCTCGGGTGCCAGAAGGTCTGGCGGCTACGTGCTCATGATCATCATGTAGTTCATTTCTTCCACTGGGTGGTGGTTTCAGCATCTGAAACACGCAGGAAAGATGCACGAGGTAGTATTTTCTGGGCCCTTCAGGGAGGAGCTGAGCAGAGGCCGTGGGGGTGAGGTGTGTCCCAGAAAGGCCCCACGGGGTCCTGCTTGGTTCCAGGTCCTCTCTCAGGCCGGCCACTTCTACAAGCAAATCATTTTCTTCAACGGAAAGAATCATTATGACTTTGAGTGTATTTCTTACACCAGTTTTAAAGGAAATCAAATGCTTGAATAATGGAACAAATGAAGGGTGGAGTGGCCTCTCCGCCAAAGTCTGGGTTTTCTGGGAGGGGGCCTGTGAGGTGGAGACCGCAACCCACGTGGAAGGGGAGAGGAAGGACTGGGCCGAGGCAGAGGCTGGGCTGGGACTCCGCCTCCACGCAGGCCTCAGCCCAGGCCGTGGGGAGCCGGGGGTGACGGTGCAGGATTAGCTGGGGGCTTCCATTGACTCTCATTCCAACCGCAGGCCACTGTGTTTCCATCCCTGTTGCTTCTCGCGCCCCTGGCTTTGCCACCTACTGAGTTTACTTCTCCTCAGTGTCCATCTCAAGAAACCCCTCCTTCAGGGAGCCCCCTGTGGCAGCCCCAGCTGTCTCCAGCCTCCCGTGGCAGCCACCGGCTATTGAACCATTTGGAATTCATCATGAAATGCGGCAATACATACATTTTGTTTTCAGCCCTGTGTTTTTGCTTTCTCCAGCTAGAGGGTACCTAGTCTATGAGGATTTCAGATTGTTTATAATCTAATCAGAGTATATGCTGTTTTTGCTTTCTGGTTTTTTCCCTTTCCTGTTTTCCAGCAGAGTCTGCAGGAACACACCTCTGTTGCTGGAAGCTGCCCGCCACATAAACTGTGTGCCTGGTTCTAGTCGTGCTCTTTCTCCTTTCTCCATTTTCCCCGGTTTATTTTTCTTCTGGACGTGGACAGCTTCTTGAGGGTAGGAACTGGACTTTGCTCCGGTTCATGTTCCTGGAAGCGCTCCGCAGGGCTTAGTCCGGGCTCAGTGAGCATCTGCAGGACTGAAGTAACTGGAGGCTTCCATGGAGACAAGGCGGCTCGCTGTGAACTGTCCCCTGTTGTCTGTCGTCAGCTTGTGTCATTGTCATCGAGGAAGTAGAAGATGTGCCTCTTAGTTGCCAAGAGATGTCTGGCTAGAATGAGGACATAAATACTGATAGGGAAGCACAAGAGCTTCCTTTAATATTTTTTTAAGACCAGTTCCTAAGACTCCCTGAGAGTTTACTCTGTGTCACACTCTGTGGCACGTGGTCGTTGTACCTTCTTTTATTTTATCGTCATAACGTGGTGGGGAGGGGGAGCCTGTGGTTAGACCCAGCTTGTGGATGAAAAACACTGAAGCCTAGAAGCTGTGGAAAGCAGGGTGCGGGGCAAACTTGGGCAGTAAGACTGTAAAATTTGCTCTTACACACTAGACAGCTGGGAAATGCAGACACCGATCTTCCTGCAGGACTGAAAAATCCCCAACTTTGTTTTTATGCATGATAATGCATTTAGATTGCTCTCAATATAAACATGTGTGAGAGAGACTGCTGAGTATCTATTTAGTCTATGGAATGTTTGTTACCTCCAAATACGTCCCACCCCTTTGCTCAGATGTAGTTGGAGCTTATGAGCCGGTTCCTACACCGTCGCTGCTTGGACTTTATCCCTCCGTGGAGACACAACTTCCATGTGTGAGTGGGTTTCCACCTCCGTCTGCGCCGCAGCCCTTGTCAGGGCTGTGGAGGCCCCAGAAAGGACAGCGCCTTGCTATTTTTGTGCTTTTGTGGGGTGACCCCCCTTTTGTTTTGAAAGAAAGTTTCTCTAGCAAAAGAAAAGTGAGATTCTTCTAATTTAGATCACTTTGGTTTACACCTGAGGATTGATACATAGATTTCTTCCTTTGTTTATAGAAGCCAAGGTCCTGAAAAGACCCAGAATAGTCATCAGAGGAAGGAACAACTCTCCGGACACAATTGGAGTTGGGGGGATATGTGACCTGCATGACTTTTACCCAGAAAATCATTCTCTCTGGCTGTGTGACATGTTACATCTATTTAGGGGGCTGCTTAATCATGACTTAATGACCTACTCTTATTGAGAGAAATTCATTGGATTTCAATATTTTTGTATTTCAAGAGAATCATATTGCAGTTTGATTTTAACGACTGGATAATACTGGAGACAGGGTGCAATGCAGCATTCCTTCCAGCTGCCCCTGGTCCTAGTAAAGAATTAGGCTCTGTCCTAAACCCAGAGCAGTACTTTGCAGCCCGTGACTACAAAATATTCTATAAATCATATTCTCATGATAGAGAAGAAAAGCCGTTTATCGATCCTAGGAAAGGAGTCTTATTTTTGACTTCCTCTGAAACCTGGATGAATGCTTTATTCTGAATTCTTTGCTGACATTTTGACCTGAAGGTTGCTGCAAATAAAATTCCTATGTCAACATGACTGCAGAGTCAGGACAAGCCAGGGCTTGAGAGCTTCGCTGCTCTGTGATCTTGAAGGAGTTACTTAATTTTTATGTGTCTTGACTTCTCACCTGTGTTGCAGGCATACCAGCATCTTCATAATGCTAAGAATTATGCCAAGTGTGTATGAACAAAACAAAGTTACTTTCTGATGATACCCTATTTCGTGAAAACAGCTGTATGGTTTTCACCAAATTTGGAGGGGATGTCTGAAATGGTTTGATTAAAATACAGGCCAAGGAGGAAATATGATATTTATCCTGGAGGCCTAAAAGCACACCTTGAATGGATGGATGATCATTTTTCAAAGTCGCTGAAGTGGAGGGAGAAAGTGAGGTCACATGACCGGTGGTCACATAATTGGAATCCTCTGCACAGGGGTTTTCAGCTGAGCTGTGGATCTCATCACCGAGGGCAGACACTGAAAGGCAGTGTTGATCTAGAATCAAACTACTTGTCACAGCAGAATCTCGCAGCAGTTAGAACCTGGTTGTTAGTAATTCTCCTCAACGACACAGGATAGGCCTGCTGGAAGCATCTATAGATTGTTTTGCACAGCACTTGGCACAGAAGCGCTTGGCATGGGCGGTGAACATTCTCGATTCCACCCCTTGCCCAACCCTGCCGTCTGCCTCTCCCACCAAGAGCCTGGAAGGAAGTCACTACTGTGTTCATTTCATGTGAATCATACTGATTCATAGTGACTCAGTCATTTCCACGGAGACAGACCAGTTCGACAGCAGTGAGAGCCTAGTATTTCAGGGACCCCAGGATATTGTGGGGGAAGAAATCATTCTATAGCGAGCTAGCATTTCCTTCCTTGACATAAATAGAATGCCAAGCTATATATTGGTTTGTCTGGCTGCCCCTCAAAGCTTTAAAGTGTTGCAAATGAACTATGGTTAATAATGAACAGAATATATTTCTGAGTTTGAAATATTATTTTTAGTTTGGGCTGCTGCAAACTAAAGTCACACCTTCCTATTGGCAGATAATTATAGAACAATTGATATTTTATATTTAAATATTTTCTATGCTGAAGAGATACATCTCTCAGGTTTTAATTTCACTTTTGATTTTGATGTAGTACTTTGAAACGTTAGTCTACTGATGAAAATTACACGTCATCAACCAGGTGCTAAAGATTTTTAGTACAATTTGTCTTAGATTTTTTCCCTTAAAATAACTTGTTCTTGAAACTTGGCATCTTGAACTTGTTATTAACAGAGTATGTTTTCTTGTAGGAAGTGACTAATGGGTTGGCTGCTTTTTCTCTGCATTACAGGAAAAGAAAATTGCTCATCCAAACATATAGCCAGTTTTTCAAACATCCACAAAGGCGTGAAGGTATTTTTACCCTTGGAATTCCTGCAGATACCATCTAGCAAGTGCCTTTCTCTGTACAGGCCTGGGGTGCTGAGTGTCTGCATTTCCTACCCCCAGCAAGGGGTATGACGGCACCTCAGAAGGTCTGATGCTTTAAACCTGCCGTGGAGAAAATCTCCCCATTCCTGCCATGGCCTGTAGAGGAGGCGCTGTCTGCCAACCCCTGCATGACGAGGAACGATCCCACCTTCTTTGAGAAATACCAGGGGCCCCAAAGGACAGAGAAAGCAGACTGAGAAGGCATCCAGTGTCTCTCAGAGGACTCGCTTTGTTGAGCACCTGCCCTCAGGTGCGATGCTCAGCTCCTGCGTTCCCCTTGGTCCGGAGGCCAGGACGCCTGCGTAGAACGGGGCTCACCGTTCTGCCTTTTCCTGCAGCCTGAGGTCCAAGACACGAGGCTCCGTCAGGCTCTCCCCAGAAGCCGGTCTTAGGGATCAGTGGATATTTTCTGGTCTCTCAATGACACTGACGTCTTGTGCCCCATTTGGTTACCAGTGTTCACACTGCTTCACGTTCAGGCAGAGCTCTGAGAGCTGAGTGGGGGATTTATTTTTATTTCTCATTTCACAGGATACTAAAAATTCTTCCAAAAGTGACCCTTTTAAATTGTTTCTCTTACTGTAGAAAAGCCAAAATCAAAAGCTTGCTCTTCAATGAAGTTACCAAATGGGATCTAGGTGAATGTGTAAAACCATTTTGTTTGGCTAATTATCAGTCGTACCTCAACAGCAAAAAAAAGGAAGGGAGGCTAGCAATCCTTTTAAATGCTTCTTTTATTTCATTGGTTGTACATTGGGTGAGTGAACTGAATATTACAACCAAAACATAGAATTGATACAAATTAGATTCCTGTTTACACTGTAAGGTAATGAATGAAGGAATTCTTTAAGTGTTACAGAAAGATTTAGTAGAAATGTTACCAGTGGTATGGCTCAAAGAATATTTCGGTGAAGTGCTGTTATATCCTGAAAACCAAGAGTGAAATGTAGTTCCTGTACAAGTGGCGAGTTCATCTCTTCACTACAGTATTTGTTGAATTGCTATCTTCATGTCTTGGATATTGGTGATTTTGTTTTGGTGATTAAACAAAGCATTTAAGATTTATTCATCATAGTCAGACTTCTGAATATAAACAAACTTTTGGCAAATAATATTTATACAGAAAAATAGTTTTAGATCCTCTCAAATCCCAGAATTATTCTATAAAATTACATTATAAATAAATAAAAAGCAAAATCTGTTGTACATATATTTGTACATCTATGCATTTGCCTTGCCTCCTCCGTATTGTAAATGGCATATTTATGACTCTTTGCATATTATAATCACAATTCTGGAAAATGGATATCATAGTAAAAATACAGTCTTCTCTATCTGCTTGGGGGAACAGGTGATGTTTTTGATGTTCCATTATTAAAGGGCTGAAAATAGTCGTGTGCTAATCAATAATTTTTTAAATCAAAATCATGAAACAAAAGGAAAAAAGAAGACAATGTTACAACAATTAGTCTACAAAAATATTTCAGTGATTCTCATAATTTACCTTTTAGTAATGTCTACTATGTTTTCAATGAGTTTAAGTGAATTAACAAAGAAAAAAAAGAAAAAAAGAAAAGAAGTGTGAATGTTTTAGGCAAGTTGTAGCATAACTACATTGTTATAGTTGAGAAAATTACAAATATCAATAATACACAAAGATGAAGCTACCAAAGAAATACAAGTTAGATACAATACTTTTCCACAAATTAAAACAAACGCAACAACACAAGCACTATGTCAGATTACACTTAGAATGTGATTTTCTTTTGATAGGGTTATCAAATCTATGATAGAAGATAAATAGTCATTAGACTTTGACCAACATTAATTAAAATGGCGGATTTCTCTTTTCTTCAAACAAAAATGATATGCTTGGTGCACTCAGTTTTCAATACAGGCGGTGATGCCAAAATTTAAAATATTTTACATTCAATCTCAAAAGTCAAAATACTTCAATCACTAATATGTTCACAAAGAAAATGGATGTTTTAAACAATTACACATAATAGTCATTTATAACAGCTGTTTTGTTTTTTAAACAATAATTTAAAAACTATGAAGGTACTGTATAGTCTATGTGCAACATATAAAATGTGAAATATGAAATATTTGGTACGATAGTGCTTAAAATAAACTTTCAAACAAACTTTCTGAACAAAATTTAACTGTATCGCTATTACCTTGAAGATCAACCAAGTATTTAAAAAAGTAAACAACATTAAAATATGTTTCATCCACATATAGTATATATATGTATGTGTATATATAATATGTATGTACTTGTATTAAAGTTTTTTATACTTTTGAGACATAAAATATGCTTTAAGGTGAAAGAATTAAAAGAACTATTTTTTTTCCATGCTGTAGTCAGTTACAACCCTTTAATCCAACTTTTGAAATGCAAAACAGTAATGGATGTTTTAAAAACGGAAACTATCTACTTTTTGTTGACATAGTAATTTAGATTAAAGTCACAGTCAAATTTTTCAGTGACTAAACTCAAACTTACTTAAATTAGAATATTATACAGATCTCCCCACCTACAGCTTGTTTGACTAGGTTTTTTAGTTTAGAAGAGTTATTCTGTAACAGACAACCGGATGGTGAGTTCGCAAGACTAATCCCTTTGATTAGACTGTTGGCATGGGCCTCTCGTTCTGGTCAAGCTGGATGAAGTCTGGCAAAATCTAGGCACTTCTACAAAGTCTCTCTTATAAAACAACTTTAAAAATATACTTGTAAAATAATACCTTCAAGACTTTGTTTGGTGGGGTATGAAGCTCATACCGTGCAAAGTTTCTTTTTCAATCTAGTTAATGTTACTCTAGAATCACAGGATTCTACGCGGCATCTCCAGGCAAACCAAATATCACACTTGGATGTGTCCCCCGTACTTGTGCTTGAACTTCCATTCAACTTTTAACCTGCAGGACAGGTAACGGGTTTTACTTCACTTCTCATCTTTGCTGCAGCATTCGTGTCGTCAAGAAGTGAAACGTTATCTTTGATCCAGTGGGTAAATGAAATGACAGGATTTGAAGTCAGAATCGAACCTGCCCTTGGAATAGTTTGTTTTTTTTTTTTAAACTAATGCTAATTGTTTATTGCTACCTTTGAAATATTCTGAGTCGAAATGAGTACATTGGTTGGACTTTCTGCATCGGCTATAGTTATGGAGATAAGACAATATTCCTAGGACAGAAACTATGTTCAGAAACCCTTTAAAAGTAAACTTTATCCTTTATGTCTTTAAACATCACAGCTGGTCTCAGGTAGTTAACTATCTTAGGTTGGAATATACTAAGCATACCGTATTTAACACTCATATATGATATAGCAGCACTAGCGTCTTAGAGTTGTGGTCTGTCCAGAAGAACTAACTCTTTATTTAGCATGCAGTTTGTGGCAATTCTATTGAGGAGGAAACAGGATAGTATGTACAGTAACAATGTTTAGTTATTCTCATTGCAGATTCTTGGCATTCCATTCCGTTCCTGCTGATTATTTCAGAATTATCTGTTGAAGAAAAAGACAGGTGTGATTTAGACATCCTTCTGTGAGGGAACATAGCTACTTTACGTTTTATTCTTTGAAAACAGACATTTACAAATAGGAATTTCCTTCAATTTCTCATAATTTTGATGCAATTAAAGTTTTACCCAATCCCCACCCTTCATGCTGAAATATTTTACACTTAAGTACTTCTGCTGTGTGGCCACTGTAAAGAATGATGCAAGTGCACAGTATTTCCTGTAAAACTGTGACTGCATATATGTGGACATGCAGTGTGTTTAGACCCTAACCTCTGTTTTTAGTTCTGGCTTCGTATCTTTTTATTGCATGTTCAATTAGCATTCAATTAATATTTGCTAGTGTGATCAGGAAGTCTAATCAGAGAATTAGTTCATACGTGAAAAGTTATTAGTCAAGTTTAATATAAACATTTAAAAATGTGCAATAAATTAAGTATTATTTATTTATTAACTTGCATTTATAATTCAAAGATATGTTCCCATCAAAAGTCATTTTGTTCCCAAGACATAATATAACAACCAGTTTCAAATTCAGGGCCTGTTTAAATGCCTCACATTAAAGAAAAAAGAAATAACATTCTAAGAAAGCAGTTAAAACAGTCTTGATAATTCCAAAAGCACCAATAAAACTAAATTATCAAATGCAAACTGAGGTCCCTGGAGTTTGATCTAATTTCATTTCCAAACCCATAATTTTGCAGAGGACAGGGAGTTCACCCTCTGTGACCCAGCCCCTTTTTTTTTTAAGCTTAAAAGCCAAGCAGCTGACACGTTCGAGCAAAAATATTTGTTCTTTGTGCAATGCTTCGAGCAAACTTTGTGCAATTAATAAACAAAAATGTTTATTTGTAAAAGAGCCAAGAGTCTTTGTTTAGGAAATAACCAGTAAAAAATTCTTCATGATCAAGGTCAGCTAATATTTCCCCAATAAAAGCCTCATTTCTACAAGTATAATTTTGTATCTCATTACGTTGGAATTTATACATGTGGATATTTTTCACTATAAGTGGGTATTTCTGCAGTTTATATAAAAAAGTTCTAGTATATAGAATTAAATAATTTCTCCCGTGAAATAAACAGGAATATCCTTTATTTTATTGGAACATACCAATGTGTATGGAATTGATAAAAATAGAGGAAGAATTCAGGCATGTTAAATATTTACACTAAATGGAAACTCGGCACTTCAGATAAGAGCATTCTTTGTTTTTCAAAGAGTCCTAGGAATTTAAAATTAATTGGGGAAAAAAAGGCATTCCTCGTCTCATGCACTGATAGACAAATAAAAATAATAATGAGATACAATGATTTACATCTAAATATTATCATAATATCTTGAATAGTCATTTCAAAGAGCCAATATTCAAATTCTTTAGATGCTTATAACTTCATTTTCAGATTTAGATATTTGATTATTAAACAGGGATTATTCTATTCGACTTCTTAGCTTCAATCCTGTCTGTAAAGTTTCCAAATAGAAATGGACCCCAGGACATCAAATCTTGTCCTGTTTTTCTTTTTTCTTTCCTTTTACTTTAGCATGAGTGTCTCTAAAATATTTATAGAAAACAAACTTGCAGCTTCTTAAATTGATATAAAATAATACGTATTTTAGAATTTATTCACGTTTTAGCTTAGGAACTGAAATGAAAAAGCCATATAGAATGAAATTCCTAGCCACCTGGAAAGAAAAACGATCCTACAGAGAGCCCATAATGGGCAGATCCGCACGGTAGAAATTAGTTACAACAAAGCTTTGGATCTGAAGTTGACAACCACCCAGGTTTAACTGAAATGTAAGTCAGCCTTGACGTCAACTAAAGGCATTCACTGGGCTCACTCAGACCGCTTCTCCCCTCTGGCCCCGCCTACACACAATGCATCGTATGGACAAAGACATAAATAAAAACGACCCCTGGTCCCACTGAACTCTCAGCTGTGCTGCCACCTGGAATCTAGGCTGGAAGACACTGGTCATACCCTGGTCTGTGTCTTGGGCTGTCCTGAGGACTCTGTGTGTGGTGTGAAAAAATAAACTGTGCTCCCAGCAGCAGTGAGCTTCAAGAGGTTCGAGAGATCGGATCTTAGAAAGTAGGAACACTTTGGGGGTTTCAGTGTTTCATTTTCTTGGTGATAGCATTTTTCTCAGAAATACTGCTTGATGATTCAGATCTTTCTGAGAAACACAGCTTGTTGGTACAATCTGAGTTAAGTGTGCTCTGGGGTGAAATATATCTTGGAAATACAGACAGCACAGGATTGCAGATAATGAACAGGGCCTCCTTTAAGTACGGCCCGTTTGATGGCTGCTTCTGGGGTTAGGCAACACGCGACATGACCGGTCTCAGGGCCCACAGGGAGGGTAGGACCACAGGAAGGAGACCTCTGGAGGGAAGAGGAGGGGGGGTGTGTGAAGCGGGAAGGGTGTGCAGAAGCCATTTTGAGGGAAAGAGGGAACTTCTCTCCAGTTTCTGATACAGCTTTTCTTTACTTAGATTTTATTTTTAATTCACACCAAAAAAAAAACATAATTTAAAACAGATAAATAGGTAACCTTGTGTGTTTCCCTGTTGCCTCTCCTTGGAGATTCTCTCCCACTCCAATTCTACATGAACACATGAACTGTGTTCTATATGTGAAGACTTCTTCAGTCTCCACTGTAACCTCAACGGCCAGGAGGATCAAACGCTTCAGAAGGTCTTGCCTATTTCAACAGGGGTACAAAACATACACTCTGAAAAGCACAGGCTTACGTGGGGCCCCGGGACGACAGCTCTGAATCTGACATTGACAAGTCCTAATCCTGAGCCTGGCCATTTAAAAAAGTGGTTCACTAGAGTGACCTCGACAGACTGGCTGTCAGTGGCGTCCCTCCTGTCCCGCATTCATCAAAACTGAGGCTGATATCCAAGGTTCCTTCCTCAGCCTCCAGGCACTGCCGCCCGTGCTTTCTTGGAAAGGGCAATGGAACACTCTCCTGGGGTCTGCAGAGTACGTATAAGTCAGAGAAATAGCTATCACACTGGGTCCCCTGAAAGTCCCCTCCCCAAAGCATCGTTATTTTCTTTGTTTTAATTTTAACAGGTATGCCTCTGATTTTCTAGGAAGTGCTGAGAAATTTTAATTAGAGCCTTAAGAGCTAGGGTGAGTATTGCCAGTCATATTTTACAGACCTGGAAAAGACAGCACGAACAGTTTTAGCTGGCTTGCATGAGGCAAGAGCTTAGGGATGTCAGTTCACACTGCTCCCTGGCATGGGAGTCCCCTCCAGGGTGCAGTGACAGTCTGCAATGGGACCAGGGGAATAAGGGATTCCAGAGAGCAGCTCTGTACCGCTTGTGATGCCAGTGGAGGTCTGTGCTCAGAACCCCCTGGAAGCTTGGGAATTAGGGAAAGGGGTGAGGCCTACAGCAAATAGAGCTTGGAGTGCTGGGCGGGAGGCGACACTGACTGTCTGCAGGAACCAGGTCTATAGAAATTGCTGACAGACTTGTGGGCTGCTAGTCCCCCATCCCCCATCCCCCATCCAGGGTCATCCTTGCCTGGGTGGTCACCCGCCTCCTACCCTAGGTCTCCTCCAGATGGGTGCTGCAAACATGTCTGCTTACAGCAACAGAAGCCCCTACCCAAACACAGTTCCACTGCTCCCACTTCTAGGGAGCCTTGGCAAGCCATACGATGGGACAGAAATGCAACATACTGAACACGTTCTGTTTGTCTCTCTGATTGCCTAGTTCCTCAAATAAGTGTTATTTGACATAACAGAGCCACGATGAAGAAGAGGATTCAATTATTAAAATAAGATTCTAGATTTTAATAAGATCAAAATCTTGAACTGAAAGTATTATTTTCAATTCCTTTTTCCACTAAAAGAACACACAGAAATGAGAACAGCTGATGCCCACAAAAACTGGTGATGCTATTTTTAACACAGATGCACCTGATCTCAAACCATGACTGCATTTATAAATCTTAGTGGACCTCCTAGCTGTAACAAAACCGTCTGTGATGCAGGAATACCTGCCGGCTGCAACAGTCTCCTTACCAATGAGCACCTCCTCCAGGTGGTTGGACTTAAGAATGTAATGATTCTGCTTAATCCATATCCTTTCATTACTCCCATATGAGCCCAGTACACAATTAGTCTCATTTTTATTTCTTGAAGGCAAAGTATGAGTGGCCCCAAAGAACATCAAATGGATTATTTCCCCATCAAATGTGTTATGAGCAGCCATTTCATAATCCCTGCATTCCCGTGAAGTGGTTACCACTGACTCAGCTAAGTTGATTACAAAGAGGACTGGGTTAGGTACTGCCTGAATACTAGGCTTCCTGGGGACAGGCAGGAAATGTGCATAGTGGGCGGGTCAGTTGGGGAGGGTGGCAGATGGAAGGGCTGTGCCTAGGAGGAGTGGAGCAGCAGCTACTCAGCTCCAGCCAACTGTCACCTGCAGAAACCCGGGCTCTGTGTTGCCTGACTTATCCATTTGCTAAAAGCAGCTGGAAATTCAGCCACTGATTCGTATCATGGAAAACAATTCGGTATGGGTCAAAGATATCTTCGGGCTGAATTCAGCTATGAGCTGCCAGGTGGTGTTCTCCTTGAGCCTTCCTTTCTCCTGCCACATTTGTTTTCTTGGAGGAGAATCTGAAGGCTGGACTGCTAGCTTCCTGAGCCAGGCAGCAGCCAAGGTCATAGGCATCATCCAAGGTCATAGGCACCATCCGGGGAGGCAGCAGTGGGGGTGGTGGGCAGGATCAAGGGAGTAGGTCCAATGGGGAGTTAATCCTGTAACTTTCCAACATATGGCTTCCACCTAAAGGAACAGGGTACTTGGCTGATCGGTACCCTCTACTCAAGAAGAAACTACTGTCCCTCCTGTGACTGATTCACCAGATATGAAATATACATATTGCCTTGTCTTTTCCAACATGATAACGGATGTAGACAGAGCCCTCCCTGTGCCGTTCCCTTCAGTGCACACTTGAAAAAGAACTGAACAGAGTGAGAAGTGCACTCAGCTGATAGCAAAATAGTCTGTGCAGAGGCTGAAACACTAAACCTGAATGCATGAGCACCATGAACTCAGTAGCTAAACTAGCCATCCTGCGAGAGGGTGCAAAGAAGACAAATCAATGTGTCTTTTCCTCAGTGCGTCAGAGGTATCAAGTATTAATACTTGCTGAGTTTTCTACCTGGGGGTTGACCTCTAGGAAATGTACATACAAAATAATTTTGGAAATTGTGAGCTTCTAGGTGACTTCTGGACATGTTCACACTTCTTATGTAAATGTGTTCATTGCAGACATTCAGAGATGTTAGATGAGTTACCTTTTAAAAATGCTAGCTCTCTATTAAATTCAGTAAGAACTCTTTACTCTTTGGCTTAGTTGATAGAAAAAAAATATTTCAGTGAAAAGACCAACTGTTTCAATGGATCCAAACTATGAGAAACAATCAGAAAAGAGGAATAATAGATATTTTAGTTAAATCCTCCTGTGAATAACCACCCAATAATATCTTTGTCATGTTGAGTTTGGAGAGGCAGATAAACTATTACTTATCAAATATCTGTGTGGCCTCACAGGAATCTGAAGGACTTTCAGTGGAGATGGATACCACTAACGTTAGAGCTCAAGGAGACATTTCCCAGCAGGGCTGCTACCGTAACTGGGTCCCCAGGACAACTGAGTCTCACAGTTTGTACATTTTTTGGCTGCCCAATAATTCTGTCCCTCATCCTAGCATGGATTACAGTGGATTGCCATACTATGAATTACCGAAGTCAAAAACAAATGCTTTTAGTCTCTTGGTGAACATCTGTTATCAGAGTAATTCTCATGATATGTGTTAATTAAAGAACACTTTCAAGAACTTTGGCCTATTTCGTGACCATTTGTGAATTTTAACTGTGTAAAAAGTCCAAAGATAATCAGTGGTATAGGAAAAGAGACTCTGAAAAACAGTCCCATGCATTACTTGAGGGGAATACTGTTCTGGGGGAAGGCAAGGATCTTCTGCCATATTTGACTTGTTTTCCAAATGGATTTTTATTTACACAGAAAAGGCATATACTGGGGTTGTGGGAGAAAATTCTCAAGTGTGACCATCAGTTTCACTCTCGAGAAGAGCAACCTGAAGCTGATTGGAATGCCCGCAGTACTCAGCAGACCTTAAAGCAGAGTTTGGTCAGGACTATGGTTCTACCCTCTGTTATTAATAGAAAGTTTCCATTCAAAGCTCTAATTCCTCTATTTTCAATGACATATCATTTTGTCAACATGACTCATATTGATGACTCATGACTGTCTAATATTTTTCACTCTATATCTGAACAAAAAGGTTTTTCAGATATACTTCCTAATATGTGAAACGTTTTCATTTAAAATATTAATATTTGAGCTTTTGCATGAAAGGCAGAAACACTGGCCTCACTGATGATTACTGACTAGGGTCCACATTGATACTTTGTATTATCTAGACAAAATACATACATGGAGATTCTTGATTTGAGTAAGATTCTACTGCTTGAGTCCACGTCACATGGAACAATCTGGACTTGTGAGTATTACGGGATGCTTTGACCATGATCCCCTTCTCCATCCCAGAGCCAGCTGCGATCAACCTCAGTTCCCTTGAGGGAGTCCTGAGACTCACTTCTGCTGCTTTCACAGTGAGATGGGAATCTAGTCCTCAGGTCATCTAAAGACCTATACATCATCCGAGGGTGACATTTTCTCCAAAATGATACATATGAGGAAGAAGGCAAAGGCATTAGAGAGGAGACCTTTATCCCTCATGTTTCCCCCGACACTACAGACGTGTTTGAAAGAAAATCACACTCAGGAGTGCGGTCTTCTCGTTCAGGAAGAGAGGAGCCATGAAGCCACGGCTCTGTGGGTGCCAGAGAAGGTCACAAGAAAACACAATGCTAGGTCGGAAGGCCCCACGACAGCCAGGAAAAGAGAACTGGGCAATCAAGCCCAGCATCCAAGGAAAATGAGAAGGAAGGTGGTGGCCCAGGACCAGCTTCCAGCTTGTATCTTCCTATTCATCACTTGGCATTCTTGACTCCACACGGACATCATTCCTACTCCACACATCTTCCCCAAGAAACATCCCAGTCACAGAGGTAACCTAGCAGATGGTTCCTCTGTGGCCGGCTGGCGGAGGAGGTGAAGGACTTCCTATCACACAGCTGCCTGGGGGTTTGGGTTAAGCATATGCTTTTGGCATCTACTGAATCCTAAAGACTGGACACATCCATGAACATGGTATTCAGCCTCTTCCATGCTGTTAGCACAGTACTAGCCTTGAGCAATGTCAAGAGTTAAACAACCTGTTGTCCGCCAGCCTGGAGACCTAACTATCAAGTCCATCACTGTCTCTATTGGAAAATTACTTGAGTTCCAACCCAAGTGGCAAAGGGAATTTTGAACAAAGAAATATTTTAAAAATTAGGGACTGTATGCAAATTAAGGAAAGCTAAATTCCTCTACTATATCAAGAAATGATATATAATAATTGGGCCACACTATTTAAAAATATTCTAAAATATTATAGAAAAGGTGATACATTTTTTTCTAAGACTATTATATTTAGAGTATGTACAGTGAGAGGTGGCTCAAGCGAGGCCACCTGGGATTAGACAGGCTGCCCACATCTGAGGCTGCTTCACTGCAGATGACCTCGGGGCATGAAGGTAAAGTCTAAGAAAACTTTTTTTATACCTTTAAAAAGCAGTTTATGCAGCAACTGAAAAGAAATTTCAAAAGCGTTCATTGAAACCTGTTCTTTTCAATGTGGGGTTCTGCTCCCAGTAACACACTGAAGAATCAGGCCAAGAAAAATCACAGAAGCAAGATCCTGTTGGATTCAACATTAAGTCCCCGATCCTGCTCAATGCCCTGCTTTTGTATCCACTACATTGTGTTAGACTTAGAATCCTGGGCACATTTTGGCCACAGTATTCATTGTAACAGTGGAGCAGAATGTATAATTCAGCCTGCTAAGAACTGGCTTTTAAGACACTAAAGCAGAAAGGTAACCAAACGTTGGGATTCAGTAAAAAGCATGGTAAGATGAATGTCCTGTGCAGGGCATGAAGTAGGTCTTTGTGTATTGCGATCAGCTTGCACATTCCTTGAATTGGTAGGATGACACTGCCATCGAACGCAATTTCCAGCAAAATTTGTTTTGCTTTATTTTCTCCTTTTTTAGTTCTTTGCCTGTGTGCTTGTGTATGTGTGTCAGAGAGAGAGAGAGAAAGAGAGAGATGAACAAAACCACTTGATTTGTGGGAAGGAAAAAATCAAAGGAAGTCCTGGAGTGGAATTTCAGGGGCCTTATTTGTGCCACCAAGCAGCTCCGGGGCCCTCGTGGGCCTTAGTTTCTCACTCTGCTTGTGCCGCACTGGCCCCTCTGCAGTGTGGGGGGTAGTTAACCAGGCTGCCATCCGTCCTCCCTAATAACTCCTCATAAAGACAGCAAAATGGTAACACAAAAATGTGTAAAGAAAGCAAGCGCCTGCCTGCCCTTAACTCTTTACTACTAACGGTCCTCCCTCAAAGCTCTGCAGTCAGGCCCTTTCTATCAGCATCTCTGCTTTTTGAGATGGTCCTTATCACAGGGCCGTTACTTTGGTTGTAATTATTTACCTGTCGGTTTACTGCCTGTCCCCCGACAGTGTAAGACCCACGAGAACAGGGGCCATCTTGTTCCTAGCCGTGCTCCCAGAATTCTGAATTTCACATGTGCTCTTATAAACACTTGTTGAGAAAAAAGTATGAAGATGCATCACACGGAATTAACAGTGGGCTTTAATTAAGGCCTCGGAATAGACCCAGCGCCTAACCGACACGGTTCACTGAGGAAGAACTTGCCTTTGCCCTCAGTTACCTGTGTCATGAAAACAGAATTCTTAAAGGAACACACAGTAACGAGAAATCCTTTTTAATGTGAAAAGAATCACTTTATACTGTGGATTTAATAAAACAAAAACCTAAGTACAACGAGGCATCTCTCTTTCTAACCCTAATCCCTTCTTCTTTGGAGAACTAGCTATTCAGATCTTTTGCCCAATTTAAAATACTATGGTAAAAAATAAAAAGCAGAGTATAAAATTTGCCATTTTAACCACTTTTAAGTGTATAGATCAGCGGCATAAAGCACGCGCACGGTGTTGTGCAGCCATCACCACCATCCATCTCCAGAGTTTTCACCATCCCAAACTGAAACTCTGCATCCATTAAACAGTGACTCCCTATTTCCCTTTCCTGCCAATTCTTCGTGCCTTCTTCCTTCTCCCCCCTGCCCTTCTATTTATTCTCCCAATTTTGTTTCAGAATGGAATCCTTGGCTCTTTCTTGTTTGTGTACCTGAATCATCATTAAAATTCCTTGGCTTACTCTCGAATTTAGCTCAATGGTTTTACCTACGACGAAATTAACCTCTAGTCACTCCTTTCACAGTCACCTCTTCCAGGCTGCCTGTAAGATTCATCCTCAAGGAGTGATGTTCATTTAACCTGAGATTTATGTGAAGGTGAGGTTCTGTGGAAACAGTGGAGAAAAACAATCTCTCTTTTTTGGCCAGAAGTTTCCTACCAGTGTACCACCCCGGGCAGGTGAAATGGTGCCCTCGTCCATCTGCTTTCTAGCTCTTGCTTACTGGACTGAAATTTGAATTTCCTTTTTGGTCTCATCAACTAACAATATTTTCAGACCATTTCTGATATTGAACTTGGATTTTCAAAAGCTTTGTTTCTACTGGAACTTTTTTCTTAAATGGCTAGAACTTTTTAAATCAATAGTTAAACTCAGCGGTTGGAAGTTTTTAAGGGAACCACATAAAGAGGTTCACCCCAGTCCTACATGGACCATAAGCTCCGATCTAATTCGAGTTTGGTGGAGAGACAAGAGAACAGGATTTGGAGACCAGCGAAACTGAGTTCTGAAACTGTCCAGCCACCTCCAACCTGCTTGAATCTTAAGCACATCATTCTTTAAACTTGTTTGCTCTAGAAAATGGATAAGGCACTTCACAGAGGTCTGTTGCATATTAAATTAAATAATGTCTATAAAGTGTCAGATATGGAATAGTGGTTTTTGATAAACATTGGTTCCCTTCCTTTAAGTTTTTTTTCCCCAAGGGGGAAGTAATTAGGTTTATTTATTTGCTTTTAGAGGAGGTATTAGGGATTGAACCCAGGACCTCGTGCATGCTAAGCATGCCTTGAGCTGTACCTCCTCACTCTGGTTCCCCTCCCTTAGTCTCTTCAAGATTCATAATCTTAAATAAAATTTGGTTTCAGCTTCTATTGAAATAGGAATACAAATAATATTGTGCATTTAAAAATTATATGATCTGTATGACACTCTGCATATGTTGATAATAAACTTGATTTTGATGACAGTAAGATTTTCTAAAATGTCAAATGCACTTCCCTTTTTGTATATGTATAGCCTGACCTGTTGCTGACAGCTAAATAAATATAGGCTGAATTTCTCTATTATTCATGAGTCTTGGCTGCCATTCAGAGTAATCATTTTTCAAACTAAAATCTTTTATTACAAAAGAACAAACAGCCAGTAGCATACAATGACTAGTGTCGTCTGGTCTGCGGTAGAAAGTTACATCCTATGAAAGGCAGAATCTCCCTCTTTAGATTTAGCTCCAGGTCAAACCCAGCTTCCAGGCTTAATATGCATGTTACCGTGGGTATGTGATTCAACATCTTATATTTTTCGTATTCCTCATCTCGGGAATGGGAATCCAATGCTGTCCCTAACTTGTGAGAATCAGATAATGTAATTAATGAGTGCCTGGTGGTGGTAAGCACAAAATGTCACTATCATATGGCAATATTTCACCCATTTTAGTTTTCTAGGCTAAGCCACAAAACACGAATGTGAATATTTTGACAAGGTAGCGCGTTTACTAATAATCCTGAGATAATTGTGCTTACAGCAAACCACTATCTATGGGCACTTTTGCACACCCAGGCTGGTCTAAGCAGCATCCATACTTCTGTTTTCGAACCTTCACCTCTTCTCACATAGGTCCACACAAAGAGCAGAGAAAATCAGGGGTCTTACGTTATGAGCTTACGTGAAAAAAAAAAAGAAAAAAGAAAAAAGAAAGCAACTCTTATACACCATTTTTTCCAAGGCAAAGGAATACAATGGGGTTTTCTTCTCATTCTTCACACACTCCTTAGATTTCCCTATTTTAACTTCTTTCCTTGTTCAGGGCCATCCTTATCATTGCAGGGGTCAGAGAGCAGCAAAGAAAAGAAGATGAACAATTGGAATCGATTCAAGCAATTTCTTTTCTCCTGAATCTCCATAACTAAAGTGGTCCTCCGGCCCTTTCAAATACGTCGGGATAACAATGACAAATATTGAAAGAATGACTAGTGGAAGAGTTATGAAATTATTACTGGAGAAAAAGGAGGAATTGAGTTTAATATCCTTGGGTATCTTTTTGATTCCTCCAAAACCTTTCTCAATTTTAAGGAGGAAGCAAAGCTATTGATTGTTCAAAAATGCATAGTGAGCACATTCTGGCTGGATCGCGGTTTGATGGCAGCAGAGAAGACTAAGCTCTGCGGTAAGAGATGAGTTTTTAACCCCTTATGTAACCTTGAGGGAGTCATAACCATTCTAGGTCTTCTTCCTCATTTTAAAATGGAAGGTTGGGAGCTTGGGGGGAGGCTCTAAATCTGATTAACAGATAATCCTGAACAAATTTTTCAGCTTCTCACAGCTGCAGTTTCCTTATCTATATACTGGGGACAAGAACAGTCCCTTACAGGGGCCATGTTGGTTTTTAATGAGAATTCGTATAAAAGCTTAGCGCAATGTCTGGCACTTGGTAAGGGCTTGCTAACAAAGAGATGTTACGTGATACTCTGCCATCTGTATACTCTGTAGTACCTGGGGCCCTTTAATGATGGTTGGAAGCACCTTCTCAGGAAGGCAGTGTGGTAAAAGGGAGAGAGCCCTGCCCTACGCAGGACTCGATAATCAGGTTCCAGTCCTGGTTCTCTATTTACGTGAGCTGGGTAAGCTGATCTGGGGTCTTGTTCCAGCTTATAATGTAACCTCCATCACCGTTTCCCTTTTTTGTTATTGCAGAAGTATGGCATGTTCATGGTCAGTTGACTCTTATGACTCGTCACCCTTCATAGCTTTGACGTAGTCAGTGCAGGTCCTGGGTCGGACCCGCAGTGCCTGATGTAATGGTGACTATGGGAAAACGGATGACATTTTAAAACCATCAGCTTAACGATGCTGCTTCCGAAACGCACTGTGACAAATAGTGAAGAGGGTCTGTGTTTGATTACAGGAGGCTCATCGACATCAACTTTGAGGTCTTTGAAAACTCCAGAGCAAGGGCTGTGACGATAAGATAGTATAATTTGATCACCGAGAGTTAAAACAGCCAGACCAAAAGCTCCAGCATACTCTGTATGATGCCAGGGCACGATGGAGTCTAAATGCTAGCATAGCCATGGCTTTTCATAAACCAATGTCAGAAAATACCAGTCAACACACATGTCCTTTACAGCACAAGCAAAAGTGAAGAAGGGTCAACAGGAACCATCCTTTTTATGTAAGTCACTGGGAGAGACGTCTTGTAGAAGGCTGATGTGGCCGGGAGCAGAAATTGGGTGAATTCACAGATACTTGAGAAGCTGGAAAGAGCCACTGGGAGAGTCAAGGGTCAAAATGCTTCCCTGAGTTTTCCTGATTTTCTTAATTACAGTCTGTCCTTCTTATCTGCAGGTTCCCCACTCACAGATTCAACCAAGCTTGCAGGGAAAACATTTTTAAAAATTCCAGAAAGTCCCAAAAAGCAAAATTTGAATTTGCCGTGGGCTGGCAACTATTTACATAGCATCTGCATTGCATTAGGTAATGCAGAGACGATTGAAAGTGTAAGAGAGGATGTGTGGAGGTTATATGCAGATATGCCATTTTATATAAGGGACCTGAGCATCCGTGGATTTTGGTATCACGTGGGTCCTGGAAACAGTCCCCGGCAGGTACCAATCCTTCTCCCATACTTCCTCTTTTCTCTCTACCCCAGTTTCTCTTACCATTGATGAAGCTCCTTCCTTTGAAGCTACTTCATCGGTGAAGCAGCTTCTCACCAGTTACCCTGCACTCAGCCTATCCCAGCTCACACCCACCCACTCACTCCCAGCAGATCAGTGTTTCCAAGTCTCTCGTTCGCATTTGGCTGTCCTGCTCTCGTTCTGCCACCCGAGGCTCTTGATAACCTAACTCCTCCTCACCTGCTCGACGGAATTTTCTAGCACTGCCCAGATGTGCCTTCCCCTCACTCTCTCACTCACTGCAGTGTGCCCTAAAGCAAATCGCCTAGTGTACGGCAGCCAGGGTGCCCCCTCTTTAGATGTGACATAGTAACAGCTGCTCCATCTGCGTCTACAGGGGGAGAAAGTCCGAGGCTGATCCTGAGACTCCCGTCTGAGCCGCGCAGGCTATTGGGGAAGACAGTGGGTAACGGGGAAGCACTGACTTCAGCGTCAAAGTCCTGAGGTCAAATGCAGGCTCTTCCACCAGTTAGAGCCACAGTCACATCTGAGCCTTGATTTCTTCACACGTTAAAGAGGGAAAACAGGACGTGTCTGATAGGGTTAAACGTGAGGACGCGTGTAAAACATAATGCTGGGACACTTATAATGCCAGTCCCCTCGCCCCGTACCCTACGCTGCTCCACCCCTTAAACTTCACCCTGGTCAGGAACAACGTCGCCTGTTCCTTAGTTAATCCCTGCACATCCTTCAAGATCTACTTCCCCACTTTAGGGGTAAGGCCCTGCCCTGGAGCTTACTTCCAGCACAGTGACGTTTGACTATTTCATTTTGTGACACTGTCGGTTTGCTTCACATCTCTTTGACTAGGCAGTAAACTCCCCGGTGCCTTTACCACCTCCCTACACTGGTGGCCTCTAGAATGTCAGCTGACTCAGGTCTGGCCTTGGAAGCCACTGCCTCCGGCGATGTGGCCCAGAGGCAACGCTGGAAGGGGCTGAGGCCGGACCTCATGCCTGTTTGTCTGTGACTTGTGGTGGCTTCATATCCAGCAAGCGGAGTGGCAGTCAGGCTAGCTAACTGTCCCTCCTTTGTATCAGGAGACAGCGAGGGGCTGCTCTCTTGGTCCACCCTCGCAGCAAGACTGGCAACTCCCCCCAGACACACAGGTGGGAGGGAGGAGAGGCAGACAGCAGTGGCAGAGCTTGGGGAGATAAACGCCTATAAATCAAAATTCTACTCTGTTCGTAGCAACGTTTATTAAGAACGAGACCCCATTCATCTTTCGACCCTGGGCAATGGATCTAAATTCCTGCACTGCACCTCGTCTCTCTGCCCCCACAAATGTAGAGCTGGAAATAAACACACTCTGGGATGAACTGTCTATTTATTCCTCTCAAAAGACAAAACCTAAGATTAGGAAAATGAGCACGATTTTTATTACCGTCAACAAAAGCCGAAGTACTACTGGGAACATGACTTTTCAGTTGAAAAAGATCCTTCCTCCACAAATTCCATCAAAATGCAAAAGAGGATGGGCTTTGAGGGACCGGAAGCAGGACCACCCACGGGGCAGTGCAGGCCCACGAAGGCCCCTTGACATTTTCTCCTCAGCCGCACAAAATTGGAACTGATACGATGTCTTCAGGTGATACACACAAAAGAATTCTACCCAAGTTTCCCACCATGAGGTGTAAATTATTCATGAAAAATGAAAATGTACTAGATTACAACACTTACATAACTCAGCCTTTCCTTGGAGAATCTGCAAATACATATATTAATTAAACCTCACGGTAGTTCTGCAAAGCGGCTGCTTCGGAGACAGGCAAAGAAAAGGTCTTTTTTCTTCTTATTTTCTCATTTTTTGAAGAGAAAAAAAATCGATCTACCTCTATACGGCTCTCAAAGATCCAAGGCCACCGAAGACATACAGAGCACCCCTCCCACCTCGCCTTCCTTTTACCCTTAATTGTTTTTGGACCTGATGAGCAAGTTGGCATTCCAGTGCCCTCGTCACGTTACACCATGGAGTTTAGACCCAAATGGCCAAGCGGCTTTAACTAACAGCGCTCACTGAGTGCAAAATGCAAACATTGTCATTTTTAAGGGTTTGGTTTTTTTACTTGAATAGATACATCACGTTCCAATCAATCTCTCTCTCCCTTTGTCTCCCCCTACTTCCTCTCCCTTTGCACACACACACACAAACACGTTTGCTCACTGCCTCTCTGAGTGAGACGGCAATTCTGGCTCATTTGAAGCAACCGGCTCCATTGCTGAAACCGAACCCTCCTCTATAGTCAGACCATCAGGAAAAAGTTACAGGTGGTTCACAACTTCAGCATGATCACAACGCTGAGAGACAGATGTCCCGCACTGTGCACAGGGGCTGGATCTGGACAGTTGCTGTCTTGGCCTTTTTGGAGCACAGTACACTTGGGGCCCAGCTGCTTTCTATCCTCTGGTCTCAGGAACCAGCAAACCTCAGGAAAGGAGCGTCTCACGGTTTCATCATCCGTACGGGACGGGGAGGCTGGCCGCTTTGCTGTGTATTTCAGGAGAGGTAGCTGACCGGGGGCTACTCCTCCCATGCTGGGGCTTGGCAGAACCAAGACTTTTCTTGTGAAAAAAACACAGGCTCCAAATGGGTCAAGTGGTGAATAGTGGGGAATGTTTAATGCCTCCTACATTTGTCTGAATATAGTCCTAACAGATGGCTTTGAATAATAGATGCTTTATACAACTCTCTGAGATGAGAGAGTAAGTAAAGCATGACCTTGCCTTTCTAGATCTCTTGGTTAGGATAGGGTAATTGACTATAACTCTGTGTATAGACATCCAAGAATCCATGTCAAATAGCTTTGAAGTTGTGTTCATATTTATACATGAGAAATAAGTAAAATCTGATGCTCTTAAAATTTTCCCATCTCTCTTTAGTAATCTATAGCAGGCCAGATAAAGCACAACAGATGAATTTGGTTGCCTGTTATTATTTGTCTGGTAAGATATTATAGAAATTGATTATCATATATAGTAAACAAATCAGACAGATCTGCAAAATGGGGTTTTCTGACTTACCAAACATCCCAACAAATGGTGGGCCAGGCATGAAGGATATATTAGTAACTCATTTTCAATAAACTCTTGCTAAGGCCAACTTCCTGTTGAATAGATTGTTTTGGGCGAAGGATTCAGAAGATGTGACAAGACCTGAGGTCATCATTTGAAACATGAATCAGCACTGTTTGGAGATGTGATTAGTGCTGTTAACATACTGCCAGAAACATAATTTGATTTCACCAGCTTTAAAGACCCTGCTTGCGGTGCTCCATTAAAATATATTCCTAGTATTCAATATGTAAGAATTTTTCCTCCCCATGTGGACTCATGACCCAGAATGAATTAGATGAATAATTGCCCTCAATGGCCACACAGCTCTCACTGTGGAAACACAGACAGCACACACTCACTCCAAACCTTCAGGGACTCTTTCTTTCGAGCAAAGGCCCGAGAGGTCCCGCAGCTTCTGTGGCTCTAAGTCTCCTTTCGGTAGGGAGTGGGGGGCCGCACGTCAAAGGTGAGCACACGTGAGGCATTTGACCAGGGAGGCCGCCCACCTGCTGGCCTTGGAGGGCGGAGTGCCGGGCCTCCAGGGCAACTTCCTGTGGTTTACCCTTCCTGTCAGCCCAGATCTCTTTTTCTGCCGTGTGACAGTTACGGGGACAGGTTGTGCCATAGTAGGAAGTAGTTCTCGTGTTTCTCTTTGGCTAAAAGTGACCCTCCCCGTGTCACAGGCAAAGGCAAGACCAAGGAGGCCACCTGCCAGCCGCCCCGTCTCAGCTCGGGCTGTTGTTAAAACCTCCCCGTGGTCTCGCGGACCCTCTCGCCGCGAATCCATCTGCTCGCTCTTTTGAGAGTTCTGCTCCGTCATCTTCCTGCTCGAAAACCTCCAGTGGCCAAATAAAGGCCGAACCCTTTTTACCTTGGCGCCTAAGTCTTGCACAATCGGAATCAAACCTGTGTTGCAGCCGCTCCCGTCAACTGGCTCTCTGACCAACTGCACTGTTAGCTTTGCTCCGCTAAGCTTTCCACTTCCCCGCTCTGTGCATCTGCACTGTCACTCCTTCAGTCTAATGATGATGCTTTAAGGAACATGCAGATAAAGTCCTTGTGGAATTCAGAGGACAGAATAAGAAATTCTAGCTGCAGGGGTTCAGGGACAGACTCAGAATATAAATTGTATTTTAATTGGGCCTTCAAGGATGTCATTAGGTACGTTGAATAATCTCTGTATATAAACAGAAGAAACCCCAAAGATTTGAAGTATATTTACTTGGAAATTATCTTCTCCTCTTTGGAAATAGAACATATTTTTCATGTAAAAAATAATAAAGCAATGACAGGATCGAGAACCACAAAGATTCAAGTTAGAGGAATTTTGATCTGCAGCCTCAGTTTTTTAAATAACGTTTCTTATAAATGAAAAAGATTAGATAACCCAGAGCAGGTCACCTCCACTTCTTTTAATGTACACTCTAAGGTTAAATTGGTTTTAGTACAGGCATCTGTAGATTTGTACATTCCGAGCATCTGCTAGTGGACTGAAACTGACGGACGCAGACAGCACTCATTTCACTGCCGATTTCCCTTGTTACCAAGCTACTTCTGAGACGACCGGCAGAGGCTGGGAGTCAAGTCCAGGGCCGTGATTCACACAAAAGCAGCCAGGAATCTGCTTCACTAGGACTAAAGGCTAATTCCTCTTCATCTCTCATCTTAGTCCTCGTCTTACTGGTACAGAAGTTCTCCATAATTTTCAGCCTACTCACTGGTGTAGTATTACCAAGAATATCAATAAATGGTTATATACTATAATTAATAATATCAACTGCGTGTGTGGTTTCCAGGCATGACCTGGCTGTTACAGAACTAGGTGGACGCTCCGCTCAGACTCAGCTCCTCCCCCAGCTTAGGATTCACCTCAGTTTGCGCTGTATTAGCAGAGCTCCTTCACTTCTCCCCAAAGCAGCAGAGCGTGCTGCTATGGGGTTTCACTTTAAAGACAGTTTATTTGTGGAAGATGTGACTTCCATCTATTTATAATTCTAGAGAGGGGCAGTATAGTGTGGTGGTTAAGAGCAAGGCCTCTGGAATCAAACTGCCCTGGGTTTGAATTCCAGCAAGACCTTATACTAGATGTTTCACTCTGGCTAAGGTAGTTAACCTTTCTTTCAGTTTTACCGTCTACAAAATGGGATGACAATAATCGTACTTATAACACTGTTGTAAGGATGGAGTGTACCTTATACATACGTGCTCTCTCTCATATATGATATGATATACAATAGAATACGTAATGTATTATAGAAGGCATCTACAATAGTATCTTGTACATATAAGGAGTTTGTAAATAATAATGATATAATTATTAGGTATAATTTGTGTATTAAGGCCCAGAGACCCTAACTGGAACAGAAGATAGCTGTCAGTAAATATGTTGATTGTATTTTTGTTTCCTTATCTACTCCCAGAGCTAAATAACCAAAAAACTGTTTTCTCTTTCTCCAAAGTATTTGGATTTTGTTGTCATTTAGTTTCAAACAAGTCTAAGCTGAGTTCAAACTTTCACGCGGGCACCCTGACAGAGCCCTGAGGGTAGGTGGCATTCACAGGTCTGCTGCTCGTGCGTCCTGACCCACCGTGGGGTAACGTGGAAAGGAACACTGGACCAGGCTGTCATGGGATGTTCCAGTCTATCTTCTTCCTTCTGTGAAGGACTTGTGTGTAATTACAGACACCTATGAGATTTGAACTATTTGCGCTGCCTGACTAACGGTTGCAAATGAACTGAAAGACTGCCAAAACCCTACCACGTTTTGTGTTGAAGACAGATTGCTCAGTGAAGGGAAAGAAGGCAGGATGCTTCTCATTTGCTGAGCTCTGAACTCACCAGCACCACCTTCCATTCTGTTTGTATCTGTGTTCTCCCGCGTTGGGGCGGGCACACCTGCTGAGGGACCAGGGGTCCGCTGGGTCTCGGAGCTGGAAGGGACCTCAGAGTCTGTCTAGCTCTAGTTTTCCTTTCACGAACGAGGAAACAAGAGTCATCTTGTCTAAACGACCTACAGTTCACATGGAAACGGTTCCATGGGAGTTTAAAGGGTGAAGTTCTACCAAGATGAGAACTTGTCACTTCACAGTCATCAGCAATCACTCTGAATTCTAAACTCTTGGGCACTGAAGGAATTTCCAAGTTCTCTTGTAGCTGCTTTGCTCTTTGAAACTTGTGGAAAATACATTAAGAATGTCCTATCTGAAAATCTACCACTATTTCTTTTCCTGTTGTTTTCATGTGCAAGCAGACCTTCATCAAGAGCTGCTAGAGGATTTCTGTTCTCCATCACTGAGGTGCAGTCCAGGGACTGTCACATCTGATAAAGTGCAAAACGCAGAATCTAGGATTCCTGAAGCTACTGCCAGGCACTCCTATAATTATACTTCTTTGGGCTTAACTGAAGTTAACTTGTTAGCTCCTTTACCAACCACACTGTGCTGTGAAGTGGTGTATTTTAGCTCCTGAATAGTTCATGCTTCCTGCCTTCATAAACTTACACACCTGTATGCAGTCTCTCAAACATTTTTCTACTAAAGGGAGCCAAAAATTTACGAGGCTGGAAAAATATTTATGATACATGATTAAGAATTTATCATAATAAACAGATTTGTCTTGATCTTTCCCAGTCCTAGGAAAGAGGAATGTATTAAAAGTCCTTAACTTGCCACAAAGTCTAATGTTAAATTCCATCGTAGCAAATACTGTATCACACTACAAACTTGTTTTCTTATGAAGGCACTGTTACAACTTCCGTCAAAAAGCATAAAAACATGGTTCAAGAAGGCAGGACTTAGACACAAAAGAAACACTTCCAGTGTCTCTACTAAGAATGACCAAGTGAAAAGAGGTGCTTTGAACCTAATAATGGAAGGATGCTCACTGTCTCCCCTTCTCCCATCCCATCATTTAAAACAACCTTCTCAGCTCAAGAAACTGATGTGCTGTTCCTTGTTACACCTGCTAGGAGGCTGAGCAGGCTTTCCTTCGTGGGCAGTGGGCATTTCGATGGGGCGAGTGAGGAACTGAGGCATCGTCAATATTGCCTCTGAGCGCCCACTGGGCACCCCCCTCCCTCCTCGTTCTTTTCTGCTTTAATCACAATTCAGGGGGCCTGGGAGGAGCCCACGGGATTGTACTTCTACTCCTGCAGTCAGGTGCACTCACATCTCTCTCTTCTTGTGCAGAAACCTCTAGCTCTGGACTCGCTTATTCACTGGAACAGGGAAGGAGTGTGAATCGGCCCTTCCTGCCTGCAGAACGCAGGTGGGAATCTGCCATTTATGCACAGACATGATTTTTCCCAGTTTCTCACATTAGGTGGGACCTTCCCTCCAGCCTCCTCCTATAATATGTCTTGTCATCTTTTACCAATACAGTTGATTTTGTTTAAAAACAAAAAAGGCTGTGTTAACAATAAAACCCAAATTGCTCTTCTATGAGGGGAGGGCATGCGCAATAAAGTGTTTTCCGGGTGAGGTGAGAGCTGATGCTCCTACTCCCCTCCTGTGACCAGAGGCACGTGTTTGCAAGCTGGCTGCCTGGGGTCAGGATTAGAGAGGGAAACACCAACTGGCCCTCACTGAAAAAGTCCATCCATGGTCTTACTGGCACGTGCATTAAACCAAAGGATTAAACGTCCCTAATCAGTTACATCCAGCCTTCGAGAACTCGGTGGCCCAGCACCCCTCTTCCAGGGCGGTTTGGCTCTTACGCCAGTATCTGACCAGATCGCAAAGCGAGAACCAGGTGAGTTTGGGTGCACACAGGACCAAGGTGAGATGTTAACAAGAATCATTCAGACCTCAAATATGACGTGAAGGAAAAAGAGGGGAGGCTTTTCTAAGAGGAGAATTTCCTTTCCCTCCACCACAGATAATAGGGTCTGAATGAACTGAATCAGCACGGAGCCAGTTTTGAAGCACCCCCTCCCCACCCCCCGGCGTGCTTCTGCGAGTTTTCTGTGGCAATTCACAAACCACTGGATACGTGCTGCTGGACTAAAAGGAACTGAAGCCTGTCAGGTTAATTACACAATATTAGGTACGAAAACAAACAGTGCAACACAAAACATAGCTACATCATTATTTGCAGTAAATGTTAACTCTAAATAAGTGCAACCTGTCCATAAATGCTGGCTGTAAACTAATCGAAAATAAAATTTGATGGATAAACATGAAAAAAAAATTCTCGTTGAGAATTTTTTTTTGTTTAAATATCAGCACTCATTTAGAGTTTGGGATTTGTGAAAGAAAGCTTTAAAAGGAGCAAACCTGATTGGCTGTGGCTGTTGCTGCGAAGGGGACACTTGTTGCAGGAGTTGTTGCTGCAGAGACAGTGGCTGACGTAGCGCTGTGCATCATGGGTACTTTCAGGAGGGGAACCATGGGAGCAATGAACAGGAGGGTGTAGCATTATGGTAATAGAAGTGGTATTTTGGCATGGTGAATATCAGAGCAGCAAGCCATCATGGGTTAAACCAGCAGATGGCATGCAATCACAATGCAAAGCAAGGAAGCATGGGAGAGAAATAAAAAAGGGAAAATAGCTTATTACAAGTACAATTAAAGGAAGTTTTAAAACATAATCAGTGATTCCCAGAAAGGCCAAAGCAGATTACTTTGGTTGATGTATTTATAAACATTTACGTCTAACAATAGATCATTCCCAATTCAGAGCCTACGGTGCCTGAAATAAAGGGCGCTTCTAAAAACACGAAATGTAATGTCCAAACGAGTAAGAGTACATGATGTTCATTTTTAATTAGCATTCTAAAACATCAAAGGCTCAATATATAGGCCTAATTTGGGTTAGAGTTTTTTCTTTAATTAATTGTGATTAAATTGAATTTTGGGGGGTCAATTTGGGGCTGCTCGTTTGAACTGGAATTACTGGGGATGGTGGTCTAGCTGGGTCAATAAACAATGGAGCAAAAATCACGGCCTTGATGTAAATGCTAACATAGTCACTGTGGAGTAGCCAGACAAATTTTGCCAATGTATATTTTCCTTTACTCTAAATGGAACTACCAGTCCATACGTCCTTAAGACAGCCTTTTGTACCAAGGCGTCGGAACGTGTCGGGGGTAGCTATGTATTCAGCATGAAAAGGTAACATCTAAGGGAATGGTAAAGTGCAAATACTCATTACAAAGAAATTAACACAAAATTTAAAAGGATAATAAAGCAAGGCAGTTCAGACATTTCTTTTCAAAATACATCCATTCATAATCTTTTAAGATAAATACTTCTGGGAAACTCTGATAACTCTAACACACAGCAAAGAGGAGGTACAGGCACACCACATGAAACTTTAAAACATTGATGAAATTAGCCTGCCTCTCTGATAGAGCTTTTTTTCTTTCTTATGCTAAACCGTATAAACTATAAAGAGAAACAAAATACATATCATTAAAAAGCAGACTCGTACTTGTGGTTTTATGTTTTGCAGTGGTTGTTCTGACACAGTGGTTGCTCTAGTCACACTGAAATGGTCATCTCGTTAAATATACAAGTACATTTAAAAAGCCTATACATTAACTCTAAAGCCAAATAAGCCTTCAGATCTACCAGTTCCTAAAGCATTTCTACCGTCTCTGAAATAAATCTCAAACAAGTGAAGGTATTTTACATAATATAAAAGACAAATAAAAAAAGGTTGAAACCTACCAATACTGGTAGCGGGTGTCATGCACAAAACTGACCCTGCATGTCATGCAATGGTGGGTGGAAAAAAGTGAATAAAGGGAAAGAAACAGGTTAGCGGTTTAGAGTTAACATTCAAAGTGAGATTGAAGCACAACCAGAAATAAGTAGGGTTAGTTAACACAGTCCTTTAGAGTCATTCCTGTTTTTTTCAGGGCGGACACAAACATACTGACTTAGTTTAAGCCAATATTATTCGAAGTGCACTCCTTCGACTACACTTTTCACACTTTTGATTCTTATCCATCAACATGATTCTAGTAAGAATGGCATGTGATAATGCGGCAGCTCCTTTCTCTAAGACCTCACAGTATCTTACAGACATTCTCCAGTTAATCCTCGGAGGTAGGATGTGGGTATTTTACAGATGAAAAATCTGAGGCATAGTAACTACTCCAAGGTCATGCAGCATGGGAGTCAAGGGCAAGGCTGGAAATAGAATGCTATTCCTAAATCCAGGTCAGGTTTTGTATTCACTAGATCAGACTGACCTTATTGCATTAAAAGCTTGCTTGTTTGATTGTAGAATGTTTTGTGTCACTAACAATAGGAAAATAAAGACAGGAATTAAGATTCCGTACCCTCCAAATCCAATGGTGGCAGGGCAGGTGAATTTGAAAGCCCTCAACATAGGAAGACTGAGTTCCTGTGACGGAATGACCTGGATGTGTCTGTGACCTATTTTCTGTCATGAGATTCATTATGATAAAGGAGTGGTGGCGAGCAATATAATCCAAACACCGTAGAGGCAAAACAGCACAGAACTGGGGCTGCGATAGGACCACGGCCAGGGATTTTTGTTATGACTGCTATTAGGTGATCCCTGAGGGGGACCTTTGGCAGAACTCCTAGGAAATCTCAAGTTGATGTCTAGGTGGGGAAGGGCAAAGGAGGGAGGGCAGATTTCAGTCCTTCCTTGGAAATAGTTGCCTTTCTTTTAAGTGGCCTTGTTAATGGACTTGAATCAGAAACCTGATCATGAACAGAGATGTTATGTTGTGGAATACTGAAAAAAAGAATTGTATTGAAAGGAATTATCTACTTCTGGTTCACTTCCTTAGTGTGAAAAATCAAGGTAACATAAGGATTGAGATAACTGAAGACTGGGTGTCACGTGGGTGCCAAAGAACATTTTTAATGAAGGTGTGCCCACTTAGGGTTTTAGAACTGCCTTCTGAGATCTTGATGAAGAATCTTGAGGTGTGTAGGTCTTTATTCTCACACCTGCAGAAGACTTTCTGCCTGGACTTCATTTTGATCAGGCTAACATTAACTAGTCAGGAAAAGAGGCTGCTTAATCGGGCTACTGCTGGATTCTTCGGCAAACACGTGCTAACATAGCTTACTGAAAACACACACACACACACACACACACACACACACACACACACCTCCAAATCCTGTTCACAACACCCTGTCTTTCTCCAGCCCTATCTTCCTAATCTTCACACCCAAATTTCTGGAAAGTTACCTACACATAAATTGTCACTCCCTTGCCCCCATTCATTCTTCAGTTCTCTCCAATCTTTCATTTCACCTCTCCACTCAGACTGCTAATGTCATCAGAGAACTCCGTATTTCTGCAGTCAGTAGGGACCCTTCCATCTTCATCCATTTCCTAAGTCGTGGTAACATTTAGCACTTGGCTATTTTCTCTGTAATAAGCCACTCTTTTTCCTTGGATGTTCTAATACAGTCACACACACACACACACACAGAGTATCTCTATATACTGGAGTTTTTCAGGGCTCAGTCTGGCTCCTTTCCATCTACCCTATACTTTTTTTCTGGTATATCATTCATTCCACGGTATCATTCAATCTCGGACTTAAATACTATCTACATGCTCAAGGTATCCAAATTTATGTATCCTGTTCAGAACTCTCCTCTGAGCTCCAGGTCCTCCATCTAACTGTTTACCTAGCCTTTCTCCTTGGACATCTCACAAGTGTCTCAAAATTTACACGTCCAAGAGTCTGTCTTTCCCACGGAGTCCTTTTCTCCATCCAGGGAAGACATCACCATCTTCCAATGGTGGAGAAGCTCAAGCCTCAGCTGAAAAGTTCTCCCTGACACCACTTCCCCTCGTGAAACTCCCTGGTTCAACTCACCAGTAAGAAAAAGCAATTCTATTTGTAAATCGCATCTTGTGTTTGTCTGTTGGTCCATCTCGGCTGCCACTTCTCAAGTCCCGATCACCGTGTCTGGGCTGAGCTACTCAGTAACATCCTAACTGGTCTTCCTGCTTCCAGTCTTGTCCCCTCTTTAGTCTCGTCTCCACTCTGTTGGCAGAGTGAACCTTCCCCAATACAGTCTGTTCACTTCTCTGCTGGAAATGATTTATTGTCTTTTCATTGCATTTAGGATAAAGATTCCCATGGTCTAGTCTCCATCTCCCCAGCTCAGCCTAAAGCCCCCTCCCCCTGACACCATGCTCCAGACAGATCAGCCTTTCATTTCTTTGAACTGAACTCATCACACCTTTGTCCTCCTTTTGTGCTTCCCACAAGCTGTCCCCTCTGGCCCAAATCATCTTTACACCCCTCTTCATTTTCCAGGTCTCAAAGTACATGCCATTTCTTTAGAAAACTGTTTATAATTGTTCATTTACCTACCTCCACATGCCATGTAAAGCAGTTTTCTATTTTAAATCTTATTGAACACTTTACTTGTTCATTCACTGTACTCATAAAAAGTTCTAATTATATATTATATATATTATATTAATTATATGGCTATTTACTGAACATCCACCTCTCCTCCCCCACTGTAAACTCTGGAGGGTAGGGTCCATGTCTGTCTACATCTACGGGGCACATAGTAGGTAGCCAATCATTTGAGTGAATGTTCTCAGCCATCAGTGAGAGTGTATTGGGAGCTTTCTGTTCCTAAGACTTATTAAAGGACCCAGTTTGTGACTGATTCTATTTTAAAGTCAACCATGGCTGGATACAAAGTTATCCCTATAAAAATTCCATATTATTCTCTTGCATTCCAATGTGGATGGGCTTTCTTGGAACATCTGCCTATCTTGGAGCGCATGTGAATGTCACTGGGTTGCAAACCAGCAGTAGCAGCTCCTGCAGGCACACTGGGCTAGGAGTGGACATGTCCTTTGCCTTAAGTACAGAATGTGGCTGAAATGGTCGATCAGATTAATTTGATGAGTGTCTTCTCTGTGTGACCTGAAGGTTATACGAATACTGGAAACATACTTTTTGCAGTATGTGGCTGTCTTCCTCAATACCGGATTCTGGTCCTGATTTTCTTTTCAAGCCCCATCTCTGCCTTTTCACCCCTCTCACTGCCCCCCACCCCCTGCCCAACATAGCCCCTTAAGTACTTGACACTAGAGCTACAATGGACGACTTGTTACTCCTCAAATACGCTCTTCTCAATCCATGCGGCTCCCCTGCCTGGGACGGTGCTCCTCACCAGTAAAAATTTCCTTTCAAAGTCCTAAGTAAATTTCTCATTTTTTGGAAAGTCTTTCTTTCTCTATATCCTTTGTTGCCACCACCTACTGCATGTCCAGTGGCCAAAACACATTGCCTCTTTCTCCTTCACTCCCAAATAGCTTTGCCCATTTCCTAAGAAAGCCCTTCACGCTTTGGATTATATTTGGTTTCTGCCTTGTTCTGAAGCCCTTTGTATGCCCATCCTGGCTATGGAACCCAGAACATACTATGTGTTCAAGAACCACTTGCTGAACTGAATGGGATAAATAAATTCTGCTGTGGTTGTACAGATACGGTTTCCAGCAAACACTGACAAATCTTTCACCCAGGTGGGTGACAACCTTATGAACAGCATGGTCTCTGATCACTAGGTGACAGTCGGGCTAGCACGCCCCTGTCCTACTTCTTCTGTATTTCCAACAGAATGAAAGAAATCAAGGGAGGAGTCAGTGGGTCGTCTTGTTCTGACTGGCAGAAGCACTTCACTAAGACACTAATCCTATCAACCAAACCTCAGAAGTTTTCTGCTTCGGTTGCACAGATATTTCAGCTCTAGAATCTGTGAGTCAGAATTATCTGGACAAACCATGAGTTATATATTCTACTTTGCAGCACAGGCCCAGCCTCAGTTTCCCCATCTGCAAAATGCAAATCAGTGTGCCTTCCACTGGCAGACTATCTTAAAGAATAATGAGATAATGTCTTTGAGAACATTTACAGTAACTTAGAATAAACCTGTCAGAGAAATGCCAAGAACTATTGCGCTGCTATTTTTGTAAGTGCGTGTGGTTTTTGTCACTTTCCTAACATAGCAAAGAAAAAGTAAGACTACTAGGTTAAAATAATTCCTATCGAAAAGAAAAAAGTCCCACTCACTGCAAATATGCTAGGGCATCAACCAAGGTGATAATGATATTAGCATGGTTTTGAAGAAGAATCCCGTATTTTGCATAATATATTGTATTTATATCTGCACAGCCTGGAGGCAGAATTCCTAAAACCCACAGTCACATTGTGTCAATGGGAGAATTTTAGTAGCATATTAAAAACTTCACTACGAATGATCTTTCAATAAAGGGTAACTTCCAGGAGAACATAAAAGGTTTTTTGTTTCATATTTATGATAATTGTTAGTGTAACGTATTTATAGAAAAATCAAAATCTCTCAGTTTAAAAGTAATGAGCCCATTAGCGATCAAGTTAAAAAAGTTATTTTTGAACATCGTCACTTAATTGGTCGAGTTTAAAACAATGATTAACAATGAATAATTATGATCATTATCACTTCAATTTAGGTTGAAAATGTGGCTTATAAGAAAGCAAGCCTGAAATAAAAACTAGAGCCAAAATAAACACTGAACTTTCTGTTACGGATTTAAGTGGGAGAAAGATTATGCTAATTTCCTTTTTATAAAACTATTTTCTTTCATCATTTAAAACATGCAAAAACTTCTTAGAAGTTGAAATACCATTTCAGAGCATGAGATCCACATGTTTGTTCCCTATGACATTTATATCATGTTACAGGTGGGAATACTTCTAACCCACAGGATTAAGTGGGCGAGGACCCTCTTTCGGCTCCTAAAGCCCGCTCCGTTGAGGGCTGCCGGAGACACTTGAGCAGTTCCTAAAGAACCCAGCAGAGGGCGGAAGTGCACAACCACAGCCGTCCGTGCAGCCTGGGAGCCTCGGTACAAAGCATCTCATCGACTATAATCAGGTCATTGCAGAAGGGATGTTCCTCGCTCTTGCTTTGGAACGTTTTAAATGGTTTCCAGGTGAACTATTTTTAAGTGAGACCTTTTTCAGTGATTTAACAAATCGGTCATTACTGAATTGAAGTGTTAAATGTGAGTTAGAGGCCTTCAGTCTTTTGCACGGCTTAGCTCCAGGGTGTCAGAGGCATTCCCAGGAAATGGTAGCGGCGTTACTACCCAGTCTTCAGAAGCAGACTTGGCCTTTTATGTTTTTCCCCTCGGTATATTCTTCCATATTTTTTTCTCTTAAAATATCTAGTGACAAGGTCTATAAAATAAGACACATAAAAATCACACAGGACCTCGAGGTAAGTTTACCTTTTAGTAATTATTTTATAAACATTACTATAACAATTACTGCTGTGCTGTAACTGCACTGAAATGTCACTAGTTACGGCTGTAACAGGACAAGAGTGAAGCTCCAGTAAGTGCTGATTTAGAGACTGACTCTACAGGCCTAGGAACCTATTTTAAGAGAAAAGCAGAACTGAAATTAGAAAACTGAATCCTAAGAACCACTTTACTGATGTAATTTATATTTTCACCATAATAAATAGTTAAAAAGTTAATTCAAATAACATACTTAATAATATTTCAAAATGTAGATTTTCTGCAAAGAATCTGAGAGAAATATTTATTCAACTTCCTCCTATGCTAATTCCTGATATTCTATGAGGTTTAAGAAAATGGAGAACAAATCTGAAAAGTCCAACCATGTGGACTGGGATCAGTATGCTCTTTTTGATAAAAATGTTACTCATCTATATTGACCTTCAAGTCACTATCATGGGATGAAAATTTTGACTTCAAACTAAGAACTCAGTGGACAGTCTTCTCACTAAGGTCTAAGTCACTCTTTTTTTTTTTTTTGGACACTCTAGTAAGTTTTATTTATTTTGCAAATATTATTCCTGCTTTCAGCACAGACTAAAAGGTCAAAACCACAGTCAATTTACAATGACTCCATGTTTGCGTGCAGTGTGTGTAGGTCTGTGGTCAGGGAGGTGGGTAAAAAATGGGGGAGGGTTGGTATGCATTGCCCTTTTGTTTCTTCACTTTTATCTGATGTTTTACACCAAGTTCTAGAGGAGGCTGGTGTCATGTCATGTAAATGGAACTGGTCACAGAGCAACTGGGTTCTAGGTCTGGTTCTCACTAGTAGTGCCACCTTGGGAAGTCACTGCACATTTAGGGGGCCTCAGCTTTCTCATCTGTAAAACAATCAATTGGATGAGGAGATCACTAAGAATCCTTTACAGTTCAAGACTGTATGATTAACAGAATTCATCTCTCAGTGGAATGACAGTTAAAGCACCTTAGCACCTAATAATGTCAGGCACTGGCTTAGGAACCGAGGATAAGAGTTCTCTAGATTTGTGAACTTGGTGGAAGTTGAGAAGGATGGAGAAAGAGACAGAATGGATGTAAAAACATGAGTAGAGGATTGCTTAAATTTGAATAGTCTCTTTTTTTTAGTGCTCTGAATAGGAACAGAAAAAAAAGGTTAGTATTTACTGGGATTGCTATTTTTAGGTCATTCAGGGTTAATGACACATTTCAACTGTCACACATAAGAGGTCTTATTTACATAAACAACTTTACACAGCATGTGTAAATACAACAAACCAAAAGCCCTCACTGCTATTTGCTTCTCACGGGTTCCACCTGTCACTTAAGTCTATAAAATATTTGGCTTTAGAATCCTAATGGTCTTTGGCTATCATTCCAAGCAAGGGAAATCTACCTAGACAGCTAGGACAGTGATGAGTTTCAGGCTGTATTTATCATACCTTTCAAAGCCAACTAGATGCCACCAAACAGCTGAAAGGAATGAGAAGAAAGCACATGACCGGAGGGGCACACGGACACAGGACTTGGAACTGTCAGGGCACGTACCTGTGGGAATAAACGCCGTGTGCTGCTGCAGCTGCGCACTGGTGAGAGCCTGCTGGTAGTGCAAGACGCTGGGATTAAAGACGGTGCTGGCACCGTTGCTTTTTTCAAGTGCTTGTCTCTTTGGTAAAGGATGAAGAGCACCAGGAGGGAAGGCCTGGAAGGGAAGAATTGGATAAGACATGTATAACTCAAAGCAAACACCCCTTCAGTGTCCACAGAGATCATCAATCGCAACATTCTTTTTTAAAATGACAGCTAAGGAGATGCCTCTGCCATGCACCTTAATTTAAACAGCGGCAATGTCGCATGGGTGAGAATTTGTTATTGAGAGCGAAAGCATGATTTCTGTAACCCAAAATGGTAGCATCTTAACTAAGGAAAAGAAAAACTATCAAGCAACAACAACAACAAAAATGACTTTTAAAATGAGTTAAACTATTCTAAGGGGGGGAAGAAGCATGTGTGTTATTATTAATACCTATTCTTTTCTTTAACTAATGGCAATTTCTTGAATTTAAAGGTTAATTAGAATTATAATGAGCATTTTCTGAGCCAAGTAATTTTAAATTTGCTTCACTCTTTTGGAAAAGGTATTAAAATTTGTTAGGATTAATTTCTCCCACATATTACATATGAAAATGAGATGGCTAAACACCTTATTGAATTTTTTTCATTAATTAATAATAATGATTGTTTGCAACCAATATTTTACAAATAATACAAATCTCAGATGGTTCTCTGAAAAGCTACATGCAAAGCGAAAGGTGAAAGGTCAAAGTACCAGGTCTACAGATGCTTCGAGAGGTCGCTTCATTGCTTTGGCAGTCGACTGAGTCTTTTAATAACAGGCAGCGAGCACATGATGGCAGTGGGCCAATGGGATTCAAGCGAATTAACATACAGGTAAACAGCAAGCAGAGGTGCATCATGGGAACGGCATTGCATTGTGGATAGGTGAGAAGGAAAAAAATATTCTGAATGCAATATACAACGTACAAAACACTAGGCATGCACAACAACAAAAATGTTCTCTAAAGAAATGAATATTACACCTTAAATTAGTATTGAAGCAAAAATGCATCTACTATACCTTAGTTAAAAGCATATAAGAGAGTAAAATATAGATGTTTGAAATTCAGGAAAGTTAATTAAAACAGCAGCTTGCATACACACCATAAGCATTTTTTATATTGCTTCAGAAAAAAAATGCAAAACTTGTAAGGGCCACGGGATTGAAGAACTTCTGATAAGTTAGTTTTCAAATATAAAATAATAAATGCACTAAGTATAAGATCCAAGTTGAAAAAAAAGACGTCTTAAACTTTTACGAAAATAATTTTTAATGAAGATCTAGCCCAACAAAATGAAGCGGCAAACTGAGACAAACAATTCAGGCAAAAAAATATTCAAACACAAGATTATTTAGGCAAAACTGTTTGGGTTTGGATCTTAATTTTTTGTCTGAATTATGTGGATAATTGTCTCAATTTTTCTCTTCACTCTGCTAGTGTGGATCTGGCGATGTGGAATAAGATTCCAAACTTAACAAGTTTTGAATTTGAGTCATAAGTTTCTCAAATGCCCCACTTTTATTCCATTGTACTGTTTCTAATGACTAACTTATCATCCATTCTATGTTTTCCAACACATTTGAAATTTTTATTCAATTGATCTCAAACAACTTACCGGATTACACTAAGAAGATACCCTTTAAAAGGTATTTAGTGTCCTCAGGTATCAAAATAATTTATATTTAATAATTCTATTTGTACTTTTAACTATGATCAGTGACCAACCCAGCTGAGATGTGGAACTCTTGGCTAGAACAAGTACAACAGCTAAAAATAGCAAAGAACTGCTTGGAATAATAGAAGTACATATTAACTTTTAACCATACTTTGGGGCAGACAGTTTCCTTTAAACAGCTAAAATAATAATAATTAGTGATTGATTTAGACCACAATGAAAAAAAAAGTTCCTATTCCTTGATAATTGTTGTGAAAATCCTAAAAATTTTATGATGGAATTCTGTGAAAATAAAGAAATTCAAAGGAATAGCTCCAATGCAAATAAAAAAATGAAATACCCCTTTCATACGTTTAGCACAATAGGTAAATCCCTAAGGCTTGTAAAATAAATACAAAATGTTATATTCTAAAGGTCATTTGAAAGGAAAATGGGATAGTGTTAAATCCTCAAAATGGGAAACAATGAATGATACTCTCCTCGGCAAATAAAGAGCTGTTCATTATCATTTGATGACTCAGGATTAAAAGCACGGAGATCCCAGGAGATAAAGGATAGAGCTACGGGTGGTGGTGGGGAGAAGAGACTAGAAATGAACTGGAAAGGACTATCAGTAAAGAAGAGGTTTAAAATGGCCAATGGAGAAAATCTTTTGGAAGGCAGTCTGGATAGAGGCCATCAAAAATATGAAATCATTGTTCTGCAAATAGGACTGTGAACATTTTTAAAAACCAACAAGCTTCACAATAAGAGAGCGTCTCTGTAACTGAACATTCTTTCCTCAAATGTAAGTTTGACATGATGTAACTTTCAGGACAACACTTTTGTTTCAAATCTTTCATTCCTGTATAGCTTTACATGGCTAAGCAATGCAATTTTTTTTTTTTTTGCTTATATGAGTTTGTATTAACTATATAAGGCTACACAGCCTGTTCTCACGGAGTATACCGAGAATATTAACTGGATGGTTAAATTCGAAATCATTTTGGCCTCGACTTTCTGGATTCAATTCTTCCCTCACTTTTCCAGCCCTTGGGAATCTACTTTGGGGTGATCTTTTCTGATATACGAAATCGAAGAGTGATTATGTCTCCAAAGGCTGGTATTTATGTACAAAATTTTGATTTAACAAGGCATCATTTAACGAGGTCTCCAAGGAGAAAAAGAAATATTAGCTATTTCTCCCTAGGATAATCACCTGAAAGGTTAATGTTCTTTTTTTTTCTGATCTTAATTTGATGAAATGTAATTTTGACAGAAATTATAATAATGTAGGAACTGAAAGAAACGAAGAGCTCTAAATTGAGCTGGACTGTGACAGCATCTCCCTCTCCAACGCTCCCTCTTGTGGGTTATCTTTACTGGATGCAAATATCTCGCCTTTTCAAGGAGGTCATGGAGGTCGAGCGTACTTATCAGTAGCTTGCACACCTCACACTTTGAGGCACGTATGTAGAACGTATTTAAAACACTGCATGGATGAAGAGTCATGTTATAAATACGGCCTTGCAGTACACAGATGTTCTATTCTAGAGGATACGATTTAGGTGCAGCAATATGTTTAGCAATATTGAAAGATCTTCAGGCTCAGAACAGCCCTTAGAGACCGCCGAGCCTGATGCATCCTGGGAGTTTCCCTAGGCGCCTATATGCAGGGAACGAGGTGTTGTTTAATTGAGCCCCTACTACACTCCAGGCACTGGGCAGCCATTCCTGCTGGCTTCACCAACATTTCTGACCCCCTGCCCTCTCTGGGCCTTCCCCAGCCTTGTGGACATGCAGCCAGGCTTTCCATTTTCTGGATCAAGGAGCGAGCCAACTTCACGGCAAGGCAAGCAGACTGCGGGCCTGGCCTGCCAGGCAAAGGCCAAATCTGAGGAGCCAGGAAATGCTGACGACAACAATCAGAGCTGCCGCTGTCATGTGGAAGAGGAGGATGTGGACAAGGAGGGTGGAATTCGAAGTTCCTGTATGTGTTTTCTCGAACAGCTGAAACTTATCTGGCCGGTGGCAGCTCGTCCTGTTTCCTTTCACAAAATCAGTATCTCCTGGGGCAGCCCATTTAGGTGTGTGTGTGAGGAAAGGCTGCGTGCTTGGAGATCAGATATCCTTTGTGCTAAAACGACCAAAGAGAAGCTCTGACTGGCTGATTTTCACGTTTGAAGGACGCTGGCGAGGAGGATGCTCCTATTTTAAGAGGTTGTAAAAGAATAAGGCTCTGTAGGAAATAAATGTCTCCTTTTCTGGAATCAAAGCTTTAAATTCATTTTCAGGGTCCAGTTAATCAAAAGAAGGGGAAATCCCCAGACAATAATTAAAAATTGGTACAGGAATTCTTTGTAGTCAGATATGGAACCCAGGTGAATAGAATATTAATATCTTCTGACTGCAATCATCACTCCCATTTGTCCTTTTAAATCAATAAAATAATAGCTTTTCTTCTGTATACTTAGTAATCTTGCCACTAGAGTTAAGAATACCTTCACTTTATCCAACTGCAACTAGACTGGTTTCAAATGAGCCTCTCACTTCAACTAAAAAGACATGACAGGTTCAGTAATTTCCATGTCATTGTCAGAAAGAAGCTGGCTTTTGTTCTGAAACTGCGTTCCTCGGGGTTGTCTTTGTGGATGCTGCCAAGATCACCTGAAATATCAGAACTCCAAACTTGGGCACAGTGTAACAATCTAGGAAACATGGTAACTAAATATGCTGACATCCACAGCAACCACCTCTGTGCATCTTGCCGGTACGATGTGAAAATACGCAGAAGAGCACAGAGAGGAGTACAGTCGAGGTACAGGTATCAGGCTGTCTGTGCAAATGGCCATTTCTTCTCTTAACTCCATCAACCCAGGTCATCTACCATCAACATATTCTAGGTGCACTGTCCCTCAGTGACTGTACAGCATACTGATTGTGAATGTAAGAACTGGTACTTCTAGGTAATAGGCAGATAAATCAAGGTGCAGATGAATTTTCAGGGCTCAGCTCTAAGGTCACTATTAGTACCAGTGGCTTGTTGTATTTAACAGGTATGTGAGGTATAGGGACTAATTTCTTCATAGTCTCAGAATCTCCTCTCATACCCTTGTGGCTGGAGAAAGCCAACATGATCCAGCTGGAGCCAGTCATGGCATGCTATGACTCTGACCACAAGGACACCTCCAAAATGACCCCTTCCTTTTTTTTTTTTTTTTCTAATTAGAGCTGGTGTAGAAGATACTGGTTTCTCTCTTGTCAAGAGATGTAAGAATGTGTCCCTACAGGTGTCCAAAGCCATGGTCATATTGTCTGGAGAAGCTGGTCTTGAAGAATAGAGCTGATATACCAAGAAAAACCAAAAAAATGAAGACAAAGATTTACTGGTTTTCAAGTTTCTGGATCCAGGCACCCCTGAACCCTACTTTATTTCTACTATCCTTGACGGCACTAAATGATCTAGGAAAGCTCAACTTTCTCATTTAAGCTACTTTGGTTGAGCTCTTGTCTCTCGAAATCAGAGTCCTGACTAGCCCTGGAGACATCCTTGGCACCTGGTTATGATTTATAATACTAGCTTAATGTAAAAATGTGTTCTCTGTGCCCAACAATCAGCATACCAGTCAGAATAAACTTGGGCTGCCTACGAGAACGATTACAATGAAAAACATTTTACTTCTCATAGGATGAGATCTTCACTAAGAGGTGGTAGGGTGCAGACTGCAGAAATGCATAGAAGACCTCATTTGCTCTCTAAAAGAATTCCTTCTTCATTAGCCTTAAGTAACCAATTTCTCATTTCTCCTCCATTCCCCTCACCCCCTACTCTGAATTATAATCAGTTTTGAAAACCACTATTTTACTAGAACAAAAAAGGGAAGAATTTATCTATATTGTCCTGACTGCCTTTTAGGGGATGCAAACATTCCCACATACACAGAAACTCACATCCAGAACAATCAGTTATGTCCAGTGACACAAGAATGAGAAGGACGTGAGGAAAATACACTAACGGGACAAGGACTCTGAGAGGAAACAGAGAGCGATGAAGGACTCAGTGCTCAAGATACTGGAAATAAGCTCAGATTGGAAAGGTCTGAATGAGCACACAGGCCACATTCGGGGGGGCGATGACGTAAAGGCAGGCTCTGCCTTTCTGTCCGTATCCCTGCTGCTTATCACGGGGTCAGGCCTTTAAAAACATTTGTGGAAAGAATGTGGACTAACAGGAACTTGTTTGAATAAAAGCTACCCTGGCATGTTGATCACTTATCAGTGTATGAGGTGGTGGTCCTTAGTTAGAATAATGTGTTTTAAACTATATCTTTCACCTCTGAAGCCATATCTGTCTTTCCCAAGGGATGACTAGCCACCGAGTCTTTCCTGGCCCACTGGACCCCTTTATGCGTTTCCATCCTGTCACCGAGGAACACTATCACTGTCACTTACTAAACTCCGAGCTCCCTGAGGGCAAGGAAACCTGTCTAATTTATTTATTCTACCCAGCCAATGCCTGATGCCTGGCAGGTCTCATTATATGTTTTGAATAAATGGGCCCAATGCCTATCATATATTAACACAGACTTCTGACAAGCCAGATCTCACATTAAAACAAATTAATTCTACAACCTAGTGTGACACAAACTTTGCTGCACATTGGGATCAACTGGGACCTTCAAAAGAAAAAGAAAAAAAAAAAAAAAGCTCCTGCCCAGACCAGTTAAAGAAACTTGGGGGGAGGGACTGACGTTAGAACCTTTCAAAGGGCTCTCAGGTAATTCCAAAATGCAGCTAAGTTTAAGTGTTCTAGGCAGGTGCTTCTCCAATGTTAGTGTGTACACAGAACACCTGGGGATATTTTAACATTTAAATTCTGATCCTAACGGTCTGGCGTGGGGCCTGAGAGTCGTGGGGAACAGGCTCGCGGTTGGTGGGGGGGGGTTGCTCCTCATCTCTGAGGGACAGGACAGTGACTCAGGGACTTGCGGCTGCGTTCCAGGCCTTTCCAAAAAAAATTTTTTTAAGCGCCAGCCAGTGCAGCTCCGTCTTCGTCTGTTTCACGATTTGATGTTCCGCATAAAATTTCATTTCGGGGGAGCAAGTCTAAGGCACGGGCCCCGTGAGAAGTAACAGAGGAGGCGCGGAAGCCGGAGCAGGGAGGGGCCCGTCGCCGCTGGCCGCCTGTTGCGGGCTCCCGGGCTCCCGGGCTCCGGGCGGCTGTCTCGGAAGTGCTGCTGCCTGTCTACCGCGCAGCTGCCGGCCTCCGGCTTTCTCTTCCACCCTCTCGGGCTCCGGGGCCCGCCTTCCTGTTCATCCCAGCTCCGAGGAGGAGCCCAGGCCGGTCCGGCCGGTCTCACGTCTCAGGGCAGGACTGGACGTGGGGAAGGGCGCTCTGCGCGCCCCGGGTTCCCTGCGCCCCAGGGATTTACTTATTGTGCTGAAGAAGGCAAGGAGGGAGGGACAAAACCAAACGGAACAGAACAAAAAGGGGGAACCACAACAGAACTTAGGCAGCGGAGCAGCAGGAGCAGCAGCCCGCCCTATCTCCCGGCGGCCGGGGAGCACCTCGGTCCCCGTGGAAGGCGCGGCTCCGGGCTCGCGGGGCGGAGGAAGGTGCGCGGCGCGCGCGCCCCACTTACCATGACTGTGGCCGCGGCCGCGGCTGCCTGGGCGGCCACCGCCGCTTGGTTGGCTTGGTGCTGCGCAGCTTTGATTTTGGCCTGCAAGTGTGCAGGAGGGTGAAAATATTTGCATTTCTCCCTCATGCAACGCCCCTTTATGTAATCCATACAAACGGTTACGGTGTTGTCGTTTGTGTCGATCATGGTGCTGTCGGCGGGGTGTGCAAAGCGGCAGTCGGTCTCTCCCCGGGCACAGTTCCCTCGCTGGAACTCCCTGCATACCTAGGACACGGGGAAGAAGAGCAGACGATGCGGAAGGAGGCCTGGGGCCACGGGCGGCATCTGCCAGCGCAGCCGTGGGTGTTAAAAAAGGGGGGGGGATGGATGTTTTTCCTTTTAACGGTGGCTTTTGTGCCATTTACAATAAAAATTCGATTATCCAGAACTCAGGTAGCCAACTGGAATCATCTCTGGCAAACTAATTTGAGTTCTGCTTCGCTCTCTTTTCTGGGATGAGAATCTATATTGAGAAAGTAAGTCCAAATCTGCAAGTTAGCTAAAATAACAAAGAAAAATCAACAAGGAAGACCGCCCCCCCTCCACCACGGTCCTTGAGTTTTATTTATATAAACAAAGTATATTTTATTTTACATATACTAATTTGGAGATTATATATGTATGTATAATTAAGACAACTATAAGTATTCAAAACTTCTTCCACCATGACAGCTCTGGGATGTTACAGGTTTTTTTCATGGAGGGAAAATTTCACCAAAGATCAAGCCACAAGGTCGTAGCTGCACAACTCCAAAAAGAACTGAGGGGAGATGACAAACTTGTTCCTCTTCTCTGAGGATGGAAGGGGGCTGGTGGCGGGGGGGGGGGGAGGGGGGAGGATCTGAACCCTCCTGTTTCCCCCAGGTGCTGCTCTACAAAGATAACGTATGCTTATAACCGTACATTTAGGAAATACTACAATATCTAAGACACCAAAACTTATGTAAGGTCACAATATTATTCTTGACAGCACAGAAAGAAGATAAAAAAGAGAGAAATACGGGAAGAGATAAAGGGAAAGAAACAAACCGAGGGAAGCAGAATAGTTGGCAGTGTCGATGTGTTGTTTCTTTTTTTAATTCCTTAATCCTTAATTATCCTGAAGTCTCAAGTAACTAAAATGCTCCATCCTCTGAGAATTCTGGTGGATCAAGAGTTTACTGTACTAAGAAATTTTTCTTTGGCATTTAAAGAGTATTCTTAATCTTGCTCTAAATATTGATATCAGGAAATAACATAAATAACATGTATCTGTAATACTTATATTTATAAATATCTTTATCAGAGAAGAATTACAAGTAAAACTGTAAGTAATTTTCTTCTCAGGCTCCACTTCCAAAGCTGATGCACTTAAGTAGTGGTTCCCATCTTGGTCACTAGTAATGTTATAGGAAGGGTCACCGACATGACCTTCAAGCCTTGTGAGAGTCAAACATACTTGGGAAATACAGTTTCACTGACAAGTGGTCAAGCGAGTTTGAAGAGTAAACAGATAAATCACAGAGTTATTGTTTCCTTTGACTTCGGATGTTATCCAACATTCCATCTTTAGCTCATAAAATGTACAAAATAAAAATTGCTAAGATGTTCCCACAGATTCTGAGTAAGTGTCCCTCGATAAGTGGCCTGACTCCAGGCTGAGACTGCATCAGAGGTGTGGACCAGCCATCAGGCACTTACCCAGGGGATCTATGTGCAGCCGACTTCATTCCTAGTTTGAAATGAATTGAAAGCTGCTTTGCTAAAGTCGTTGTGAATCATTTTTACATATGTCTTTGTCTCCCAGGCCTGGTGGGAAGGACAACTTGTTCCCAACTGGGCAGATTTAATTTGTTTTCTAAACCAAACAGTCACGTACTGAACATGAGAGCTCCATGGGTCCACCAGGTGGAGCCCAAAACACCTTTCCAGTCCCGTGAAAGGTCTGTTTAATAGTTACAAGGCTAGGTTTGATCAAAACAGTAGTGACGAGAGTCTATGGTCTTTTCATTTTGGGATCCACAGACTCCAGATGGAAGATATTAGGCAACCTTTTATTGCTTTCAAGATTAATTGGGTAAATATTTAAACAAATGCACATTGAAAGAATATTCTCGGATGATCCCACATAAAGCACAGTGTGTACTTCCTAACCATACATAAATATATCACTTAACATCTGTTATCGGTAGTGGAATTAAAGGAGCTCTTTGAAAAATCTATCAGAATCTTCATACACCCATTATAAAATGCTCCCTTAGCTATCATAGGACACGGTAATTAAGATAAGTGGATGAATCCCCTAACTGATTAAAGAGAAATTTTACCTGGTAAAGTACAGGTGAATTGGTTTGACTCATGACTTAAGAATTGTGTTTTATAAATGGATGACTTTGTTTTCGTGACTTTTGTAGAACACCTGAATTTAATTTAAAGAAGATCTCGCAAATAAATAATTAAAATGTCCCAGCCACCAGTTCCCCTTGTTTACCTACGCACAACTGGGGCTGATATTCTGGAACGTGCTAGGGCAGCCGTGCTAGTCCTTAAGATACGGTCAGTAGTCATAGTCCTGCTTCCTACAGCTGGTGGCCTTTGGGGGGCATCTCCATGGCTTGCATAGAGATTGACTGAACGTTCCATTGGTTGTTAAATATTCTGCCTTTGAACACACATTCCACAGAACAGATTTTTGTTTCTATGAAACTTATTCTTCTCCCACAGACTAATTTCCTTTACACTTGGCCTGAAATTCGACAATAGACTTAGGAATGCGTGGCGTTTAGGTGAATGTGTGTGCATGGCTGTTTTGCAAGACTGAGTTACTATCTGACAAGCATTCACTTACGCAGAAGTGCACTTCTGTCACAAATGCATCTCCAACCACAAATATAATTGAAGTACCTCCAGTTTGTCCGTCCTGAGAAGTTTCTGAGTTGCAGTTGAGCCCGGGACAGTGACAGGTGGACTTCCGGGAACGATAACAGGTGTGGTGGGCAGAATTTCCGTTGGGACTAACCCAACTCCAGGGGTTACAGGTGCTAAGTAAGGCGCAAAGCTAATTGCCGTATTTGTCCCTATTGCGGGACCTACAGGAAAAGTGGGCTGTTAAAGGAAGATAACACAGGACAAAGACTTTTAGGATGCAACTTTAAAAAAATCATCAGCAAGTGTCATTTGAGCAAAATCTATTCATTGCATACAAAACTCTTTGCGTTAGTTGCATAAATCAATCCTGAACTGTGAAAATTCATCAAACTTCTTTTTTTGCTTAATAAAAATGAAATCCATATAGATCCTCTCTTTCCCAAACCATACAAAAGCACGGGAGGGCATCATAGACTCCTAATCACAGGGAACAGTTTAAAATTTTATTCCTAAAAGGAAACAATAATTTCACTCTAATTGCTCACCATTCCTGTTATAGCATGTTATAACTCTAAGGTAGTAAAACATATGGAACGACGACTCATAATCTTTGATTTCTCCTACGTGTCTCTCAAAGGGAGAGGAAGAAAGAAAGACCTTGATGATAGCCTGATTTTCAAGCTGACCAAGTTGATACATTCTCCAAATGTAGCGATTACTTGGTACTTTATTTTGCTCAGACTTACGTATGTTGCCATATTCCATCACTTGCACTACACACCAGCATGTACAGTCCCAAAATTCACATGCAGTTTTCATACAGACCTGCTATTTCATGCTCTAGCTCAGCCATGTCTAGATCCAACCTTCCTTTCCTGAAAGGTTGGATAGAAGAGCTTGAACTTTTTAATTGGCCATTAAATGCTGGTTTAGTTTCCTTGGTCACAAAATCAATGCAGCAGTGATAAAGTACCTTATTAAACTTCGCCATCACTACACTCTTTGTCCAGAGATAAGAAGAAATATGCTACAAGGTTGATGGGATGATTATTTTTAAAAGCTTCACCTGAAAATATGCCTTTCAGAAAGGAAATGGGGTACACTTAACAGAATAACAAACTGCTTCATTTTAAAAGAACCAATGTTGACAATTTAAGATGCTGAAGATTTTTCTTGGAATAAATTTTGCCCTGAATTGGGCCTGAGTGATTTTTGTTGGTTTGTCTGTGTTTGTTTTTAGTTATTGGATGACTTTTAACCTATTTATTTTTAGAACCAGTTTTCAGATATTTGCAATCACGTGTTAATGCAATTTTCTAACACTGAACCATGGTGTTGGCCATGTCATGCTATTTCTCTATTTGTACATTGTGGGTAACATTCTTGTTGTCTATTTATAGCTCAGAATGAGTTGCTGAACATATGGTAAAATGAAATAATCTATGTGTATTAAACAAACTTTTTGTTGACAGCAGTAACAAAAATATCTCTTACGAACGATTGTGTTAGAGAACAGTGAATTACTGATAGTTTGTGTGGGGAGTTCTTGGAGAGGCTGGAAGTCTTTACTGAGGTGGCTGGTGGGGGTGCCGAAAGAGGTGACTGCAACGGTCTTAGAGGTTTGCTGCCACCGCACTCCCACCAGGGGCTCTTACATCTTTATGGCTCAGACATAAAATTCACTCTGGTAGAAAGCTGCAACATGAGGTCTCGGCATGGGAAATTGATGGCAGTTAGGATTTTTTTTTTCTTCCTTGACTTTCTACAAAATTTTATATGTGTATGTTTTCCATTTTCAACCCATTTGAGTCACCATTATAGAACGTTGTGGTTTTCAGTAACTGTAGCTTTTATAATTTAGTACTATTGAAAAGGAGCCAAGTGATTTAAATGGTATAAGGACTATATAATGTTAGGATTTAAGAAAATCAATTCTGAAAGGTCATAAATCACAACAGATCAGGGAGTCAAAGAACCAGCTATATCAGAAATGCCTGGGGGGAAATTCATAAATGGAGATATCACAAATTTTGACTCACTAGCTCTAGGCAGGGCCCTTGAAATTTGCATTTTAAAAAATTTACTACATGATCTGATGTGCGGACCAGTTCGGGGACCACTGTCAAAGGTGAGGAGTGAAAATAAGCATAGCACAGGGAACTACATTCTATATCTTGTAATAACCTTTAATGAACAAGAATATGAAAATGAATATAATATGTATGTATATTCATGACTGGGACATTGTACTGTACACTAGAAATCGACACATTGTAAATGATTGTACTTCCATTAAAAAAAGAGAAAAACTAGTACTAATTGTATAATTTAACCTAGAGACTAATGATCAAAGTAAACATATAGAGAAAAGAATCCTCCCCTACAGTTCTAGTTTTGACTTTGTATTCAAGCAAATTCCCTACCTTCCTCAGATCATTGGGAATGAGGTCAGTATGATGACACAAATTCAGGCTGTATCTTGACTGTCAACAGGCAGTCAGAACCTCAAAACTCATTTCCCAAAACCTTTTTGGATATCAGCAAATCTGCTGCAATTAGCTAAACTTTGCTTTCCATCTCAATGAGCTAAACTTTGCTTGTTCATCTCATTTAATGATCAAAAATGAATGTTGCGGGTTGTTTTACTGATGATGGCTATAACATAGTTCACAGTATGATTTAAAATTAAAAACACAAATATTAGACTAAGAGAGACAGAGTATGATTTAAAATTAAAAACACAAATATTAGACTAAGAGAGACCAGAATTCAAATCCTGGGCTCTGCGAGTTATTAACTTTTCCCCTGGGCAGGAAATCACCTCTCTGACCTTTAGATTCTCACCTGCAGAAGGGAAGTAAAACTAAGTAAAGAGTTGGGCTGAGCAAGGTGTCATTTCTCTCTCTCTTCCCGTGCTTCGAACACAAGATTAACAGCAGCTATCATTGGTAATGTAAAAACTAGTATTAATAAAGTTTTTCCCCCAAATTATCCATTAATTCTGTAACGGGAATGTAATCTATATAGCAATATAATAATAGAGGGATAAAAACCTTATTACATGATAGCAAATATCTTCTGTTTTTGAAACATAGGCTGGGAAAGTATGTATTTTCTTTCATGTGAAATTGGAAGTTAGAAGTTCATGGACTTTATGAAGATTGATTCAATTAGATATTTTCTCTTTTTTCAATATAGAGTGTTTTTTGTTGAAGTTGAATAGTGGAAAAAAATACAGCTGCGGTGATTTTCAGAGATGGGCTCTATGTTGTTGGTTGTTGTTGTTATTATTATTCGTGACAGTAACACCCTACATCTGTGACAGCTTCGGGTGTTTTCAAAGGATTCTCACACACGGCGCCTTCTTTAATCTTCTCAACGTCCGTGAGAAGCCAGTGTGGCAGTGAGAACTGCTCAGTCTCGCAGGTGAAAGCAATTTAGAGGAGAGACTGAATGGATTACCCAAGGTCAATGCCGCTGAGACGAGTCAAGGCAAATCGCCCAGGACTCCTGGCTCCCAGGTTGGGGCTGGTTCTACTCCTCGGCACGCACTAGATTCTGTGTGTAATTTCTTAAAACAGAAGAGCGAAAAAAAAAAAAAAAACCCAAAAAACACGAGTCGCCCTCGTCTTTGGAGCGTAGAGCCAGGCTGCCTGAGCCGAGATCCAGCTGGTCCTCGTCGCCTCCCGGCACTCACTGCACACGAGGGGTCGGGGGGCAAGAGCCACAGAAAGGGCTCTGGAAGAAAATCGCTTCCGAAATGCTGGCCTTGCTGTCTTCTCTCTGGACCTCATGCCAGCTGCCTGGGTTTCCCTCCCTGGTTCCTCACTCTCCGCTCTTCTTTCTCAGCACCTTACTGCAGATCGGGGCTCAGAGATCCCACGCTCACACACACACACACACACACACACACACACACACTCGCACATGCATGTGTGCTCTTTGATATTTTGTAGTGGCAAGGAAGGATCAGTGCTGGGGAGGGATGACTAAGTGGCCTGAGATATTTTGTGGCTCTAAAATTTAGTCCATTGGCTTTTGAAGACAAGAGCATGAGAGCTCATACATTTAGGAAGCTCTGACTTCAAAGGGGAGGCATTTGGCAGTCAGACTAAAAGGCCTAAAACAGGGCATCCCTTAAGCCTTCTCCTTCTACTCCCAGAAGCATCTCTGGAGGGCAGAATACTCAATGCAAGACCTTGTCCCCAGGGACTGGATTTCACAGGCTCTTAAATCTCTATCCTGCTAAAGGCTACCCGGTCGCTTTTTTATCTTGAGTGTGCGTATGAAGGCTGTGAGGAGGTGGGAGGTGTGGGCAGTGTGCTGGGAGGAAAGGGGAAGGAGAATGGCTGTTATATTCCACCAGGAACTGGAGGAAGGTAAACTGCGAGGAGGAATAGGCCTAATGAGACTCCTCAAATATGATGGATCTGAGACAGAAGAGTTACAAGAAGAATGTTTTGCATCTTCATTCATCCAATAAATATTTACTGGTGGTGCAGACACGGTGCCAGAACAGTATGTCTGCATTTATTGGACTTAAACCCTAATGGGGAAGAACAAAGAAATAAAATTACAATTCATTTTCATGGAGACACAGACATGAGGAGGCCTCACCGACAGTGGCAGAGATTGGTAATGGGTCACAAGCTGTAGATCTGGAGTCTTGGTGAATAAGGTGAAGTTGGTAAGTGAAGAGTAGGGGGGAAGCTCCAGAAAGAGCAAAGGCCTTGAGGCAAACGAGAGCTTTTTGTGATCACAGAACTGGAAGTTTGGTTTGGTCTCAGTGCATACAGGAAGCGTGGCCCATGAGGGCTGGTGAGCTGGGTAGCGACAGATTGCAGACAATGCCATAATGTCAAGGTTGCGTGTTCAGGCCTTGCCCCAGTGAAATGGGAAGGCACTGAAGAGTTTCAGGTAAGAGAGTGATAATGATGCCACCGATGTATTCGAAGGATTCCTCTGGTTGCTGTCCGTAGGATACATTGGAATAAAGCAAGAGTGGACACAGATAAAGTATTTTGAAAAAAAGGTTGATGGAGGCTCAGAGGAGGGTGCAGGGAGGTAGAGAAGCAGATGGACTTGAAGATGGATGTGAGAGAATCTGCTCGGTTTTGGTGTGGAACTATTGAGGTGGGAAGGGAGTAGAATAAACATGGGTCCTGAACCTATCAAGTTCCCATGAGAAATTTAAAGGTGACTCTAGTAGGAAGTTGGATATAGGAGCCTGGGGCTGAGAGGAGAGGTCTGAACTGGAAACATGTACTTGCGAGTTCTCAGCCTGTAGATGATTTACAGCCACAGGGATGGATAAGACCGTGAAGGAGAGTGTAGATGAGATGGAGGTCCAGCACTGGGAACATCAACGTACAGCAGCCTCAACATACAAGAGAGGGGAGTGATGGGCAAAGGAGAGGAAGGAATGATCAGAAGGAAAGGGTGTTCTGTGCAGGAGAGATTGATTACGTGTTCCTCAGAGGTTGAACAAATACAATGAAAGCAAAAGTGACCACTGGTTTAGCACTATGGAGGTCACTGGTGAGAAATTTCAGTGGATGGGTTCAGGGTAGACGGGAGGTAGAGGGAGTGGGAAGAAATGTCCATAGCTCTTTAGAGAAGTTTACCTTAGGAGAAAACCTAAAAATGGAGTGGTACTTGCTACTCTCTGTTTATCAATTTATTTGCCTAAAGCAATTTCTGCATATATTAGTGTCCTGTGGCTGGTCTGACAAATTCCCACAAACTTGGTGGCTTAAAACAACATCCATTTATCCTTTCATAGTTCTGGAGGTTGTGAGTCTGAAATCAGTTTCTTTGGGCCAAAATCAAGGTTTTGGCAAGACTGTGCTCCCTCTGGAGGCTCTAGGGAAGAATCTCTTCCTCGTCTCTTCCATCTTCTGGGGCCTGCTGCCATTCCTTGGCTTGTGGCCACATCACTCCAGTCTGCCTCTATGTGCACATTGCCTTTCTTGTCTTCTGTATGTGTCAGCTCTTCCTCTGCCTATCTTAAGAGGTTACTTGTAATTGCATTTAATCCAGAAGAATCTCCCCATCTCAAGCTGCTGAACTTAATCACACCTGCAAAGACCCTGTTTCCTGGCAAGGTGACACGTACACATTCCAGGCACCTCTGAGGGCTATTATCTGTTCTACTACACCGTACTCGGTCACTAAGTCACTCCTCAGACTCTGAAGTTATTTGTTTATAGAATTAATGATTTTTAAGTTTCTCACAGTTTTTTGTTCTAATTTTTCTTGCGATGTAAAGACTTCTATTGAAATCTTTAAGTGTAATATTCACAGAGAAATCATGATTATTATCTTCTAATTAATACTTGAGACAACGCATAAACAGAACTTTCCGAAAAATTCAACGAATAGTTTACAACAGGAATGGAATCTTCTTATGAATATTGCCATTACTGAGCACCAGGGTCAATCCTTACAAATTCTTAATAAGTAAGAAGTGAATGATTATAATGAGGGAGGCATAATGCGCTGTTACCATGTTGATCTAGGTGGTTCTAAATTTATTCTCATAGACGTTACTTAATATATATAACTAAATTATTTTAGCATTTAGGTAATTTAATAAACATTTATCCGTGTGTATCAATAGAACCATAAATTATACATGTGAGTGGTTTTAAACAGGTGCACTTAAATGCCTATATTTGGTGTTAAACGTGTTCAGAACCCTACCTGTGTTGTCCTTGCATCTAGGCTAATCCTTTGGGTGGTATTTATTTACAGTTTCCTCCAAGCAGCCCTTCCTGTCTCATCCGAAATCAGAATTCCCCAGGCCTGAACCTTACTTTGCCCTTTCCATGCGTCTGTCTATACCCCAAAGCCCGTATCTGGTTTATCTTGGGGTCCCTGCACCGGCACGTTCTTTACTCTGAGAACTGCTGGTTCTTGGCTCCTTTGTGCCACCATTCATGAGCAGAAATCTGGAGACAAGCAGAATTGCTAACAGTCTGCCCAGATTCTCTCCCCTCTTCCTGGACCACCCGCAACTTCCCCATCTCATCTCCCTACTGGAAACAAAATAAGAAAATTTAACTCCCTGGTAAGTATCCTTTTCAATTTAGCAGCTTTCAATAACAAAGAATTTTCATACAATAAAGACTGATTTTTAAACAATCATCTTTTGTGTATGTACTTTTTTTTTAACAAAAAAGCAAATTTCACTCACTTCGTGGGCTTTGTTTTTTTTTTTAATTTGCATGTTTTTGACAAATAATTTACAAATGTAAACGAAATCCACTAAAACCAAACATGCACTCCTTTCCCCCAGGGCCTCATTCCTAAAACAGTTTCTAGACCTTTAAGGAAGTACTTTCAAACACTGTGAAGTCAGGGAAAAGTATTACACAATACATATTCATAGACTGGGCGTCACTGCCACACCCTGTGCAGGCCTCTGCGCCAGGAGGCCACAGCGGCTAAGGCAGCCCTCGCGGCCTGCTGTGAGGCTCCCGTGGAGCAGACTCCGGGAAGCGCCCTAGTCAAGATGTCCGAGTTCCAGTCCCAGCCCCTCAGCTTATTAGCTGCATGACATTGGGTCAATCGATTGACTTCTCTGGTTTCTCGTTTTTCCCACCCTTAAAATGATACCATTGCATGAAATTATCTGTTACGTGGCTAAAAATGTTTTAGGCATTGAAACCTCTCCTTTGCGTAGATCATCAATTCATAATACAGTAGAACTATTCCCATTCTAAGATGGTTCAGATATGGAGTTTACTGGTGAGAAAGAGTTGGAGTCACAGAGATTTCCCGGATATTGGTTGGAAATTGTCTTTGCCTATTTCCACGTGCATTTTTCCATTTAAGTAACCTTAACCCACCCCTGCCTCCACTATTTTCAGCATCTATTTAGCTTCAAAGCTATTTGCTTTAATTGTAGCCAAGGAGACCAAGTAGAGGGAGGTCATTTCAGGTCAATGTGGCCTTGCCTGTACCCACACTTTAATCATCAAGCCCCTCACCAGAGGCAGTGTACTCACCACTGGATGAAGTGGGGTTCCTGGAAACATAAATTGCATCTGTTGGGCAAGCATGGCTGCTGCAGTTTTTTGCTGGATCAAATTGTTCCTCCCATTAATTTCGAGCTGAGTTTTTAAATGTGTTGGAGGGTGAAGATACTTGCAGTTCTCTCTTGAACAACGGCCCTGTGTAGGGGGAAAAAAGTTTTGATTTTAGGACTGCTATAAGTAGCTTTCAACTCTGTTGTCAGCCATTTCACAATGACTCCATACATACGAAGGTGTGTGTGTATCCATGTGTGCGCGCATATGTGGAATGTACAACAGAGCTAGAACGTACAAGGAGTGAATCTGGCATAAGATGATTATCAACCTTGCTCAAACCTGTTGACCAGAGAAGCTTCCTGAGGTGCTGTTGTTGCTTTCAATGGATTCTAACTCTGAAAACCGACACCAAAATAATGTGACTGCTGAGAGTAGATTTAGATACTGCTGGCAGCATGGAAGGCAATCAGAGGTGCATATTTATTGTGATGTATCAAAAGGAGGCTTTGAACGTGCTAAACATTGGTTTGTGCATGCTGGAGTGATGATAAAATATGCATAATTATGTGCCAAATTTGTGCAGTGGGGATAGTAATAAGAACTTCTTGAAATGTGTGCTCCAGGTTGGCTGAAGACATCTCAAATCACTGAAGAAGAGGCAGTTCATGGTGATATAGGAGTGGCCATTTCTTAGTAACAGATGCATAGGTGAAAATTCCAGGCATAAATTCAGATAATCACCTGCAATGGATTAGTTTGCTACATGAAAACTGCTGCCCCCTGTCCCCGCCCCACTCTCGTGACAGTTGTGTAAAAATGAATATCATATGACACAGTGAAGATTGTTTACGGCTCAAGTAACATTGGGATGGTAAAGTTGGCAAAATGAAAAAAAATTAATTAGGTGACAGGTGTGCATAAAACCAGTCTCGAAGAGCTACTGCAAATGGAAGAGTTTGTACTGAATTCCCAAGTTTTGAAAACTACCAATTGAGAGAATCATGCTGTTGTGTGAATTATGCAATTTCTGGAGAAAGAAAAGCGAACAGTGTTAACCAGTATGAGGACTGTCAGTCCCTAAAGAATTAGTCTATTTGCAACCAAGAAAAGAGAATATGGGTTTGTTTACCAGATATAAAAGTAATTTTAAAAAGCAAGCTGGGTAGATCTGGGGAAACAAATTTGTTTACAGTCATCCTAATTCTAAACATCTGGAGTTCTCACTCTGCCTCCTGCTAATTTCAGCTGCACTTTTGGCAGCACGGGCTTCCTCTCCAGTGTGAGTCCCCCACCCCCTCCCTGGAGCGGGCAGACAGTGGTCCTGGGCTCAGTCCTGGGGTTCTGTGCTCATCGACCAATGCTGTCCTAAGGCCCCAGGGTTAGCAGCCTGAGAGGCTGAGCCACCCTCTGCAGGGACGACACAGAGGCAGGCACTGGGGACATCAGAAGGCACTGGTCGCATTTGTGCTCAAGTAATTCTGTCACAATAGGCAAGGCCAGCATGTCTCCTTGGTCTCACATTCATACTGAGGATGTTTCATTCAGTTTCCTAATGTATGAAATGGACATCCTAGGTCAAGTATTGGAAGGTCTGTTGTAAAAATACAGGCAACCTGGACCCTGAATTTAAAATAATCCAAATCAAAGCAGTCTAGCAATCTCTCTCTTTCTCTCTCCATCTACTTCTCTCTAGTTTTGGGTGATAAAGTTTTTATCTAAACTTCACTTTGCTCATTGTTTTGTGGTGTCTTAAGACTCCTTCCAGCCCTACCAACTACTTCAGGCACCTTTTATTTTACTTCCCTTTCTGCCTTCCCTTGACAATTGCCTTTGTCTCTGGGTTTGCTAAAATCAAATCTCCAAGAAAGCATTCAGATTGGGCCAGCTCCTACAACCCAGGTGTGTGACCAGTCTCTGGATTGGCTGCTTTTATATCAGGTGCCCAGATACATTGTTATCTATCATGGGAGGTGGTCATGTGATACAGGACACAGCCACTGCCCAGCAGCAGCGTGGGGCACAACTGAACAGAGCAGCATTTCTTGTATAGAGGATGAGTTGTCCCAGGCTCCTCTCTGACAACCTCAACCCAAACTCTGTAAGCACAATCAGTTCACTTGGAAGCTGGCGCTCAGAAAGGCTCATATATACGAGGTACACTTACGGGACGGATGTGGGGCTTTGGGAGAGTGGAATTCCACAGAGCAGAGCTGAAATTTGTGAAACGTCATATAAATTCATATAAATGTCAATTTGATCACTAGTCTTCTAATGTGATGCTTTGTAGCTGCATGTAAGAACTTCGATTAGCCTGGGAAAATGGGGTTTTCTTGCAAATGCCATTATCCCCTGATACAACTGCAGCTCTCAAGGAACTGTATAAACTATTTCCAGCCAACGGAACATGATTCATAACATTGAATTAGGAATTTATTGATGGAACCTTCTTTTTCATGAGAATTACTGTAATTTCCCACTGTCCTTACATGCTTGGAGTAAGGTATATTGATTACCCATGTGCAGACAATTTATACATGATTTTTTCATTTTCTCCTTACAACAGGTCTTACAAACTAGCAAAAGGGCTCAGAAAGATGAAGTAACTTCTCCAAAGTCATATAATTGGTAAGCAGTCAGGGCTGGATTCCAAAAGTAGGTTTATCTGACTCAATTACATCACTATATCAAGCTATTAATTAGCAGTAATTAAAATCCAAGGAGGATGAAAATTTGGCATTATCCTTCATAAAATAATAGAATGCTTAATACAATTTAAAAAATAATAGAATATAGAAGAGGATTTGGGGACGGCAACAGATCATTTGCCTGAGTTTTTCTACCAGTATGGGGAGAGGGAGTCGCTAGGCTCACGGGCTCTGCAGGCAGAAGCCTGGCACGTTACTTGGCTCTGCCCTTTCCTGCCTGTGTAACTGAGAAAATTACTTGCATTTCTTGGCATCAGTTTTTTTCACCTCTGAAAGAAAATTAATGAATTAACTAATTAATGAAAATAATTACTGTGTTTTCCTCTAAGGCCTGTCGCGGGATGAAATGAGCTAATACAGACACAAGGTTTAGAGATATGCCTGGCACGCAAGCACAGAAGTGTTGTTAATATTACCATAGAAAGAAGAAATATTTGTAAATGACATTCTCTTTACAGTAAGTTCAGGATTACAGATTAAGTTGTATTTTGATGGGCTTTTTGATTCTCCCACAAAGTAAATTTTCATTTCAAAACATGATAAAAGCTACTTAATTACACTTACTCAAGTATTTTATATTTAAAATTATTTTTAATTCTACAAGATATTTCTGTACACATTTAAAGAGACAGACCTAGTTCAAGCTAGTATTAATATTTTGAAAGGTGGTGTAGCATTGATGTCTGAGGCATATGAATTCAAGTCCTGGGAAACTCTAGGCAGCAGAATTTTAGTAAGGGATCCTATAGGACTCTCAAATCCTAAAGGAAAAGCTACTGTCAAAATATAACAAGCTATTTGACAAAGTAAACAATTTGTAAGGAAGTTTTTGTTAAGGCGTAAGATTTGTCAGGATATGCGTCAATGCACAAAAACTGCTGATTATCAAGCAAGTTGTCACAACCAAATGGGAGAGGGCAGTGAGCAGAAATGTAAAGCACCTTCGTGTATCGTTCTGAAACAAAACAGAGGTGTCAAAAATAGTCTCCCAATTTTAGTCCAAGAAATAAAGATAAAAATGTCTTGGAAAAGTCTTCCTGTGGCTGCTAGGACCGTTTTGTGTTTTATTTTAACTCTTCCTCCCTTGGTTAAACACTGTTTCCGGAGAGATAAGAGAGGCAGAGTCCAGCCCCTGGAGAAGGGGACTGGCACAGCTTCTGCGAGATGGAGTGGGAGGGAGCCATTCCAGAGTCCTTGTGAAGAACCTTCTAAAGCTGGAAAACAGGAGCCCTGGAGAAGTCCAGACAGACGCACCTACTCCAGGGACTAATGTGGAGACTGCAGCCCCCGGGGGTTCAGCTCACCCTACGTAGGACGCACGAGGTATAGAAACGACAGGTGGTCTGGACCACATTCGCCATTGTTCTTGGTAGATTTCCGGGCGAGGGAAATATATTCATTCACATATATTCGTTGAGCTCCTCCTGAGTGCCAGACGTTGCACCAAGTGCTAGTTAACTAAAGGTGAGCAAACACGAGATACGCTGACCCCTTCCTGAAGCCTGCAGTCTAGTGGGGAAGACAGACATTAGCCAAATAATGACACGGATACATGTATAATTACAAATTGGGGAATGTGTTCTGGAGGCGAACACTGAGAGAGAATGGTGGGAAAGGGTCAGAACTGAGACGGGGGCAGGAGGTGGGTCAGGGAAGGGCTCTCAGAAGTAACATTTAAACTGAGACTTAAAGGATAAGAAGGAACTTGGCAAGGGAGTGAGTGGTAGGTGAAATGTGTGTGTCTGTGTAGGGGGTAGAATACAAAATGAGAGTAAGAGGAAGAGGATGTGCTAGAAGAATGTACCATCTGGGGACCTTCATGAAGTTTCTCAAGGCTGGAATACAGAAGGGGGTGTGGGCTGGAGTCGGGGATGATAAGCGATAAAACACGAAGAAGTAGACCGGAACCAGATAATAAAGGACTCAGATTTGTGCTTTAAAATCCAAATATAAAATTCTTACCCCGATTGTTAAATTTTTTAGCTCTATTTTTGTTACAGTTTGCATTGTTTGGAATCTGCTTATTTAAAAACAATAACAGAATTCTGTTGTAGTTTACATAGGATTTGTGCAGTTCATTCTACCTCCCAAAATAATCTCTACTCTAGGAACATTTAGTTTAGGGAGGAGGATGGTTAGAAGCAAGTAAGAATTTCAAGCTGAATTAAGTTTATTAAAAGAAGCGACCATGAAAGATTCTAATACAGAATACTCATGTTGGTTCTCAACAGGATGAAGAAAGATGCTAAATTGCTGTAATATGTACTTGGCAGAACAACAGATCGGAGCTATTACAATTACATGGTCATTACATTACACGACATGGGAGAGAATAAACGCAGCTTTGGCTAGGAAAAGATTTCAGAAGCAGGTTGGTGTGAGAAAGAAAAAGCATAATTGGAAAATGAGATTTTTCTAATTGCTTATTTTAAAACAAGTAACTTTTAGAATCTTTTCCTAGTATGCTCCTAATTGAAAAAGTCAATCAGAGAGAGTATGGAAGCAAAAAAGAAAACAGACAATTAGGAGACTGTTAAAGGGATTGCCAATAGGAGTTTCTGCCCTTAGGAATAGCTAACAGACAACTATATCCCATTAGTTTTCCATGGGAAAAGCAATGGATTTTGTATGATCTGTAATTCCAGCTGACACTAGGCCCTTGACGTATTACTCAGGGATAATTTGAATTGTTTCTTGGTGAGGGCCAGGCCATTGATCTGCAGATTCTAAAAATGCCCTTTTGGGAGTTTTCAAGGGAACAGACCAGACTCTGGAGTGGAGCACGCCAGCTCTGAGACTGGGGGCAGGGAGCGTGGGCTCCCACAGCGGCCTGCAGGGACACTCTGGGCCCAGGGGCCTGCTCTGGATTCCATGGAAGCCATGGAAGAACCTCTCAGAGTCCCTTGCATTCCACATGCGTGCAACCAAGTTAGCAAAATCCTGATGCCACGATGAATGCTCTCATCCTGGAGTTAATATTCCTGAAACTTGTTCTATCTTGAAACTTTGCCGGGAGAAGCAGTCTAAACTACTGGTCAAGGGAACGGTCTCTGGAACTGGACTACTTAGGCTCAAAGTCCGGCTCTGCTGTTCTTGCCATGGGACCTTGTGGCCTCCAGTTGCCACATCTGTAAAATGGGGCTAACAGCAGTTCCCAGCTTGTAGACTTTTGGTAACGATTAAGAGTTCATGCACGTAAAGTGTTTGAACAGTTCCTGGCATGCCGTAAGCCCTCTAAAGTTTTTATTATCATTATCATCATCCTCAATATTACTATTGCTGACATTTTCCCTGCACAGTAGATAAAAACACATGGGATTAAATCAACCTCCCTGATACTCGCTCAGTTTCTCTATCACGGTGCTCCTCTCTGGCCTGTCTACAAGGTCTTTAACACTTTATTATTCTTGTTCTCACAACCAGTGCCAACACTGGCCATTTCTCCCTTCAGAAGAGCCTTGTATCTGTTTTTCTTTGATATCTTTCCTGCTGAAACTTCTCAGGGCTGATTAACATGGCGTGACTAACCTAGAGTGTAGAGCAGCTACGCATTATAGTCGGAAAATCCTGGAATTCTGGTTGGGGCTTTATCTCGAAATGGTTAGGTGAACTTTTATAAATAATTTACAATAGTCCATGCCTCAATTTTCTCATCTGTCAAATGGGAATGATCACATTCCCATATCTCAACTCCTTCTAATGGCTGTGAGAGCTTGAGAGACAACCAGAGTTGCTCTGAAAAAGTCATACTTTGCTATACATTGTTGACTCCACACCTAATTCCCCCTCGAATGTTCCTTATCTAGTAAAAGGAGAATGCCACATAACCTAACTGTTACAGTAAAAAGTGACACCAGGGGCATATGTTGGCAACAGTCCCAATACGTTCTGAGAATTGTGAGAAGTCTGTGACAGACGAGGCATGAAGCGCATCAGCAGAAGTGGCAAATTAAGTCAAAATCGATTAAGTCTAGGAGGATTTATTAAGTACCGACAGTGTACACAGCTTGCAAGTGGAAAATTCAATCAGGTAGACCACTGCTTTGGTCCTTGTGACATGTAAGTCATTTAGCAGACGTTTCGAAGTGATTAAACTGGCGGGTGAATCAGATGCTCACAACCTCAGTGTCCCTACAGTTTCAAAATCTCTCAAGGTTTTTGAAAGTGGGAATAAAATTAAGACCTAGATTTGAGCAGGTGAGCAGATTTATATTGGTTCATCATTTTTATGGGTCTAAGTCAGGTGCAACGGCCAAGTTTAACATTTGGCATGAACCTTCTTCTCCTTTTCCAGCACATTTCCAGAAGGATGTGGGCAAGTAAAAGTGCAGGGGAATAAAATGGTTATTTACACCAGGGCTTAATTCATAACATTAACTATGGGACTGAAATAGCTCTCCTCTAAGGCAAGTGAGAGATTAGCCCTTCAGGCTTCTTTTGAATTTAAATAAACTAACTGAACTACATGAGCTTCTTGTATTATTAGTTCCAACTACATAACACAGCAAATAAAATGCAACCACATAAAGGCATCAGAGTTAGAAGAAACTCTAGATTTGGGGAATCACTCCAAGCCAGTGACAACCAGAAGTCCCATCAAAATGAACAACTGCCCATATCACCAATATTATGTATGAATTTATAATAAACGCTTTCTGTTTATTAGTAACTTAGTTCAATTTATACCACACTCCATCCCTTATAGTCTATATATGCTATACTCTTTTGCTAAATAGCATAAAATATCATACTGATTAAAGACAGATAAAAGGGGAACGTTTACAAACTTCTCTTTTCTTGAGCGTTTTTCTCTTTTGCTTCCACAATACGGAAGCAACGTGCAGGACAACATAAGGAAGATTGGAGAAGCAGCCGGATGTGTAAACGAGGGAAAAATCACAGATGCTGACAGGCAGTTACCAACACCTCCGATTTTACTCACCGCCAATCACTGCACAACTGAATTTAGGGGAGGATAAGGAGAAGGGTGAGTCAGGCAGTGTAGATGGCACAGGTCACAATGGGAACCGTAGTTTAGTTTGCATTTCTCCCCACAAAGTCACACGAGCAGGCGTAATGTATCTTCCCACATCCTGCCCTGGACTGTGGAGCTGAGGCTGGTGCTTGCACCTTCCTTACGGCAAACTGCAAATGCCTCCGAGTCTGCCCATTTTTCTGTTAGGGCTGCCTGTTAACCTGGGAGAGGCTGGAAAACCTTGGGGCCATCACCGGTGCTTTGGGAGCAGACGTGGGACTCATATTTATCGTGCCAAGGCAGCTGCCCTCTTGCTTCACGCACTTGGCATGTGCCATTGAGAGCTAACCTGTGACCATTTTAAGTAGGAGAAACGTATAAATTAATAAGTGGGGAGGAGAGGCAAAAAAGGTGAATTGTTTGTAGTTTGTCATTTCAAAACGTGTTTAAATGTTTTTTTTAAATGCATTTTGGCTGCCTGGGCAGTTTAATTAATTAATTAACATTAAGACTCAAGTTTGTTTTTTCATGTACACTTAAAAACATACTAAGCATCGCTCCTTCCTCTGATTCTCCAATTATGTGAAGAAGGCTTTTTCATTGTTTTTCTCCTCGACTTCTGTCCTTTCCTCTGTCCTTGAGCCTGGGCAGTTTAAGTTTCTCACACTGCTGTGTTCTATGATTGGAAAGAGCCATTTGCCAGTTTCACTGAGGGCCCAAGCCCTGTCATTACTAATAAGGCTTAGCCATCCTGTTGACTGTATGTTAACTGAAAATGTGCCCGTTAAGGGAAATCAATGAGGCCAAAAATAGTCCCTCTGGTTTCCAGAGATGTAAGGAAACTAATTTCTAGGCATCAGATGCTTCATTCAAAAATAACTGTGTTTAACTAAATGATAAATGTCTTCTGAGTCACAGAGGTACACTGGTTAGTGTGGATGGTGGCAATACGTCAACATAACACAAAACTGGGCTGGTCCTTGTTTGATTTTTGGAGCGTCTAGATTTCCTGGCATCAGATTCATAAATGTGTGCATCGCCATGGCTGTGGGTGAAACAGAAACTCTTATGAAATATTACCATCACAGCATTAGGATATTTCCTGTGGGGAAGGCAGGCCTTTCTGGTCTATGTCTCATGCTTTTCCTCAAAGCCCACAAGACAGGGACCCTCACAGAGTGGGCATTCAGTGCATGTTATCCAATGACTGTCCTCCTTTCTCTCCTCCAGCAAATCTCATTGAGCCCCATCACATGCCAAGTCCTGTGATATCAAATGTGCAATCAAAACACAGAGTGAGTGAATTCAGGGCTCTGTGTGAATACGTTGCAGGGAATTCTTACCTAGTTTAGGGGCCAGAGATGACTCTGGAGGAAGGGACATATCACATTTAGACTAAGATCTTTATTGGATTATTTAGTTGGGTATATGTGGAGGTAAGTGGGTGAGAAGTAAGGGTTGGCAATTGGGAAAATTAAAACAAGCCAAGCTAATTCACAACCACTCTGTGGAGGTCGAATTCCCGAAGCCTTATAAAGGCCTTCACACAGCACCTGTAACAAAGTAAATGCTTAGGAAACACTGGCTACTATTTTTATGATCATCAGTTGATCTGTATGATCAAAAGCTGGTCATTTTCCAAATAAGTAAAACCTATCCAAAGACACAAACCTGATGATACACCTTCTGTTATCGTCTAGTCTCTTTCAGTCTGATTTGAAAACCATGTTGTACATTGCCTACCCCAACAGAGGACTTCCTGGAATTTAGACACAGGTAGACAATTAGCTTTCAAGTCTGACATTTAGTGGGTCGGAATACTTCTGTTCCACCTAGAAAACAGTCACTGTCCCACACCAGTCGAGGGTCAGGTGTTTTCCCCACTTCTTGGTCACTTTATGCCCCTCCCCCAAATTCTTCCACCTCTCCCTCCTGGATCCCAGGAATGAAAGAGTTAAATCTAGCACAGCAGATGGAGTGGGGTGTGGGGGGTGGTGCTCCCTGACCTAGCTTTGGTGCATTCTGATTGGTTGCTGCCCACTTGGGAGGAATTTATATTAAAATATTTTACATCTCACACCTGATTATAAATATACTTGTGACAAAATCAAAGTGCCCTGGTTGTTCGTTGGTATGTAGCTGGGAAGGCTTCCAGGAAGAGGTGGGAGAAGGGGTGGGCGAACTATGGAGAAGGGTGTTGGGAAGCGATGAGCAGGAAGGGGAGGAAAAGGTCGGGGTGGGGGGGAGGGAACAGTGGGAACATCGGGAAAACAGGGATGTTGGGGTGAAGAAGCACTGGAAGGAGATGGAAGGGTAGAGCGTCCTGTTCCGAGCGCATTCATTTTTAGTAACAAAGAAAAGCACATTCCTCTCCGTCTGGTTTGGATTACTTGCTGGCTTGGGGCTGACCTGCAAACTGAGCTGCAGCAGGAGGACGCCACACTGGGTTCAGGACGCACAGCCTGGGGAGGAGGGGACATGGCCCCTGCACGGCGGGGGGAGGGGAAGCCAAGCAGGTTACAGAGAAGAGGGAGGGCTCATTGCATCCAGCTCCTGAGGGCAGGAGCCACAGTTGTCTGTTCCTTTAGTCATTCAACAAACTTTGTGGAGCATCTGTTCTAGGCCAGAAACTGGGATGGAACTGCACACAGGGTACTGAGATGTGATCCTACCCTCAGCAAAAATAGCTAAGACTTATATAATAGTGCACGCATCCTGGACCAGGCAGTTTCTAAGTGCTTTTGGTAAATCACACTCTAATCTTCAATAAAAGTGCTTAACAGAGGGACTGTTAATATTCTCATTTTATGGGATAAAAGGGAGGCACAGAGAGGGGAAGTAACTTCCCGAGCCATCCAGGTAGTCAGCGGCAGCGCTGGGCGTTCGAGCCGGGCTGGATTGCAGTCTGTGCCGTTGTCCCTCTGAAGAGCTATTTTTAAGAAACTTGAAATCCAATGGAACAGTCCTATTCTACCTTCAGAAGCATTCTCACACGCAGTATCTTATTACAGCTTCACAGCGTTCCTGGAATCTATTACTCCAATTTAGAAGTAAGGAAATGAAGCTCAGCAAGATTTGCAGACACTTTTCAAGGCCATGTTGTTCAAGCCAGCCAGGCTACATCCTGGTCCCCATTACTAAAAACAGTGCCCTCTCTCACCCCTTGCTGTCAGTGGGGGAAGCTATGGGGTAACAGATTTTTGGCTCAACATACAAAAGATCTGTTTTAGAACAGAATGGGCAGCCGTGTGTAATAATGAACATGAGGGAGGTGACTGACACCGGACGGCCAAGCTCTGGGTGGAATTACGTCTTCCTGCAAAGGTGTGTTGATGTCTTAAGCCCTGGCTCCTTGGAATGCGCCCTCATTTGGAGACAGGCCTTAAGAGAGGTGATCAGGGTAGGACGAGGTTATCCAGGTGGGCTCTAATCCAAAGTGACTGGCGTCCTTACAGAAAGGGGAAATTCAGGCGCAGGGACAGCATGCACAGAGGTAAGACAATGTGAAGACGACTCTCTCTAAGCCAGGGAAACTGTGAGGCTGCCAGAGGCTGGGAGAGAGGCCTGGAGTAGTTCCTCCCCTAGACCTTCAGAGGAACGATGGCCATGCTGGCATCTTGGTTTCAGATTCCAGCTTCCAAAACTGGGACCGAGTGAATTTCTGGTGTTCTAAGCCACCTGGTCTGTGGTACTTGTTACAGCAGCCCTGGGGAACGGGCACAGTCAACTGTAAGAAATACTGGACGATGTATTTTCTCATGAGATTGGTGGCCACACTAGCAAAACACTACGCTGTCTTCTAACACAAAGATCTGGCTCTGCAAATGGTTGTTCTCATCTTTTTCATGAACTCAGGTAACAAGATCCCCTTGTCTTATCAAAAACAAACTACGACAACTCCCAAGTCCTTAACAAGTACAGTGATTTTTCTGCAAATGAAACCAGTCAGCTTAAACGCTATCAGATTTTTCATATGGGAGATTTAATAGGAGAGATTTATTTTCGTAAAAGACAAAATGTTTCACTAAAGAACTTATTGGTAATGCATAAAGGCCTACTGAGTCTCTGAAGATCCATTTTCAAAGAGAAATGTTGGGATAATTTTTATATCCTGATTACAGAGAAAGACTTGATAAAAATTGTCCTTGATATTAAAACGGCATGGAAGAGGCGGATGCAGGGGGGATGGGGTGGGGGTGGGGAATTGTTCAGTCAAGCAGGGGGGAAGTCAAAGAAAACGTGTAAATTTGGCCAGCATTTTGAAGTTGCTTTTAAAAAGGTTAATACGCGTTTCTGTGAAGCGAGGCCACCTTCACAGGCACTTTGATGCACCAAGGGACACTCAGAGAGGAGAGGGTGCAGAGAAGAGGCCTGTGGTGTTCAGCCCAGGTCTCCCCTGCTCCCACTCTTCTGACCACATCACTCATTCGTTCTCTCCCAGGTTCGTTCCGAGGACAAGTCCCAAACTGAGGCTGGGTGTTTGCCCCTGGCTGATAGCAACTCAGTGTCCCTGTTTTGATGGCTAGATGACTGCTTTGTCCCACTTCCCAACGTTCTGCTTTCCCCTTCACCTTCCTCACCCACTGGGTTTGCCCACTGGGTACCACAGGGCTTCTCTCTTCACCTCCAAGTTCAAGGTCGGAGAAACTGCCTTCCCCCAACCCCCCACCCCAGGCTCCTTCCTTGGGCCAGAGCTCTGCTTGGCCTCTGCATCTGGAAAACCCTGCCCACAGCCTGGGCCCTGTGATCCACTGGGGAGACAGCTGTTGTCCACGTACAGACCCACTGAGGGTCATCTACCTGGACTGGCCCCGACTGTCACCCGTGAGAAAACAGATGAGACCTAGCGAGATTAACCATCTTGTCCCAGGTCATACAAGGAGCAAGAGGAAGAACCAGGACTCCAGATCCACTGCTCTTAATCACTGAGCTTCTTTCAATGTTCATCTACCTGTAAAAATGATGTTTACTGATAGCTGTGACATGCCAAGTATGGTGCCAAGGGCTTTACAGGAATAATCTTGTTAGTGTTCATTACTCCAAGCCTCTGGAGTAAATCTTATTTTTATCCCCATTTTGCAGATGTGGAAACCAAGGCTCAGAGAGGTTAAGTAACCTCCCCAAGGTCACACAGAGAGTAAGGGGAAGATCCGAGATTTGAACCTACCAGTCCTGGCTCAGTCAAAACGTCCAAGCTCTGAGAATATAAATCCTTAATTCCTACAATATAGCCTGGTACTATGTCAGGCCCAAGCGGATACAACGATGAAAAATAAAGTGTGCCTAACTTTAACAAGCTCTAGATACCTAGGTCGGCAATGCATGTGCCCGTGAATAGAAGAGAGCGGAGAAACCATAGCAATAAGTAGTACTTAAGTCTCACATTAGCTGGAAGGGTCCATGCAATGCTTCATAAATCATACTCTTTTACAATCCAATTAAAGTGACCGAGCACATTTTACGAATATGGTTGAATTCTAACACATCGAACTAGTAACTGAAGGGAACAACCGAGGTAGGCTGCTCCCAGCACACCTCCAGCTATTAGGGCAGAAGGAGGCACCACCCACAGCCCCAGGGCCTGCCCTGTTCGGGGCAGATCACAAGCTTCCAAAATCTGCAAGTGAGGCAGCTGGATTCCAGGGAGATCAGCGGATTGTGCAAATGTCAGACCACAGTTTCAGAATAATGTGCGGGGGCTCGAGGCCTACATCTGCGCTTCGCGTATTGAAAAGGCTTAAAGCCCCACATGTGGGCAGCTTCCCGGGAAGAGTCGGGTGCAGGGTCGGGCATCTCTTCCTCCTCGAGACGACCCTAGCAGAACCGTCTGCCAGTCCTGTCATGTCCGAGTCTGGCGCTTTGTGGGACCCGCTGGGAGGGCATGGGGTTTGGAACTGTTTTCACAGGACTGGGACTTAGTTCATTTTTACCTGCTCATTTTCACCTGGTTGCCTCTGTGATCTGTAAGGACAGTGGAGCAGGGGGAGGCAGACAGCCCCCGGCTCTGGGGCGCGGCCACTCTCACAGGACCGCACGGGACTGAACCCACGGCTTGCGCCTCACCTCTCACAAAACCCCGCACCTCCGCGTGGAGTCACCTGGCCCTGGATACACACCCACTCCAACTCCCGCACCCCTCCTTTCCATCCCACTGCCTCCGTCGATGTGGCCGGATGCCGACACTGGGCCCCTCACCCGCCTCCCTTCCTGCAGTGCTCTGACCGTCTCTCACTCTTGCATGTCTACTGCGTGCCAGGAAATGCTCTAGGAACACAGGCTGTGTCAGTCACACAACTCACAAACCCCCTGTCCTCATGGAGCTCAGTTCCAGGTAGGGCAGACAGGCAGTGAGCTGTGCAGATTGCAGAGGAGGAAGTTACGGAGTCGAATGCGTCAAGTTCTATGGGGAAAACGAGGGAGGGAAGTAGGATGGGGAGGACTGGAGGGGGTTGGGCTGCCCTGTGAGACTCAGCAGGCAGGGTCAGCCTTCCTGAGAAGGTAATTTTGGAGCAAAGATTGAAGGAGGTGGAGAGGTGGGCCCGGCCTGTGTTTCAGGTATGGAGAACAACCAGCATAAAGGCCCCAAGGAGGCAGCGTGCCCGGCGTGGCTGAGGCCAGTGCACCTGGCTGGGCAGCAGGAGCCCAGCGCCTCTGGGCACCTGGAGGCTGGGCAGAGCTGACAAGGAGGGCAGAGAGCAACAGAACTTTGGTCCCGCAGGGCTCTGTGGGCCACTGTAAGGGCTTCATGTACTTGGAAGGAAGTGGGGATTTTGAGCAGAGGAGTGACACGATCTGCCTGATCCTTTAGGAGAGTCACCCTGGCTGTCGTGTTGAGAATAGACAGTGGGGACCAAATAGGCACAGTGAGACTGGTTAGGCTGTGAGGTGGTGAGAAGTGCTGGCTTCTGGTGAGATTCTGAAGGCAGATCCATCAGGATTTCCTATAGATTATCAGGGTATGGGAGTGTGAAAGAGATCAGTCAAGGAGGAGACTGGGTTTGGGACCTGAGCCACCGGAAAGGGGGAATTGACATCAACTGAGATGCAGAAGGCACGGCTCAAGCAGGGGAAACAGCCGGAGTTGTGTTTTGGACATGCTGAGTTTGAGAGCTTATAACATGTCGAAGCAGGGGTGTCAGGTAGGCACCTGGATGTAGGAATCTCAAGTTCGAGAGAGAGGTGTGGTGCAGAGACGGCCGTGAGGAAGGCCTGGGCACGTGAAAGGTGCTGATGGCCACGAACAAACCTCGTCAGTTATGGCCCGGGGCGCATCACACTCCCACAGAGCCTCGTGGAACGCCACTTCTTCCTGAGTCACGTCCAGGTGCCCTTATCTGTGCGCCAGGCTCCCCTGCTGCAGAGAGCGAACTTCCTTTCTGGTCTCACCCCCGCTGTTCTCTTTTCATGCAACCGAGAGCCAAGTCCAGTTGCAGCTGGGACACCCGAGGCTGCTGCCTCCCTGCCTCCTCTATGACCTTGTCCAAGCCACGTCCATTCATCTGTCTTCTTAGCCTTTTCACATCGTCCAAATCCCACTTGCCTTCCAGGGCCCAGGCGAACCGACCTTGCTCCACGTAAATCCCCCTCCAGCCCCGCTCCACTCTTGAGCAAGCAGCCTGGCCGTCCCTGGACCTCTCGGCCATGCACGACACCTGATGCCCGTTCTTATCATCCAGGCTGTCGGGACTCAGTCTCAGGCCTTGATTGTAAGTTGCTCCTGAGCAGAAGCTCTCTCGTTGGCCTCAGAATAGCCACAACGGAGAGCACAGTGCCTGGCGGAGCAGGTGCACCACCAATGTTTGCTTAACAGAAACCTTGCAGAGACATAGATTTTGCAAGCCAAGACCTTTGTAAACCTTGAGGGATGGATCGGAGGAGAGGGAAACAAATGTAACTTGAAGATGATTTCGCTGATTTAGAGGCTATTTTGTCCCACTTAAGGATCCTTAAATAGTACAAATACATACCAGAATCTAACAGAAGTGTACATAGTAGGGCTTTTTTTTCTATAAGGACAAAAACACTATTACAAGGAGTTTTAAAATGACTCAGTGTGTTCCCTAAAATGATAATACCAACAACTATGTGAATTCTTACTTTTACCAATAAGGCAAACCATACAAATTAATGTAAATGACTTACATATATAAAAATTTTCATGAAGGTTTGCTCTATGGCAGACGTTTTATGTACATTGACCCTGATTCTCACAATGACCCTGGTACTTTGTATCATTATCTTCCTGTTACATAGTGAATGAATTGAGAGCGATAATTCACCTACATCACATAGCTTGTTGGTGTTCACAGAGCTTGTTGGTGGTAAAGTCAGGATTCTAATCTAATTGCCTCAAAAGCCAAGGGCAAAACTCCTTGCACCCAGTCATCTGATCTCCTCCCCTCCACCTGGAAGCCCTTAGATGTAGAGTTGTGGACCTCAGTGTCCAAGCTGCTGATTGTCTCGGAAGAGGAAAAATATCACGGCATGATGCTTCCAATAATCAGGTTCTTAGAATTCACCACCACTGCCAGATATTCATTCACTCAATGCCTATCTCATGAGTATCACCTGTGTGGCTGGCACTGTTCTCAGCGCTGGAGAAAAACAGGCAAAAGTCCCTGCCCTCATGGAGTTTTCATTTAATGGGGGAAGACAGATGCTGAACAAGACCAGTAAGTAAAATATATAGTGAGTATGATGGTGATAATTGTTGTTGAGAAAAGTAAATCTAAGGTAGGCAGGAAGCGTGTGGCTGGGGAACTCTGCAGTTATTCATAGAGTGACTGAAGGAGGCCTTAATGAGAAGATGCCAGTTGAGGCCTGACAGTGGCAGGGGAACAAGTCTGGCAGATTCTGGTAAGAGGAGACAGGAAGTGCAATGGTCCAGAGACAGGAGTGTGCCTGGAGTATTCCAGAATAGCAACCAGGGCGGTGTGGCTGGAGCAGAGTGAGCGAAGGTGAGAGTCGTAACTAAGATGGGAGAGGTGAGGAGGGTGAGGCGACCAGAGCGTGGTGACCAGGCTCATCAGATGGACTTCGGCTTTTATTCTGATTGAGGTGCAAAATCAATGGAGGGTTAATGCACTGGCCGCTATTACCCAGAGGTTTCCATGTTCTTCACATATTTTTAAAACGTATTAGCAACTTTAATAAATTATGAGAAAGTGCATTATGTCAGACTTCCAATCACTAAATATTGCTGATCTCATACAGAGCTCCATTTAGCACTGCCCTTGTGACCACGGAGCAGGCAGAGGCGGGGAGAGCGTGGCAGGCCTCAATACGAGAGGCCCAGACACGGGGCAGGGCAGGGGAACCATACCTCCAGCACGCCAGCCCCCTGACATTTCCCACTCTCCTCCCTTGAAGGAGACGGGTGGCTTAAAATCCAAACTACTGGGCATGGATCAGGCTGTCTTTGCTACCGCCTCTTGGAGCTGCGCTGGGGGGATAAACTGCCCACCAAAGGCTGTGTGAACCACAGCTGCAGGCGCACCTCTAAGACGACCAGCAAGAGGAGGAAAGGTCTCTGCGACAGAGCGCGGAGAAGTCCAGGCCGCAATCCTGCCAACCCGTTTTACACCTTACCATGTGAAGCGACCCTCAAGTCTTATTTCCCCGGTTTCACCCTGCTGTTCAATAAGGAGTATCTTGAGGAGTATCTCACTCAGAGAATCCTGGCTCATTAGAACCCGAGTTTCTCCCGCTCCACCCACTGTGAGGGGCTGGGCCTCATACCGTGTGGTGAGAGGGCAGGGGTGCAGCTGGCTGTGCGGGAAAGAAGGAAAGCGGAGGGAACCACTGAAAATTTGCCTCAGAATCATCAAAGCGACAGCTCAGTTTCTACTTTCAGGAGTTAAAGTGAACACGCTGGACCTCCCTTTAGCATGGCAAACGTCGGGATGCTAAGAGCCCTTGCATCTTTAGAACTTAGGGTGCATCCAGAATCTGGGTGTCTCCATTTTCAAGTTCATGGTCCTGAGGTTTTGGGGAATTTACTTCTTTTTGGCGTATAGACATGCAATTCTTTCTAAGAATTTTCTGGAACTAACTCTGAAATGATCAGTGCCTCTCTGTAGGGCATTGCTACTCCAGTGGAGGCAGTTTTTGCCGGGGACGAGGGGTGGGGCGTGGATGTGGAGCCAGCAAACACTGCCTGCAAACCGTGTAAATAACGTCCTGCAAGTATCCGTGTCATGGCCTCCAAGGTTACACAATGTGTTGTCAGGATATACTTAACTGAATTCACAGGAACTCTTGTAAGGTATGTTCTCAATCAACAGATAACAAAAACACAGGAGTCGAGGGGCTCAGAGAAAAATTTTCAACGTTAGAAAGAAATTTTAATTCTTCGAAAACCTGTAAGTAGTAAATGATAAATAATAAATGAATATAAGTTGTGGGCTACTGACATTTCAAGTCTTAACTCAATGGCTGTTAGAGTAAACCATGAGTCAGCAAGACCGATGCAGAGAGCCATTCTTAGGTCTCCGGGGTCTCAGCTCTGCCCCTGTAGACTCATCTGGTGGAGATATGTCCTACTCTTTCAGGTCCAAGCCTTTTATAATGAAAATAACCCTAAAATCATTAACTTCAGTGTGAAACAATTTGCTAATCACTTTGCTCAGGTAAAAGAATGTAGTAGGTATCATGAAAAAAATATGAAATTAGGAAAAGAACCTAGAAAAAAGAAGTAAAGTGGGAGGAGTGTTGCAAATGGGGAGCAATTTACTTCTTTTTTATCATGAGAGGGTGCTGGAATTCATCAAATACTTTTTTTTGCATCAACTGAAGTGATGTATTTCCTTTACTCCCCATCATTCTATCGCTGTGGTTAATTACATTGATTGTTTTTTCTATGTTTGGAAGGGCTTTGCCAAAAGCTGGACCATTTTGTGGACATGTGCACCTAAACTTTTCTCTTATGAACCAATTTTTCAAATCATTGCCTAGGATGGCTCATTTCTAGATTGTTCTCACGTACTACGGGGGTTTGAAAATTAAAACCTTTCCAATGTTTCAGCTCAACACTAAGAACTAGTTCTTGGTCATAATTAGCTGGTTTCACTCGAATTAGTACCGGGTGGAAGCTCTTTTCCTTACTTCAAAGAAATAACAAGATCAGGACAGACACAGAGAAGAATGATCTGTAATGAACAACGGGGCAGGTGATGGAGAGGAGGAATATGGGTGCCGGGAGGTCACTAGAAGAGACTTACTCCCGGTGTGAATCCTAGGAAGGTGCCATGGGCAGAGGACTGTTGGGTCCCAACCCCTCACTAGCCCCTTAACAACACTGCAGCACATGCTTAGCGCTGCCACCTTCAGGAACCTCAGAAGCAAACAAGGAGAGTTCCTGCAAGACCACCAAGCTCCGCACATGTTGAAAACAGAATCGCTTCTAAAAACCAAACACTGTTTCAAGAAGTCGATGAACAGCTTCTCCCAAGTAATACAATTTCAGTTCGCTATTTTTGAATTTCTGAAAGCTTTTCCTTTCCTTTGAACTAAAAAATAAAACCCCATAAAGAATGACTAGAAAACAAGGCCTAAAGCAGGTGAGTTGACTTACTCTCTTAAATATAACTGTGCACATTATTATACATTTGGGAAATATGGGGGGTCACTCTTAAGAGTGTCATGCTATCATAGTTATTACTGCTAGGGCACTCGCTTTGGGTGTTTTCCATATTTTTATACAGTTATAAACTTGGTGAACAAATCATTTCATCTCCTGATTATTCCCACTGAAACCATCATCAGCATGTCTGTCCCTCTCTGTTGCCGGGGGTCTTGTTTACAATGCCTGCATTACACCACCCTGAAGGGAGGTACCATTAAATGAACTGTTTTTCTCTTTTTGATGCCTTACAGTTTCGTCCTTTCATAAATAATTTTATGACAAGCATTTTCACATACATAGTCATCCCCATTCCCCACCCCCATTTTTATTTCTTCAGGTTAAATGGGGTTATTTAAGAGTATGGATTTTTGCACGGTCCTTAGTGTATCTCAAATCAGCAGATTTTTAAATGTAATCTTATCTGAGCACTCGGTGTATCTAGATGTTTTTCTCAAGAACTAATCATATTACACTGATTTCTATCAGACAACAAGCATGTTTTTCTTTTTTGCCTTAACTGCCAGAAAACTCAGAGCTAAGGTTCAAATCCAATAATCAGTTCATCTCAGATGAACTGTAATAGGTTTCCTTTGGATCAATATTTCTACTTTGTTGTCCCTTTTAGAAATAACAATGCTGAATTTTGAAATTTCCCATAAATTCCTTTTGGAAACAAGTGAGTTATAAAGCACGTGCATGCACACACACATACATACACACGTGTATGTATTGTATCTAACATACAACTTCTTTATGTAATTAGCACAATAAAATCCAAATTCTTGGATCTGGAATCTGTAAGATCGAGTGCAGTCCCTCCTTTTACCGCAGAGACCCTGGGCTAGAGAGAGAACCTGACTGGTCTGGGATCACAGGACTCTTTGGAGCTGGAGACAAGACTAATTAGGGAGACAAGACTAACCTGGGTCTCTTCCTGCCCAGTCTGAACCCTGAACAAAGCACGAGTTGCTGCCCACACCTCTGCCAGGGGCTCAGTCATGAAGCATCTCTCTCTGGGACACTTTTCGTCTTCCTCTCTTCCTTTTGCCCCGTTTCCCATGGTCAGCATCCTCTGCGAAGCCCATGCTCTTTCACTCCTAGAGCACAGTTCTGCCCGCTCGAGCCCGCCCCGTGCGCTGGCGCTGTATGAGATCGCTAGGGCTGCCTTGACAAAGTACACATAGGGTGTGCTCACACCTCGGAAATGTATTGTCCCACAGTTCTGGAGGCTAGAATCCAAAGTCAGGGTGTTGGCAGGGCAAGGCTCTAGGGGAGAAGCTACTCCAGGCCCCTCCCCTTGGTTTGTAGAGGGCCATCTTCTCCCTGCGTCTCTGCTTTGTCTTCCCTGCATGCATCGCTCTGTGTCCAAATTTCCCCTTTTAACAAGAACACTAATCACACTGGATTAGGGCCCACCCTAACGACCTTGTTTTAACCCGTCACCACTGTAAGGTCCCTATCTCCTAACAAGGCCACATTCTGAGACACAGAGGGTGTGAAATGAGGCGGGGTGGGGGTTGGCCGCGGTGCAATTCAACCGGTAACAGTCGCAAAGGTCATGTTTCTAAGTTTTCATCTCCCTGCTCAAAATCCTTCATGGTCCTGACCTACCAAATTAATTCTAAATTCCTCACTGCGGCGTTCTTGTTCTCCCTCGAGCCTGCTTTAACATATTGTTATTTCTTCTCCCTCCATGCCCTGTATCTCTCCACACTGCAGTCCAACTGCAGGACTCTCAGATTCCAAACAGCCCACGTTTTCCTGCCTCCGAGCTCACCCTCATGCGGCAATTTCTGCCTCAAATGCCCTCTTCCTCCATCTCCCAGGCCCATCTCAGGCACTCTCTTTTCCACTGAGCCATCCTAGCCCCATGCAGACATGTCTCCTCCTCTCACCGGGCTTTGCTTTATGTTTTTTGCTGGCAGTTAGGATGGTGATCAATGTATTACAATCACTTGTGTATTCCCTCCTGCTAGCCTGTATCCCACCTTTAAATGGGGACTTATCCATCCTTGCATTCCTCCCAGTGCCTTTTCTTTTCCAGCTTCCCCCTAAGTGGCTGCTAGTACTTTTTATGAACACATAGATGATAAAAGAGATATGCCTTCTGCTATTATAGAGAGCATGAGTAACACGTCAAGGTCACCTAAGACACTGACTGTATAACGCTGTGCAGTCCAAGCACGGTGTATGTTAATTGTGTAATAAAGTAAGGGCTGGATGTAAAATTTAAGGTGGTTGGTATGTGGGCATGGCCAGTGTTGAATAAGAGATTATTTTTACTAGGAAGTTCCCTTTGTCCTCATCATTTCCCCCTCCCAACAGAAAATTCCATGAAGTTCATTTCTAAAGAAAAGTAAATATCCAGATGGCCAGAGGAATGACCTTTCTCTTAGGAGGGGATGAATTTGTTTTCCAGCCAAATGTTTGAAATTCTTCCACCAGCATGCATAATTGAGAGAGATGTGTTAATTACCCTGCGTGACAGCTGGTAGGACTTCCCAGACAACTCTGCGAGGAGCATTGATCTGGAATCACTGTAAGTGGCTGCGCTGTGGTGATGTAAAGGTAGGGCCCTGGCCATGGTTACTGAATGGGCAGGTCAGCGCGCAGGCCCTCTGGGGAGTGGGGCCTGGGGGCATTAGTGCAGCTGGCCAACGCTGGGCTCGTCAGGCGACAAAAGCGCCAGCGTAGCTCTTCGAATGACATCTGAGCGAGCGGCACAGACAAAATCCCCAAGATGTAATCCCTATTATTATAATAGCTCTGTGGCTCAAAACGGGCTGTTATCAAAGAGAAAGACAAATCCAGAAAGTGAAGACGAGATTTTCTCTTCACCCCCAGCAGCCGTGAATCAGCAGCATCCACATCACTGGCTGTTATTTAAGGGAACTGAGTGCTCAGCTCTTGACTCAGCACTGTGGACATTCTGAAGAGGAGGCAGAAAATGTGACCCTCGCCCTACAGGAGGCACTGTCTTGGCCCTGTGTGGGAAATCATTTAAAGTTTCCTACAGATCTCAGGCTTTGCGAGTCTATGACCAAGAAAGAGGACTGTTTTATCTTTAAACAGCAAAAATGCCATGAATAGTCTTCTGTCTAAAAGGCAATTCACATATTCCCTAATATAATTTGCCATATTGCTCCTATCTCAGATTGTTCAGTTTTCATACCACAAATCTGCACAAGAGAGCTTTCAGATTTATTTTCCCCTTTCCTGTTGCCAACTAAGTATTTTTTCTTTTATCTAGAGTCACATGAAGTATGGGATTACTTGACTTCTCTGAAATCTGATACAGTGGCAAGTCAGCTTCCAAAGTAACCACTTTGTTGTTCCTTCATACATTCCTGGAAAAACTATCTGATTTTGGTTTAGTCTAGGGAAAATATATTCAGGGTTTTTTTTTTTTTTTTTGGTTAAAATGTGTAGAAGAAAAATATACATCTCTTTTAAGCAACTGGAATCAATTTAAGGCTTTGGCACATACAATGGAAAAATCAATGGAAGTTGAAAGTTGAAAGGAAAAGTTCGCCTCTACATGTGTCACCAAACTTGTGTCCACTAAGAAAAATAAAAGGGGGATCTTTAACTACCAACTAGGATGGTAGGTCGAATAATCAACCGATACAGTTTAACAGAAGTTAATTATTTGCTGGATGCTGGGAGATAGGGCCCATGAGATTTAGGCTTCCTTTCTAGCCTCAAAAGAGTTTTCAGTCTAATTAGGGAGATAACTGGAGTACGTACAGTACAGAACAATAATGAATAAGAGGCCATGTTGAAAAAGAAAGGTGCTATGTTAATATCAGGAATCAAGCATCTGAAGGGCGAAGCATGCATAGGATCTCATGAACACCGAGGATCTAACCAAGGTTGAGCCTCCCTAGGAATTCCGGAAATCCCACTGAGAACCCATCCAAATCAGCTTTGCAACTAGACAAGAACATACAGTCCTTGAACTTTGTTCTTGTTGCCTGGCAACCAACCTCAGGCTCTACTGAGCCCCAGGAGACCAATGTCCAAAGGCTCTCAACTTCCATGCATGTTTTTTTTTTCACATGGAAAATGAGCTAATAAGTAGGACACCTATTTTTCCTCCTTTCTTTCTGGTGCTGGGAATCCCATCAGATTTTTCTAGAAGCATTTGCTGCTTTGTTCCTTGCTCACAGGGAGCAAGTTAAATGAGGATCACTGAGCTTCCCGTTTATATCCCAGGCATTCACACTGGTGGCCCAGGGTCAGACTCTCAGCAGTGTCAAAAATCACTGCAATGTAAGGTAACATGTGTTTTTTTAAGTTTTTTTAAGTTACAGTGGTGGCCATCATCAGTTTGGTCTCAGCTGGTTCATCACAAATACAAATACTCCACAAATTCAGGTCTTGGGGAAAGAAGAGATAGGAATGATATTGGGTGAAAAAGTGAGAGCGGCCGGCAGTGGCAAATACTGCTGAGAGGTCAGGTAAAATCAAGAGTTGCAGAAATGATCACTGAACACGGCAATTCAGCAGTTATTGGTGATCTCATCAAGGGCAGCTCTGGTGGAGTGTTGGGAACAAAACTCAGATTGCAATGCAGTGAACAAGGGTTGGGAAGTGCCGAGAAGGTTGGACATTTCTTCCATCTGAGATATACTAGTAAATTATGTCCTTCTGGTCAGAGACGTTGGGGGAAGAGGAGATAAAATGATGTTTAATGTTGTGGGAAATGCCTCGATTTTTCCACCTTCCCCTGTATAAGCAGACAAAAGGGACTATGTGCAGACCAGCAGTGGAAAGTGCCCAGCCAGGGCACTGACAATGGCCTCCCTGCTTGGGGCAGAGAAAACCCCACTGGAATCCTGTTTTGATTTGTTTTGTTCCCCCTTAACCAGAGTGTGTGTGTGTGCATGTGCGTCCATCTCTATGTGTCTTTGTGTGTGTGTGTCTGTGTGTCTGTGTGTGTGTATGTCTGTGTGTGTGCGAATGCATTTGTTCTATTCCTTTTCCATCTCGTCTTCTCCCTTCTTGCTCAGTTCCTGTTAGAAATGCTAGTTACTTTTGGGTAACTTTGTCAAACGTCTTGAACTTTTCATGAGAAATCTACCATAAGAAACTGACAAAAATATACAGAAAGCCTGCAGATACATGCTTTGGGATTTGTGAAGTAATTATTTAGGCTTGTAAGCAGTTAACCTAAAATTATACGGACCTAAAACTAGCTGAACCCTGGGGACTGATGAGTTTTCTGATTTGCTCATTTTGCCTGATGCGTGAGTAAGTCTAAGAGATCACTCTTATTTCCAAGTGGTAGATTGTAATTAGCTGAGAAGGAATTCTCCCATTATAGTAATTTCCTAATTATGCATAGGGACAGTAGAAAGAAAATTTGGGAATAATAGTAATTCATCTAAAAACCTACTTTAACCATTAGTTTTAAACTCAACTGAAGAATTTAACCAAAACTCCTGATAGGAAGTCAAGGAAGGACTCTAACTGAAATTTTACCTTTTAAAATTTTCTTCGAAGGTGATAATGAGCAGTTACTTGCTTAAGGGTGGGCTGGCAATTAAAGAAAGAAGAATATGGGCAGAAAGCCCAACAGACCACAGAACAGTGATTTCCAACCTTTTTTTTTTTTAAGCAGCAGATTTCCAATGAAGCCTTATGTAGAAAACCAGTGTATAAATCAGATATAAGGGAGAAAAAATCAAACAGAGCTTCTCTAAATTAGCAGAGCTGGAACCCCTCCCACTCTTTCTCTCCTTGGGGACTGTCCTCGAGGTAACAACACAGGGCTCATTATTTTAATTTTATATTTAGAATTAAATATATTTAATTACATATTTAATTAATCTATATTAGAATTAAATATATTTAATTATACATTTAATTCTGCATTGTCTTTGTAAGCATTTAATAGTTTGCAAAGCGCTACCCCTTTTATTACATTACTTGATTTTGATGAAAATTCCATGAGCTAAGCAGCTAGATATTGGTATTATTATTATTGCCATTTTGCAAATAACTTGCTTAAGGTCATCTGACTTCTCAGTGATAGACTTGCAATCCAAAGCCAGGTGTTCAGAGATCTTCTACTTTGATACACTATAAAATCCTTCACTTGTCAGCTCATTACACTCCTGGTCCAGGTCAGAGTATTTTCTGGATAACATACTAAAGGACAATAGCAAATGTTATTGAATTAAAAATTAAAAAGTAAACACATCTGTTTTCATATGTCTGATCTATGGAAAGTGGTACATAAATTATTTCATATAAAATTTTAAATCACGGCTGGTATGGGCAACGAGCAAATAAACACCTCCCTGCTTGCAGGTCCCATCCCTGCGAAGCTTAGGTGGGAAAAATATGTGACAAAGATTTCCTCCCTGAGCAACAGAACAGCACTTTCTAACTATGCTTTTCAACAGGACTAATCAGAGAACTTTTTAAAAAATGTAAATTCCTGCCGCCTGGATTGAAAATATAAATCAATAGGTCTGGATTGGAGCCATTCTTCAGATGTGGCGTTTGGCTTGTAAAAACACAGAAAAAAATCATACAGTGGACCCACCGTCTCCTGTTACTTCCAGAGAGTGGGCTAGAAGTTTTGCGTGAGGGCTTTTCAGGTCACAGCAGTATCATTTATTCAATTACAGCATTAAATTATATCCCAGTGACCTGAAAGAATCGGTGCATATCCAATTATGTCTAATTTATACCCTGGGACGTGCTGGTTCTGGCTCGATGTAAAATCCTGGTAGAATCACAATTTAACAAGCTTGACAGGACATCAGAATTGCTATTTTGTTTCCAAACCTCATTAAATGGGAGCCTACACACTCCTATAATGTTCAGAGGGCAGATACACTATTAGTATTTTTCTATCTGTTTATGTTCAGCAAATGTTCAGCAGGTCCTTTATCAGAAACCAGAACCAGTTGGAGGGAGCTGCTGTGGAAACAAGGCATTTTGCCACACAAAGCAATGGTCCCCGAGAGAGTAAATACTGCATCGTTGTTCATGGTTATAGCATTTAATGGAATTTAATATATTCTTAATAAATTTGATATGATTCAAAATATCGTGGGAGCCGCCTGGGCAGGTTAGAGTGAACTGAGGGCTGGCTGGCTGTGATGCCCTTGGACTGGAACTTTCTCTGCACGTCCTCCACACTGAGAGTGTCTGATCACCGTAACCTCGTATCTTCCCTTCTGGTGCCCACTGGCCCTTGTCCATCTCTTTGGGTGGCGCCTATGGTTTCTCCTGGCCTCTGTTTGTGGCAGCCCTGTATCCAGACCCCAGGGCCCTCCTCTTCTCACTCTATTTGGTTTCCCTTGAAGGGCTGGCATCAGCCAGAAATTTCTACTTGAATAGATTTCTGCCATCTCACCCTCAACAAACTTAGCGTCCGCGTGCCTGCTCACATGTTTCTCTCCCCAACACTCCCTATCACTGGGAGTGGTACTGTGGTTTCTCCTCAGGCCCAGGGCTCCAGCTTGAAGCCATGTTTGAAGCAGTACAATGAGGGGCTGGATTGGGAGATCCAAGGGGTCTGGTTCGAATCCGTGCTCTGCCATTCAGGAGCTGATATTTCAAATCTCTGAACCTACCTCTCCAAACACCAAACAGGCAAAATAAGGTCTCTTCCATACAGTAATTGTGGAGAACCATGACGTAATCACTGGCATAGGCAGGGCACGCAGGCGCACGCATTGTCCTCTTTACGCTCAGCCTTTTCTGCGAACGCCCTCTCCCTTCCTTTCCAGTCTATTCCTGAAGCCAACAGAGTCCTGACCCTTATGAACTGAGGACTCACACCAGCCTCCTGGGCGTGTCCCTGTCTTCACTCCGGTGACGCATTTGCACCTGTTGTATCTGACCTGAAATTCTCAGGATCAGACTCTGCTCTGCCACATACTGGGAATGGGAAAAATGAAGCTCTTTTAGGCTTCAGTTGCCACATCCACAAAATGGGCACAAACTCCTAGGGTTGGTTGTGAGGATTAAGTGAAATAATGCCTTTAAAGAGCTTGGCATGGTGCTGGGTGTATAGTAATTCCTTGTAACTGTAATGAGACACAGTCTTTTTGTTACTTGGAATTAATCTCACCTGCTAGATCGTGCATCATAAAACTTCAATTTTATCCTATCCTATCGTCTCCTACTCAAGGAACACCAAGGTTTTCCCCACTCGATCACCCCTGGCAACCGAAATGGTTTTAAGAAAAAGTATGAATGACTCTGGCATTCAGGCTCTCCATAATACAGGACACCCCTGCACATCCAATTGATTGAGATTCTTTTCCTCCCATTTGATGGATTGGAATAATGAGGCACTTCTGGAGGAAGCTCTTTAAACAGTATTGGGGATTGTCTATGGCTTGAGTCAGAGAACGAAAGAGGGGGAAATGGCCTAGAAAGAGGACTTTGGCTTAGGTTTTCCAGCTGAGAGCAGCTTCATGAGGGAGAAGCGGGGAAGAAGGCTGCAGTGCCGGGAGGGACCGCTGAGCAGTTGCCAAGCCGGGGCGTGCTAGAGAACAGGAGCCTGGAGGTGTCTTAAAGGCACGGCCTCTGAGAAGACGCGGCAGTAGCATGAAGAGCTGGAGAAGGTCCAAGCAGAAGAGATCCGAGAGGAGCAGGTGCAGCCCACTGCTCCTGAGCCCACACAGCGACGGGAAGACCCCGCCTGGCCTGGCTTCCGGTGACGACAGGCAACCTGGGGCCGCGCGGGGCTCTTCACCATTTGCTGTTGTTGAACTCACACAGGCCGGAGGTGTTTTCCGCCAACTAAGCCCCTTTACTAAACTGGTTAAATTGTTAAATTGGGCCAGTGGAACTGGACTAGAGCTTCCTTCCCCCAGGGCGGGGGAGAACTCAGTGCCAAATGAAGCAGAATATAGCGCCTCCTACAAGTGACTCAACCCTCTTGCACTGGAGGGTGCACTCAGACATCAGGGTGACCTCAACCCCGAAGCATCTGAGCTGACATCCTGCCGCTCAGCCGGCTCTCCTCTCTGTACCTCACAGACCATGCTTAGCCCCATTCCACTCCATCACTTCTGCTTTTCCTCTGGAAATGCCTGAAATGCTCCCGCAGTGAGGTAATCAGGAACCAGACAGCTCTAGAGCTATCCAGAAAATAGATCTAGACCCCCGTGCTGCCTCTTCCACTTACTAGCCCTGGGATCCTGAGTCGTTAATATAAGCTCTCTTTGCCTCGGGTTCGTGGTATATAAAATTAGGGGGTCTACCTTCAGAGATGTTGTAGGAATAAGTGGAATAATGAACACAAAATGCCTGGCACCGTACACAGCATGTTGTAGGTGTCAGTAAAGTTTCACTCTATCCCCCCAGAACATGTTAACATTTTATGTCTAGATAAATACCACATACGCCTGGGGGACTGATTCCAGTCTCATCTCACTGAGGAATCTTCACTTAAACTTCCTTTCCCAGTCATCATCCTGAAGTCCTTCTTATTTTAATGGTTTTACCACTAACTTGGGCATATCAACTGTCACTATTACTCATCTGCTCAGGCACTGATGTCTTGTTTGGCCAGTTAGACAGACTTTCCTAAAGGGGAAGGCTAGTGTCAATGAAAATTCTCTCATCACTCCAACCTTCTACTGTATCTAGCATTGTTAAAATGCCCAATATATTTGTGTGAATTACAGAGTGAAGGAGAAAATCGCAGTGCAAGGATGGATAAAGGTCAGTGGCAACCCGACTTTTTAATAGATTACAATCCAGTAGGTGCTGAGCATCCATTTTTGAAGCATTTCAATGGTGGTTAGTACGAAGGGACAGTGGGGTAAAGATAGCAGAGGTGGAGTGCAGGATGGAGAGGAGGAAGCTTTGCAAGAGTAAAGAGAGGTCAGTTGGGAGGTCAAGTGGGCTGCGTGGAGCGATCATTCCCTCAGAATTAGGCAGAGATTAGCCCGCTGACCTCATTACCAGCTCCGACGCCATCATCATCTCTCTTACTCGCATTAAACAATTCAAAGAACACTGATAAAGCAAAGCTTTCCTTTGAGATGCTGCCCCACCCTCACTATAAGCAAAACTTCACACCCCTCTTTGTTTTCTGTCTGTATGTTCTCTGTATGGTGGAGGAGACAGCCAGCTGTCCACCAAAATCTATTCCCTTGTACTTCCACTGCAATAATCTGTGGTTGGGTATGTGGTCATAGAGCCAGGGCTGCATATACATCTTGCTTTGCTATAAGGGGTGGATGCTGGACCAAGTTTTCACCAACAGACTGTGAGTCTAAGCGATGTCTGCTATCTCTGCATGGGGACCCTTGAGACAGTAAGTGGGCTTCTTCCGTATTTCTCCTTTCCCTTAAGGCTGGTTGGAACTTGGAAGCAGCAGTGACCCAGCCTTGCTCATGTAGATGTTAAGACTCCTAAGGCTTAAACAATGGCAGAGCCATGATATGGAAGGAGCCCCAGCCCTGAATGACTGTGCAACACCCACCACATCCTCTATGAGAGAGAAATAAGCTTCTTGTTTGTTTGTCTCTGCCACGTGGTTAAAAGCCACATGATTGCTGGGTCTCTTGTTATAGCTTAGCTGCAGCAACTCAACTGCAGCATATCTATCTTATACATTATAAAATATATTATATCTACATATTATATTATCATATGTAATATGATACATATTGTATATTATCATATGTAATATGCAGATACGATAGATTATAACATTATATAATGTATGATATACTAATATAACATGTGATATAATGCTATTATATATAATACATATATAATAGGTACTACATGCTTACAGAAATGTATCTCATGGAATATATTTTAAATACTGATAGATAATAGTGTATAAAATACTGTAACTAGCGCTTTTTTCCTATAAAATAATATGTTTTGGAGACTTTTCCAATTCAGATGTGTATGTGTTTAATATAGATGACAGGCAGATAAAGTAATTTCACCTTATTTTTGAAATGTCAGGTGTATTTCTAGTATCATGATCCATACTTTGTTTAAGCAGTTTCTTCTCTGGATTACCCTGTTGACCAGTTTTGTGACTGCTTTTACTTTTAACTCTTACTAATCCCAGTGACAGCAACACCCTTGTACCTGTCTCTTTGTTCATATACTTAAATATTTCTCTAGTATGGCTATTCAGAAATGGCGTTCTTGAGTTGAATACCACTGAACATTAAAGAATATAATTTATATTTCCAAATTGATCTCTAAAAAGTCTAAGCCAATTTATACTCCCACAGCATATGTGAGTGCATAATTCTGTTTAACACTGCCAATGTTAGCAACCTTTAATTTTGCCCAGCTAATGAGGAAAAACAGAGACAAAAGATGATTACAGGAAGAATAAAAAAACCCCTAGAACTAGAAAGAAGAACGTAGCTGGAATCTAATGTAACAAGTTATCTCCAAACCCCATCAACGACCACACTGTGAAGTTCTGAGCCACTCGTACCAGTCTGATGATCACAACAATTGTCAGTCCTAGGGGTGCAATTCCTGCCACCCCACCACTTTCCTTCTGCCTTTCTCCCCAAACAGCCAGGTTTACTACAGCTTACCCAGTTCACTGTCCTCTTAGACCATGAGATTTATAGTCTGCACACGCATGCTAGGTTACCATAACGACCTTAGGTAATTATGAGGATGAGCTGTAATGCATCAGACAGTCTGCCTTTACATCGTAATAATATAAATAAATTCTGATGAGGACACTAAACTGCATCATCCCAACAGCGAGAGCCCATGGCAGCTGTAGGGGACAAGCAAGCCATCCTGCCTGTGTGCTCCTCTAGTGCTTTTCCAACACGAGCAGGAGGAACACAACTTTCCCATTTCTCTTCCCCCCAAAATTATGTTTTTGGAAAGTTGATTATTGCCACTCTCATAGGTATGTGCTAAACATCCACCAATATATGCTATTGTGCTGGGTCTTTTAAACAAGACCGTATTGGTGAATTGAGACAGCAAACCATCTCTGGAACACAAGTGTGCCTGAGATAATTAAAGAATAATTGTGCAGAAGGAAAGGCCATATTGGCATGATGTGGAGGGTAGAAAAGAATGGAATCATCCCAGTTTATGTGTGATTTTGCATAAAATACCCAATTGTGCTAAGTCTCAGTTTCCTCGTCTTTCAGAAGAGGCATATTTATTGAGTACCTACCATATGCCACCCTCCACTCTAGGTGCTTGGGACAAAGAAGAAGCAAAATGAGGTTCCTGCCCTCAAGGAACTTACATTCTGGGGGTGGAGGCGGGGAGAGAGACACCAAAGAGAAACATCGATTTATTCATTTATTCAAGAAGTAGTTACTGAGCTCATACTTTGTGCCAAAGACTGTCCCAGGGCTTGTTTCAAGAATCTGCTTCCCAGGATTGTCTAAGAATGACATACATATGTTGAAAATGGCTGGTACAGTCAATGGTGCGCAGTACGTGCTCGGCAAATGCAGCTGGGATTGGTACTATTTTCTTTCATTTGTCTGCTTTTCTCCTTTCATGAGATATTTGGTTTATTTTTCTATCCATTTGTTTATTTAAGTGTGAGAGCATGCATGTGTTTATTGCTTCTCTCTCTACAGTTTAGTGTTTGTCTTTGCGTCTTGTCTTTGATGATTATCCCTTCTTTGGAATGGCAGCAGAGCCACGGTTATAACTTCGCCTGCAACAGACCTCTTGGAAGTGGGAGGCAAGGCATGATAGAATTCTCAACCTGCAGCTGGGCCTTCAGGCAGTGTCCTGTTCTTTATTGTTGCCTAATGGTTTGGTGGATGGTTCTCACGGGGTCTACCCTTAAAGCAGAGGGAGACGTGGAAGATGGAGACGTATGAAACCAGGCAAAAGGGCAGGGATGGGGGTAACTGAGAAAACAGGTGGCTTCGTGGAGCTGGAGAAGGAAGATTCAGAGGTGATACCTTCCGCCTTATCCACCACCACCACCTCCATTCTCCCAGTAAAGTCTGGTGAGACGTTTCCCTAACCTTGCCCAGCGCCCAGTTGGAGCTGGCTACCTCCCAGTGTGCTTCCAGAGCTCTGGAGCACACAGATACCCTGCCTGGTACTCATCACCCTGGGGAGCAGTTGCCTGGTGGTCATCTCTGACTCCTCCCCACCCCCACCAGACTCTCAGCACCTTGAAGGCAGGACAGCATCTTCACTGCTGGGTTCTCTATGCCAAAGACAGAACTTGGGACGTAGCGGCTTTCATAAATACATTTGATGAATGAAATAAGGCAGAGACAGAGAAAGCACATAGAAAAGTTAACAGGGCAAAGGTCCAGAGGTGAGGCACAGGTACAAAATGAATCTCCAGAAGGAGTGAAAAGCAATTTTGACCCTCAAAGAGTAGCTCTCATTCAATAGTGCTAAATAGACAGAAAGGCCAAACAGAAACCTGGAGAAACACAGGTCCACAGAGATCTCCAGAGTGAGATGTGCACTCCTACTGGAGAAAATGAAATGGACTCCTGCCCTCTGAAATCCACCTATTTGTCTCCTCATCTAGTTGATATTTAACTATTTCAATGGACCTGATGTGTGAACGTTGACACGTCAGGTTCACACCATGTCTTATCTACACAGCCTGTTTTAGCTCCATGAAGTCAGACTTGATGTTTGGGGCAAAAGATCTGGAAACCTTCTGTAGGTCTAGCCTTCCTCATTTTCTAGTATATATACTGAAATACTCAAATAGACTATCTCAACAAATAGTGGTCTTTTTTCCTCTTTCCAGTGCCTTTTGCAACTACCTCCAAATTTAAATGATAAAGAAAAATTGATGGCGTCATCTTTACTATCTTATTAAACCATGTTTCTGTTAATGATGATTCACCGGTGTCAAGAATAGATACACTAAAAACCTCTACAGCATATTAATGCATTAAGCATCATACCACACTTAGCTCCTGATATAATTTTGAGCTTCCTCTGGGGGCAAAAACAGTTCTTTTGGATTCTTTTTATAAAAAGCACATTGAAAAGAGGTTTCAGATACTCAAAGACATGAATCTTGCTCTGCTCCCTTGTGTATATCTGATTTAAAGGTTAATAAGTAATTAGGAAGCACAGTCATCCAAAAATTACCAATTAATATGCCATCATTTTCATTAAAAATGCTATTAATTATATTGTTGTACAAATGTCCTCGACTGGCTAATAAAAAGTTACCTAAAGCAATTCTAAATCTTTCCAGGAGAAAGAGAAATTAATCCATATCAATCACTCTTAAAAATTATGATTTGGGCTTGAGAGATCAAACACGGGAGGGAAAATGAGTGTCTCAGGTATTCAGTGTGGATAGAATCCAACAGGGTTCCACGGTTTATTTTATACCGAGTCATTATTGCTCAGAAAACCTAATTAGATTTCTTGGCAGATGTTTAATGTGGAAGTTTGACAAATAACAGTTCTTGGGTTCTTATAATGTAAAGCAGCCCTTTATAAGTGAGATCAAACTTTTAAACTACTCAGATATATTTTGTCGGTTTCCTAGGAGACTGTGAATGGGAAGTTATGATTAAATTATTAAAGCATGTTATATATTTAAAATTTGTTCTATACCTTAAATGATGGTATTAATCACTTATTAAAAATCCACACAATTCCAAAGTTGAAGAGTTCATGATTAAACTTGTACCATCACTCTAAGGATGCTACTAGATTTAACTTTATGTAACAGTGTTATAGTCCCCAGATTATTCTGTTCTCAATGTCTTATCCTGTCACCTCCTGCCTGAACCAAACATCTATTTCCGTTGTATGCGTTATGGCTTCACTGGGCAGCTGGCCAGTGTTTGATAAAAATTAGAAGGGTGTAGGGTGCAGCTCAACGCCGTTTTGATACATAACAAAACTGTAATGGAAACACTTATCATCAATGAAGCGAACCAAGTGTGGTGTTAAGAACTACACGATCAACTCAGACACAAGCTAATGATTTTCCATTGCATCATAGATATTTGCTGGTTGTCAGGCAACCAAATATTGCCCCATGACGTCAGGGAAAGTTCCTCTTGCTGAGCTAGGATTGGCCGTTTTAGTAATTAGTTACTCATGAGATTGTCTCATAGTTATCTCTGGTGTAGAAGCAACTCTTTCTTATTTTGAGAGTTATGTTTTATTTGGTGGACGTTTCTGAGGACTCAGCCCGGGATGACAGCCTCCCAGATTGTTATGAGGGACCGCTCCCTAGAAATAACTTTTTAAAGGACACTTAATACAAATCCCAGGCTTGCATTATTTGAAGTTCCTGAGATGAGAACTTGCATCCTACCAGGCATGCTTATCAATTTTTTCATCACATTGAACAAATACCTGTCTTTCTACAGACTTCATAACTAGGCTCCACTCTACACAGAGCAAGTTTACTTCCTCTTCAACAGGCCAATTCTACTACTTGGGGAAAGGTAGCATGTCTTCTTTAACTCTTTCTTTCTGCAGAGTAAACACACCCAATCCATTCCCTCATCCACCCCCTTATTTCACATCCTGGTCATTCTCTGCTCTCAATGGCACCATCATATTATAAACTGGGCATAACTAGGGTTGGTGGTTGTTTTATAGTTTACAGTTATGACTACTTGTAGGCTGTTGTGTTGTTGAACACTGTGATGAAAACTGACGTGGGAATAAGAAGTCAAAGGGTATGGGACATGTGCCTGTTTTTATGGTTTTATTTTTTATCCTGACTTAGAAAATGCTACCTGTGAGAAACAACAGCATTTGTGCCTTATTGGAACCTTGAAAGACAAGTGGAAACTTTAGGGAAGACCTTCAGGGATGCTTCATAGGTTAATGCAGCAGAGGAACAAACAGTTTCAGAGCGTGGGATGAGATCATTTAAAGTAATATTTTCTAAATTTGGCCATGCATATGAATCACCAGAGAGCTTCTAAAAATACAGATTCTTGGGATCCATACCCAGACCTACTGAACAGGTGCCTCCAAAAGTCCCTAAAGGAAAAGCATTTGGGAGCCACGGAAATAAGGGACACAACATGAAGATCAGCCATTCCTTCAAGCTGAAATCTCCCTAGCCTGTAAACACGTGTCTTCTGTGACACCTGTTGGCTGCCTATTACAGCCGAGCTCTCTCTTTTCTAAAAAAGGCTCTTTCACTAATAGTACCAAATAGTTTGGTATTTAATTACTAATTTTGCATGTCTCAGTTACTTTATGAAATCCCTCAGGGCAGGCAAGAGCTGAGTCTCGCCTTTCCGTGTCTCTCCCAAGGAATATGGCACAACATTGAACAGAGTCATTGATTGGTGAGGGGTTCTGGAGGCAGTGGAAGAAATTAGAGACAAAAGGGAGACAGATACTGTAGGAATCTCACTGGAAAAAGTTAAGGTTAGGGAGACTTTCTCTTTTGAAAGAAGTTTCTCCTGCCGTGTGCTGTGGCCTGCCCCTAGGGTAAGTGACAGAGTCCGTGGGTGATGCTTGATCTGTCTGCCTCCATCAAACCTGATCTTTGAAGGTGTCAGACAGTAGCCCACTAGACTAGGTCATATAAATATGGCCAGAGGTCTATAATTTCCTATGTTTATAGCCCATTTGGAACACCAGACATAAACGGATTCTATCATTTGGTGCAATCTGATCATCTGACCACGTCTGTAGTGCGGGTCGTGTAGGCTCTGATAAGTTTCAAGATAAGGATGAAGGTTTCCTTAGACAGTTACATGGGCTTTTTTCATATCAAAGACACATGAGATTTTAAAATTAATTCAAACTAAAAATCAAATTCAAAGAAATGACACTTATCTGAGGTAAAAGATATACTAAAGCTGAAAATAAAAGAATGACACAAGATATATTTGGAAAGCATGAAGAAAAAAAGCAGGAGTCGTACATTTATATTAAAGAACAAACTGGACAGAAGGTTAACTGAATATTGATACAAGTAGAACCATAAATAAGCCATTAGAGTAGTGAAACACTAGGCACAGAATAACTTAGTGTCATTCCATGAAAAGCAACAGTTACTAGAAATAGAAGGAATCATGTGAGTTTTCATGCAATTCATGCATTACTACACCTCTCTGGTAGGTCAAGGAGACAAAAATAAGTAATTAAAGACATAAAGCAAATGAATTATTTAATGTTTATATAAATAGATCTATGCATTGATATAACTTTGCACCTAAGACCATCTTCTCAAGCCTCACAAACACTGATCATGATCTGGACCATAAAATACTCCAATGCATTTCTAAAGTAAAAATTGTACAACTTCACTGTTTTAATAATAAAATATTACTCGAAATTAATATTGGAGCTCTCAAGGGAAAAAACACTCCAAATTATTTGGATATTTTAGAAATAATCACATAAATAATAACTGAATTAAACAAACCAGAAAATAACAAATGTGAGAACGTCATTGAACAAAAACCCATGAGACACAGCCGAAGCTAACGTAGCAGATTCACAGACATAAATGCTTTTTAAAGAAAAAAATTATGAGACAAGAACTAGACATTCTACATAGGAATCCACAAAAAAATTTATAGAAGAAATTAAGGAAAGCTGGAGAGAAAGAAAATAATAAAGATAGAAACAAAAAATAAATGAAGCATAAAAATAAGAACAAATAATTATAATTATTTATATTATATAGAATTATAATAATAATTCTATCTTTTGTAGAATTGATAGCTAAGACCAAGAACATATTCTTCAAATAAAACAGATAAATCTCTGGCAAATCTGGAAAACTTAATCAAGGAAAAATCATAACATTTATAAACAAATGTATTAAAAATTATTTAATAACATTTAGAGAGAAGATTAAGGCTTGTAATGGTAAAATAAATTATTTTGAGTGATTAAATTGAAAACTTGAGTGAAATAATTATCTGAGAGAATGTAAATAAAGGTGAACTTAATGAGTTCACCTATAAACAAAGAAAGAAGAAACTGTATCACTTATCAAAAAGTTATTTTTACTTCAATTAGAGATTTTAGAAATTTGGGACGTAGGGTTCTCTCAGAAAGGAATTGGGAACATTTTCTGCCATGTAGTTAAAGAACTGGATTTAAACTCCAGGTAAGAATAATCTCGGTTTTTAAGTTTAGGATTGAAATTGGAAATAATAAATTAGTCTGAAAAACAAATAATAAACTAAGTTCTCCCTGGAGCTCTGGGTCACATCCAGCCCCTGAGTGACCACAGAGAGACTATCCTTGGAGAACATTAAGAACAAAACGGCCAGCAGGGCAAACAGGGCCAGGAGAAACAAATTCTCAAGAGGAAAGAGCCAGTTCTCCAAACAGCCAGTCCCAGGTGCCATGAAGGGAAGGAGCCAGTGAGGTTAGGATGCATATTAGTTGGCCTTTTTAATAACCTGCCATGATGCACCTTTCCTAATAACACCTCCATCCAAAATGTATTTTAAATCTACACACTCCTCTGTCTCCACCACCACCGCCCACCCAGACAGCACTGGCAGTGATCTGGATGATGCAAAGCTTCCCGAACTGACCTCCTGGCCCATCCTCCTCCTGCAACTCCTTCTCCAGACAGAGGTTCTTCTCACTTTCCCACAACACAAAACATCCTCCCACTCAAATCGCAGAATGGAGCATAAAATTCAAGCTCCTACAGCTTCTCTCTTATTCCTTGACTCAGGCCCCTCTCTCCCTGACCGACTGGTCAGCCTCTAGTCACCCTGGCCTCTTGTTTCCAGAAACCGGCCAAGTGCTTTTATCTCCAGGCTTTAGAGCTCTCAGGTCCTTGTGCCCGGGGAAGCCTTCTCCTCCTTCAGGTCTCTGCTCAGAAAGCACCGCCTTGGGGAAGGCATCCTCCACCATCCTCTCTGTTTAAATTCTCCCTCAATCACATTGTTTTCTATCCACATATCTTATTTCCTTTTTAGCACTTCTCACAACTTGCAAATAGCACCCCATTTCTTTTCTGTCTCTCCCATTAGACTGAAGACCCCCATGGGGTCAAGAAAGCTGTCTGCTTTTATACCATGCTGTACTGCCTCCACTCTGAGGGCACTCAGCACTTCCTGAGTGAACACGAGTCTCCATAAATTGTGATAATTTGATTAGTTTGTTTATTTTTCTCTTCTTGTTTCCTTCACTTGACTGTGGATTCTTCTTAGGCACCAAACATAGTGCCTGGCACTTAGGGGTGGCTCAGTGACTATTTCTAGAGTAAATCAATAAATAAAGATACCGAAGTTCTCTAGGAAATGAAATTTCTTTCGTCTCCGCTTTATGCACCACTCAGAAGGTCTCGATCTACTAGAATCCTTTATTAAGAATTCTGCTATCCCAGTATTTTTGAGATACCCTGTTTCTGTTAACAACTGGGTGCTCAATGGGAAAGGGGGAGAAGCAATGTGCATTAAATTACTCAACTGAAGCTGCTGCTGATTAATTTTAGATCCTGGGCATTTGGGTCAGCGCTGAGTTTCATAGCAGGTGTGGAAATGACACCTTCAGTGTCATTATTAATGATTTTACTAACGGCTGGGAGCACTTGAAATATTCTTCTGGGTAAGATCTGAGATGTGGACCAGATGGGCATTTTTTAAAAGTCTACATAGACTGTATTGTGCTTTTCAACAAATAAGTGTTTATATTAAGACTGATTGCTAGCATGCCTTACTGTCCATATCATATTCAATCAAAAATTATAAGCAATAATCTTTTAAAGAATACAAAATGCTCTAGTAAGATGGTAGTAATCTAAATGAAATGTATAAAAATGCCCGAAGTTGAATCCAGCCGTTTTGTTTTGCTTTAACTACGTTAAAGCCTTTGAGTCATTTTCCTTTCCTTTTTCTCCTGGCAGGATCTCATCTTCTACAGGCCTTAATATTCATTACAGATATGTGACTGAAGTCATATGAAAATGGTCTCATCGGTCATATTCCCAAAGTGCCAGGCAGGATGGCAAGGTAAGGCTGATCACAAACAAACATGTCAGCATCCACTCACTCCCTGAATCCCAAGGGTGGGTGCTCAGGGGAGGACCTGTCCTCTGACTCTGAGTTTTATCCTTCCTGGTCAATAACAGTGCTGAGAAAGAGTAACACACACTAGACGACAATCTTCGAGCCAGAGGAAATGGAACCAAACCAAGTGGAAAGAATATGCTGTTTAGTATTAGCAGGTCAGTTCACGGAGAAATTGCAAAACAGGTGAAGTCCATCATTTGTGAAGCTCCCCCAGAACAACCCGGTCTCCCCAGCCCAGGGGTGAGCCCTCACCATGGTTTAGACCTTGACACCGAGTGACAACTGTCTTTGGCTTCTTGGGAACGTGTTCTTCTTGCACAACAAAACAAACATTTCCTAGGTCTCAAAGACTCTGGTCAGTTCTTATCTGATGGGCCAAACTGTCCTCATTTGCTAACAGGAAAAAGTTTGAGGAACTTCTTGGGTCCTCTCAGGTAACATGCGGACTTAACAGTGACCTTCTAATGACAAAGCCTTTCCTGTGTGTATGACTCAAAGGAATGAGTCTGATGGTGGGGATTTCAGACCAAACAATATGGATTCTTGTGAATTTTATGGAGCAGTAATATTTCATAAGAGTGGGAAACTAACGGAGAGCTGTCCACTTTTTTTCTGCTGAGTAAGAACACTAAGAAAAAAAGAACAAAATGCATCTATTAACACCATCATTTTAGAAAAGAAAGGATTACTATGATAATCAGAAAAAAAAACAAGAAGCAAACAATCTCAGAATAAAAAAGCAACCTTTAAATTTAAAGAATTCACCTTCATGAAAAAAAATGTATTTCATACAGCTTCACTTGGATAAGTTAGTTCTAGAGAACTGCTGTCCAGCACTGTGCCTGCAGATAGCAATGCTGTGCTGTGCACTTAAAAAATTGTTAAGAGGTAGATCTCATCTTGTGTTCTCACCACAATGAAAACAAAACAAAACATAAGATGAATTTCAGTGTCCTAATTTTCTAGCAGACTAGTGAAAATGTCCAACACTAGCCTCAGTCTATGGCCGGGCTTTTGGGAACTGCTGAGTTAGTTGCCCACGTGGGTCCAACAAGCCACTCCAGGAATTTTAATAGCTCTTGGCTGACACTCGGGGGCAAGTCTCCATGTGATCTGCCTATCAGGGCAGTCAAAATCATGAACATGATCCCAAAACACCTTCTGAGTTGTAAACCAAAGAACTTATTTGTACAAAGCCTTTAACTTTGAGGGGTTTGCAGCCTGTAGATTAACAGAAAAAATGAGCAGTAGGGAGACAGAAAAGGGATTTGAATTTTGTTACAACAGCAATACTTTAAAGTGTAGGGTTTAAGGATATATTTAGTCACTTGCAAATGTGACTGAGCACCCAGCAGCTACCAGGACAGGGACAGAGCTATGAGATCCCCTGCCTTACAGCCTTACCTTCTAGCAGTGGAGATGTACAAGAGACATGTAGGTAGATAACATCCCTTAAGGGTAAGTTCTGAGGTTGCCTTTGTGGATAGATGTGTGATATTTAAACAAAGTCCAGACCAAAATGAAGAACTGAGGCTTGCAGTGACCTGGGGGAAGAGCAGTCCAGGTAGAGGGAATAGCCAGTGCAAAGGCCCTCTTTTGAGGACAAAAGAGGCCAATGTGATGAGCACACAGTAGGAGAAGAAATGCAGCAAGAGGGGGCAGACCACATGGAGCCTGAAGGACTTTGGGTTTCATAAATGAAATGGACAACTACTGGAAGGTTTTGAGCAAGAGAGCAACATGACTTATGGGCCACTCTGTCTGTTAGAGTAGCAAATGGCCAAAGTAAAAGTTGCAAGTGGACTATTGTAACAATCCATGAGGGACAGGATGGTAGTTTGGGCCAGAGAAGTCATAATCAAAGTGCCGAAAAGTGCTCAGATTTAGGACATCTTCTGAAGACAGAAAGAATAGGACATCCTGATAGAATAGACAGGGAGACTGGATATGGTGGTAATGGTAAGAGAAGATTCAAGCTGGGTTTCAAGATGTTTTATTTGATCTACTGAATAAATGGTACCGTCTACTGAGAGTAGGTACCATGGGAACAGGTTGAAGGGGGTATCAAAAACCTATTAGTGGATATATTAAATTTGAGAGGTCACTTAAATATCCAGGTAGAGATGCCAGGTTTAGCAACTGGATACACGAATTTAGAGTTCAGGGGAGAAATCAAGGCTAGAGATAGAAATGAAGAAATATCCAGCTTGTAGAAAATGTTTACAGACTTTGGGTTGGATGAGGTCATCTAGGGAGTTCAGTTTTCTGGTAGATGGGCAGAAAGTGCAAAGTTTCTGAGGCAAGAACATGCTTGGTGAGTTATCAAAAGAGTAAGGTGTCCACCGTGGACGTGAGCAGATGTCGAAAAGATGCTCAAGGCTCAAGCCTGGAGACGCCAGCATTGAGAGGTCAGGAGGAGAAGGAAGATTCAGGAAGGGATACAGAGAAGGAGTGGCCAGTGATATAAGGGGAAAACCAGGGAGTGAATCACCAAAGCCGAGTGATGATTAAGAGTAGTTTATAAATTCCCTCTGCCCTCAGTTAGCTCTACTGATGGAAAAGCTGTACATGCTATTCTATTCCTAGGGTTTAGCAGCTCCTGTCACATGATGGATATTTGTTTGTTGATTTCAGAGGTTAAATGTGAGAGTCTTCAGGCTGAATCCATCCTGTAGATGTGTTTTATTTGAATGTCAGGGTTTAAAGATATTTTAATTGGTTGCCAAGATTTAGAAATTGGGAGACTTCACGTCAAAACCTGTATTTGTGGTTCTTTTTCAAAAATCCCCAGGAGTCTCACAGGACAGGCAGCGCTGTCTGTGGCTGTGTGGCAGCAGCCACACTCAGAGGGGTTATGTTCTCTCCAGCGGGTTTCCTGCAGTCTCAGCGAGCCCTGGTCTCCCCAGCAGGGAGTGCTGAGTCACTCATTCATATAACTTGCTGGCTCCTGCAGATTTTGAGTTTGAACCTCTTGTTTAGTTAAAGAGGGAATGAATGAATGAATGAACAAATGAATGGATAGTTATTGACGAGGCACCTGGAGTCCGGAGAGACGAAATGATACAAGATCACGTGCAGGAATGGGAGGGCTCAGATACAGATTCTCAGGCCAGGGCTTTCACTTAAAATCTTTGCTTCCTAATTTGTAGTTGTATGAAAACATCCAAAATAAAGCAGAAAGTTTGAATGAAAGAATGGTATTGACAAAATGCTATCTGCATGTTCAGAAAAAAACAGAATATTAAACAAATCATTTATCATGATAAATCTATCTTTCTCCTTAAGCTTCGGTGAGAAATGGTTTCATAAGAACTGCTACACAGACTAACAAAAGTTAACATCACTGCCCAAGGCCAAGTGAATCATAAACAAATACAATTATTAAAGAATATAATTAAGGTTAAATTGATATTTTACTCTACTAGTTTTGCGGAGGATAAGTTTTGCCATTTTTCTCTGAATTATTGCTATCTATTCTTACATATTTTAAACATAGAGTTTTATAATCATAGAATGACAGTTTATTATCATTCCTTCTTTTACTCAGTATCAACAACTAGAGTTTTAAGCCTTCTTTTTTTTTCACTTTTTATTTTTTTATTGTAGTGTTTTTATTTATTTATTGTAGTATAGTCAGTTGACAGTGTTGTGTCAATTTCTTGTGTACAGCACAATGTTTCAGTCATACATATACATACATATATTTGTTTTCACATTCTTTTTCATTATAGGTTACTACAAGATAGTTCCCTGGGCTATACAGCAGAAACTTCTTGTTTATTTTATATATAGTAGTTAGAATCTGCAAATCTCGAACTCCCAATTTATCCCTTCCCACTTCCTTTTCCCCCTGGTAACCGTAAGTTTGTTTTCTAAGTCTGTGAGTCTGTTTCTGTTTTGTAAATAAGTTCAATTGTGTCTTTTTTTTTTTTTTTGATTCCACATACAAGTGATATCATATGGTATTTTCTTTCTCTTTCTGGCTTACTTCACTTAGAATGACGAACTCCAGGTCCATCCATGTTTCTGCAAATGTAAGCCTTCTCTCTTTTGCCAACTCCAGTGATGGCTATTCAGGGCAGTGTGTGGAGATGAACTCTGAAACCCTAACCTTCAGCCTAACCCTACCCTATCTATAATTTGGGCTCACTGAATTAGATCACAATGCTTGATTTCTAATGTTATGGATTGAATTGTGTTGTCTCCCTCCACCCTTCCACCCTTGCCAAAAGATATATTGAAATCTTAATCCCTGTCCCTCAGAATGTCCCCTGATTTGGAAACAGGGTCACTGCAGATGTAATTAGTTAAGACAAGGTCATACTGGAGAAGGGGGCTCCTAACCTAATACAACTGGTGTCCTTGTCAGAAGGGGAGATTTGGACACAGACTCAGGGAAGACGACGTGATAGGAAGACAGACATCTGAAGCCAGAGGCAGAGGTCAGAGTTATGCTGCCACAAGCCAAGGAGCCCAGGAGCTACAAGAAACTGGAAGACACAAGGAAGGACCCTCCCGCAGAAGCTCCAGAGGGAGCATGGTCCTGCGAACACTCGGATCAAACTTCCAGCCCCAGAACTGGGAGATGATACATTTCTGTTGTTTTAAGCTACCCAGTCTGTGGCACTTTGTTATGACAGCCCCAGGAGACTGACACGGAGATTATCTCGCCTGACTCTTCATTTTAAACTGTGTTGGAATAGAGGTGCTCACTGGCGGAGGTTGTCCCCCAGGAAAGTGCTGTAAGGATATCCTTCCTTAGCACAGAATATCTTGTGTATTAGGAAGAATTTGGTGTTAATCTTGGCTCTAGGGAGAGTTGGGAAATAAAAAGTATACTTAATGGCCCTCTAGTCTTCATGTACCCACTTTAATGTGTCAGATTTCCCCTTGAATAAGAGTTTAACTTGCAGCCCATAGGTAGTTTTTAGAGGCTAACATGAGATCTTCGAGATTTTAAGATTGTTTGCAACAGTTTGTAGGTGAGACTACTTTTCTGAGTAAAGAATCCGTAGTTTTGATTAATTCTTACAGATGTAGACTTCCCCACAACCAGAACAAGAAGGAAAGAAAAAAAAATGCATTGAAGGGTGCTTGGCATGGTGGTCAGGATCAAACCAAGGTTTTGTGCTTCGGGCAACAAGGTACAGGGATACAGTAGGGCCATGGCTTGGGGTGGGCACAGGAAAAAGAATTTGGATTTAGATATGATGAACTGCAGATGACAGTGGCCCATTCATCTGGGCTGTTAAGGAGGCATCTGGAGCCACACAGTTGGCAAGGAAGGGGCACACATCCAGAATTGGGATCGATCAGCACAAAGGTAGGAACTGAGTATTTGAGCGCAGGTACACTTTCAGAGCTGGTCACTGACCCTGACCTAGCAAACACCTATGCTGAGTCTTGGGGAGTGTCTACACTGGGGAGCAAAGGGAGGAAGAGGTGGCATTAGAGGGGAAGCAGGAAGGAAGGTGAGAGTGGGAAAAGAACCAGGAGCACACCGTGGGGGGCGCAACAGGAGAGAACTCAAAGGAGAGGCTGTCCAGACTTGCAGAATGAAACTCAAAGAAAATGCTGAACAGTCATGCAGAAAAGTTTAGGGTCTGAAGTTCACTGATGATCATCAGTAAATTCCTTCTGAAAAGTTGTGGGGATTCTTTGTTAGTTTATGCATTTGTGTCACGTGCCAGATGCCACGCTAGGTGCTGGGGCACAACGATGAATAAGACACAAATCTGCCTTTGGGAAGCTTACACACTTGTTCAGGGACACACACTTAGGAGACCAAAGTGCTATATGGAGATCTGACCAGTGTCAGGGGACGGCACGAGGGGAAGTGGTTGATTTACAAGGGGGGGGGGAGGGTAGAAGTTATGACAGGAAAATGGATCTCTCAGTCAGGAAGTAAAATGGGTGGGTCTAAGAATCCTTAAAGCATGAAGCTGTCCCACATGTCATCACACCATCATAACATCTGAAATCGTACAGTTCAGAATCACGTGGGCGCACACACACACAACACCTCAGACCCAAACCATTTTCGTCACTGAGATCTAGTAAGCGACGGTAAAATATTTGTATGCAGATACACACAAAAATAAATACAAGTGACTTGCTTTCTCTTGCAGTTTTTCTCTTTTTAAAAAATATTTAATTTTCAAATACCTAAAACAGGTTTATTCCTGGGGGCTTCTATTTTGGAATTTTTTTTACACTTCAATATGCTAAACTTGTTAAACATAAATATTAATAAGCTATGAAGAGTTTTAGAATTAATTCCATCGATGATTATTCTGTAAGAGGAGTTAGGAGGAGGGAAGGGACTGTACCAGCTTTGGAATCACACTTTCCTGGGATCAGGCCCCTTCTCCACCATTTATAAGTGATCCGAGAAATACTTATATTTTTGAATCTGTGTCTACATCTATAATGGTTGATTGAATAATATTTACCTTACAGAGCTGTTGGAAGGAATAAATAATTGCATGAAAAATGCCTAGCAGACGGTAGGTTCCATATGACTACAATGATTTCTATTGATAATGAAGTAATTGAGATTATAGTTTCAAACTGGGCCAAAATTAGGCATGTAACTTAGAAAACACTCAAGCAATTTCTTCAAAGAATTAGCCTCTATTTAAGAGTCCAGTGGCAGCTCAAGAACATGAAGTTAAGGTCAAAGCCATTGATATTTCTGATACCTTTTTTGATATGTTTTAAAAAAACTTTCCAAATGGTAACATATCTACCACTACTAATTTTGAATTTTTCATCCATAAACATGGAGACTGAAATATTATTTGCCATCAGCCCACTTATAGTCAGCATTCCATAGGTAAATGAGCAGGACATATTTTTTTACAGTTTTGAAATTTAGAAAGAATGGGAGAGTAATAATAAAAAGTAGTTTTTGCATCATATATAGCTTCAGAGAAAATGGAATAATTTACTTGTCAATTTTCCAATGTTGTATAATACTTCCAGAGTCACACCTGTGTCTCCAATTCTTGCACAGAGCTCCCTGATTTTGAAGTCTATTGGGATATTGAGAACAGGGCCATAGTACAAAGCTGCACAGGTTGTGCACTGCACAACTACACGGGGTGCCCATCACATTGACTATGATAAGAAACCCACCCCTATTGTTCAGTACACCTATCTGAGGGGCTTGAGCACTTTCCTGATGAATGTGCTCTACCATTCAGCAAACACTTAGTGAGCATCTACCGTGTGTGAAATCCTGTCTTAGGCTCTGGGGACACAGCAGTGACCGAAAAAGGCATGATCCCCATCTACGTGGAGCAGAGGAGTGTGGAGGAGGGAAATAAGTAATGAACAAAGCCAGGTGAATAGAAAGTTTATTAGATGGTGATAAGCGCCAGGGAGAACAGTAAGGCAAGATGATGGGGAAATGGGATCCCAGCAATGAGAGAGTTGCTATTTGAAATGAGGTTGGCAGAAAGGCTTAAGCTGTTGGCAGTTTTGATCAGAAGCCTGATGGAAGGAGGAGACAAGCTCTTCATATAACTGAGGCAAGAATATTCCAGGAGAGCAGAAGGCAAGTGCAAGCCGCCTGAGGTGGAGGCTGCTTGGCATATTCAGGGGACATCACAGAGACAGTGGGGCTGGTATGGAATCTGAGAAGAAAAATCTCAGCATCTCAACTGCAAGGGAAACTGTTCCACAGATTATAAAGGTGTAGAGACGGGGTTAACTTGGTCAAGGTCTTTTCTACAGGGAAGTTAGTTACTCATGAAGCAATCTGCATTTTGTCATGTTAGCCTAACTTGTGGAACACGGTGTTCTGGAATGTTCTGGCCCTCTGGAGAAGCCTTGAGCAATTCCATTGTTCATCATAATACTGTAACTTAAAAAAAAAAAGTAAATGCTTGCATGTCTTGTGGTTTCACATAAAATGCAGTGAGGTAACAGTTGAGAATAAGTACAAATGTTGCTGTAAGAACTCTGCTATATTTTCTGAAACATCTTTTATAAACGTATATATGTAAAACTCTCTTCTAAAGACCTCAGCAATCTCTTTTCCAAACACCCACAAGTCTTTTAGTATGTATTTATGGAAGCTTGGTCACATATACAAACAACTCAAAACAAAAAGAAAAGAATCTCTCAGGCTTACAATTGACTTGCCTCTACACAGGCCAACTTGGATTCCTTTTATCCATTTTTATGAATAAAAATACCTGACAGTATTTGCAGAAAATATCTTGTAATAAATGACAACAAAAATGATGTCTGCCTCGAACTTGACTTCTTTTAACGTCATGACTAATTTGCCTCACTGGAGTATTATCACGGAAGATTCTTAAGAGTTTGGACACATTAAAAACTGGACACTTAAAAAGTTGGCCACATCTTGCTTGTAAAGTCAGTTATCAAAATCATTGTTGATACCGTGATGCATTATTATGAAGGGAAAGAAACTAACATCACCAGCCCTGACCGTGCCTGGCCCTGAGCTGGGGCATCCGGCATGTCTTAGGTCGGTTGCTCCTGGTACTAATGAAGTAGAAATTATCATATCAGTTTCAAACAGGAGGAAACTGAAGTCAAGGAGGTAAAATAACTTGTGTAAAATGACTCCCCCGCCAGGGTTCCTTCAAGCCCTTGCCCTCCTTTCTACTGCAGGCCAATTCTACTGAGTGACACCGTCTTTTTTAATACATGAAATGAAACAAAATTAAATAGTTTATTATTATCATCGTCATAATTCTTCATCTTAGCTGCTAGTTTTGAGTGTCTCTCTCTCTTTTTTTCCCCACCAGCCTCTGTCGTAAGGATTTGTATTCCTTATAATCACCTAGCAAGGTGAACAGGCCAGCATGGTGCTGGCCACCACGCACACTTTAGCCAGTTTCTCTGGTGAATGTCCTCATTTTACCCAGGAGACAGCGATGCTAAGCAGTGATAAATGACCCGCCCAAGGCTGGGAAGTGGTTGAGCAGGTATTTAGACTCGAATCTGTCTTACTCCTTGTGCCTGTGGGCTCTTTCCACATTCTTTACAGTTTGACAAGGTCACAAATACATAACATCACACTCAGATTAAATAACCCCAAAACTCACAATTCTAAAAGGGAACTAGCAACTCGAGGCAATATACAGCTATGCTTCCACACGTGAGAATGCTTGTACTAGACACTTCTGAACATGGTTTTTAAAGCTCCTTTTGGAACAGTGCTCAACATTCTCATGGCTTATTTTGTGTTTTTATGCTAAACATAACTGTTCTAGATTCCTTCTCCATGGGCTGGAATCTTCAAAAAGTTGCGGCCTTGGTGACTCCACAGTGAGGTAATGAATGATAAGGATCTGGCAGTTGCTGCCCTGTTGATATTTAACAAACACTTAGCCTAAATAGCTCAGGCATATTTCTCTAACTAGTTAAAATAATTAAAAGTTTTAGGGAACTGGCTAAAGTGTCGTTTTAATAGTAAATATTCAACCAGAGAAGGGTTGGATGAATAAAATGAAGGGATTGGGATGACCTGAAAATGAGTTACTCATCGCTGACCTGTTTCCAGATATGTTCTCATGCTCTAGTTTTTGATCTACACTGCTTTTTATAGTGAATGCTTCCACTGGTGATACTCATAGATGCAAATACATACTTTTCGTTTATTTTTTTTGTCTAAAAGCAAAATAAGTACTAATATAAAAATGTGTTCATGCTGTTACAGTTTAAATGAATTGTGGTCTATCCATCTACTCATTCCTGTGTAGACAAAATAATAATTTTAAAGTCTAATCTAATAAACTTTGTGTGATAAAAAATAAATAAAATAGGGGTAGTATTATCTAATATTTCAAATTTTAATCCTTAAAATAATTTTATTGAGCTGTTGTTGTATTCTTCTGCTTTTAGCATATAGACAGACTTTCCCTTTAATATCTGAGTTGAAATCTTATATTTCAGCCTTCACTTATAAATCTTATAAGACATACTTTTTTACTTTAATATGAAATTTTCCAAAAAAATAAATCCAGTCCCTTCAATACCCAAGAATAGGCTAAGGTCACTATTTTGTAAACTCACAGCATTATGATTTCCCAAAGCATATATCAAGAGCATGAGTCTACATTTTTTTAACTGTTTTAAAATGTAAGCTCTTTTTTCTATATACTTTACTCATATCCATTGAAAACAATATCATGATGATGTTAGAGGTTTCCTAGGCAATTGGGGATTGATAGAATCCATCATTTTAGGGAAAAATCAACCTCAAAGAATTATGGGTTAAGTCATCCCCAGTTCCCTCCATTAGATATTTCATTATAATTCAAGTCCAAACTCTACCCAACTCAGTATACAACCAAAAATATTTCTTGAAACAATCAACTGGAAGCCTGCCCTTCCTTCTATAGATCCCCACAGAAGTCTGCTCCCTATTCTTCCCTTAGGGCACCTGTCCCTTTCTGTCTTGCTTTGTGTCTTTGCTGTATTTTCCCTACCAGACAGTGAGCTCATCAAGGGTACCATTTAAATCATATTCACTTCTTCTATTCACATTCATTCTACACGTTATTGGTTAACTTACACATAGTAGGTTCTCAAGGATCATTAAATATGCACTCAATAATTTCTGTTTGTCACAACAAATTGTCAAAGAGAATGAAAAACCTATTAAGAAGTATTTTAGGAAGCCCTTGGTCAAGAAAGAAAGCCACACGAGTAGAAAATTCTTCAGGGGGTGAATCAGAGTAACTGGCATATAAAAGTGACACACTCAATTTCTTCACCTTTATATAACCTCCAGAAGATCAAACGTTAATAAAATATTTATCTTTAGTTGTCACAAGCCAGACTTTGATTTAAGACTCTTGGGTACATGAATGTCATGCCAGACCAAAAATACACCGTGATGTATTTTTAATTTAAATACGGATCTGTGAAAAATTTATATATGCCTGATATGAAAAAATTTGACTGAAAATCTCCCAGTAGTCACCACAAATAAGAAAACAATCTAAAATCAATTGTCAAACTTCTGTAAAAGTACAATGAAAAACTTTGCAGTGCAAAGTCCAATGCGGCATCAATGGGACACAGAAAGGCATCCTCTTACCTTTAGGGAATCAAAGCAGGCAATTACTCTTCCATTTTCCACCTGGCAACTTTTGGGGGGGTGAGCAAATTTGCATTCCTCATCAGAGCGGGAGCAGGTTCCTCTCTGGAACTGTCTGCAGACTTCTAACGTCAGCCATTTTGTATCTCTGACTGGGGCAACATTCAAAGCCATGATGATAAAGTAATTTGGATTCTGTTTATTTCTGTTAAATGATGAAATCAACCCAAGTTCCAATGATTCCAAAACTATTGTGAAAAATCCCACATGTAAGTCTGAAGGTAAGTGATAAATTGCTTAATGAAGTCCAATCCAGGAAACAGAGTGAAGGGAGAATTTATCGGCAGGCAGTCACTCATCAATCAACATGCCCCACTCGAAGACTGTGCGCCGCAATGAAAGCATGCTCAGTGTCATCTCTGGCTGTAAACGTCCGGGTCTCTTGATCACTTTCCAGACACAACTGTTTTTAATAAAGTGACTTCTATATCATGGCACTCCTTGGGAGAGTATTTAGTTCTGATGCTCACAGCTATTGACGATGCTGGAAAATAAGCCACTGAGATGTTCAGATCTTAGCAGGATGTCTTTTCCCTTCCACCTTTCAAAATTCTGAAGTCAAGCAATTGGCAAAGTCAGACAATTGAGGTATCTTCATCCACTTGTAAGGTCACGGTAATTGTGTACTTGACAGGAAAACAAGATTTGAACACAAGAGCTCCTGGGCTGCAGTTTCCAGCAAAAGTGACTTCACACAGGCACTTTTAAATCATGAACCTGCAAAACACAAATGAAATATCAACTTACACCCAAACTCAATGGAATCAACACTTTAACAAACTATTTAGCTCTCATCTAGAATTTGCGAAAGTGCAGTTTAGAGCTTTCAGCTTGGAATATAGTCAGGAAAGTTATACATTATAAGAGAGAAAGAGAATACGAAACTGCAACCGTATTGCAGAAATGGTCTAGGCAGCGGTCCAAAAGTTAGGAGTGACTCAAACAGACGAGTGTGGCAGACACAATAATTAGGCATTCTGAAACAGTTCAATCTAATGTGCTTAATCGCCAAAACAGTGTATTAGAACTGTGGCTTCCAATTAATTTCACATTTAGGCCATTGATTTTATTGTTGGAAATCATATAAACAATGATTTGGGATGTGTCTGTCCTATAGAATGAAGATATTGTCATTCTGGATGAAGTGTGGGCTCTTTACTTTTACATCCCTTCTAGTTCACAGAGATTTGAACTTCGAGATGGACAGGTAAAAGCCGCCTGATGTTTACTCCCAGATCACGTATGCTTTCCCTCTACTGTTACTACTCGCTTGATGTCTGTTCCTCTCTATGCTGTAAGCACACGGAGGGTAATGACCATCTGTATTTTTCATTTGCCTTCCTAGTGCTTTAGTTCACGGCTATTAGATTCTCAAAAAATATTAACCAATTGATTTAACTGATGATTGACTCATTGACTAAGTGAATGAATGCAAGTTCATCTTAGTTTAGTCCAATTTAGTTTTTAACAGAGTCACAATCTAAAAACTTTCTGTTCTGTGGAATGCTGGAGTTAAATCACATTTCTACAACCAAAATATAACGAGTCAATTCTGATTTCTAAAATCAGCATACTTCATTTCTTTTAATACCTCCAAGAATTAAGAAATTATTAAAATATTAAAAATTGAACATTACTGAGTCAAGTATGAATAAAGGACTAAATACCAGACGTTGATCATTTTCATATATTGTATATGCCACAGGCTACCTTAGATACGTGCTTACCCTTGACGTCCTTCTAAAAAATTTATAACTAAGAACTTAATGGAGCCTGGAAGCAGGTTATTTAAAATTGTCTGAACCAAGTAAGTTCAGAGAGCAATAATTCTTGAGTGGTTCACAAGTGTTCCCTGAAAAAGTAGGTTCTACAATCATAAGTTTAGTTAATTCCAGGCAGACCAAGCTGAATCCGCTTCCTTGCAATAGGGCTTTTTCAGCCTTGAATGAGTCCCTAAGACAGAAAAAGAAGCAATGGCGTTTCTCAAGCTTATCTGATTGAGGAACATATATTTAGAAGGACATTGCCTGGGACTAGTGGGAAACGCTTCTTCATCCCAATACTTCTTTGACTTGTTAGGAGAAGTGTTTGAATGAGTTACAATTGTATGTACATTTAAGGAAATTGGCAGCCTTGAAGGCTATGACACATTCCTAACTCCAGTTGTGAAATGACTGAGGGGCCAGGCAGGCTCCCGCTTGTCTGCTGGGCAGCGCTGCATTCCCAGCAGCTAACATCAACTGTCTTAACTTCAGGAGTTAAAGAAGATGAGCTTAATAACCAAAAAGACTCTGGATCGGGTTTCACCGACCAGCCTGGACCTGCACCCTCATTACCTCAACCCCCACCTCTAACCCCCCGTGAGAACAAAGGATGAGGGAAGCAAGGGACAAAGAAACATCTCTGCCTGTGTATTCAGTGGAGCTGAGGCACCAATAATGCGGAGACAAAGCGAGGGGCTGGACACATGTAGTTCATATCTGCAAAATATTTTACAGGTCCCTGAGTCCTAAGGACCTGGGTCCAACGGGGTTACAGAACAACAAAGATGCAGGGACCCTTTTCCTCAAAGGCAGCACAGTCTTTGCCAAGCCTTCATGTGTAGGAAAAGAAACAGGCAAACATGTATTACGCAGAGATGGCAAATTAATAACTACTCAGGTATTCCTAAAACCCACACAGGAACAATGCTCTTAACCTGGTTCCAGTGAATGGGATATACTTTTGTGTAGACTTCTAGATAAGAAGACATTTTTCCCCCCACTGGGAGAGACTTTGCTCTTTCTACGACTATGAAAATCCAACCAGAATTTAGATGGTCAGACTCTATCAAGGTGAACTTGCTTTCAAAAACAGAGGAGCCAAGTTTCGACAGCCAGTCCTGTGCAAGTCAAAGGCATTCCAGAAGTTGCATCCTGTTGCACCTAAATACATCGCCATCCTAACCGCTCATGAATCCACTCTTTCTCCGAGCTTCTTCTCTGTTTCAATCCTAAAAATTACAGAGCTGCTGTTATCAAAGACATCGCCTCCCTTGGGCCATTCCAGTCTCCACCTTCTGGAGTGGGTATAGGCAAGCAGCTGTGGGAATGAGGAAGAGAGCGCAGACTGAAATTATGTTAGGGGAGGCCACCAAAGGAGAGGGGCAATGATGGGTGAGGAGGGAAAAGACCAACCTTTACCATAGGTATCAAGGGGCAAGACCAAATGATGCTAACACACAGGCCAAATTACATATTGCATCTACCAGACTGGAGGTTCCTGGGAGAAAGTTTCTTTCTTTGGGCTTCACTCTCCTATTCAGAGCACTTGAAACGTGGCTAGTGCCACTAAGGAACTAAATTTAATTTTTTTATTTATTCTTAATTAATGTAAATTTAACTCAAAACTGAATCTTCAGTTTAGTTACTGGAAGACTTTTAAGTATGCTTGGACTGACCTGAGTATATGAATCTACTCTTTAGTTATAAATTTTATGAAATCTAAATACAGATCAAACATTTCCAATAAAAATCCAGCATACTATTTGAGATGTGCTCTAAGTACAAAATACACACTGATTTCAAAGACTTAGTACAAAAAAAAAAGGAAATATCTCATTCATATTATTTCATATTTACTACATGGTGAATTGATATTTTTAACAAAGTGGATTAAATATTATTATTAAAATTAAACTCACTTGTTTCTTTTTAGTCCACTCCCACCAAAAAAAAAAATCAGAATTATATATGTAGCTTACATTGTATTTCTATGGATGGCACTGTCTTAGGGGCTTTTATATGTCTTCAGGTAGCCACAGAACTTTCTGGAATAGTGGAAAGTACCTTGTCCTAAGAGTCAGCTTCTAGCCCTGATTCTGCCAGGGTTCCTTCATATGACCTTGGGTAACTCAATGTCTCTGAGATCCACTTTCTTCATCTGTAAAATGGTGATGACAATTCCTGCCTATATCACACGGTTGCTGCCACGAAGGACTGATTATGGAAGAAACATTAAAACGCTTCGTGAACAGTAAAGTGCTGTCCCAATACAAGGGATGGAAGGAGGAGCTGCTTCATAAATATTCATTAAATCAGTGCAGTTTCAGGCTTCTTCTCTGCAGTACTTCTGTATCTGCAACCAGATCATGCCCGGGGGGGAACTTCTCCAGCCATAGAATCCACGGCACCACGGAGGTCAAGGAGCTGACTGCAAGGGGCCCTCGGGGCCACTTATCTGGAGCGCCCCTCATTTCTCAGCTGCCTTACCTGCAGCCGAAGGGAGCAGAACCCACAAAGAAGTTTCCCCAAGTGCACATCCCACAGTGTTACTACGGAGGCCTGCAGCCTGCCGTCTTCCTCCAGGGGCCACCAACCCAGAAGCAAATGAAACACTCCTAGGGCCCAGCAGTCACCCTGGATGCACTGGCAGCAGTGACAGGGAGCCTCCTTGGTCTGAGGGCTTGGTGGACGCTGCTGACTGAGCCCCCAGCACCCCAGGAGAGGGGGCAAGAAAGGGTGCTGCTTTCTAGTTCAACTGCCCAGAGGGGCCCCTGTTAAAATGTGTGTGGAGAGGGTGCCTCTTTCTAATTCTTCAAAAGCTCCCATATATGTCAACGTTGGCCCAATGAGTTACCAGGCACCATTTAGTCTTCCTGGAAGTTTCTGGGCTGCACTGGGAGGCTGAGTCTCTTGCTTACATTATTTTCCAGTTTTTTCCTGTTTAAGTTTCTCCTAAAGCTTCGCTCTTGCTCCTTTTTCCTTCACTCCTTTTTCCTTGTGCTTCAGTCTAATTTCCAACCTCGCAATCGATCCCATCCAATTAGCTCCTTTTCTGGCAGAACCTGGGCAGAATTCCGAAGTCCTTGTTCCCAGTGACCACCTGGCCTTGTGTCTTTGTTGGTATGCCTTCCCCTGTCCTCTTCAGGCATTCAGCCACCCCCTTCTCTCCCCTCCTGCCTTTCTAAGCCTCTCACAGAGCGGGGCATGACCTTGGCCTTGAGGCTGTGCTGAGCCTCCTGCCCTGCACCCTGACGTGGGGTCCAACTGCGCTCCTTCTATCCTCTTCTGATGGCCTCTTTCAGCCCGTCTTTTAATACAGCCTGGTAATTATTCTTAAGTACACATCATCACTTCTTAATTCACAAGAACTGTAAACATTGATTTATCCAACTGCTTCCCCCAGTAGTAGCTCCTGTGTATGTAATAGACGGTCTATTCTTTCCAAACCCCAGAGTTCAGCTCAGTGCCTGGTATACAGAATATGATCAACTTTGTCAAATAAACTCCTGTTCCTCCTCCAAAGAGCATTTCATTTTAATCTAGACCAAAGTCTAACCTAAAGGGAACAGCCTCTGAGTAGAGAATCTCAGTATCATTCTGCAGGAAAATTCTAGCAAATGCCACTGGCTTACCCTGTTGTTGCCAAGTAGGTTGAGGGTGAGGGTGAGAAGCTGAGCTTCAACACCCCAAATCCCTAGCTCCACAATTTTCAAAGCAGCAGCCCCTGGGAGTTCACTGGACATGCAGATTCTCAGGCCCCGGCCCAGAGGTCCTGAATCTGAAACCTTGGGGCGGGGCCCAGCAATCTGTTTTAACAAGACCTGCAGGGGTGACTCTGAAGCACTCTCAAGTTTGACAACCACTGTGGTAAGCATTTCTTGCCAGGCATCCTTTGGTGGCCGAGGGAACCAAGGTGAGCTGGTCACAAGGTCTGGGGGTCACTGGTTCCCACAGAAACAACTGCAGGAGGGCTGGCTGGGGGCTTTCCCCAGTGGCAGTGCTTCTGATCACTCAAAACAAAACAAAATAAACTGGATACACTAAAACACCTGAGAGACTCCTCCCAGGTGACTTTGTTCTATGAGAATCTGAGAAATAGACTATCTCAAAGCTTGCAGTTTGCTCAGGATGAAGTCGGCCTTAGGTGCGGGGAGCAGGGCTTTGTTTCCAGGACCCCTGTCTGAGAGAAGACCGTCTTAGGGGGCTGGCCGTCCTTGGTGGCCAGCAGCTTAGTCCTCAGTCCTTTCCTGCTAGGACTCTCTCCGGAGGGGCCGCTGCGCAGTGCCCACCTGCTCCAGACAGCACCAGCTGTGACGAATGTGGAGGTCACTGCTTGACTCATCCCCAAAGGAGAGGCAAGATGGAAGTTCAAGGATAAGCGAGGATCTGTCGTATTTCCTGAAATGCCACAGGACTTGCTGTTCAACGTTACAAAATAATTTCCATCTATTTTTAAGGTCTTCACTTACGTGACACTTCATTTTTTCAAAACATATTTAAGACTCTTCTAGGTGTTAGGTTTTCAGAAAGCTGTGACTTTTGACTGTAGAAATGAACTCGCTGCTCTCATTCCCTCCCCGCCACTCTGGGATGGAGCCTGCGGAGTTTGGAAAGCCCGGTTTTCTCTCCACAACCCGGGCGGGCGGGGGGACCTCCCTCCGGCCACGCCCCTCAAACAAGCCCGGACTCTGGACCCCCAGGTGTCCTCGCCTTGCCAGGCGCTTTGTAGCTAGTTTGAACATTTTTTGAAGGGGGAAGCCTCAGTCGTGTCCGATCTTGAGACCGAGATTGCTCAAAATGTAAGACCGCCTTAAGGAAAATAGTTGTGCCGCACACGGCTGGCTCCTGCAGCCCGCTCCTGGTCAGCTCAGGTGTTTCAGCTGTCTGCCAGGCGGCGGCCTCCTGCGGAGCTGATTAAAGCATCCTTGCCAAACAAACCGATTTCTGAGTCAGGCAGGCAAGGACTCATTATCCATTAAGAGGTTTATGGGATGCCTTTAATTTTATTTTGCATAAATCTGATTACAATAAAGAAACTATGTCTCCTTGAGTTTCCTGATTTCTAATGTGGAGCATCTTGGGTATTTTTAATCTTTACATTCTTAAAAAATATTTTTTAATTTTTTTTTCCTTTTCTGTGAGTGACTTTATGTCTGAGCATCCCCACCGCTATTTCTGGAGCTTAATAAAATAACCCTCCACGTGCTCTCTCCCATGTTTTAATACAACGACAAACTAGGAAGCAAAGATTTTAAGTAAAAGCCCTGGCCTGAGAATCTGTATCTGAGCCCTAGCATTTCTGCATGTGATCTTGTATCATTTTTGTCTCTCTGGGCCCCAGGTGCCTCCCTGAGCCTGTCAGGTACAGATGCCTGCGCTGAGGAGGGACCTAGAGAAGCCGCCAGCTGGAGCAGTGGACTGAGAGCCACTCAACCTCCAGGAGTGGGTGTAACCCTGCCCAGTAATCACAGCCACTGAGAGGAGGTTCCTGACTGGGGCCTTCCCACAGGAACCTCAGGGGACCGACAAAAATACAGAAAGAAGTCCCACTGCCAAAGCGATAAAGAACCTCATTGACTTTTTGAAGAAAAACAGTAAAGGGCACAGCAAAAGTGATTGTCATTAAAAAGATTTTTCTTTCTAGACAACTTAAAAATTGTTTTAATATATTGAAAATATAAATGAAACAGTGTTTTGAAATTTGGCATGGATTAGGGGTAAGAAGGAAGTTTTCTACCCAGGATTCTAATCTGTTGCTCCTCCACCCTGAATAGCTATTCACATAGCTATGTAATGTCACATAAGCTCTCTGGGCTTCAGTTTCCTTGTTTGGAATCACGGGGATTGAAAAGACCTAAGTCATATATATATGAACTGCAACCAAACTATAATTCGTAGTAGAAGTCCTCTCTGGTGTCTAACTCGGATCAGCATTAGATGAGGCATCGACCTGCCTCACATACACGTTCACAGACACACACACACATACGCACACATCTGACAGGTGGATATGATTCCTACTAAGAGGTACACATTTCTGTAAGCAAATGAAGCGTAAGTTGAAGAAAGTAGAATATCTTTCTGTGAAGGTGGTACAAGCTATGAAGTCCTTCCGAGAACACCCGTTACACAGACCTTTGATAGATGCTCTTCAGAAGCTAATTTCAAACACCTGTTCATTCTAAGCAGCGATATCTTCATCTCACATGGTACTTTTTTCTTTTAAACCTACTTTCAAATATATTTCCGCAGGGAAAATTAAACACTGAGGCACCCAAGGTCAGTTAGATAAGCCAATGTTTCATGGCAACAGGAAAAAAAAGAAATTTCCCCACCAAAAACTCTTCTCTCGGATCTTGTATCTTAAAGTCCAAGTGAAAAATGCATAAAATCCAGGGTTCATTTTAACACATGACAATTTCCAGCCTGTTTTCATTATAGTTTCCAGGAATGGGCAGAGGAAGAAATCCCACCTTCAATTAGAAGAGGAGAGATTTCTAAATAGACTCCCGAAAGCACAGCCAGGTATAATACATTCAACACGTATTGGTAGTCAAATTACATTTTTTTCCCCTGGGCCTGTGTTTTCTATCTAAACATTTATAATTCAGTCAGGACCTGGTCTTATTAGAATAAAAGCAATTGTATTAGATACCGTTTAAGACTGACAGCACTTACCGGCTTCCTGGATGCCCAGGACTCAGTGGCTGCAGTCAGAACGACTATTGAGCTGCACGCTGCAGTCTAGGCCTGAATTCCCAGGGAAGTCTTTGTCAGAACCTTCATTTCCTTCCCAGCCACAGCCTCTGGTGGCCAGGACTGCTTTTCAGCTGAACTTTTTCCTTTTCCCCCTCTCTCTGTCATCACCAGTTGAATGGCTGGTTCATCTGCCCATACACGTACAAATGCCAATATCCCCTTCCATTGACAAAAGTTTTGTAATATAACTTTAATTACCACCAAATGAAAATTGTAAATAATCTAGCTAACATATACACATTAAAAAAATCAATACATTGCCATAATTGAAATATAACTAAGATATCAAAAGAAGTAATTATAAAATAAATAATGTGTGCTTTAAAATGTCCACACTTAGGCACAAGTATATTAGGAGACAGAAAGAAGTGATCAGACGTTCACACCTGTATGAATGTAGCACTATTTTGAGTGACAGGCACAAATGTGGAATGACATAGGAAAGACGCCGCTTTTCAAAGTGACAAACAACCCCTGTTAAAGTTCCTTACAAGTTAAAGAACAATCTTGCCTCAATTCATGCAGTTGTTGCAAACTTGAAGATTTCAATTATATTAAGGCTGTTTAAAAAATAAAAAATAAATTTAAAAAACAGTCTGTACAAATATGTAAAACAGAGTTAAGATCTTGACCCAGATCACCTGAACAGGATTTTTATCTATGGAAATGTCCAGCAGGACACTCAGAACTGAGATGCAGACCAGTTCTTCATTCCTAGGGAGTCACAGTCATTGCAAGATGTCAAAATCCCGTACTTCTGCCCATTACATTCCAGAGATGTTCCTCAGTCATTAGGACAATGAGGGGAGAAATGCTCCTTTGAATTTCCAAAGTTCTCTATAGGGGGTGGTATTGTCCCCACTGAGAACAGTGCTATAGGGTCTTGGCTAAGTCTAAGTGGACTGGGCTATGGTAGATACTGAGGAGCACTGGAGAGAGCTGGACAAGACCCCAACCGGCGGAAGCTCTCTCTGCTAGCACCGCCTAGGATGCATTATTGGTTGGAGATTATAGCAACGGTCCAGGAAAAAAGGAATGAGCCAGGCCCCGAGTTTTACTGCAGGGGTAGGAAGGAAGAGGAGGAAGGCTACTAAGATTGCAGCTGGGATAAAACCATTAGAAAAAGATAATTTGGGGGGACTGGGAGTGAGGAGTGCAGGAAAGAGATTAGCCAAAGAGGACTTCAAATTTCAGCTCCTGTGTAGGTAGAAGGACACTGATGCTCTGCCCAAGAGGAAGGACATCAGGAAATGGGGTTGGAAATGGGGACATAGAGGTCGTGGTCATGGATGCATATTTGAAATTAATATTCATAAATGATAGCTAAAACCACAGAATGGCTAAAGTAAGAGAGAGAAAAAATAGACAGAAACACATACTAATATTTGTATCCGCCTATATCTAGAAGAGAAAAAAGAAACACCTGAACAGAGTCAAGGACACTCTGCTCAGTGATGCAGAGGTGACTGAAAGAAGAGGAGCCAGTGAAACCACAGGAGAAGAAGGAGAGACAAAAGGTCCTCTGAGCAGTGCCACATCAAGAGTGCTGGGAGAGAGGTTCCAGGGGGACCGAGTAGCCAAACAAATTCAGTGTCACCAGGAGATCAAGGGCATGGGGACAACTGGTGGTAGCTAGAAGTCACTACTGACTTTCCAGGTGGCAGTTTCTGTGGCACTGGCTGCAGGCAGAGAGGGGAGGGGGGACGGGAAACGAGGTGCCCAGTGCCCGGAGCTCTCCTGAGTATCTGGAGTATCTGGGGTATCCTGCGGGAGCACCGCGGAGCAGCAGGGAGAGTGTTGAGCTTCATTGCTTGGCAGGCGGGAGGGCACCGATGACCTGCACGCTCCTGGGGAAGTCGCCTTTGTGAACCTGAGGTTTGCTCACGGGATTGTCAGGTCGCCCTGTGGGAAGACCCAGGGGAGCTGGAGAGAGAACCTGCTTCTCCCATCACCGCCCGCCTCCTTCCCTTTCTTTTCTAAATGGAAGAAGAGAAACACAACAGGAGCTTGGGAAAGTGGCAGGAATGGAGGTGTGGACCAGAGAGCTGAGACAGGCCAGAGAAGGCCCCCAAAGGATGGCGAGGGACACCCACTAGCTCCAGGGGAGACTCAGCCTCGGCGAGAAACAAGATGCTCATTTCTCGGACACAGGGCCAACAGAGGGTGGAAAGTGAAGGCGACAGCCTGGTTTCCAGGCAGAGGGCAGGCAAATGGAGGTGGGGGCAGGTTTTCTCTTATGGCTACTATAGCTCAGTCAGGGAGATGTTCTACTTTTGAGACAGGCTGAGGTGAGTTCCGAAGCTTGGAAGCGTGGGATGTCCCTGCGGTCAGAGTGCTAAAGCCAGGGAGTGACAAGCAGCCCATAAGACATAGCCTCAGTAGGGCAACGTGAAGCCGTTCCGAAATGAACAATTATGGTTTCTTCACTCTCTCCTTCTACCCTTGGCACACTCAGAGCAGAAGCACAGAAAGGATGCTGCCAAACGCAGAGGTCCAGGCCTTGCAGGTGGGACAATATAAAGCAACACGAAGGCCTGAGTTACTACAAGAGGACACGTGGAGCTGGGTTGAAATTGAGGACGTGGGTGAAAGGGCTGTACTTTTCCCCTTGTGGAAATTGTATCTGTTATCCTATGACTGTTTCTGAGTGCATTCTAAAGTATATGGGGGGGGGGGGTGCGCGTGTGCACGCATGTGTGCCATCAGAAGCAGGAATGGCTAGAATCCCCAGCCAAGAGGGACTGGATCCATCGTGGGCTCCGCATATAAGAAGCACGTGTGATCTGCCGGTGAGAGTGAAGAGCCAGAGGCTTCCCTTGGATGAGAAGGAGCATCTGTGCAGAACGTGCTGTAGGAAGCGCGCACGCGTCAATGAGAAGACCAAGAACCAGGAGGCAGGTGCTGGAAGGGGGCGCGTGCACAGAGCCAACTCATAGGTTCCTGGGATGACAGTGCTAACCTGGGGGTTAATAGCGAGGTAAGTCCCAGGTACTAGCTTAGAACAAACATTTACTGAGAAGCATTTGAGATACTGTTTTTTTCAGGTGAAAGGTAATAAAGATGAGCGCAAAGAGTTTATGCCTGGTGGCCAGTGTTAAGAGGAGAGGAGGAGGCTAGTATACCTACGGATGGTGAGTGGTGAGGGAAAGGGGGATGGAAGGGCTAGAACACAGGCAGTTTGGCTGCAAAATCAGCCAGGCCTCTGTTTCATTATCCTCTCCTCCAGACTGTAGCTTTAAACCTGCTAGATAATGTTGACTCCCAAATGTGTATCCCTCTCTCTCACCTCTTCCTGCCATCCCTTCCTCCCTCCCTCCCTCCCTCCCTTTCTCTGATGGCCTACATCTGATACATTAGGAAATTCCACTGGTTCCACCTTGCTAATCGATCCAGAATCTAGGCCCTTCTCACCACCTCCACTGCTGCCACCTTCATCTAAACCATTATCTCTCCCCTGGGTTAATGCAGTGGCCTCCTAATCCTTGCCCACTACAGGTCCATCTCAACGTATTATTCTGAAGGATGTTTTGAAAACATAATCAGATCATGTCACTTTTTTGCTCAGATGCCTCCAGTGGCTTCCCACCTCCAGAGTGTGAAAGCCAAGAGCCTTGCAATGGCCTCTGCGGACCTCCATGATCCGCCCACACCTTCCTGGCCTCCTCCCACTTCGTCCACTCCCCTCTAGCCATCCTCACCTTCTGCTGGGCCTTGAGCAGCCAAACATGGGCCTGCCTGGGGCTTTGATCTGTTCTACCCCTGCGGAGAATGTGCCTCTCCCAGATGTTCAGACTTCAGCCTGGGGAGACCACTCCTGATGTGATATTGTATCAGTCCTACCTCCTCACTCCGGCTCACCCTGCTTTATTTCCCTTCAAAGTCCTTAACACTATTTGACACTCACATATTTACGTACTTATCTGTTCATTTTCTCCCCCAGCCAGAATGTGATGTCTCTAAGGGCAGAGTCCATCTGTTTCCCTGACATCTGATGCAACACCAAAACTTGAGGACACAGTAAACACTCAATAAATATTTACTGAATAACTGAGTGGCTGAATGGACAAACAGGTGAATGGGTGAACATACTACCCAGCGCAGAGTTTGTGCTGCCTTTAGAGTTTGTTTTGTTCCAGCCTCATGATGGGGTTTGGAATATTTCTCAACCATTGTTGTTCTTACTGTTAGTTCTCTGGGGCTCTGACTTCTTAGCTTTAAAAACCGAGAGGGTGCAACAATTTCTAAGGCCACCTCTGTCCTTAAAGTTCTGTGATTATGCAGTGATTGGCAAGGATGAGTTAAGGAGAAATGTATTTTTAGGAACTCTTCTGGAAATCTTATCAGCTTGGCTGGGTTTGGCCTAGATTTGTTAGCTGGCCTTTTGAGCCAGGGGATCTAACAGGAGCATCGGTGTGGGGTGGGGGAGGTACTTGGGGAGCTCATTGTGTTCTTCCTCCGGAGTTCAGATCCAGGGGGGTGTCCAGGTAGGGAGGAGAGGAGGTGGGGTGCTGTCCTCAGGCCCAGAAAGGAGCAGGTGTTGAATACTCCAGCCCCAGGCTGCAAAAAGGACACAGATCTAGGTCTTGGGACCCCAGAGGTTTCATTCTTCCTCTTGACATTGTCTTTTCTATTAGAACAGTACAGAGACCGCTCCTGTGCAGCAAGAGCTCTCAACACCCCCAGCCCTGTCTTCCTGTGTGGTGCTGGGAGCTACTCTCAGACCTAGACGAGGGCCTCAAACTTTCCGAGTGGGAGCAATACTGGCTCCTGAAGTCTGTCGGCAAAAAAAGGTTGCTAAAAGTGGATGTGAGTTTGTTTCTTGATAAAACTGGGCTCCAGGAGGAGCCTGGCCCTGGTGTTCTCTAGCAAGTAAAGGCCCAATTTTTGAGCCACATGGACCCTCAACATAGGGTACCCTCAGCGGTTAACACATCTCTGAAGGTGGGCCAGACAGAGTAAGTTTTCCTCTGCTCTGTTTGCCTGAGGCAATGGCCATTGCTTGGTCCCATTCTTTCTAAGATTTGTGATTCCATGTTGAATACATCCCAGAGAGGTTCTGCTGGGAAGAAACTTCCAGCTCTCCAACCTCTTTTCACATCCAGCCCCACCCCACTAACTCTGTGGAAAACAACCTGTCACAGAACCAGATATGGGGTATGCGGATTGGATGTGCCAAGGGTACAGAAGACCCCAGAAGGATGCAGAATGCTGCACGTTTGTTTGAACACGGTGGGGAAGATACCAGCAGGTCAGGCATGCAGGTGATGGCATTTCATTAATATTTAAGCAAATAAAAATTTCCCTACAGAGCACCATTTGACTTCTGCAGAAAAATAGAACCCAGGAATTCAGGATCAGGGAGAGGTCAATCTATTGAAATAGGATTTTAATTTTGTTGTCATTTCACTCACCCTGGAAGTTAAAAAAAATTAATTTCCTGCCACACTTTAAAAAATCGCCATTAAATCCACAAAGGCATGACTCAAGTCCCAAGTATAAAGCAGGCTACAAAAATGGTGTGAGTCAACGGTTCCTCTTATCTTTCAGGAAATGGAGCTAACTGCTAGAATCGAAACCAACAACAAGTATTTACTGCGCTTAAAACCCGGAGCATAAAAAGGTAATAAAAAAGGACAAACCTGGCAACGACATGTACATTCTGTAAAATGTACGGCAGTCTGATACTGGGCGTTATTAGGTAACCGGATTGCTAATGGCTGGAGGTGGGTAGCATCGGCGCACGACTTGTTCAGTGCAGCTCGCCCTCCCATCCTTTCCCTCTCGTGTTGCCTCTCCGCCCAGACGGGGCACTCCTCGGAGGCTAATCACCACTCTGGCTCTGCTTCCCCGCTGCCGCCAGTTGTCATTATTTCTAAGCAACGTCACCCTGTGCTGCGTCACCATGGCAACCGTGGGCCACCACTTGGAGGAGTGCAACAGGGAAATTGGGGGAAAGGAAAAATAGTCATTGCTCCTAGTCACGAGCAACTTCTGCGGTAGCAAACGTGCTTCTTCCCATTTTACGGAAGGGGAGACTGAGGAACGGGCTAAAGCTTTCCCTCATTCCTGTGAGTGAGGAGGAACCTGGAAAGCCTGATGACCACACCCTACACATGCTCCCTTGTTGACATGGAGTTCACTGAGTCATTTCAACAAGCATCCAGTGTGACGGGAACAAAAAGACAAATAAACAAACAACAGTGAGGGTGGGTGCTTCAATATTTTAAGCCGAGGGGTCCTTAGACAAGAATTTTAATGTCTTAACCACTGCTCTCTTAACTACATACCTTGCACGTTTTCTTCAAACACACAATTCTTATTTAAATGTAAATAGTTTTGCTTTTCCAGGTCTACTGGTCTGTGGACATGACTCAGTTCCTTAATTCTCCTCTGCCAATTGCATTTCTTTCAAAGACATATCCCTTTTCCTTTAAGTGTTTTTTAAGAGGCATACTGCTGAGTCGCAAAATTAATAACCTGGTATAACCTGCAATACCACCCTCACCACAAGCTCTCAAGTTACCTGTTCATTATTTTTCAAAATGATTTTATCACCTGCGTTCCCATGTGCCTACTTCAATTGCTCTTCTAACGCTGCTTATTCCTGAAACTGGTCTGACCTCCTTCTCTAAGAGAGCCAATAGCTTCGAATCAAACCAGATCTGACAAGATAAAAAGAGAGAGAGGAAAAAGGGTAGAGTCTGAATAACACCTTCTCTGGTATGCAGATTGTCACATGGCTACCTACTTACACTCTTTGCCTATTCCAGTGCCCGAAATTTTTTTTGTCATTAACACTGTGTATGAAACAGCAACTTGACCATGAATGCTTTTGCATTGAAAGCATTATGTTCCTAATGCAGTCTCTTTTTAGCAGGGATGAATTGGAAATAATTTTTATGATGACAATAAAACTCTTATGTGTATAGATTTAAAAAACAAGTTTCTTCTGTATAGCACAGGGAACTATATTTAGTACCCTGTCATAACCTTTAATAAAAAAGACTATGAAAACAAATATATGCGTGACTGCGACATTGTGTTCTACATCAGAAATTGACACATTGTAACTGCCTGTACTTCAATTAAATAAAAACTCTGTGTAGATGTAAATGATGTTTTGCTTATTGAAATGGGTCTGCTTGGCAGCAATCAAGATGACGTTTTCAGGATTTAAGAGAAGTGTGCATCTAAATGAAAAATGGATAGTTTACCTAAATCCATGCTCCTGAAAGTCAAGAGATGCAGCTTATATGACCATGTGCCCTTGAGCAAGTGGTTAAACCTGAAAGTTCCTTTGCCCCATCAATACTAGGTTGTTGCCAAGACTCTACTGAAAAACTATCTCTGAAAGAATCTGGAAGACTTAGCACAGAACGCTAGCATGAGGACTTCATTCCTGGGGTCCTTTTGAGCGGTGGCAGTGAGTACTGCACCTGACAGTAGAGACCTTGGTGAAGGCCAGCGATAACCTCTGCAGCACTTGGCAGAGAGGATCGTGCCTGCACCACATTTCCCAGGAAGAATGACTCAGCAGCAGCAAACATTTATGAAGCCGGGCTACGCGCTCCTCACTGTGCCCGGCCCTGCAACCAGTGCTCCATCAACTCTGCCCACAGGTGTCACCAGCTCTCATGTAGCTTCGCAAACGCTAGTTCTGCTATTTTCAAAGAAAACTGATGATAAAGATCCCTGTCCTCAAGCCAGCAGTTTTAAGGGTTCTCTCTTATCTGCTTTAGACCTCCCAAAGGTTCCCTTCAGAAAGAGAAGCACTTTGCTGACTAAGAGTCAGAAAGAAGAGTGTTTGGAGGCACAAGTCCGTGGGTAGATCATGGACAGTGTGTGGACAGCTGTCTTAGTGCCCCTCATTCCCCACCCAAACCACCATTATCTCCTTAGGTTTTGGGCAGTTTCTAGAAGGAAAGGGCAACCAGTATTCTTTTTTCCAAAGTGGAAAAGTATAAAAAGGCCCTCTGAAATGCACTTGCCTACCCCTTGGGAGCAGCCTAACTGCCTGTCAGCAAATGGGTAGGGCTGGAAGCTGGAAGAGCTGAGTGTTAGTTTTTGCGCAGTCCCCCTCCAGGCCTCAGTTTACTAAATCATGAAAAAAGGACAAGGCAGTGGTTTTCAAACTCAGATGTAAGATGCTACACAGCCAAAGATAAACATATAGTGTAGTTTATGGAGGAATCAATTTTACTTAAAAAGTTTTGGTATAAAAGGGGTAAATAATTTTATAGTAGAGCAGATATATATAACGGAGTAGAAGGTAAGATTTAGAAAACATTAGATAAGTAAGGAAACCTGTTCTGTCGGTCCTTCTATGCCTCAGGAGAGCATCGCCTCTCTCCTCTGCCATCGGGATGCCTCAGTGGAAAAAATGTAAGAAATGCTGGACAGCAGGCCTTTTCCATGCCAGGGATTGTGCTGGTTGCCTAGCAGTGAGAGGGAACTTAAGGGAGATGCATGATCTAGTGGGGTCTGGGTTGTTACCTGCAGCAGAAACACTAAAGTTCATTAAAGCTAAAGGTTTCATCTGAATCACTAATCCCCTTCGAAAAAGAAAATAAACCTTCCCCAGGCCATTCACTTGCCTAAAATGATCATGGGGGTGTACTCTGGACTTAGTGTCACCTTTGGAGCCGGGACATCTAATATGCCAATGAATTTACTACAACATCAGGACCAGCCAAGAGCACTTGGGCTGTTCATGCCACTGAAAAGTAGTAGCCTTTGGGTTTAAGCTGTATTTGCTCACATTTGACAGGAGTCAATCTTGCTTTAAGAAATCCATGAAACTAACTCTTTTTCTTAGGAATTTACACTATACCAAGGACAGTACAGTAATTAAGAAGCAGATTTGGGAATGCAGATCATTTTATATCTCTTTATATTAAAGGAAGGGGGACTAGGTCTAAGGTCAAAGAAGTCAAAATGCAAGTTCAGATCAAATGTTTAGACTGAGAAAAATATTTTCAGAATAGAGGCAAATGCTTTTCAGAGGGTATTGAAGAGATAAGTTACAGTAAGACTGTTAGAGTAAGTTAGTAATATCAATTTTATTTTAATTTAAACTTTTACAACCAAAATTTTCATAAGCTCCAATTCTTAAAATATTAAGTGCCTTCCGTATCAAACATAATGTAACAAAATCCTCCATCATGCTTCAAAACTTGGAAATTTTTTTATATTTCTAGGTGTGAATTATGATATATTTTTCAAAGAGAAATCATAAATTTAACAAACTTGGAAATGATTCAGTGTTATAATATTTTAATCTAAATATCTAAATGCTTCCTACTCAGCAACATTTATCAGCCAAACTTTTAGATGCTTGAAAAAATTTTATTGGAAAACTCCTAAGAAAAATGTAGCACATTTTCTAGAATGTAAACTTCCAAAGAACACTCTATGATCATTTCTGTAATAAGTATAATAATAAGAATGGTGTTACTATAAAAAGAAAATTTTTGTGTATCATTATTTCATAAAGGGAAGATTAGCTAAAGGGTTTTTTAATGAGTGTGAAGACTAGTAAACTTGGAGCACATTTAATTTCCCTGCATTTACTTGTATAGGTCCACACTTTAATCAACTGAGCAAGCTTAAAGAGGACACGAAAAACGGGAGAGGTGGGAAGAGCACTCTGGCAACAAACGAACAGTATCCATAAGTCATGTTGACTTTTACTCCTGTGTCATAGGTGTTTCTATTTCAAAGGATGAAGTTTTAACTCATAAGAATATAATTAGAATGTAATAAGAACTTAATAACTGTGTAAGTTTTCACCTGATATCCTTTAATCAAGTCATGAACTTTTTTGGGTACAATTATGTGACCAGAACTGTGCATCCCTGAGTCTAGGCTGAGATTCCCTAGAGTTGAGACTAGAATTTTTCCTTACTTTGCTTTAAGCACAAGGTTCAGTCAATATTTGTTGAGTAGATAAATGAATGGATGGATAGACGGATGGATGGAAGGGACAAAACAAAAAAAGTTTTGGTTCTCTTTATTTTAAATTTATATATCAGTTATATTTTCTATAAAGCAAGAAACTTTTGTGCAATTAGTCTAAATGTATGAGTCTGAATTTTTTTTTAATATCATAAAACTAATATTTATGAGATGTGTAAGTGCCTTAGATTTTAGTTAGCAAGATGAAAAATCTGCTGGTTGCTATTATGAAAATTCTCCAGGGAAACTTGCATTCATAGCAGGATATAAAATAGAGAGAAACCTCCGTCACTATTTTTGAGAATTTTCAGAAAGTCATGAAATTGTGCAGCCAATACATTAATATGTAACAAGAATATATGGTATAACTATTGGAAAAGGGGAGAACATGTTATCATTATCTTCAGATAATATGATTATATGCCCAGAAAATTTAAGAGAATCAAATTTAATTCTCACAAGGAAAAAGTCAGTCCTGTTAAGCTGCCAGAAGTAAGATAACTAAAATTAAATAGAACCAATAGTTTTCTTGTTCTGTAGCATAGCAATAAATCAGGTAGAATATATAATAGAAAAATATATCATTCGTAATAGCTACATAAAACAATTGGGAATAATGCTAACTGAAAATGTATTGGACAAACATAAAAATTAATCAACTTTACCTGGAGATATAAAGTAACATTTAAGTAAAATTGAGAGCTATTTCTAGATTAACATTCTTATCATTTAAATACGTTCCTACAAAATTAATTTATAGATTTAACACAATTTTAATAAGGTCTTAAAAGGATTTTTTGTTGCTGGAAGAGGTTGCTCCGAGTACGGGAAAGATTAAAAAGTATTTTGAAATTTATCTGAAGAAGAAATAGATGAGGGCAGAATGAAGGTTCTGAAAAAGAATTATAATATTTGGAATTGGCCTTAGTAGATGCATACATATAATACTAATCTAAAACAATCAAAACAGTTTGTTACTGATGAAGGAATAGATAGATAAATCAATAGAACTGACTACAAGTATCTTGAAAGAGATCCCACTATACCTAAGAACTTAGGGTCCAAGATAATAAGTACTGCACATGGGAAAGGGTGCCTTATTTGTATCGAATAAGAATTGTTTAGAAAAATTGGGGAAAAAATTAATTTATAAACTCAACTGGTACTGTTCATCAAAATAAACTCCATGCTGATTTGATTAAAAAGATCATCCAGAAAAAGGCAAAAGAAAATACAGGTGAATCTTTAATGGATAACAGGCATGCAAGTCTTTCTAAGAATAAAAAAAAAAAACCAATGTAAACAAAGAAAATAAAGAACAACAGAAAGGTCCATCTTTAATGGCTTCAATATGTGGGAACTCAAAGCTTCTGACTTCTTGGTGTAATGTCAACTTGAGCACAAGTAGCTGTCGAACTTCCCCCACAAAATCCCTAGTGAAATAACTAAAGGTTGATTTAAAAAATATGGGAAAAGAAAATTTTAAGCCATGTTAGAAACAAGGAAAGTGTATCAGCATGTTTTGAAGTCTGTGCTATTACTAGTTATACTGAAAAACTCCAAATTTTGCCCAGGAGCTATATTAAACCGAAAAACAACAGTTCAGTGATTTCTCCCTTGCACAGCCGAGATAGCAACGGCAGGGAGGCTTGGCTGGGTTGGATACTCGGCATGCAAGCTAAGCAAAGGAAAGGTTGGGTAGAGAGAAGTAACTCCTATGAAGAGAAACTGAGCAGAGATGACACATCCCTGCTGGGTACCCCGTGGCCGGAACTCCTTCCACCACCACTGAAGCTGCGCCACCGCTGAACTCAATCAAATTGACACCGAGGAATCATCTAGTTAATATTTGAGGAGAGGTTTCCATCTACAGTCAGGTGGCAAGTTAGGAGCTGTAAAAAGACTTCTCTGCCCTGTCCAAATAAAAAGGACCAAACCTGGACAGACTTCTTTTCATGCACAATGAATGAATGAAGAAAAGACAAACAAGATAAAAACTAGATATGCAACAAAGATTCAACATGAGACCGATGGAAAGATTCTGCAAACCAAAAAGAGGGTCACAATGGAGCACCCAAGATTCATCATTAATAAGTAGGAAATATTAAGATAGCATCTTGCTTTGAGTTTTCAATAAAGTTCAGTAAAGCTCGTCCTTTCTTCATGAACTTACAAAATAGGAAAGGAAAGATAAGAGGAAAAGACAACAGGCTGAATTGAAAAGGAACTGAGAGAAAGCCAGAAATAAAAATGGTAATTGGTTGACACAAGCAAGGAATCTGAGTAAACCAACATTTCAATGGCAGATTAAAAATCTTAATTTTCTGTAGTAAAGAGCACTGTCAGGATACAAAATGGAATCAATGAGGTGGAGAATACACAAGACGTAGTTATACAACATAGAGAAAAAGGAACAAGAGTTTAAAATGATCAGAGACCTAGCGACAGATACGGATGTCAGACAACAAAGATCGTAGCTTAGAATTATTAACACCCCAGCGAGGAGTGGGGAGCAAATGAAATAGAAGCAATAATTTAAAGATATAAGTAAGAAAGTCTTGAGAGGTTCAAAAAGGAACTGAGAAAGAAGATCCAAAGAGACTTCTGTGTCCTGAGCAAAGCAATGAAAAAAGCTTCTGAACTTAGAGCATCCTAGCAATTGTGAAGATAAAGGAAGATTTCTAAAATTATTAGCCCTTCTGCCCAAAAAAGGGTTAGCTACAAATAAATTGATTGGCTTCTGATTTCTCTTTTGCAGCACAAAACCCTAAGAGCCAACAGAAACATGCCTCTTGAATTTTGAGGGCAAAATGTATTACTCCAAAGAATATATTCAATCATATTAGGTTTCCTGCATCAAAGTGAAAAATATTCTCAAATATTCAGGAATCAAAAAATACAGCAGTTCCCAGGAATGCCACTTTGAGGGATATATCCTAAAGGAGAAAAAAATCAGGCATTGGGATTAAACACTCATATATCAGGATGTTAATCACAGCATGATTTATGAAAATAAACAGAACTAATGTAAATGTTAAGTGACAGGAAATGCTACTATAAATGATGGTACCTTCGTATCACTGGACATCAAGCAGCTCTTAAAAACCATGTTTTCTAATAATACAGAATGTCAGGTCCAAACACTCATGTGATACTAAATATTTTATATTTTTTTCTTCAGGAAGCATATATTTTATTATCGGAAAATAAAGAAAACAAAAAACATTCTGAGACAAAAATTCTAAAAATGTCCCCTGGGCTTTTATGCTTGTGAACATGTCACTTCCTCATTTAAAACTGAACAATAGGTCAAATGTTATGAAGATCTAGGGACAATCATTTACAAATTGGATACACTTTCCAGACTGAATATCCCCAAATGCAAGAACATAGCAAGATAGGGAAATCACAGTATTTTGCTAAGTGTGGACATATTTTCATTATTGTGAACTTTGCCCAGTTAGATGAGATAATAAGCATATTATATATCATTGTCTGTTGTCCAAGTTGCTCAGCAGAAATTATGATAATAAATATTACTGAAAAATAAGTCACAAGGTAAAATACAGTTTAATATTTAAACAATTCGATGTTAATTTGAATAATTCAAACTCACAGTGAGTGGGTTGTGGTCGGGGGCTGGCCAACTTTTAAGAAAAGAGATTAAATGAAAGAATGAACAGAGTGACAATAGCTTGCAAATTGTAGCTTTCTAATAATAGTACAATTTGCATAACACTTTTCATGGAACTTGGAATAAAAATGTTACACTATAACTGCTTATTATTACTTCTAATAATAAGACAAAACTAATGTAAAATTAACCACTAAGGCACCAAATGAGACAGTTTTAACATTACATTTAGGATATGGCTCCACTTCCTCTTCATCTCCTTTGATTTTACAGGATTTTAGGAAAAAAGAGAGTGGAGTCTAAGAAAAGAAAAGGTATCTGAATTTCACTATTCTTAACAGCAATAATGAACATAGAGTTACTTTTTGTATTTTAAATGGTTGAAGATATTAGGCTGAGGTTTGGTCTCTTTGGGGACTCAGCACGTTTTTTAAGAAGGGTTGGCTAAGGTTTGGAATGAAGCATGAGTCTGTGGTATCAGCTACCCATAATCACTGTCTCATGCTGTAATCAAAGAAGCTATTCAACCACATACAAGAGCCTCAAACATGACTATGAAATATTATGAAAAGTAAATTGTTATGCAAAGAATAAATAATTACATGTTAAATCCAGGAGTAATAAATATGGGAAGGAATATTTGCGAAGAAACACGGTTTCTAGTGCAACATAAAAACATTACACTAGAATGAGATTGTCTGATGATAAATTAAGATGAGAAAGTGTGCTGAAGGATTTTGCCATTTTTACTTGCATTCAAACCAAATGTTTTCCAGTTATGAGTGCCTCTAGGTTTGGGGGTTAAAAATCATAAGTAGAGCCATTGGTCTGCAGATCCAAATATTAACTGCTTGTGAACGATTTAAAATAAAGATAATGGCACTCAATCAAAATGTAGTTAAAATATAGGGTAAATGACATTGTTAATTGCTTTTTTAAAAGCTATCTGACTAATGAACAAACTCAGGAAAACATCTAGAGTTCTAAACAGTTTTCACATAAGCAACGCCACTGCCTTGAATCCACAGATGAGTGTCCCGGAGTTTATCATTAACTTGAGCCAATAGACAAGAGAAACAGATATGAAAGAAATGACACCTACCCTAAGAGCTCTGAGAAGAACCATAGTAACATTCTTCTAGAATGAAAAGCTGGTGGCTTTCTGTCCCAGACCTTAGAATGTTACCTCTTCTCCTGTCCTTCTTTCAAAGGGAATCAAAAGACAATTCAGAATTTTAAAAATTAGGGTAGCATACCAAAGGGGAGAAAAAAATCTCAGCTTGTTCTCTGAGGGCTTTTATAGTATTAACATATAGCCAGGTTTCAGGGGCCCGTTCCTCCTACAACCACTGAACATGAAGGACTGAGTACAGCTACTGCAGTCTTTATTGAATCGCCTTTTAAAAGAAACCTGGTGGTCAGTCAGGGCTCTCTGCATGTATTGGTTAAAAGCTTCAATACAATTATTATTATTATTATCAGCTGTCATTTACATAGAATTTTATACAGTGGATAAAGTGCTTCTAGAATGCACTATCTCATTAAATTTTGGGAGTGGACAATTGGTACTCAAAGGATTGGTTTGGAGACTGTCAGCCTACACAATAAGGCAGAATTTCAATGACTAGTTTCATTATTTAGACTACTCAACACTTTCTTCCCCAGATTACCAGTATCGGTCTCATTTTGACCCCATAAGTGATTCAGATTCATGATTGCCCCAGTGCTATTTACAGAACAGCAATAAGTATATTAAGAAAATCTACTGGCTTTGTGATAAAGCTGACTGTAACCAGCGCTTAAAGCTGATATCTGTGTCCTTCAGCAGGAAGGAAAAATCCTGTCTGGGGGAGCCTATCCTGTGGTGTGGCTTAGTACAATAGCTCTCTTTTTCTTTACAGGGTCAAAAATTCAGCAAAAGAAATTAATAAAAAGCCTTCTCAGAGGGGAAAGAAAAAAAAAAGCCTCTCTCCCTACCTCCAACCCCACTGCCCCCTCCCACCAAAAGATTGAGACAGAAAATTTTAGAAACAGGAGTATATTCACAGTGCTTAACTAAAAGCAGACTTCCTCTGGATTAGAGCTGCAATTTACATACTGTATAAAATGTCAGGATGATATTCTGGTTCTTTACACACACTGCTGATTTTTATTGTATACTTTACAGTCTTTATCCTCCTATAAAAATTTCTCCTTTGTAGGTTTAGATAATTTTCTAACATAAAGAGTAAGCATTCACGTTTTCTTTTTGAAATAGAAAGGCAAAGTGGTTTGCAATAAACATTTGAAGCTCAATAGGCATTGGCCCACAAAGATATATATATACATACGCACATACACATACACACACACACACACACACACGTATATACGTATACAGAGAGGGGGGAGATAACAGTAACCAACATTTATTGAGGGCTCTCAAAATGCTAAACTTCTACAATTCTTGTTAGTTAATACATAAAACGTCACTGCTAAAGTCCTGTTTAAAAGTTGGCACGAGTGGTTGTGTTTAATGGTTGTGTTTAAATCCTGAACTCCAAACAGAAATTTCAGCCAGCTTTAGAGGCTGGTTCCAAATGAAGCTCTACATTGAACTGACAGTTTAACATTTCTGAACCTCACTTTTCTTATCTATAAAATGAGACAATATTTTATCTCTCAGGGCAGTGGGGAACATTAAATTAGAAAAAAATTTTAACATTTTGAAAGTAATTGTCAAAGTGCCGAGGACACAGCGGATGCTTTAGAAGAGTCAGTTCCCTTCCTCTGTTCTATTCATTATCTGTTATTTAATCTAGAATGAAAGAAAATTGTCCTGCTCTGTGGACCTGGCCTTGAATTTCAGATTTGTTTTAGTGGAGGGGCATAAGCACTTGTTCATTTTCTTTCAAAAACTCCAATAGTTAATGACTCCAAATTAAACTATAACAAAATATCAAAATACCATTTCAAAGGGCTCATTCCAGTATTAACAGCCACCCCCTCTCCTAATATTACATTCAGGAGAAAGAAGGGTTGTGAAATAATTTTGCTTCCTCAAACTTAGTGAAAATAAGAATGCATTTTACATTGCTAATTTAGTAAATGCAACTTAATTTTGTGACTCAGGGTTTAAGTGAGATAGTTCAATGGCTACCACCCGTGAAGAAAGAACGTTCACCTCTGGATTTTGAAGACACCCAGGAACTGTGTGACCTGCAACATGGAAGTTACTACTGCTTTGCGGTCTATTCCAGAGATGACTTTTGTGAGAACTGGGAGGGTCTACACCAAGGCTGGCAAATGGATGTCACTCAGGTCCCCTCTTGCCACCATTCCCATCCTTGGCAGGCATGACTAATTGATCCCAGTACGTTTTCCCTGTGAATCTAGACTTGGCCTTCAAAAACTTCTCAAAACAAGTTTCTAGGCAGGCAGCCACCACCAACTGGTCAGAGTTCCCTTGTGAGTTGAAACTACCCCCAGACTAGGCTAAAGGTTACCTTTGAACTACTTACGAAAAACGGGGGCGGAGGGTGCGTGCTTGCTGAATAAATTAACAGTCTCAATGTAATTCTAATGGGAATATTTACCCTACTTATGAGACCAAACTTCTCAGGCGTTTCATTACCATTTATTTAGATATAAATACCTGTAATAGTACTTATAAATCATTCTTCTCTCTTCATTAATAAGAGCTTCTTAAGAGCCATTATGAGATAAAATAGCCTTGGCCAGTTCACATTGCTGTGTGTCGTTATAATTAATGAAAGTGTACATCTTTATGAATAGTCTATAATTCAGGCTCTTCAGTAATTAGATTGAAATGAAGGTTTATTCTCTTTCAACTTCATTTGCTGTAGTAGTGGACAAACGTAAGCCTACCCCAGCGCAGACCCGGAGTGCCTTTCACCCAGATAAGCCTCTGTTTTCACGGGCAGTGTAAAGATGTACCCAGGGCTGATTTCTTCAAAACAAGCCCTGGGAAACAAAGGTCTGATTCTTTGGCCAGCGTGCATTAGTGGCAAAACAAACAGGCCATTATATCTGTGGCAAAGAATGAGATTGCAAAGTCAATGAGGAACAAGGCGCATTATCAGCTGGTCTACATTGTAAGACAAAGGCACAAAAGCCCTGTTAATACGTGAAAAAGCCCAAGTTTCATGGTTCTCAGTGAACTTCAATGGTCTGTGGGATCATCCTGAATTTCAGTTGACTTGTCTCTGTTAGTTTCCATATTTTTCTTCGCAGGTGACACGTTTCCCTTAGCTTTCCTGGTCATGATCTCGGCAGCGCTGTTGCTGGGTACCAGCCTCCTTTTCTCTCCGTACCTCTCAATTTGTTGTGCTGAAAATTATAGCCCGTGTTTACTCAGGATGGCTAAAAAAGTCGTCATGTTTGCAATGCAAGTGACCTTAAATTCACTGCAAGCATTTTCACGAGTGGGGTTTTTCTTTGGGACTGTGGTAACATTTGAGATAAACTAAAGACAACTAAAGACTCGCACTGGCATTTCACAAGCCTTTCTGTGTAATGCTAATGCCTTTAAACTATGAGGGCTTTTGAAACCACCATTATCCAATGTTATGTGAGATGAATTTTTCTTTTTTATTTCGTCATTTTTAGCCAGTGGGGAGGGCAGGAGATGGTCCATTCTGTGGCCGAGAAGGGTGTGGTTCTTTTTCTTGCTTTTTCGATGGTGTGGGAGGCAGAGGTGGGAGGAGAACATGTAGGAATCTGCGGAGAAGTTTTTCCCTACCCTTTTCCCTGCTGCTTCTGATGAATGATAACAAAACAAGATCTAGGCTGGAGGATAGAATTCCCCCTAAATCTCTCTCTAGCCCTATCCATGCTGAATAAAGCAGTCTTGTTTCTGTGCATCCTCATTAGGCTATTTGCTGGCAAATTAAGTCTTAATTCATGTGTCTTTCCTTCGAAGGATGGGAGGAAAGAAGCAAAAAAAAAAAAATTCTATCTAACTGCCCATTAGTTTTAGTTTGTAGATGAGACTTGATAAGCCTCAGAAGCCACTAATTAGAAGGAGCATGCTAATTAGGACATTGTGACAGCCTTCTCCTCTTTCTTTGCTGGCTGTCATTTGGTGCATCCTCCAAGGCCCCCCTTTAGAATGTCCCTTCTTGGAAAATCATTCCCAATCCTGCCCCATCCCCACTGCCCCAGAGAGCCACGCGCATTCTCCCTGACCCCTGTGGAGCCCTCTACTTAAGTTCTCATGTCCTTGAAGTTGACCTTGTTGTTGCTGAGTCTGGCTAGAACATGAGCCAACCGAGCCCAGGTGCCAGGCTAACCCTTCTCCCTAGCTCAGCCCTGACAACAGCATCTGGGTACCCGCCTAGGGTTTGTGGGCTGATTGGCTGATAAAATAAATAAATGATCCAAGAGCAGTTCCGAAGAGAATTTAAGGGCCTTAATTTCCAGTCCTTCAGAGTGAATGGAAAATCTATCTCCCTGAACTGCAGTGAAACCTGATGTGTTCATGGAGCATTGTCTTGTGACCAACTCTCTCTTGTACCTCCACTGTCCATGCCTGCCACTGGCCACTGCTGCAGATAGTCACGAGGGGGAGGGTAGGGGAGAGGATGACTGGGGCGGTGACACTCTGAGCTTGTGCCAAAGCTCTGGGGGTTGAGGCGGAAGCAGATGGCGATGCCTCCGCAGGACCACATGCACTCAGCCAGGGGGAGGGGACTGGCCCTTGCGCTGAGCACCGAGCCCTACTTTGTTCTCTTCCCTTTCTCTTTCCATCAGCACTACTTTCAGGATGGCGTCAGTGGAAAATGACTCCATAATACACGCCACTTAGAGTAGCATCCTCACAGATCCCAGCTTAACTGTACTCAGACTGTCAATCAAATAACACAAAGGAGAAAACAAAGTAGCAAATTCTGCTCATTCCATGCTTTTTTAACAACTCTTAGGTGCCCCCCCCCCACCCCAGGGGCTCAGGGGCCAGGGGAACTCCTACTTCTTATTACGTTCACTTCTAGACCCCAAAGTCCTTGAAGCCTGGGAATGTCCTATGTGTTTCTGTGTTCCCCATGGGGCCTCGGACAAGCACCAGACAGGCATCACGTTGTACCCTGCAAAACCAAAAGCTCACGTCGGGATTATATTTTGGATAGAAGATGGCAGGTAGCAAGACTGGTGATGCTACTGTTGTCTAGCAGAGGGGCCCGGATGTAAAATCCCTCTGAGCTGATGAAGGGGCCTCAACCCAGGCGGCCTGACCCACCCCAGGGAGCCAACAAGGGCCCCGTAGAGCAGTGGCCCTGGGGGGCACGGGCTGTGTGTCAGCTGGCTACTGGACCTGAAGAACGAACGAGTTTTACCCATGTGCCTGCTCCCTACCTTTTCTTATCTCTAAACACCCTAAAGCACAAGGAGCAGCATAAGGACACGGCTTTTAGGTTCCCAAGGATACTTTTTGCAGTTGAAGTCTCTGGAAGTGTAGGAACATGGGTGGTTTTGCCAAAGTCCTACCCGTTTCACTGCAGCCAACCCTGGATTGAGAAAGACACCTTCTCCAGATTGTGGGAACACAGGCCTTTCCTTCAGGAGGCATCGGAAGTGTCCTGAATCAGGCAATTTCCTTTCTGTGGAGCCCCATGTGTGCGCACAATAAGAGCTCACTTCCTCCTATTGGCTTTTGTTTGAATGGTTTCCTTTGATATGGGATGTCTTCCGCTCTCCCTCCCAGTTATCTAAATCCAGGCATCCTTCTCAACCCAAGAGCCACTCCAGTTGGAGTCAGGCCCAGCTGGTCTAATTCTGATGGACTTTCCTTCCCTCCTGCCTTAGATTAAGAGTTGGTGTCTGGGGCCCTTAATCCAAACAGAGTGACAGTCAGGGTTCTCCACTGTGTGTGCCTGTATGTGTGTGTATTCAAGATGTGTATGCATATGTTGCACACATGTGTCTGAACACCTCAGTGCTGTTGCTGGCTACCAGACATCCTTGTTTTGCTTGCTTTCCATAGCCTCTGTGGACAGGCACACAGTTGGATTTTAATCGACACTCTCTGACTGGAGGAAATGAGCCTTTTGAACATGACTCATGAGGAATTTGAAGATCTGCAGATACAGTAAGCTGAAACTGAGACTTTTCTATCCTGAGTATCATAAATTTCTCTTTGTGCTCCATCCCCTATTTTTGAATTTCTTTTTCACTTTTCTGATGTTTCTCCCTGTGTATTGATCAAATGGACTCTATACCACACTTCTTTCCTCCTGTTTGTGTGTGACCCAGATCTCACAACCTGGAGCATCAGCAAGCACCCAACTTGTGAAAATTCTTCTGCTGTTGATGGCTTCTCGGTGGGAAAAAAAGGACATGCGACATTGAGCCTTCCAACCCAGGCAACTGGGTCACTACGTCCAGGAAGGAAGGAGAGCGTGGTTGCAGGAAACACCTTGGAGTGATCCTTGCTTATTTATTCTCTAAGCAACAAAGGGCCAACCTTTCCTCAGGGACCAGAGGGCCAGAATGGACTGGCAGGTGTCAGAAGTGTATTGGCGCCTCAGAGAAAATTCATTCATTCATTCATTTATTCATTCATTCACTCATTCATTCATGTCCAAAAGTTTAGGCACTTGGTCCCCCTATGAGCAAGCTACCATCTGCTTGAACCACCTAAAAAGGGCTAAGTGGGGACAGAATCAATTTTATCTTTGCCAAAACAGCTCAAGGCATGGGCTATCACAGAGCTCCACGTTCACACGTGCACTACGTGAAAACTTCTGAACGTGGCCCAGTCCTCCTGTTTTCAAAAGCGATTGAATTCCTTTAGTCCAGGGTAACATGTTCCAGTGTCTTCTATCCTACCAAATAGAAATGTTCCCAAAAGTCTGGTATAGCATGATTTTGTAGAATATAAAGCCTTCTTGCATTTTGCTTCTAAAACAGTAACATCTTTGTGAGTAATAACAAGACTTTAAGAAGTTGCAGAAATAGTCATGGTGAAGCCCTTCCTCTGCCTGGAACTGTTTAGAGGGTCTGTAGCATTAACTGGGAATTAGTCCTCAAAAGCTTCATGTTCACCCAGAGAAATAGTCTCAAATATTCTGTATTGAGCCTTCATTCTGTGTAGGATGGAAAGCTTTTCACGTGGGTAATCTCAGGTAACACTAAGCCATCACCCAAAGGCGTAGGTATTACTACCTTCATTTTAAAGATGAGAAAACTGAGATTCAAATACATTTTTTAATTTGCCTGAAGTTGTGCATCTAGCCTGTGGCACAACCAGAATTTGTATGCAGGATTTGAATTGTCTCTGAACCTCTTTGCCAGGAGGTCTAGTAGTCATTTGTGTTCAAATCCGTCTGTGGTTTTGCAATAAATGCAGATTCCTGGGCCCCGCCCCAGGTGTCCCAAGTCAGAATCTCAAGAGTTGAGGTTGAGGAATCTGTCATCTATTTTTTTAAACAAACTTCCCAAGAGTTTGTGCAGCCAATGAAAACAACGTTTGGAGTAACTGGTAAGGGCTTTTGGGATGGGTTCAGAGAGAAAAGGTACCTTCTCTCTTCTCCTGAGTTTAGAGTTGGGGGTTGGCAGCAAATATAGTGCAGAAATCTGACCTTGTCCTAGTGGCAACAAGAGCTCATCCTGGCCTTGACTGTGGGCATGTTTATCTTTTTCTCAGTTTTCAAGTGGCCCTCAAGGGCGAATAAATAGGCCAATCCATTTTGTGAGATGTGCTGGACACTTCGTGCAGCTGAACACAACCAGAAGTGTCTGTCCTACAGCAATTAAGCAGCTAAAACTTATTTTAAAAGTCAGGGCACTGCAGATTACTCCCCCGTTTATGCATTTCACCCTCAGTCTCTCTCTGCCTGTTGCCTTCATCAGTCAAAGCTCTTCTCTGGAGTTTAAGTGAGAAAAGAGCCCTGGCTAAAGGGGTTGGGGTTTAGCTGACCCCTCTTCAGTACTAAAGACAACTTCATAGAAATGTGTACAACCTCTGGGGACAAATGCATTCTCTCTGCATCTGTGATAGAAACTGCTGGGTGTATTTGGGTGGATGATGGACTATGGATTAATGTAATTATGACTCATAGCTAATAATCCTCTGTAGAAAGGCCTGTCTCAATTGTAAAATACTGTAATCATTCAATTGTGTCCCACAAACATTTTTTGAACACCTACTTCTCACCAGACATTAGTTCAAGTTTTTTAAATTCCATGGGGATTCCTACAATAAGGAGGCTTTAAAAATATTCCACATGTGACATCTCTATGGGCAGATTCTGTTATTTTGGAAAAGAGTGTTAGTCACATGGATTTTCTTTTTGCTGAACCCAGTGAGATGAAGGAAAAAGCTAAGGCGAATAATAAAATAACATAGGAAGAACAAATAGCATTGGTACAGAGCTCAAGAAAGAAGCAGCAATCATTGAATTTTAGTTACGCCTGCAGTGATGTAAAGCCCACCTTTAATTAGTAACTGGGGGGTCGATGCGGTTGGCTTCACCCCACTACAGTTATTTTGAATAGAGTAGGATTCCATTGCAAGGCAAGGCATCTGGAAGTCTCCCTAGAGAAGCATTTAGACCTCAACTTACACCTTCCTTCAAATATATCTCATGTTTTTCACCTTTCCTGTCACAGCAGAATCAGACTTCTTCCTACAAATTTTCAAAAACCACTTCTCCCTGGTGGTCTCAGCCCATCCATCTGCTGCAGCCTCCTTGGGCTTGAAACTGCACCAGGTGCCATCTGCCAGCCCAGCCCACCTGCCCCCAAACCTACACAGTCGGATCTTAACCCTGCTTCCCCTCCACTTACCTCCCCCTCTCCTTTGATTGCTCTAAATAGTCACATCCCCTCCCTGAATGTGTGGACTTTCCACTCCCCCGGTACCTCGCTGTTCAGCTGCCCCTTCATCAACCTCCCCCAAAGTGCGTCCCCAAGGCCGGGGGGGCCGTCTTCACCCCCGCGCATCATGGTGCCTGCCTCAGTCCTCGTCTTTACTGAACTTGGTCTAGGACCTGGCGTTAGTTTCCACTATCACCTGGTTTTAGGAAACCCTACTCCACATCCCTACTGCATCACTGACCGGCGTTATTTCTAGAACATAGTGAACAGCACGATCTCTTCTCACAGATCGAAAGGCAACGGGAGACGTCCTGAGGTCCACACTCCTGTCCCAAGGAGCCCCTATCCTCTGAAATGCCCTTCACGTTGGATTTCTTTACCAGCGAGAGGAAGTTCCCTTAAATGTAAACATTCCCCAGGGCTGTGCCATCAACCATTTTCCAGATCATACTTGCTTCCTTAGCAATCTCAGCTCCTTTCAGGAGTCCAGATACCACTCCCGTGTGGCTGAACCCCCCTGTACATCTAGCTCTGCACTCTGAAGAAGCCACCACCTACACTTACACTTCCATGAGGACATTCCAACGTCACTTCAAACTCCTAGTGACCAGAACCAACCTCGTTACCTTCCCCCTCCTTCTGCTTGGCTCTGTCATTGGCAGGACGAATATTCCGAGTGACCTCAGGTCACAAACTCCCTCCTTCTCCCTCGGCTTCCGCAAGTCCCGCTGGTGATCTCAGGGCACTGCTCCCGCATGGGTGCATCACGCATCCCACGGAGTCTCGCTGCCACTAGTCCAGCTCACGCCCTCATGACTCCTGGGTGCCTGCGATCCTTGGCTCTAAACTGTGCCCATAGAATTCTCTCCCTAAAGCAGGGTCTGACTCCATCACTCGCCTGCTCAAAAACAGTGGGTGGCTCTCTGCTGCACTTGGAGTAAAGTTGGAAATCCACAGCTTGGCGCTCAGGGTCCTCCACAGTTGAGCCCACACCATGTAGTTTAGCCATGTCCCCGCAAGTACTCCCGAGACTCTGCCCCTTGCTCCACAGACACCTGCATGGCTGCTCCCCCAGTGCATGGGCAGCAGTCTTGCTCTTCCCTCACAGGCCACATTAGAGGCTGTCTCCTCCAGGAAGCCTTCCCTGACTCACCTGGATAGCAGTTAATCTACAGCTGAGGCAACTTTCGCCTCCCTCATGGCACAGATTACCTTCACAGTGGCAATTTATTTATATATTTAGTCTGTCATTCCAGAGCATAAATTCCATAAGAAAAATGGAAATGAGGAAAATTGGAGACCTACTTCCTTGACAAAGCATTCTTTTTCTCTATACATTTTTCTGTCGCCAAGAAAATGTTACTAAAGTAGACACATGTGCCCTGGCAGAGCAGGTGAAGATTAAATGAACAATGGCCAGCCCTCTCCCACTGACCCCGGGGCTTTCCCGGTATGTAGGGCACTTCTGGTACATTGTTTCACCAAATCTTCACAAAAATCCCAGGAGGGAGGTGCCATGATCACTTTGACTTGTGCCAACCAGGAGATCAAAGTTCCAAGTGACTTGGTAACTTCTGTTCACCCTTCACAGGGGAGCCCAGGATTCAACTCCACGTTGATGACCTGAAAGTTCTGGGCTCTGGCCATCTTCAGCTGCCCTTTTGAAACCTGCACTCCCTCGAAAGGGCAAAGGACACTGTCATCTGTGGTCTCCAGGGTGTTCCTTCCACTAGTCTTGACTGCCAAATAGGATTAGAAAAAGAAAACAAACAAACCCAAAACCCTTGAAGCAACTTTCACGTGTTTATAAAACATAAGAAAAACAGGGAGAGAAAGGAGATGCTTCATACACTGTGACAAAGCAGCTTCCTTATTACTACCGTAATTATCATTATCATCGCTCAATATTGTTTAACACTGATGATTTCCTTTCAAGTTTGCATGTGAAGCATTCACTTCCGTTGGCCCAGGGGTAGGGCGTTAACGGGCTTCGTGGTTCTTGTTGTTAGTGGGAATGCAGCTCCACCAAGGAAGCCCAGAAGGTCAGAAGAGAAACAGGCAGGGAGGAGTAAGTCGAAACCAAAGAAGGAAATAGGGGTACCTTCCAACCCTTTCTCCCTTTATCTGAATAACTGACAGTGCCAGGCAACCAGCTACTTTTTAAAATTTTTCTTAAAGGCAGGGAAGACGGCATCTCCTAAGTGTCCAGCTCACTGGATTGCCACCAAGCAAGCACACTGCGTCGCCCACACCCAGACTGAGAAGTAACCTATTAGCAGGACCCAGGAGGCCTCTTCGACATTCCTTTCGGTCACACCTCTCTTTCTGCAAAGGGTGACCTCTCACCCTAACTAGCCACGATGCCTAACTAGCTGGTGACAATTTAAAGTAACCCTTTGACTGTTCTGGCCAGGACAGCATGTGTTCTTTGAGAAGCCTTTTCTGGGCAGCAATTGCCATTTCAAAGCAGAGGGGGAAAAAAAAGTGCGTGTGAGGGAGTAATTTTCTGTGTAGGAGAAAAGTGTTTCTAATTTTCAATCCTGAAAATGTGAGGGGAAGAAGGAAGATGTGAAGGAGGGAAATAAGTCACTAAATGCAGCCTCGCTCTGGTTTCCCCATCAGAAGCTGGACGCATTCCAGCGATATGCCATTTTGAGAAAGGAAGCAAACAGAATCGCCGTCCCTACCTGCCTCAGCCTTGGCCGCAGCAGGTCGGCTCCAGCTCCCCGAGCCTTCAAATATGTGGCGGGGTCGCTGGTTATTATTTCATAGCCCAGTGTTCACCAGAAGCCTGATACTGTATTGAACATATGGTTTTGATTTTTTTTGTCGGCTCTGAACCAGTGAACAAGATGGAGAGTGTCACAAACCTAACTGCAGGATTTGCAGGTTCTGCCAAACTCTGAGGGGGAACTAACTCCCACACCAGCGCCCGTCCTGCTCTAGCAGCTTCCAGGGATCCGGGGAGGACCCACGGACGGCCCTGGGCCAAACCACAGCGGCACTGGTCCTGGACTGTTGACCTGACGAAGCATGCAGGCCATGTGGGAGCTTCTCCATGACTTTCTGCACTGACTCTCCTGCTGGAAGGAACAGATCAGAACATCAAACAAAAATCCACAGCCACAGAACGATTCGCTGAAGACCCAAGGCGAACCTGGCTAAGGGGCTAACATTAACTCGGGGATCCACAGCGTTTGACAGCAAACTTCCCCAACTTCGCATCTTGTGTTTTCCGCCCGTCAGCGTTTCCAAAAATCATCACTCCTCTCAATTACTTTTCCTGATCAATTATTTAGTGTGGTCTGGGTTATATGACATAAATTTTACCCGGGGGGAGGGTGGGGGTGAATTCATGCTCCCTAGCGGTCAGTTGGAAAATTCGTAGTTTTAATTAAAAAGGCAAATTTTTAGCATGGCAAAGAATGCTGGCTGGGTTTAGAGGACATTAGAGAGATTTGTAGTAAAGAAAAAGAAAAAAGAACAGGCAGTGTTGTGATGGAAAAGGGGCCTGGGGGCCTTCAGGTTAAATATCCACCTGGGAATTTTCCTAAGAAAAACTGGAAGGTTAATCTCAACTCAAGTTTTAATGCCTTAGAAAAGGCTTTCTCTACATGCATCCTGGCCTGCAAGTCGGGAAATGGTTTACCAGCCCTCCCTCCCTTCCTTTGTTTGCTCAGGGTGGCCCTGAGTAGGTCTGGGCGGAACTGAGGGAGAAAATCCTTCCTGGTTCTCCCTCTCGGAGGAAGGAGGGCAGGTTGGTGCTGTCTGCTGTTGACTGGAGCTGGGATTAATTAGTTCCTTCGGTGACCTTGGCATCTACTGATGACAGAGTGTGTCTCTAAGCTGCTGAGGACCGTGCTGAGAGCCACAGAGACACTCTGGAGGACTCAGAGCCACTGCTAAAATGAGCGCCCTTTTGTTGTGCCACAAAGCAAAGACGACAAAACAGAAAAACCAAAAATATGTGCTTTTCCTCAGAAAACTGCCTTAGAGTGGTATTCACATTGTGTGACTATTACTGGTTTATCTATCTTTCTATCATCTACCTACCACTCTGTGTCCATATATATATTAATTTATATCTATAGTTATCTACTTGTGAATATATATTTATCTAAATCTTTATCTACCCATCTCTATCTGTATATAAAATACTAATCTATATATTAATCTAAATCTACATCTGTATCTGTATTAATCTCTAGCAATGTGAGTGCAATATACACATACATACATATCAGCCTAAATCTATCTGCCCATCATCTATCTCACATCCGTCTTTCTATCCTTCTATGAGAAGTTTTGCAAGTCAACGCCCAGGAACTTGCCAGGTATTTCCGGAGGGGCCTAGAGTCTCTTGCTGGAAGGGAAGACGACGTTAACCCATTCCATGTGGTGGGGAAAGATGTCTGGCCCTCCCCGTCTCACTTCCACCCATCAGCTTTCCCCTACGGCGCTCAGGCCTGAGCCAAGCTGAGGGGAAGTGGAGAGCCGCACCCCTGTCTTGATCACAGCTGGTTCCGAGTTCCAGTATACGAGCCATACGGGCCAGCGGCGTGACAAAGCTGCTAGCAGAGCTCGGGGGTCTTAGGTTGCATAAACAAAAGTATGATTCCTGCAGGTAATAGGAGGTGCCAACTGCTCCTATCAGAGGAAGTTTGTTTGCTACCTTGGAACACGGGACAGGGCATTTGACTGGCCTAGGGTCACTCCAAAGGTCTGAACAAGGGCTGATAGTGAAGGTCATGGGGAGTCACATTTCAGTTAAGCACAAGGAAAAACTGTATAACAAATTGTTACATTTGTGTGCATTGTGGAGTCGTGATGGTCCCATGTATAGAGATGGACGAGGGCAGTTAGGAGCAGCTCGGCAGGACTGCGGGAGACGGCGGACACGAGCTAGATAACCCCTCCGGTTCCTCCCGACTTGGGATTCCCTCCTGCTTTGCGTCTTACGTGTGTGCGTTTTGTCAGTGGGGTGGCTCTCAGAGAGCAGGGGCCCTCAGAAGCTGGCGCAGTGTGCAGAGTCCCTCCACCGCCTCTGACGTGCGTCCCCACAGCTCTCCGTTCTGACACCTGGGCACCCAGACAGACAAAGACGCAGTTGGAGTAGCAGGCCACAGGAAGCAAAGAGTTAAAAAGACCAAAGTTCTCCATGGGTCCCAGCAGCCCCAGAGGCTGCGAGTCCCTTTGATCCTGCCTCTTAATTGCAGCCCAGTTGCAACAGGGAACTTTGAAGAAAAGAAACAGGGAAACTCTAGAGACAGGGTTTGTTTTGTTTCCTGAGGGGATGGTCTTTGTGGTGGCTGCCAGGAAGCTGACACTTTAGGGTTCAAATGATGAGCTTCCTAAAGGGGCAAATAAATAGTCCTTTCTACCAGCTAAGAGTCAGGTGTGAATAGAACCCCAGAGACATGGGGCATCTGTGTGCTATTTAGTAGGGATGCCAGGAACAGCCTTGGCAGCGAGAAGAAAACCCGGGAAAAGAGGGCACGGGTCAGCTCAGGAGCCCGCAGAGCAAGAGAGAAGGGCCGCCTGCAGCGCGCGCGCGCCACCAGACAGGAGGACCGCGTGCCCTCGCTGGAGAACGGGTGGCACACGAGAACGCGAACAGCCCTGCACGTGCAGAGGGAGGTGGACGTAAAGGAAGCGATTTCCAGGTTCTCAGAGAGGGTAGCCAAGCCACCACAACACAAAACATCTCACTTCTGCACGGGCCTCGCAGCTGATCACGAGCTTTTATGTGTCTTCGACCGAAAGTATCCGGAAGAGACCTCAGAGGAGGTCTTTCTTGAAGCTTCGTCCTGCCCGCACACACACACACACAAAGGCAACTCAGAAGTAAGGAAGAGGCCCACGAACCACAACAAACGGTGGAGGTGACGCGCGAGCCATCCCTGGCCATTCCCCAAGTCCCTCTGTGAGGAGGAACTCGTGGCTAAAACTGAACTCATGCCCGCAGTCTGCCAGTAATTGCTGGTTCGTGTTCTCTTTAACTCCTTAGTGAATTCTGCTACAAGTCATGTGCAAATGCAAGAGCAGTTTTTCTAAAGCAGACTCCTTTTGTTGCTACCACTAGGGAAGTACCGTTAGAAGAGGTCTGAGTGTTTGGAGACCCCCACCTCCTCTCACAACTAGAGTTCACCCCTTCCTCTGTCACTTGTTCGTGCATGACCTTGGCAAGGAACTCTGCCTCCTGCACTTTCTTTGCTTTGTGAGAAGGTTTAACTGAATACATAAAGCTCTCAGCGGAGGGCTTGGCATACAGTAGGCACTCAATAAACTCAATAAACACTTGTTTCCTTTAGGTCCTAAAAGGTTATTGGTAAATTAAAAATGCGTAAAAATACCGGCCATCTGTGTGCAGACTAAATGGGCATCTGGGCAGGGAAGACTTCCTCTAAATCAGGTTAGTGAGACTTCTGGCTCTAGGAAAGAGGGTCCACATGCCGGACAAACAGAAAAATGAAGGCCTTGAAGGGAGGGGAAGTCAGAAGGACACGAAACAAGGTCTAAGGCTGTCCACAGGCTGGCCCGGGCATTGCACTTAAGCTACCACGTGACACAGCTATCCTTTCTAATGTCTTCACTCATATCTCGGGACTTCAGAATTAGAACTTTTAAACAAATGTGATTTTAATTGCACGTAACACTTCTTCTTTACTCTTCCTATTCTGTGGAGAGAATGAGGGGAGAATGGCATTATCTTAAGGGAAACGAGTTTGTCAGAGTTCCTGGAACTAATCCCTGGAGGGTGTGAGGACTGAAGAAGGCACGTCAGACTTGCAGGCTCCAGCTCTGACCACCATCTAGAGGAAGCCTCTAAGGCTGATTTTGAACACACATATTTGGTAGGAAAACAATATCTCTGGGGAAGACATGTAAACAAACACCCTAGGCTTCCTTGGAGGCGGTGAGCAAATTTCTTGGGGAATTGGTGAGAGTCTGTGTCCACAGAGAGGACGCTATCGCAGGCACAGGGAGGCATCCACAGACCGGCTGTCTGTGGCCAGAGAGCTGCTAGAAGCAGCTCAAGTCCCCACCGTCACGCCCTGGACCACAGCAGCTTTGGTACAAGTCTGTGGGATAAGTCAGCTGGACCGCAGCTCCACTCTGAGCCTGGGCAGCTTGGAAAGGCCTCCTGTGTTGAGCAGATAGGTCCTGGCCCTCAGCCCTACAGAGCACTCCTTGAAAATCACCTTAGACCCAGAGATCCGCTGCCACCTACATGTCCACTGGCAAAGCCACCGTTGTGTTCTAGAGTGTCATCTTCATCACCTGGGAGTTTGTTAGGAATGTGGAATCTTGAACCCCACTCCAGATCTACTGGATCAGACTCTACACGTTTAATTAGCTCCCCAGTGGTTTGCTGTGTGCATGAAGGTTTGAGAAGTGCTGTTCTGGTGTGCTCATTGTACACATGAGGGCAATAACCATTTGCTTTCTTTGGGTAGTGTCTCATTTTTGTCAAAGGAGTCCTTCTGGCTGGGTTCAACTGACACCTGTGAGATCCAGGAATAAATGAACCCTGGTCTTTGATGATAGGAGGCCAGTGTCCAGTGATATCTCCAATCACTCTGGAATTACTGTCCTAACCACTTGTACCCTCAAAATGTGTGTTTTGAGATACAGATGCATACGTCTTGACAATTGTTGGTTTTAAATGCTTTCTTTTGGTTATTGATGAAGATTTACTTTTTGAATAGTCAACTATATATATATATGAAAGATACAGGTAGGAAATCCTCCTTATCCATCCAGCATTCTGTGGCTCTAACCGTGGCAGTGAATCAATATTTGCTTCCAAGAGGACCATGGCCGAGCACTCATGTCAGAGGTGACATGGGGTAGGACAGCGCCGTGCAGGAGGCTGCACTGTCACCCCTGGGGACCGTGGAGGCTGTGGGATGGCACGTCCCAGTTTCTGTTACTCATTTTCTGATGGACAGTTTTGCTCCTTTGTGGGAATCTATTTTCCTGATTCTTCGCTGGCTCTTATTCCCTTCTGGGCCCTGGGAGTCTTCCCCAAGGCTCGTCCTTGGTCCTCTGCCTGTCTCCACTTATGCTCCGGTGTTCTTGGGGGTAGTGAGTACCCCTGGCCTCAACAATGGCTTTAATGCAGTGTGTCTCAGTTTACGTTTGCAGCCTGGGGCCTAAGCTGTCATTTTCACTTGTCAAATGTCTACGGGATTTTCCACTTGGATGACCCATCATTAGCTTAAAAACACCATTACCAGATCTCAAAACTCAAACCTCCCTCCCTCCTGGACTGCATTCCCACTGATTGGTCCCTTTTTCCATCCACCCCCATCTTCTGTAATGGTCCCACCAATATTTTTCCTGCCAGAAACTCCAATGTCATTTTGGCTCTTCTAAGCTCTCACTAACTTCTATTATTTTTCCTTCAAGACGCCTCTTAGATTTGCCCTTTTTCCTCCGTCCTCACACTGCCATTCTAACCCAGTTCCTATTGCAGAAGTGTTTTGACCAATGGTATCTCTCGTTACACATTTCCTAACTTCTCACCCTACCTTCCAAGTCTTCATGGAATCCTTGTAAAGCATGAGATGCAATGTTGTAGGTAACAAAATTAAACTTCTCCATGTGGCCCTTCAGCTCTTCCATATTCTGACTTCCCCGACTTCATCTAAGCTTATTTCCCACTATTCCCCAACGTTTAATCACTATTCTTCAAAGTTAAGTCCACACTGGTCCCTACGTCACATCATGCTGTTCCTCCTTCTTAAGATAATCTTCCTTTCTCTCATTTTGACTATTGTCCTCTCCAAACTTCTTGGATCATAGACCCCTATCAGAAAAAAACACTTTTGAGCAGGAACAACCATTGGAAGATTAGTTACTTATTCATAAATGTTATATTTGTATAACAATCATACTGTTACATTATCAAACATATGTGAAAATGGACATTTTAAAAGGGTGAGCTAAATAATATATAAGATGTAAGTCCAATTGTTTCCTTTCCTCATGTAGAGGATGTTCTTGCCCTAGGCCTGGGGTGTAGACATCCCATTTTAGAAACACCGGTGTAGATAAAGTAAATCCATTCAGAGCTAGAGGAAGTATCTCTTCCTCCTCAAAGCCCTGTCTACTACTCCAGCCCAAAAGGAGTTCTACTTTCCTGAACTCTCGGGGTGTTTAAAATTACAAGTAGTAAATCATTGATATACTGTGTACTTCACCAATACTTCGTAGCTGATTAATTGAAGCTTGCATCTGGGATGCCAGAAATTTACAGATTTTTAAAAAGTAATTCAATATCAATTTAAAACATACTGTCTTCCCAAAATCACTTGAGTTGGGCCTTAATCCACTCCGTAACATCCATTGCAAGAAAACGCCAAGTCAGACTACCCATGTACTTTCATTTAGAGACGTTTTATGTCATTAAATATCATATGCACAGATCCCCATAGTTTTGAGGACCAGCTTTTCTACTTTTGGGCTAGTGAGATTTTTAACACATTGCTTAACCTCACTCAAATTTGGTTTTTATTTAATTTATAAGATGGGGACAAAAAGGGGACTTTGTGGCCATGAAAAGACAGGATAAGCATAAAAACAGAAATAATACATGGTGTAGACTGTACTCGTGTTATTACCCCCGGGATTTATGTATTCTAATGTGAACTGTACAAAGCACATCTGAGATTTCTAAAATAATCGACCTCCTACCTCTTCCTGGAATTTTTCTTTCTTTCTGCAAATGAATTATTTTAATTTTCTCAATTTTATTTGCTCAGCTGAGAACAGAGTGTTGCCTCCCTACAGAACTCGGAGGTAGGACTGGGCCTGAGTTTAAATCCTGGCTCTGCCAAGCACTAGCTGTGGGGTCACGGGTGTGCTACAGAAGCTTTCAGGACTCCTGGCCGGCATCAACCTTGGGGGGATAACATTAAGGTCATGAAGTTCTTTTAAGAGATTTCAAAAGACAAGAGACATGTGTATAAAGCACCTAGCCTTAATAGGCTTAAAAGAACTCCGTGAAATGCTCTCATGGGCAAATGCAATACTTTGAATTTTGGTCTCAATGTTGACTTTGGTTGTACCCTGACCTGCGAGCCACTTACAACCACTTATGAATTTTATGTTCTAGAAGTACCTCCCTGCCAGTCATATGCAAACTGTCGATGCTACTGGGTGCCTGGGTTGGGGCATGAAGCCGGTGTAGGTTTTGTCCCCTAACGTCTTCTGAGCAGTCGGAGCTGAGAAAGCGAAGCCCATCAACCTCTCTTCTTGTTCTGCTTCTGCACCTAAGCTGCCTGCTGAACTAGTTATAAATATACTTGTCATCCAAGGAAGCATTTGGGGACAGGAGAAAGTGACATGCCTTCATGTGCCAGGGGCAATTGCCAGTTTTTCCTGTTCTTCAAAATTCAAATCAATTAACCGCTGAAAAAAAATCAATGAATAAAAGTTTTAAAAATCCAGTTTATAACTCAGCTCCACCAGGAGCTTTACCTCGCACATCTTCACAGGAGTGCTCTAATTTTAGGCTCCCAATTTTTAAACCTTCTATTTGAACGGTTAATTGAGATAATGTCTGTGAAAGCCCTTTGTAGAGGGTATACAGAACTATACATATGTTAATTATCCTTCTCCAGGCATTTGTGTGCTGACCTATTCTTATCTGGTTTGTAAGTGTCTTGTTTCCCAGCGAGTGTGGACTGCAGACTGCTCAGGACCAGGGAGTCTTCAGTGTTTCCTGCCTCCTCCCACTGTCCTCTGAGGTGGCTCACCACCCCCAAAGTTCTTCCACAGCAGCCAGCTTGCCTAGATGCTCATAGACCTGAGAACCTGCCCATCTGTCTGCTAAGACGCATCGCTGAAAATAATTCTTGAGGCTCGCTTACATCCTCAGTCTCCTCTCCCAGGTCGTCCCAAACTAGGTCCCCTCCCCTGAGGCTGGTCTGCACCCAGAGAATATTCACTAATTTTGATGTTAGAGTGAAAAGCAAAACAAAACAAAAACTTTGTGTTTAAAAAGGGAAATAGATTTTTTTTTAAAAGTAACTCTGCTTCAAAGGAGGGCAGGGGTAGTTAATCCTCCAGGGTCAGGAATCAGGTTTCCTCACCGGGATGGGGATGGGGATGGGGATGGTAACATAATTGCAGGGGCTTCCCAGCCACCTCAAGGCTCAGAAGTGTGGGAGAAGGTCTGAGATTTCCTTTTGTTGGTTGGTGTTGAAGGCTTTTTAGATGATGCGTCCTGTTCCCCAGTCACCTTGGGGCTAAATCTCAGCTTGCTGACACTGGGTAACTGTTTTCAGTAGCCTAATATTTTGGGATTTTTTGGTAGCATTCTTGAATGCCTATGGTTCATCTTACATCTTTTTATGCCGTTTAAACAGTATTTATGCAGAGAAATATAATAGAGGCGAAGAACGTACACATAGGTATTTAAAACTCACTATCCTTTCTCTTGTTCACCCCCCAAACACCAAAACTATCTCAAACCTACAATTAATATCTGATGGTTAACAAGGTTAAGTTAACGTTGGCCAATAAAGTTATTATTAAAGTCCTTGAAACTTACAATTTGGCATCACTTCTTTCTGTGTTATATTTTGCACATACTCCAAGTCAGGTATCAGGTTATTGACTTATTCTAACCAAATAGCCAAAGCTAGAGAAGCCAAGAGGTGTTTAATAAACACTTGTTGACTGATTGATGGAATATCCCGACCTAGAATCTTGTAGACAATGCATTCTTTGTCCAAGCACTAAGGTGATTCAGTGGGTCCACTTTTATTACCAGGGGTTTCTGCCATATTGAGGGGAGCAGGCCAGCCGAAAACGTATCCATCAGCACTGTGGCTCAGGCTGACAAAGGAAAGCCCCCGGCCTTACCTTTCACACCTGTTCTCACTTTCGGCACAGAGTGGGGACTAGCTTCCACTCGGCAGCGCCGAGCAGCTGGGGACAAAGGCCTGATGCGGCCCGGCCGTGACGCCACCGTGGGCTCCCTCCTACGACTATTATCACAGTTCAACTAACAGTTTGTGCACATAAAAAAAATAATAATAGTAATACAACACCACCACCCAAAAAACAACAGAGCTGAGTAAAAAGCCAGAGGAAAAACAGTATTCTGACGAATTTACAAAGCCCAGTTCAGTCTTTCGCCTCATTCTTCTGAGAGAAACCAAAGCCTGAAGTAGCAGGTTCCTTGCTCCCCACGGCAGTGGACATCTGTGCCCACTGGGTCACTCCAGCAAGGGTGCCTGGCCCGTGGCATCTTTACTTCTCTTTACAGCCACTTCCCCTCTTTCTTTCTAGGCCTTCGGGTTGGGCCTCAGGCAGGTTTTATGAAAAGAGCAAAGTGTCTGGTCCCCTGTTCTGCTCTGACCCCAGAGTTCAGGGTTCACCTGGCCTGACTTTGGACCTACAGCTTTCTCTGGACTCTGCCCCTTGCTATCACTGGTGCTTCATACCTCCCCACCTTTCCACAACGCCCCTTGCCTCCACTGCCCACCTGCCTCCCACAGATGCCAGCTTTCTCTTCCTGACACGGCAGTAGCAACTGTTTCTGACCCTGCCAGCTCTCCTGTGCAGCTGGTCCTGGAGCTATTAAAGGCCCCAAACTATGTTTTCAACAACCGACATGCCCTGCAGTTGTACCACCTCTTCATTAATCAGAATCCTTTACCACTTGCAATGTGACCAACCTCCTTCTATGTTGATAATATGTTTTGTCATTCTGGAAAATGTAAACAAACCAATACGCCTTCCTATGTTGTTTTTTTTTTTTTCCTTATTGAAGTATAGTTGACATACAATACCCATCTTTTCTTGTCATCAGTAGAAAAGGACGGGAAGAAAGGAAGAGAAAATGCCTGCAGGACTGAGCCTTATCAGTCTCTCATAAGGAATTCTCTTAAACTCAATATCTAAATCCTCTTCTCCCAATTCTTGCCTGGAATCTTGAGTACCTGATCTTGAATCTCTCTGGCACTCCCCGAGCGGGGACTGGCTGGAAGCCATGTGATATTGATTTGTTTTTACCATAGCAACAGCAAATTAAAACAACTAGCAGGGAGAAGGCAGGCTGTTAACCAGCAACGCTACGTAACCGGCAGATTTCACAAGCGTATTTTTCTCCTTTCCTCTCTTATTCACTCCACTTTCACACATTTAATAAAAAAAGTCAAAGCAAAAAAATCACGCTAAATGCTTTGGGCAATACAAGGCCTGTGTTTGAGAGGGTCTGGTTTGCACAGCTTCTAGTATCTCGCACAAGATCAATGAAGAAGATACACACAGCAATGCTCTGACTTCCTCGGAAATTTTGTGTTGGTCTAAGGATAAATAGCCCTAGGAAATTTATATGAACGTTAAGTAGAATGAAGCGTTCTGTATATTGTGACTATGTATCTTAATACCCTAAGACATTTGTCAACAGTTTCATTAATACAGAGGTTCTATCCCTTTGTACTTTAACCAGCTCACTGTGTCAAGAGACAAATAACTTTTTTTTTTTTTTGGCTACAAGGTCAAGGCCTCTCAAAATGCTAGAAGTATGACGGAAAGTGTAGGAAGTATTCAATTCTATTAAGAGAGAGGAGAATTGAGATGGGTGTTTGCTCAAGGTACATAAAACAAGCAGCCTTGAAGAGGATGCAAACTAGAACTGGGAACTCCCAAGAACTCCAGTCTGTCCTGATGGAAATTCTTTCCCAAAAGACTCCTTAAGAAAAACTAACCATCCCCGATCTCTATGACCAAGGTTGCCACTTGTGACCCAGGATTAACCGCCTGCAGTCCTGGACTGCCCTTCCTTGAGGCCGTCTGCACTAGGACATGGTGCTCTTTATACTGGAGCAACTGTTCCCACCATCACAACCAGCCATGAACTTGGTGGCATCACCTGGGTCCTAAAAAGTGGCTCCAGGGGAACCAGGAATGCGGCCACAGGGACTGTCGGCCCAGGTGGCAGCGCTGGGTTGCACCGAGGGGAGGGGAAGCCGGGCCAGAAGCAGAGCCAAGCTCCACTCCCTGGCGCTCTTTGTCAGCACAGCCAGAACCCTGCAGAAAAACCGCTCTGACCTGCCCGACATGAGGAGGCAGGTAGGAGAAGATGCCCTATTTATGCTGGAGTTCAGTTTAGGGTTTAGAAAGGATGAGAATCTGAAGACATAACTTAAGACCTGCCAAGTGAGAGTTAGAACATTCCCAGCCAGGACGTAAGGAAATATTCATCTCCACGAGCTTGAATAAAAGAACACACAGCAGAAATAGTTGGGAGATGACGTCAGAAGTTCTGGGCTAGTGTCCTGCACTTCTCCTTGAAAGTAAAAACAGTGGATCTAGAAGAATCTACGTGGCATTGCCCTTATTTCAAGGAGTACTCCTGCTCCTTACAAAACAGGCAGGCTAGCGGAAGAAACTTCATTTTCTTTAGAGGTTATAAGAATGTCCTCCTTTTTTTTTTTTTTAACACTTATTATCCCCCAAATGCACCTATTACTCAATTAACAAATATCTTTCCACTTAACCTTTGTCTTTGAAAAAGACAGTCCTATTTCTTGAAGAACATTCACAGTGGTGGTGGTTAGGCAAGTCAGATTTTTTTTTTCCCTTTGCTTCAGTGCTTGCTAACTATTCTAAAAATGTTACACATTTATTGTAAACATATGCTTCCGAGGCCTAACAAAAAAGCACAGTTTCCTCATGCCTGGCAGAAATTTAAAACGGAAAAGGGCAGAAAGAATTCTCTAACAAATATATCCTTTCCTTCTCTTGGGCCAAGTGTGTTAAAAATAAATCTTCTCCATCATTTCTCACTGCTGCTTCTCAGCAAGAAAGTTGATATGGTTCAGCACAGTGAAAACACAGCTTTAAAAGCTAGCCTGCCCTCATTAAATTATACTGCTGGCTGTGTGTTCTCATTAAAAATGCATAAAGATCAGATAATTGCAGTAAGCATTATTAACCCAGCTTTACTTTTGAATATAATGGTCCCACTTAAAAGCTGGAAACAAAGGCTCAGACATGCCAGAAAAAGAAGTGTAAACATTGAACTACAGTATCGAAAACTTGTCAGAAAGCTACCTCTTGCTGGCTTGTTAAAAATGTGCTTTGGAAACTCAATTAAAGCCGTGGCATTATGGAGCTAGGTAGGTCCCTAATTTCTAATAAATAGACTTTTTTTTTTTTTTGGCTAAACATTCAATCGATGATTATTTACCATGAAGTTTTTTTTTTCTTTTCCTTAATTACAAGTCTGTTTTCAAATAACAGGATCAATGTAAACTTTATGTATTCGGGAGCTAACGATGGCAGTATGAAAATTTTTCTGTAAAAAGAAAATAAGAATGCTCCCAAGAATTCAAATGGTTTTTGTTGAATAATCAATGGACCTATTCTTTGAATAAAAACCCGTTTTATGCCTCACCCCAAACAGGCGGCATAGATTCACGCTTTGCCATTTCTTTTTCTCAAATCAAAATGTTACGTAAAACTCCAGGGTCCCCTGAAAGTATTACATTTGAATTAGTGGAATCCGGTTTCCCTGGCTTCCCTAAGCAACACACACGGAATGCAGCATACTGCAGCAAACTCTTTAAACATTCAAAAAAAAAAAAAAAAAAGGAGGGGGGGATGGTTCCCCTACCTTGTTTAGCTCTGCCTCGCCTTCCTTTTTACAGTAACCCCAGGAACATCTGGCAGAATCAAGCGGCCGAGGCTTCTCCGCTGCATCATGAGGAAGAAATTTCCATGTAAATAGTTCTCATTCCCTGTTTATTGTACTCTGAGAGCCGTCTGCCGTATCTGGAAAATTTTGCCTTCTGATGATGAAGCAAAGACAGTCTAAACTCTGTTGCTGTAAGCTGCAGCCCTTCCTTCCGACAAATCCCTCCCCGCCGCGGGCAGCCAATCCCCAGCCAGTTCGTCAGCCCTACTCGTCTGAAACTGGCCCTCATAGGATGACTGACACAGCAACACAGCACTTGCAGTGTGTGAAAACAGTGCATCCATACTGATGAAAGAGGAATTTCCCTCTCAGAAGAAAGCGATCATCGCACCAAGACAAAGTGGCATATAATTGGCAGAGCAGAGAGAGGGGTAGCTCTGGAAAGCACCCTTGAAGACAGCCAGCCCAAAGCTCGTGGCTGCCCTGGAAAGACTTTGAAAAATACCAAACTCCGCAGATTCAAAAGGAATCCAGGTTGTACCTGAAACTGAAGTCCTTGTCCCACTGGACAAAGCATATATATATATTTTTAAAGGGAAAACACTTCAATGTCTGCCGTGGAAATTAATATACCTTACAAAAAATGTACCTGTGATTTCCAGTAGTGAGGAAGAACCTGTGAGCCCAAGTGCCTGTTCAAAGTCAAAACATGCCTCTATACCTCGTATAACATCTGTTACTGTGAAGGTTAATTACTGCAGCCCGTGTATCTTCCGTCTAAGTTTTCAATCAGGCAATTCTGAACAATAAAATTGGTATCTATACTTTACCTTTTTGTGCTCCTGGCAGGCTCCCATGAGAGGATTAGATACGCCTTCACCTAACCCTAAGGTTTCTTAGGTGCCGCTTGATAAATACGGTGTTTTGGTCCATTTTGTCATTAATGAAGCAACGATTACAGGAAGATGTTTACAGCTGAATACACATGGCAGGTGATTCAAGGGGGGCCATCAGGTGCGACTTCACAAAGGGTGGTCTGGAGGTGCTGAACTTCCCTGAGATAAAGCTAGAGAAGAGAAATGGAAAGGTTAGTAAGGGTTATTTATTTTTATCCCAGTCAACGGTACTCCCTTTTGAAAAAATGTACATGGCATTTAGAAAATGCAGAAAGTATACATTTTCCTTCCACTAAACACAACATTTTGCATTAAAAAAAATTGTGTCATGATTACATGGCTAGACCAAGGCAGGAACAAAGCCCCATTCATCTGAAAGTTTGAACCCAATGCACTATTGCTTATAAGAAACTGTTCAGTGCATCTGTAATGAAGTAACATTTGGGGTGGAATGTAATGATTTCTTTTGATTTTGCCAATTGCATTTTAAAATCACAGTGTTTCATATGATTTGTAGGCGATTTCTTCAATAGAATATCACACTTTATTCCCCTCAAATTTTATAATGCTCTTTTTCATCCCAATGTAAATACATCAACTACTTTCATCTACTATAATTTTTCTGGAAATTTAAATCACCTCTGTGGTCAAACAGGTAAAGTTATTTTTAAATATCAATATTCTTAATATTATATTGCATGTAAATGGGATATCACAGGTTTATGAATACCCTCTTCCCGATCCCCCTCTGATTTTGACTTTGAAACTACCTTTCCCATAATTTCAACCCTGAAATCATAGTCTTTGACTCATTCTTCTGATTCCATTCAATGAAACTAAATCTGGTTGATATTTTCTTTCTAGCTAGTTCACAGCTCTGACCTATTCTCTGGCTAATACAAATGCTAACAAGCTGGCTTCTGGGACTCAAGCCTCCCCACGTTCAAGCTCCCCTGTTGCCAGACAGGTTTTCCGAAGTCATGTAGCATCATGTTCCTTTCATATTCAATTCTTCTCTCTATAAAATCCAAATTACTGACCTTCAAGGTCCTTCATAATCTGGGCCCTCCCTTTCTACTCAGCTTTTTCTACACTGTTTTTCTAAGTGAATTTTCTGATGGAGCCATGACTTAATTCTCCAGGGCCTCGCTCCTACATCCCATCTTCAGATCTGACTCCCAAGAGCTTAACTTAACAAAATTTTACCTAACCTTTAGACCTCAACTTACACCTTCGTTCTTCTGTAATGGTTTGCCTATTCATCCTACCTTCTCTAACATTCATTCTTCCCCTTTAAAAGCACTCTGCACTGTCCACTTTCCCAGACCATTAAACCCTTAGAGATGAGTTGATCTTCCCATCTCAGAAGGCTAGGCTTGTGTAGTATATTAATTAAGATAATGTACCTAAAATGTCTATACAGTGGCTGGCATGTGATAAATGCTCACTAAATGATGGGTATTCTTATCTTAATTTCTACATTGTTCATTGCATTTAGCAAGATGCCATGCACAAACTCGCTGATTGCATGACTCATGTCTCAAGAGTTGATAATATATCCACCTTGCTGCACCAGCCAAGAATCTGGCAATCATTCTTGACCCTCCTCCCCAACCACCCTATGAAATCTATTATCAAGGCCTGTCAAGTTTAGCACCTAAATATTTTGTAGTGTTTCACTCTGCTCCATCTCCACCAATGGAACTCTGTCTGAGCTATTAGTGTCCTTTACTATTGAAATAGCCTCTTGGCTGGTGTCCTGCATGTGTTCTTGATCCCTCCAATCCCTTTTCTGCATATCAGCCAGAATAATAACCAGAAACAGAATTTTGATTATTCCATATTTCTTTGCTATGAACTGAACTGTGTCCCACAAAATTCATACATTAAAGCTCTAAGCCCCAATATGTTGGCATTTGCTGATGAGGCCTTTGGGAGGTAATTAGGTCATGAGGGTGGGGCCCTGGTGAAGGGGTTAGTGCCCTTATAAGGAAAGAGGTTGGAGAGAGAGATCTTTTTGCTCTCTCTCAGCCAAGTGAAGACACCGTAAGAAGGTAGTCATCTGGAAGCCAGGAAGGGAGCCCTCACCAGAACCCAGTGATACTGGCATGCTGACTTCAGACTATCAGCCTCCAGAACTGTGAGAAAATAAATTTCTATTGTTTAAGCCACTCAGTCTACATGGTATTTTGTTATGGCTTCTTAAGCCGACTAATCTAATCTTTAAACATCTTTGAGTTGTTCTTAGGAAGAGGCGTAAGTTCTCAGAATGGCCTACGAGGTCTTGTGCTATTCAGCCCCTGCCCACCTCCCTAGCCTAATCAGAGGCCACGTCTTTGGGGAACGCTTCCCTGACCCCAAGATGAGTTCACATACACCTGTTGTTTTCTTGCACAGCCCTATGTACCCTATGGCAGTGCTTCTCAATTTAATATGTATGCAGATTCCCCCCCAGGGATCTTGTTAAAATGCACATCCTATCTTAGTAGGTCTCAGGTAGATACTGAGATTCTGCTCTGCTAACAAGCTCCCAGGTGATGCTGATGCTGCTGGTCCGTGGACTGGTCTTTGAGTAGTAAGATTTTATAGATGTTGTTCACTTTACAACACTTTTCACAGGGTATGGTGACACATTTCTTTGGTTAATTACTTAAGATCCATCTTCTCAACCAGCTTGTCAGTGTCAGAAGTCACTGTTGCCTCTCCAGCATCTAATCTAGGATGTGCCTGGCACACAAGAGGAGATTCTCAATAATAAACGTGTGTTGAATTAATTGATCAATACAATACACTGCAGATCCTAGCTGGACTTTCTTCTTTTTTTCTTTTTTGTCCTCCTCCTCTGCTGTGTTCCTAATTCAAGCCCCCATCACCTTCTGTCTATTCTTTACCTCTCTGCCTCCAATCTTGCCCCTCACTTCTCACTCCATTTGCAACACCACAGCCAAACTCATCTTTTGAAAACAACAAATCTTATAATGCCACTACCTGCATAAAGTTGCCCAATGACTCCCTATTATCTTCAGGGTAAATCTCTTGCCTAATTCTTGAGTATATTCTCTTACTACTCCTCTTGAACTCACTTCTCTCCTGCTTCACAACTAGTATGACTGGTTAGTTTACTAATTTTAATTTTAATCCTTAGAATGTGTTATGCCCTTTCTAATTTAGAGACTGGATTCCTTCTGCATGAAACATCTTTTATTCATCTTACACCCATCTAACATATTTCCATCCAACATTTAATGTGACAAGTGATATAATAGACATTTACTAAATAGTAGTTGAATGGTTAATGGATAAACTTGAAAATGGCACTAGTAACGAAGTGGCAAAGGCAAATTCAGGTTCTTAATAAAGACTGATAATGAAGCCATAGAGACAATGGATTTGGTCCATATATTTTAAAAAGTTCCTCTAGAGAAGGGAAAGGAGAAATACTATAAAAGCCAAAAGGCATATGCAGTTATGAGATCATCTCCTTTGCTGGATATACCAAAATTCGCAAGACAAGAGGAAAATTAACCATTAATGATGTTTAAAGTGGAGGTGATTTCCATAGAAACAAAGTCTGCCTTTGAGTGGAAATGGATAGGTGTCCTAAAACAGATGGAAGTGCTGAATTTCCAGAAGAGATTGGCTAGCAAGGAGACGCTGGTTTACAGCAAGAGAGAGAGATGAGACAGGGAGGTGAGTTGCAGGTGGGCCAGGTCTATGACAATTCAATCTTAGGGCACATTCCTTTCTCAATAGAATATTTCTATCTAGTACTTCCCTACTTGGTCCTTTAGTAGATCCTGTTTTTTATTTTATTCTGGTTATTTTATGTATAAATCCTATTGGAAGTCCTTTGAGGGCATAGACCATGCATTTAAGTCCTTTTGTATCCTCTGCGAGGCCCAGCATGAAGCAGTGCCGAATTAATTTTGGTTGATGTGTATTTATTTATGATTCTAGAGAAAATTTGCATACTTAGAAGAGACTGGTAGTTTTTTTTTTAAATATGGGAGTTGCTGAAAATGCAGAAAGAAACAGAAAATTTGTTTTATAATTGTTAGACAAAAAGGTAGTGTTTTCAATTAAATCTATCACAAGAAGTTCAACTAGTTCCTAAATTTTCTCTGTAAAGCCAGGGGCAGTAGGCCCTGGGAACAATTAAGATTTAACATTTCTGGGTTAGAAAAATAAATTGCATAAAGCATGTAAATGAGATAATGTTGAGAAACCCATTGCATAGAACATGGTAAGTAATAAATACTCAACATATGTTGAGCACCACTATTACCACTACTGCTATTATCACCAGCAACATCATCGTCATCTTTGGTTTCTAGAATTCTAGCAAGATTTCACTGAGGAGTGAAAATGTGGCGATGGATTAAAGTAGGGATTTCCAAACTTTCTCGGTCTGTGGCAGTATTTTTTTCCCGCTGTGCTCTTAGCCCAAAAGAAACACCTAACTGTTCTTTTTATTAAGTAATTAGGTCCTAACAACTTAGGGTTTGTTTTAACAACTTTGTAGCTGACTGAAAAGTTAATACCAAAAAATTTGAAAGAATAAAACTATTTTTATTTCGTTCTTAAATAACCCTAGTTGGTTAAGAATGAAATATTTATAGTGGATCGTGAGTGCCTGTTGGGCACTGCATACAATTCTCAGAGCTTGAAATAAGATGGAAAGCATGGCTCTCATTTCCTGTTCCACATTGGTTTTTGTGTGGCACTTGGTTTCTTCTGAGCAACTGCTGAAAGTCCAAATTTGCAGATATCATTGAAAGGAATGTAGTATGATTCTAGAATTGAAATTGAATTACCTTGAATTAGTTTGCACAGCATATGACAAATGTGAAATATTGCTGTGTTTCCCCCTAGAAATATAAAATATCCCATGGAACCCCTGTGAGTTCACTGCAGTCTCCCAGGGTGACTCACGGTACAGTTTGGGAACCATGGCACTAAGGCAAGAGTCCCGACTGGCTGGCCAACATCAACCATATTCATTGTCTTCTTCTGGTGTGCTAGTTGCATCAGGCCTCCTGTCCTGAGGCCCAAGGGCCTTTGATGATGCAGAGACAAAGTCAGGATGCACCCAACCCTGAAACTAAGGTCGTCTGAAAACAAACATCTAAGACATCCGTGAACCTTATGGTCCTCCAGTATTTCGGATGATTCAGGGGCAAAGAGAAAAAACCAGGATGGGACAAAGTGGATACTGATGCTGCCAGCTCTTCCCAGGGAGGGGGACTTGCCAGTGACCATTTGCCTTTCAAAATGGTCAATTCTGAAAATACTTGCAAAGAAGAAACAGTGAGTCTTTTTCCTATGATTCCTCTCCATTATGACACGGCTCAGCCTCATTGTTCTCCTAGGCCAGCCCGGCTTCCCTCACATTTACTGTGGGGTTCACTATAATTTGACTCTCCAGACATAAAAAAGGGGGAGTATTTTTTGACTCCGTCTCCACCTCCTTGTAGTAAGGTGCCATTTCGGACAGAGCAAAGAGTCCTCCCAACCTGAAATGCCAGAGGGTGCAGCCATGTGCCCCCCGGTGGATCACCTGGAAGATTTTCCGTCTGCGGCCTCCCGCTCATCTTCTGACCGAGGGGACCAGCTGGCCTGGGGTCCAATAGCAATTGGGTGGAAGGAGATCTACCCACTTTGCTCTACTCCCCTTTCTTTTCCAGAGCACCTTTCGTCATAAAGTATAATCTACCCGATAGTCATTGTTTGCTGTCCCTTTCCTCTGCTGGAATGTAAGCACCCATGGGCAGCAGGCATTTTCTGTTTTGTTCATTAGCACATTTCAGGTGCCTACCACAGCACTTGACATACAGGGCTGATGATAAATACTCGCTAAATAAACAAATAAAATATGAAAGGACTGAAATATGGTGCAGGGTGAATAGGAAACCGTGTTTGAGACACAGGGCCAACCATCAAAGCTGGAGTGGTGCTTCCTAAGGGCCTTCCAAGGGTCATTAGAGCCACATGTGTGAAAACCAGGGGCGAATCAAGACCAGGGATGGAGAGTGCAGCTTCATGCCACCCAGCAGTGTGTGCTCTGGCAGTGGACGTTTTATGTTTCACTGAAGTTTGGTGGGCAGCCCAGATCCCTAGAAAGGGACTTTAACAGAATGGGAATAAACGCTTTTTCAAAAGGTTCAGAAGTGGGTGACGAGTTTGAGAAAAAAGATCTTGGTGAGGTCTTGGGCCAGCCTGTGACAGCGGGAGTGTGCGAGCTGGCCGACTAGAGAGGACAACTGTCACCTTGGGGCGCAAGTATGGACTAGATGTGGGAAATGAAGCATGGTATATGTGTAAGTGCAGCTTTGATTGCAAGCTTGATTTTAAAAATGAATGCAACTGGTTTTGATTTAGTATAATGTAGCATCCCTTGATGAAACACTTTTCGAAGCACTCACTCCCATCTCCATCTCTTTTTGTTTCTCCCAGGATTGGACTCCACCTCGGTTCACTTTTCCACTCATCTGATTAGCATTTATCACATACTTGCCATACATTGGTTCCAGCTGAGATACGAAAGGCAGAGAGATGAGCGAGACATGACCCCAAGGAGTGAGAAGAATTATACCATGATCCCCAAGGCGAGATCTGCGGACACTAGTCTCAAAATGTTCCTGAAGGCAAGGGTCCATGGTCAAGTAAGTTCAAGAAATACTGGAATAACCAACTAAGCATGTGCTTTCATCGAAAGTCATATGGGAATATGCTTTGTGAGTCTCCAAGGCAGGATATGTAGTTGCCATGTTTGAGAATTTATTTTACCCTTTTATTTAAAAAGCATCTCACTTGTAATGGTGTTAACGTCTGACTAGTATGGGGGATGCACTTTGGGAAACACTTGCTCAGATAAATCTTTTTTTCCCCTGTTCTTTGGGACATGCCTGGATCTGCTTACCTCATGCACCTCCAGGTCTTTTATCTGACACCAGATCTTCCTACTGTATCAAGGTCCTCAACTTTGCCAATGACTTGTGTGTTGTCTGCCACGTCTCTAGTGCTACTTTCTACTCCTTTCTTGGAACCACAGTTACGTGGAAGTCCCTGTGGCTCTAGGACATCTCGGCTGGACCAGACCTTCACAGCCGTCCTTCTCAACCAATCTTGGAGGTCATTTGCCCAGGTTTTCCTGGCCAGCAGGGGACCCCTGGTGACTGTATGCGACCTATGGGCATAACTATCCTTCCAAATCTTAGCCCAGTCTAAATTCTAAGTTCCAGTGAAAATACCAATTTCTGGATAAATTCTTCTTTTTTTCCATCAAATGCCACTCATGAAAAGTGCTTCTTAAGAGTTTCCATAGTCTTGGAAGGGGTAGAGACAATTTATTTATTAAACATATACATAGTGATTACTGTGTGTTGAGTACAACACTATGAAATACATGCTGCGATTATCCCACCCTTACCTGACAGATGAGAAAGTCACCTGCACAGGTAAGTAATCTTCATGGGGCCACACAGCTGGTCAGTGGTGGAGCCCATTGCCCCAAGCAGACTGGTCCATTTTCTTTACCACTACAGCATGCTGGCTCTAAATGTAACAGAAAAAAAAAATCATACAGTAAATGAGAAGGTGTCAAGTGCTAAGACTTGAAGAAAAAAATTTTAAAAAAGGAAAAGGAAAAGTAGGGGAAAGTCCTGGGGACCTGACAATCTGAGGCACGTTGGGAGGGGACACTCGCCACTTACAATGAGTAGGCAGGACAGGCCTCCTTGAGAAAGTGCCCTTCGAGCCAAGACTTGCAGACGTGGGGGAGTGTGTCATGGGCTCTCTGGAGAAGCCTGCTGCACACAGAAGATGCAGACTCCAGGGAGAACTCTGGAAGACCTTCATGTGGAAGGGACTTCCGTGTTCAACTGCTCTGGCCTCCAATTATCACTGAATCCCACCCCTTGTTTCTTCATAGCTTTTCTCGGCTATGCCCTGTACTCTCCAGACAAATGGCATAAGCCATTATTCAGTTCAGCTCAGTCGACAGCCAGAAAACGGTGTCTCCTGCCTTTCTGGCTTCCAATTCAGGACTCCCCTCGCTGCCCTCCCTCTGCCAACAATCAGAAGGTGACAGATCTTTCTTTTCACTTCTAGATGTTTCCCTATTTCCCTTTTCATTAAATTAAAAATACCGCTACCTCTTTCCAGGTTGATTCACCCAATTGTCATCTCATGAAGACATCATCAGCATATATTAAAATTTCAAACTTACGTAAAGCGTTCTTAAATTTTCTTCCAAGAACATGAGGTATGTTTTATAATAAAATTTTTTATCTTTATTTTAAAAGTAATTGGTGCAAAGAGAAAGCTTCTGGCTTTGTTTTATCTGCTACAGAAAAGGGATCATGCCATGGATAGATTCTTTACCAGAAATGGGCAATTATTTAGCCTTCCATCTGGATCAGAGAGAAAAACAGGTTCACCTTAGCAACAGCATTCTAATGCTGATGTCATCACCTTACATCATTCTGGTCTCATGTCACTGTGTTCTTTCTCGAAAATCTCAAACCTTTAAATCTCAAAGCTTTATAGATCTCTGCATTTAAAAGAAAGGAAGCAATAACCATATTTAAATATTCACCGAGTCATTATAATCTTGAACTCTGTTAGCAGGTCTCTCTTCTACATCCAAACAAAATGAGAATTGTTCTTTTTTGACTCAGTCCAATTTTTGCTAAAGCTTTGCCTGCACCCCTGTGTCTCCCGAGCTGAGCTGATGCCCACAAGCTTCCTCTGTGTCCCCAACTCATCAGATTGCCAGCCTCCCCAACAAGCCTGATCACTTACAAATGTAATTATTTTATTTTGCAAAGCAGTCCAGTCCTGAGGCGATTATGGTGAGATTACAATCATGGATCCTAGGGCTGGAAGAACTCTGACTATTCATCTAGATTCTAGCCCCTTATTTGAAGGCGAGGAAACAGAAGCACAGTGCTTGGCTTTTATTAAAGACGGAAAAGATTTTAACCCTCTGGAAGTTTGTACTTTCCCAGAATTTCAGGAAGGCTTATGACAGGGTGTCAGCCCACGCATCGGGAGTTATCTGCCCCCCCGCCATCCCTCCCCAGACCTCCCCCTGTGGTCTCCTCCATACACAGAAACTCCATACACCCAAGTCGGTGAATTACAGCCGTCAGAAATCCTTCCTGTACCGGAAACTGAACTGAGACTCCTCCACTTAGAAGTTTAAATACTGGCTGTGGTCTCAAAATAAATCACATTTCAAAATTCACAGTTGTGTAGGGTCATTTAAGTTATGTTTATTTATAGCAATAAACATTTGTATGTATTCACAGGAAAAATTCGCTATCAGCGAACAGAATACTATCCACATACATATGACACTTTGGCAAAACCAGGCTCTCAGCTTTCAAAACCACAAGCTCTGCTACAAACACAAAGACCTCCTTCATGAGCTCTCATCACACGTTAACTGGCGTGTTCCAAAAGTGACTTCAAAAGTTCTCAATTTGCTGGATCCCTGACTAAGAAGCAGAGGTGATATTTTTAATCTATTTTAATCTTAAAGTTATTTTTAACATAATTAAACATTTATAACTGCACTTTATATATACTTTGAGTTACATAACATTGCTGAGCTAATAATTTGGACCACACTTTAAGAAACCTTCTATTTTCAGGATTTCATATTTAAATATAATTAGGAAATGCCTTTTGTTTGGAAATCAATATTTTCCTTTTAAAGGACTTTTTAATATTGAAAATAGCAAAACAAAAGTTTCCCAAACTTCTAAAAAACGCAAATTTCACCAAAAGAGCAATTAGAACACATTCTTCATACTGAATCAACTAATAAGTACTTATTGCCCTAATTAGACTAACTGACACCCAAATACAGATTCTACCATTGTTCTCAGAGCAGAGAAAAGGGCTGCTTAATTTATCTTTGTTTCTTCAATATTGGAAAGATTATTATTAAGCATTTATTGTACCCTGTCTTTTGAAAAGCACTTCATAATAATTTATTATTTCATACTCATAGCCAGTCTGGGCGATCACTTTCTTTGCCTTCATTTTACAGATAGAGAAACTGAGGCAAAGTTGGAAGACCTCATCCTGGGTCTCCTGAGACCCTAGGAGCTGAGGTGGGTGGTAAACTCAGATTCTGTATAAAATTTAGATCCTTCAGTGGCACAAATACTCAGACACAGTCTAATCCTGAAATTTGAGCAAAGATTCATACTCAGTTGCCATGTTTTAGCAGGGAATTGGCAAGCGAAATTTTGATGAGCTCTCTTGTTCATGAAGAGGAAAATAATAAGAAAAGTGATTGTCTTGGAAACATGGAAATAAAGAGAACTTCCTGAAATGCAGAAGTTTAATTTAAAAATTCATAATTAAGTTACCCAAATCATATCTTTACAGTATCTTGAATTCATTTCTTGTGTGTTTTTAGCTGCTTGGGTGGCCTGTTTGATTTTTCTGCCCACCTCCTGCCCCTATGTTTAAGAACTCTGCTTAATGGACAAACTGGCTACAGCCTGACAGACCCAAGTAATATTTTGTAAGAACACATTTTCAGTTAGTTTACTTAGTTGCTGAGGTTAATGTCCAGGGCCACTTTGTATGACCAGGGAGGTTGTGTGGCAAATCTCCAGGCCGTCATTCAGGTTATAGTCCACATTCTGCAGCCAACATACTATGTGCTCCGCTGGAGTTATGCAGTGCACAACTTGCTCAACCATACAAGTCTGTCAAGTTAACATTTTCAGATTAAGATTGAGGTAGTAGATACTAACAGAGAGTGGTCACAGATTTACCACTTTTAGATACTCTCTGTGTTTGTCCTCTGACTCTCTTCTAGTCTTCTGTAAATCTTGTCATTATTCTCTCAAATCTTTCTCAAGCCCCTGACCCATACACATCTATACCAGAGACTCCTCTACATTGTCCCTAATAGCCTAAGGACTAGTAACTAGGGTTTCTATGTCCCAGGAGATTGATAAGATAAATCCATGAATCAGCTTTTACTTCTAGAGTTCTAGGAACAATCTAGTTCTGTTGTACAATCTGGGCCAGGCTGTATCTTCCCCAGAGGCTCTGGTTCCAACTCTACAAAGGAATCAGAGGTATGAGGCTAGTCTCATGGCCCCACTCCCTCAGTCACAGAAACAGTCCCAAGCACTGAGTCCTACATTTCTTGGTTGGTGCCACCAGAGCCCAAACCTTTCCACATTTTTTTTTTCCTGCTAAATCCTGATCCTGCAAGATGATCTAGGAAAATTAAAAAAAAAAGGATTCCTTTTTAAATTTGTTTGGGAAACATTGCATATTATACTGTCTACTTGGAGATCCACAGTGCTTTAGCATATTAAAGGCTCTGAGAAGTCCTGCAAGAAATACATTTGTTTAATTTTGTTTATCCCCAAACTTATTTATTTATTTTTGGTAACTCCTATTGCTATTAAAATGCACTTTGGGAAATGTAAGCCTACAGAAAAACAAGTTCTATAAACAATGCTTCTCTAAGATTCTTCCCTGCTCTTCCCCTCACTGGTTAGCTAGTTTTTAGCCTTCATAATAGGGTGCACAGCACAACCCTGATCATTTACAGATTTTCCTCATGGGTTTTCATTGTATAATGAGTTGAGCTTCCCAACAGCCTGCATACAAGAAAAAGAAGGAGGGATCCAGGGGGACTTGAGGGACAGAGGTGAGCAGAGGGAAAGGAACCACAGACAGGTGACAAAGGGAACTTGAGAAAGGTAGGCCTGTTACCTGGCCCTGCTTTATTAAATCAATCTTAAATATGGGGAAAGTGAAACTTAGACAAGTTAAAACTTGCTTTAGTTCACACTGTTGGTTTGGTGAACAGCTTTAACCTGAACCCATTTTGCTGACTCCTAATCCCAGGCTCTTCCACTTGGTTACATTCGGCACAACCTCACATTATTGCAGTGGTGAGTGCAGGCTCCAACCAGTGCTGATGTCCAAGTTCCGTCCCTCACCACTAATTAGCATGTGACTTTGCCTGGGGTCCCCCATGCCTACGATTCCTCATCTCTGCCATAGGGAACAGTAATCCTCATAGGATTGTTGAGAGGATTAAAGGAATTGGTGTTCAGAAAATACTTTGAATACTTCCCGTCACAATTCAAATAAATACTCGATAGATGTTGCCAGTTGCTTTTATTATTACTATTCATAACTTAACTCTCCCATATGGCAAGTTTCACAGCCAAGGTCCAGCCACCAACTGTCAGGGACTACTGGGATCAAACGTAAAATAGAATCCCCCTCCCCTCCCCTCTCCCCTAAAGCTGAGAGGGGGGGTGCCAGTAGACTCTATGATATCCTCAGTCACTGTGCGGTAAAGAGTGAAAGCACTGAGCATGGAACTAGAAAATAGAAAATATCCAACTGGCTTGTTCTCTGAGGCTCAGAACTGTAGGAATCACAATTCAGACACAGGCATGAGTTTTGCTGGGTCAAGAGCTTTCTTGCTGACTCATGACTGTGGATAGAGCTGAGCAAGGCAGTGGGATGTTTACTGGAGCTAAAGCTTTCCTCTAACTACTCTTTGGCTTTTATATTGATTGATCTAATAGTTTTGATATATAACCTCAAAAAATAGGTCAGTGTTTTGTTTTTCATACCAATGGAAATGATATTAATACTTTCCTGATGAGGTAGACTGAGCACTTCACATGGGTTAGAAACAGAGGAAAATACATGTAATCTATTTCCAGTATTTGTCCCTTTTTGATGTCTTTGGTCCTAACAAGGTTGATTACATTTAGAATTAAAATTTAGCATTGGCAGTGGATTTAATACATCAATGTATTTCGATGACACTTTTTACTGCAGCAGAGAGATGAATTTCATATTCTATTTGGGTCAGCTATGTAAATCAACCACATTAATGAGATTTATTAAATCATCTTAGTAAGAGCTCCACTGTCTTAACTGTTTACTTAAATCCACATCCAACAAAAAACAGCTGTCACCTTCTGACAAATCTTATTCAGAGTGAGAGTTTTCTTCTTACAAGAGGGAAATTGATATAAGTTGTAATCCAACCTAAATGTCACATTTAGAGTCTTTTAAGAGGATACTCTGTCTTAAAAGGCAGGACTCATAGATCCCAACTTACTGTTAAGCAAGAACACTGATAGAGGGAAGAGTTCAAGGGGACAGCGTACTTCCGTCATTTAATTTATATGCAGGCAGAACTCTGCAGAAACCACTGAATTGCCGTGGAGACCACTGCATAGATTTGGGCTGTCAACATCTAGAAAGTGTGGGGAGATAGGCTGAAGTGGGCTGAGCTGCAATCCCCTTCTGACCTCTTCAGAAGAAAAGGTTTCCTAAATAAGTGGATACATCATTCAACTACTACATAACTTAAAAAAAAATTTTCAACATTCTTAAGAGAGCATAGGTTTTTTTTTCTTTCTTAAACAGTACATAGAAACAGTTTATGCAAATAAATGCTCTACAATAAATGAACTTCACGTGTTCCAAGAAATAGGAATTCTTCATACTGGTAATACTTTGTTAACAGTGTGTGTTGCTTCTGTGTACTTAGACTAACAAAATTGTCTACTTCTGACTATATTTTGTAAAATATTTAATATGGATGTTTTATTATTTCAGATAAGCCTTTTCCTAAGGCATTTAATAACTGGCCAAGGCATTAAATTCAAACATAGACCTTAAAATACTCTTCGGTTAAACTCTGGGACCCTATGACACACAGCAGCCCCCACCCGACATGGGAAAGTAAGGCTTACTGACGTGAAAAGGTGAGCTCATGTCGTGGGCTGGAGGGGCTAATCACATGGCAGTTCTCTTAGAAAGGGGACATTTGTTACTCTTGTGAATGTCTGGGGTAAATCAGGTCCTCAGACAGGTAGCTGGGACTCAGAAGACAGATCCTAGGTAGGCAGAAGAGGGTTAGTTAAACCCAGTTAAAAACGAATGAGCAACACCTTGTAATGACAAGCTTTACCTTTCTTTCAGTACCTGTTTCCCTTGTTCATTCATTCATTATCATCCATTCAATTAAACAATGTTTATTTAACACTGACTATGTGCCAGGCTGTGTTCCAGGCATTGTGGATGCATAAAAGAAGAAAACAGATACAAATACATGCCTGTCTTCTTGGAGCTGGGGGGAGATTCATAATGAACTAAGTAAGTAAGTAAATTACAGAGTGTGTTAAAAGATGACAAATGCTAAGTAGACCAGTAAAGCAGAGAAAAGGGATAATGAATGCAAGTTCAGGTGGTGGTTTACCGTATTAATTGGTTGTCAGGAGAGGCCACTCTAAGCAGGTTGTATTTGAGACACTAAGGAAGCAAAGCCATAGCGATACCTGAGAGGTCAGTGTTTGAGGTGGAATTAAAAACAAGCACAAAAAGAGCTTGAAGTAGGGGTGCGCTTACCTGGAGCACATTGGGGTGGTGATGGAAGTGGCAGAAGAAGAGGTTAGACTAGCTGCAATGTGGGGATGAGGGTGATGGCCGGTGGTGCCCCAGACAATGTATAGATTATATAATATTCCAAAGAAATTGGCCTCTATTCATAGAGTTATTAATCTGTTTTGCACTTATCAGTGTATATTTGAATGAACAATACCAGGTTTTTGTTTCCACATTCATACACTTAACAGTGTTTAAAATGGGCACTGGCTAAATACTGATGACTCCCCCAGAAGTCTTCTACAAAACAGTGGGTCTTGATCTTTTTATTGCAAGTGGCCTATATTGTGAAGATAATTCCTTGATTCTGGCTAAAGGCATGCCCTTCTACAGCTTTTCCATCTCTAGCATAGCCTTTGCAGACAGAGCCTTCTGGTCTACCCATCACTCTAACCAGGTCACTTCTCCATAAAAAAAAGACAAGAAGATCAGTGGTGGAAGAATCGAGAAAGAAAGACAAGCACAGAAAGAGAGGAGTCAAAGGGAGTCAACACTGAACAATTAACTCCTTTGCCAACGAATGAAACCTGCTGGCTGTGACAGACCACACATCCAGCTCAGGCTAAAGCTCCCTATGGCGCCCACTCCTCAGCTGAGTATGGGATGTCACATGGCTTTGACTTTGGTAAAGGTTCATCTTTATAATCAAGAGCATTTCTTTTCTCTTCCTTTCTGCATTCAGCAATCTAACCTTTCGACTTCTTTGCCGCGTATCATCTAAAAACTACAGTGAATACTCTTTCTATCTCAAAACCTAGGATAACAGTATTCACATTTTTTATTTATTCAATGTTTCCTTTTTAACCATTACAATAGGGGTGGAGGAACAGAAAGCCATAGAGATAAGGCAGCTTTTCAAATAATGAAAATCACAGCAATAATATATCAGGTAAAATCTGAGTCATTACAAACATGCTGGGGTTGTTTTAAGGGTTTTGCATGTATTATCTCATTTAATTTTTACAACCCTATGGAGACATTACTTTACATGCATTCCATAAATGGAAAGGTGGCAAGGGGCAGATCTGGAATTAAAATCTCCCTCATTTTGATTCCAGATGTTCATCATCTCAATGCTCCAGAGACAGTGTTTCTTTTTTTTAAGTTACTTTTTGGTTATGAAAAAATTCAAACATGAACAGAAGTAGAAGGAATAGCATAACGAGCTTCTATGTACTCATCACCCAGTAAGTACCAAATAAGGCTAGTACTGTTTCATCTGTTTTCCCTCCAACATTATTTTATTTTGAAGAAAATCCGAGACATCCAGATCACTTCACTGATAACATCTCAGTTTATTTCTAAAGAAAAACTTTAAAAAATTATAACCACAATATAATGATCACATCTTTTAGATTTTTTCTTAGATTTTAGATTTTAATATTCTTAATATTAACAATAATTCATTAAAAACATCAAATATCCAGTCTCAAACTGTAGTTTAACTACAAGGTCATAATCATATACCAACATGATTTGGTACAGATGAAGAAATAAATCTACCAACCCACTAATCACACCATTTGTATTCCAGCATTGACACTTCAATTGCGTTTGATCAAATGAGACTATTTTAAGTGTAAGTTGCTGAGGCCGTGTATTTCTCCAAGAGGCATAGCAGAAAGCAGTAGGATTTAGAAAAATCTAGGTTCAAGTTTTGGTTCCTATGTTGAAGTTTACTATTTATACCCTTAGGGCTTCAGTTTCCTGTATTATAAAATAAGGAGTTTGAACTATCAGTGATTTTTAATTCAGAATTCTTAAATTCTAGAACTCTCTGAAGACTATTTTACATATATGTGTAAAATAGATTTTATTTCATAAATATATATATATATATTTATTTTATGTATGTATTTTATTTCATAAATAAGATTTCCTTAATGGACTGTCTTTCTAAACTTGAAAAAGTGGAATCATTGGTGTTAAAAAGGATTAGTAGGTAAATGATTTCAAATAGCCTCTTCCTGTCTGACACTCAGTATATTTACCTATCTATCCACCTACCTAGCCCCCGACTCACCAATCCACTTATCCATACATCAAACCATGTGCCTACCTATATATCTGGCAAGACATATGTCTAAAAGTAGTTTTTAGATAATATGTGAAATGAAACTATTTTTCACAGAACCCAAACCATAGTTAAGCAAGTGAATTATAACATTACAAGTGTGATTGCTTTGTTATATAATATGGGGGAAAAAAGAAATAACTGCAAACTCAGATGAGAATCAGACAGGAGGGCTTATGTGTTTCCAAAGATAAGATGGTCTTTGAAGTTTCACTTTTCTTCTTATGGGCAGATGACTCTGACCCCCCCACCCCCACCCCCAGCTTCGTTTTATCAAAAAGAAAATGATAGATCATTAAAAGCTCATCACTCAGAGGCTTCAAGGAAGAAGTGGCTTTCAAAGAACTTTTTTTCTTTCTAGTCTATTAGCTAAATGAGTGAGAGAGAGAGAGAGGAAATAATCTCAGAGAGAGAAGAGAGTCTAAGGTCAAAAGTAGGGAGAAAGGATTAGGATGGGTGATGAATAATGAACGTCCACAAACACAGGCAGAGTTTAAAGGAAATAAATAAGGGCATATAGTCCTGCAGGACCTTGGGATGAAGGTTGGGCAGCCTGGGTTCTGGAAGAAACCATTTAGCCTACCTCCCTCACACATCTGGGAATATCTCCAGGAACAGAGACCACTGCAAAGTGCTTCCTTAGCGTGCAGTGATTCACTGCCTACTTAGTTTAGACTGCTCTGCAATTCCTTCAGTCATCTTTAAGTGCTACCTGTAGGTGCTAGAATGTTAAATAAGATATTCAAATACAAGTAATGTGTGAGGGATTAAGTAATTTGCTAATTCTAAAGAGACATGGCCAAAATTTATTTAAAACTGTTTACAGGTAAAATTATGAAAAATCTAATCCAAGATGATTTTTTGTTGTCCAATGTTTATTAATATTTTATACAGAGAGATAAGCTATAAAATGCAAATATTATGAGTAGAAATTCCTAATAATGGTGGTGTGTCAGCTTGGCTCGGCGGGAACTATGCTTCCCCAGATGCCTTTCCTTGTACGATTCTGCATGAGTTCTGGCCACAAGAGACATTTGATGTGCGATGTGGAAATGCAGCTGCCGCCCTATTTCCACACTCGGAAGGTCAGGGCGAGACTCCAAGTACTGCAACAGCCCGTACACATCAGGAGGCTGGTGGAGCTGGCGGGAGCAGCATCCAGACTCACCAAACCTCCAGCTCCCAGAAGAGCTGCTCCTTCCACTTTTCCAAAGCGCGGAGCAGATGCACTTGCACCCCTGTGCTGAAACATCAGCTCCTCCCTGCCGGAGCATTGGGGTCGGCGGAGGTGAGAGACAGGTGCAGACCCCAGTCTGTCTGGAAGGTTGCAGTTGACTTGGTGGGGCTCAACGTAGGCTCCATTTGTCCTTGCTCTCAGCCACATCCAGCTTTCTTCCCCACTTGTCAGTCTAAATGACCCAAAGGCTCTACATTTCTGGCTTAACATAGGGTGCAGAGTCAAGAGCCCGCAGAGACTGCACCACCAGCTCCCACACTGGCAGAAGGTCTAACCTCTATAACAAACCCCTGATGTTTTAGTACACATAGCAATTCTGCTCCTTGATCAAACCTTGACTGATACAGTAAGTTTATGAAGCAGGAAAACCATTCAGAAATTAAAATTCAGTCAGTGCTTGAAGGAAAAAATATCCTCCAGAATTCATATAAAGCCCCTCAGGTTGGCAAATGCTATGAATAATGAATATAAAATTGCAGCTGATCTTTCTTGATTCACCAAGATATTTATTAATCAATATTCTGTTCCTTAAGACTAAAAGATCAAAATGCAAACAATTCTAAATAAGAAATAATTCTAATATTATTATTTAGTAATAGTTAAATATTTAATTTAATGAAATAAAATAAATTCTAAATAATAATCTAGATTAAATTGTATACTTTAATCAAACATTAAATAATTCTAATTCAAAAATTGAACAATTCATTCAATAATTTTTGAATTAAATAATGATTTGACCATTACAGAATTTACAGGAAGATATTTTGTCACTTAATGAAATTCAACATCATAGGTTTTGAGCTGCATTGTGTATTTTTACTTTATCAACTATAAATAAATTCTCAAAATTAAAGAAACAAAATCAAGGAGAAATGTCCCAAAACCATCCATTTAGAGTTTAGGAAGCAATTTCATGAACTTGCATTGCTTCAGCAGTCTTCACCTTTGGATGAAATTTCCCATAATGCCATTCTGAACTCCAAATCCACATTCAAGTGTTTGCTAGATGTATTCTGTCAAATACTCCATTGGAATCTCAACCCCAAACTCGATTTTGCAAATTACAAATATACTCTTTCACCTGACTTCCTAATTTCTGTTAACAGCAGAAATGGACATTTGTCATAATTTGTGGCCTCAGAGTATCTTTTAAAAACACTTCCTATGTCTGGGGAATTTCCCATGTGTTGAATCTCACTTCAGGAAACTCTCTTTCCCCACCTTCCTTGCAGCTCCATGAAGGTGTCTGACAGACTGTCCTCATCAGTTGTAGCCAGGCAAGACAACTGCTTCAAGGAAACTCATGGACAGAGTAGGGACCATTTAGAATTCACTTTCTGGCGAAAGTGGTAGTTGGATGCTTTTGGCTTTCCAGGATAGCGAGGGTAGAGGTTCTGGTTTCTCCTGCCCAGTTTTGAGGAGCGACCTGTGGTGTCTGCTTCCCATGACAACATGAGAGACTTTGTGGTCTGTATGCTTCATGTACTGTCACCAAGTTGTCACCAAGTAGTCACCAAGCTTGATTTGTGTGTTCTAAAGATTTTTTGAGTTAGGTAGGCAGGATTAAACACTTAATCCAATTAGAGCAGATTCCCTTACTTGCAATTAGGAACCCTGGCTGATGCAGACATAGAAGAGCAAAACATCAGAATCCTCTTCATTCCTAAGTGGTTGCAAGATCTGAGTCCTTTTGCATCTGTCTGCAAAATGTCTTTAGAATTTGTCCTCTTCTTTCTCTCGCAACATCTGAAAATAGCTAACGGGGTGTTTTCCATTTATCAGAACAGTGTAAGCTTTTTATATGTATTAACTTATTGAAGCTTCATATCAACTCTGTAATGTAGGAACAATTCCTGCCTCCATGAAGCAGATGAAGAGACTGAGATCTCAGAGAGATTAGTTTGCTAGAATGTTGCAGAGTGGGGGCTGGGAGCCAGGTTTATCTCATTATAAATTCAATACTAAGGTTCTAACTGGCACATGGATATCTCAAGCTTTCCTTCGTACTGACTAGAATGGGTTTATCAGGATCATGTCATTCCAGCTGTGCCCCTATGCAGTGCTTTCAATGATTCCTTGGTGCCTCTGGACGAAGTTCCCACCTGTGGCTGCCATCTAAGATCCTCAACAGTCTGGCCACAACCACCTCCTCTCCACCTTTATCTCATGTTCCTTGTGCCTGGCCCTCGTGTTCAGAAAGATCAGACCATTCTGCTTTTCACCAGCCACATCCTGTGCTTCCCCACCTCTTATGACTACTTTCCTAGGCTCCTCTACCTAGAATGCCTCCTCAGTTTCTCCTTTTCTAAGAGTGACCACATGTTGAGATGTGGCTCTGGTGCCTGCTAAACTTGACCTATATTAACCCCTTCAATCCTCACATTAACTCTAAGAAACATGCCTTATTGCTCACATTTCCAGTCAAGAAGATGGAGGGTGAGACAGCTGAAGAGATTTCCCAAAGTTCCCCCAACTTCTAAGTGGCAAGGTCAGAGTTGGAATCCAGGTATGTCTGACAGGAGGCCCGAGCTTTTAACCAAGGTGCCATCAGCCTTCCATCCTATCAGACTGTGGATCAGAGGCTCCTCGGGCATGAGTCTTCCTTGGTCTTTCCCACTGGGAGTCATCTCTCATCTCCATGTGCACAGCACTTGTCTCATGAGTCTTGGATGGTAATTACACCTTCCACATTCATCGGGGGTTATCCGTTCCCATGCTTATTCATTCAGTCAATGTATTTCTTAAGTACCTGTTTGGTGTCAGGCACTGATCTTCATGCTAGGATACAGCAGGAACCATAACAGGCAAACTCCCTGCCCTTGTGAAGCTTATATTCTAGTGGGGACACATCAAATTAAAGATTTGATATATTACATGTGAGCAGACAATAGCTGCTACAGAGAAAAGATCGATGGACGGGAGCTGTTGAGAGGAGAGGGTTTCTCTTTTCAGTGGGGGGGGAGGGAGGGGCTTTCTGACAAGGTGATACTTGAGTAGAGATGTGAAGGAGGCAAGGGGGCCAGCTACTGGAGCCCTGGAGGACAAGTATCCTGGGAAGTGAGAACAGCACAGACAAAGGCCTGAATCTGAAGGAGGCAGCACGTTCTGGAAACAGCAGGGAGACTGGGATGACCAGCATGCATGAGCAAAGGGGAAAGCGGCAGTGAACAGGCTGGAGAGGCAGCACGGGCAAATTGGCAATCTGTAAGGTCTTTTGCTTTTCCTCTAAGTCATAAGGAAGCCCCTGGAGGGTTTTGAGCAGAGAGTGACATGATCTGACACCCATATTAAAGACAGACAATGAGGAGCTGCGGTGGGTGAGGTGAAGCCAATTAGGAAGCTGTGGATAATTTCAGGAGGCAAGAGACAGTGGTGGCTTGGATAAGGGTGGAGGGTCTGCATATGTTTTGAAGATAGACCCAATGGGTCTTTAAGAAGGATTGTTGTGGAATGTCATAGAAAAAGAGAAGCCCGGGATGGCTCCAAGGGTTTGGGCTTGAGTATCTGGAAGGATGGAGTTGCCAGTTACTAAGAAAGGGAAGACTATAGGAGAAGATTAGTGAAAGGAAGTCAAGGGTTCGACTGGAGATAAGGCACCTGAATCTGAGTCTGCAGTTCGGTGGAGAGGGCTGGGTAGGGGATCCAATCTTGGGAGTCTTGTTGGTACTAAAATCTTCCTGACAGCAGAATCTGTGCTTGCTTAACATTTGTATCCAGCAAAGAAGAAGGGGCTCAGTACATGACCGCAGTGGGGAGAAAAGAAAAAGAATTAAAGGAAAAAATCAGGCAAATGTTTAAGGAGTTAAAAAAAACTCTTAACTAACTAGTTTAATTGAATCTCAATATAATCCAAATACCCATTAACATTATTCTCCAGAGAAACATTACATTACTGAAATCAAAATTAGGGGAATTATAAATACTTCAAACATAGTAGAAGTGAATTTGTAGATCAAAGAACATAAACATAGCATTCATGTGATTTTTATCAAGAGATCTGAGCATCAGAAAGAGAGCAGGGAGAATGAAACAGCGGGCTGCAAAAAACTGGCCAGACAAAAAAATGCCCGAACAAATGAAAAACTATCTCTAGGGCAAATGCAAAGAAAACCAATTGTAGCAGAACTTCAGAGAGATTATCGATACTATTTCAGGAAAATGAATAAACAGAAAGCTGAGCTTGACACACTAATGGCATAAACATAGAAGCTCAATAACTAGAAATACCAGAAATCATCATTTTAACCAGGGGTGGGTAATAGATGATTTCACTTATAAAAACATGAATCTATTGCAGAGATTTAGTAAAAGACTAGGGTAGGTATGAGGCAGAATGATTGCGTATGCAATGAACAGTAATTTTTAATAGAAGTAGAAGTACAATATCAAGACAACTTATCTGCATGAGAAATCAAGTGTATTTGTTATTCAAATTAAAGGAAAACCACTTGCCCAGTTTACAGATAGGAGAGTTAATTTGGGAGGTATCTGACCTGCCCCATCAAGTAGCAAGCTGGATGATCAATGTCTTTTGAGGTTCTGTGACTCTGCTTTTTAATTTGCAGTATCACTGAAAGCAATTTCCTGGCATTCTGCAATCTAGCTCTAGGGGCAAAGTAATTGGTGACCCTTGGTCTGTGTAAACAATCTGAATAACAAAGATCACAAAAGGGACATTAGAAGGACATTCAATTTAAATTGCATGTTTCTAGGCTGCTGATTCTCAAAGACCCAGCTTCAAAACCAGATGGGGGCAAAGAATATCTTGGACATGGGGAGGGTTCGGAAGAAAGTGTGTAGCAGGGATCATGGTAATTAGAGTTGTGGAATTTAGCTGGTTATTCTCCTTTTGTCTCTCCCTTCTCCCCACTTTTCTGTGCCCTGGAATTGATCCTTTAGGGACCAAATCACTTGGACGCTCAAGAGGAGGTATCTTCCCCCCTCGTTTTGAGGTGCATTTCTGGAAGTGACTGACACTTCACAGCACTAGGTGCTGTCCCAGGCCCCTCCTCCACGGCCCCGGCCACACTTTCCCTGCCCTTCCCCTTCAGTCCTGCCGCTGATAATGGTTTCCCATCATTGATAATCTCTGGGTGTCTCAATGTCTCTTATAAATTGCTTTTACCCTGCCTCTACCTTTGTGGATAGTCCCTTCTTTAAAGCCTTCTGAACCATTTACGTTCGATTCTCCTCCCCTGAATGACAGGAGACTGCTAGGTAATTTTTCAGTGGCAACAAAAAATTGAAGAGTAGGGACTACATAGTCTTACAATTCCCAGAACACTTTCTATGGTATTTCAAATGCAGTGCGATCTTAACATTTCTGTGCAGAAGTTGTTGATGACTTATGGGCTCTGTGCAAAGCTGTTGGAGCCCTAGTCAACTGGATCTGCCTCCCTCTTAAGACAGTCATTTCTCAGTATTTGAGATTTTCCATTATGCCCACAGAGGAACTTCAACATTGCAAGGCACAAAAAGGTGGTTTATATTTGTTATTGTTTTATGGGACTGATATAGGACACGGGAAGGGAAAGATTATGGTCAAAATTATTTGAAAACTAATGTTCTCTAGGCTGAAGCAAATGAAGCCATGTGCACATATGTGTCTTGCTGGGACTATGCAAGTCCTTTGAGATTATCCTCTACTTACCTTTGACTGATGCTGTCAATGTAACGAATGAATAAAGTAACATTTCCTTTACCATTAGAGAGAGAAACAATATGCTGCAGAATATGAGGCCCTTACAGCTAAAATGGATCATTGCCAAGTTACATGTTAATTAGTAATATCAGAAATGCCCAGGATTACCAAGAATCACCCATTAGTGAAAATGCACCTAAAATTTTTTAAAGTCACTTATCACACCTAATTATCTGATACCAGATATAATTATGCAATTATATATAATTTTATTATCATAGCCTACCTCATGCTATGGTTATTAGAAGGTTACCATAACACACTGGGGAAGTGACTACAGTGGGGAAAAAGGCTAGTGAGAAGTGAGATGCTCCAGGCAAAGCAATGGAAGGGTGGTACACTGGAGGGACAGCTCTGGGACACTGAGAAGGTACGACCGGCTCATGAAGTGGAAAAACAGCTGAGCCTGGTAGAATGGCCAGCAAGGAGGGAGGGAGGCCCAGGAAGGAGGGAGTGGCTGAGGGCCAGGGGTGGCAAGGATCCCTCGACACAACCTTCTGAGAGGTACCTGGAGATTCGGCAGTCCGATCAGAGGCCCTGGCAAGAGCAGCTGAAGGTGGGTGGGTGGAGGCAAAAGTGAGTGGTTGGTGAGGAAATGACAGAGTGCAGTGGAATCCTTTAAGCAGCCTCATTTTAAAGCAAGGTTGGGTTGGAGTGCTAAAACATGGAGCAGACTGCAGCGTGTGTAAATGCTAAGAGGAATGAGTCAGTGGTCAGGGAGCACATAGAAGGAAGGAGGGTTGATTGACAGAGAAAGGCCTAAGAAGACAAAGAACTTCTTAATTACAGGAACATCCCTCATAGGTAGCGTCTACCCAGTAATTTCTAGTCACTTTACCTTGATTATCACATTTAATCCCCACAAGAACCCAAAAGGTGGAAACTATAATTATCTACATTTTACTGATAAAACAGTTGAAATTCAAATATTTTGCCCACGGTTTCTGAAGCCAAAAAGCACTAACACCAAGATGCAAACTCAGTTCAGCTGCAGGACCTGCCTCTTAAAACCCTGCACTATGCTTCCTTCCCACTCTGTCAGCTTTAATCCTAGTAGGAACCAACAAGCCCATGTGTCCCCACCAGCTCAGTGTCCATCAAACACACCATTCAGCGTCCTGCCTCTCCACTATTCCACATCTTGCCCTCAACCATTCTAAGGGCCCTTGGCGTGTGAACCAAATGTGGCAGAACCAAATCCACTAATTGAGTAGATTTTTCTCCAGGGCTGGCTTGTCTAAAGAAGAAAGTACTCAGATAGAGGTGCTGCTGCTACTTGTTCACCACTGGGCTTCCCTTCCCTTCTGACCTCTTCCTGACGATCTACACCTCGTCCAGTCCTCCACACCAGGTCCCTGCCTGCAACCTCCTCTCAAAGCTGCTCCTGTCCTCTATGTAACCATCCAGCTAAAAACATGGCAGGGCTCTTCAGACTTGGATAGGAAATGGGTAGAGGCTTGGGGCAGACTTATCACATCAAAATATCCACCAAGTCCCCCTTGATTAAGTTGTCTTGGGATCAAAGCCCAGAATGGTTTTAGTTTTTATTCTTCATCTTCTGGCTTCATGCTTGCCTTGTTTCAAGGTTCGTGTGAAACTGCTGATTGATACTGGGCATCCGTACGCACTTTGACTTCACCTCCTCTTTTTCTTAATTTACTCTCTCATTGGTGTCACAGATGACCTACTTGTTTTAGGATGAAATCTAATACTATTTCCTAGTAAAGTGTCCTTCATGGTGTGGCCCACAGGTTCCTGAGCCTGCCATAAATTAACTGAATCTGAACCTCTGCAGGTGGAGTAATTCTAACCTTTGGGTGATTCCAGCTTCTGGTGTAGGAAGGCTCTTCTTGACCTCTTCTCAGGATCCTGGGTTTCCTGATGGCCAAACCATGGACAGTAAATGGGCAGCTCACCTTCCCACGTACCCATGAGCCTGTTCAGATTCAACAATTCTTGGGCACCCTGTCTAAGCTGACGGGATCAATTCCATCTTCTTTCCAACTAACCTAACCTTTGGAGTATTAATTAATTTCTTAAGCTCTGATATGAGTCCAGCCTTCAATTCCAAGTTATTTAGTCTCACTTCTACCTCTGATTGTTTGCATTTGACATTTGCCAGTTGGACCAGGTCTGATCTGATCTTCTCTAGTGATAGTTCAGGTCCCTCCCAGGATCACATCTGTACCAGGAGCAAAAGTTACATTGGAAAAAATAGGGATGGAGTCGGATGGAAGCTGACAGTTAAATAGCTGACACGTTATTGCAAAAGCATGAACAATAAAGATCTTTTTTTTTCCTGAATAAATATCCTTTACTATCAGGTCTGCCTCCATTACTGAAAATGTTAATTTCTCATATTGTTTTCTTCCACTTGAGGATTTGAATGTTAAGCTTGAAAAGGCCAACCAAGCTGCCACAGCAACAAGGCTGATTATCCTGGGGCCAGGTGACTTCTGGTTTTTAGATCTTATATTTAAAAAATGTCTGCCTTACATGTCCATAGCAGGGAATAAAAATTAGGAAATGCACTCATAGTCACTCCTTGACCTATAAACACCTACATTATGAATGTCCTATATATAGGAACATCCTGTGCTGAGCCCCAGAGCGTGGGTGGAACATTTTCTTCCTTCCCTTTGAGAGGCCATGGCAGATGCACGGTGGAAGATCCCTTCTCATCCTGTGCCAAGTGCCCGGCACAGCTGCACAGGGAGTCCCCTTCCCCAGGGGACTCTTCTCGTTGGCAGGGGGTGTTTTCCCCAACTGTTCTGAAAATAGGAATGTGTATTCACAGCATCTTGAATTTCCATTCATGAGTACATTTTCCCATTAGAACAGTGAATAGATTAAAACCACGCTAGTTTACTTTTAATCCAAAACACAGCAGCACTATTACTCTTACATCTTGCCCACACTGTGATTAAATAGGCATTGGTGGGTTGACATGATGAGGATAACATGTTTTTCTGTGTGACTTGAATTATAAATTTCGAATGACCAACTTATACACGAACTTCCGGAGCACAATCTTTATATAAATCGAAAAAGGTTCCCGCACGCCTGTCAGGTGACAACGCTTCTGTGGATCACAGCTAGTCATTCCATTCTTTGTTCAACAGCATGACTTCACCTTCATGATTCCCAAGTAAACAAAGAGATCTTCCATTTCATTTGACTTATTTTTAATGTAAGTGTCCATCTCTCATTAAAACTTTGTGTCGTCATCTGTAATCAAAGTAACAGGAGATATATTAGCCAACAGATGATAAGTTACAATAAAAGGTGAAACCAGTCTGTGATTTATCAATATGCAACCTGTTCTCCTTTGCATAGGGGTGTTAGAAACAGATGTATCTTAGATATCATAAATTCAGACTCAGGCTTCAAACTCTGTCAGATCGCCATCTGAAGACCAACAATCAGAGCAGATGATAACCACTCACCATGGTGGTGGTCACCCCCGACAGGAGTCAGCACTTCATAACTCACAACATTCTTTCATATGCACCATCTCCTTGGACATGCAGAAGGCAGATGTTTCCTTTTTAGTGATAAGAATATCAGTCCCAAAGAAAGCAAATGACTTGCCCAAGTCCTGTCGAGGTAGGTGGACAAATTCAAAGATCTTCTACCTTTAAGCTCATTGTTTTTCTCTTATTTTGCACTTTTGTTTTGGACTAAATATCTGATACAAAATAAACATGACTTTTTAAGGCTTATCTTGAGTAATTAACTTTACCTCTCTGTATTTCTTTTCTTCACTTGTTGTCTTAAAAATCACATTCTGTATGCTTTTCTCTAATATTATAGAGAACAAACAAAATGATAGATGTGAAACACTGAACAAACTGTGAAGTGCCACCCAGAGGAAAGGGGGGATAATCATGCTGGTCTTCATAAAATGTTTTTATATTGCTGCTGCTGATTGTTTCCTTTTTAAAATTTATTTACATGTGACAAGGGAACTGGAAAATTTATTCAGAATATTGTCAGGATCAGCAAGGCTATGGGTTGGTTTCAGGAAGGGCTGAGTTTGGCTCCGGCCACCCACTGTGACAGGTTGGATTTTCTCTCTGTCATGCTAGCAGAGCACATGGAAACCAAGCAAGGGACCTGCTGCAGCAGGTGGCCAGAGCCCCACACCACCTTATCTACTGCTGACATGCGTGGTTCCAACTCCTTTACCCAAACACAGACTAAGTGATCAAATACATATCAGATCGGGCTATCTGGTATTTTTCTCTGTCATCTTTGTAATCAAGCATGATTGAAGAAGCACAAGGTAGCAGGTGGCCCACACAGCGTCACCAGCTGCACATGCTGTGCATGTGGTTTCAAAGGTAAACATCAATCACCATTTGCTGAAAATTGGTTGAAAGTCCTTATCTGTCCCTTTAAGTTGTGATCATCATATTCATTTCATTTGTGTGTACTGTGGGTTGCGTAGATATGCTGCTGAATGATCCAGGAAGTCTAGAATAAGTATTATACATGTATGTGTGCATGAATCCAAGCATGTGTATAAATACATACAATTATGCATATAGACACACAGGTATATAGACACATATGTACATACATATAAATATGTGTACATGTGTACATGTAAATTTCATGCTGATACATGCATATGTATGCATATATGCATATACACACCTATATATATATGTGTGTGTCCTTCACCACAGAAACAAAGAACTGTTTTGGTTCTTCTCCTACCAAAATATTCAGTTTCATCTGAACAAAGCCAAAATGCACTGATTCTACCTTGAACTAACTTCCTTTCTTCTCTGCAATAGACGTTTACTGAGTTCTGCCATGTACCAAGTACCTGTAAAACAAAGATAGAGACACAGTCCCTTACTCTGACAGTGAGGGACCCAGGAAACTAAGACGACGCCTGGTACTGAGGGGATGAGGTTGTGACGGGGTGAGTACAAGGCGCACATTCACTTCGGAATGATAGGATATGGCTTCCTTGGTCAAGGGGTGTGAGAGTTGTTCAGAGGATAAGATGTATAGGCAGATGGAGATGGAAGAGTCCCAGGGAGAGATGAGCACGTGTGAGGCCTGAGACAGCATGGCTCTTTCAGAAATTTCAGGCAATGTTGGCTGAGGTGAAGAAGTCAGGGAGTCTGGGTTGGAGGAAGGGGGATGGTGGTGGGACAGTGAGGGATGAGCCCGAAGAGACTGACAGGAATTGAGCAATGGAGAACACTGGATGTCATGATAAGGAGACTAGAATGCATGCTCAAGGAAGCCCTGGGCCCAAAGGAAATCAGGTGGGTTTAGTGAAAAATAAGGCTTCAAAGATATGTATTCTTTTTGCCTCCTTTTTCTTTTCCTTTTGGCTTGGTTCTCACATGTGTCAGTGTTCTGGGGAAGCTGATTCAGAAAGCTGTAAGAAAGAGTAGATTCAGTTAAGGAGAAAGCATCGTACATTTCAGTATGTGTGTAGCAGATGTGGATTCTGTGATCTAAACAGGAATACAGGAGGAGAGGCAGGTGTGTGCATCCCCCTCCCAGTAAACTTCACCACTCTGAGATGATGGGTATGATCATGGTCCCAGGAGTGATGATAATTCCTGGTATCTGTGCATGCCTGGGGTCATCTTGGAGTGCCCTTAAGTCCACGTACAGGACATTACTTGGGGAAGCACCCTGTGAAGAGTCGGGAGCATGGATTTCTGGCCCCACCATGCAGGGGAGAGAGCCAGGATCTGGCAAGGTGATGGAGTTACCCTGTCTCTTTGAAGACGGCTGCAGCAGAGCCATTTGTCAGCCCAAGTGCCTCCTAAGGATCCTCTCACCTTTTGTAGCTTCCTTTTTAAGGACAATTACTCTGTGGGTGAATTTAGGGAAAATAGTCCCTCTGCAACCTAAAGCAGCCTTGCTCTAAGCGTGAATCTGTCAGTGGTGGTGATGAGAAACACAATTGTTCCCCAGAAGATTTTTCTACTAAATCAAGGGCTACATCAGTTCTCCATGGGCTAGGGACGAATGTCTTAGTCCTCCCGTGCATTTAAGGAAAGATATTGTGTCAGTTTCATTTTAAATTTTTTTAGCTGCTTACTGCATGGTGTGTGGCCTTCCAATGGCAGAAGGAAACAGATAGGTTTGGCTTTCTAATTGCATTAGGGAGTATTATGCGTGGCTCTGGGCTCTGACTCCTTATGTTTGCTGCCACAGCACAAATAGGAGATTGCTTCTCCTATTTTTGAACCTTTTAGCTTCCTTATTTCATTTGCCCCCTCTGGCACAGACAAAAGTCTTTGAGATACTTGCTACTTAGACAAAATCCTAAAAGAATATGAACCAAATGTAAACAGTAACTAAATCTCAGTGGTGGATTTAAGATGGCATTTATTTTATATATCTTAGTTTATATTTACCTTCATTTCTTGGCAATGAGAATTTTTTTTTTTTATAAACAGAAAAACAATAAGGTTGGATCCTATGTGGAAACATAAAAATTATATACCTTCTAGTCTGCACTCCAAAAACACATGGTTTGTACAGCTCCATATTCCTTATACTTTCTAAGTTCTAAGCAGTCATTTGTTAGCAAACATGAGATAAGATCTTTAAGAATCTCATCTCCATAGGACAAAAGGCACAGACAGGCCTAGGATTCCAGGTCCTGAGGCCAGACGTTCAAGAGACAAAAGCTGAGTTACCAAGAAAAAGCGTCCAGGTAAAAGTTAACCCAGTTCACTAATCCGAATTCAGAGGGGCTGGGTATATAGGAAAAAACGAGGCGTGGAGCAAAAGTAGCAAAAAGAAAAGAAACAGTGAAATTGCAGGTGGGAGGTAGAGTTCAGGAGACCACGAGTCACGAGAACAAGCCAGAAGTGTTTTGTATGGAGCGCCTACAGTTTTGGCCTTCAGTATGGAAGAGGACTGAATCAGTTTCCCACAGCTGCTGTTATGAATTACCACAAACGTAGTGGCTTAAAACAAGGCAGATTTTATGATCTTACAATTCTGGAGGCTGGAAGTCCAAAGTGGGTTTTGCACACTCAAGGTGTTGGCAGATCTGCAATCCTTCTGGAGGCTCCAGGGGAAAACCTCTTTCCTTGCCTTTTCCAGCTGCTGGAAGCTGCCCGCTTTCTTGGCTCATGGCCTGTTCCATTTTCAAAGCACTTCACCCCAACCTTTGCTTTCATGATTAAAAGCATGAAAAATATGCAGGAACACAGAAATAACTGAGATCACGTATATGAAGTGTGAAAACAGACCAAAAGGAAATACATCAAATGAATAATTGTTTCATTAGAAACATGGGACTGCCAATCATACTTTCCTCCTTTTCTCTAATTCTCAGGCATTCTGTAATAAAAAATAATTTTAAACTGTTTCTTTTAAAAAAATTGGGGGTGGTGGTAATTAGGTTTATTTATTTATTTTAATGGATGTACTGGGGATTTAGCCCAGGCCCTTTTGCATGCTAAGCACGCACTCTGCCACTGAGCTCTACCCTCCCCACTAAAACTGTTTTTTAAAAATGACATACTGAAGAATTCATAAGGGTCTGGCTCAGGGATGAGCTGAAGGAATAAGTCACTACTGCCAAATGCAGAGAGGAGGTGAAATGATGGCAATGGAGGAGTTGCAGATTGTGGAGTAAGATGGTCACTGGTGATGGTGGCGGAGGAGCAGTTTGCAGGGGTGAGGTGGGAATGCAGGCAGGACAGTGAGGGATTATACTGGAGACCATAAGGACAGCAGCTGGAGATCACTGGTCAGTAAGGGAAAGATGAGAGCAAAACATCATGGCAGCCAGGGACCGGTACAGCAAGTGAGGTGGTGGTAGTGGCTGGTTTTGGGGGTTTTTTTCCCTTTAAGAGAAGAGAGGGGCTTCTCCATTCTGACCAAAACATCAGGCAGAGCTGTGTAACAAGAGCTAGGCTGTACTGAACATACACTTAAGGTTTTCTTAGCTGCTACTCTGTATCTTGCAGGAAAGATCAGCAGTGCCTGGTAGTGTTATGAGTATGAGACCAGCCTCTTCTCTCCCTAATTCACTGTGGGAAAGATATTTCCATCTGATGAGCCTCAGTTTCCTCATTTTTAACATGTATGGTTTGGATCAGACGGTCTCTAATAATCATTTAAGCTGTAATATTTTATATCCTTCTCTGAAATCTCTAGCTCCATTTAAAAAGCCTTAGTTTCACCCTCTCATGAGAATGGTTAGACCAAAGCACAACGGCAAAGAAAAGAGACCGGGATTTGGTTTCATACCCAATTGTCTGATTCCCATGCAGGCCAAACAATTAGCTCATTCACCTAGAAGCACTTTTATGCAAGTGATTCAACAACTGGGAAACAAAATGGTAACACCATAAGAGGTAGGACAACCAACCCTCCCTCTTACCAACATCAGAAGGCAGGTAAACGCCATCCGCTCAGACAAAGGATCAAAAATTACCATTAAGATTCTAATTTTTCTTCCTTTTATATCATCAAAAAAAAAAAAACCATTAAGAGGAGAATTAAACGAGGAAGGGAAGGCATGCGCCGGAGGATGCACATTTACCTTCCAGTCAAATCAGGCCAAGGTGCTTTGTGAGAGGTGCCCGACTGTGTGTGAGAAGCTGTCTAACACCAGGTGTTGCCACTATGTATTTAGGAGAAACACAAATGGATATTTGGGCAGAGAGGGAATCCCAGTGGGTATTTGGCAGAGTGTGATGGCAGATTGAGGAGGACTCAGAAAAAGGTAGAGGGAGAGATCAGCAGGGCGATGAGAAGGCATTTGCCAAAATGCATCTCCTCAAATAGAAAGACTCCAGTCTCAGGCAATAAACAAAGGGAAGGGCTTTTATGGGTGCAGTGGAAACAGAAGGAATCTTCTTAAGTTCTGTGTAACTAAGAACAGAGGTAACTAGAGTTTGAGAAACATAACTGCTAAATTTTGAGTAGTTACTCTGAGAGTATTTGCTGCAATTTCTATTAAATACTGTAACAACAGGAAGGACTAGTTGGGACAGAGACACACAGAGAGACTGTTGGTACTGAGCCATCAAAGCAGAAGGGAAAATCAAATTTAGAGACACATCCTGTAGGCACGCCTAGATCCAACTTTCTTCAATTCCTTGTTGAAAGATTACAGTTGATAAGAGAGCCATACTCTGTAACACTTGATTTTGATAGATCTGCATTTATGCTTGACTTCACTGTATAATAATTGCATAGTAAACTGTATATACTTTCATTCTATGGTGGTAAAAGAATCAGACATTTTTACTGACATGATAAAAATCTTGAGTTTGATTGTTCTCCAAATATGGAATTAGAGATATCTACATTTGGTGGAATTCACTGCAGACATTTGTCCTTTTGTTTTGTTTTGTTTTTGGCTGCCAGCACGCATTTCCCCTTCCCAAGATCAACCCAGTTTCCTTGTCAAGATGAAATATACAATGGAGGGGAGTAATTCCCCAGAATGAATTCAGCATACTCTTGGAAAGGTGCCGTGCAACTCAAAAAAGAGCTGACATATGCCTAATAACGTCCACTGGCTTGACTAAAAAATCCACCACATCTTTGTTCTCATCTTGACAGTTCAAAAAATGCCCCAAACTGACTAACATAAGTTAACTCTCCTGACACATCAACAGTTCACTATTCTCTCCTCTCAAAAGGAAAATAACCCAGTTCTGCCAGTTTCTCCATCCATCCCCAAGTCTCGATTATCTGAGTGATGCCCTCTCCACCTCTTGCTCCATTGTGTTTTATCATTCCCATCAGCAGTCTTCCTATGAGCTACATGAGCTACATGAGCTAAATGGCATATACGTCACTACTAAGACTACATACGAAAGTGGGACAGGGAGAGGAGAGAGAAAGGTACTCAGGTGACATATTTAATATATGCATAGCATCACAAAGAAGGAAGACGAGTAAGAGATGCCATGATGATTTCCATAACTTGCCTTTGGGTGGTAACTGAGCATTCATGACTTCCTTCTTCCCCTCTCTGCCTCAGTTTCTCTTTGACTAGAGTTCCTTGCCATGCATATATTTCTGAGTTCTAGGTGGATCTCTCTGTTTGGGTTGTGTGAGTTATCCAATGCACATGGAATTACAAGGCAGTGTGAGTCCCATTCGTACATCTTCCCAACTCTGTGTGGCAACACCATTAGCGTTCCTTGAAAGTCAGGAGCAGATACGCCAGCCTAAATGTTAACCCTTATTTTTGCATGTTTGTCCAGTGACATGATGAAATAACCAACCTAAAGGGAGTTGCTACTTCTTTGGAACCACATTGTGTTCCCTGATGGAAGTATAATTTTCTTGGGTACTGAAATCTCTCAACTAGCCCATCTTAGAGTTACAGGGGCAGGAAACAAAACTTTCATGAATATGTCATCAGATATAACCACGAGAGATGTCATCTTCATGGTGACTGGGTATGCTGTTTACTGAGGGCATAACAAAGAAAGTCAAGATACTAGTGCCTGGAGTGAGAAGACCAGGAAAAGAAGTCTCCTTACAGAATGGTGTCTTAATTGAACTCGATAGCCATATATTACTACAACTAGCCAAACTCATGGTTAGAACATCTCCGTTAAAAAAAAAAAGCGAAACAAATTCTCAAGATGCCAGGCTTTAGGAATAATTTTTCTGTCCTATACATGTTCAAAAGCAACAATATATTTAGTGGCAAAAATACCTACAACTTTTTGGGTAAAGACAACTTGGATTTCAGCAGTACTGTAAATTCTGTTATTTCTCTGGGCTCATCCATTATACTTCCTTATCTTTGAGTTTGATTCTGTCAGATTAGAGGAAAACAACATCTCACTTAAAATACCTCATTCATTTTTTTTTAAATCACCTATTCAATAAACATTTACAGAGTTGGGTCTCTACGCATGTGGCAGAAAGAATAATGGTCCCCCAGAGATATCCACATCCTAATCCAGGAACCTGTGAGTATGTTACCTTACTTAACAAAAAGGATTTTGCAGATATGATCAAATAACTTGAGATGGAAGAGATTATCCTGGATTATCTGGATGGCCTCAAGATAACCACAAGGGTCCTTATAAGTGGGAGGCCAAAGGATGAGGGTCATAGAAGAAGAAGTGACAATAGGAGCAGAGGTCAGAGAGAGAAAGAGAAGAAGAGGGTGGAGAGAAACACACAGAGACAGGACGGAGGCAGAGACCCAAAGAGACAGATTTGAAGATGCTACACTGCTGGCTTTCAAGACTGATGAAGGAGCCACAAGCTAAGGAATGGAGAATGCAAGGGGTCTCAAGAAGCTGGGAAGGCAAAGGAACAGATTCTCCCTAAGAGCCACACTTTGATTTACCCAAGTAAAATCCACGTTGGAATTCTGATCTTCATTTTGGATTTCTGACCTCTAGAACTGTGAAATAATAGATGTGTTGTTTTAAGCCACTAATAGATTTGACAATTTGTTACAGCAATGACAGGAAACCGGTATACCTGTCACTGCATCATTTTTATCTACCAACTCAGATAATTCGTCTATGGTCCAGAACTGTGTGTGTATCTAGCTGACTTCTTAAAAATCTTCACTTAGCTGCCTCAAACATATCTCAAGCTCAAATACTCATGATCTTCTCCCCAAAACTTGATCCTTCTCCAGCGTCCTCTTTATCTTTGATTGCTGCCATCAACTACTCAACTGTTCAAGCCAGAAACTTTGATGCCTTTCCCTTGACACACCTAACCAAGTCATTATGGATTCTTGTCGATTTTACCTCTTAAATCTCCCTCTGTTTCAATCCCATCTCTCCATCTCCACCATCACACACTAATCTAAGGACCACTGTCTTTCATTTGCACCATTCTGAACTGGTGTTCTCTTATCCATATCTTATACATTCTCTGTGCTTCATTCAAATTCATCTTTTATGGAAATCTGATCACAATTATTCTGTGCTCCAAATAATTCAGTGGTTTTCCACTGGTCTTAAAAAAAGACAAAAATTTTCAAGCTGAATAAAAGGCCTTGTATCAGGTAGCCCCAGCACATTTCTTCAGCTGCATCTGTAGTCACTGTGTCCCTTGCTCTGTCGTCTCTGACCCCTCTAGACCTCTTTTTCTGTCCTTCCTTCCTGAGGGCTGTCATGCCTGCTGTTTGCCTGGACAAGCAAGAACTGGATTCTCTGGTCCAGGCGGCAGGCTTCAAAGATGGGGCTGGGCAGAAGGGTGAGCAAAAGGCCCAGAGATTCAGGGCATAGTTCAAGGGAAACAGGTGACCTCATATCTGATGAGAGCAGGTAAGGAAGCAAGTAAATCCAAGTAAATCTTGGAATTAAGTTCAAGAAAAGAAGACACTCTGCTCAAGGGTTAGCCTGAGAACTCAGTCCAGAGAGGAACCTAGGAAATGACCTGGGGACTGAGTTACATGGACGGAGAGAAGTTTTCTGAGTGCATTTGCATGTCAAATAGAAAAAATTAGAAGTTTGGAGGGGTGAGGAGATAAGTAGTGATCAGGGGGGCACATGGAGTAGGAGACATTGTGGAAGGTAAACCAAAGGGAAGTCTGCTGACATTGTCACATAAGGAAATTGAATCCATAGGACTGAGCAACAAAGAGGTCAGTAAGAAAGGCGTAGGGAAAATTAAGTGGCCAGTGAAATGTGGAGACAGTGAGGACAATCACTGCTAAAGAAGCTGGTCTGTGAAGAGAGGGAAATGGAGCAGAAAGTCAAAGAAGCCAAAATGTCAAACAAGGTTTGTGGCGTTCCTTGTTTGAAGATGGGGGAGACCAGTACGTGCTTAAATGTCTGTGAATTACTCATTGTTCTTCCTCATCATGTAAATCATTAGGTCTCAAATTATATATGTACATGTACAAAGTTTTAAAAAGTCAAATGGCTCAAAGGCTAATAAGAACAAACATAATTCCCCTGTCTCAACCTTCCATCTCCAAGACTTACTTCCTAGAAACATGCTCAATGTTTTTAGCTGTTTATGTTGATATTTGCCATTGCATTTCTAAGTAGTGTTCGTTTTGGACATTTCTATTGACTCCCTACTATGAAAGATGAAGTGAAAGCACTCTTAGAGAAAACCTCTGTACCCACATACATATTTCTTTTCCTCTATTTTCCCAAAATGTTTATGTGACAAATTTTTATTGAAGTTAAGTATTCAGTGTTTACTATGTAATTATTATTCATGTTGAGCTACAAACTGTACTATTATTGCCTTTTCTTTCTTGTACAGTTTGTTTTCTCATTAAATTTCTCTGTAATGACCATAAATTCTCCCCCAACCTCTCCAAGATAATTGTATATTCCTCTTAGTATAGTCAAGCACGTAAATAAATCTGGTCCCTTGTACTAGTTGTTTCTGCTACTGAAGCCTCTCTTACTGTCATCCTCTATCTTTCAATCCACCCTGGTTGCTCCCTCTTTATGCCAAAAGGCTGTCATCTGGCATTTCCTTTGCCAGAATCCTGTGGATTAATTCCCACAGACTCTTTCTCTGTCGGAGTCCTTGCTTCCTAGATTCTGTCTTGGGCTTTCTTGGTTTACACGGTCATTGTGGTAGTGCAACTTCTCCAGTGCCTTTCTAAGATCAAATGCATAGGAGGCAAATTTCTGAGATTTCAAATGTCTGGAAGTGGGGGTAATCTATGCTCATACTTAATATTTTGCCTTGGAGAATTCTAGGTGGAAAATAATTTTCCATCAGAAGTTGAAGACATTGTTCCATTTTCTTCCAGCTCTCAATATTGTAACTGGGAATTCTGATGCCATTCTAATTTTTGTCCTTTATATGTGGCACATTTTATCTTTATGGAAATTGTTGTGATTATTTTTTTATCCTTAGTGTTCTGAAGTTTAATGATGATGTGTCTTGTTTACATTTTCAGTCATTATGTTCTTTCAGGAATTTTCTATAAACACATTCTTTAAATTTTAGAAAAATATTTCTATTATTTCTTCAATAATTTTCTTCTCTGCTTTCTTTCTGTCTCCTATTTCTGAAACATTGGATCGAATTAATCGATTTTCCATTTTCTTATTTTTCTCTTCTATTTGCCTTTTCTTGTTCACCTTTTTTTTCCCTACTTTATCCTGACATTTATCTTCCAAAACGTCTACAGAGTTACTGATTTGTATTTTAGAATATAGTATTTTAGAATTAATGGTTTCTAAATTTCAAAAGCTTCTACTTATTCTTCAGATATTCCATTTTGATGCTGCCCTCTTGTTTCTTCATGACTGCCACAGCTTCTCCTATTTGTCTGATGAGGATAACTATGCATTTTTATTCTTTTGCTCCCTGCTTCATAGCCATCTCTTGCAGTTTATTTTTCCTTTATCGTTTGCTTTGCATCTGCCTCTCAAGGTAGTCAATTTTCTCAATTGTCTATGGAGTCTTGGTTCATTCTCGTTACTTATTGACTATTTATATTCACTATTTATGGGCTTGTATCATACATAGGTACTGAAAAAGCTGGAGGGATATCTACTTCTGTACTGGCAAAGGAGTTCATTGCAGACTAATCCTCTACAAAGTACAACTAAAAATATATGGCAATATGCATAAGACATCTGACGCGAGCTATCACAAGGCTACTAAGGCATCCGGAACTTGAGGGACCGAGATCTGTGAGAGAAGAGCAACATTTTGAGGTAAGCCCTGCATCTGGGGGGACTCTTCCCCTCAAAGCATTTGCAAATTTGTATGTAGCACAGGCTGCACTTCTTAATGACGCTGTTTCCTCTCTTGCAACGTGCATTCCTGGTGGCCTGGGTGACTACGGCAACCTCTGAGCCCTCTTGAGGAAAATAATCCCCAAGAGGGACTTCAGGCCTCATGTAGTATATCTGCTCCAGCAGGTCTGCATTCCTCCACCTTTCATGCCTTCCTCTACCACCTGCCAGAAAAACCCAGGCGTTTCAGTCTTTCTCAGTGTGGGGCAAGCATGTTGAGGCTTGTCTAACAGTGAGTTTGCTCCCAACCCCTGGGATCCTAGCCAGAGTACTTAATCCCATGTTCCAAGAAAAAGCCCCCAAATCAACATATTCTTGTTCATCCAGCTTTATATTCTGGCCCCCTTGATCAATCACTCTCAAAATCTAGTCCCAGGGGTACACTGCTAGTTACTCCTGGTACATGATAGCTAATTCAGCTTCTGTGATGAGTCATCTCTTTCCTCTCTTATCTGCTGGGGTTTAACTCATTATCCACCTGTGCTTCTATGGCAACCACAGGTAGTTGTTTTCTCAACAGAAAGATTCTATAATCTCCTTTCTAAAGACCCAAGTCTGGGTTCCAGTAATCTGTGAGTTGAGGGCAGAAGGGACGGAGGATATTGTATGAGTTTATGGACTTTCACCTCTGTCCACTGGTTGCGTTTCTGAAACTGAAGAGTCTCTGCTTCCATTTTTCCCAAAAACAAACCTTCTAATGCTGAGTTGAGGGAGGGTGATTAGTTAGTTGCAAACTGGGTGGTGAAATTTAGGAGTCAGCTCCTTATATAATCAATCTTGTTTCCCACCATACCTTATGAGCCTGCCTTCTGAGGTACCTCACACCTCCAGTCCCTCAATTTGTGCTGGGTTTACAGCACAAGTCAATATGCTTCTTGTTAGCATTTCTCCATGTAGGCACATAGCTTTCAGGTAATTTTCCTTTGCTACGTCAATGGCCATTTATACATCCTCTTTCCATGTTCAAAGCTTGCTTGACATCTCTCACCCCCTGTAGATTTCTGTCCTGTTTTGATTTGTGCTAGTGGGTCTGTACCATTTGTGTTCCTTTATTCTTCTGGATTTGGAGAAGGGAGTGGAGATAAAGAATATATGAAACCTACCTTCTTTCACTAGAAGCTCTAAGACTGGAGCATGTTCAAATTCTGATGGGAGGCCTCAATCAGTTGAGAATTCAGGAGGTAAGAAGGATAATCAGTTAAATGAGGGTCTTCGTGAGGAAGGAGAGAATGGGATCTGGAGATGACGTGATAAATTTTAGTCCAGAGAAGGGCCAACTCTTCCATGGGACCAGAAGACAATCAGAAAGAACTGGGTACAGACAGCAGTGGATGTGTGGCTGTAGGGTTGGAATTTGAGGCCGTTCCCCCTGAATGCACTCCTGTTTGTTTCCTCTTAGAAGCCTATCTTCTCTCAAGCCCTCTGCCCAGCCACCACTGTCATTCCAGGAGCAGTTTATAGCAATGACATTTCCACTCTATCTAAGAGAAACCTCCCATTTCTATGTATTTTGTACACAATAGAGAAAAGCAAAATTGTAAAACATTATTAAAGGCACTGCATACAAAGCCCCGTGTGCACAAAAACATGTAGCATTTGGACTTTGCCTTTAACAGATTTTAAACTAGTGAGATAAATGATGTAAAAAGGCCATTTTAACATAATTTGGTAAATTTTTATGACACAGGAATATAGAGAATGCTACAGAAACATAGAGGAGGGCCCCTAAATCAATGCAGGAATCAGGCAAAGAGTCCTGGAGGAACTGAGGTCTCAGCTAAGTGCTGGATGATGCTAAGTTAGCCAGGCAAAGATGGGAGAAGCAGATGTTCCAGAAATAAGTGATAGAGTAAGTTAGTGTGCGGTGGGGAGAAATATCAGGCTGTGTGTGGGGAGCTGTAAGAAGGGGGCAAGTGGGAGGCTGAGAGGGGACCTGAGAGGAGGCTAGAAGTGCAAGGGCCAGATCAAGGGGCCCTTTGGTGCTGCTTCAAGGAATTAAATAAGAGCAACGTGGTCTGACTTGGATACGTATGTACAGTCTGATGAGGCCACAAGGACTAAAGCAAGAGCAGGGCAGGCTGGCAGTTGGCAATGAGGACCTGAACCAGGTGGGCGAGAACAGGAATTGGGAAGAATAAAGGGCAGCAACTGTAGCCAAGAGGCCAGGCTGGAACGGTTACTCTGCCAGGCAGCTGCACATTATGTCACTCAGCCTCATTCCTGCAGAGCGGGACTGCACTCCCTGCCCTGCGGTCAGTGCCGCGCACCAGAGGACAGTCCCACGGAGAGGCTGACGTGCTGCTTGGCACATACGCCGGAGTTGCATTCCCTTTTCTCACTCCATGTTTTCAAGCAACTTCCCATTTTCCCTACTGTCTTGCCTTTCTTTGGTAGCTATTTTAGGACGACTGGCATGATAAGGAAGCATGCTCAGTGGATCCTCTTGTTTAAACTAATATGCACCACAGCCCACCCATCCACTGCTACATTGTTTTTATAGACACACACACACACACACACACACACCCCTTTCCTCCCTCACTTTCCTACCATTTCCACCATCTCCCATGGCTCTCATCCTTCCATTTGCTAGGCTGAGAAACCCAAACAGTTTTGAGGATAATCAGAAATTCAAGAAGTATCAAAGATTGCATGAAATTTACCGGAGCACTTACTCTCTGACATCCAGCAAGAACACCCCTTGCCCCTCTGGAGTTTTGGAAGAGCTGGGAGAGTCAGAAGGCTTCTAGTCATGGGCTGACCTTTGCAACCGTTTGGAGACAACATGTTCCAGGGCTCTTAACTGATGGCAGTGAGGTAACTAACAGGTGTGGGAAGTGTTTTATCTTGCTGAAAGAACAGCATGGTGATTTCATTTTTTACTCTCATGGTGCTACCCTAAGAACAACTGACAACAAATTCTCTTTTAACCACGCTGTCTTCGTACATGTCAGCTTCCCCTAGACCTAAGGGACATGAGCTCCTTAACCTCATCCAGTGGAAAATTTGCCATCTCTTCTAGATTAGATGCAGATCCAAGAATCCATCTTCCCACAGTGGGACAAGACTTGTCACAAATAGCTTGGATTTATGGATATTCTTCTGCAGCAGAAATCGTTTCACCTTTTGAGGTAACCTTTACAGAATCATAAAATCAATCAGTTTTATTTGACATCCAAATCAGAGCTCTGCCCTAAATAAATGGCTAGCATTTTATGTGGAGAACAAAACAGAGACTAGGAATGTGCCCAGGGCTAGGCAGAAGAAGACACTGGAACAAGAGCAGGACAATTTAGAGTTCACACAGTTGACTAAGTGTCAGGCAGTGCCCTGAGTGCTCTGTGCCTTGGATCTCTGTCTGTGATGCCGGATGCCACCAAAATAAGCTCACCTCCCTCATCCTGGAATGGACCCATGAAAATGAAGTGGCAGGCTAAAAACGAATTGCATGCAGGTTGATTCTTTTTTCTATCCTGTTTGGCTTGGTGTCCAAGAAATCGGTGCAGACTTGTCTGGTGGGAAAAGGGGGACAATTCTAGATGTATTCTCAGATGGGATATATCTGGCATGGTTAATTTTTGAACTGTAAATGATCCACACGGTGAAGACATTAAGAAAGGATTTTACGTATACAAATAGTGTGCGGGTGTAGTATACTATATGTACACACAAATACATTTACATAGCTTAAAAGAAAACTTTTACACTTCTAATGATTTCACAAAATTACCTTAAAAGGTATTTGTAAAGCTGAGAAGCTAGCATAATGCAATGGTTATTAGCAAGGCCTCTGGTACTAGATTGCCAGATTTCAAATTCTGACTCTGTAAGTTGCAAGCTGTTTGCAAGGATCTTTGGGCAAAATCCTTAATGCTTCAGTTTTCCAAACTATAATAATGTCCCTACCTCATTCATGAGTATTAAATGAGATAATATATAAGCAATAATAGTGCCTGGCTAAGGGTGAGTGCTAACTGCTATGTATTTACTATTATTATAATTAAGTATGCATGGTTGAACTCTTTAGAAAATCCTAGAATTGGAGTGGAGAGGCAGTCCTGTATAATGCTTGAGATTGGACAAACCTACGTTTAAATTCCAGCATTTCTGCTGTGCAACCTTGGGCAAGTTCCTTACTCAGTCCAGTGATAACTGTGTTCTATAATTATTACTGGGAGTTTTAAATGAGATAACACATGTAAGGCACTAGCATAATGACTGGTTCACAGTTGGTTCAATAAATGGGAGTGATAATTATTAGTAGCACTCACACACACACGCTTTAAATATCATCACAAACCCCTATGTCTTAACCATCTCCTATTACATAGAATTTAGGTTGATCTCAGGCAAGTAAGGAAATTGACATCCTTGTCACAGACAAGTATCCCAAATGAAAGGTGTTGTGTCAGAATGACCAGAACAGCCACCGTGAAGATTATGAGAACTTCAGCCTTGGAGTTCTAATGATTTAGGTAGTTGTTGTTAGGATGTGATTGCAATGAAAGTAAAGAACAACCAGATACTTCTTATATTAGCACTTGGATTTCTTTTCCAAAATGTGTTAAATTGAAGTCATCTCATTAGGATTAAAGTTGTGAAACTGAATGCACCATGTGAGTTCCATGTTGAAGGCTCACATCCATGTGGCAGCACTATAGGGAAATAACCGCCCAGAGCACCACCGAGTCAGCAGCCTAGGACAACAGGGAAGCACTTTAAGAGTCAGACCATTGGACGAGGTTCAGCAAGGGTGGCCCCAGTAATAAATGGAAGAGCAGGCTGATGGAGCAGAGTGAAAAGAAGACTGTGAGTCCTGTAATGAGACTTTCTCACTTGATCTTTTCACATACACAACTATAAACCCCAGGAAAGATGGAGAACTTTAAATACAAAAGATAATTTCATGGTCATTTTGTATTCATGATTTTATTTAGGGACACAAACAGCTTCCAATATACAGCAAAATGTTTGGCTTTGACCAGCCTGGGTTTTCTCAGAAAATGATGAAAGCAAAGAAATCTTGTTTTTACAAAATTTCCAACCTGATTTATCTCTTGTTAAGGACATTTGAGGAAATGCCCAGACATTGATAGGTAGAAATGAAACCATCAGACTGTGTTAGTGTGTGTGTGTGTGTGTGTGTGTGGGTGTGTGCGCGCGCGCGTGCATTAAGCTTTTATTATTTTCTTAGAACAGTTTTAGGTTCACAGTAAAATTAAAGGAAAGTACAGAGATTTCCTATATAACCCCATCCTTAAACATGTATAGCCTCCTGCATTATGAACATCCTCCAGTAGAGTGGTGCATTTGTTATAATTGATGAACGCACACTGACAAATCATTATCCTCAAAGAGTCCAAAGTCTTTATCCCCCAAGAGTCCAGTCATTCTATGGGTTTGGACAAAAGTATAATGTACCCACCATTATAGTATCATACATAGTAATTTACTGCCCTAAAAATCCTCTGTGCTCTACCTATTTATCCCTCCCCTGTCACCAAGCCTTGGCAACTATCGAACTTTTTTTTTACTGTCCTCGTAATTTTGCCTTTTCCAGAATGTCATATAGTTGGAACCATATAGTATGTAGCCTTTTCAGATTGGCTTCGTTCACTTAGTAATATGCACTTATCTTTCAAGTCTTTTCATGGCTTGACAGCTCATTTCTTTTTAGCGCTGAATAATATTCCATTGTCTGAATGTACCACAGATCATTTATCCATTCACCTATTGAAGGATATCTTGGCTGCTTCCAAGATTTTGCAATTATGAATAAAGCTGCCTTAAACATTCATGTGCAGATTTTTGTAGGGACATGAGGTTTCAACTCTTTGGGGTAAATACCGAGGAGTGCAATTATGGATTGTATGGTAAGAGTGTGTTTAGTTTTGTAAGAAATTGCCCAGTTGTCTTCCAAAGTGTCTGTAGCACTTTGTATTCCCCACCAGCAATATATGAAAGTTCCTGTTGCTCCACATCCTTGCCAGCATTTGGTGCTGTCATTATTTTGAATTTTGGTGATTCTAATCGGTTAAAAAAAAAAGGAGTGCTTTGTATATTTTGGATGGTAGTCCTTTAGCAGATGTGCTTTTGCCAATATTTTCTCCCATTCTGTGGTTTATCTTCTCATTCTCTTGACATTGTGTTTTGCAGAATAGAAATTTTTTATTTTATTAAAGTCTAACTTATCAATTATTTCTTTCATAGATTGTGTCTTTGGTGTTGTAGCTGGGAAGGCATCACCATACTTAAGGTCACTTGGGTTTTCTCTTATGTTATCTTCTGGAAGTGTTATGGTTTTTCATTTTACATTTAGATTTGTGATCCATTCTGAATTAATTTTTGTAAGATGTGTAAAGTCTGTGTCTAGATTCATATTTTTGCATGTGTATATTCAGTTGTTCCAGTATCATTTGTTGAAAAGATTATTCTGGCCCCATTTTATTGCCTTTGGTTCTTTGTCAAAGATCAGCTGATTGTAAGGGTCCATTTCTGAGCTCTCTGTTCTGCTCCATTTATCCATTCATCTGTTCTTTCACCCGTACCACACTGTCATGGTACTGTAGCTTTATGGTAAGTCTTGAGGTTGGGTAGTGCCAGTCTTCTAATTTCGTCCTTCTCCTTCAATATTGTGTTGGCTACTTTGGGTCTTTTGCCCTCCTATTTAACTTTAGAATCAGTTGTCAACACCCACAAAATAACTTGCTGGGATGTTGATTGGGATTGCATTGAATTTACAGACAAAGTTCAGAAAAATTGACATTTTGACAATATTGGGCCTTCCTATCCAAGTGTATGGAATATCTCTCAATTATTTAGTTCTTTGATTTTGTTAATCAGTTTCATGGTTTTCCTCATATAGATTTTGCAAATATTTTGTTAGGTTTACATCTCAATTTCATTTGAGGGGATGCTAATGTAAATGGTATCATGCTTTTAATTTCAAATTTCATTAGTTTTTTGCTATTATATAGGAAACTGATTGCCTTTAACTTTGTATCTTGTAATCTTGCTATAATCACTGATTAGTTCCAGGAGTCTTTTGTTTTCTGTTTTTTATCTATTCTTCTGGATTTTCCACAAAGAAAATCATATCATTTATGAACAGAGCCAGTTTTATACTTTTTCTCCAATTGGTATTTATCTTTTATTTCCTTTTCTTCTCTTATTGCAGTAGCTAGAACTTCCAGTATGATGTTGAAAAGGAGTGGTGAAAGGGGACATCCTTTCCTTGTACCTTATGTCAGTGGAAAATCTTGGAGTCTCACCATCAAGTATGATGTTAGCTATAGGATTTTTGTAGCTATTCTTTATCAAGTTGAGGAGGCTCCTCTCTATTCTTAGTTTACCAAGTTTTTATCATGGAAACCATCATTTTTTCAAGCCTTTCTTGTTCACCACTGAATCCCCAGTGTCCTGCAATGTCTGATACCTTACTGCATTACAGTTGACTCTTGAACAATGCAGACACTGGGGCACTGACCCTCTCCAGAGCAGTTGAAAACCTGCATATGACTTTACAGTCAGCTCTCTGCATACCCAGTTCCACTTCTGCTGATTCAAGCAACTGTGGACCATGCAGTGCTATAGCATATATTTACTGAAGAAGATCTGTGTATAAGTGGCCCTGAACAGTTCAAACCTGTGCTGCTCAAGGGTCAGCTGTATTTGTTTTGTTTTGTTTTGTTTGGTTTTGTTTGGTTTTGTTTTGTTTTTACAATCAACTGTCGGGGGATATGAATGAAAAGAAATGAAACCACCTTTATTTCCTTTGACAAAATAGTGTCTAATAAAAACTACAAGAACATGGTCCTCAAGTCTAAGAGTTATCTGAAATTATGGAGCATTCAGCCATCAGAGCTGGATAACTGATGATAAGTCATTGGCTGCTGAAATGGCCATTTACCAAGATGCTGCATGGATGGCAGGTTGGGTGCAGACTGCACAAGCCTGAGAAGAATCCAGAAATTAGAAATCATGTGGCCAAGGGGAAAGTAGATAAATTTTGCCTTCAAAGGCAGCTAGACATCCAAGCTCCAGCACTTTCTGTCTTTGGTGATTTAAGACAAATCCTCTCACCTGTCTGAACTTCAGTAACCTCCTTTGTGAAATGTTGAGAATGGAAAAAGCTCCCCAAGAGGCTGCTAGGAAATCAAATGAGACGATGCAAGAGAAAGCACTTTGTAAATTGCTTACGTGCTTTGCGAAATGTTATTTAGTTTATTGTCTCTATAAAGCATGACCTGGTAGTCCTTGAGGAAACACCATACCACATTCTGTTCTAAATAAATGCTGATAAAAAAAACTGGGGCTCCCAGCTACATGTGTTGGCATGTTATTTGTAGTCCTTCCTTAGGCTTATTCAAATCCTGAGATACTTATGATGTGACTACTATGTACCAGTCACTGTTTAACACTGGGGATGCATCAAAAAAAAAAAAACATACAAGACTCTGGGCCCTCATGAAGCTTATTTCTAGCAGGGGCAGAGGACAATAAACAAAGTTAAAAATCATATAGAATATTAGAAAATGGCAAGTTAAATGGGGAAAAAATAAAGTGGGAAAGGGAGATAGAGATGGAGAATGCAATAGTTATATAACGTTTCTAGTCTCCTTTGTTTGCATAGTATCTATTTTTTCTTTGTTCTTCATTTGCTAACAATTCTGGGGAGGTACAAGGGAAATAAAAGTTAATTTGAGGATTATTTGTGTTTGATTAGTTTTGAAGCTGCTCTTTCTAAACTTCTGGACCACTTTTTTTTTTTTAAACTAAAGCAGACACCCACAAAAAATTTGGAGCTTCTTTTCTTCCCCCCTGCCAGAATGTATGCTAATATAGCAAGAAATTAGTCAATTTAAAATTTGACACATATATAGAGGTTAAGGAACAAATAAAACAGACACTTTAGGGACATGATAGAAGGTGCTCATTCCTCAGACCTCATTTTCTATTTTCAAAATGATCTCTACACGTGGGAACACAAGGAACTCTAGAAGGATAGGAAAAACATTGCTTCTAAGGTCATGTCTATGACCCATATAGAATGAAGCCTTTGGTTGAATACCTAGCTTTATGATTAAATATAAAATTCAGTGATAACCTGTCTAAATAGGTTAAATAAACTGGTTTATAAAAATATAAAATAGAAAAAGTGAGTCCAATTTGAAAACAATGAAATATAGACTTTTATAAATAAATAAAAGGACTTCATTCTCTAGAGTTTTTTTGTTTTGTTTTGCTTTTTTGGTTGTTTTGTTTGTTTTTGTCTTAATACTTCATTGTTTTTAATACTTTATTATTTTTAGGTTTTCCTTTAAGAATTTCTACTTTCTGGCTCCCATTTCTAAGATTCATCTTTAAAAAAAAACAAGTCATTAATGGATCTTCTCACGGTTGGACAAAGAAGATGGTAGCATTGTGGAGCATGTAGGTGAATGCTACAATTGAGAGGCAATTCTGATAGCAATTCAATTGACTTATCTCTAAACACACTCCTACACCTGTGTATCCTCTCCTACACACGTTCTGTTAGATTTGCTTTGTTATTTTGTTACTGACCTCAGTTCCTGAGATTTCAAGTTGAATGATTCCTTGCCATTTATCCCACTAATTATTATTCTTAATATGAGGTGGGAAGCCCCATAGAAAGACCGGCATGACCCCCAGGCAGAGACACTACTCTCCTGCCAGCGCCATCTGGTTCCCTGGCCCAGAGGCTCTCTCTCACTTTTTGCCTCTGAAATGGCTTACTTACCCTTAAATTCTATTGGTTTCCTGAGCTCACTCCTGATTGGTTATTTCCCTCACTCCTGATTAGTCCATTTCCCTAACTTCTGATTGGTCCATTTGTAGTATTTCATTTGCATGGAGCTCAATCCTGATTGGTAATTTCTCTCCCTCCTGATTGGTCTGTTTCTACAAAGCTTGTTCCTAGTTGGTCAATTTTTGTTATACTTTATTTGCATATGATGTTGCAAAGTGTAAACTGCCAGCCTATAAATGCCTGTGTAAACCTACAGACGGGGTCCAGAGCTTGGAGTGTTAACTCCTCTGGGCCTGCTGGCATAATAAACCTGAGTTCTCCAACTCTGCGACTGCTGCTTGGTCTCTTGCTTGGATCCAGGTTGCTGTCACAACTAAGCTGTAATGCCAAGCTATAACACTGAGCTGTAACACATTTTTCCACAACAAATAAGGTAGGTAGCCACCTAATATTTTAACATTTATTTATTCATCAGTTCAACAAATATCATTAGGCATTTACTCTGTGTTGGGTAGCATTCAAGAGGTTTCCTTTTATCTAAACTTTGTAATGGGAGCAGAGCTCAGTGGATAGATCTGGGTCGAAAAAGACATTCAGGTTGCTAGGGTTCCTCCATCCCTGCATACTGCAGAATCAGAATTACCCAGAGGAAAGAACTTCCCCAGCACGTGGATGTCCTAAGCCTTATCTATCTGTCTTGTCCACACTGGAAGCTGAGGTGGAGATGAAAGACATCCAGTACTGTAAGAACACGGACATGTCAACAGACTTCCTGAAAGGATTTCCTGAATTCATATGATTCATGTGCTGCCTGATAATTTACTTAATTTGGGAGGAAACATCCTAAACAACACATCTACTAAGTTAAAAATTCACCATGTCTGCTCCTAATATTGTCTTTAGCCAACATGGAATACCATTTTCATATTCCAAAAAGACTCATGAAATGTTTCTCCACTCCTGTTAGATTTCTTTGTGTTTACATGGCAGCTCTCTGCTAGGATTAGAAAGGGTTTCTACTTACTTGCCTTAAAACATTGATAAATGGTAGCCACAGAGAAGGCAAGTACATTTTCAATGATGGAGGGATTCTACTCAAAGTAATAGGTTACAGTTCCCAGGTTTGGGGACTCTATATGTCTTGGGCAATATGAATTATGTGAAGCAAAAAATAAGACTATTAGACAGGCTGGTACATTTTTTAAAGTACACGCCCCTCTTTTCTTTTTCTTTTTGGTTTCATTTTTTAAATTTTTTCAATAAGCATAAATATATCACTTGGTGTTCAAGTTTAAGATTTTGATAAACAGCATCTCTTCTAGGCAGTGTCCTGGTGTTGCTGGTGAGCTGCCGATACTCAGATGTCTGTCTTTTTACATGTGCCTGCTGGTGAGGATTTGTCACCCTTTACTTTCCATGGTTTGCATCATTAACACATTTAAAAAATTTTTCTAGAAATAAATCTATGTTACAATGTTGCATCTGATTTCCAAGCTACTCATGCCCCAAACCTTCCAACTGAAATTCTGATTCACTCTCCTTTCCTCTGAATAATTAATTCAGAACCAAAGGACTCACAAAAGACACTGAAAAAATTATGTCAGGAAGATTTTTTTTTTTTTTGGAGAAAAAGTAGCTCATCTTGGGTCAGTGCTTTCGATAATAGAGTTTAACTGTGTCACAGATAGAGAAGAAATGTAATAGCAAAGCCCCAATTAAATTAAGGTGACATTTCCCCTTTTAAGAGATCATTACAAAAACGTTCATTTCTCCTCTTTTCCTTCAGGCTATATTTTTGCAGAGCACCTTAGCATTTGTTTTGGAAATAGAAGTTACTTTCTTTTTCTAGAGTGTGGGAACATAATGAGAATGATTCTCCCCCCAGGAGGCCTACACTAGACCCTTATACATGGCCAAGGAGACCTACTCATTGATGGCATCACAGCACGGGTAAAATCAGAACTGGGATCCCCTGGAACTAAGAGGCATTTTTCTCATTGGCATTATTCTGAAATAGGGAAAAGTGATCACCTGCTTTGGAATTGTAAAAACAAAAAACAAAAAAACTGTCTAAATGTGGCTCTCTCTAAAAGATGGAAAATATAAAAATTAATGGAAGACTTTAAAAGTTCCTGTTAGGCTGGGGCACAATAGGAATATCTATGTGGTGCCATTTTCATGCCTCCTTTTGTGCTGTGGATGCTGCCCCCCCAACTTGTAATTGAGTATTTACATTTTTTTCCTTCTGCGTGAACCTTCTCAGTTTCTCACTCATATGCTCATTCTGTGTGTATTACGTGCCTCCGTGTGCCAGGCACTGTGCTAGGAGATACTAGTCAACATGGCAGGGTAGCAGCACGTAACAGAATCCTAATTAGGCATGTAAATCTTAACCATACCCATATGATTGATGCCTCAGTCAAGTATAGCCAACTTTAGGGGGCATCAGCCAACTGTGCTTGCAAGTGTTGACGATGGTCACTATATGAATTTCCTAAGGTTGTCTTAACCAGTACCACAACTAGGTGGCTTAGAATAGTAGAAATTTGTTCTCTTACAGTTCTGGGGCTGAAAGTCCGAGATCAAGGTATCGTCAGGGCTGTGCTCTCTGAAGTCTCCGGGGAGAGAATCTGTTCTGTGCCTTTCTCTTGGCTTTTGGTGTTGCCAGAAGTCCTTGGCTTTCCTTGGCTGTAGATATATCAACCCAGTCTCTGCCTGCATGGCCATGGGGCCATATTCCCCCTGCACATCTGTACCTTCACAAAGGTTCTCCCCTCTCTGTCTGTTTGGGTCTCTCTCCTCTTCTCATATGGACACCAGTCATAGTGGATTAGGGGTGTACACTACTCCAGTGTGACCTCGTCTTAACTAATTGCATCAGCAATCACCCTGCTTCCAAATAAGGTCACATTCTGAAGTACTGAGATCAGGGCTTCAACTGTTACTTCCTTTATGGAGAGGATCAAAGCTGATCTGATGGACCAGTAGGAGTTGCCAAGATGGAAGAAATGGTGTACGTGCAGGTGTGTATATGAGAAGGGATGTGTGTGTGTGTGTGTGCAGGGGTGCAGGGGTGTGTATGAAAAGGGATGTGTGTGAAGGTGTGTGTGTGGTAGTGGTGACAGGCACCCCAGGCAAAAGCTGCGCCATTAGCAAAAAGTAACCTGTTGTTGGCAGCTACACCAGAGGAGACGAGTGCCGCTTTAATCTGAGCGAGGACAGCCCAGCACTGGGTCCTATTCTTCAGCGTCCCCGCGTATCTGAAACATCACAATTCAAGGCATTTCCCCCTCAGTTCAAGAGAAATAGCTTGCAAGTCATTGACCAGTTGAGCAAATAGGAATTACCTGAGGGCAGGATAGGAAGAAACCGGGCCCTGCGGGTGGAGGATGGGGTGGTTGCTGAGTGCGCAGTGCGTGCAGGGGGCGGAGACAATCCAGGCCTCTCCCGTGGGAGACAGAGGGAGAGCGGGTGCTTTTGGCCAACGCTGACCACACAAATCACCCAGGTGGGTGTGTAGGGAAGTTGGTTCCTCTTAGAGCTGCATCCTTTCCCCCTACCTGCTCAGCTGGTGAAGTTCTGAGAGGTGCTCAGAAGTGCCTGATGGGGAATCCTGAGCTGGAAATGGGAGGTGTGGAGAAGGGGCACCTGCGCTGCCTGGCACCCCGCAGAGCTGTGCAGGTCAGTCCCTTTCAGGATCTGATGAGTCCGCCCGCCCCAGCAGATGCGTTCTGTGTCCCTTCCAGGCTCCCGGAAGGCCAGGGTGCCCATTGGCCAGGGACTGCGTTTTGTAATTTACAGATTTAAATACCTGGTCTCTGGACCTGAACTTTCATTTGTCCTCTTGTCCCAGCCCACAGATGTTACAGCTCGGAGGCAAAAAGGGAGGGTGGGGGCCATGAAAGCTGTAGACTGGCACTCGCCCTGTTGTGCAGGGCTTTTTCTGCTTAATGCCTTGTTTCTCCTCAAACCTGCAAGGACAGAGCATGTTCTTTGCCGTCGTTTGTTGTCATCGTGTGGTCGTTTGTGGCGGTGGTCTACAATCTGACTAGTCTGCAGCTGAAGGTGGGCTCATGCTCAGGCTGGCAAAGGGAATGATCTTCTGTGGTGCAGCTTCCTCTTCCCCTGGACATCCGAATTGCCCACCTAGGAAGCCTGAGAGTCTCAAGACCTGTGGTCCTTGCCGTCTTTCCCCAAATGTCCTGACTTCTTATCTCCCCACCCAACCTCAAGTCTTCTCTGGTCACCCAGACCTTGGCTAGGTATGAAGAATAAACCTATTTTATGTTAGACCTTAAAAATGATAAAAACCTATAATTTTGCACAGGTTCACAGTCTTGTGAGCAATATGCTAGGATGAGTATATTCACTCCAGTCAGTCTGAGATGGTGGGGAGGGGCTGAGCTGAACAATGTCCGTTTCCTTCCTCAGTGACTGTCCTGACTTCCTCTTGAAGACAGTGAAAGAACAGTGAGGAGCACCAGATCCCCATCTATGTTAGGGTTTTAAGACCTGCCTTTCACAGTTTCATAATTTCCCTAAGCCACAAGTAGCGGAACTGCCGTTGTAAGATACAAAGACCTATGGATGCCTATGGATGCACACACGTATTGAAAGTAATAAATGTTAAATAGAAAATACACTCATCTCTCCACATCAGAGTGTCCTCTATGCAAAATTTAGTGTACATGAACCACTGTTTACATACTGACCGTTTCCTTTTATCTGAGGCTGGAGCCCAGCTAACAGTCTGTTTCTTGTTTTCCCATCATACTTTTTATTCTTAAAGTTGGCTTCATATACTCTCAGATCCTATGTCCTTGTGTTAAAATACAGAGATTTTTGTCTTTTAAAAAATCACTCTTACTATATTAAAAAATGAATCCCAAACATTATGTAAATGTGTCTACCAGTTGCAGATAATTTTCACAGCTTGGGACAACTGAAGACATGGCAAACACTCAATTGTCAACTGCTATTACATTCCTAGTCCTACTGGGAGCGTTTATGTTGTCAGTGTAACGATAGAATTCATGGTCATCTCAAGTCTGCTATTCTATTATAAATGCGTATTTTAGATACTTCCAAAGTGATTCTTAAGTTTACTTGTTCATTCTTAAAAATAGTATAGTTTAAATGCTAATTATTATGAAAACTCTTAATTATTTGTACAAGTTTTGCCTGCAACTTTTGAAATCCAGAATGTTACTAAAGTAAAAGTAATAAAAGCCTCTAGAGTAGCTGAAAGTTCCAACATGCTCCAGGAATTTTGGAACTTAAGGTCCAGCACTGGCATGGAATCCATCCAAAGACCTATCCTCACCCTCTGTGGTGAATGCAACTGAGCTGCAAAAGGAGTCAAGGTGATGATAATAATGAACAAGTCATGAGGACAGAGCCAAATACTCAAAAGTCTCCAGAGGTGAGTGGATAAAAGAAGATGCTGCATTCTCAAAAGCCAATGAGTATGGAGTCTAACTGGATTGATTTTTCCTTTTAATGCCAAATGCCATTGGAATTAACAACATCGTCACCAGTGCTTCTCAGACTTGGCTGTGTATATGAATCACCTGGGGATTTTGTTTAAAAGAAGATAGAAGGCTTGAGATTCCTTATTTCTAAAATCTCCCAGGTGATGTTGTGGTCCATGGACCACAATTTGGTCAGCAAGGGCTAACCAGCATCTTCCCACAAACCACAGACAATCCCACCTTCCATCTCAGACAAAACTTTGCATGGCATTCTCCATCTTTATTGAAAAATTAAGTGCGAACTGCTTCTTTTCACTATCGCCTAAACAGTCGTGTCCAAAAAAAAAAAAATATTTTAAAGTGGTAAACACTTGTTGAGTGAAATGAAATAAATCCCTCTTCAGCAGACCGTAAAGCCCACCTCTGGTGCATCCATGCTACTAAGAACAAGTTTGGAAAGCCAAGATTCCCGATTCTCATTCCAAGGTGTTTACCCTCGAGAATGAAAAGCCAGTGCCAATAAACATGGTGAGCTCAGTTCTACTGAAGCAGAGGGGCAGCCGCTCAGGAGGGCGGGTGCTGCAGGCAGTGGGAGTCGGCCATCCAGGGCTGCACAGCTCACCAGCACCCACCTGATGCGCGCCCTGGAGCCAGAGGGGAAGCACTTCCAGCGCAGAGAGTAAATGGGGGCTGAGAATCAGCCGGAATGGTTTATTACTGCCCCATAGATTACATGCCATAAATAAAACAGTCAAACGCTGCCTTGAATTACCTACAAAGACAAGACAGTTCAGTGCAGGGATCCGAAAGAGAATTGATGGATCCAATATTTTTAATTTTCAAAAGATGCCTTTATAGTTGGCCATAGAACTTTTAAGCATATTTATGGGCTCACCCGCCCAATTTTGTCAGTCTCTGTGTGTGTGTGTGTTTAGGTGCCTCAGAGTCAAGCTATTGAAGTGAGGGTTGTCTCATTTTCCGCACTGTCTTCAAAGAGCTACAAAGTGCAAACTAAATGCAGTTAGACAAACAAAGAAATGACTGCTCTTTCCTTCTGGTAAGCAGAAGCCATCCTTTTTGGGTGGACCTACATTTATTCTCACCTCGAAGCAATGGTCCCTTTCAATGAAAACAAGCTGAGATGTATTAGGGGGCTTTCTTCTTGCCTTTGGAAAGAAGTATGCAAGCAGCTAGCTCAGCAAGGTGGGCTACATGCAGTTTGGAATTTCCTTACAACTCAGCTTAAATCACACGATTGGCTTGAGAGACAACTGTTTAATTCCAGAAGGCTCTTTTACCCCAGAGTTAATGTTACAGAGATTTGTCCCCTAACAGCTATAATGTCTTTTAAACATAAGAAAATAACTTCCTTTCCAGCAAATATAATGTCTTTGGATTCAGACAAGGGTGAGAATGGGAGGAACAGAACTTGATTTTAGACAGAAAAGTTATTTAAAACCTGGATCTAAAAATACATGTATTAACCATTGCTAAAGAGAACAACTTGGAATGAGAGCATGGAAAATGTGTTTCTAACTCAAATAAAAATAGCTAAAAAATATCCTGAAGTCCATGGGTGTAATTAGTCCCATGGTTCCCTGAAATCTAAACCAATGAAACAAAGAGCTCAAAAAACGAGCCCGTTTCAAAAGGGTGGCCCCCAGGGGTCTAGGCTCATCTCAAATGTGCACTTATGGAAGCTGAAAGGGCTGGAATATTCATGTCCTGCTTGTAACAGAAGCCATAGAATCAGATCTGCCCAAAGGATTTCTTTTTTGGAATCAACACAACCTATTTACACAGTCACCAGTGTATGGTCCCTCTATGCTTAGAATCACCTTCTTAAATAAGCCAAGGTGAATTTCAGATAAATCAGTCATCCATCCATGAATCCATCCTTCCACCATTTGTGCATTCAAGAAACACTGATGTAGTACCAAACACGCCAAGTACTCTGCTAGGCATTAGGAATAAAAGCAGAACAAGACACACTTCTGTGCTGCCTTCCCTGCTACTTCCAGACAGACTTAACCACTCCCTCTTGCACTGCTGACGTGAATCCATATGCTTAAAAACTCAACTGGGTGAAAAACAGGGTTAAAATCCTCTTCTGAAAACTAAAAACCTTATCCAAGATTCTGTGGGAATAAGAAGGTTGGTCCATCTCCAGTCTAATTTTTTTACACATCTAGTTTCCTTCTATGACTGTGGGTTCCAGGAGGAAGACATTCTTCCTGTTTCACTAATCAAGGTCCTCCAGCTCCTAGACATTTATATTAGGCACAAATACTGAATGAATGAAAGAAGGAAGGAATGCCTTTGATTCCTGAGCACACTGTATGGTCTGACACAGAGTACTTGTCCTCCAGAAATATTTACTGTAAGAAACTGAATTCACAGAGTCAACATCTAGTGAATGAGGTAGACACAGAAATTAATCATTAGAGTTTGGTTAAGTCACTTTTGCATAGAAGTATGCCGAAGGGAAGTCCCAGCGTATAGGAGAAATTTATAGGCACAAGTTATCCAGAAGACAGCACACTGGCAAAATTCCCAAGATTTAAGAAATCTCATGGTAAGGCAGACATGGTCAAGTTGTTGGCCACTTTGGTTGCCAGCCCTTCGTGAATGGACACCAGACCTCTGGGCTTGGGCACAATACTTCATGGTTTGCTTCTGCCAGGAGTATATACACTATGCTTTGTTCTAATCATTCAGAGGATATTCAGGTATTCACAGATAGTTTCAGTCTTATTAAAGGTTTTCTGTTTTCTCTAAATATAATCATTTTCTTTCCTGTTTTGTTTTTACTGTTTAATCAAATATATTGGGGTTTGTGGGATTAAAATAAAATTTTTTCTACAAAGCTCATTTAAAAAAATCCCAGCAGCTACTTCTCACCTGCATCCCGACCTCCCAACTACCTTAATCTTTAACTACATCTATTTGATTATTTTTATTTATTATATTTATCTAAGTGATGTGCTCATACTGTTTCTGTTACTTTTTTTAGTTCTCCGTAGAAGACTAGGATTGAGGCTTTTCAGCCCTCCCTCTCCCAGCACGCAAACACATGCACACACACACTCCCCTTACATTCTTACACGATTATGTTGCAATGTTGATTTGGATCTATATATGGTCTTTTATGTTGCTGTAAGGTTGGAGAACAATATTCGCATCTGAGCCATGTAGTGAACTATTACATTTCCTTTCTTCTATTCATTTTTATGTCTGTAGAGTTAGTAATTGTTTTGGTTAGTTGATGATTGATGGATTGTGGGGGCTGCTTAATTTTCTAGGTACCTACTAACAATTAATCCCCAAATGCTTTACCATAAACATCAATTTCCTCTAAGTAGCCACACACACTTGGTGTGTAACATTGGTCCCATTTTTGAGACATCCCTCCAGAGCCCCCTGCCTTCCTGCTCCAATCCAGAGGTCATGTTCTGTTTATTTACTGTTGAGATGTCTTCCTGGGGTCTCTCTTCACCATCATCTTGTGGACTCCCTTGGCTGCTCTTTGTATTTGATTACCTGTTTCCTGGATCCAATGCCCTTTTTATTGATACACTCTTTTCTTTCAGAGGATTTTCTCTTTCAGTAGCTTCCTTAGAAAAGGGACAAGAGAGGGAAATTTTTGGACTTTGAATATCTGACAATGTCTTTATTTTACCCTCTCACTTAATTGATGGTACGGCTGGGTGTAGAATACTAGATTGGAATTCATCCCCCTCAGAATTTTGAAGGCTTGCATTGATCACTTATCTTTCCTTCCCGGCATGATATTGAGAAATTCAATGCTATTCTGAATCCTGATCATTTGTTTTTACTCTCTGAAAACTTTGTGTATATTTTCCTTTGTCTCCTGTATTCCAAAATTTAACAGTTAAGTGCATGACCTTAGGCATTTTCTATCCATTTTGCTCACATTTGGTGGTCCCTTTAATGTGGAAACTCATGTACTTCCATTCTGGACATTTTATTTGTAGCATTTCTTGAATTATTTTCTCCTCTCTGTTTTTCTTTATGAAGTTCCCGTCATTTGATTTTGGATCTCTTGGATTAATACTCTATTTTAAAATATTTTTCTCTCATTGTTCACTTATTAGTCTTTTATCCTTTCTAGAGGTTTTCCTAAACTTTATCTTTTAATTTATCTGTTGAGATCTTCCTGCTTTCCTATCATACTTAAAATATTTTTAAGATTTCTTTCTGCTTTCTGAATGTTCCTTTATAAAGGCTTCTTCTTCTTGTTTCATGAATGTAATCATCCATCTAAATCTTTTTGAAGGGTTCTTCTTTCTACATTGTCTTTTTTTATTCCAAGTTCCTTTTTTTTAATTTCTTTTTTTTTCTTTCCAGTTGGCATATTTCCTGGAACAACTGGTCATCTTTCACTATCTGCTCACATATGCATGGGTCCTTAACATGCCATTGAAAGTCCTTTGCAGGGAGGGCTTGCTGTCAGATGAGATTCATTACAGAACACTCTGGTTGGTCATTTCAGTGGGGGCACTGATGGCTGTAAGAATTGCCAGGTTTCCCTTATCTCCTACCAATTACTCAGATTCTTCAAAGAAAAAAGAACTTCCAGTATACTGTCTATAAGGTATTATGCTGGCTACCTGAATATGGACATCAAATAGAGAAGGGGATGAATGTGGGGGTTATTTCACAGTTTGGTGTGTGATATTCCACTTAATTTCTCTATTTCGAGCATTCTGGGTGGTCCCGGAGTCAGCTTGCCCCAGTTCACAAAAAGCTGAATATACATCTCTTAAAAATTCCATGATCAGAGATGTTATGTTGTTAGCTTGAAATTTGCTTGGGTGGGAGTAGTTTTACCTCTGAATTTGGCAATGACTATACCTTGTCTCCCCCCCCTCCCCCAGCCCAAGGGATTGTTAACAAAACCAGTGCTCTGGGAGCACACAGAGCGTGCCCCGAGCTGTGCCTGGTCTGTCCCCAGGACAGGACTCCTCCGGTTTACCCCTCTAAACGTATACTTTCAGTCTCCTGCCAGGGTTGGGGGGATGGAAGCGTGATCATGAGGTTCTGCAGAGCAGGAGAGAGGGGGACTCTAGTATCTCACTGCCTCTCTGATTTTCAGGTGATTCTCCTGTATTCCGCCCTCTCTTCACCCTCGCCTAGAGAAGCACCTGGCACTGCCGCGCCTGGGTCTCTAAAGCGCAGTCAGGTTGCTTCTAGTCTTTTCCTGGTGGCTGAGGCTGCAGCTTTCTGGGATCTGCCAAGTCAGTGGCCATTCATCCATCTGTTTTCCGGTATGCAAAATCAGGTTTCTTCTGCCTTTTCCTTGTTGAGGGTTTTTTTTTTTTTTAAACCCTTTACAGTCTATTCAGAGATATGAGGGAGAAGCAAGATAAACACAGCTCAATCTACTTTTTTTCATGCCAGAGTCGAACTGAAGAGTTTACAGTATGTTAGAGGTAGGCCAAGCAAGAGTCGGAAAGGTCCAGTAACACTCCTTCTAATCCAGGCCCACACAGAGGTACCGCTTATGACCCTGGGCAGCCCCACAGCCAAGGTGGCCATTCTTGGGCTCCAGTTAATAATACGCAGGTCGGGATCGTTTTGGGCGGGGCAGAACTACGTGAAGTAAGGATGGAGTTACCATGTTTTTGTTAAGCACTTGCTTGATGCTCTTCAGGGCTTGGCCAACTGCTACAAACTTGGTAACTCTGACTTTCTGAAAACTCCCTCTTATTGGCTTTTGTAAAACACATGCATATTTTCTCTTGGAAAACTTTCCAAGAACCAGGGCAACCTGAAGAGATCCTGTGGATTTGAGCCATTACCTGTCGGTCTATAAATTGGTTAGAATTTATTTGGCAATTGAGAAATAACTAATCTCGCTCCTGTTCCATGCAGCCGCAAGGTTCACACTATTCATCTTGTTAAATTCAGCTTTTCAGATCCAAGAGGTAAGGAGGCATCTCAGCATGAATAACTCTGAAGAACAAATGGCATTTCTGGGCAGATTACTTAACAAAAAACGTGCGCTGGACAAGGATAAGGCCTTGCTGATTCCTTTCTTTCTGTGCCTGGCGGACCTACCAGTGGTGAGTATAGGGTGGCTGATTATTGTGGACTGGAAAACTTCTCCACTTTTGGTTGCAAGATTGGCAACAATTTCCAAGACAAAAAGATACTCCTGTGATGGCAGGAGTGTAGTGCCAAAGTAAATATGCTCCAAATTGTTGTCCCAGATTCCTGGGGGACCTTGTTCACGGTGAGCTGGCATGTGACATGGTGGGAGCACTTCAGACTGGTCATTTCAGTGCACTTCCTGACCTTAAGTCCTGGAGAACAACTTCCCCACTGAGACAAGAGGGAAAGGGATCCATCCCCTTAAGATTTATCTTTCAAGTGTGGGAAATGAGTTGATAAATGATTTCATCAGGAAACGGTGGCACCATGCTAGAGTAGAAGAGTAAACTGTCCATCATAGGAGCACACACATTTGGAGTTAGAAAGATGTGGGTCCTAACCTCCACTCCACCAGTTTCTAGCCATTTGTCTTCAGGCAACTGTCCTTTTCTAAACTTCATCTTCTTCTGGAAAGTGAAGTAATAATAAGAGCTACCTGGGAAAGCTACTGGGAGGAGTAGGTGAAAAGCAGGAGCCCACAGGCTGGCTCATGAGCTCCCTCAGTGTTTACTCAGAGGGAGTAAACAGCTCAGAGTTGTGCCAAGGTGGCTGCTTTTGAAAGTAGGGATGGAGGAGCAGGGTTTACTCTGGGGAAGTGCCAGCCTGCTCCCTGAGAAAGCAGAGACTGACTTAGTGAGACCAAGGAAGATGCAGAGTTGACATCAAATATTTACTGAGCATCCAGAGCATATCCCAAAGCAGATGGGTTTATCTCCAGGAACATTTCACTTAAGACAAGGCATTAAACATCCATCAGAAGCATGAACATGTCCTCATTTAATCACTATCGAGAAGGAAGCTTGGTGGTCCATTTTCTCCGTGCCTGCCAAGGCTGCATCTTGTCCCATCACTTTCTCTCTCCTCTGTTTGACACCCACACAGTTGTATGGCCGGGCCCTGTACCTCTAAGATAAACAGCATCAGTGACACATCAGGGTGTCCTGGCTTTAGCCCAGGCATGTTTCATCAAACCCATACACACGGCAAACACATCATACGGGAAGTTCCCAAATTTAAAGCTGGGTTTGAGTCTTTGCTTCTCTCTAGACATTTTTAATTTGCTTTGAATCATGAAACTTCAGTTTTGTGTATGTGTGTGTACATGTGTGAGCTCCTCTATGTGTGAGCGTGTATGTGCTAGTGCACACATGAGTGCATATACATTTCTATGAAGAATAAACCTAATTAGTCCATTTTCACTTTTTTGGGAAACCAGTGAACCCAGGACCTCATATATGCTAAGCACATGCTTTACCACTGAGCTATACCTTCCTGCTTACTTTTACTTTTAACAATAGCCATCACTACAAAAAATCATTTTGGATTTCATCACATCCTCTGCAGACACTAATTCTGAACATTATCAGGTATAAGGCATATACCTTTGCATAAACATCTTGAAATTTTCCATGGAAGTCAGTAAGTAATAAGGTAATATTGATCTATATTTTACATGATGCTGCCTCTTTGTAGGGTCATAGATTTTTCTCTTTCTTTTTAGGTAGACTTTATTTTAGAGTTGTTTTAGGTTCACAGCAATATTGAACCGAAGACGCAGAGATTTTCCATATACCCCATGCCCCACCCCACATGCACAGACTTCCCCAATACCAACATCCAGACCAGAGTGGGACATGTGTTACAACTGATGGACCTACACTGACACGTCATAATCAGCCGAAGTCCACTGTTTACCTTAGGGTTCACTCTTGCTGTTGTGCATTCTATAGGTTTTGACAAATGTATAATGCCATACATCCAAGGTTTATTTGAGTAATTCTTTGGTCTTTACTCAACTGAAAGAAAAAGACATGAAAACAGAGATTTCCCTTCCCAGGTTCCATGGGCAGAATGGTCTCAGCTAAGAAACACAGAGTTACCCGTCTACTTAGAACACTTTCTAATGATATAACAAGGCTCCAGCTTAAAAAAAAAAATTTCTTCATGGAAGTCTCAAATTAACATTGTCAATAAATGAATGTATTTTCAGGGATGGAGCCTGCTTTGCTATTCTTTTCCTTGTAACTTAATTTGTTCAGCATCTCTGCTTCTCAGCCATTTATCCTCAACAATGCTGACTGTTTTTTCCAAGGTCAAGCTCATGCACTGGCAATTTGGGCTGAATGGAGCCTTGACCTATGCCTGGCTTGCAGTCATTTCTTCCTTTTTTCTAGTTCCCACCTGTCACTGCCCAGAGCCAGAGGGTCCTTGATGTTCTGTATCCCCCTTCCCTCCTGTTCCCCGCATTCTGTGTCTTGGTTACCACTCCTTAATTCTGGAGTCTGCTCAATCACCCCCTCACTCACTCTCATGAATCTACAAACTATGTCTTCAAACTACGATTTCTTCTTTTTTTCTCACAGGAAGCATGTCCTGGACATCAGATGAAGCAATTTCTGCCATCCTTCCTTGGGTACCCAAATCGATGCTGATTTTAACACTGTTTCCTTTCTCTCTAGACATTAAGAGCAGAGAAAGCTCTAGTTTTCATTGGCTCCGTTATATTTTTACAGTACCAAACACCCCCTAAACCATAACCAATGTGAGAAGTGGACTATTTCATTTCCAAGCTGAAAAATCAGGTACATATGAAAATTCTTTATTTAGTTAGTGGGGAAAAAACCATTCCGGATTGTCCATGTGGGACCATTCCGAGTCTCTGGTGGGCTATTGCTTTACACTCAGCCAAAGTTACAGTGCTGGGTGGGGAGACATGATTATGGAAATAGAGCTAGGGACAACCGCCAACGTGAACATGGATTATATAAACACAGCTCAGATTACCTTCGTACATTTTGAATTTAGAAATCTCACCAATCCACAGATGAAAAACACTCCTGCAAGTATCTCAGTCTGAAATAATAGAAAGTGAATGGGCAGTGCAGTCAGCGTGAGGGGTACTGTTAAGCATTTCTCATGCTTCATGCAACTTGCCAGCTTCACAAGGAGCAGGAGAGCCAACCATGGTAGTTCATTTACTTTTTCAGATTTCCAGATGCTGTTCTTGTCTCTGCTCCTGTTTGGACCACCGCCATTATAGTCCTTTTCCAGTATAATCTAGTGTCCAACACTCTCCTCCAGATGCTGCTGCCCTGTACCTGCTTTTAACCAAATTATCCAAAACAAGTAAGGTCTGCTGTGATGCACAGTACAGCAGGGATCCCCCCAGTCCTGCTGCAGACCCAAGGGTGCTCTTTCAACTGAGAGGTGGCCAATGTGACCTTCCTCGAGAAGAAGGGGTATCTAAAACAGAAGCAGCCTATAAGGCTTCATTTGGTCCTGTGCACCTCATCCCCAGAAGTCAATCACTCCTCTGATTGTTGGGTGACTAGGAACAAAATGTGTCCTGGCATCCCCGGCAGCTATTCCTGGCTTTGGGGAGGAGGGGAGATTAGCCATGCATGCTAATGAAGATGCTAGAATGTGGCTTGGGAAAAGGCTTTCTGTAAAGCCAGAACTTCAGGCAATTTCCTGCTGTCATTCCCATAGTATAAAGTGTGCTCCCTCCACAGGACCCTCCATAGGACCCTCTTATTACCCACTGGTTATTTTTAAGACCCCCTAGTCAAGTCTAGCCAATAGCACTCTTCCATGAATAAGCCATATTTTAAAATCGCAAACCTCATTTCTTCTGAATGAAGTTAATTTTATACATGATTCTGGGACGGAACACTAGAGATGTGTGCAATATCTCGCCCATGATGGACTGGATCTGTTGTTAGAACACTTCTTTCTTTTAAAATGAGAACATCTTTCTTCAAATAAAATCTTATGTGGAAGCCGCTATACACATCAGATAAAAGTGCATCTGCTCTGGTAGAAACAGACCTACATCAGTTGCGTGGTCCACCTTGCCTTGCTTCAGGGAACAGCCCCTCAGATAGCTGTGCCGGAGCCTTGGAGCACCACGGGCCTGGCCTGAAGAACTTAGACTTAGAGGATCTGTCAGGCTCTTTTCTGCAATGAACTGTTATTTCATAATAAAGCTGGACTGTCCAGTTTCAGACACCATCCAATGGCCGCACATGTTTTCATGTAAAAATAATGCTAGCCTTAAATATACAGGTGAGGCACAACCAAGAGGAGATTTGCTAACAGCAATTTAAGAAATAAAGCGAAACGTGTAGTTAATATCAGGGCCCATGCTTCCTACGGCAAGTATCACTCCAGATTTGCTGGGTAACTACACCCTTGGTTCTTTTCCTTTGTCACTTTTCTCCTCTTTACTCTTGAAACCCTCAGCTCTTCCCTTTCTCTTTTGTTCCCTTCTTTTCTCCATATCTTCCTTGATCTCTCTTCCTTCCTCTCTTTTCTCTTCATCTGTAAGCCTTTCACTTTTTTTCTTACTGTGTTTGTGCTTGGCATTTTCTCAGTTTCTATCTGTTCCTTCAGCATCAGTCAGGCTAGACAAAATTCAACAATGCAAGAACAAGCATTCCCCAAATCTCAGATGCTTAAAGCAACAAAGTTCATTTCTTAATCATTCCACATGCCCAGCACAGTTTGGAACTTTGTAGTCACCCAGGGATCCAGGCTGATGGAGCAACCATTTTCTCAAATGATGCTGGAGCAAAGAACATGTGGAAACACACATTGTCAATAGGAGCTTCCACCTAGACATGAAATATGTATCATCACCTCCCTCATTTTTCACTGTCAAAGCAAGTTACACGGACACACTTCAAGTTGATGTGGACAGTGGACTTGTGTCACATGCCTGTGTGGTCGAGAGTCCAAACATAAAGAAATGCCCCTGGAGAGAACCACAGTCCCCCTGTCGACTCTGCAGTTCTATTTTAGAATCCGCCCAATCTTCTGTTTCTAACTTCCTTTCCTTCCATCCCTGTCCCTTTCTCTCCTCATTTGTCCCTGTTTGAGACCCTTCCTGATTTCCACTTCACCCTCAGCCCACCACGTGGGTGGTCGCAGCACCAAGGAGAGTCACAGGAAGTATCTCTTAGAGGCAGAGAGAGGACTGTCATGGTTTTAAATGCTTAGTCTCTGTTATAACATGATCATAGTCCTGTAAGTAGAAGGGAAGGCTGTAAGGCCCTACTTCAGGCTTCCTGCCTCACTGGAAGATGCAGCCTTGGTGGACACTGGTCTTTCCCAGTGGCTGGCGCTAAAGTTATGCTGCTTGGACCAAAGACTCACTTGGAGCACACTCTCCCTTTCCCTACTCTGCATGGCTCCTTGGTGATACCACTTCAGTAAGCTTTCTTCCTCCATAACCACCATTCAGCTGTCCCCAAAGGAAGTCAGGGTAAAACTATTCTCACGACACTTTATAAATATATAGTAAAGACACGAAGCAAAAATATAAGGGGAGGTTACTTGTCATCAACTATAGTAAGAATGAATTCCAGGAAACAGCAACATTGTAAAATTACAGGGAAATTGCTGTGGTAAACCCAAATCTTAGCTATCAGTAAACTTACCTGGAAGTTGAAGAAAAGCAAGTATGCTTTATTTGGGCATAAGTGTTATTCATTTCTACTGTTTAGTCAGATAGCATAGCAACCAGCGAGCCAGAAGCCAGCATGCCTACTATTCCGGCCTCCTAGCCCCTGTACTGAAGAGTCATGTGCAGCTTTGCATCTAAGACTTCCCTCCTGGGTAGCATCCAGTGACGCAGGGCCACTGAGGAATTTGTGAGATGTTGACAGCAGGAAGGCCCTTCAACAAATGCTATTGTGCTGCCTGGAGTACCATGACTCCAATCAGCCAGAAGGCTGTGTGGCGTGATCAGACACAAACTGGTCTAACACTGGAGATGTTTATGTGTACATTCATGCTCCTATGAGGTGATGGACACACTTCAGGAAAGCTTTTCAAGTGTCTCCCTCAATGTTCACCATGTTGACACATTTTAGTGAAAAATACACAATTAGTAATACCTTATCTTTACTAAACTTTTCTGTCTAATCAACCACGTTCCACTGGTTTGTAATGGTACACTTTAGTTCTCATTAAATGCGGAAGGTAACATCCCTTGGGCTTTACCTCTTGTTTTGCTCCCTTTTTTCCCTCCACCAATGTTCCATCTAGAGTTGTCACTTAAGTTTTTGTTTGTTTGTTTTGTTTTGTTTTGTCAATTAACCTTCTCTTTGGCAGTTCCTTAGGTGAAAAATATTGGCAGCGCCTTATTTTAGGGAACTGGATGTAGTGAGATATAAGAGGCAAGGAGAAAAGGTGACCAGGCGCTGGCTGCCTCTGTGGAGAGAAGGCTCCGTGGCTTCTCAGTCGCGGCTCCCCAGCCTCTGCACACGGCTGCTTTCCATCTGCCTCCAGAATAAACAAACAGCCCCGGGCGATGTAGTAGCTAACAACTCCAGTTCTGCATGGGAGTGACTCATATTGCAGACAACGTGAGTCATTCTGACTGCTAGGGAGTTCACACTCACAGCTTAGCACAATCCTCGCTTTCCCTGTGGCCCCAGCCCCCAGCCCCAAGAGCTCTGAGGACTTTGATCTATGTTACATGACCTATAGAATGTTAGGGAGGGATGACACAGTGTGTGCAGACTAGTGGGCACAGAAGCTTCAAACAAATTATAGGCATGATATATCTACATTTCAACACAGGAGGGAAAAAATACATGTGCTACTTTTAAATGAAGGATATTCAGTGTAGAAGACAATTTTAAAAATTCTAATGTGTATTATTGCCTCTAAATAAACACTACTTCCTCAAAGGAACTGACATGGTTGCATTTGGGGGCATCTTCCTTCTCTTATGAAGATGGTTTAAAATTGATTTGCATTTCAGATTTTTTAAAAATCACTGAACATGCATCATGTCACCAGACCCATTCTATTAAATGTCATCTTAGGAACAAGCTCATGAGATTCTGCAGCTAGAACTTGAGTCCAAATGTCAGATGTAGGACAGGTATAAAGGACAATTTTGATCATAACTTGGGGTCAAAATGATTACCTTTTTGTCCTTTTCTTAGAATAGTCTTTTTCAGAAAGCTTATGGTTTATCTGTTTGCTCTAAAGCAAGCATATTATTTTTTGTAAGAGAAAAAAACTGAATTTTTGTGATCTAAAGATGGTCAAGGATAGCCAATATACCAGAAGCAAATAGATTCTCTGTATAAAAGACAATGCATAAGCCTTTCCAGACATTATTTTTATAAAAATCTGACAAAGAGAGAGAGAATGAGAAGGGCACACAGGGAGTGTTTCTCAGAACCCAAACCAAAAAGAAAAATCTTAAGAGAGAGAAACATTGTGTCATGTGTCTGAAACTTCCTGATCATCCCTAAAGTAGACCATCTGTCCCTGATGACAGAATTCACTGGAGGAGACCTTGAGGAATGGAACTCTTTGTAAAATCTCTGAAACAATGGATTTGTTCCCCTGTATTCCAACTTTGTAGCAAATCTGTTACCCAGATGTAAATTTAGAAGCATTGGCGCTCTTGGCTCCCTGAAGGAAGAATTTCAATTTAGAAAAGGCATTATAGACTCTAGCAAGAGAAGAATGCTCAAAACCTAAATTACCCCAAACAAACCAGGATTCCACATAAGGGAAGTGGATGAAGAATTCAGGGGAAGGTGAGCTGCTCTGACCTCTGGGAGGAAGATACTGTGACAGCAAATGAAATGAAACTCACCAATTGACCCAAATGCTGAACATACGGTGTGGTTTTGACAAAGGATTCACCTTATGCAAGCATTTTCCTAAGTGTTACTCAGTACGTGAACAATTTCAAATTTGACATTCACCAAAGGTGTGTGTGTACGTGTTTGTGTGTGAATCTGTATGTATATCACTGGCTCTCTACAAAGAGGCAGATGGTACCAGTAAAAAAAAAAAAGTTGTCAAACAGAGAACTGCAGTATAAATCATGATAAAATCCTTAAGCAGAGTAAAAACAGGATGAGTTGTAAAAATTCAACAAGAAAAGCTTCAGGAAAGGACAGGTGAAATTGTGGAAGACATCAGGAAGTGACGCTGACTTGGGGAAATTAAGCGGGAAAAGTGCTATGCGGTGGATCTCATGTGACTGTTAGGAGCAAGAGAACGGGTCCAGCCTCTATGTAAGGAAGCTGATGAATGTAACAGCTGTGTGTGAAAACAGGAGGGGTAAGAGGAACAGAGGAGGTGAAGGGGGACAGAATGGAAAACAGCACGCTCCCTCCAAGCTGAAGCGGCCACTGTCCCTTGCTCTGGAGGGGCTGAATATCGGCATCATGCAGTGGGCTGGCCAGCAGCCCTGTGGCTTTGCGTGTCCTGAGAGCCTCAGGCAAGCTCCCCTCTAGGTGCTTCACCAGCTGGACCGCACCACACAAGAAGGTTCTTCCCACTCCACAACAGCCGACTGAGGGTGCTTGAGCACAGTGGCTTGGGAATCAAAAGACTCACCAAAATGAATCCGACATATTCACAATATGCCTAATAGCCATTGTACATGTGGCAATTATCCCATAAATAGGTCTTATAAATCACTACGTTGCCTTTACACTGCCAAACCAAGGGGGTAATTTTCCGTTTCATTAGATTTATCACAGTCACGATAGTATAGGGGAAGCCGTACACCCATCACCAAGAATAAACGATTGTTAACATTCTGCCACATATACTTATTATTTTTTGATGTAGTATTTAAAGCAAATTTCAGACATCATAACATTTTACTCCTGAAGACTTCAGCAGCATCTCTAAAAACAAAAGACATTTTCCTCTATGATCACCATCGCCTTGCTGCATCTACCAAAATTAACAATAATACCTACATATTATGTAGTCCTTGTTCCTTACTCAGATTTCCCCCATGGTCTCCCAAAATGTGTTTTATGACTCATTCTTCAGAGCAGGATTCAATCAAGGCCCACAATTTGTGTTTGGTTGTTACATTTCTTTATTCTCTTTGAATCTTGCAGAGCCCCACCACACTTCCTACCTCCACATTTTTATTCCCATGCTATTGACTGGCAGAGGCGACTGGCAGGGCTCCTTCAGAGTGCCCCACCATCTGGATTTGTCTCATTACTTGCTCCTTGAGTCATTTACCTTGGTTTCTAACCCCTATATTTCCTGTGAGCTAGAAGTGAGACTTGGCAGAATGACTTCATCGATGAGGCTGCATGCTTTGTAGCAAAGTGCAGCAGGATCCACAGGTTGTCCCACATTTTGTGATGTGAAGACGAATCGGTAGGTTAAGGTGTGGTATTCTGAGCTCTGGCCAAATTGCACTCCTTAACTCCCAAACCTGCTGTCTGAACTGCCTGCCCGCCAGCAGGCTTTTCTGTGCTGGCAGCAGACCCCAGCCCAGGCTGAAGTCTCCCTCAGCAAGTCCTTGCCTTTCTTGGGCCTGGCCTGTTGGGCTAGCCCCCGAGACTGTGCCCCGTCCCCTGTGCTCACCACGCGATGGGTAGGAATGAGTGACGGATGAAGTACTCACAGATGTCCAGTGCCGTGTCTGCCAAGGCACTTACAGCTAAGAATAAACTAACAATATCAGCTAATCTTTGGTTTGATGGGAGGGTGACAGGCAGGAAGCAGGAATGAGAACACAAAGGAGTGGAAGTTTTATGGGAAATGAAGAGACGAAGAGACAAAAATAGGAATTTGGGGAGATTTTTTTTCTTTAAACTCACAGAGCAGTATAGCATGGCACCTGAGGGTTCAGCCTCTGAATCAGGAGACTGGGACTGACGCTCCAGCTCTCTTACTGTCTGATTCTGTGCTCTAGGTTCTGTACCTAACTTAACATCGCTGGGTTCTTCCCTCATCAGTAACTACTGTAAATAAGGGCACTTCCGTGTTAGAGTTTCTGGGCACATCAGTGTGTAAAAAAGTGCTTAGTACAATACCAGCCACACAGGAAGGGGAGATCAATGTATAGAGGTTGCCTCTGTTACTAAATCCTGCGATGAGGCCAGGAACCATTTGCTTGTTCTTTATTTTTCCATTAGGTTCTCACAGGAGGAGGGGAAAGGACACCGTCAGAAGCTGTAGTTGTACGGGGTCAGGAGCATTGGTTGAAAATTCCCCAAGCCCAACTGGACCCAAGGATGGGGACGGAGAAGGGCTGAAGTGGACCCTGTCTTGCCCCTCAATGCCACAGGGCTGCAGGCTTCTCAGATGCGGTATTTCCCCCTGCTCTTCTCCATCACGCGGCCACAGAGGTGAAGAGGTTCAAGAGCCAGAACTGCCTTCCCCACCTCTAAGCTCTTCAGGGGACACGCCCTGAATTCAGCAGGTGTACGGGCCATAGGGCTTAAGGGGTAGTTTATGGCACAAACTGACATCAGCGGACCTAGGAAACTCGCCAAGCCGGGTGGCAAAACAGAACATCACCAAATGCCAGGGAGAAGGGCTGGCGCATCCACCAGGGTTTGCTCGGTGGACAAGGCGCACGACTGCAGGCTTCCCCCGCCCTCTGAAGCCTGTGCTTTCTCGTCTGCAACAGCTGGCTCCCTGGACGCCTCTCAGACCAGAAATCTCATGTTCCTTCAGGACGTTCATAACGCAGTGTTTCATTTCAATAATCAACATGCTCTGCATTCCGTAAAGGGAAAAGCAACGAACCCTACCACTTGCAGTTTTAGCCTGACAGGAATCAATGTGGAAGGTCTCCTGTTTTATTGAGCCACCCACAAAAGGGCGCAGAGAAAGCCTGACTTCCCCTAAAAGCTCACGTGCCAGCAGAATAACCCAGATAAGCCTTTACACTTCAGCCTTAAGATCATCTTCCCAAGTTCCAGTTTTAACCCTGAGTGCAGGGGACGCTCACCAGGACGCCGATCCCCTTCAGCTGGGGCAGGTGCTAGAGGGTTGAGGCATCAGCGACCGGAGGAAGGGGGCACTCGGCCCTCGTCTGCTGGGCTTTACTGCACTGCCACCCTGGTGACCTGCCTGCCTGAGGGGCCCCCGGAGCTTCGTGAGGCAGCTGCGTCAGGAGACACCGCCTCGGTCTCTAGGACAAGCATGAGGAACAGAGGTGGGGAGAGGGACGAGCCCGGAGGAGAGATGGTGCTGCAGGTGATGAACCCCTCCCCGCTTCCCCTCTGCACTCTCAGCAGAAGGGGAAGGCGCTGCCTTTCATCTCACTGACCACTCAGCACACCAGTGCCACCAGGGGTAGTGGGAGCATTGGGAACAGCCCCCAGCTGGGACCCCTGTGCCACTCTCCTCCTGAGTGTGAGCACTGTGCACCGAAAGGGCTGCTGTCAATGAAATCATTGGGGGGGGGGGCTCAGCAATTTTTAAAAACAATTACTATCTATTTTTCTTTTAGGGCTTTGGGTCACATTCTAGAGATTCCTGGAAGCTGAAGAGCCTCCACAGGGCATCGGAGCATGCTCACTTGGCCTTCTGTCAGCTCTCCATCACCTAAGCATGGTACCGGGCTCACAGAAGGGGCTCAAATATTTCTTGCCGGATTAAACAGAAATGGTCACTGACATGGAATTAAAGATTCTGTAAGACCTTTCATTCATTGAATACCTCCTGTGGGCCAGCACACACATGTACATTAATTTCTTCACACGTTATGTCACTGACTTCTCTCAATAATCATATGGGATAGTTATCATCCTCATTTAAACCTGAGAAAACTATCGCAGAACTTTCACACAGGTAGAAAGTGTTGGAGCTGAGATTTAAATACGGGCCCGTAACTCAAATGTTAAACACCATGGAAAGAAGAGGAAAGGAGGAGGGAGCAAGAAAAAAAGAAAAAGTGAGAAATTGTCAGTCTTGCCTTTAAGAGATTTATAATCTCACCAGAGGGACAAGGTTCATTTCTATGAAATAATTAAATAAGAATGCAACACAGGGCCCAATACATTGCCTACAACAGGCCCTTAGCTTCAGTTAGCAAATGCTATGAGAGGTCAGAATTGGTGCAGACCAATGCCTGCAGGATGCCGAGGAGAGGAGGGGGGCAGTGAGGCTTCAGGTGGGACTCAGAAGATGGCCATGGTAGGAAAAGGAGGGCACTTTGGTGGGACGAGAAAGAGACAGCAGCCCCACACTATCAGGTAGGTGGCAGCTGGCCTTGTTGGGGGTGACACGGCCTGGGTGTTGAGGAGCAGTAGGAGCTTACAGGAGGTAAGGGGAAAGGTGGAGCGCAGAGGGTTACCAAGCTTGGCAGATCCTAGAGGGAAAGACGAGGCACCTTAGGCAGGAAGAGCAAGCGAGCAGCGTGGTGAAAGCGGTGTTTCAAGAAGACCGTCCGGTGGCGGGGGGCAGACTCCACTCCCGGCAGGGGCCTGCACACTGAGAAAGCACCCTCCCGTGTTTCAGTCCCCAGGAGGGTTGAGGGAAAAGAGTGGGCTCCTTCTTTTAGCCATACCCTGGGGGTTTGGGTAACTCCACAGAGAAGGCCCAGGCATCTGCCATGGCTGAGACCAGAGTTAGAGATGGGTAAATATTTGCTCTGCCTCAGCGGGAGAAGATGGATTTTTAATAAAGAGGCAGCGTGACTCATGTCACAGAGTGTACCAACGGTTCAGGAGAAAGCCACTTCAGATGATGCTGGGATGGCAGACAGTGTCTCCTGATGTGCTCTCGGGAAGGGCCCCTCTGTCTCAAACACACACACACACACACAAATTTCCTCCTCCCAACAGCACCACACTGTCCTTTGGTGCCACAATGGGCCTGACAGAGTCTCCTGAGGACACCTGGGGTCCGGCTCCCTCAATCACTCCGGAGCCCTCGCAGAGCCAGCCCCCTTAAAATCAGTGTGGTGTGTTGGTGTGTGCGTAGAGGAGGCTGACGGCCAACCAGACTGTGCTCTACAACACTGTCACAGTGCAACCCGCCATGAGATCTGCAGAGAGCAGAATTATGCAATGGCCCCATGATCTCTGAGCCCTGGTGTCATGCCCTGTGTAATCTCATCCCCTCAGGTGTGAATGGGACCTGGACATGCTTCTAACCAATGGAATATGGCAAAGTAATGGGACATCACTTCTGTAATTATGTCCCATGACTGTATATACATGACTTGCTAGCAGACAAGTGTCTCGTGCTGGCTTTGCAGAAGTGAGATGCTATGTTGTAAAGGGATCCGTGAGAAGGCCAGATGGTATCAAGTGTGAGCGGTCCCCAGCTGGCAGCCAGCGAGAAAACAGGCACCTCAGTCCTATAACAATAAGGAGATAAAGTGTCTGCCAGCAACTCAAGTGACCTTGCAGGCAAACTCTCCCCTCTCTGAGCATCCACGTGAGAATTCAGCCGTGCCGACACCTTGACTGTAGCCTTTTGAGACCCTGAGCAGAGGACTCAGCTAGGCTGTGCCAGGACTCCTGACTCACAGAAATTGTGGACGAGTAGATAGGCATTGTTTTCTGCCATTAAATTCGTGGTAATTTGTTATGCAGCCATACAGAGTTAATCCAGCCTTCATTTTCCTATCTCCCTACAGGAAGCCCACGAGAGCCCTGGTGATACATGAGAAGCCAGGGACTCTTGCAAAACAAGCTGGAAGGAAGGAGCATGGTAGAGACTTAAACATGAGGACATGGCATCCAAAGATTGCCATTAACTGGTTACATAATCTTGATCAAGTCATTTTCATTTTCTGGGCCCCAATTCTCTCCTCTTTAATTTGATACAATCAGGTGAGAGCGTCTTGAAGTCTTCTCCCAATTTTACTAGATTCTGATTTACAAGAGTGATGAATGAGCAAGTTTAATGTTTGCAAGGCATCTACTGATAGGGTATGCTAAACATTACTACAATTCATCTCACTGAAATTTCAAAAAAGACTCATGCTCAGGTTATTACTACAGTTACTTGCAAAGATAAGTAAACTGAGTCTCAGAGAAGTTTAATGATTTGCACCAGACCACAAGGCTTGAATGTGGTAGAGCAGGGAATCAGACTTACGATTTTTTCACTGCATTTATGCTGGACCAGAGCCCAGGAGAAAGTCTATTCAACTATTTAACTAGAAGCAATCAGGGAAACAGAAGAGCCGAGAAACCTTAGGAAGGGACTTGGAGTTGTGATAATCAAGTAGAGGGCCATGTAAGTGGTAATTCAATCTGACAGCTGAGACTGAGTAGATTCCAAGTGATGGCCTTGAAAAAAGTTAAATTATCAGGGAAGTTCATCAGAGGTCATTGTAGAGTGGAGAGAAGGGAGAAATTAGGAACTTAGGGGGATGCCTCTAAATTGCTTTCCATGGCCCAGACATCTCTCTTCAACTCCAGACTTATCTCTGCAACCCTCCTGGTGGTCTCAGTTTCCAATTCAACTTGCCTCAAAACCAAAGTCGTCCTTGTGCCCAAAGTCACCTTCATTCTGGGTCTCCTGCCCTGGTTAAATGATTTATAATTTACCCGTATGGCTTTCACCTCCAGCCACTCCCTTCGCCTATGCTTGACTTCTTAGTAGTCACCTAGACCTGATGATTTCACCTCCTGTGTGTCTTGAATCATTGTTCACCTCATCACCCCAACTCAAATTTCCATCACTTCTCTGCTGAGTGCTTTGAATAGCCTCCTAACTTAGCTCTGTGTTCTCCAGGTGACCCTTTCCCTATACAAGTCCATCTTCCACATCACTTTCAAGGTAGACTTTCAAAAATGCAAGTCACTGACATATTTAAAGTCTTTTAAAGACTCTCCAGCACTAACTGGATGCATTTCCACTCCTTGAAATGGCACTCAAGACACTTCTTTCTGGCTTCTGCCTCCGTCTTCAACCTCATCTCCTACCACACCTCCTCTTGTCCACTTAACTCTAGCCTTACTATATCTATAGTTTACCCCTTGCCTGGGTCATTCTCTACAATATTCTTCTATGTTTGTGTACCTACTCATCACTTCAAGGCTCAACTCAAGTGTCTCATCCTCTATGAAGCCTTTCTGTGACTCCTCCCAGAACAGCCATGTGGTACGTCTCACATTGTACCCAAGGGCTGCCATTCACATAGAAAATCATGTATGTGATCATCCTGGAAGTGTGCAGCAGAGCAGCACTACATGCTGTCCTGAGTAAACTTGACCACTCTCCCAGTATGAACACATCTGGTACCATATTTGTCTCTTCCTCCAGACATTAAGGTAAGCTCTAAAAATGTACGGGTCATTTCTTACTCACCTTTGAATTCCTAATGCCCAGTACAGTGTCCCACATACTATAAGCTTTCAATAAATCTTTGCTGGATGACTGAGTGAACAGTTGGATAAAGTCGTCCAATGTCAGCATGTAAAAGGACAAGAACATAAACTACGCATTCAAATTTAGAATTCAGAAGACTGGACAGGTTTCTTCGGCCAGCTTAAGTTGGGCCCCTCTGGCTATGCACACCAAAAAGAGCAGCGCCAACCGATTGACTACAGTGCCATTAGTCTGATGATACTGGTGCAGAAAAATATAGCTGGTTCTTTCCAACTATTTTTGATATAACCCAAGCTAAGTTTTCTCTTGGTGAGAAGTTTCAATGGACCTGATTCCAGCCACATGGAATGGATTTTTTTTTTCAACTTAGGAGAAACTTGGCCATTTCAACAGAATTTAAAACATGTCTGTGGAAGGTTAATTGGTGTCTTAGTAGCTTTCTGGGAACATGTAGGTAAATATTGAGTTGCAGCAAAAATATCCAAGTCTAGGACTGTAGGAAAACTTCATTTTATTTACACATTAAGAAACGAGGGTTCCCATCCCACTCTCTTTCTTCCAGCTGAACAGCTGAGTGCATGGTTTTAGACTGCAGTGGCGTCTGAGACTCCCCAGGGATTTTAACTCAGCCACATAACTAGCAGCATAGACAACAACATATTGGGAAATTGATAATAGAGTTTCTAGCCTTTCCCAGTTATTTATGGGCCACTTTGGGATGTGTGTGTGTGTGTGTGTGTGTGTGTGTGTGTGTGTGTGTTCATTCCAAGACCCCAGAATTGTTCTAGTCTAGAAATTCTGCTGCCATGTGCTCCGGGTTCAAAGCAGACCTACTGTCTGGGTAGAAATTTATAATTGCATGATATACACAGCTTCTCTTTCAATTCAGAACCAGAGACTAAGCTTCTCCAAGGTCTCAATTGCCAGATTCAGAAATAGAAATAAAATTTACAGAGCAGCTCCAGTATAGGGCATGAGGAATAAAAAGACAATTAAGACATGGCCTATATTCTCAAAGAGCTTACCTTGAATAATAGTAAACTGTTTTTCCCCACTTTATTCTGACATATTCTGATAAATCTCTAGGATAGAGATTTTGGCTCTTCAGGAACAGCCTGAATTCCAGCCTCACAGGTCAGTGTGTGTCTGAGAAGTGTACACCAGGCGGAGAGTTTCTGGAGTTAAGAGTTTTCAGGTCAGGAGCATCTCCATTAAAGGAGACCTCCTTTAAGGAAACTTTATACCACGTACCAGGTATGCCATGTGCTCAGGGATTCTCAGATCAGGATTAACTCTCAGAAATTCCCCACGCCCCGTATATCTCTGTGTAAAAGCTGGCAAGGCCAATCCAACCACAGCTGACAGATCATGCTGACGTGGCCATTTAAGCTAAGGTCCCTGGGTCTTTTGGGAGAGGTCACAATAACTATGCTATTAAATACAAGCTAAACTAATTTACAGATATGGCCAGCAGCTTTGGGTACATGGTAGGGAACACTGTGTGTTGAAATAAAACACTTTTCAAACTTCTGACTGCATCAAGCATCTGACCACTAGTTGGACAAATTAAACCTGGTAGATGTTATTATCTGAGCAGATATTGACAGTTTGGGGGCCTGTGAGCTGAGGTGTGTTTGAATGTAGGGAGAACCAAGGTGGATGTAAAGATAATACTCCAAAGGGAACACCATAATCTCCCAGTGAAGCAACGGTGCCCGTGTGCTCTACAGGTATAATGACAAATGCTGACTGTGTCATCTACAGATGGCACCACATTGGCAAATTCCACTGACCATTAGCCCTGTTTGCCTAAACATGTACTTAAAAAAGGGTTAAGCTCACAAACTATTGTATGTTGCACAGTCATCAGAAAGATCCTGATATACTGGAAAGTGTTTAGGACAGGAAGATGGAAAGAGTAGGGTTTTAACTTGGTTCTGGCACAAATAAGCTGTAGGAGAATTGGGGCGAGTCATTTTAATTCTCTGGGTCTCATGTTTTTTTATCCCTGGGGAAAAGTTTTGTACAATGACTTCCGAGATGCTTCTCAGCTTTAAATTTGGTTATTAGCTGATATTTGTTGCCCCTGAATTCTATATTCATTATCCGTTTACATCCATAAAGACAAGCCAAAAGGCTGGCTCTTACTGCTTCAGGCCGAGGAAGAGCAGTATGGGAAGGTTAATTGCTTGCCAATATTTAAGGTGTCTCAATTATCTTTTTGTCGAATGCCCAGCACAGTGCCCCACACATTCTAGAAGTCTGCAAAGGTCAGCAGGTGGAAGGACAACTTCTAGTTAGAACTGTGGCTGGGAACTGGTCGCACAGGCAAGGACTACATTTCCCAGCCTCTCCTGCATGGAGGTGGAGCCCGTGTGACCAGTTTTCCCCAACTGAACATGAACTCTGGTGATAAGCGTCCGTGCGGAGCAGAACACCTGCTTCCTCTCTTACATCAAACTGTTCTAAAAGTAAGAAACAAACTTCTGTTGCGTTAAGCCATTGAAGTTTAGGGGTTGATTTGCTATGACAGTTGTTTTTACTTTAATGAGTACACAGAGAGTAATAATTGCTTGAATGCCAAAGCACATTAGATCTGTGAGAGAGCGGCTGAGGAAAGGAGGAAGAAGGAAAGAGAAGGGAGAGGGAAGGAAAGAAAAAAAAAGATGGCTTTGTTTTGAAAAGAGTTCTGTTTGAGAGATTGAAAGCTCAAGCTTTTTAGGACTCAGACCATAGAATTTTTGCAGCAGGTCTAGAACATGCAAGTGCCTAGGACATTCTATAAGCAGTGGTATAAGCAGTTTCCTCTGCACAGAAAGGACTGGAGTTTGAACCAAGAGGATTGTTGCAAGGAAGAGTGTTGGAATTGGATCAGTGTTTTTGCGTCGCTTTGGTCCAGCCCCATTTGTCAAAACTGCGTTCAGGAGAGGGGCAGGTGAGAGGTTAGAAACACCAAATAGGTTAAGAAAGATTCCATTACTCTCAAGGCCTATGCCTACCGTCTATTGGAACCCTGGAAGATTTGGAACACCTTGCATTATGCTCTGAGCCAACATGGTGGCCTTTGCATGTTTAGGCAAAGAGAGCCGGAGATTTTCTCATAGATTCTTTTCCATTAAGTGTTAGGGAAGGCAGCCAAGATGCTGAGAGGATCAGCAGGCCACACAGGTCTGGGCTCAGACTAAGAAGGAACACACGGGCCCCATGATGGAGGTTGCAGCAGGAATGCGGACTCAGCAGCAGACACAGGCGCAGGGCACCAGGGGCCAGCCACTCCCAGTAGCCGCGGTGGCCTCCGCACAAAGCCCCAGCTGCGCAGGACGCCCCAGGGTGAGCTAGAACGGAGGGCTCTGGCCTGACCTCCCTTCCTGCGGCCGGTGGTACACGTCTACCCTGATCTCCCAGGGGAGAAGGACACACAGACGACGAGAGCCTGGTCTTCAACGGACTGAATTTAAACTAAGGGCTTTATCTGGAGAAGTCTAGTCCTCAGCTGAACAGTCTTCAGGAGGCAAGAGTTTCCCCTCCAGCAGTGGAAAGGAAGGCTCGAGAGGAAATTTAATTCAGTTACAGAAAAATAAATGTGCATTTCTCCACATCCTAATTACACTGCACACATTTTATGCACATTAAATGCGTGTGATATCCTTTTAGAGATAGCACAGACCTGGTCAAGAAGCCAAGGTTACTGCCTTATTCTGAAGTCTAGAGGAAGTAAAGTAGAATCTGATGGCTTTTTCATCAGGAAAATACTGTCTAGAAGCTTGAGAGTTAAGAGTCATGACCTCTATTTTAATGGCAAGGAGGTGGTGGCTGAGAGTCTCAGTAACTTGCCCGGAAATAGGATGAGTAAGTGGCATGAGTAATATCTGAACCCATCTGGGCTCCAGAGCCACCTGCCCACCCCACTTCACCATCCCCTTCTCCTCCACACACAGGGACTCCCGGTTTCAGTCTTACTACAATGAATTAGAAGCCTTTTACCTGCAGGGCCGTTGCTTCCCTGAGCACAGGGGACTCCCTAATGCCTGTCCATGGCTCCATGTGGAGGGAGCAAGCTGTCCCCCTCTCCATACCAGACCTTTGTGTGCCCCTAAACCTGCCTCCTGACTCCAGGGCATGGAATATTCTTGATTTCATGCTGGAGCAGGAAGGCCTGGGTGGAATCCCGAGCCATCGGGACCCAGTGCTAATGTCCACACACTCATCACCTGAGGCCAGAAATAGGCAAAGAGCCAGACTTGTTGGGGTGACCAGCTGTCCCAGTTTGCCTGGGACTAAGTGGGACTGGGTAGTTCCTGGAACACAAGACTTTTGGTTAAGACCAGGAAACTCCCAGGCAAACCTGGATGAGTTGGTCACTCCACTCGCTTCCCTGTGGAAAGGCCAGGCCACGTGGAGGGAAGAGCAGAGACCCTTCTGCTGGCTGGAGCACAGATGGCTAGGGCCTCTCCTGCATGGCGGGGTCTTGGAGCCCTCGTGTAAGTGCGGAGTTACATAATAAAATGAAGATGGATATGATTCATCATCGCCACAAGTGGAAGAACATACACACACCTAAATATAATTTACAAGTGGCTCCTCTTGATGGTATTGCACAACCAAATTAGCTCCTTTAAAAAAAAAAACACCCACTTTAAAGCACAACAGATGATCTGTACTTATGCTCCAAAACAGAAAAGTTTGCTCTGGTGGCAGAAACGGCAGAGACAAACAGGACTGGATTTGGATTTAGTTGGAAGAGAATTGTGCTTGTTATTGTACGTCACCCCATGTTCCCAGGCAACACTCGAGACTAAAGCCTTGATCCAACGTCCTGTGTCAAATGCTGGGCGTTCACGCGAGTCCCCTTCGCCAGCACGCCAAGTGGCCCGAATTCCCTCCACCGCTAGGGAAAGATCGATAATGACTAACGGAGGAGGGGGAGTGGGCAGGGTTCGGGAAAGCGTGCGTCTGGAAATGGCAGAAATCTGGACTGTGTTTCGGAATGATCGACTCCTCCCGGGACAGGCAGCTCCTAGAGGGAGGGCTGTAACAGTCAACAGGACTGAGGTTTCCAATGTCTAGAACTGGGGACGCCTGGCGCTGCGGGGCCCGGAGTGCTGCCCTGCTGAGTTTATTTTGGAAGTCTGTTTTGAATTTACAGCACTGCCTCTTTAGCAGGGTATTTTAAGATGCTCTGCCAACCCGCGAGGGCTCCAAGTAGCTTTTGTTTGTGCGCTCACACGGATGAGGAGCTAAGCTAATTGAGAGGGTGACCCAAATCTGTGAGTATCACAGAATCTCACTCTTGGCCTGAATTCCTGCACTCTTTGCGGGGACCTAGAGTCATGTCCATCTGGAAGTCGCTCTTGGAATCCTTGCGAAAATTCCCTCACCCCCCCATAATCAGCAAATAAATTGTCAGCTCCCTCTCCTAAGTAGTAATGTCCCAAGGTCCCAGGAAGAAGAATTTCAAGGGCTAGACTCTTCCAGAGGCTTTTGTTAACATAAACACAGCTTAGCAAAACAATTGCTGTTTTCTTTCTTTGCTCAGTGACAGCACAGTGCAGCTTGTGCTCAGATAGCCTTCCTTTAATTGAAATGGTTTGGATGTCCTAGCGTTTATCTACCCAAGGTTGTATGGGTAGGAGATGCGCCTTACAACCTTGGAATGTTTTCATTTTACTCCTCCAAGTATAGTTTTATAGCCAAGAGCATTTCAAGTTGTCATCAGAATTTGCTGAAGAAAATAAAAGGGGAAAAGGCCCCCTGTCCCTCCGTTTTCCCCCAAGTCTTCCGGCCCCCCACCCCTCTACACACAGAAAAGGGAGGGAGGAGGCATTTAAGGTAATGGCTAGGAGAGCACGTGCTACCAGGGAGCCTGTCAGACAATCTTCATTTCATGTGGGCATTTTGTACTTAGTTTATACATTTCTTTCTCCCTTGCCTTATTCCCAGCTTTCAACCTCCTTCATGATTAATAGATACGCCAGAAAGCTTCTTATTCTCTCTTTGGGAATTATGCTTATAACAAAGAGTAATTTGTGCAAAAAAGCAAGTTGCTGGAGGAGGATGGGCAGGGGAAGCTCGGGAGCAAGGAAAGAAGGGCTGGGAGGCGGCGGCAAAGGCCTGTGGGCTCCTGCCGGGCGCAGCAGTTGGTGGGGACCGAAGGCTTCAGGTGGACGTGTTCAGGTCTGCGCTGCAGACGCACACTTACCTGCTCTGCGTCAGGCTTCATGCTGCCAAGCAGGAGTTTGCCCAAGTGCCATCTCCAGGTCGACTGAGCCGCTGACCAAACCCAAACCCAAAGTCCTTTACCCAGTCCCTCTGGTTTTTCCTTAGGCACAACTCATATAGGGGTTTGGGAATTAGGTGACACTGGGAGCAGAGGAAGAGAGACTGAATCAACCACTGAATGGAAATGAGAAGGAAAAAAAGGAAAGAATATTGAATATTTCTAGAGTGTTGCTATTCAAAGCGTGGTCCTCAGACCAGCAGCATTAATACCTGCTGGGGAGCTTATTAGAAATGCATAATCTCGAGCCCAGCCTGATGTACTAAAAAGGAATCTGCACCTTAACCTGTGATGCCCAGTGATCCATATGCAAGAGAAAATGTGAGAGGTGCTCACCTGAGATATCACTTGGAGCTTTTAAAAATCTCCAACAGCTCTTCCTCATCCTCCGTGCTTCCGGGTCGGCTGGTCTGCAGTAGGGCACTCGGCAACTTGTCCAAGCTCATCGGATGATTTGAGTGGGCATCCAGGATTGAGCACCATCACTCACACACTAGAGCAACGGTTCTCAAAGTGAGGTGTCCAGGTCAGCAGCATCAGCATCACCTGGGAACCTGTTAGAAATGCACATTCTGGGGCCCCATCCAGACCTACTGAATCAGAAACGCTGGGGGTAGGAGTCAGCAATCAATGCTGTAACAAGCTCTCCAAATATTTGTTGAGAACCACTGCTATAGAAAGATCCAAAACAGGAATAAGAGCCACAAATACACTCAATTCTACTACTCAACACATCCCGCCCCTGAAATATCCACGACCTGTGAAAATACAAGCTTTGCAAATGACGTTCCAGGTTCTCCATGAATTAATCCAACATGCCTTTCTAAACATACCTCCCATAGTTCCCTTTAACACACGCTGCTTAAATGAGTGATTTGGATTCTAGGGTCCCTTCCAGCAATAAAACGTAGTTATTCTATGCTTCCAAAGCTATATAACTTTAGCCACATTCATTGTCTCCCTGAATATGGCAACCCAGATGCTCAACCTTCTTGCCTACATGGCTCTCTTTCTTCCCATCTTCCTCGGTCAGATGCTGCTCACTCTTTAAGGCTGAGTATAAATGCTGCCTCGTGTACTAATTGGTTCCTGAGCCAGAATGAACCTCTCTCCCCACACTTCTTACATCACTGCTCATTGCATTCACTTCATTGTTTTCTATTAGTCATTTGCCCAATGCTTTGGCTCTCAGCCATATTTACTGTTCCTTGAAACAGAACAGTGTTTTATTCTTCCTTAACTACTCCCTGCTTCTAGTACTGCTCTCTGCATACAGGAAGGAGCACATACATACTGACTGCATTGAAATGAACGGGGTTGAGGGCTCTCAAGAGAATTTGGATAAGATGAGTCATGACTGGCTTTTCAAATACAGCAAGCAAGCATAGCATTCCAAACCAGTCAACAAGAGCACAGATATCATGGGTCTAATGAGGGTGACTCTGTTCCAAAGATTGATTTCAAAATAGGTCTAAGTCACATTGTCAATTGAAATCTATAAAAAGAAATTATATCACATTTTACAGTGGTTTGGCACCGATTAGTCACTCCTTAATTATTTAGTTGGATAAATTTTTGGATGAATATTGATAGAAAATTTTCTAGAAAAAAAAAGCTCTAGAAAACTAAGAATGTTTTCATTTCTACCATATATATGTATGTATATGATATCCTTTATTTAAATTTAATTTGGCTTAACCTTCTGCCAGATACACTACAAACTTCATCTTATAATCTTCATAATCCTAAGAGGGAGACAGTTTTATTCCCCCTTCTCTGGGCAAACTCACGCTCTAGGAGGTTAAATAACTTTCTCAAGGGCATCTGGCTAGAGAAAAGGCAGGATAAGGACCCACACTTAGACCTTGCAAGTCCAGAACTTTTACTCTCTCCAGCACATAAAGATGCTTGGTATTGCAAAGATTTCAAGAGATTTATTCATCTGTCTGTAGACTGTGTCTACTTCTCCTTTTTATATCTGTCATTACTATATACATTTGGATGGTAAGGTAACCAATAGAACTACATGGAAATGATTTCTAATGAGCCCTTTTTGAAGGAGAAATTAAAGCAGAGAGAAAAAAGGAGATGAGAACGAGGAGGAGCCTGGCCCATGTTCTAAGTACAGAGTGATGCATCTGCATTTGTTTGTCTGCTCTTTCTCTAAGAATATTATAGAAAGAGTATTTAAACTGCCTCTGGTGAAGTAACTCGCACACGCAGGCATCAACAACCTACGGCCACATGCCAAGGGCAAAGAGCAGAGGCTTCACAGTGATCTGCTGCAGGTGCTGCCACTGATGTGCTAAAGAAATCTGCAAGATATGTGAATTTTGCTCCCCTACCTCCCTTCATCAGCAGCACCACCAGCTCATATAGAGTGCTGTCTCATCTGCTCAGGCTCTGGGACCCTTACGTTTTTGGGATGTCTCCCTACAGAATCATTTTCTTCTTGTCTCTCTGTATTCCACATTTAAAAATGACCTGGCTTCTCCTCAATCTCCCATATTTATCCAGGACTTCCAATTTGTCATTTATACTAAAAGGTGAATGACTGATAGGCATTCCCTATTAGGGAATGTATCTGGAAAAAAAAAGACACATGATCTTAAATGAGTTTTCAATTGGTTAAACATGCAGAATTATTTTGAAAGGTAACCTTATAAGTGTATATTTTCTCGGAGGGTGGAATTCCCCAGATTCTTTCTTATCTAATCCTCGTTTTCCAGGGTAGAAAATTAATGGCCACCACTTCTACAAGGCAGGAGACTTTTGATCTGACTCAGTTCTCTGTGATAGGAATTTTGTTCTTAGGTAAACCAGAGAGAATCAGAATTAAATTCATCAATAAGTAAACTGAACTCAGAGAAACTGAGGTCAAAGTTAAGCATAACATAAGAACAGAGAGGAACCAGGGATGTTTAGGAAGGAAGAGCTCAGTGCCACAAAGGAGAGATGAAATGGAGCGCTGGAGTCAACCTCACCACAAACAGAAGTTGTCATGGAAACCCCTGTTGGAAAGCAGGCGGTTGGATTTTGGAAACTGGATGAAGCAAGACTTGATGGCAAGAGAGAGGGGGAAGTCTGAAGCCCCAGAATGAAGTCAGACATTGAAGAGGAAAGGGGTCATCGTGCTGCCGCTGTGCCTGTGAAAATACACACCACGGATCCGAGACTGGAGCATGACGGAGCTGAACAGCCGGTCCATCCGGCCAGGAGGTCTCTGCGTAAATGTGTTAGAATCTTTCCTTTGTGGCATTACAGTGCTCATGACTCATCCTGCAGAACAATGCGATAGGTGGGAGGAATCTCTTTTAAAAGATTTCCAAGAAGAATACGTGATGTGTCCATATCTAATTTTCAGCAAAAATTGTTTCTCCACTTAAATATTAAGAGTACAGGCAGGTAAAACAATTGGTGCTATGATTTCTTGGACTAAGTATTCCCTTTTGAATATGGACATGAGGATTGCGCAGGCATTCCAAAGATTGATTTCCCTGTTTTCTGGCTGAAACAAAATCCAAAATTATATGATTACATGGACTTATAACATTGGCACTTGTAATGCACATGGATTGGTTTTCCATAAATTACCTCTTAAAGAAGAGTCTGTAGTACTAAATGCACACATGTGGTTACAAAAATTTTCCAGAGAGGAAAAGCAGAGAGTGTGCCAGAGAAAAGAAAGAACTCTTTCAGCAACACATAGCAACTACAGAAGGCTGATTCAAAAGCAGACTATATGTGTATGTTTTGATACCTGAAAATGGAATAAGAGATTCTTCAGGACAGCAAATAGTATATATGAAGAAAAAGTAAGACCAGTTGTCATAATGTCATACATAGGAAAAATAGAGCAGGTGACTTCAGCATAATGAAGATCTGTTATGGGTGGGTCTGACCAGACTAACTGGTCTGTGCTACTGTGTTAAATAACATAACATCCATTCATTATGACCCTAGTGAATTCCTTTCGTATTGTGAATTATACTCGAACTTAAAGTTGAGTACAACAGAGACTTGAAGTGGAATGATAGGGATGGAAAAATTCTATACTTTTAAGTAACTGGTATGTTATTACTAATACTATACCCATGACAGGCTTGATTGAAGGACATGCTGGGACTGCAAGGTTAGACTAGCAGTAGAAGGAAATAAACTAGGACGAAACAGGGATAGTGTAAGGCCCAAGCCGTGGAAGCAAACCTGACTGTATAATGTGTCACCTGGAGAGATGGGGCAAGCATCCAGTGGTTAACCAACATTGATCGGAGTCAAGAAGTAAGTAAAGAATGACAGAAGTTTTCAGGCAGTAGTGAATATCAGAGCTGGGTGATGGCAGTCCTTTGAGTCCAGATGTTGTCTAATTTGGAGCATAAGTTCAACAGATAGAGTAGATAAGGGGCCAGAGTTAAGTTCCCAGATACAGAACCCAGCAAAATTTAGGAAATACCGGCAAGATGGGCTGGGATCCACAGCAAGGGTTTAATTCTTGCAGAAGATTCAGAATACAGCCCCGGAACTGCAGCAGAAGTGGCAACCACAGATGGGACAGAAGGTTGTAGCTCAGTGAGCTCCAAGCTGAGGCTTAAACACATTTCCAGATCATTGGCTACCTGATTTGTGTTTGTCAAGGTTTGATCAGGAAAACAGAACCTACTCCAGATATTTCCAGGAGAAAAAATTTCACGCAGGGGGTCAAAGGTTTACAAAACCTCTGGGAGGCTAAGGGAACAAAAGGCAGTGAAAATTGCCTTTGGGATTTAGGCAACGAGGAAGTGCAGGAATTTCAGGAAACGCTGATCAACAGTCTCAGATGCCTGCACTAGGGGACCTGCACGACAGGTGATCCACAGAAGCAGTCCTGGACACCTCACCGAGGTCCTCTGGTGATGCCTCTAAACCTGCCCGTCACTGCTACAGGAGGTGTTAAGGTCAAGTTGTCGCCTACCTTTTAATCTTGCTTGAGATTTTCTTTTTGGAAAAACCTATCTGGGAAACCTCTGGAAAGGCTTCTGGGAAACAGAGTTTCTGGATTTCATGGCCTGTGTGATTCAGGGAGCACAAAGAGTGGGGAGAGATGACCTGGCACGAGGCCTACGTGAGGGACACTAATGGTACCCCACTTGCTAATGGGATGTGATCCTGAAAGGGTTCCCTGCAATGGGTCAGATTGACCCAGGGACCGGGTAGGGCTGGGTCTGGGTGGGACTGATGCTGGGCGGCACAGTCCAGAAGCTTCTGCAGATGGAGCCAAATGCTGTGGGAGCGGTTGGGAGGGCGACCTGAAGAGGGTGCAGGGCCACCAGGGGAGGGATGAGCCAGGCCAGGGGTACACGGCAGGTCCAACAGGACAATCTCCCAGAGTGACACGCTCCAGGTTCTGTTTGAGGACTTTGCCTGGAGGACGGAGCATAAAGGGGAGACAGAAAGCACAACTGACTGGGGGCAGCCAAGTCAGGAGCAGCGTCTAGAGTAATCCAGCCACTCAACCGACAGTTCCTGGAAGTGCCCTATGAATAAAACATTATTCCCGATGAGGCAAAATTAAAATGGCCTGAATTAGGGCAACGGTGCTGGAACTGGAAAGAAAGAGGCAGAAATGTGAGACCTTGAAAAGAAAGTTGATAGGACATGACAACTCAGTGCAGAGTAGAGAGGAAGAGGCCAAAGAGGACTCCCTGCTTTGTGGTCTGGGTAACCTCGTGAATGGCACCACGAGCTGAGATACAGAGCACAGTCTACAGCTTGGATTTGAGTCGTTCTGTTTGGGGTCTGCTTACTGTGAAGCATGTTAGAATGTCTAAATGGAGAGGCCCGGTAACTCCCTGAAGATGGGGATGTGGTCCTAGTGGACTGACAAGGTAGGGGTGCAGGTAGCAATAACCTACATGTGTGACTTTGGCTATCCCCTAGTCCTATTCCCTAACCCAGTCTGATGTCTGAAATCCAACTATGAGCATTTCACACCATTAGCTTAAAGCCCTTTAAGCTTCTGCACACGTGTGCCCCCAGCAGGGTGGGAGCCTGGGATTGCCACCTCATCACCATTTAGCCCGAAGACAGTCCTGAGCGTTTATATGTCCCAGTTACTGCTGCTCTCAGATCGAAGAGTATGTCCAGGAAGGACCAGAAATAAAGGAACCTTTCAATCCTACACAACGCAGTGACACTCAGACACGTAAGTTTCTGTAGATAGAACATCCCTGCGATTTCTTTTGTCTTCAGAGGCTCCTTTCCTGCTTTAGAATTTTTCTTTCTTTATTAATAACTGGAATGCTGAAATCGCAGGAAATTCCAAGCCTATTTCTCCCAACAAAATGAAAGGAACTCATCAGATAGAATCATGAGTCCATTAAGGTTGAATGGTGCATCTCCATTAAACCATGATTTACATTGTAAAACAGATGAATAAAAATAGAGGCTCTCTCTTGGAAGAAAAATAGATAAAAGAATCTTCTAGGGCTATCTAAATTACATGAAATAACACTGTGAGAAAACCCAGAGAGAGAGAGAGAGAAAATAAAAGAAAGGTATTCACTGAGAAAAAAGCAGAACTGAAAACCCACAAGCCCATTACGTGGTATGACTCACAGCTCCCAGTTCTGGGTGGAGAACGCCCAGCCCTGCACACAAGCACTGAAGTCAGGTGTCCCGGTAGAGCACGGGCTCCCGCTGCAAAGGCCTCTCCTGCAGCTCATAGCGGTCATTTCTTGTATGTTGATTAACAGAGACCCCAAGAGCCCCTCCCAGCCAAAAGCAATGGATTTTACAAATGGCTCCAGGTGGACCAGAAACATTGCTCATTTCAATCTATTCCAAAGAGTTCAAGAAAACAATCACATGTCAAGAACTATGTCATACTTTCCATAGAATTCTGGTTGTTTCAAATCATTCAAAAGCGGGAAGAAACTGAAAGCAGTGATTCCTAGTGTTCCCCATAGTTACAGGATGGTATGGGGCCTTCCCTAGTCCCTCCATCCGGCCGGGGTTATTTTTATGTACCTCATTCATTTATATAAACAGGAAAACCTTTGACCAAATAACAGTTTGGAAACCACTGGCTTAAAGGATTGGTATGTCTGACAGAATTAGATGTTAGGTAGAAACAAGATACAGAAACAGACATGAAAAAGGTCAGTGGTCATATTTCTCCAAAAAGGGACCGTGTCCAGGATGTTCCAGAGCCAGCTCGTGTGAGGTAGCTCGTGTGAGGCAGCTCGTGTGGGGCGGCTTGTGTGAGGCGGCTCGTGAGGGGCGGCTCGTGTGGGGCAGCTCACAAGAAACAATCATGCGCACACATCTCTTCCCAACTCGACATCCAGCAGCTTGACATTGCCACAGCGGAAGTATTTACACCATCAAAACTGGCAAATGCCCCAAATCAGGGCCTTCTCTTTCCGTTTTCTCTCTAGAGAACCAGTTATACAGTATTTATCAGCATGCCACTGCAACTTAATCCAAAGATAATTTGGCCAGCAAAACAGCCACAATGCTGTGAAGCTCTGACCAATGGCCCTCGGGGTCTAGTCGAGTTAGGGACTATACGGAAGTCTGTAGAATCTGGGAAGAGGGAGGGAGTTCTTGGAAAACACACCTTTGTTAAGTAGTCATAGACATGGCCAGACAAGGGGTCTGGGAGTTGCTGTGGAAAGGACAGTGTGGCAGGCACTGCCCAGGTGTGGCCCAGGTGTGGAGTGGGGAACCTTTCTCACCAGATGAATGACCAAGCTGGGAAAACCAAGGAAGCTGGGCCTCAGATGGGTAAATGCAGAGGGCATCCTGACAGTCAACCTCTGCTTCTGCCAGACCCCAAACCAAAGAAAAGTGGGCTCCAACAACATGTTCCTTAGGTATCACAGAGAACACTCCTAGAGCGAGGATCAGCAAGCCGTGGGCCGAGGAACCGAGTGACGTGGCAGTAAGAGGCGCTGGGTGGGTCTCTTCTGTCTGAGACGTCTGCGGTTCCTGCCTGGCTGAAGCAAAGGCTGGCAAATCTCTTCTGCCCCCTTCCTAGGTCCTAAGACTCCCCTGGCAAGACGTGTCATGAACCATGAAGTGGCTTCCAGAGGGTGGAAGAAGAGCAGACGCTGTCAAACACAGGAAAAAAGACCCTGGAGGACCAGTGGAGGGAAGTTTGTTCACTCTGAGGGAGAAGCTGGTTTGTCTGAACAAGTCTGAGAGAGGCCTGCCTTTTGAGCCATCATCCCAGGCAATCAACACACACGGCACTGTGGGGCCACGGAGGGAGCTTCCCGTCTTAACCAGCTGCCTGGCAGTTGTGTGCCGTTGTCACTGGGCAGCCAAGCATAAGACTGCAGGCCACTGTGCCCGCTCATCTCAATCTTATGACCCAAGTTCAAAGGCAGTGTCTTCCCCAGGAAGGCTGAGCACAGGAACACCTCCCTGATGGCTTTATCTGGGAGAGTAAACTTTGCTGCCTCAAGAAAATACTGAATTATTTATGAAAAGGATTGGCGTACGTTGAGAGCAGCGTAAAGGGCTGATATTCAAAATAGTTCCGCTCTGGACACAGACCAATCAGCACAGATGCTCACCTCCGTGCCGGGCTCCTGGAGGCCCTGCCTGCCAGCTGTGACCCCTTAGGTGCAGGACTGTGGGGAGGCCTGAGGGTCCTGGAGCTGGAGCCTGGAGACAGCAGCAGGAGGACACTCTGGGAGCGAGGGGGAACACCAGGCGCTAGAGAAACACCGCAGTGTCTTTGCAACCAGTCCAGCTGTGCCTGTACATCTGGCTGTGAAATTCTGACCAACCAGGACTACACAGGTCAGAAGGGAAAAGTCACTTCTGGTTGTGTTTCAGTTTGTGTGGTTGATAATTAAGTGCCTGGCCGTGTGAGATCTGAGTTGAAGAGAGGAGGAGTCTGGAATTTGTATTCCTCATATACATGTTGGATTTCAGGTAGGTTCTTTATTTTCATATCTCTCTGACACTTTTCCATTTTTTTAAGAATACCCTTTGATGTCACTTTGATGACATTTATTTATTGTCTTCTCCAAACCTGCTATGACACTGGTACCTTTAGTCACAATACTGATTCATGCTCCTCCTTCTATATTTAGCAACTACCTGAGAGGATCTGAGTCTGCATTCAGCCCTAAATAGCTACAAATAAGGGAGCAGCAGCAGCAGCCCTTCAAAAGCCTTGGAGGAAGTGTGGTGCCAGGGCTGGTGTGACACCCAGGGAGCCACAGGTGTGCAGAACAGCGCTAGGGAAGTCCAGGTATGAGCTGACTACAGAAACCCAGTTGTGTACTATGAAGCAGATCCCCTCTTTGAGCTGGGTTGTAAGGGAACATTTCAGCCTGTTTGTCTGTCTGCCCAAGCCTATTTAGCGAAAAATGATTGCTCTTTGCTTCTTGCTCCCATGCTCAGATGATACTATGGCAACCAGGCTGCATAAAAGGGAAGGGGGGGAGGGAGATGCTGCTTAGCAACTTGAAGATTTTTAAAAGGCAAGTACTCATTTTAACAGCAACAGTTTTTAAAATGCCAGTTTTGAGGAGAGAAGAGAGAAGAACATTAGAGAATGGGAATGACACAGGAGAGGAATTAAAATAAAAAAGAAAGGGAGAGAGAGACATCTGCATGACACCTTTTCACGTGCATCCCCACAGGGTCTCTGCTCGCTGATGGGGAAACTGAGGCTCACCGGAATGAGTGGCGTCTTGGGGTCAGCCAGCTAGTCAGGGGCAGGGCTAGAACTAAACTGCAGACAAACCTGATTCCAAATTCTATACTGTTTATCACAAAAGGTTTAAAAAAAGATTCAGACAATCTGAGAAGAGGAAAAAATACAACTACAGGAAACTGTCAACAATGTGGAAAGAGACAGGCATCTGCTACTCAGGTAGAAACTCAAAGAAAGGATAAAAATACACTTAAATATATTTACAGAATTCAGTTCAAACTAAGGGGTGCCATGTATTTACTTACGAATTTAGGGTACAAAGTAGTGATAAGCAGGCAGTATTGAATTCCGGCATCCCTGGAAAGAACTGGTTGCTGCCTGTTTCTGGAAAACAGAGCATCTGGAGGAATTTCTGGACCTTGCAAGGATTCAACGCAGAGATGGGGGAGAGGAAGGGAAGGGAGGGTGGGAGGCAGGAAGACTTGCTCTGACTTAGGAGGAAACTGTCCCAGTGGAAAAACAAGGCCTGAAAATAGATGAGCAGGTTGCTTGGACCAGGACCACGTGCCAGAGGGGATGCAAGCTCCTACCCCCTTCCTCATTGCCCAGCATTACAAGTCACAGCTTCTCGGCCACTCCAGCCTCCACTCTTGAAAACAAAATACCAGACGACTTAAAAATCAAATAGGCCTCCAACATGGAGTGACTGTGGTGGGAAGCCTGATCTCAGCATCCAACAACAGGTGACAAGGACAACGTTAAGAAAACGTTCTCCAAGGCAGAACCTGACAGGAGCAGTTTCTATATATTTCGCTCTTTCCTTAGTATTGTAGGCTTTAGAGATGTCATCCAAGATCGAAGAGCTAAATCAGGACCAGTGGGTGGCAGTTTTGCCCCATCCTGGGTGCTCTGTGGGGTATGCAGATGCGGGTGAAGCCAGATGTGGGCTGAGTTTCCTGCTTGTCAGTCGTTCCTCCACGAGCATTTCTGGAGGCCTGCCGTGTGCCGGCCCCAGCACAGCCCCCCTGCCGGTTCTCTTCACCCTTGCACCTTTGGCTGCCCTGCGAGGGCTGGACCCACAGCTCTGAGGGCCTCAGGCCTCCTAGAAGAGGCCACCATGTCCTTCCTGCTCAATAACACAGTGCTGACAAGACAAGTGCTACTTTGGGTTCCAGCGGTCACAACCAAGTGATGCACTAGCTCTTCTTGGCACTGTTTCCACTTGCTCTTAATTGAATGGATGCAGAGGCAGCAAGAAGCAGTAAACAGACTGCTTTCTCCTGTACTCGTGGTCAAGTCAAAGGGCCTGGGTGATTCGTAAGGCTTCTAACAAGCAGATGCTACCTAGGATCCGTTAGTTCTAAAGAGCCAAGGGTTTGAAGGGGATGGGGTTGGAGGCACAGGGCTGATCTCCCTCAGGACACAACACAGGTGGGATGAGTCAGCTTCTAGGTTCCAGTTCCAATTTTGCCATTGGCTCTCCCGTCCAGCTTTTCATCACCCCCAACCCCAAACTGAATTTCTAAAGGGCCTCAATCATCCTTCCTTGCACCCCTTCACACTGTCCATCAGCCCACGCTGAGGGCTTTCCCCACAGGGCAACAGTCACTCCATCTTGGACACTGCAAATAGTAACAGTTAGAACTGACATTTGTACAGTATTTTCAAATGTACAACTCATTTTCAAATTCATTATCTCATTTCTAGAAGAACAGCTTTAGCCGTCTGGACAGCGACATCCCCATTTTAGAGATAATGAGAATCAGAGAGAGTGGGTTAGCTGGGCTTCTCTAGTTTCAGCTCAGCCGGGTGACTACTAGGGAGCTAGTAAGATTTGGGATAAGGTCCAACTCCAAATCCCCTGCTCTTTAAGGATTTGGAAAACTCCTTCTCTTGTGGCTTACATTAATTAAACCTAAACCTGCCTTTTAGAGCAAAGCAAAACAAATGCACTCTTTTTCAAATATTGGCCTTCCAAATATTTGAAGGCAGCTACTGGCTGCCCTCCAGGGCATTGTGTCTCACACTTGAAAGTGCACAGAAGTCACCTGGGAAGCCGTGAAGCTGCAGGTTCTGATCCAGCAGTTCTGGGCTGGGGCCTGTGATTCCCCTTCCTGGCAAGTCCTACCTCCTCCCAAATCAGTTGCTCAGAGGAGAAGCAAAAATCGTATAAAGTTAAGAAAAAGACTCCCCGTATTCTTGTTTCCTGTTTCCCTGCATTTATAAAAGCGCCTACCTTACATCAGGCACTTAATTGATGACCAATATGCTTAGCCAGAAGGGAGGCAGACATAGAAAAATGAAATACTTCCCCGTCCTTCATCCCAGCCTCATTCTTGGTTTAGAAAGAGCCTTTCTTTGCCTCTTACACGTTACGGAACTTACACAGCTTTCGTCTCTAAGCAGGGAATGACTGGTAATGACTATTAGGTGCCCCGCAGGTGCACGGGAGGAAGATGCCTGGTAAACCTAGTGATGATCCCTCAAACAAAACCGAACCAAAGAAAGCAGAAACTTTAAAAAATTGCCAAAATATTGTGTCCTCACTGAAATGAGACGGGAAAAACGCTTCCACTGAAAAGAACACGCTGCAGGAAAGCTCGTTAGGCCTCTCCCGAAGGGGAACCTCGCGGCTCGCGGTGCGCAAATCAGGCTGCGGAGGAGCTCGGGCCGTGCTCTGCTGCCCTCTGCTGGACGGAACGCCCGCCCGCGCCGGCGTGTCTGGGCGCATCGCCGCGGCTCCCAGGGGACCTCTATCCTCAGCCAGCAGGTTATGCAACACCAGACTGCAGTCAGAGCACGCTGGAGAAAAGGAAATCACTGACCTCTTGGCGTTTCGATTAAAGCGAAAACATAAGGGAAGGCAAGTGCCTTCCCAACAAAGAAGGTACTGAGCAATGTACTTGAACGTGGGTAGTCTGCACAGGAACCCCAGGAAGCAGGGGGCTCGCTTCTGTTTTGTAGACAAGGACCCTGAGGCTCAGAGGAGACTGGGGACATTACTGAGAAGAGCATGACTAGGGAGAGACGCAGCCAGGTTTGGAATGAGGTTCTTTCTTCAGGATACCCAGGACTTCAGGACACCCGGTTTCTACACCTGGCTCTTTCATTCCTTAGCTGTGGGGCTGTACCAAGTACTCAGTCATGCTGAGTCTCGGTGCTCTCCATTCTGAGTACAAGCCTTTGTTACTAATTGCTCTTGTTGCAGAGAAATAGATTATGGGGGGAGGTGCCCAGGGGGACCATGCGTTTCTCATCATCAAAGCTGCTAGGATCAGATCCCATCCCTACCCTGTAGCTCTCAGCATGCTGGGTCCCCTGGCATACTCTCCAGAGGTGACCTGGCTTCCCTCCTTCTCCAAGTTATGTCAAAATCTTAGAGCTGTGTTCTCAAAAACGAACCTTCAAGTTTTAAAAATCTGACCAAGATACACAGTTTATGCTGTTGAGAAAGGAATACCACCGACTGAGCAGGTCGTCCCAAGCCTGCCAGGGTCCAGGAGACGTGACCATTTTTACACTCTCTGGGGTGGGTCCCCAAGGTCCCACTTAATGAGCTGGTGGGACCATGTATATTTTTTTAAACTGCTTTACTGAGGTATGCTCAACATACAACAAGCAGTAGATATTTAATGTATACAACTTTGTATGTTTGGAGTAAGCATACACCTATGAAACCATCATTACAATCAATGCCATAAACTTATCCATCACCTCCAAAAATTTCCTCCTGCCCTGTTTTTTTGTTTGTTTTGTTTCTTTTCTTTTTTTCTCATTTGCCATTTGCTTCAGGCATACTTGTTTTCAGTCTGAATCATTCTTCAAGGAGTTTTAGTCTGGTTCTTTACTGGTGTGAAGTGGGTGGACATTTCAGTTCTGTCTGGTTTGGATATTGACTTATGACAGTCTTCTAGTTCATTGTGATCTTCAGCTCATAAAATATTTTAAAGATCTGTTTGTCCACATGGGGGTGTGAAGCATCCCTGCCTCTCAGACAGTTTAATGGAAAAATTCAAAATCCAAAAACAAACAAACTGGAAGACACCTTAGAGATTATTTGATCCCATTCTCTTATTTTATGGATGACAGTCTGAGCTATTTGTCCAAATAAGGAGAGTTCTCTGGAAACAATAAAAAGAGATAGACCAAGAATCTTTTCCAGGACTTCGGATGGCCCCTGCATACATTGGAGGAAGGCACCAGGAAAGCTGAGTCAGTACAGAACCAGGGCAGCCATCAGAAAGTTAGGATTCAGCCTGATTATTATATTCACCAGCTCAGAAAGTCAGGTCTAGTGCCAAAAATAAATTAGCCTCTTTTCCAGAACTCTCTCTCTCTGAACATGGCATCTGGAGGGCTAATCCAGTTTCATGAAAACACTGTACCTCACATTACCTAAGAAGGCCCAAATGATGTCCACTCTTGAACTGATGATAAAATACCAATCAAACCCTAATCAAACCCGCTTAGTCGGAGGGAGCCAAGCTGCAGTCAGAGATGGTATCTGGCCGAGTTTCCAGAGCGAGAGCACATGCCAAGTGTAATTGAATGTGAGTGTGATAAACAATGATTGGCCCCTGACAGACTGTGATGCTGTCAGGACAAGGTTCCCAGCCGCTCTGGAGTTACAGTGAGATGCAGCGAGGTCCAGCTGCATGCCCCAAATGCTGCCATCCCAGCTTAGAGAAAACGTCTACTCCTCGTCCCTTAAACAAATTCATTCTGGTTTTCTGTTTGTTTGTTGGGTGCTTTTTGGTTCCATACACTATTTTCCCTATTAACATGGAATTTCTGTGGCTTGTCTTTTATTTCATTCCATCTGGAGAAATAAAACTACGCAGGAATGCACAGCCCCCCAGGGTGACTGGAAGTGAGGGAGTGGGGCAGAGGGTTCTTGGAGCCCCAGGATGAACTTGGCCCATGTTCCTGGAACATATGTATAACTCACAGCTTTTATTTTTGTGGGGGAAGGAGGAAGAGATGGCACTGACATATTACGGAGTAGCTAGCAAATTTTGCAAGGATTTTAAAGATACAGCACAAGATTTTAAGGAAATTCCTTGTTTGTAGCTGACGGCTTCTAGCTATTGACCCCTGAGCCACTGGGGGCCCACATATGAAAAATGTAAGATTGGACATTTCATTCCACCTAAAATTTTTGCCTTAGAAATATGATTACAGCACGGCTACCATGACGAGTACTGCAGACACTGCTTACCACTCTTACTGTTAGTGCGATTAATACCCCTGCTATTACTGCCGCTCATAATAACATGCACTCCCATTTCCTTCTTTTTTTAAAAAAGTTGGAGAAATCCCAGGACTCCAGGGGGCTAGGACTGCTGCTAAGTTCTGCAGAGACTGAAAATATGATGCTTCCTTGGACTTCCCACCTGAAGACATATCTACATGAGAACTAATTAAGGCTAAAAATAAGAAGTACTACAGGGCATTCTGCCAACATGGTGGCCATCAGTGTCTGCAAGTGTGTCTGGACCCACCGTGGATGTCCCACGTTAACGTCTGTGTGACACACCGGGGTAGGGGGAAGAGGCTGTGCAAGGCCAGCGGCCTCGGGCAGGGGCCCAGCTACCCCCAGGCCTTCTCACGCTGAACGGAACGGGCCGCCACCACACCTATACCCCATCTGTGGCACACCAGAGCAAGATCTAATTTAGCTGCCTCACGGCTGCAAACAATTTTAACAGTTTTTCAGTTAAGAAAACAGAAGACGTCTCTTTGGACTGATTAATCACAGATGTGAAGGAGCTTTTATTGTGAGAAGGCTGCACGTGGCAGCCATCACACAGAGGTCTGCTGTTTTCTCTTCTGGGTTCTGAGATGCCACCTGCTGGTGTTTCCAAAAGGTTTGAGGCTGGGTCTGCTCTTCACTGGAAAAGAACATCATTCGTTCATTTGTTCATTCATTCATTCAACAAATACTTACTGAGTTCCCCCCACGTGCCGTGCACTCTACTCAGCACTGAGGCTACGAGTGAACAGCCAGGACATGTTTCCTCCTGCTGTTCAGAGAAGGACACGGATGAAGAAGCAAATTTGAAGCAAGAGAACAAAAAGAGAGTGCTACATGGCACATGAAAGCAGAGTCTGGGCCTGACTTGGGGGACCAGACAAGACCTCGTTAGGATGTGTGGTACCCCAGCCCAAGCTAAGAGCTGGCGGAATTAGGCAAGTTAGATGGCGGTGATGGTGAGGAGGCTGCAGGTAAAGCCGGCAGGGACTCGAAACCACAGAGAGAGGCTGACAGTGGAAGATGAGGATGGCAGCATCAGAAGGGGGATTCTGGCAAGAGCAGGAACTAGAATGTCACTGCCAGTGTCATCCTGGCCCAGAGCAGGGCCACCCCAGAGCAGTGCCCCTCCTCACCCTCACCATTGTCGGCTGGATAGATCAGGCCCGCCTCTCTGCTGTCTCCTAACTTAATTTGGGGCTGTCCTGCAGATCCACGCCCAGTTGCTGGGAGTAGGAGACTTTGTGTGAATAAACACAAGTATCCTGGTAGCTGGATTCACGTTGGCCACGTTCCTCCCAATCCAGCCGTCCAGGTGGGGCCCTGGCCCCGTATCTCAGGGCCCCTTTTCTGCCCTTCTCCCAGGACTCCATACTAAGACCTCTACTCTCCCTGAAGTGTCTTTCTTCTGGCCCGACCTGAGGCGTTAGGATCTTGGGAAGTCGCGGTTTACACAGGGCTTCCCTGGGAGGAAGTGCGGAAGGCCACGTGAAGGGAAGACCCTGGTCTCACTGACTCTGGGAATGGGGCAGGAATGGACAGGGAGATCATTTCTGGCGCAGAAACATGGATACACTCCGAGGTGAAGTGCAGCGTGACCCAGTGCTTTCGGAGACCCATGTCCTGGAATTACAAGAGAACACGTTCAAGATGGGGAGGCCACTTGCTCTTCCAACCGCACTTTCCGCTCTTCAGCTGCTCTCAGGGTCTGTTTTGCACATAAAAAACTCGTCCGGTTGCTTCAGAGGCAGGGACTGCAGGAGGCTTAAACTAATCCTGCCTTGAATCCTAACAGTTTGAATCTTCACTTAGCACTGAGATAAATCCACATCACCTCATAATGGAAGTTGCTGAGGTATATAAGAAATTGGAACACTTCCCCTTTCTCCATCTTTGATCTTGATGTCATTTTGCAGTGTTTTTCAAATATTTAAATAAATTTATTTTTAGTTACTTGAAGCACATCTTAAGGAATTCCTTTAATTTTTAAAAACTTTTTTTTTAAGTATTGCAGAAGTTAAAGAATTAAAGAAATTCGATTGTGTAGATCAGCGGTTCTCAATCGGGAGAGAACGCGTGCCCCAGGGAACACTAGCAGGCTTTGGGAACAATTCTGGCGGCCCCACTGGAAAAGGGACGCTACTGGCATCTAATGAGTGGGGGCTGGAGACGCTGCTAAACATCCTTCAACGCACAGAACAGCTCCGCACGAGAAGGCTCTTCATACCCCAAATGTCAGGAGGGCAGAAGCTGAGAATCCCTGGGGTTGGTAGAGCTGATGGGTGGGCATACCTTTTATTCGTTTTGAACATCAAAGTCTGTGGTTCAGACCGTGCACGCCAGTGTTCTGGCTTCCTCCCAGATAACAGGCATTGTGTTGTGGCTGTAGTTACTCAACTGGGTCTAGGCTATGTTTCTCAACAGTCAAGCATCTCTACCTAGCAGAATGCTCTATTTGAGAACTTTCAGGTTCATCCTACACTGCTTCACCTGTTAGCTTAGCTGGGTAACCAACTTTAGCTGCATTTACTCTCCAGGAGTCACTGAGCTAGATGTTTCACTTTATATCACTGATAAAATCTGTTACAGAGATGGAGTGTAATATCCACGTGCCTTTGATTAAGGATTTCACTTTTTCCCTTCAAAATCTAAACGTTTCTATTTTCTGAAGCAATCATAGTTGTGTTAATTTTGGATAATGGATGAAAATTATTCTAATTAAAAATAACCCCAAATCCATGTCTGGGCTAGTTCTCAGGCTATAAGTAAACTAATCAGAGACCACAGCAGCTTTGTAAAAACAGTTACACTCTACATAGCCTAAAAATTGATTCTTTTATTTTAATTAACTCTTTTAGAGGGGCTGGTAGATTGTTCACCTGGGTCTCAGTGAGTTGAATACTGCGGATCATGGAAAATGCCACCAGAAGAACTTTAAAGCATTGTTTTGTACAGCAGCCTCCACATTAAGACCTCTGGCTGGGCAATCCTAATAAAAAATATTACACAAAAGATTCATGGGACAGCTTTTTAAGACAATGCAGATTTCCAGGCTTCGCTTTCAGAGGCTCTGATTAGTAGGTCTGGGATGGGAGCCCAGAATCGGTAACAAGCCCCCCGAGGTGACCCAGAGCAGATTGAGAAGCCATGGGGTAGGACAGCATGCTTAGACTTCCTCGCTTGCCCTGTCAGTAACTTATTAAAGGGATTTCTTTTCCGTGGCTTTCACCGTCCCTTAGTGCAGAGATAAGTAATAATGATTTAAAAGAAGTAACCTTGACTAACCACTGCTGTGGAAACGTTTGGCCTTGGCACCACCTTTTCTTGCCAAGGCAAAATAAAATTAGATGTTACATGTGAAAATGCTTTATAAATTGTAAGTGGGAAAATAAGCCTATTTTCATGCACTCAGCAAATAGCTTATATGTTGCCTCTCACAGGACAAGGTGCTTAGTGGCATGACTAAGCAGAGACAAGCTACAGAATATCAGAATGTGACTCTGCATTGTCCTCTCTCATTTAAACGTTCGAAAACAAGGAAGGGTCACTAGAGACAGACTGCTGACGTTCAGGAGGATGTAAGGAACCCCCAATTCAAAGAAGTTTTGAATCCCGGCAGTCCATCAAAGTGGAAGGTCATCATTCTGAAGAAGACTCAAAAGGAAAGAGTACGTTAGCAGACTTTTTCAGGAAGACTCACACACTTGGATTTAGAATCTTCTGGGAGGCTTGGGAGCCTGGCCTGGCCACTTACTATCTTCAGTTCCACTCAAAAACTTACTACATGTCTGACCTTGACAAGATCCTTAAAGTCTCAAGATTACTTCCCCCTCTGTGGCAATGAGAACACTTGTTTTCACCTGAGACAGTTGCTGTGAATTAAAAGAAATAATGTGTGTTAAGAAACATCTGCACAATACAGCACCTGTCGCCCTCTGCTTGAGACCTACGTACCACATCGCAGGGTCCAGCAAGGCTCCAAAAGGACCAAGAAAAGCCACGTAGTACCTCAAATCCAATTTATTTTTATATACCATAGCAGCCAACTATGATGGGAGTTTGACAGATGGGTACTGAATATATGCAGTGCTGAAGGTCTAAATATTGGTACTTGAAGTCATATTCAATCTATCTGGTCCTCCTACTCTACCCTTCAACACATACAAGAGCACACGCAGATGCACGTGTGTGCACACACACACGGGGTGGGGGGGAGTTTTGCAGTAGTGTTCCTTCTATCTCTGAAGTCTTGATTATCATCTTTCCCCATCTTTTAGCTTCACTGAGAGGTCACTGCATCCTAAAACTTGTCAGTAAAAACCTGAACAGGGCTGCACCAGCAGTCAACTCTCACACAGTCACTCAATTATCACGGCTGCCCTGGAATTAGCAAGGCTTCGTAGGTGTTGCAAAGTACACATTTTTTTTTTTTTGCTCGAGAGTATGCTTTACTGGAGAAGGGTAGTTGAAGAGAAGAGTAGCACAAAGCAGAAGATTTCTATAGAAATCTTGTCTTAGCCAATTAATATGTGTCTGTGAGCTCTGCCTGTGTAGGATGGGGGCGCTTTCCATTGGGAATCAGAACGCTAGCATTTATTTAAAACCACCTTCAGAAATCGTTTAAAATCAATAGGAAAAGTGAGTCTCTTGATTCTACTTATACCTCTTTTAAAAACCATTTATGATACTACCCAGCTTCACCCATCTTAATCCTCTGACATGGCTCCAAATGCCAGTTTAAGAAGCCAAGTTCACCTTCACAGAATTAAGATTTGTAAGCTTTGAATATATTAAAAGAATGTGCCACAGGCTCGCAAAGAAATTCTTTAAAAGGAGTATTAGATAAGTTTTAAAATCAGGGTATGCGTGGACTCTTCAAGTTAACTGCTTTGAAATGTAACATTTATGTGGAAGGGATTTTGATTTGCTTGCTTAAAGGTGTTAGTTACATACCTTTTTTTCATAGAAGAATCATAGTTATATTTCTCCAAAGACATAACATCAATGATTCTTTAAGCAGCACAAAGACATGGAGTATCTTCTAGGGACTGTTTTTGGCGGGTTCAGGTGATGAAAGGGCACTTCAACATGGCTTCTTTCTTCCCAGAGAATAAAAATGTTCAGTATTGGACGGTGTCTGTTAAGAGTGCAGGGGAGTTCAAAGAAGGGAAAGAATGTGCCCGGGAGGAGTATGGAAGGCTTCAAGGAGATCGAGATGGACCTGGAAAGACGGCTTGAGTTGATATCAGCAAAGGGATGGAGGAGGACAGACCCACAAACATACGGGGGTGGGGCTCATGAATTGGCCCACCTGCTGGTGTGGTGTTTGCATGCTGGGGGTTGGTGAGAAATAAAGGTAGGATTGGGTCAAATTGTAAAATGCTTTGAAAGGTGGGAAGAGGAACTGAGCATTTAATACCTTAGGGAAGAAAAAGTCAATATGGGCACTGGAGAACTATCAGGATAAGAGAAATGTTTTCAGAAAATGAAACTAAAATGACATACTGGGTTTAGAGCATGAAATAGAGGAATCTGTTTTTAGCAATATAGGTATGAGAAGCCTAGAATAGAGTAACAAGCAAATTGCTCACAGGCTCCAAATTTTTATATTTATCCTATTTTCCTCAGAATTTCTGTAACATTTATCTCTACTATTTATGTGCCTCTTATGTACTACCTGTGTGATGGTCATCTTTTTTGGCATTTCAAGAGATTACATACTTCTGCTAGATTACACGTTGGGACTGTATTAAATGCTTATACTTTTTACTGTACTGATATACCCTTAAAATTGTTTACCCACAGTTGGAAAAGAAGAAAGCAATAATTATTTATGTTGACTAAATTAGAGAAATTTTTGAAAATCTTCGTAAGAGAGAAGTTAGGGGAGATGGTTAAAGTTTCTCTCCAAATTTTCTACCCTAGGAGATTAAGATAATAATGATATACTTAGAAAATGATTTGTTGTAGGAAAAGGTGGTGAGTTAAGTTTTAGCTTTGTTGATGTCCAAGTAGAAATTTCACCTCAGCTTTTGGAAACAAAGAATATAAGTGAGAAATTATTCATACTTTTACTTATCACTTATTACTATCTCTTCTTATGACATCATCCTATTGTGACATTATTAATTACCTATTCTGTTTTTTTTTTTTTGGTGGGGTAGGTCATTAGGTCTATTTATTTGTTATTGTTATTTTTAATGGGGATACTGGGAATTGAACCCAGGACCTCGTGCATACTAAGCATGCACTCTACCATTCGAGCTATACCCTTCCCCCTACCTATTCTGTTTTAAACAAATGTTTTATCTCTAAAAATGGTGAATGCAGGATCCACATCTATCTTATCTTCGTCAAATATTTAGCATAGTGAATTATCCGTAGTAAGTTATCAATAAACGTTTGTTACATCAGTGAGCAGATTGACAAATGTTTATCAGGGTTTCTCAGCTGTGCTCACATTCTGGGCTGGGGAGTTCTTTGTCGTTGGGGTGGACCTGTGTCTTGTAGGATGTTTTGCACCATCTCTGGCTCCCATCCACTAGATGCCAGTAGTGTCCTCACTCCCCAGGTTGTGACAACTAAAAATGTACCCAGACACTGACAAAGTGTGTCCCCTGGTGGGTGACAATGGCCCTGGTTGGAGAACCACTGGTGGAGATAGATGCTGGATTGGGGATATCAGTTTAAGAGTCATTTGATTAAAGATTATGTTTCAAGTCTCAGTTCCTGTAAGAAATGGAACATAGAGAAGAAACAGCTGGTGGCCAAGTACAGAGCTTTGTGTAATGAGTGTGAAATTAGAGTTGGGGGGCGGGGTGAAGCTAGTTACGGAGTTTCCAAACGAACTGCTAATTCCATGACACATCTACCTGCACCTCGTACTCAGTGCCAGCCAGCACCGTCCAAGAGAAATATGCGAGCCACAAATGTAAGTTTCACTTTCTTAGCAGTCCTATTTTAAAAAGTAAAAATAAATGAATGAAAGTGATTTTAAGAATAATTTCACTTATATACACAAAATGTTATGATAACTCATGGAGAAAAAAATGTGACAATGAGGGTGTATATGTCCACGAATGACTGAAAAATTGTGCTGAACACTGGAATTTGACACAACACTGTAAAATGATTATAAATCAATAAAAATGTTAAAAAAAGAATAATTTCACTTATTTAAATATATGTGAAACATAACCACCTCAAGATGTAATCAATATGTAAAAGTGATTAATGAGCTATTTCACATCCTTTTTTGTATGAAATCTTTGGGATGTGGTGCATATTTTACTCATACAGCACATAATTTGGTTACCTATTTCAAGTGCTCTCAAGCCACGAGTGACTAGGGGCTATCATAGTGGATGGACAGGGACAATTCAGTCAACTTAAACATTTTCTTGTCCCTTTAATTTACATTATTATCCTTTTCACAGAAAAGGTTACAAGGGCCAGTGATGTGACTGAAAATTTTTATAAGTTTACTTTGTACTTTATCAACAACAGATGTCACTTTTTTTGGCATAGAGTTCTGTGAGTTTTGATAAACGTGGGGGCATGTAACCATCACCACAGTCACAGTGCAGAACAGCTCTCTCACCCCCAGATTCCCTGTGCTGTTCTTTTGTAGTCAGATTCTCCCCAACCTGTACCTCCAGTCTTTTTTCTTTCCTTTTTTGGGGGAGTAATATTCTCCCCTTTACACACACACACACACATATACGCATACATATGGAAAAAAGATAGAGGGGAAACAGAAGCACAGAAAAGCGGACAGAGCCCCACAACCCATGATGCTGAAAGCCTGTTCTTTTCCAAAGCTCAGAGGGCAATGAGCCCTGCTTTACTTGGAGCCTCAGGAGCCCACTCAGCCTGGGGACCATGTGCGCTCCCTACCCCCACATTCATCTGTCATTCCTCCGCAGGCTGGTTACAGGAATAGGAAGGCTTCTCCCGGAACGCTCTGCGTGACAGATGGCCGATTACACCAGGAGAGACCCGGAAGAGGAATGCAGGCAAGCCCTCCACAGGTGGGAGCTTTCCGCAGCTAGGAGGAGGCCCCTATTGCCTGCTGGATATTCCTTGCGCTCCAGTTTATGGATTCTCCACTGTCCCCATCTTCTCATGGCCTCTCTGCTTTACTAACGAGAGAAACTCATGAAAAAATTGCCCGTTAGTGCACGTGCAGCTCATTAGTGGACAGGCCTGGACCGCTGCTCTCATCAAAGTGTAGATGCCCTGGGTCGTGCCAAACACCATGAGGGCAGGTAACCTCGGCCAACTGACAGCAGTGGCTCTGGCTCCACCGTGCCTCTCAGCATTCCGTTCTGCTCACAAAGCCCAGGAAGCAGATGGGAAGAGGCATGTGGAAGCACCTCCCTCACATACATGTCACCATTGGCACCCAGGTTGGGAAGGGGACAGTTGCCTGTTGGCTTGATGTCATTCCAGGAGCACTCGCCTCCTGCACTGTCCTTAGGATCATGCTCAAGAAATGGAGTTCTGCAAGTCACTCACACACCCACAAACACACACAGACACACAATACACACATGCAAGCACATTACCCTTAGTTCACACGGTTGAACATTTGTCTGCAATTTGCAGTTGTGACAACGCACTTACGGTTTATAGGGTGTCTATTCTTGGACATCCCCTTAGTGTTCTCCACATTTGATATACTTCTCCTGATACTTCTTTTTATCTCCCAGCCTCCCTCATATAAACATAAAGTTCGGGGGGAAAAACTCAGGAGGTTGCAATAACACAAAGGAAGGCGCTGACCAAAATATATATGCATTAATTGGCCAAGTTCTTTGAGTAATTACATTGCAAAATTAGAGTAGGAAAGCAATTCTATTAGAGCCAGAAAACCCTTCTAACCTCATATCTCATGCCTCCCACAGTCTTCCAGCAACATGCTTATACTGGAAAACCTGGGGGCCATCTGAAAGCCTGCTTGTCTACAGTGGGTGGCTATCAACTGGTTTATCCAAGTCATTTCAGGTTTACCATGTAGTTCAACAAAATCAAGTATCCTGATTGACATGAATTTTAAAAGAGGGAAATGACCTGTGGTCACTGGGACTTGGCAGGCAAACAAGAAAAAGAGGGAAGTAGTGGCAGAGGTAACACTATGTTTTGAATTTCCATTTCATTTTCCTCCTGGGCATGTGGGAAGGCCCCCTTTTTCCAGTCTCCCCTGCCAACTGAATTCTGCCTAGGAGATGTGGACTGGAAGTGTTGCATGCCCTTTCCAGACCCAGCCCAGAAAACCACCCACCAAAACCGCTGTGAACTCTCCTTGTGGGCCAACCAGACACAAGACATCCCATGAGGACCCAGAGGCCCCTGGAGATGGTGGAGCCATTCAGTGAAAGGAGCAGGGGTGTCTGCTTGAGCAGAGCCTCTACCTCCAATCCTCAAACCACATTGGACTGTGAGATGAGCAAGCAATCAAATTCTGTGAGTCACTGAGCTTCTGGAGATGTCTGTAACAGAATTTTTCATTTCCTAATCAACACAGGTACCAAACATGTGACTCCCAACTTTCCTCACCTTTGGTCTCAGGATAGGCAAATCATACCGGGTGCTCCTTTTCTTGGATGCAGCTATGAAGGACATGATGCTTTTGACTCTCTGGGGACCAGGGCTTGTCTACTGTTCTGTCCAATTTTACTACTGTTCCGTTTACTACTGTCTACTGTCCAATTTTCATTTGCTTGGTTTGGTGGTCTACAGGGGAAATCACCAGCGACAGGTTGGGTCTCCTAACATCACTGGGGCAAACCGTGGTTACACACTTGCTGAAGCCCCATTGGTGGTGTGCTGCTAAATGTTTAACAATCGGTTCTCTGGGAAGAATCATAGGCATATACATAAATACGTTAGTCTATTATTAATTTTACTGACAGTAAAAATTTTTAGTGTATAATTGACAAATAATAAAAATGTACAATACTTTTTATTGTACATTTTATGTAGCCAATTGATTCTCATGAAATGCTTTCATTGATTTTTGCCAAACTCTTGTATCCACGGCAACCTACTACTGCAATTCAACCATGATTTGACAAAGTTGCATCCTGGTCTGCTAATTCTTTCCCCAATACATTTATTGTTATTAAATCTGACACACAATCTATTTCTCAGCTTCAAATAAATTATATTTACTAAAATGAAACTTCTTTTAATTTCAGCACTACTTTTATGGGAACTTTGCTCATTTGTCAATTACGTGAGCAACTTTTTTTTTTTTTTGCTGAATTTGATAATACTTTTTGACATCTAACTGAATAGTTTTACAAGTTTTTATGCTAGTCACAATGCAATGGCTACATGTTTGACCTGTATTATTAACACTGTCTCCATTTGTTTCTTAAATCTAGATCACGGCTTGGCAAAAATTTTCTGTAAAGGGCCAGATAGTAAAAAAATTTTAGGATTTGTGGGCCAGATGTCACTCACCACTACTCAACTCTGCTGTTGTACAAAAGCAGGCTGTAGACAACACGAACAAATGGGCATGGCTGTTTTCCAATAAAACTTTACTGAAGACAGACCACAGGTTGAATTTGGCCCACTGCTTGCCAAACCCTGTCCAGGTAATCAACCAAACAATAAATCAAGGCTTGATATGTAGGGCTTGCCAATTTGTTTGGAGTAAATACTCCCACCTTGGTCAATTTCAGACTACTGCTGTGACATCATTGAATGCAGAGTTGTAAAGAGAGGTGCAGTAGCAGAGCATTGTATAGTATTTCCATAGAGATGCAGCAGAAATAACTGTAAGGCCATTGATAATACAAAGGTGTAATAAAATAATTAGGAAGTAACACTGAGTATTTATCACCTTTGTTTCTAATGTAATTTAATTGTAAGATTATGTAATTTAATTTTTAATAACACTGCATTTAACAACTCACTCAGAAAATTCCTGAACATTTATTAATCAGCTCTCACAAGACAACACGAAATGTTTCTAACACAGCACTTCATTCTGAACATTTTCTCTTCTCCATGGCTGCTGTATCAGAGCAGGGGCATATTTCCCATTGATTTATTTTCTTCTGAGGCACAGTTCGAGTTGTTAAAAGGTAAATATTATTGAAACAGTTATCTTGCTCAAAAGATAACTTTGTCAACACTTAAAATAAGTCTCAAAAATAATTTTTCACATGCAGTGTAATACACAGCTCAAGATAACTGGATCCCTGAGAAAATCAGTTTCAAATTCACCCTTCAGTATAAGCTCCTCCATCCCTCCTCTCTCGTTTTACACTAGAGGTCAGTGTTCCAGAAGGTGGCATGAAATGGTAAGGGTTGCCTAATCCACATTGAACTTTAAGGGATTAAGCTATGAGCCATTACCATTTTAAGCCTCTAAGATTTAAGGGTTTGTCTGTTGTAGCAGCAAATATTAATCATCACAGCTAATACCCGTATATATAGAAAGAACCTGTACTCCAATGTGCTAAAATGTTAATTGATTATTTTTGAGTGAAAAATTATATGTGAATTTTCATTTTTCTTTCTCTTAACTATTGTTTTTTTAAAACCTCTTTGAGTGATCTTTCCTTGTAGATTTGGGATTTAAAAAATAATACAGTGGTAAAATTAAAAAAAATTAAAATAAACAAAAAAAAATACAGGTGTTCAGTGGTATATTTTTATAACCAAATAGATGCAAAGGTCATATTAAGTACTTTAAGTTCAAGTAATATGTATGTTTGCATCAAAAATCTAAGTGGATCAGAGGTAACTTCACATTGATAAGCAAGAGAGACTATTACTGTCAGTCAGTAACTGTATCTCTAAGTAAGAAAGAGTAGTTGAGTCAAAATCAAGGATAGCTAATATTTATCCAACATTTACTATGAGTCAGGCACATCTGTTAACCCATTTACTGCTCACAATCATCTGTAAGACATATACTATTGTTATCTCCAGTTTCCAGAGGAGATTGAAGGACAGAAAGGTGCAGTCACTTGCCCAAGATCTCAGCCTGTAAAAGCTGCAGTGAGGACTACAGACCTGGTGGTCTGGGTCAGTCCTCACGTCCTTTCTCCCTTGCTACGTTAGACCCTACTTACAATGCACTTTTCTAAAGGAATCTCAAGAGAAAATATGTCTTAAGAGGTAAATCCTTCCTGTGGATACACTATCCTTGGGGAAAACAGTCCAGCATGAAGCAGGTCTGTTTCTGATTGACCAAAGTGATATTAAAGAGGGCAGGGAGGCTAAAGGTGTGGGGCAAGGTGCACAGAGCTGCCAGGTCACCAAGTCCTGATGAGAAGAAATGGTTTCTGCAGCTTTCCTAAGTGCGATAGCTAATATATATATCAGCTTGATTTGGCAAAGGGAACGCCCAGATATCTGATTAAACATCATCATTTCTGGGTGTTTCTTGAAGAGATTAGCATTTGAACTGGTGGACTGAGTAAAGCAGATGGGCCTCCCAGAAGTGGATCAGCATCATCCAATCCAGCGGGGACCTGAATAGAACAAAAAGATGGAAGGCAGTTGAATCCACCTTCTCTCCACCTGACTGATTTTTCTGAGACATCATCTCCTGCTCTTGGCAACTCCTGGTTCTCAGATCTTCAGACTTGGACTGGAATCTGCACCCTTAACTCTCTGGCTCTTAAGCCTTCCTTTGAATCATACTAGTGGTTTTCCTGGGTCTCCAGATGGCAGACTGTGGGACTTCTCAGCTTCTATGATTTCATGAGCCGATACTTTATAACAATTCTCCTTATGCACATATAAACACACAACATATATATCTTCTATTGGTTCTGTTTCTGGAGAACCCTAATAAACTATGCATATCTTGTTTATTTCCATAATGTGACCAGCCCAAGATGGTTGCAAAGACGCCCCACATAAATGTCAAGTCTAACAACGGACAAAATGGGGCTTAGATGTAGCTGGAGGAAGAGAATTCAGGGAGGGTCCATGTGACTTCCACCCTAGGAACAAGTGCCCCTGTTGTCAAAGTTGGCTACTTTGGGAGCGAGAAGAAAGGGCTGGGGTCAAGGGATGAAGAGAGTGATACTAGGTCTGTTCTCTAACATTTAGGACTCTTCATTTGATAAATAATTGGTATTAAGAGAGCTATCAGGATAATTCAGTCATGAGAGGGAACTAATAAGTATTACAATATGGACTGTTGGTAATATTTTAATTAATCCAGTGATTCTGCACAAAGCAGGCCCCAGGTGCGCTAAAGACTCTCAGGAGAAGCCTTGACAGCCCTTGACTAAATAAATCCCCGCTGCTTCTGAGCTGTTACACGAGTTGCCCACATGAAGCTGCTCAGTTCCAAGTGCTGTCACCTCCACCCACGACTCTGATTTAGGGCCTGTGTCTGAAGATGCATTCGTTTGGTTGGTCCATGGCCTTTCTGATGACTCTGACTTGCCCAACTGGTAGTCACAGCACTTGCTTTTGGCCTCATATCAATTGCTCTGGAGAACAACTGAAAATCTCTCTAAGATGCCCCACCCTACCCCCAAACTCTAACAAAGTGAATTTTGAATATATTCACAACCTATATTTTAAGTTAAACCATCCCATTGCTATCTCTTAATTTTTATAAAATTTGGTAACAAGTAGAAAATTGTATTTATAGATTTTTTTCCATTTAACATGTTTCTCCATTAAACATTTTGAAAAGACTGAAAAGAAATACCCCTAACATAATAAAACTGGTAATATCTGAGTGATAGAATTACAGATGGTTACCCTAGATTTTATGAAATGTTAGGTTACTTTAGTAATGGTAAGGTTGATTAAATAAGAAAGCAATCTGTTTCTTTCTTTATAACAGTTAACAGATGAATTCTTAAGATTATATATAAGTATAGGCGTATACACAAAAAAGTGCTACAAGTGTATGTGTATGTATATGTCTGCAAGTGTGTGTGTATATATATATATATATACACACACATATATATGTTTATAAACATATACACATATACATATCAACTCTCAGAGCTAGAAGGGCCTTAAGAAAATCTTACTTCCTTCACAAAATCTCGAATTATCAGTTGTGGTCTGTGGTCATTTTAAACCTATTTATACTTTAATTTTTTATATTAATCAGCTGGTTTGCTGGGAATTGCAGAGAAGCAGGGAATCATTGGATATTAGAGCCAGAGGAAACTTAACAGTCTCAATTTAAGCCCCTGCCAGGAAAATGATGAATTTATAATCATAATGAGAGGTGACTATGGAAATCAAGACCAATTTTATTAACAGGTGTATCTTGGGAGTAATTATGACTGGGCCAGAAGCCAATTTCAAAATACTCTCTTCTTCTAAGTAGAGTTTCATGTTCAGTCCCTTTGCTACGTTTTTGCAATGTCAAATTGGCAACTGAACCATTTCAGTCAAAATGCCAAAATATCATTTATTTAGTTGGTCAACATGATATCAAACCATCATATTAATAGATTTTTTTTACCCTAAATTGAACAGATGTTTTGGTATCTACTGGCATAGTCTTTCTACAATGTACGTTTAGGACTTTCACCTTCAGATGTCCTACACTCCAAAGTATTTCCCAAGTCAGTTCAGTTTTAACTCACATATACACCACACTCAGAAATCAATTAGTCAATTTCAGATAGCATGAAGACTGACTTAATTGTAAGAGATAAAAGAATAAAACTTTAAAAGATAATATGGAGGAATATTTTCATGACTCTAAGACAGGTGAAGATTTCTTGACAGTACCGAACAAGGCACTAATCAGAAAGGTAAAGATCAATAAACTGTAAATTTCTCATCTAAAGACATCATTTAGAGTAAAAAGGCAAACCACAAGCAGATAATTATTTTCAGTGACAGAGAGCTCATATCCAAAACATTTAAACCACTTCTACCTATTAATAAGAAACGAACAGATGACTTCAACAAAATATGGTAAAAAGATCTGAATAGGCACCATACAAAAAAGGATATCTAAAGGCCAGTAAATGGGAAAAGTTATTCAATATCTTTAATTATCAGGAAAATACAAGTTAAAACTAAAACAAGGTAGCACTGTATACCTAGCAGACTGGCTATAATAATTGGCTGACCTGACATTACCAAGTGTTGGTAAGAACGTGGAACAACAGGAATTCAAGTATGCTGTGCATGATGAGGGTATAAAAGATCCAGAGCTTTTTAGCAGTCCCTAGTAAAGTGGAACACAGGCATACCCTATAAGCCAGAAATTCCACTCCTATATACGCTGACATATATACAAAAAAAGAGACACTTACAAAAACCCCTATAACAACAATATTCATAATAACCCCAAATAGGAACTAACATAAATGTCCAGGAGTAGCAAAATGGACAGATAAATAGTGGTGTATTCATATAATGGAATACTACAAGGCAATGAATGAATAGATGATGGCTATACACAACATCTGGATAAATCTCACAAAAATGTTGAGGAAATAAACCAAATGCACACAAAAATACAGTATCGTTCCATTTATATAAAGTTCAATTCTGCGTTATACATCAATAAGAAATATTTACAAACACATACAAGCAATTTACCCAGGTACGTTCTATGATTGGTTACAATACAAACCACTTAAAAAGCATGAATCTCATGCAAATACAGAACCAACATGTAACTTAGATTTATAACTCATTAATGAGGGAACCGGTTAAAAGCGAAAGCTGGCTCAAACAAGAATTAGAGGAACAGGGTTATAAAATCCACCAGGAAAGACATACTGAAATAATTTTGAGTTAGAGACAAAATCACTGTCCAACAGGGACAACAAAATTAACTTTCATGATTATCAGCTCTATCAGACTGAAATATGCTCCAGCATGACACTGAAAGCACCCTGAGCTATCATTTGTGGGTATCAATGCTATTAGGAATTTGACTGATCATCTTGAAGGACTGTACGAAAGGAAGTGAACACTGAATAAGTAAATACGTCAATACTTGGAACTACTATAGATAATCAAAAACAAAGTTGAAATTTTGTAAACATGGCTTCACATTCCAAATTGTCTACAATACCTACTGGGCCATTAGCTGGTATATCTGAATGAATGATAAACCATTAAAACAAGAAATGGTACTTGATAAGAGGGTAGGGAAGAACATGGGCTTCTTGCTTTGCTAAGAAATAAAGAAACTGAGTGGGCCGTGAGATTGCTGCAGAAACAAGCCGCTGATATAGTAAAAACCACACAGCTCCCTCACCTTTCTGCATCCGCAGTAACCTTCATGAAATGTCTGATGATGTCATGTCACTTAAAATTTTTTTAATTTATAAAATTATAAGTTACCCCTTCTATGTGGTCTTAAGTCATTTAGTACTCAACAGTCACAGAAACTTTTCGGTGTGGCAGGCACAGTTCAAAAGCTGCGTGGTAGGAGTCAATGTGCAAGAAGTGATTGGATACATTTTGGATATAGTTTGATGGTAGAGGATGATTTTCTAATGGATTGAAAATGGATGGATAGGAGCAGAGACATGGATCGGGGGTGATCCTGGGGTTTTCTCCTGAGAAATTATAAGGATGGTGTCACAGTTTACCAAGATGGTAGAGAAACGTGGGAAGATCAGGCTTACCAGTTGAGAAAACTAGAAGCTCCCATTTGGACTTGTTAGGTTGAAAATGCTTACTAGATATCCATTGTGGTGAAGTTGATCAAGTATGAGCCTCAAATTTAGGAAGTGGTCCAGCCTGAACATATAGATATAGGTGGTTTTAAAGGACTGGATGAGATCACCACGCAGGTGTATATGGACAGAGAAAAGGACTTCGGAGTCAAACTTGAGGCACTTCAAAGCTTAGGCATCTGGACCATGAGGAGAAACAAGGCAAAGGAAACAGAAAAGGGACCAGAGAGGTAGCAAGAGAACCATGATAGAGTGAGTCCCGGAATAGGAACAGCAGGGCAGGCAGAGTTTTAAGACCCAGCTGTGAGCGGGTTGATTGAGGCCAGGTCAAAGTTCTCTCCCGCCTGCTTCTAGTTTTCAGTAAAATAGGAAGAAGAGCTATGTGCTAAGAGTTAGGGGAGGAGGGAGCAGGCGAGCCTCTGGGCTCCTCTTCACTCTGCCCAAGGCAGGCATGGAGGCTGATGCAGCAGTCGAGTTAGAGGAATCGATTACCGATCATCACTGCCTCTACAGAGAAGAAAAAAAGGCCTACGAAATTTTTGAAGTAAGTGCTAAAAGCTGGGAAACAGGAAGACCGTATCTGTCCCAAACCTTCCTGCACCACTGTACCACTGTCACTAACATTTCTAGTTCAGGTGGAAGTTTAGTCAGCTCGCAGCACAACAAGCCCGTGTGGTCTCTGATTAGAATGGCCATCGGGCAATAGAAGAAGACAAGACTCCTTTCTGCAGGGGGCTGAGACTAGGGATGGGAATTTAAAACCTTCTGTCCTGTTTGTATGAAAAATCAGGGTGCTGCCGAATAGGACTTTGGACACTGACCACTTGTCAAGGGGAGCCCACTGGTAAATGGATCCACCTGTTGTTTTTTCAACTCATTAGAAACCATGTGGATTTACAATTAATTAAAATTAATATCCTGCGTATCCAGAAGCAAGGCAGCTTTTACAGATGGCGAAGAGAGGACACCAAGTTCAGATGTGCCTATGGCTGCTACTACAGAAAGTAAAACACTTTGAAATATAGTGGGAAGTGGAGGAAAATGGAAACTCAGCCAAGAACAGAAAACTGCACTTTAAGTGGATAATGGATAATGGAGACCACTACTGTCCTAAGATGCTCTTTTCCAAAAAGAGTCACCTTTTAAGTGATTTGATTTCACCACTAAATTGTTTGCCCATGAGATAAGTGCTCAATTAAGGCAGAGAGGGAGTTGCATTTGAAGAGATTAATGTTTCAGGCTTTTAGATCCCATGCAGAAGAGAGAAAAACTAGGAATCAACTGTTTCTTTAACCTGACAGAATTATGCTTCCCTTCCTCCAAGTAATTGCTGCTGGGAGAGTCCAGCCTTCCTGAATTAACATCTAACCTGGACCACTTTCCTTAAAGCTGATACGGATAGGCATCAAAGGGCAGCTTTGGAGAAGGACTGAAATGGATTCACAGTGTTGCCTGACAGAGGTGGCACACTTTGCCCCAGAAAAAATAAGAGGGTAATTTGTCATTAATACTCCATGGCGGGCTGGAAATGTTTACTTGGTTTTTAAACCCTAGGTCAGGTTCCCTAGGGTTCTGGCATCTCATCTTTGGAAAGCAAGGTCAGTTTTATTGGTGGAAATTAGAATGAAGGAGAGAGGATGAGCTTCAAGGTGACGGGAAGTTTAAACATTCAGTGTTTACCTTCCCCTGATGGCTACCCATGCATTCCTGCTTATTCTGGGGAGTGGGCTGGAAGAAGTCCCATCAGTGGGGGGGGGGGAATCGGAAGACACCACTGCACACCAGTGCAGACATTAAATTTCACTTAAGCACTGGGTGCATTAGTCTCCAAATTGTTCTGGGCACAGCTACTCCTGCTCCCCTGCCTGGGGAGCTCATTACGTGGAAGCTCCCAAAGAACCACTGACTTGTGGTGGCTTTCCTTGTGCTCGCCCCTTATCAGGCTGAGAGGCCAAAAGCAAACTAGACATTAGTGACGCTATGCACCACCCATCGGGTTTCTACAACACCGGAGCAGGGTGAGATGGCATGATGATCATATGTTCTGAGAACTGTCCAGATGATAAATGAATAGATGATTTATTGCTGTGGAAAGCCAAGAGATGACTAACGGGAGCAGGACCTGGGAGATCAGTGACCAAACGACTTCCTAATGGCCTGAGAGAGTCACAGTGCCTCCGTCTGTACCTAATGTAACAGCAAAGGATGCCCTTTGGACCACGGAGAGAATCTGGATCATTAACCCTAGCTGGATGATTTTTAAGACAAGAAGAAAGAGGACTGAAGCTATGGGGTACTGCAGATAGTGGGAACTTTTTTTAACTGGTTGGGATGTATCACTGATTTATATTTGTGGATTCCTGAATCACGGAACACCTCCCTGCAAAACATAAAGTTCTGGACTCTTACACTCCAGGTGTCCATATACACATCAGATTTTACGTGCAATTCCAAAGAATTTTTTGTGCTTATAAATGACCCATTAAGCCCTGTTTAGAAAATTCTGCACTATGTAGATTATGAGGGAAATGCTTTACCTAAGAACAAAATTCCCACTTTCAGAAAGTTTGAAAATATTTAATTAAAGGGGGGGGGGTGAATATTCCTCATTAAAACAAATAAGCAAATATGAGTTTTTATCTCCAACTGAAGTTAAATTCCTCAGTATTTGTCTTTTGTTTCTCTTCCAGGCTTCCTTTTTCAATTTGTCACTTCCATAATTAAATATGGGTAAAACTTAGTCATCTATTAACAAAATGTGTATTTAGCATTCATAATGTACAAACAAATATGCTAAGAGCCCTGCCAAGTAGGCAGAGATGAACAAGACATGTTCTAGATGCTCAGAGAGAGTCTGAACGTGCTGTAAAAATGAGATATTTAGAAAGCAGCTCTGACACTACACAGAATGTGGCTTCAAGACAGGAATCCAAGAAGATCAAAGGGGCAAACTTAATTTCTGGATGACATAATCTGGGAAGGTTTCATAAATGTCATGCAATTTAAACTGATGTTAAAAGTGTTTTTCAAACTATTTCATCCTGAACCTTCAATGAGAAATACATTTCATGTCACAGTGTAGCATATATGTGAACTAAAAACTTCACAAAGAAATGTTTTCTTTTATTGTGGGTCAGTATAAGCTGTTATGTCCTATTCTCCTCTATTCTACTGTTCTCATTTATTTTCATTTAGCCAAAAACCATGATTGGAACTGTGAAGCTTATTTCACTACCCAATTATTGTATAAAATTTGATAAACACTGCCTTAATGGATGGCAGGGGTCGGGGTACTCTGCATGAGTAATGTCAGTTGATACTTTCAGAAATCCTATGCCATAGGTACCATCATTATTCCTGATGGGGAAACTGGGACTTGGAGAGATTAAGCAATGTGTCAGAGATTGTGCAGCTCTTAGACAGTGCAGTAGAAATTGAATCCAGCTCAGAGTGACTATGCAAAGTTCCAAGACCCTGAAAAGGCACAGAAGGAGAAAACAGTGTTTGGGAAATGTGCAGTTTGGCTGCAGTGCAGGGAGTAAGTAGGAAAACTGGGAGAGATGATTATAAAAGGAATCACAATTTTTCAAAAAATAATTTAAGTAAACTTCTTCATTGTCTTTAATCCCTTGTCTTTCTCAAAAATTTCCAGGAAAATCTCCTTGGACCTTTAGTCTAATTCTCCCATACTTGATTTTTAGTTTTATCCAGTAAGAAATACAATTGACTCATAGGAAATAGTTGCAAATTTATGTATTTTAATGCTCAGGAAAACAGATGAAGAAAACATGACAAGAAGCCTATTCTCAAAAAATCTTACTGGGCAGGCAGAACTTACAGGGTAAAAGAACTATAGGTATATGAAACACACATGCACATATAAAGAGAAATGTAATTTTTTAAAATAAAATGTATAGGACAAATTTCAGGTACAATTTGGTAGTCAAGAAAGGGAAGACATTTTCAATTGGCTCCTGGAATGCTTTAAGCAGTAGATGGGGTTAAGAAGGGCAATATGGGAGGAAGGCATTCCAGGTAAGGCAGTAAGTGAAGCCCGGAGGACACCTGGGCAATGGGCGGAGGTGGGAGGTAGAGACAGAGAGGGGTGTGAGAGGTGGGAGCAACTGGAAGATATTACAAGGATGTAAAGAGAGTCAAGGCTGGGCCCAGACTGCAGAGGGCCATTGATGTTGTCTTCGTTAAATGATCATCTTCTAGAACTGACAGTAAATGTAGACTATATGTCTGATATATCTAAACTGAGAATTTCATTCGTATACTAGCAGAGGGGAAAAGTCTAAGAATAAAAACAAACCCCAAACCAAGCTTGTGTTTATCATTTGAAAAGTTATTTATTGCAGCCTTTAAGTTAGAATTATTGCGATGGGAGCGCCCGCATTTTGAACTGCCCTGGGGAAACTTCAGAGTTAATATGCAGTGACTGTTGTACTCACATTACTAAGAAATAATGAAACACTCTCATTTTCATTAAATGCCTTCTAAAGTAATGGGAGGCATATACTTTCAAAAGAAAGGAAAGGACTTTGGATAGCTGTGTTCAGGTTCTTACTTATGATTATTACTGCAATGTTCATGATCCCCAGATAACAATCCTCTTCCTACTTCAAAAGTAAGCACTTTATTCTGTGTTAACTTGCTGGATTATTTGCCTTTTAAAAACTATATTGCCTGCTCAATAGAAAATAGATCTCAAAAGATCCCTTTTCATTATTTGTGCTTTACATTCAAATTCAGTATCATAGAACAAGTAATTCATGAAATAGATCCACTTTGGCTGGCTATTTGCAGAAAGCAAAGACATTTAAAAAGATACCTTTAACAACTTCCAAATTCTAAGACAACTGTCTTCACAGTTTCATTTGGAAATACACCTCCAATACCCCTATACTCTCCTTCCAGAATTGGTCCAGTAGAAAAGAGGCAGAGGGTTCTAAGCTAATATTAAAGCAACAATTTGGTTACTAGTTGGGGAGTGTGTGTGTGTGTGTGTGTGTGTGTGTGTGTGTGTGTGTGATTTTGAAGACAGTGTGTGTGTGTGTGTGTGTGTGTGATTTTGAAGACAGTGTGTGTGTGTGTGTGTGTGTGTGTGTGTGATTTTGAAGACAGTAACTACCCAGACCTTATTTTATATATTTTGTATGAATATACCTAGAAATGGGTTGACTGTCAAACATTTGTTCTCAAAATCTGCACCTGTTCGAAATACAGTTGATTCTTGTTTTTATGGTAGTTATGCTTTACAAAGTCACTGTGAATCCTGAATTAGTGAATACTGAATCAATGCTCCTAGGAGAAAAACAGGGTTGAGTTCCTCTGAGCCTCTGGCCACATTTTTATTAAGTGATTAATACATAAATGTTTTATGTGTGTTTAAAGACACATTATTTTAATATATATTACTGATACATTAACATTGAATTTAGCCAATAGAACTATCACTCATGCCTGAATAAAGCTTACTAACTTGAAAGGGTGTCCAATATACCTAAATATTGAAAACTAGAAGATAAAGAGTAATATGTTTAGTGTATCTTTTTCTTGTAAAAACAAAAAGCAAACAAAAAATGTGTATGCATGTGTTTGTGTTTGCATAAGCATGCAGAACATAGTTGAAATATAGAAATATCAGGCTGTTAGCATTACCCCAGGGCAGTAAAGAGGGGCATGAGGAGAAGCGTATTAACTTTTTTGCATCTTGTATTTTTTTACATGAAACATAAAATAAATATGTTTTATTAATGTGTTTAAAATAAATTGTGTTTTATAAAATTTAATTTCAACTTACTTATTTATAAAGAATACAGGTGCCAATAAAATTAATAAATTACTGGCTCTCTTTAATTAGGCAGAAGAAACCATAAATTAAACTGAGGAAGGAGGGGTTTTAAATTATTTAAATTAAATTAGAATTAAACTAATATAATGCTAATAGATTTGCAAATCTTGGTAAAAGTTCAGTTTTATAGAAATATAAATAATCAAAATGACTTGAGAAAAAAATAGAAAACCTGGAAAAATAATAACTTACAAAATGTAGAAGTTATCAAAGAATTACTACTCCAAAGAGACTAAGGCCTGATGATTTTAGCAGCCAGTGCTTTTAGATAGATTATTTTAATGCCATAAAAACAGTCGAGAGAAGGAAAAAATCTATAAAACTACTTTATTCATTCCACTGAAATAGAAATATATATATATATATGTATGTGTCAAACACACACACACAAATACACACATACCATAAAAAAGAATGCATCTATCACCTTGCTGGGAAAGAAGTATGAAACTAGAGAACCAGAAACTTCGAAAAATGTGTGGAAGAAAAAGCAGACTGGATCGGAAGGGCATAGAAACCAGAGAAAGAAAAATATCACACATGGAAAAGACATGTACAGACTAAAACCACACTTTCCCCTGTTGAAGCCCTTCGGTCACTTAAAGTTGGAAGGGCTCATGCAATTCATAGAGCAAAAGCTGACTTTGAGTTCCAACCTGAAAAATGCAACAATTTTAATCTTGTATGCATTGAATAATATATACTAATAAAATTTACAGGACTAATAATAAATAATAAAATGAATAACAATAAAAATGAAAGAACTGTAAGGAGAAGTTGATAACCCTGTTGAAACAATGGGAAACTTTTGAACTCTTGAATAATTGATAGACCGCATACAAAAAAATCAGAAAAGATATGCAGGATTTAAACAACACAACTAATAAGTGCAATCTAATGGATATTTTGATATTACTAAACTACTCACCCACATATCTGTTAGTCAGGAGCCAACCGAGAAAAGCGAAACCACATTGTCTTTAAAACAGGGGTGAGATTTAGTGCAAGAAATTGGTAACACGTGTGATGGAAGAGTTGCAGTGACAGATGGGTGTTGTTGAGCCAAGAGATTAGCAACAGCAGGAAGCCACTACCATGCCAAAGCTGGGATCAGCAATAATAGACAGCTTTGTAAAGCAGTTTTACCATAATTATTTGAAGAGGGATTTGGGGTCAGGGTTTGGTTTGCTTTTGCTTTTTTAAGGGATCTCTCCTCTTAAAAATCTCGCTCCTGGAGGAAGAGGTTCTGAGGCTCCTCTTTACTGCTGCTGGAGGTTGGGGTCCAAGGGGAGAACAACTTAAAAAAGAGCATATGGTCATCCAGGTCTGCTTCCTTAATTTCTTAAAAAAAAAAAACACTAAATATTTTCTATAAGGATCATTCTATGAAACAAATCTGCAGATTGAAGCAGGAGTATACTGTGTTGCAAAAAACTAATGCAGAAAGCTTAACACAGAGGCATATCCTGGTGAAGTGGCTGAACTTCAAAGATGAAGGATTTCTTCAGACATCCAGACAACAGTATCACATCATCCAAACAGAGGAAGCTGTCAGGCTGGCCTCCAACTCTCTACAGTGATGTTGAACGCCAGGAGGCATTGGTGCTGTGTTCTCAAGAAAAGAGTGACTAAGAGCTAGCATCCCCAACACCTTGTCTTTCAGGCAACCAGCTACATAATTTGGGGAGGGGGGCAAGGCAAAACAAAAATGTGAGGCTCCTCATTCAAAAGAATATTAAGAATTTCAAGACCGTGACAGCAGAGCACTAAGCCAAGCATGGGTCCTTCCCAGTGCAGAACCGTTCCAGGGGCACAAGCTGTACACGGATGAGGCCGGCTAGAGGAAACACTCAGGCATACATACAAAGTACAGTGAGAACCTTCTTCAGCAAATTATTTGATGACAAAAATCCAGAGATGAAGTAAAACAAAGAATTTAGAAATGAAGAGACTGCACTGGTGGTTAGCACTGAATTTATCTCTATGTAAAACAAATACTAAACAACTTCGGGAATTATGGTTACAGAATATAAATATTTGACAATTAGAGGAAGAAGGAAATTGCTAATGCACTTATCTAGCCCTGCAGGTAATCAGCTGATACTGCCTAAAATTGAATTATGTATTTAATGAGACATAATGACTCCACACTCTTAAGGTTTTATTTAGTATGTTTCCTTAATTTTAGAGGGATCTTTTGTTGGGAAATATCTCATGGGAAGAAGAAATATTTATGTGATTGTTAAGGGATCTCACTGGTTTTACTCAGTTTATTTTTCTTCCTTAAATTCAGATAAATTATGCTTAATACTGTTTATTGAAAAATATATGACTCTTTTATGAAAGTGCAAATGTTAATGATTATTCATAGATGATGGCATATGAGTATTTTACTTTCATCTCTGAAGTCTTTATAAGTCTTTATAAGTGTGTAAACAAAGGCTAAATTTATTTTTATTTTATTTAAAAAATTTAGTCAAGTATTCTCCCAACAAAAGGCTCAAAGCCAGAGGATTTTATTGGTGAAGTCTAAAACTTCAAGAAGCAGAGTTTCTATATTTAGGTTGTTTTAAAGCACAGAGTTAGAAATTTCTAATTCATCTACATCACTGACACCAAGACAAGACAATTTACAAATTTCCAATTCATCTACCTCACTGACACCAAGACAAGACAAAAAACTATATACCAATCATTTTGAATATAAATATAAATTGCTTTGAATATAAGTGAATACAACTATGCTAAATAAAATATTTCCAGCAGGCTGGACCCCTTCTTATCTGTGTGTGCGTGTGTATAACTGATAGCTATGTCACTGAGAAGTTGGACATTGAGACCCTAAGCCTCCTTTTGCCTGGAAATGCTGGAGGTGTTCCCTGCCCCAATCCCTGACACCTTGAAGAACCTGTGTTGGACCAAGGGATATGGAGAACCACAAGCAACAAAGAAGCTTCAGAGATGGGCGGAGCCTAGATTGGACTGATAGGATTCAAATTGTGGGGTCTTAATGATCACAACGCTCCTTCAGAGAGGGGATACCACCCTGGGTTCCCAGAGATGGCATAGCAAGTGGTCCCCGCAGAGTGCAGGCAAATAAGAGAGTGCATTGCCTGTAGACAGTTTTAAAAACTATAACAAAAACAGCTACAGCTACAGGTTAGTCTGCTTTTTATTATCACCATGTGTTTTCAGTTCTATGCAATGTCAGTGATAAAATGCTCCTTTGTGAAAAAATCAGTTCCTTTTGGAATTAATTTTATACATATGTACATTTTAATTAGCCTTCATTTAATAAACATGGCATTTTACATGGAATTTAACTCACACAGCTCCAAGTTATATAGGCAGCCATTAACATGAGGAATTAGCTACCTAGATTTTTTCAAGAGTAAGTTTGTCATGGTTTGGAAATTCTGAGCTTGTTTCAGGAACAATTTGTATCAGCAACCTAAGTGGTGCTACATAGCCCTATGTTTAAACAGTAAATTATAAATAAATAATGATAACACAATTATTATAATGAGAAAGAAACAAAGTATATTATTTCAATTCTATCAATCATGTGATCTCTTGGATCTTTTTTTTTTGGATTTAAAACTGTGTGAAACAGACAGCTCAATGAAAGGTGTATTATCTTTGGTAAGTGAACATTTTAATTCGCATATGAAATACACATATTTTTCTTCATAGTTATTACTAAAGATCATTTTGTAGTACAGAGATGGGGTGGTAAAAAGCATCCATCTCAGGTGTGAAACACTTCCCTAATCCTGAAACCCCTGTTACAATGGTGACATGATGAAGCAATTATAGCAGCAGCAGAGGAACAGAGAGAAGAAAAAAAGTCTTCAAGACATTGAGCACTATCTTCCTATCTCAGGTGACAGAAATCAGCACTGAGCCCTCTGGACTAAGAGCCCCAAACTATTATAAGGATCCCCTAGGGAAGAAAGAATGGCTTTCTCTACATTAGTTGGATAGAGTCTGGTATTCTTACTAATTTGGATTTTCTGTAATGACTTCTGTCTCAGCCATAGTAGGGTAACTGGAGGTGAATTTACTTTCCCACCACAACCAAACAGAAAATCAGACAAAATGAACAAGGCAATTATGTTGAAAGATTGGACAACAGGCAGTGTGGGACCGTGATTCCTGCGATTAGGGAAACAAATGAGGCGAGTCTCATCTTTCTTCTTAGAAAGACTTCCTGGATAACAAAGTGGGGAGCAGGGATGGGGGGATGGGAGATGTCTAAACAAGAGCACAGGGGTCTCCCTGAGGTGAGGCAACAGAGATGGGAGTTTGGGAAGGATGAAACATCTGGAATTTGTGGGGCAAAGTATGGAGTGGAGAGTGGTACACAGAATAAAATCCTACACACAGGCTTCCCCCAGAGTCTGAGGATGTATATGAAGTTTTAGATGTGCAGGAAATGCTATGGATTAACCAAAGAACTACCAGGGAACTTTAATGTGAACAAGCCTCAGAGCTCACAGAGTGAGAGAACTTCCAGTTCCAACCAGCTAGAGTGAAAAGCTGCATACCCGGCATTTGACAGACATCAGAGGAGCCAAGCTTTAGTGGTGGGACTTAGCTAGATGTAGAGTGAAGAGTGTTTTAAATCATCCTAAGAAAACACAAAAGTAAGCCTCAAAATCATCAGCTGGGTTCACAAGTAACTTAAACAAAGTCCAAAATCCTTTATAGGAAGATAACAAAACCCAGAATGCAGCAATATAAAATCCACTATGCCCAACATCCAATACAAAAGTACTTTATAATTAAATTTTTCCCATAGAAAAATGGCTTTACTGTTGAATTCTAATAATCATTTAAGAAAAAAATGATACCAACACTTCACAGACTCTTCAGAAAAAGACCCATTTTATGAGGCATCCTGGCATGAAACTGAAAAGCTTATAAGAAAACTGCAGACTGATATTACTCATGAAAATACTCACAAAAGCCTGAATAGTAGAAAATCAAATCCAGCAGTAAATTATATTAGCAGAATATATATGCATATATATTATACATATACACACATATACATATATATACATGCATACATATATAACTGACACACCATTTTTATATATTAATTTTTATATATTAATTGAGCTATACTGGTATATATTATGTCTCACTTACAATTATAAAAATATAAAGAGAATAAATTAATTGCAAAAAATTACAAATTCTTTATCTGTTAAGGGATTTCTATCTCGATTATATAAAGAACTCATGACTCAATAAATAAAAAGACAACCCAACTAAAGAATGGGAAAAGGATCTGAACAGCCATTTCTCCAAAGAAAAAAACACAAAAAGCCAATAAACATATGAAAAATGTCCAGCATTATTAGTCATTAGGAAAAAGCAAAGCAAAACCATATTGGGATACCACTTCACACCCTCTGGGATGGATATAATTAAAAAGTTAAATAATAACAAATGTTGGTGAGGATGCAGAGAAATCAGAACAAAACTTATAAACTTATACCTCATACATTGCTTGCAGGAATGTGAAATGGTGTAGACACTTTGAAATAGTCTGGCAGTTCCCTAAAAGGGTAAACACAGCCAAGCACTTGACCTAGTGATTCCATTCCTAGAGATATACTCAAAAGAAATGAAAGCATATGTTCACACAAAATCTTGTACACAAATGTTCATAGCATTATTCGTAATATCCAAGAAGGTAGAAGCACCCAAACATCCATCAACTAATGAATAAGTAAACAAAATGTGGTATACTCACACAACAGAATACTTTGTGTGTGTGCACTAATGTTTATAGCAGTGTTATTCACAACAATCAAAAGATGGAAACAATCCAAACATCCATCAGTGGACGCAAGAATAAATAAAATGTGGTATGTTCATACAATGGATTTGGCCATAAAAAGAAATGAAGTACTTATGTGCTACTACTTGGATGAACCCTGAAAACATGCTAGCCACAGAAAACTACATATTATGATTTTGTTCATAGAAAAAAAAAAAGTCCAGAATAGGGAAATCTAAGAGAAGGCAGATTAGTAGTTACTTAGGGCTGAGGGAGGTATGAGGGGATGGTGGGTTGCGGGAGTGACAGTTAAAAACAGTATGGGGTTTCTTTTCCAGGTGATGAAAATGTTATAAAATTGACTGTGGTCCTGGTTGCGAATCTGGAATATACTAAAAATCACTGAATTGTACACTGTAAATAGGTGAACTGTATAGTATATGAAATTATACCTGAGTAAGTTTTTTTAAAAGTCTGTTTTCTGAAGGCTCTTATTGAAACTAGGGCCAATAAGGTTCCTAGGCGACCTGCAAAGAACTCTTTGGGCCAGAAACACCTGTGCTCCTGAGAAGCCAATTTCCGGGCCAAGAACTGCCCTAAACCGCAGCCTAAATCCTTGTTTTTATGAGAAAACATGTGAGGTCAGAAGTCAAGAAACTGGGGACACTCTGACTTAGCCTCCTCTACAGGATGCAGCTGCCAGGACAGGCAGGCACTGGGGGCTGCAGGTGCCGGAGGAGCTCGGCCCCATGCCAGAGGTCTGGGGGAACCCTGGGCCTGTGGTGACCCCCTCCCCGCTGGACAGACTCCCAGAGGCCAGAACCAGGAGCCTCAGGGGCATCTCCCATGATGTGGCTGGGCCCCAACTGACCTCTGGACGCCACACAGCGAGGTCCAGGTGGGTGGAGACCTCAGGGCGGGCAGCAAGCACTTGCACTTTCAGCTCCTGCAGGGGCGCCCCCGCCGCTGGATGGGAACCACCTCCGGGTCGTTGTCCAAGTCCATCCCCAGTGTCCGGCCTCCTGGCCCTTGACGAGGAAGCTTCTCGGCAATGTGCTCAAAGCCCAGGAGACTGGCATCCCCTCCACAGGCTCTCACCCCACATCCACACGTGGTCCCTGTGACTGGGCACGTTTTGGACAGAAGGGGAACCCCGCTGGTGAACTTGCACTTCATCTCCATTTAGAGATCAGCGGCCTGGCGGAGGATGGTGAGCAAGTCTGGAATTCCAGCCAGCCTCTGTGCGATCCTCTGAGTACCATTACTGGAGCACCAGAGGCAGCATCTCAGGGTCCGCAGGGCTGACCACCTCTTGCAGGACTGCCCAGTCACACTGGCCCTGGGCAGATCACACCGGTAATCCTCAGTGAAATCCACCATGTCGCCAGAAAAGTCCACTGGGGTCCCTGGGAAAAATAAAATGGACCCTAAGCGATAAGGTCTAACTCCTTTTTCGGTGCTTAGTCTAGTTTCACTTGCCTATAGCGGGCCGTGTACAGAGGCACCTGAGGCCTCAGGTTAGAGTTCCCAGCACCGCGGGGCAGGTCCCCTCAGCTCACGGGGCCACGTCCAGGAGCGCGGGCGGGACGCCTCAATTCAAAATGGCGGCGGCGGCCGGCGTGCGCAGAGGTGCGGCGCCCGGTCTGCAGCAACGGGACTGCCCCGCCCCCTCCCCGCAGACGAGACCCCCGTGAGGCAGCCCCAGTTCCGCCCTTTGGGAGAATGTGGACTCTGGAGCGAGAGCTTGCACCTCTCACACCTCTCCATTCTTTGGCCCAAAAATAAAACTTTCCTTTGCTTCTGAACTGAACTTGGGCTATTTCTATCGGAGTGAGTGACACCGGGCAGGAGGACGCTTATCGGCACCCGACTCAGGAGGGTCGGAAACAGTTATACTTAACCTGCCTTCACTGATCAAGCTCGCTTTAATTGCTGCTACAGAAGTTTTGCAAGTCCTCCAAGCTCATGCAGCCTAACAGTAAGATGATGCACAAGCTGTTTTCCAGGAACTTGGAGTCTTCTGCATCTAGTTTGAGCTGGAGCCCGACAAGACGGAGCAGCACCACCAACTCTCTAACTGGGCATGCGCGAGTGGCCGGGACCCTTCTGACGTCAGAGGGCGCCAAATTCCACCCGCCTGCTCTCCCGCCTCCTCCCTTGGCTGCCTCCAGAATGAAGCTTTTCTCGGCTTCAGGAGTCTCAGCGTTTGGCTTGCGGCAAGTCGGGCAGGGCAACCTAGCTCGGTAACAGAAGGAGGACTCTTCTGGACCCCAGGATCCCCAGGACACGGCAAGCTCCAGGGAGGTAGGTCCCCGGAGGTCCTCAAGTTCAGTGTCGTGCTCGTGGCTGTGCAGGGCCACCTCCAGCTCACGGTGCCCGTTCACCCAGAGCAGCAGGTGCAGCGGGAAGGCCGACAGGCCAGGCCCACATCCTGGGTGGGTGGGCAGGGGAAGCTCAGCTCCCAGTAGAATATTATTTGACCATAAAAAGGAGTGAGGTAGTGACACATATTGCAACATAAATGACTCTTGAAGATGTTGCTGCACTAAGTGAAAGAAGGCAGTGGCAAAACACAACCTATTCTATGATTCTGTGTATGTGAAATATCCAGAAAAGGCAAATCTGTAAAGACAGAAAGTAGATCAGGGGTTGCCTAGGAGTTGAGGGATGGGAGGGTTAGAGTGGGAGGTAATAGCTAAAGTGTATGGGTTTTTTGGGGGTGGTGATATATGCATAACTCTGGGAATATAGTAAAAACTATTGACTTGTATAGTTTAAGTGGGTGAATTGTAGGATATGTGAATTATATCTTAATAAAGCTGTAATAAACAGATATCCAAAGAGTGGGTCAGAATGTGGAAAAAATTCGAAGTTTCAGGTACTATGCATGAGTAAATTGGGACAATCACGATGGAAAGCAGTTTAGCAGCACATAGTAAAATGAAAAATCACATACTCTGTGACTCAGCAGTTCCACTTTTACATGTGTGGTCTGGGGAAGTACAATTCAACCCATGATTCGATAAAGTGCTTGCACCAGAATGTAAATCAGTGCATCACTTCCTCGAAAAAAGCCCTGCTGTGAAATGTCAAGTGAACTAAAAAGTGTGCTTTGTGACACAGTTGACTTTTTCTGTCACAGACTCCCCATCTCACCAAGGACTATAATAATTTGTAGATGAATGGCCAGTTGGTGGACACACTTTTAAGTGGCACCAGTCTAGAGAAACTTGCCCATATGCAGAAAGGAAATGATAAACAATTTCAGCAGTTACAACGGTGACAAACTAGAAACCATCTAATAATAGTGAATGAATAAATAAATTGTGGAATATTGATTCAATAGAATACCAAATAGTCACTGAGAGGAATTTTATATATATTATATACAAACAGGTCTCAAAGTGTGTCATTTTGCACATAAAAAAGAATATAGTATCATTTATTTTTCTTTTTCTTTTTTTTCTTTTTAACATTTTTTATTGATTTATAATCATTTTACAATGTTGTGTCAAATTCCAGTGTTCAGCACAATTTTTCAATCATACATGGACATATACACACTCATTGTCACATTTTTTTCTCTGTGAGCTACCGTAAGATTTTGTGTGTATTTCCCTGTGCTATACAGTATAATCTTGTTTATCTATTCTACAATTTTGAAATCCCAATCTATCCCTTCCCACCCCCCGCCCCCTTGGCAACCACAAGTTTGTATTCTATGTCTAGGAGTCTATTTCTCTTTTGTATTTATGCTTTGTTATTTTGTTTTTGGTTTTGTTTTTTTTAGATTCCACATACTAGCGATCTCATATGGTATTTTTCTTTCTCTTTCTGGCTTACTTCACTTAGAATGACATTCTCCAGGAGCATCCATGTTGCTGCAAATGGTGTTATGTTGTTGGTTTTTATGGCTGAGTAGTATTCCACAGTAATTAATGATAGATGTGTGTTTATTGCCATTTAGAACTTCTCTTTGCAGTTGATTTGGTATTTCTGCTTTGTTCTTTTCTTCTTCCTTTTGTGGTTTGGTAATTTTCCTTTGTATTATCATGGATTTTATTTAATTTTTGTGACTCCCTTGTCATTTATATTAATTAAAAAATCCCACACAAATCAGTGCTTATTTATGCCCCTGGAAGCTTAAAAGTATTTTTTTTTTTTGATAGACTAGGAGATATATACTAAATTCATGACAAAGGCTACCTTTGGAGAGGAAAGGAGAGAATTCAGACTGGGAATAGAGAGCAGAGTGACTTCAATTTTATCCTTAATGTCTTATTATATTTACTTAAAAATTTGAATCAAATGTGTCAAAAATGTTAACAACTTTCAGTGCTGGGGGCTAGGTTCATGGATTATTGATATGTGTTATTTGTACTTTTCCATATTTTTAAATTTCTCAAGAAAAACAACACAATAAGGTGGCTGTACTTTTAGTAAATTATGACTGCATGCTACCCAGATATCTGCTCCAGTTATATTGAGAGACTGGAAGTGTGAAACTCCACCATCTGTTAAGGAAAGCTTGACATCCTTGAAAAGCATGGAGACATCAAAGACTGACGTTTAAACCAGATGACAGAGCAGATACAGCTGAGGACATTTGAATAACTGAAACCATTTGGGCAACAAATCCTGGAAACAAAAATCAGATTCCATCACAGAGCTAGGGAGGAGCATCTAGATCTGCAAGATGAAATTATCAATGATATTGATTAAGGTTTGGTTTGTGACTTCTCATTGTTTTCTTCTGCTGAGTGGGACTGAAAAGCTTTTTTAGTGGAATTAAACTTGTTAAAAGTGCAAGCTGTTCCAAGGAATCCTTATGTCTATTCCAGTCTGTTATTACAGGATTAAAGTGTTAAGTGTGGGGAGGAACCCCACACCATTTGAAGATTCGCAGCTTGAGCCCACCACCCCCCTCTCCACTAGAACTGAATTGTTTCTCTGACTCATCTTTGTGCAGACAAATGCATTAAAAGGCACTTGCATGACTGTGAGGTTATTTCCTTGCTGAACTTTTGAGCTGGAGACGTGCTGAGTACTGACTATGGTGCAAATTTCTGAAAGTAGGTGCTTGCTGGGTAAATACTTCCTTTGGTAAATAATGCCCCAAGTAACAAGTAATCATGCACTCATGCAGTCATTTTTTTCCGTTTAAAAAGTCAGATATACTTATGGTCCAATTCCATCCACTGGTTTAAGTCAGACAAATCTACGAACTTTAAGTCACTTTATTGATCTCTATGAGCTTGTAGATTGTAGAAATTTTAGATAAAATTAAGTTTTGGGCTTTATTTATTAATTCAGTTCAACCAACTTTATTTAGTCTTTACCAAGACCCAGATATTTTACAAAGCACTGAAAATACAAAAATGGAAATTACAATCCCTACCTTATACTAGTTGTCAAATAGTAAGGAAAACAGGAATGTAAGCATATATAGTTCAATGAGATGCTAAAAGATAAGTGTGAACACTTTTAAGCACCTTGAGGACCATGTTTTTCTTTTTCACAGCTGTATTCTCAGAACTTAGCCTAATGCCTAAAACATTGAATATACTGAATGAATGCCTTTTTATTAATGAGCAAAAGTACTACAGAAGAGAAAGTGATTATGATAGAAGCTCTTTTTATCAGATGTTATCAAGGACAGCCAGTTAATCAGAAAGTTTGGATGAAGTGGGTTCTTTCAGAAAAGAATATTTAACAAAACTTAGGCATTTTATTTGAAATAAAACATCATTTGGAGGTTTCTTTGTTTTGTTTTGTTTGTTTGATTGTCAATCCTCTGAGAAAGGGTCAAGCCTTTCTGCGTGTCTAAGCCCACAGTTTGGAAAACTGAGGCCTCCTTCTTTTGTAAACTATGTTCTTAATGAATCTTCAGTGATTTCTAGTTTCAGTGTATTTGCAGAGCAGTGAACCCAAAGGAACTCGTATGAAGCACTACCCTTCAAAAGAATGGGGCCGTGTCAGGGATAGGTTAAGAGGAGACCAGGGCAAAGGGGAAGGCTCACTCTATGGAAGATTCTGTAAGGACAAGAGAAGGGAGTGGGATTGAGAAACATTTAGAAGACAGTCCACAAGAGTTAGTCATTCAGGGTGAAGGTTAGGAAGTTAAGATCCCTGGGCAACTGGATGGCTTGTAGGACCACTCACTGAAATAGGGCAGTGAAGGAAGAGGCTGGGGTGAGGATGTGATATGGAGTTCAGTTGTAAACATGATGCTTATAGGATATCCAGTTGGAGATGGTTTGGACAGATAGATAAATGCAATATTTGCTGTAGAAGTTTCTATAAACAGATGGATAAAAATTGCCACATACATACACACACAGTACATCCACATTCTTAGCCATAGCTACATGCATGAAAATACGTGAAGATGCAGTTTTATCTTACATTCCTATATATAGATCCATTTATCAGTATTATTTATATAACCTTATATGAGAATTGAGTGCATGTTTAAATATTGAATTCATGCATATGAAAACAGAAATAACTGTATCCATAGCTTTATTTGTGTGTCAATATTTCAGATATAACCCATACATATTGATACTCTATAAAGACTGTAATATTTGCCAGTATATCCTAGATGGTTAATTCTGAGAAACCACAGTGGTAAAAAAATTGTTACATAATATTATTAAATGCTTAAATTCAGTATTCTGCAGAACTCTTAGATTAAATGTAAATATTAAAGATGAGAAATTGATGCAAAAAAGAGGGAAGGAAAGGATGGAGGAGGACTTTATTTGATACGGTGACTAGGTTGGATAACATGAGAATGCTAACCAGGGGCTAAAGCTTCTAAAGGGTTACTCCAGGGCTTCCCCCAGAACACAGTGACTCCAGGTTTCTAGTCTTGACCTGGGTGAGACTGAGAAGCAAATTTTAGTTGCCATATTGTGCCAATTATTTTTAGTGAGTGATTTTTAAAAATATGTGCTTTCTTTAATAAGCACGTTTTCTGGCTGGATATAGAGTCAAAGTTAACATTAAATTCTAAGGGAAGACAGGAAGGAAACCTCTTATGAGCCTAGAAACAGAGTCACTTTGCTTTAAAACCTGCTCTTTTTCAAGTTTTCTGCTTGTCAGCAGCTTGAGAATGGAAGATTATGTTGTATCCCCACCTTGTGGCTATAATGTGTACCATTACATATAAAGAGCTAAATCCACATTGGAAATAGATACATATAATTTCATTGACTTAATCTAAAATTTGTTATCCAAATGATCCCCCTTCACCAGACCCCTCACCTGGCATGCACTACACCACACACACATTAAAAACTAAAAGCCTTAATTTTGTTGACCTCACTTATTTATAGCTTTTCCAATTTTCAGTGGGCAACCTGCTTCAAGCAGATTGCAATGGAATATAAAATTCAGAAGTTTACCATAAGTAACTCCTTTTCTCCCCAAGTTTTTTTTTCCATATCCCCCACCCCCATCAAAAAATCTCCCCTTTAAAAAAATAGATATTTATTCATTCATTTTAGTGGGGGTACTGGGGATTGAACCCAGGACCTCATACATGCTAAGCATACACTCTACCACTGAGCTATATACCCTCCCCCTAAAATGTCTTCCTTCTTTGAAAGCTTAAGATTTAACCGGTTGGGTTTTGGAGTATTTGAAACTTTCACCTTCTCAAAAGCTGAATCTCCAACTTATTTGACGTTTCCGTATAGGTAGCCATGCACAGGAAAAATAAATGTAAATCTTCAATCTTTAGCACTGATGAACTGTGAAAATCAGGAAAACTTCACTCAATCTTTGTCATCCCAGAGCTTCACACCATCACCAGGGTGAGGATGGAAACAGCAGGGTAGTCAGGCACCATCTGGCAGACAAGTCATCAAGGCTGTAGTCATGTGTCTCCTAAGCCCACTGACCAATACACTAAATAAAAATAAACATAGCATAAACCGTGTTTTTTGAGAGAGACATCAGAGATTGATTTTGAGATGCATATCAATCACGGTACCCAAGAATGTGCAGATTATTTTGCGTAGAATCATTCATAGTACCTTCTGAGATCAGCAAGAGCAAACATATCTGTAGCTAATGAAACATAATTTTAAATCAATATGACTGACATGCCTTGGGTTGTGTGGCAGTGAAGAGAGTCGGGGTGGGAAAGGTGACAAGCAGTACAATTTTATATGAAAAAGGAAATTATTGATGTGTCAAAGTAGAGACCATAAAGCTTGAAATGAACTCTTTCTGGGTGCAGCTGTGAATCTCTAGAAGGGAGCAAAGATGCTGAGATTTTCCTGTTTATCAAAATGGGCCAGAAATTAAAAATATCATGAAATACTTGCCTAAGCATGGGAAACTTTCTGCTTACTTTAGGTTCCCTGTTTAAAACCTTCATTAGATTGGATAGATATTAGAAAGCTGGTTGGTGCCAGGTCCAAAGGGAATAATTGGACAATAAAAATGATCCCTTATTCTTATTTCCAAACTGCACAAGAAATCATTTAGTGTTTATTATGGTTTCCTCTGTGTTACGACATGTTGTTATTTTAAGTCTTAAAACTGCTCTGTGGCAGTGGTTTTGTGGGACAGACCTCCTTAAGACCAAAGCTGTTATAAAAGTTATTTTAAAAAATACTATCCATTTTATTTTATTCACAATGAAGGTAATAAATACTTAGCATAAACAAATAAATCCAAACATTTGATAAAGAGGAAAATGGATTTCCTCTTTCTGTTGGGTGAAGATTAGACATGGAATGAGGCACATGGCCTGGTGATGAAAACTCCCAGGAGTTTCACACTCTGGACCATTTTGTGGCAGCTCCATCAGAAAGCCTGTTATAAATATTGACAGGGCCTGCCACTAGGGGGCAGACAGGCTTACTTTCATGACTGAGTTTTATGGAAATGGGATTGAGGTTTCAAATAATTATTTGGAGATCTGATGAGGAAGCAGAAAAACATAAAACAAACCAAAAAGCCTTGTCATTTTATTAAAATAAAAAATAAACAAAGGAAAGCTCGACTTTGTATTTTTGCTCAGTTCAATTAAAAACACTGACAGCTATGCATTTTTATGTGCGCACATTAGTGAAAACCACACTAGTGAAATAGTGCCTAAGGGTGGAGATCCCAGGACAGTTGTCCCTAGGTATTGCAGGGGGTTGGTTCCTGGACCTCCGTGGATACCACATTTGAGGATGCTCAAGTCCCTTATGTAAAATGTGGTAGTATTTGCATATAACTTATACACATCCTCCTGCATATTCTTAATCATCTCTAGATTACTTATAATACCTAATACTATGTAAATTCTATGTAAATGATTGTAAATACAATGTAAATGTCGTGTAGACAGTTGCTAGTGTGCAGCAGCAAATTCAAGTTGTGCTCTTTGGAATTATCTGGAATTTTTTTCTCAAATATTTTTGATCCATGGTTGGTTGAATCCAAGGATGGGTAAGGAGGGCTGACCTTACAGCATGAGTGAGGTGAAAGAGCCAGGCAGCAGGGCACTGTGCCACAGCCTTATGTCTGAAGCCAGTGTGGCTGGAGGGCAGTGTCTCAGAGGTGAGTGGCCACATGAGGTTGGAGAGGTAGGCGAGGTCATGTCTTGCAAGATCTTGTAATCCAGTGTGAGTAGTAGTCCCTGGATGTCCAGGTAGCCCCCTTTCCTGCTGAGGAATACCTTTGTAAATGGCAGTAGGCTACTTTGGGAAGGGACAGGGCACTATTGATATGGACAGGAAGCATTATTGCAGACCCTGTTGGAGTGAGAACACATAGGGCGACTTAAATAAAGTCCTGGTCAAGGGCCAGCTCTCAGTGGGTCCATGGATCACACAGTGGCAGTTTCCTCAGTCCCAGATGTACAATGGAAGTGGACACAGGTAGGCTGAAAGAAGAAAGATGGGGAAAGTCATACCATGAAAATGCTAAGAATAAGAAAGCCGGTGTGACTAAGTTAATGCCAGATAAAGTAGACTTTGAGCCAAGGAGTCTTTCCAGAGGTATGCAGGGAAGTGTCATGATGATAAAAGAGTCATTTCATCAGGAGAACATAAAATGATAAATGTATATGCGCCAATAACAGAGCTTCAAAATACATGAAACAAAAACTGACATAAGTAAGAGAATAGAGACCATACAACCAAATTTCGAGACATAACACCATCTCTCAGAAATTGATAGAACCAGATGAGAAAAATTGGTGAAGGATGTTGAAGATTTTAACAATATTACTAACCTTGCCTTACACTCACAATGGCAGACTATTCAGTCTTTACAAGACAGCATAAAATGTTCACCAAAATAGAGCTCATGGTGGTCTATTAAATAAATTTTAATAAATTTCAGAAGATTACAGAGTATGTTCTCTGATCACAATGCAACTAAATTAAAAATCAATAACAATAATATACATTAAAAAGTCCCACATATTTGGACTCCATTGGTCAAAGAAGAAATTGGAACATATTTCAAACTGAATAATAATAAAAATACAGTATATAAAAGAATTGAAGGAGGCAACTAAAGTAGCACTAAGTGGGAAATGCTTATATTAGGAAAGGAGATAAGTTTAAAATCAATGATTTAAATGCTACTTCCAGGACTAGAAACAATAGCATCTTAAAGCTGAAGTATTAGAAATGAAATAGTAAAGATAAGAAATCATTGAAGAAAAAAAGGGCAACAATAGAGAAAATTAAAGCCAGAAGTTGGTTTTCTGAAAAGCTTAATGAAGTTGACAAAGAGTAATACCCAGAGAAAAAAAAAGAAAGAAAACAAAAACTTACAAACATCAAGAATGAAAGAGCTTATCACTGCAGATTCTACAATAATTAAAAAGATGGAAAGGAAATAGTATGAATAACTTTATGTCAATACATTTGAAAAACTCAGATGGAAAATAGTATCTCCCAAACCTAATACAAAAGAAAAAAAGTCTTTATTAAGGAGATTGAATTTGCTATCAAAAACTTTCTTACAAAGAATACTTCAAGTTCAGAACTGACTGTATAAGTAAACCATTTGGAGAAGCAGAAATTTTTAAAGTTGCAAATAACTGATCCATCTGTAGACAATTATAATGTAACAAGTATCCTATTCTTTGATTATCAAATCATTCAATTCATTAATGATTTTATCCTAAGGCTACTGAAAGCAATGATCGTGGCAGTTTTTTAGAGCAATAGGATATCTTACGGAAAAAAACGTACAAAGGTCACAGCCATATTTCCTGGTTTGCTCGGGTTGTTTGTGCCTTCCTGCTGCCTCAGGGTGAAGGCTAGGTCCAGAGCAGTGTTTGTTTCCTTCTGCTTTCCCAGACCCAGCAGAGCTGCTCAGGATGCCTTTGTTTGAGCTTCATTTCCATTGATTTTGGTCCCACCTGCCAATCCAGGACCTTCAGCCTCTGCAAATTCTCTCCCAGTTGTTTCCAGCCATTGCTAGAGCATGCTGTGTGTGTGCTCACCAGCAAGTTTTGTTCACTACTGCCCTGTAGCTCTGGCTTTCTGTTTTCCAGCACTTGTGCTCCGCCTGAGTCCTGCAAGGCACTTGGAAGGAGAATGGCTCTGGGCAAATTGCACAGGAAATTTTCCCCAGTCTCCCCCCAGGTGCTGCTGCCTGAAATCCACTGTGTGCTCTGTACAAGTAGGGAGACAGATTCTCTCCATCTTTTGCATAATTCTTTGTCTTCATGCCAAAGCAATGTGGCTTGTACCCAAAGACTTAACAGAGATTTTAGTAACATAGCTCTCATCTCTCCATCATCTTTGTTTCCAGTAGCTGATAGGTGTTCTGTGCTAAGAGGCAGTAGCGACATCTGCTGGCGAAGGGAAACATTTTCAATCACATCTAATTATTATTACTATTATTTTCTTTTTCAGTTTTTAAAACTTTGTAGTCAGGTTAAGATAACACTGACCAATAAGAACAGATCTAATCCCTGTTTCGCCAGAATTATTTTATTTTTAAAATGTTGTGTTGTATATTTTCACTGCCAAGTATATGATATTTGAGTAATTATAGGAGATTCTAACCTAAATGAGTGAGCAAGTCAGGGAACAGTCTGGAAGACCTCACATTTCTAGGATTTTTTAATGTTGAAAAATACTAATTTACCAGCTTCTTTGGTACTCTGTAGAGGAACTTTCCACCTCCAGTTCTACAAAGACACAAAATAAACAAAGGGCCAACAAACTTGTATCATATTCAACCGCTGTGATATAGAATTGTGATTAGACATGTGACCTTTAGAGCTATAGAGCTGGGTTCGAATCTGATCTCTGCCACCAACAGCTATAACCTTGGGCGAGTAACTGAATTTCTCTGTGGCTCAGTTTTCTCAACTACAAAGTGCGAATAAAGATTATAATACCTATCTCATTGGATTGTGATGAGCTAGTCTGTGCAAATATGAGTAAATAGGGTCCCTAGAATATTATAGTAAGCACTCTGTGAGTTTCAGGATTAGCATACTATTTAAGTCATGTTATTAAATGCTTCATATGAATCCTGAATGATTATCTGGAGAAGAGTTGAGAGTGAAATAAATAAAACAAAGAAATTCAGACACGTCAGATATTCATCATAATCACCATAAAAGCAAAAGAAATCTTGTCAGGTAATCCTAAAGCTTACAAACCTTGCAAATTTAAAACTAGAAATTTTTTGCTGTTTTCAAAGTTTTACAAATTGTTTTATTTTCACTAGCCATTGAATATACTGGGGCAAAAAGAAAAAATAGAAAATCGCTTTTTGCATTAAGATAGAATTTTTTTCCTTTCAGAATTCCAAATGAAAGTTTTTATTTTATAATTTAAAGAGTTTTATATTTTAAGTGTTCACGGGTATTACATCCTAGATTAAATATAAGCAGATCCCCAAGACTAGCTTATTACATGGCATTATTGGAGTAGCATTAATTGAAATTTTACCTAATACAATCACTACAAGAATGTTTTTTGATTAAGACTATTTTATCCCTTACATTAAGACACAAAACAAACAAACGGAAAGCCCAACCCAATGACCACAGTACCCACAGCACCAACAGAAAGAGTTGCCCTGTGGTCAGTACAGATTCAACCCCCACCTCTTTACTGTTTTACTGAGGTTTGCACACCTTTCAGGGTCAGAACTATGCTGAAGTACAGACTCACAGGAAAACAAAGTGACATCCGTCAACACTTCTTTTTAAATCAACAACATGGGAAATTTTTTTCTTTGTATTTTTAAGTTTTTATGAAACCTATGCACATGTAAAATTAGCAGAATTCCACAGCTCTGCATTTTCTAATGGAGTAATTCAGGTCAGTTTCAGAATTACTTTGCAAAACTGATGAAAGCTTGTACTAAAGTGCCTTTGAATCTGGTTCAGGTCAAAAAGAAGCAATCTATCAAAAAACCAAACAAACAAAAAAAAAACTTGTCCCATTAAAAAACTTGAACTGCAAATTTTAATGTGCTTCCAGGACGTACTTGAACATCTGATTGATAAACATGACCTCAAATCCAATTTTTACAATATTTGGATGAAAGCATGGAAATGAAGTACTGAGTGCTTTCCTGGTTTTTGTTTTAAATATGAAACAATTTTGATCCATTTGTAAGGGATTTTATGGTAAAACATCAAAATATGTGAGTTTGTTGCCTGTTTCTGATTAAGCTCATTTTCAAATGAGAAAAAGGAAAGAGATATTTGCAGATAGGGTCCATCAATGGCAGCAAAGCCTACATCAAAACACTCTACCAATCACTGCTTCATCCATCAGAAAATGTGTCTCTTGATTTTTTGGTATGTTCAATGGCTGGTAGAAATAGAACAACTTGTAAAACTTTTTGAAAGCAAGCAAAATTATCTCTGGATGAGATGCTCAAATGAGCACAGGCTGTGAGTTTCCCTGCACATTCAGACCAGCCCTGAAGATGTCAGAAGAGAGATGGAAGATTGAAGATATAGCCACACGAAATGCAGAATCAAAGAGAGAAATAACCTGAAGTATAACAGAAACTTTCTCCCCCCACCGCCATACACAGATACAGAGACACACACACACACACACATATCACAACAAAATTGCTATAACCTTGAAAATCAAGATGAAAAAGATAAATTTCTAGCAAAGATGATTCTCTAAAATTGGCATAAGAAGAAATAGAAATAGAAAATACAAATGGACTGAAAACCATGTTAACTGTTGATGCTGTGATAACCAAAAGCACCAGGCCAAAAAGGTGGTGCAGGTGCACCCCACCAACTTCTAAGAGGCAGATTGTCACCATCTTCTACAAGTAGAAGTCAGATGTTCTTTTCACTGTGCCATGCAGCCACCTTTGAATCTCTCTAGAAATAACAAACGATATAAATTACAATTTATATTGAAAGATTATACCAATTTTCTCTATAACTAGGCTCTTAGTGTCTGACTGATCTACTCTGTCCGAGGACCTACCATCAGCCTGGGAATATGTCTCCTTTACTCAGACCTGGTCCATTTGAAGGAGTGTGTGCTTGGCCACGCCCCGAGTTGAGCTGCTGACCCAACTAAAGCCTGTAGATGAGACCCCAGCCTTCTTCATCTGTCAGGTTTTATACAGGCACAGTTATTGATCTGCAGGCAGACACACAGAGAAGTTTCTTAGTGGGAGGATTTTTATGGCATCCTAATTATTTCAATAAACTGCAGTTATGTACTCTACCAGCTCAGCCTAATTTTCAAAATACACTCGTGAAACCTTGAAACTGTGGGCTGAGTTCTTAACTAATTCATAGGTGGATCAGTTCAGACAGTTTTCAAGTCGTCTTTGAGATAAAACACATCAGCTAAACTACTTACAGCTGTGGCCCATGAAAGCTGTGTGCTAAAATACTGTCTGAACCAGGCAGTTTTCTTATTGCTGAAGTGTCCTTGGCCCTAATTCATCTAGATATGTAAGATAGTACTGTGCTATCCATTAAAATGCTTTTGAAGTTATAAACATTTACTCATTCACTCCACAATCTTTTATTTGGCCAGCTGTAGACTAGATGGAGTTCAGGATGCCAGGGAGAAACTGATGAACAAAACAGAAAAGGTCCTTGCTTTTCTGGAATGTGTATTATACTGGAAGAAGATCAAAAAGTACAAATAACATAGTTTTATATAACAAATAAAATGTAAAAAAGAAACAGGATAATGAGATTTATTGGGCTCAGGAGGAAGGTTAGGTAGAGTGATATAAGAAGACTTCTTGGAGACGATGGCATTTGAATCAAAACAGAATGTGTGGTACTTGAGAGTCATTGGAAGATCAGGCCAAACCCATTTCAGGCAGAACGATCAACAAGCCTAAAGTACCTAAATTTGGAATGAGCTTACTGTGTTCTAGAAACATCCACAAGGCAGGAGGGCCTGGAGAGAGTGAATGAGGAAACAGGAAGAGAGTACAGGAAGTAGTTGGTGGTCCAATCACATAGGGCCTTGTGAGCCATGGTAAGTACTATAAAATATTGAGACACTAAGTCATGTGTTTTAATGCAAATTTATTTTTAAACAGTTTATCTTTATTTACAAATTATTGCAAGGAAGATATGGTTCTTAGATTTCTTCTTAGGTGTAAAAGAACCTGCAGTAGTCCTTTGCTAGGGGTTGATTTAATTACAGATAGCTGAGGGAGGTCAGAGTGAGGTAATGATCCCAAGGTTGGTGGGCAAAAGTCAATCACCCATGACAAAATTAGCTAACTTTAGGTGAACTTTTTTTTTTTTAAACAACAAAACAATGTTATAAATGTGATATCCTGTAGTAGGCTTTTTTAATCTCAAGGATACACACCAACAGTCTTGGAACTTTTAACCTTCCCAGCAAATAGACAAATGCAAATTCACCCAGGAAGACAGAAGAATAAGCAGAAATTTTAGTTAAATGTGTGGGTAACTCGTATGTATATATAGTAGCTGCATTTTCCTTGTACTTGTCTGACAACGAGAAATGCTAGTTGAGCAGTTTGTCTTCTCAAGCGCCCAAGTCAACAGCTTTCCGTTCTTTCAGGATTTCTTACTAAACTCTGAAAGTGGAGGCCTGTAGCTTCTAACTTCCATTACATTTTGTAAATGAACAACTATGTGGTTTATAATTTACTCTTTCTACAGAAGTTTGACTTTATGCTAAGTGTAGCAGAAAGCCACTGGAGGGCGCCAGAGTAGGAGAGCAACATGATGTAATTCTTATGTAAAAAGAACACCATAGCTGCTGTCTGGGAAAGGGATGTTGGGGTCTAAGAGAGAAAGCAGAAAGATCAGTTAAGAGGTGATGGCAGTTCACCAGGTCTCAGACCGGTGACTGACTGTGGGAGAGAAGTGGCAATAAGTGGTCAGGTTTGGTAAATGTTTTGAAACTGGAGCCAGTAGGACCTAGTGATGGACTGAATGGGGACCTGGGAGAGGTGGTAGAAAGAATAGAATCATGAATGACTTCCAGGTTTGGGATTTGAGCAACTGGCTGAATATGCTGGTGTTCTTTTTTTTGGCGGGGGGCGAGGTAATTAGGTTTACTTACTTGTTCTTAGAGGAGGTGCTGGGGATTGAACCCAGGACCTTGTGTATGCTGAGCATGTGCTCTACCACTTGAGCTATACCCTCTCTGCCCCCTGAATGCTGGTGTTCTTATATGAGATGGAGAAAATTTTCTGCAGGTGTGGAGCAGAATCAAACTTTCTGCTAGGTATCTGAGATTTAAAATGGTCCATGAGATATCAAGATGGAGGTGATTACTAGGTAGTTCATTATGTGTGTTTGGGAATTAGGGCCTATTTGGGGGCAGATATAAATTTATTTTATGGGATGGAAAGAGATTTTCTAGGGAGAGAGTGGAAATAGAAGAAAAGAGGACTGAAAATTTAGCCATGATTCTGTTCTGCATTTCCAGAACAGAATGGCAAAAGGGTCCAGTAAATCTGCAAAAAAGGAGACACCAATTGGGGTGAAGGAATACCAGGAAAGAACAAAGTCCCAGGAGGCAAATGAATAAACTATTAAAAATGTACGAGCTTGAGAGATTGCCTCTAGACACGGGAGTCTGTGTGGGCTAAACAGGACAGGCTCTGATAGGCTGCAGGAACAAATGGTCCAACAAGCACCTGTGCCCGCTCATGCTGTGTGTGCAGCTGGGTGCTTTGTTCATGGTAGTCACTCAGGGACACGGGCTGGTGGAAGTTCTGTTTTCCACAGAGCTGGAAATGGTTCTGTGATTGACAGGGCAGGAGAGAGGAACATGGTGCTCACACATTGGCTCCTAAAGCTCAACTTGGAAATGACATAGGCACCTTTCCTTCACATGTCATTGGCCAAAGGAAGTCACGGCCACAGCTAACACCAAAAGAGGTAAGCAAGGGCAATATCATCATGTTCCCAGAAGTGGGATGCAAATGGGGTACCTGTGAGCAGCCCTTGTGGTATGCAACGGGTAGCTTGTCATAGGAGGGGAGCAGTGGTGGTGTTCACCGCCATGGACATTTAGAGATGAGAGAAGAGTTTAAAGAAGGTTCTAAGATTTCTTTGCCCTTTCCCTGGCTTCAAAACTGACTAGGATCAGTGGCTTTCATCCATGACCTTTCACAATGACAGTAGAAAATTGAGGATTGGTGAAAAGTTCCAGTGTTCCCTCCTAAGACATAGGAGATGCAACACCGCCCTGGCTTAAGTATATGAGTTTCCAGTCTGTAACCCGTGTGTCAGGGTCCAGTCAGGAGTCTAGTATTTGAACAGAGAGAATTTAATGGAAAGACTTGTTGCCTGGGTGTAAGGCAGTTAACTACCAGAAGGAGTGAAAGAGGACTTGAAGGTTTAACAAGGGTAGCAACCATGGATGGCGGTTAGGAACACGAAAGCTGAGAAACAGTGACTGAGGAAGGATTTGGAAGCACTGAGGAGGTCTCAGCAGGGCTGAAGTTCAGGCTTCTGGGCTAAAGGAATGGTGGGTGGAGGGACATGCTGCCTGCTCCTAAGAGACAAAATTAAGTTCCTGGAGACGACATGCTGTAGAACGCTGAGAGCCACGGCCCCTGCAGTGAACTCTGCTGTTCTGCGGGGCCCGCCACCTGCCTTGGGAGCGAATCCCACAGGGAAGATGAAAGCAGAGAAGCCTCGTCTTGTGGGCAAAATTGTACCCCCCCCTAAAAAAAGACGTATCGAAGTCCTCACCCCTGGCACCTGTGAATATGACTTTATTGGGATATAGAGTTTCTGCAGGTTAATTAAGATGTAAGATTAGTTGAGGTCTTACTGGGTGGGGCTGGGTCCTTAATCCAATAGGACGGGTGACCTTAGAGAAGAGAAGAGACAGAGTCTGAGGCAGACAAGAAGGTGATGTGAAGACGCAGACATGCCGAGGGATGATGGGGTGACATGCAGTGATGGAGACAGAAACGGGTGATGCAGCTACAAGCCCAGAAATGCCAAGGACTGCTGGCGACACCAGAAGCCAAGAGAAAGGCATGGGACAGATGGTCTTACAGAGCCTTTGGTGAGGCGCGGCCCTGCCGACACCTTCATTTCAGACTTCCAGGCTTTGCAACTGCAAGAGACTACTATTCTGTTGTCTTAAGCCACCCAGTTTGTGGGACTTGGTTAAGACAGTCCTATGTAACGAATACAAGTCCCTTCTTCTTCCAGCCTTTCTGCCTCCTGCCAGGGCTACCTATTGGCAGGCAAAGAGGAAGTGACGTTTGTGGAGACCCCAGCTCACAGAGCAGGATAAAAAAGTGTGAATGTGGCGCTAAAAGACACTAAAATAATAACTGCTACAGCTTCTGAGACCTTGGACAATTTGAGAAACTTCTATGATGCTCAGTTTCCCCACGCATAAGCTGGGGAGAAAGGTACCATGAGGCCTCACAGGGGTGTCGTAAAAATAAATGCATAGCTGACTCAGGTTAGTACCTGCAAAAAGAAAACACATGATAAGATGCTTTTTTATGTGCTTAATATTTTCAGTAGCTGAAACTGAAGGAGAAATTGCTTGATTTCCTAAGGGAATTAATGGCATGGCCACCCTCCTTTGGGGAGATAACAGCATGGTAAAATTTCAACTTTCATGACAGCTTAAAACTCCTGCACACATTTGTAGCCCCTAAAAATTCATCCAGGCAAAGAATGCTACCTTTCAAGTAACTTCCCAAATATTTAAATCGACATAAATCCTCAGTCCTTTCAGTATCCCTGCTAACAAACTGAACCTGAGGAAGAAAACAGAGCAGTCAATTGAAAAAAAAGAATGTTACATAACAAACAGCAACAATACCAACACCCAAAACACTAGGCTGCTTTAGTTCTTCAAGAAAGTGCCTTCTGCTGCCTCTAACTTGTCTGGGTTGGAAATTTTTATTGCTCCCTGGTCATGTAGCACATTTCCCACAAAGCTGAGGGCCATTGCTGAATCTAGTTCATTCTCTTCCATTTATGTTAACAAGACAAGTTTTAAAATGGAAAAAAAAAGGTGAAAACACATTTGGACACATTCCAGGAAACATCTGGAGCAAATTTGCTCAAGAAAATAACTTCAAGGAGGGTGCAGAAATAGATTCCTCTGTGTTTTCCTTTAGCACGTTCATGCTCAGAATTCACAAAGTTGGACCCCAAAGAGAAGGGCAGCATGAAAATTCAGTGTCTGATAACATACTGTGTACATTACAGGGCCATTGCTGGGTCCTGATGACGCCCCACTAGGTCAGGTCCCATAGCTTGGTCCCTGAGACCTCAGCCCCCAAAATAATGACTCTTGCTTGTTCAGGGGCTGCTGTGCACCTGACTCTGACTAGGCATAGGGAAACCAGTGGTGAACACGAACTTACAGCCTCGTCGGGAAGACAGACCCTGACTAATAATTGCGTGTGTGATGATTCTTTGGGGCTTCAGGAAAGGACTTGTGTTCAGGTCATCCTGGGACTAGCCTTTGGTTCCTTGTTCGATCTTTAAAGGGTTCGCCTTTGTCCAGACTTCTTCCTGAGGAGCACGAACATCCAAGGCCCAGCGTGCACAGCTTAGATGCACACTGCGGACTGTCTGACTTCTCCTGACCTCAAAGCGCTCTTTGGCTAAATCACTGGTCAGATGTCAAATGTCCGGTTGCTCCAAATCTATTATAAATTCATCTAAGAAAGTGCTCTGCAAACACTTGCTTTTGAATCACTCCGCTGTGATTCCTGGGGTTCTGAAGGAGCGCTTTGCCAGAGGCAAACACCTCTTAGAGATCTCTTAGAAGTCTAATGGTGAATGTCCACCAACCCATGGCCACACAAACGCCAAGTTCAGCTGCACAGGATAAAAAGTGCTGGGAGCCTGACTGAACACACCACTCACTCTTCAACACTTAAACATTAAAAGGAAACTCATGAGCAAACTCACAAAAACAGCCATTCAGAGAAAAGTACCCCATTTTCTAATATCAAGAGGAGATGTGTAGGGTGTCAGCATTACCATCTCAAGCTCTTAGAATATGGCCCCCATGTTGCAGGAGGCAGTGTGGGGAGACAAAGCCCAAATGGGTACAAGATAGTCATTAGCAGAGTCAGAGGCAGGGGCAGGCAGGTCAAGATTCTATTTTTGGAAGGAGGCACCAAAGGACATGAGTGAAAATTCAGGAACCAGTGAGTCCTGTCAGACATTTGCAGAAGGAATGTTTGTCATTTTCTTCTCCAGAACAGCCTTCTCACTAAGAGCTCTCCTTTTTTCTCTGTTGTGCTACCCCTGGGTATGTTCAAATTGCTCTTTATCTTCTGACATATACTTTTGACCTTTCTCCCCAAGAGCCAGAAACGCTATTAAATTCTATTTCATTATGCATGGGGCCAGCATTGTTTCAAAGAAATGATGCGATAGATCAGTCCATTAGAGCAAGGAGGCATGATAAGAGAGACATAATAAAACACGCTAGTAAATATGGCGTCCTTGGCAGAACCAGCCCCAGGGGTGGGCAGAAATACTGGCATCCGAAAGACAAGCTTTGAGATCTGAAAGGCATCTGCCCCACCAGACGTCCAGGTCTCCAGTCCTGAGGGTTCCATAGAGAGCTCTACATTCTAAACAGGCTGACAGATTTGGAGAACTTCAGAGGGACAGCACAGTAAGAAGGCTTAGTTATGTTTAGGCTATCACTGTGGCTTATTGTAAAGCTGAAAATAGGGCTCTGAGGGAAAGATATCCACATAAGGTCTTTGAGAGGATTACTATATTGATCTCTTCCATAACTAATTCCAACTAATTATTGTCTGCATTACACATTTGGTACCAATAAAAGGAGATGACACATGTCAAGGTGAAGTTTGGGCTCTCGTTAGATGTCGTGACTTTCCTATTTTGGACCTGCCATTTTCCTACAGCTACGCAACCTGTAAAATTACTCATGATCACTGCATCTCATTACCTCATACGTAAATTGGGAAGATTTATAGGGCAAAGTGTTACTAGTTATTAACAATATATGATGTGGGATCTCAAAGCATATTTGTGCCACACGTAGAGCCTTTTCTCCTAACAAGACTGCGAACTTATTTCGGACAGGCATGAAATCTTAGATATTGTGATTCCATATTGCCTGGCATGGGATTAGGCACCTTGCAATGCCTGCCTTTTCCATATCCCTTCACAGTTTCCTTTATGGCATATTATTATATGTACAGTCTTAAAACTTGCTCAATCTTCCCACCAACCATGGGGTGTCAAGGAGGTATATGCATCTTTAATTTACCAGTGAGAAGATAGAATCCTCCAGAATTAAGTAACTTGTCTAAGCTCATCTGGTTAGAAATATCCAGAGCCAGACACTGAACCGTAGTGGTTGTTATTTCAGACTCAGGGGCTGCCCCGTCCGCATCACCAGGATGTTCTTTAGGAGGTGCCCCGTTAATATCTGTGGCCTTGTTTGGTTGACTGATGGAGACACGAGTCATGGGTGCCTGGGGAGGTCCCGCAAAGAGGATTTGCGAGACACTGAGGGTTCAGTACCTGACTTACTCCGGTGTTCTCCACTCAGCCTTGCCCACCGGACTCAGCTTCCAGCACCATGTCCCTGGCACCTGCTGCAGCCCAAGGGAGGGTAGGCAGCCCAGAGGGACTGACAGCAGGAGTGGAGGCAGATCCAGACTGGCCTTTGTTTGCCCTAGCACACGGGTGTGCTGAGGTCAGCGCCAAGGATGAGGAGGGGAGGGATGGCCCCTACTGTTCGGACCTCGGAACCCAACACACCGATCTCCTGAATGCAACAGCCTCGCTCTCATTCCTTGCTGCTGGAAAAATGGCAGTGGAGGGCAGTGAGGATTTGCTTCTGAAGCCCTCCACAGTACACAGAGAGAAAACTGTGGCTGGAATGCTGCTCACTAGAGAAACGTGTGCATTTGGCCCCAGGGTTATTTCTCTTGATATATCAGTTCATTCTCCAAAATAAAGTTAAAGAAGTAAGAAGTGATTGGCAACTTTCCTGTTATGTCTGAGGGGTCCAGATTATTTGCCAAGTCCTCATCTCTGGTCGTTTATAAGACAAAAGCTTGAATTGTGCATAGAGCTAGCTTAGAAAATGTCACTGATGAACAGACAACTTGCTATCTCAGTCCCTGAGGAAGGAAACCATGTTACTGCTTCCTCCTCCTGTGTGTGTGTGGTGTGTGTGTGTACTCAGTGCTGCAGAATGGCTCCTTTTGGGCAGATCTGCAAAGGTCTTTCTCTACGGTTCCCCTTTTGTCTCTCGAGGCATTATTATCTACGTATTCTCACCTTTGCGGATGGAAGGCCATCCACTGAAAGCCTCTAATAATCACACACATACAAATGCCATGTCCAAAAGACAGCATCACTCTGAGCTAAAATGGCCCAGGATAAATCAAAGGTGGTGGTTCTGCAACCTGAGACTCAGTGAGCTGAGAAGCTTAGGTGTGCACAGTCATTCAGAGATAAAACTCTACCAGAAGCTAGAGATAATTCAGCTCATTCATAGTTTATAAATTTGTTTTGCAACACAGAACAGGGAAGAGCGCATCCCGATTAGCTCAATCAAAGAAACCAAATTCGAAGTCTCCCATGACTTACAAACACAAGAAATAATAGCTTTCATGTTTCTTCCCAGCTGACTCTTCTGAAAACTTCTGATAACTTTTCCAAGGTTAAATCTGAGTCAGTCAAGCAAGTGATTTCCTAATTCAAGACCAGGGCTGAATTTATGGGCACGTGACTTCTGCAGTAGCCCAGAGCCCATGCTTCAAATGGTCACTCGTTTGACTGCGTGTTCTGCTCTTGCCATCTTGAAAATCTTAATAATGTTACCTTTGAACTTGTGCTTTGTAAGTGAAACATGATGGACCACGGAACAGGTGTATAAGCAGAGGAGTTATGTGTGACACATGCCCATTGCCATTCCCTGCAGCCCATGAAACAGCATCCAAGATGCTCAACAAGCAAAGAACACTGGGGGACCCACGGGACATGGGAGGTCAGTGATTCAAGGCAAGTACAAGGTCATTGTTAGGTCTGTGACTAAGTAAGAGGGGGCATTGACAGCCCCCAGAGGCCATGCTTTCTGTTTGAGCCAGAACTTGCTTTGGACCCAGAGAGAAGGCTCTGATGCTCAAATAAACATTAATGAGCATAAAAATGATATGTTAGTCTAAATAACACTAATATACCAATTTTTACTTGCTACTTCCCTAAATAAGCCAATGGCTTATACTGAAAGCAACAGCATCAAAAGAAAGGAAAAGATGGGGCAATTCATGATTATATTCCTTTCAGTCTTCCCTGACTTATCAGTGAGCTGAAGACAGAGTTCATAGAATGTGTGTGTGAAAGAGTAAAATAAAACAGCTGGGTTAGTTTTGTCATGCTTCCACTGTTACGGTAAAACTAAAATATACACACATGCATGAGCTTTGGAATGTGGCTTGTGTAATTTTGAGGATGCTTCACGTAAGTTGAACGCTTTTATATTTGCATTTAAAACTAATCTTGCATCATAAAAAGAGGAATGGTAAATTTCATGCTAATAATTTGAAACATGAATTTTTTCTCTACTTAGAATGACCTTAAATAGCAAAACAAAACAAACAACAGCAACAAAAAACACCATGACATTAAGAGAGACTGTGGAAGAAAGGAAAAAGCTTTATATTTGAATGCCTGTAAAGGCACTCTTCTCCTGCTATTTCCAGCAAGGAGCCCCACATTTTCACTTTGTAATGGCCCTACAAATTATACAGCTGGCCCTGCTCAAGGCCTAGTAGTGCAGAGGTCCCCAGTGCAAAAAGAGACTGCATTAAGTGTCCACTCCAGGTAATGATGTAAGGAAGGGACACTGTTCAAGAGCTCAGCTTAAAGGGCAAGTGGCTACAACTCCTGGGAACACGTACGGTAAAATCTAGGCTTCCCTGGGGCTGTTCTTCAGGCGTGCTTGGTCTGCAAGGTTGCTTTGAGGAGGAAAGTCTATCAGCATTCACTTCCATCCTCTCACACGCCCACCCCTGCTGCTCTCCACGCACCCGGCCAGCACTGTGATGTGACCACAGAGACCAAAGAAAATCAGGTTGGAAAGCAGTTGTGAGGGAATGAAGTGGCAATATTTTTCAAATAAATATGTAATAAAATAACCAAATATGGCGGTATTTCTTCACAGAATATCACTTTGAGATTTTGGCAACCTACTTGCCCCTAGTTAAAAATAAACTAAAACAGAAAACTCAGATATAAGGACTCAAAGGACGTCTAAAATGACCTAACCAGCGATCAGCGTGTTTCGATGTGGGGTGGGGGGTTGGGGGAGTTAAGGGAGGTTTGCAAAGGCCGGGAATAAACCACCTTTGAAGACGAGGTAGAGGTGAGTGAGTCCTTTTTCTCAAAGTGTAGATTACCCAAAGGGAGCTTCCATTGTCCCTTCAGTTATTACTGGACAATTGTAAGAATTTCACAAAAGTCTGGGTACAGTTAAACTCACAATTGGGATTAAAGCAGGATTTGCAATTAAAGAGGACCAAAAAATGTCCAATTTAATGAAATATCAATTTGGTGTAACTAGGAAGGGAAGAACAATAAACAGCTTAACAATTTTAACTAAAATTGTGGGTTAGGCACAAAGCAGAAAGGACAGACTCTTGTCTATGGAGAACGGAAGAAAAATTGCTATAATTAAATTACTTCCTTTTTTTTTTAAGTGAGCATGAAGTCAAGCCACTCTAAGATTAAACAGGGTGCTATCTTTACATCTGAGTTGCTTTGCATTCCATTTCAACCTCCTCTTATTCGCACCAACTCCTCCGCCTGCAGAGCCTGTCCATCATGGAGATGGACTTGTCTGACTTACTGTTCACAGAGCCCAGGCTAGTTGAAAACTATTTTGGTTTCCTTACTCAAATCAGATTTCAACTTTGATTTTTCAAAGGTTAATAGGTTAGTACAGTGGTCTGTTGTATCAACAGGGCTCTGGGAAAAAAATTAATCATGAAAGCAATACCAAAAGGTCAAAAGGAAGGAACTGAAAATGCTATAAGAAAGAAATTCCACAGCCTGTTATGGTTGTTTCTGAGGCATTTTAATTCAAACACAGAAGCATGACAAGTAAAATAAGAGAGTATTACTCAGTGTGGTTGCTGAAAGGGAAAAGTGACAAAAGACACTAGCAGGGTAGGGAAACAATTTCAATAGTTCATGATGGTCTAATGTTCTCTAATGAATCTAATGAAAGAGAAAGAATCCTAACAGAGGGAGGAAGGGAAAAGGATCTCCGGTAACAGATTATTTTTTTTACGTGTTAGGTGAAGTGTATACAATCAGCATTGGCTGCTGTGGAAAATGTAAACAATCATTACTTCACCACCAAAGAATCTGAATCTCTGAACCTCCATCAGGGTGTAGGAGTGCTTAATGTTCTGTTCACATGGTGAATAGAACCAGTTAGGGTACAGAAGCTGACAGCAATACTGGAACAATTTTCTTCTTTTTGCTTCAGACTTAATCATCCTGTGCTGTCGTTAGTAATGCCACTGGGGTTCACAAAAGTCATAAGTTTCATTACGGGTACCTCAGCAAAGGAGAGAGTGTGGAGGTGGTTTTACAAGATGAATGTCCATGTGTGTGCACGGTTGGGACGGGGTAGGGAGGGGGGCGGTGCATTCCCTCATGGTCCTACGAGGTTAAGACAAAGGTAATGTTTGTATGACATGCTGGTATAGTAAAGTTTCCCTTATTTGCTGAGTCATACTTCCCAACTAGTATTGTCCTGTCCTTTGTCCATGAATTATACCTCTTCAATCTTTTCTCCTCTCTTGGCTTTTTTTTTCCCCTCAGTCTACAATAATGCTTTCTCTATTCTAAGGGAAAAAAAGAATAAATAAAACTTTCCTTTAAACACGCCAGCCTTCAGGCTACACCCTTCTTTCTTTCTTCCCGTCACTCCTAACCACTTGTAACTTCCCACTTTACTCTTGCACTCGTTGCACAAACTGTCTGCAGCCCCTACCACGTGACTGAAGTGTTCTCAGGTCAGCAATGGTTTCCCAACTGCCCCATTCAGTCTTTCAGCTTAGTTTTCATTCAACTCTTGACTACTCTTTCCCTATGTCTTTTTCCGATGCTCAACTGATTGGATAGAGGCTAGTGGGGGACGGCTTGGTCTCAACTAGTAATTAAACCTAAAAGAACTTAGTATTAATCAAGGTCAAATGAGGAATCAGATCCATGGTTATAGTAATAATTGCCTAACAACAGCAGGCAATTGTGATAGCCTACTATGTACCTATCGATGGTGCTGTGCAAGATCCAAAGAGGCGAATATAAACTCCCTTCTCTTGGGCTATAGACAATTTCGTTGATTAGACACAACTCAAGTTTTAAAACCACTGTTGTTTATAACACTATCAAACAGTTTCAAAATGAATAAATGATGGACTGTATGGTGTAGACCACAAATATTCAGAGGAGATAAAAATATTTCTGGGCAAAGATAATCATCACAATCATCACAATCACAAGTCAGTATTTTGTTAAGCCTTGAAGAAATTGTAAGATTCAAGCCAGAAAGATGGGATGAGAAGGATGGTCCAAGCAGGAGACCCTGCACCAGTAAAGGCAAAGTGCTCATTTTCTTGATGATGGTTTTGTTTATTCTCTGGCTTTTCCATATCACATTTCCTCTAGTCTCCAATCTCCACTTCTCCCTGCTTCCATTGGTCACCATACTTCACATTAAAACTGCTCCCACACAGACTGAAAACCCCATCCTTAGCTGTGCCCACCCACTCTAGCCCTACTAACTGCATGGCTCTTTGCCCACCTAGAATACCTGTGCCACCTCCCAGATTATGCTGGAACTGGATCTCAGAATGGGCAGTCTAGTCAATCCTGTCCTAACAGTTCTCTAAATTCCCTAGGAAAGCCCCTTTAAGAAGTGGTCACAACACCACATCATTATGAAAACATTTAAATGTCATCGAACGATGTTCACGTAGAAGCATAGCCGGCGACTCACATTGGTACAGCAACACCATACTCACTCTTCTAAGAAACAAAGCTTTGAGTTTCTCTTAAGTTTTCACAACTAAGATCCCTTTAATCTGGAATTGACCTTAGAGAGTGTCTTGTCCAACCTCTGCTTTTCCTAGATAGAGGAAGGCCTAGAAACGGAATTTCCTTCCCCAGCTAATTGAGTCACTTTCCAAACACTAAAATTCAGGCCTCAAACTTCTGAGACTCTCTCTGCTATCCCATAATGTCTTCCTCCTCATTGAAGAAATGTGGTAGGAATCTGGAGGCATTGCAATAGCTGAATTTGTTGCCTAGTAGAGTATAGATCAAAAACTTGCTTTAATTAAACAGTTAATCTTCACTAAGCAATCTGTTTTAAGGCATTAGAAAAAAGTTAACTTTATTTTTTCTTTAAATCAAGACAATTCATTTCATGAGAGTCCTGCTGTCATAACAAGATATATCGTATGGTGGCCAAAGTTACCAAAAAGCCTGACAAAGCCATAAATGGTATTTCAAAATAGAGATTTTATTGTCATTCAGGTATGGTGAGGCCAACACATCAGGAGACGACAGCCATTGAAAAGGTGGTTTGTTATACTCACAGATCCCAGAGGAGGGGGCACACCACACCTCAGGAGATCACATGGGGAAGCATCAGTGTTGGTCAGGAGGCAGAAGGAGAGGGGAAACTGTGGTAGGATCCTTTATTGTGGTTTCTGTGGGAAGGACCAGCCAAAGCAGGGAATCAGGCTTAGGACTGGCTAGTTTGATCATTTCAGCAGGCCCTGGGACATTAAGGGCTGATCCTGTTTGTCTGGTACCTGGTCCTGGGATGATTAGGGGAGGTGGATGGTGGGCCGGAGTGTGAGATCCCAATAAAGAAGATGGCTGGGGATATGGGCTCTGGATTGGTTGGTTTGCATTTGACAGTATGCTCTCCAATGAGTTTAGTATCTCTAGGAATTGGCTTACTCGGAAAAAAGCAGTCTTTCCTGGGTCAGCAAGATGCCAGATATCAAAGCATCCGAATACAGAAAAGAATAGAGATGGTTAATACCATCTCATCAGGGATGACGGGGAATGATAACTGGGGTGGCAGGGGGAGGCAGAAATAGAATGGCCACATTGTCACAATGATTTGTTCCTTTCTCACTCAACCCTGAGTAAGAACTAAGACTAGTTTTACTATGTTACTCCTTCTTCCTCCTGCCCTTGGAGGATGCTGCTTGAATCTGCCTTCTCTGCAGTCTTACAGGGCTTTTTGGAGCTGGATGCTTTAAGATGTCAGTGCTTCCTAATTAAAGAAATTCTAAGTATCCAGATTATCAGGGAGCTAAATCCCACTCCCTGCTTCAGAGGAGCAATTGCAGCACATTGCAGGTGGCACCTGTGAATTTAAATGCTGGAATCCTGTTCTATTGGTTGCTCATTTTAAAAAAGAAAATGCATTTCTGAATCTGGGCAAGAGACCAATTTTAAATGGAAGTTAAAATTTACCCTTCTATAAGTCTTTGACTTAGGTTTGGTAAAAGACTACTTCAAGTTTCTAAATTTGAAGGTTAAAACATAGTGTAAATTAGTGACATCATTTTCTAAGGCAAGTTGTTTTCAAGATGTATAAATTATATTATTCTCTTTAATCAGAGATGTTTAAGATCGGTAGATTAGTTTTGTTTTTTGTTTTCCCCTGCAAATGACTACCCTATTGGTGAGGGTTTCAAGTTGTAGTAAGAAGCGATATTTACAGATAAACATTAAAAAATAAAAAAGACAATAGCGCATAAAAGTCATCTTGTTGATGGAGCCAATTCAGAGTGTTGGATTATAGCACATGGGTTTTTCATAGAGCAATGACTTCAATCAAGTGGCCCAGCTCCCCTTGGCCTGGTGTAGTCTGAACAGTGGGCAGATGCCTTGGTCTTACACAGGCCTCCCTGGCCTTGTGCTCAGGCTTGTCACTTGGACTGCTGTAACTCTCAGTGACCTCTTTTGTAAATTTGAGGCCATAGCAGTGGGGTTTTTTTTTAATAGAATTTTTAAAATTGTGGTAAGATACACATGACATAAAGTTTACCATCTTAACCATTTTTAAGTGTACTGTTGAGTGGCATTAAGTCCATTCATACTGTTGTGCTACCATCATCATCGTCCACCCACAGAAGTGTTTTCATCTTGCAAAACTTAACTCTGTACCTGTTAAACAAACACTTCCCACTCCTTCTTCCAGCCCCTGGCAATTACCATTCTATTTTCTGTCTCTGTGAATTTGACTTCTCTCAGTATCTCATATAAGCAGAATCACACAGTAGTTGTCCTTTTGTGACTGGCTTATTTCCCAGAGCAGTATGTCCTCAAGGTGCATCCACACTGTTGCATGTGTCAGAATTTCATTCCACTCTAAGGCTGAATAATAGTTCATTGTATGTACATACTTCATTTTATTTATCTATTCATCCACCTATGGACACTTGGGTTGCTTCCACATTTTAACTATTGTGAATCATGTTGTTATGAACTTGGGTGTACAAATATCTCTTTGAATCCTGGTCTTTGATTCTTTTGGGTATATACCCAGAGTGGAATTGCTGGATCATATGGAAATTCTGATTTTTTTGAGCAAACATCATACCATTTTCCATAGCAGCCGCACCATTTTACATTCCCAGGACTGGATATTTGTAAATGCCTCTTCCACACCTAAAATTCTAGGACCCAATACTTGTTTTTACATAAGCCGTTTAAGCTGTTTCCTCTTTATCTGGACATCTTGATCACCAAGGGAAAAATACTCAACTGTCTTTTCCTCCAGGAAGCTTTTTCTGACCTCTCTTTCTCTTACAATTGAGTTACGTTCCCTCACAGCACCCGTATTTACCAGGGTCAAACTCTAATGACTTTTTAAATGAATTGTTTTATCTTTCTCAGGGATATGAGTTCCAGGAAGGCAGAGATCAAGTCTCATTCTTCTTTCTCCTCAGTGCCTGATACAGAAAAATTGAGTAGCAAATGTCTGCTGAATGAATGTGTGGATGGATTAGAACAAAATAGAATCCAGTCATTCCAAATGAGGAATTGAGGAAGTGAGCAAAAATTGTAAAATTGGAGAGTAATTTTTCTCTGACTGAAGAATATTTCCGGGGAGAGGCTGGGACTCAACAGTAAGCAGGCATAAAAGTACCTGAGATAGTGCTGTGCCCGCTGGCAGCAAGGAGGATCTTCTCACCTGGGCTCTGGGATGCCAGGTTTAACACTCTTAACGTGCAGGCTGACATGGCCAGAGGGTGGACTGGTGGTTTTAATGGCCATCAAACATGGTAGTGCAGAAGGGGCATTTAATGCCCAACCACGGTGGGATGGAGAAAGGGCTTTCTCCACGTGTCCCCATTTGGCAAAACAGAAAACTCGGCTTTCAACCTGTCAGGGAACTCAGAGTCCAATGATTCAGAGCCCAGTTGTCTTAGATGATATCGCTGAGTTTCAGAGAAGGGAAGAGGCTGTTCCCAAATTATGGCAAGAGGGCTGCGTCCTACCTAGATCTGCAGATTCAGGCAAGTGCAAGAACACCTTTTGGGCAGTTTCGCGCAAAACCGGCATGGAGAGTATACAGAGATCCCAGGAGAGGCAGCTGCTGCCCCTGAGTTGACTGTGAAAGTGGGCGAGGGAGGATGCCGCCCTCCGCCTGCGGGGCGGGACCCGGGCCCTCACCAGCTCCGTGGGCTCCAAGCGGTGGGAGGGGCAGGGGCGGCGCGCGGGGCCTCGGCTGGGACCGTCCTGCCGCCAGGGCGCAGCCGCGCTCCGACGGCCGCTCAGGGCGCACGGCGGCCGCGCCTGGGGTGCCAGGTGAGCCACCAGCTGGGGGACCGGGCCCCGCCGGCGGGAGGGAGCCAGGTGCGGGGGGCCTGCGCTGATCAGGGAGTGCGCACGCAGGGCGCCCCGAGCCTGGGGGAACTGAGCCCCCGGCATGTCTTTGCAGCAGGACCCCGCGGAGGCCACAGCCAGGGCCTCCCCACTTCTTCTCTCGTGGGGAGCAGCAACACCCTGCATTCTGGTAGGGGGCGAGGGCGCATTTGGGGAAACTAAAAGCCCAGAATGACCGTAGATTTGTCTCAGTGAGCCTGGAGAAGTTCCAGACTGTTGACTTGATTTCATAACTTTTTCACGATCAAGCCTGAGGTTTTTGGGGGGACTTTGGGGACAGTCCCAAAGACTTACACGGATTGATTTATCTCTGACACGGATTGATTCCACCCTCGGGATGTGCTTTTTGCTCACACTGTGTGATTCTGAGCTTTATAATGTTAGCAATGTCCAAAGACACTGCCCCACAACCCCCTCAGCAAGCAAACCGACAAAACCTTTCCCCCTGAAATGCCTTTATTTTGTCTTGTTTTGTTTTGTTTCCTTGCTATAGACGAAGTCAACTAGTTCAGGATTGTCTCTAAGCCTCCAAATTGTACATAAAATTCTTGTGTGTCCATATGTGCATTTCCATAGATTTTATTCAGTTGGAGAACATCAAAGAGCCAATAGCTAAAATCATAGCTTTGGACCCCATCAACATGTCGTGTCCTAACAGTCGTCAGGGCACCTGAGTTGCAGATTCTTATTTGAAATTTGGGTTTGAAGGAAGAGTTGGGGAGAGGGATTCCTTCAGGGTTCAGGGAGGGGAACACTCACCCTCATCACAAACCTGTCTGGGTTAAGATTTGGTCTGCTTTCCACTGTGCAAAATCAGCTTAGTGTACAAGTATGTGGATGAGGAACCCAAGATGAATCATTGTGAATGAAAGGTCTATCGGAGCCTCTTTTTGGTAACGGCATGGAACCCCAGCTGCAGAGTTTCTAAGGACTCTGAGGGGTGGTGAGAGGAGCAGTCTTCCTAGTTTATACCTCCCTGGTCCAATGGCAACTTGGGAAAAGGAGGAGAGGATGAATGTTAACTTGGCCTTGGAGCAGCACCAGAAAAACCCAGGGTGCGTGTGGGAGGAGCTGCAGTGGAGCTGGGGATGGGGGTGGGGGGGGTTGTTGGATTAGGAGTTTACTACAAAATTATCAGATTTTTCTAGAAAAATAACTTCACATCATTCCTCCCACTTGACTTGTTCCCACCAAGTGGGCAAGAATCCACTATGGATGCAAAGTAGTATATGCTGCCCCTCGAGTAGATACCATGTGTGGTCCTGCTTTCTTTATCCACAGACGTTTGGAAACCCAGTCCATGAGGTTCCTGAGCAGAATGGCCTCAAAGTAGCAGTCCCTGAGCTTTGCGTTCCCCAAACCCTGACATCCTGCAGCTACAATCACAACCTCTTCCCAATTTCAGAGAGGAAAAGTAGAGGCTAAAGTTACAAGTTTTTTCCCTATAAAAATATTCCCCAATCTTTGGTGCTTGCTCTTACTCATGTGGCATCTAGCTTAGTTCAAACCTATCTCTATGTTGAAGCTTGACAGATCATCATTCCTAGTTCATAAGGAGTCCGGTAGTCCTGGGGGGTCTCTAACTGCCCTACGATTGAGATCCACTGTTGTAGCAAAGAGTGGGGAATACACCCCATTAGTCCGCAATGTCCTTTGTGTAAATGGCCCCTTTGTGGACATCTGGGCTCCACAAAGTGGAGCGGGAATTGGTTGCATGGGGCTCTGGGACTGTCGAGGAAACAGACTGCCTCATTCTGCGTGGCTCACAGCGCTGACCAGTTTTTGTCTCCCATTCTTAGCTTCACACGTGTTTTGTAAACTCAAACCTTTCTTTCAGTGAGGTTTGGGGAGAGGGGTCTGTTTCGTAGTTAACCCCTCCTGCCTTACAGCTGGTCCGTCACTCTTCAGTAAATCCCAAGTCACCCTGTTGTTTTTCAAAACAATAAGGTGGTTGTTTCTACCTACAGCCTGCCTTTCCCTGATATGACTGGTGTTTAAAATGGCCTTATAACATGGCAGGGGTTTATTTGCAATGACAGAAATTAATTTTGCTCCTTACTGTAAAAGTCATTAAAGAACCAAACTTTTTTTTTTAATAACGGTTGCTGCTTCACTGGCTCTTAATCAATTTTGCTGATGTTACTCATGATTCTCTTACTCAACAAATATTTATTGAGACCCTGTGTGTGTCAGCCCCTGGGGTCCAAGGTGACTTCATGTTTCTGCTTTCAAGGATCTGACAGATAGGCGATGTGATCTTGAATGTTGACTTGCTAAGAACAGACTTCAGGAAGTGCTTCTTCAGCGATTCCCTGACCTTGATCTTTTTCTTTTAGGTTTAAGTGACTGCCTTCTACCCAGGCATGAGCCCACTATGGTATTGGCCATGGGAAAAGCTGTCCACTGTGGTTTCCTGGCCTCACAGCACCCTGGCTAGTCAGTAGTGCCTGAATCCTCTCATCTCTCATGCTGTGTCAGTGGTAGTTCTATGAATAGCTTTGCCAGTGAGAGTAAATTACCTGGACGAGGAGAGAAACATTTGCTTTTGATCAGTAATACATGGTCCCAGGGTGCACTGGCCTCTCATGTGAGGATCCTAACATCTGCCCTCTTGAAATCCATCAGATCTCAGTGCCTTTGTGCATTCTGTTCCCTTTGCCTGGAATGCCTTTCCGCTCCTCTTATTAGTTTCAGCTTAAATGTTCCCTCCTAGATGATGTTCCTTCAGTGCCCTCTCTTGTTCTCCAAGTAGCTGTTCCCTCCCTTCTTTGGAATATCAGGAGCCTTGTACTATGTATCCATCAAAGGACTTAGTGATTAACTACCTAACATTTATTGAGCATGTATTATGTGCCAGTAGTGTTCCAAGTGTTTTTCTTGTCTTTTTTGTTTGTTTGTTTCTTTGTTTGGATACATTGACAGTTCCATGAAGTAGGCTTGTATTTGTGAAAATAATTTCTATGTCCGTCTCCCCGAGTAGACTGTGATAGTGGCTTGTACATCTGTGCGTGCTATTCATTTTGTATCTCTAGGACCTGGCAGAGTGCCTAATGAACACACAGTGGGCACTCCATAAATATGCAAGTGGATGCATTTTACCAACAGCTATTTACATCTGAATAATAAGCTAATTGTAAGTAATTCTGCTTTTATGATCTTCATGCAAAAAATTCACAGTCAAAATTTTAGACAACACTGATAAGCAAGAAGAAGAAAGTTAAAACCCCACTCCTCCCAGCTCTAGAAAAGTGCAAGCAACTTGCTTAGGGACATACAGCTACTCATTGGCTAAACAGAATCAAGGTCAGGCTGTCTGGCGATTGCACCCTAGCTCTCAACACTGCAGGGAGCTGCTGCTCCTCCTCCCCCTGCAAACACAACCCCTGCAGCATGAACAAATTACGTTAGCAGTTAAAATGGGTTGCAAGAGCTGAAATTTAAAAATGAAACCTACCAGACCTATAATGTTGGAATGCATGAACTCTATGTTTTAAAAATGTCTGGTATTAAATCTTTCTGTGCCTTCCCACTTCCTATTCCATCCATCATTTAGACTCATCCAGACTGAGAGGCAGCCGAGTGAGGCAGGTTAAAAAGAGAATGGATTCTAAGTCAGGAAAACACAGGTTCAAATCCTGGCTGTGCCACTAGGTGTGTTAGCAGGGACAAGTGACAGCTTTAGTCTCTTCTGTAAAACAGAGATAATGAGAAATACCTCTCAGCGTTTTGTCGGGTTTAGAGGTACCACAGTGGTGACGTGCCCAAACAGCAACCGTGCCAAATCGTGACCCACAGCTACACGTGGGGGTCTTCCCCCCACCCCAGTCCTTCATTTTAATTCTCATGGTAATTTCGCTTTTATCTTATTGTTACATGTCTTTCATAACTTGCCTTACAGTCATTTTCTTAGAAATTCAACTTCTCCTTTACAGGGTCTCTTTGGAGATTAAAGAGAAAGAAGTGGCAAATTTAGGATGTTAGAGCGATTTCCTTTCAAAGGAGATCATTGTTTTCATTACCCCATCATTAATGTTTTCTATTTTCCTTTATCGGCGAGTTACTTTCTCTCGATCGGTATTGCCAAACTGAACTCTCTTGTTTTCTTGCAAGATGAAAGGAGACAGCCATGAATGAGCCACTAGACGATTTTGCAAATGCTTCTGAGTTCCCCGATTATGCAGATGCTCTTGGAAATTGCACTGATGAAAAAATCGCACTCAAGAGGCACTACCTCCCTGTTATTTATAGCATCGTCTTCCTGGTGGGCTTTCCCGGCAATGCAGTAGCTATTTCCACGTACATCTTCAAAATGCGGCCCTGGAGAAGCAGCACCATCATCATGCTGAACCTGGCCTGCACAGACCTTCTGTACCTCACCAGCCTCCCTTTCCTCATTCACTACTACGCTAGTGGCGAAAACTGGATCTTTGGCGATTTCATGTGCAAGTTTATCCGCTTCGGCTTCCATTTCAACCTGTACAGCAGCATCCTCTTCCTCACCTGTTTCAGCATCTTCCGCTACTTTGTCGTCATTCACCCGATGAGCTGCTTCTCCATTCACAAAACTCGATGGGCGGTGGTGGCCTGTGCGGTCGTGTGGATCATTTCTCTGGTGGCCGTCATTCCCATATCCTTCCTGATCACGTCAACCACCAGGACCAACAGATCCTCCTGCCTTGACCTCACCAGTTCGGATGACCTCACAACTATCAAATGGTACAATCTAATTTTGACCGCGACCACTTTCTGCCTCCCCTTGGTGATCGTTACACTTTGCTATACAATGATTATCTACACTCTGACCCAAGGACCTCGGACTCACAGCTGCCTGAAGCAGAAAGCTCGAAGGCTCACCATTCTGCTGCTCCTTGTGTTTTATATATGCTTTCTACCTTTCCATATCTTGAGGCTCATTCGGATTGAATCTCGCCTGCTTTCAATCAGCTGCTCCGTTGAGAATCAGATCCATGGGGCATACATCGTTTCTAAACCGTTAGCTGCCCTGAACACCTTTGGTAACCTGTTGCTGTATGTGGTGGTCAGCAACAACTTTCAGCAGGCCGTCAGCTCCATGGTGAGGTGCAAAGCAAGTGCGGACCTAGAGCAAGGAAAGAAAGTCAGCCACTCAAACAAGCCTTAAAATACTCCATGTTCTCAGCCAGAAAGAAATGCTGGTACCTTTCCTATAACTTCTAAGAAGTCCAGACTATCTCCCTCAGTGGAACTCTTGCTAAATATTGTGCCAAAGCCAGGGCAGGGCTGCTGGGGGCTCTTTCCAGTCTGTTTATTGAGGTCCTCCCTTGGGTGAATATAAGAATGGATACATGCTTTTCAGTGAAGTAATCAGATGTAGAATTGGAACTACTGGAACTCAGGGCCACCTGGGAGAGCACCTAGTCTCACCAACTTTTATATATATATATATATATATATATAATGTATAATTTATAAAATTATATGTATGTAGATATTTAGATTGAAGTTCACCAGCTTGTCTAGATCTCTCAGTAAGTTAATGCCAAGATAAGAGACAGCCAATCTTTTTATTCATAGTTTCTTGCTTCTTTATTCTCAGGTCTGTTCCAGAGATTGAGCCCCTAAAGTACTCAAGGCATTATTTGTATATTTTTCAATATTCGAATTTTAAAAATTTTTATATCTTCAAAATTTTTTCCGACTTTGCTTTGAGATTATTAAACTGTGTTTTTCACTAGGCTTTAGTCAGTTTTGTTGATTAAAGCAAGCCAGTATGATACACTTGAGACAATTCAAACATGTCCACACAAATAGCCAAAATTAATACCTGCAAGATATTTGGAGTATTATGTCTTTATTGTTGTAAATTGTTTTAAAAATTGTTATTGGATTTATAAAAATTGTCAAGTTGTACTAGTAATTATCAACATGTCCTAGGGAAGGAGAGAGCACTTTTTGGGGGAACAGAAGTACTTTTAAATATAATGTGTAGATTGGATATTAAATAAAATCTAACATTGTTTTGATTTCTGTGAGAAAATATTCCAGGAAGCACTGATTCTCTTTCGATACCTTCTCTTTTGTGCCTCTCTTGGAAATACGTTCTCTATTGTAACAGCTAAAGCAGTTTTTGAACTGTGTATTTAATTATCAGTAAATGTAAATATTTGAGAAAATTCCTAGTCTGGATATTCAAAACCGTGGTAAATGTGTTGATACAGTTAATAAACTAATTTAAAGTCACTGAAGGGGCTGGTAATCGTTCTCCACGAAAATGTAGCTTTGCCATTATTATGTTTATATGCAGCTTACATTCTTCATGTTTACAGAGCAAAAATAATTTTAAGAATCAGTTATGGAATAAGGCTGGAATAGGTGATTTAAACAAAGAAAGGGGCACCAAAGGAACGCTTCGCGATTTTCAGGCTCTTCTAGGCCTTTCCATGTGACTCAGACCTAAGGGAGGCTGCTCCTCGGGGAAGTCCAGGCACGTGGGGGAGAAAGGGGAAAGGCAGTGGCCCTGCACGTGAACTTTTCTCCACCCACTGCCTTCTGAGCCGTCTTCTCCTGGGTCTCTCTGTGGCATATGGAATGAGCTATTTCACTAGAGGACCGGACTTGCCCATCGGTGCAGCTGCGTCATGTGGAATTACATTCACTGGTCCACTTGCAGCCTGGAAGCTGGGTGGTTGTCCTCTCTCCCCTCCCTAATGCCCAGCCCACCTCCTGGGCCATCGCCCAAGTGTGGCCAGGTTAGCCTTTGTACCCTTGTTGTTATTCTAGCCCTGGGCACAAAAATCCCTTTCCTTTCTCTCTCTCTCTCTATTTCTTATTCCAAAGATTTCACCCACCAGAGAAAAGCCAGCTCAGTCTCCTTCATCTCAATCTCAACTTGTCTCTGTAGCTTCTTTTACCTCTTCCTTCTTCTCACGAATGTACAGAACAACCAATCATCTCTCTTTCTGATGCTAATTCTTCCCCCTTGTTCTGCTCTCTTAGGGAATCGCTCCAACACTCAATTCCACTTTCTCAAATTTTTAGCATTTCTATCACTGTAGATGGTTGACCTTAGCTTGGGAACTGCATAATTTTCCTTTATCCTCGGAATACCTTCCTTTGAGTCAGCAGTTGGCTCATGTTCTTATCTGACCTGTTCCCTGCAGTTTTGGGTCAGGTGCAGATGACTGCCCTCCAGGGTTCTGACAGAATATAATCACAAAGATCCAAGCTAAATTGGATTCAAAGGGTCAGCTTTCTTTACCAGAGTCAAGAGTTCTGGGCTAATTGTGTTGGAGGATGCAGTTTGGAACTGTGGCCAAAAAAGAGATTGGTGATACTTCTGTGAGTAGAATGGGACCCGAATGCCCTTTGCCCCGTTCGCCTAGTTGTAGGCAGAGGAAGTATCAGAACAGAAGAGTAGAGCTGGGACTGCCTGCCAGCCTTGGTCTGTTCGCAGTCTCAGGACTGGATGTGAATCAGGTTGGACACACCTGCGGGCAGGGAGTCCTGACAACCCTGCCTGGAACTTTGGACACATTAACCCCTCCAGTTCATTTTTAACTTTATATTATGGAAATTTTCAAATACTCACCAAATTAAGGAAATTAGCAAGTGATCTCACATATCCACGCCTTAATTTCACCAATAATCAACATCCTACCATTCTTGTTTCATCTATCCCTTCCCACAGTTTTTTTGCTAGAATATTCAAAAGCAAATCCTAAAAAGCATAGTAGTTTCATGTATAAATACTTCCACATTGATCTCTTTCAAAATATATGAAACCAAAACAAAATTTTAAAAAGTAGTTCCTTCATATTGTCTACTATCTAACCCATATTTCCTTTCCCCTGGTTGCCTCCAAAGTGTCTTTTTGCAGTTGTTTTTTGTTTGTTTTGTCATTTGTTTTCAAATCAGGAGCCAAACAAGGTCTATGTATTACCTTTGGCTGATATCTCTGTTAAATTTCTTTTAAATCTGTTAGAGCCTCCCCTCTATTTATTGCCATTTATTTACTGAAGAAATCGAGCTGTTTGTCCTGTGAAATTTTCCACAGTGTGTGTTTGGCTGTTAGAATTCCATTTCATTGTTTATCATGGTCCTTCATGTTTCGTATTTGCTGTAAAGTGGAAGGTAGAGCCAGAGGTGAGATTAGGTACAGAGTTCTCCCTCTCTTCCTCCCTCCTTCTCTCCTTCCTCCTTCCCTTTCTTTTTCAGATGCACTAATCCACCCAAGGAGGTGCACAGTATCTGACTACCTTCTGCTGAGTGACTGAGCAGGGTTTCAGAGCATATCATCCTGATCCTTCTGTTATAAAACTTTCCAACCTCCTTTATCTTCGTAGCTTACCAGGCATTGCTCATTGTTGTCATGCCCCACTAGCCTTTCACAATCACCACTTAAAAAATTCTAACAGTCTTCTTTTTTCACTAGTCATGGCTTCTCTAAGAGATAGTTGACAAGTGGAAGATCTTTACCCCTTCCACTCTGTACAGAGCTCCCACTGATCAGATTTAGCTACTCCTCCACCTTTTCTTTATGATTACTTTGAAACATCTACTTACATCCATTTTAATGAGGAATTAAAGGATACAATGTGTTAAAGACATATTTGAAAGACTAGTTGTGGAATAAGACAGATAAATCAAATTTTATTTGGATAATTATAAGAGACTTTGGAAATGTAATGTAATTCATATTTTTTTGTTTCTTTACATTTCTTGTGTCTTCCCCCAAAACAAGAAGATATAGAAAAAAGCGATTTGGAAGAAATAGGAAAATAGAAGACATGGGAAAAAAAGATACAGAAGCTGCCTCTCCAGTATTTCCTCCGTGAGAGTGTAAGTACTGACAAATTTTAACAGAATTTCCTTTCAATATGAACCAAATTTTTGTTCTTTAATTCCACCGGGTAAGAGCTGCCCCGTTGGGAAAGGCAGTCGTCCGTCAGAGGGCCCCGCCTTCCTGCCGCCATGCTGCTCCTCCAAACCCACCTCAGTGCCTTTGTGTGTCCTCTCAGACCAGTGCAGGCCATTTTGTTTTTCCCCCAGAAGTTCGGAGAAGGGGTAGAACACGACATTAATATCTAGAAGGCCATGTAACACTTGAGGCCAAACACCATTCCCTGTTCTAACCTTATTCTTAAATTCAGCCCAGCAACACCATTCAACATAATCTACGTGATATTATACAGTTAGCCCAGATGCTACCAAATGATACAGGGACAGCAGCATAAAAATGCTTGAAGGGTGAGAGTCCCTTCTGTTAATTGAGTTCCCAGGAAGAAATTAAATCATAATATGCACTGATCTTTTTTTCTTTTTTCAATTTTCTTTTCTTTTCTGTGCTTCTATCTGAATATTTTCTATGGTTCCTGCCTTGACTGTATGCAATTTGCTATGAAAGCAACCCATCAGATTCCTAATGTCAGATATTACATTTTTTCATTTGTAGAAGTATGTTGGTTCTCTTTATTAATTCTACCATCTCAGTGAATTTCATTGTCTTTTAATTTATTTTGTCCACCGTTTCCCATGTTTTCTAGCCCTGAATAGTCATAGCTATTTTAAAGTCCTTACCTCCCCACTTCGGTGTCTGGATTACCTTTGGGTCTGCTTCCGTTGACCACCATTGTCTTCATGTTTATTGGTCACATGGTCCTGTTCCCTTGCTTATCTGTTAATTGTTGATTGAAGGACAGAAACTGCATGTGGTAGAATCAAAGAGGCTTTCCTGACAGTTTTTTTTTCCCCAGTTATTTTAGTTTTCAGCTGTAAGATTTCTATTTATCTCCACTTCTCTCTGAAGTCTCACTGCTCTCTTAGTCACCAAATAAATCATTTTTAAACTCTTTAGACATATTTCAATAGCTTCATTAACAACTGTATCTATTAGATCCAGCATCTGGCTTGTATTACTTTCCTCTGGACGCTGTAAGAGTTACCACAAACTCAGTGGCTTACAGCACAAACTTACTGTCTTTCAGAGGTCAGAAGTCTGAAACCAGTTTCACTGGGCCAACGTCAAGGAGTTGGCAGTCCTGCCTACTGGGGACTTTAGAGAAGAAGCCTTTCCCTTGCATTTTCCAGCTTCTATAATCCACCTGCAACCCTTGGCTCATGGCCGCTCTTTCCTCTTCAAAGTCAACAGCATAACATCTTCAAATCTCTCTGACCTGTGCTTCTAACTGCGTATCACTTCTTTCTGTCGCTGATTCTCCTGCCTTCCTTTTATTGTAATTCTTGCGATTACATTGGGCTCACCCAGATAATTCAGGATAATTTCCTTTTCTCAAAATCTGTAATTTTATCACATCTGCAAAGTCCATTTTACTCTGTAATGTAACACATTCACAGGTTCTGGGGATTAGGATGAGGGTCATTTTTGGAAGGCTATCATGCAGCCTTTCACAGTGGTTTCTTAAAGGACAACCAGCTTAAGTAACAATAATAACAATATAAAGTGACCTAGGGGTCAGTTTCTAATTGCCTTTTTTCTTTTGACTGTGGGACACATTTTTCTGTTCTGTGTGTCTAATGATGTTTACTTTATTGGAAACTGGGTTTTGTGAATAAATCATTGTAGAGACTCTAGATTCTGTTATTGTCCTTTGAAGACTGTTGACTTTTTCTCTAGCAGACACATCAATTACATGCTAAGCACCTTGAAATAGTGTTGACTAGGTTTTACAAATTTTTAAGAAAATGTTTATTAAAAGCCCAAGATGTTTTCCAAGCTCTTCTAACAAGCAGAACTCAACTGCCAAATTCTTTTTCTCCTATGGTTTTGTCTCAACTTGCTTTTAGGACTTCTTTCAAAGCCTATCTAAAATAGACTTACTCTAGGACATGGTCTTTACTGCCGTGGTACAGTTTTCTGTTGTCCTTGCAAATTAATGGTGTGTTAAAGAGATTCTTCCTCTCTTGTTGGACGTGAACACCAATGTTGACCACTCGTAGTATCTCTGATGCCATAACAGCCTCTTTTGGTTAATTGCAAGTAGTCTCTTTCTGCTAACATGGCCCTGGGCCAAGGAGTCACAGGGAATCTCCATATATTTCTGTCTTTACTCTCCCCATGCTATTCCTTCATCGTTGGTGCTCTGCATGAATATTTGAAATATTTCAAACTCTGACCTCTGCCTTCTCGGCTCAATGGGACTTCTGTGCTCTGGTTAGACTCCAGATCTCTGCACTACAGTTAGGACATTACACCTAGACTGTGAGCTGGGTTGATAGTGGGGCTCACAGTATTGTTTGATCTGCTGTCTCATGCCTGAAAACACTAGATTCAAAATTTTGTCCAGTTTTACTGTTGTTAACAGTAGGAGAGCCTCTTCCTTATGTTCTACTATAGTCTACGGCAGGTGCAGGGGTAGGACCTATGTAGAGTGCTTCCTGCCTTTTCCACACCAAGAGAATGCTAAGCTTTCATTTGGGTGAGGTTAACTCAGAAAGATTCTTGACATGAGGGCAGTAAATACAATTAAAGGCAGTGCAACAGTGAGGTCCTAAATAGTGGATAGAGATGTTTGGCTCCGACGACACAGGCAGCTCATGCTCACATTTCCTAGCAGAATATTGGTGGATTCTTTTCTAGGGAAATGGAAAATACAGCAATAACAGATACCATTTATACACCACGAGCCATGTGCTAGGCTCTGTGTCGACGATTTCTTCATGAACCCAGCCAGTCTGACTTCAGAACCCACGTGCAGAACCACTACACTATGCTGACTTACACAAAAGGAAAGAAGATTCTACATCCTTGTAGCCGGGGAGCGGCTCAGCCTGCTCACTCACAGTGGTGCCCACTAGCTGACTTGCCGTGTCAACTCAGATCCTTAGTGCCACTCTCTTCAAAATGAGCAGATGGCCACGAAAAAGGAGGCAACTGAGGAAAGCCTAGAGTAGGAATCAGAGACTCCAAAATGAACAAACAGGGAAGAACACTTGGAAACATGGGAAATATTATAGAGAGTATAAGAAAATCCCACCCCCCAAACTATAATTAATGCTCTGAGAAACATCCTTGAAACAGACCAGGAGAGTCTAAAGGAATGATAGCTCAAAGAACAAAAAAGAGCTGTTAGATGCTAAGCGGGGGGAGATCAGTGGGATTCCTCCAAAGGCCCTCCACTAACTGCCTCCAACTTGACACGGGCTTTGCACTGGGGAGTTGGGAGTACTCCTGGCATCTTCTTTCAATTTGTTTTACCTGTTTGGTATCTAGAAGAAAGTCTTAGAGTACCTGGTAGTATGAGGCCAGAGTTGCTTCCTGATTTTAGCGCAGGTGAGGAAGCATTCTCTGATTTTTGTTATTTTGTGTGCATTTGAGGTTTTACAGAAGTGGGATTTTTGAAAGTGTACCTAAGTCACTGCCTTTCTTGGAGTTGCTCTGTCTCCTTATTCTTATGTTGTCTCCATGATTACGTATTATACGATATAGGAGTATATATAGTTATATGGTAACACAATAATGTATCATTTGTTTCCCATGACTTAGAAATATGCCCATAGCCTGAACACATTGTTTTTCTTTTTGGAAATGCTCACTAACACTACATTAGTGCTTCTAAATGGTGCTTTTTGGATTAATCATGATACCTTCCACAAACATTAGAAGAATAAAATATAGACGCATAAAATATTCTTTCTTCAGTTTATATCTTTGCTTGTTGAACACAGGGATTTAGGGAACAGAGAAATGCATGGCCTACATGCTTATGATTACAATGTCAGTTTTAATTTCTATTCAGGTTAACTCACACCAACATCTTCTAAACCCCTACTATGTGCAAAGTACTGTGCTATGCCCTGGAGATATAAAAGGATTGTTATTAGTAATAAACAATTCTGCTTTCAAAGATACTACAATCATATTAATACAATCTTGTGTTATTTATATGTGTCTCTTAGGTTGAGTATTTATCTTGTGCTGCAATCAAATCTCAATGAAATGTTTATCAAGATCTTTTCGCCATTTATAGTTCATCATTATTCTAGTTGTATCTAAAGAGCTCAATCCACGGGGAGCAGTTCCAGAATATATATAATTATCTAAATCCCTTTCACCAATAACCCTAAACTGTATTCCAAGTGGTAAATCCACAGAAATTTCCTAGGGTGCTAATTGTACGTGATTAAATGCCCCATTTATCTACTTAAATCCATCTAGGAGATGAACACCACCACAGTATTTTTGTATTAATTACTTCATTTTATCCCATTATCAGAGGCAACATTATAAATATCTGAATCTTACATCATGAAAGCCAAGAAGAAAAATCTACATGTGTACCACAAATGATGCTCTTTGTATCAAATAATGAACTACCTCCCTCTGGCAACATTTTCTGGTCACATGGCCCATGGAAAAGTTTAATAACAGTGCTGTTTTCTTTTTTCTCAAAACTCAGGGGGCAAATCCAGATATTATTCATATTCAAGAATTAAAACACGGCCATTGTTAAAGGTCGTATCCAAACTTTAGCCATTCATGAAAGCACTTAAAGTTCAGCTTTTGTGAATTTGTCTTTAACCACCCAGCCCCATATCTTTCTTCTTATTCATGAAGCACACTGGGCACCTTATCTTATAGGACTTGGATTCTCTCTCTTCCATATCCATGTGTTCTTTTCTCCCCGGTGAGATTATTAACTCTTCCAGCCCATGGTCCCATTGTGTTTCCAGCACTTAACAATATGCTAGAAGTATAATATATAAAACAACAAACAAAAATGAACCTCCTTTAGAATGAGAAATACCTGCTTTTAACCTCAATTCTTACTCGCCAATTTCTAGATTTGGAAAATTCATGCTTAAATTGAGTCTTTGGCCTGCCTTTGAAGATGAGGGAAAAGACTTCTGTTTCTGGTAACATGCTAGATTAAATCTACTGCACAACCTTCCAGTTGGAAACAATGAAAATGGCAAAATAAAACACTTGCATAAACCTATAAAAATGCTCACTGAGCAGGTGAGAAACTAAAGAATCCACAAAGGGAAAAATTAAATATAAAGACGGGAAGCTCGAAGTCAGCAGGCAGAAAAAGCAGCAATTTTCCAAATAGTATCAGCAAAATCCTGGTGCTCTTGAGGCTACGTTTTTGAGCCTAAGGTATCTGCGTTGGGATGAGGAGGGTGATCACACTTCCTGGTTTACCCATGACAGTACTAGTTAACGTCTATTGCCCTGGTGTAATTATTAATTGCAACCACTTTTATCCTTAAGAGCGTATGGAATGATGTATGCTAAGTTCAAGAGATGAGACATAATGTGTGAAACTCAAAAAGGAAGGGGGTTCTAATAGGAGATCTTTACAAAATTCTGCACGTCAGTGTTAGGGGGAATGTTAAATAAGGATACAGAAGAATAAGAAGCAGAAGGAAACAGCATGTAAAATAGCCCACATTTACTCTGACACTGGATAGAAGGAAAATGAATTTGCCCCTGAGAAATGAGTGTCAGCATCAAGCTCTCATGCAAATTTGTTGTTACCTGCACGTTAAAATTGAAGTTCAGGTGGAGAATTGAATTTAAAGTGATTTCCAGATGGGCAGTACTACCAGGCAACAGGCAGAAACAGATGCCAAACCTCTCTGAGGCAACGCAACTTGAAACTTGATCTCCAAGAATTTCTGTTGGGAAAATTTCTAAGGAAAATGATAAACATGTTTAAAGCTAAATCACAAGAAGTGCCATCAAAAAGGCTCAATGGGCAAGATAGATCAGAATCAGAGAGAAGAATCAGACTGTCAAAGATTTCATATGAGAGAAATATCAGACACTGATTACAAAATAGAATGTTTATTTTCTTTAAAAAATTGAGTCTTGAGAAGAAGAGTGATGAGAGATTATAAAATTGTTAAGCAAAAAAACAGAAACAAAAACAAAAACAAAAACCAAAAAACCCTGACTTCTAAAAATAACAAATGTGATAATTTGAAATCAACATTTTAATGAACAGGTAAGACAGAAGATTTGACAGAGAAAAAGAAGATGAATAAATTGGAAATGAAATAATAAAAAATTGTCTAAAATACAACCCAAAGAAAGAAAAAAAAAAAAAAGAAAAATTTGGAAGGGTTAGGCCTGAGTAGTAGAAAATGAGAAGGCCCAATGTGTATCTGAGCCAATTTTCAGAAGCAGATTTAAAAAAAGAAGGGGGAAAAACCAAAAACATTTAGGTAATTAGATTACAAGTGCTAATTGTATTAACAAGCAAACAAATGGATTATAGAAAGGAAGGCTTTGAATAGAACAATGATGAAGATCTGTCCTAAAGCAAGGATATGATTAATTCAGTTTGGTTAACCTGGAAGTTATGACAGACAGACAGACAAATATCAGTTAATCCAAATGAAGTCAAGAAAGAAGAGGGTAAACGAAATAAAAAAGGGGGACAAACAAGACCATAAAATAAGATGGAAGAGCAGACACAAGTATGTCGGTAATCACAATAAACGTGAAAAAACTACATATTCCAATTTTGAGAAGATTTTCAGACTACACATGAAAGTAGTATAATCTATGTTCTTTTAAAGAGACACTTCTAAGAAGTAAAATAACTCTTAATTTATGAAAAAACAAAAAATGAAACACACTTGTAACAATGAAAGCAATAGATATTGTCTCAACACAATAGAAGTTTATTACTCATTTAAAAAAATCAGTGTAGATGTTCTTGGTCAGAAAGTGGCTGTTGTCCACACTGTGATTTAGGGACCCAAATGCCTTTCAAGTCGTAACTTCTGCACTGCTTAGGGCCGTGGAGCCGTCTTCTTAATCCCTCTCTTCTTAACCAGCTTTCTCACATTCCACTGGCAGTAACTGATCACAGTTCTTGCCAAATGGTCTGGTTGTAGGTCCTCATTATCTTCCTTTCTACTGTTCCCCACTGTCTAGGAGTTTCTTTCTCCTCTAAGGCAGTGGTTTCAAACATTAGTAAGGATCAGAACCCCCTGGAGGTCTTGTTACAACCCAGATTGATGGACACCATCTCTAAAATTTCTGATAGAATTTCTAGATAGTTTGCATTTCTAACAACTCCCTGGGTGATGGTGAGGCTGCTGGTTTGGGGACCACACTTTGGGAGAACCGTTGCCCTGAGGGTCTATTTGAAATGGGCTGGAGGGATATGTCCTCTTTGCAGGAAGGCAGAGGGGGTGGTGTGTGACCATTTTTACTGCCAGCTTTCTGCTGGGCCAAGTTTGGAGGCATGAGGGCTATTTTATAGTGACAGGCTTTCTAAGCCAGACTGCTGTTTAGCAAGACAATTCTCACAGATACTTATTAGGTTTCTCATCTGCTTGCTTGGGGAGGGAAAGGATTTTTCAATAAGTAAATCCCATGACTGGATACCCACATTAGTGCTTCCCCAGACATAATTCTTACCCTGATTCATATCTCAAGACTCAATATTTTAAAGAAAATAAACTTTCTGTTTTGCAATCAGTGTCTGCGCCCCACCTCCCACAGTTGCCTCTCTCGATTCAACGGCAGGTACCTTGAGGCCGTCTCGTAAAATAACCTTGAGTTGGAAAAAAGTAACCTTAATCTGATCTTTGGCACTGGGTCTAATCCCTTCATGTACCTGAGAATTCTTAATGGACTTGTGTTGCCCAAAGTCCTTTTCACTCTAATTTTTAAATCCTGATTTAGAATGCAGAAACAATCAGCTGTGCCAATCCTTGAAACTCTGAATTTCTGGACTCTTCCCATTCCTTTCCTTCTCTGCTCTCAATCCAGACACTTCTTGATGGGACTCGCCTTTTTCTTTTTGCACCTTGCTCAGTGCAGTGAATAGAAAACAACACACAGGAACAGTTCTAGCTCCTTCCAACCACTTCTTGCAGAGCCACACATCTGCTAGGCACTTGATCTGCTTTGAGAAAGACAGCAGGCAAGCTCTCGTGCTGCCCTATAACAAAGCTCTCTGGACTTCTGTCTTGCTTTATTTTTCCTTGCTGCCTGCCACCCATCCACCATGCCAGTGTTGCATATTTTAGAATTTGTTATGGCAGCTTCTCACTTCAAGATACCTATTTCCATTTTGGTCAAGGTTGTAATAGCTGATGAAATTTTTAAAAACCCCAGATATAGTGACTAACACAATAGAGGTCATTTTCTTGCTCAAGTGATGGCCCAGCATAGGGGTTCCTGGTGGGCAGCCTGTTTACCTCCATGCTGTGATCCAAACATCTCTGTTCCTTCCGTCTGTGGCTTCACCAAATTCAGAATTCTTTTTTTTTTTTGCTTTATATCTTTAATTTTTAGAAACAAAACATTACAGATCCAGCTGAATACCCTTTGTACCCCTTCTTTTTTTAACTGAAGTATAGTCACTTTACAATGTGTCAATTTCTGGTGTACAGCATAATGTTTCAGTCATACATATACAGACATATATTTCTTTTCATATTCTTTTTCATTATAGGTTACTACAAGATATTGAATATAGTTCCCTATGCTATATAGTAGAACCTTGTTGTTAATCTATTTTATATATAGTAGTGTGTATCTGCAAATCCCAAACTCCCAATTTATCCCTTCCCACCCCTTTTCCCCCCAGGAACCATAAGTTTGTTCTGTGTATCCAAATCCAGAGTTCTTGAATCTTTGTGAATGAGGAAAAAGAGAAGGCATATATTTCCTGTATAAATCTCACATCACTTCTACACATACTCCATCGGCAAGAACTAGTCATATGGCTTCAACTAGATGCAGAGATGGATTAACTGATGGCTGACTAAGCGGCTGCTTCCCAACAATAACTGTCCTCTGAAAAGGGACAGGGGCGTGAGAACTTGGCTGACAGCTTTCTTTGCCACCCACATGAAAGACAATACAGTAACACTTTAGAAGGTATAGGAGCCTATCTTTAAAATTTGGGGGAGGAAAGGACTTTTCAATAAGCTACCAACAATACAAACCATAAATAAAATATCGATAAATTCAATTCCATAAAAATTAAGAGCTTCTATTCATCAAAATAAAGAGAGCAACAAGCCAAGTCTCCAACTGCCTTTGAAGGCTTTGGCTTTCTTGTAAAGAACTTTGCTCTGTAAACAGCTGACCCTACGGATCCAGAATATATTAAAAACTCTTACAAGTAAATAAAGAAGATAATTCAGTAGAAGCAATAAGTAAAAATACAAAGATTGATAGTTCCAGAAGAAGTAGCATGAATGGCCAACAGATATATGGAAAAGTGTTTAAGTCGTTAGAATTCAGGGAAGTGCAACATTGAACGGCAGGGAGCAGCCACTTCACGTCTATCAGATTGGTGTTTAAAAGCTGGATGGCACAAAGCATCCAGGCAGCAGTAAGGAGATGCAGCGAGCTGAATTCTCTTACAGCACCGTTAGGAAAGGACATTCACACACTAATTTGTAAAACAGCTTGGCATTACCTCTCAAAGGTAGTAGATGTAAGGGTGTTTGTTGTTTCATTATTCAATAGTAAGCGCTGTGTGTGTGTGTGTGTGTGTGTGATCTTGTAATAAGGAAGAACAAATCTGACTCCGTATGGGATCTGTTTCTTTTTAACCTTTGTATTCTACTGTGTTTGCTACAAGTTAATCACTAAAAGGATGTTGCCTATCAGCTTAAATTATACACACTGGCCCATCTCTGGGAACCCTCCCTCCCAGATAATGAGCATTAAGCTAAAATACCTTTGTTTAGTTCACAAGAAACATTCTGCCCAGGCCCACCTGTGAATGAATGCAGGAAGGAAGAAATGAACACATCCCCTCTAGAGGCTGACAGGAGCCAGGAAATGCTTGCTTTACTCCCTTCACTTTTAGTGTAAAAGAAGCCTGAATTCCAACGCAGGCAAGGTGCTTCTTTGGGACACCATCTTCTTGGTCTGCTGGCTTTCCCGATAAAGTCAGTATTGCCTGCCTCAACAACTCATCTCTCAGTGTATTGGCCTGCCGTGCGGGAACAATCTATTTCACAATTAAACATTTAAGACAATAATCTTTTGAAAATATGATGCAAGAATCACGGAAAGGATGGTCTTGGTGGTCCCACTGTAACTGCATTGCACACATTTTGTAGTGTTTTATACTGCTTCTTCATCCTGCCCACCTATTTAGAACTGGTCCTCTGTTCCATCACTGTATGAGCAATGGATAGCATCCCTTCTCAGATTACTGTGAAATGCCAATCTGAACAAATCCACCTCATCATTTTAATCCTTCGGGGGTTGGTGAATAAAAGGGTGAGAGGGCAGAGCAATGAAATCTTTTCCAGCCCTGCACGCCGTCCTCTGGAGGAAACTCACAGACGAAGCGCACCTTCTGTTTGTGTCAGAGGGGTTAATTAAGAAGAGTTGGTGTCATTTCCAATAATTACTAGGGATCAAAATTTACAGAAGGCACAACGAGGGCCTGGCAGCTGTACCAAAATAAATCTGCCTCTAACCACGCAGCCGCAGCTGTTACATCTCAGAACATATTTTTCAAATCACCTTGGCTCTTTGAAACCTGAGCATGAGAATAGCTTGATTTTTACCGAGTTCACTGGACTTGAAAACAGGAAGAAGGGCCCTACGAAATGCCACAGGGCTCGACTTACTGGCCTTAAAAACTGACACGACTCTATCTACTTCTCAGAGGAGAGAATTTGGAAGCTGCTTCTCCAGGAGCCAGAATTTAAGGACAGAAACAGATTCTTCTCTGTTAACTTTTAAATGGAAATGATCAGTTCTTACCATAAACTATTAAATGTAGTCTAAATGAGATGGGATTTCAAACAGCCCTGTGTTGGGGAGCACAGGACAACAGGATGGAAAAATAAAGCCAAGTCTGCAGTTGTCCTTGTGGAATGGGAGGGGAAGTCATCCTAGAGTCGCCCCCTCAGAGAAGACTCCAGAAACGACTTCAAATACTACAGTGTGTGCACAGCCGGTCCCACTGGGTGAAAGTTTGCTCCCTAACTGTACATGGCCTTGCTTCCAATGCCAGAAACAAAACAACCACTAGAGGGCATAGAAAACCTTGTTAGAGATCAAGGTGTCTTGGAGAAAACCGTCTGTACCTGAAGAAATCAGACGCTTGAAATTCTCTCTTAGGCAAATACAGCCGGGAAAGGCAAAGTGAGGATGCTTTTGAAAAATGGGATCCCTTTCTAGGAAATCTAATTCTTCTTTTGGAATATGAATTAAATAGGCAAAATTAGTAAATACACCTATTTTCCCATTGATGTGAAGCAATTTCCAACTACTTTACAATTTAAATTAGCCCTCGGGTATCAGTGGTTTTTTTTTTTTTTTTTTTGAATTTTCATCCAGAAAGGTCCTTTATAAAAAGTAACATATTGGCTATTAAAGATTACAGCATTATTGGCTTACAAAACCAACACTTTCCTAACTTACTCTGCTTAGAAAAGATTCCAAGGGGGCCCTGAATTAGAAGACACAGGGTCTAGAGTGTGGAGATTTGTCTGGGAAATAGTCTGGTTCTCTTTTTCAGAAATTTGATGATGCCTGGCTCACTGGGCTGTAAGGTAATGATCGCATGTGGTGGACGAATCCTTCAGCTGGCTGGTTTCTGGCCCTGGTTTGCCCTGATGCAGGTGGTGGTACTTGTCGGTGATGTTCACCTCGTCTGTGTGTATCTCTCCAGAAGGTAAAAAATGCCTATCAGTTTTGGAATCCTGCTTTGTGATAAAAATGAATGGTTAGGTGACACTACGACTTCACTTGCCAACCACATGCTTCCTGTATCTGCTGAGGTACCAGATATCTCCATGTTACCTAAACCACTGTGCGCTGCAAGCTAACTCTTAATAAGCATCGATGCAGAAAGAAGATGGGAACCTACCCTGGGCCTGCACCTGCCTGGGAAAGGATGGAGCAGAGTATGTGGGCTGGAAGGAGACGTGGAGGGAAGTTTTGTTTATTCCAACAATCATTAGTTTGAAACCTGCAGGAGGAATAGGAATCAAGGGAGAAATTGTCAAGAAAGAGTGAAAAATCATCTTGTGTGTTATTTGGTTAAATGGGGCTCATGGCAGATTAGAAGGAAAAAGAAGAGTGAGAAGTGAACCAAATGAGACAACTCCTGGTAACAGAGCATATGTTGATACCATTTCTTTTTTGTCTTTGGGAAGAGAAACATGGACAAAGGGCAGATGGAAATATTAGGTGAGACCCTCATTCCCAGCAACGTACAGTCTCCAGACCAAAGAATTCAGTGGAATCTCATTTAAAATTCCCTTGGGTGTCAGAGGTAACGCCAAGTGAGCAGAAATCATGAGGACTAAGTTCTCTCCTAAAAAGGCAGCCTCTGTGCTTAATTATTTCCTGAATCCTTGGCTTGGCCTGTGCTACCGGGGAGGCATTTCAAATCACAATTCAGAGGAACATTAAACCATGTAATAATGAGGATGGCAGTGGCTAAGATGACGGTGGTGATGAGAGCAGATTCTTTATAGTGCTTGGTTGTAATCACCTTACGTATATTAATCATTTAATCCTTACAGGAACCCCAGGAATGAGTAATCATTATCACTGTCCCATTTTATAGGTGGAACTGAAGCACAGAGAGATCGGGGACTCACCCAAGTTTCCAGGAAGAGTAAATGGTGGAAATGGAGTTCAACTCAAATAATTTATCTCAGAATCTACAATTTTAACCACTGCTCAAACTGCTCTCTAAGGGATAAATGTACTTTGCTCGCATTTTTATTGTCCACTATTTTATTTTATGATATTATTATGTTTAATTACATTATTATATCCCATTATTATCCATTAGCACCTATGACTGTGTGAATGAAATGCGGAAATGTAGTCATCTGTAAACCCTGTGGTCAGGTGTCCCATACTGGCTACTTGGGCCCCTGCACTGGTTAAGAAAATGCCTCATATCAGGGTGAGTGCTATATGCATGTTAGTTCTTGTTATCCGTTCATGTGTGTATCTTAAAATATACAAGTAGTAGCTCACATAGTTACTTTTAGGGAAACAGATCTCAGTAGTGTCTTTCCTGTTATAAGGAACTGCTCCATAATTTTTCAGATTCCCGGTAACCGGGCAGGAGGTGTTTGGAACCATAGAAAGATGGCAAGTTTATTCACTGATGTTACCAACCTAACATCTCACCTCCTCCCTTCTCTCCTCCTCACTTCTTTCTTTTCCTTTTTTAGGCCTTTCATCATCCTCACGATTGTATAAGATTGCTCTTGTCAGGAAGTTCAGAAGCTGTAACAGGACTGATACCATGATATGTTGAGTCTTTCTCTGAAGATAAGTTTTCCTCTCATTAATAACTTTTTATTCGAGCTTTTACTTTAAATTTTAACTGCATCTCAGAATGTTAGAATAGATACACCACAAGGTCCTACTATATAGCCCAGGGAACTACATTCAATATCCTGTAATAACCTGTAATGAAAAAGAATATACACATGTATATAAATGAATCACTATACTGTACACCAGAAATTATCACATTATAAATCAACTATACTTTAATAATAACAATAATTACTTCTCAGAATGTCAGAAAGCTTGTATGAGTTGCCACAGGTAACGTGCCCAGCTCAGTGTCTGGAATACAGTGGGCAAGAAATATGTCATAGAAATATGTCTCTGTTTACCCAGGTGCCCTGTGTCCACTCTACTGTTACATCATATTGTCTTCAAATCTTTCATTTTTCTCCCAGTAGTGTAACAAAGAACTCTTGCTTATCTCTTTCCCAACTAAGAATCTTTCTAATGTCACACTGATGATGAACGTTGAGGGTAGGGGAGTATATATGTGTGGGTGGGAGGGCTATGTGCAAACTCTGTATTTTCTGCTCAATTCTGTTGTGAATCTGAAACTGCTCTAAAATAATAAGGACTATTTAAAAAAAAAGTCTTTCTAAATCTCTCCTCCTGACAAAATCTTCTAGCAAAAATTATAGCTTATATATATGTAGTGCTTGCTATGTGCTATAGATCTACAGACGTCATCTGTGTTAATTTATTTACTCCCCACAACAAATCCAGGAATTAGGAGCCATTATATTATATACAAATTATATATTATATATATACAATTTTTCACATTAATAAGCTGAAATTCAGAGAGCAGCTCAGATCGCACAACCAATAAAAGTTGGACTGAGGACTTGAACCTAGATTTTGTGGGTTTAACTTCTCATGGTACCGAAGATTCTATGATGGTTCCTAAGGAACTCTGTCCAGGACTCCACTGGTTCTGTGTGCACCCAGTTAATATATGACTGATGGCAGATTGACCTAATCACATCAATATTTTCTCATTTTAGAAATGACAACAGAGCCTTCTCTCCCCTTGCGTCAGTCTCCCCACTGCAAAACAGACAGACCTGCCATTGTTTAAACAGGCTCAAACCAACCAACCCACTCCTGTTTTTCCCAATGAAAGCTCTTCCCGACTGGAGTTTCTTAAACACAATCAGCTAATTGCTTCCGGCAGATAAACAGAAGCAATTTAATATTTTCCTTCCAAATAATTGCATTTTAATCAATTGCTTGCCCTGAGCCCTGATCATCAGCTGCTACTTGACAGCTTGTGTTGTCCATCTTTAAATTGCCGGGTGTAGAGAATGGGTCGTTGATATTTTTGCTTATATCAGCATGTTTGTATCCACTGATACTGGAACCTTTTTTTTTTTTAATAACATAGTTATGTAAATGTCAGATACACATTGTATATACACCCAAATAGCCATTTCAAAACACACCATAATTTTTAGAACAGAGGCAACACAAGTGCCAGATGAATCTGAACAAGCCATGGTTTGGTGCGGTGAGCACACGTGTCTCTGAATTTGCTTTTTTTTCCCACCTCAGTGTTAAACGGCTGTCATTATTTGAGTCATCTCCAGAGCCAAATCAAGTTCATTCATGGGATGAAATATTTTTCTGCAATAGGACATAACTTTCATTAGTTTCCCTAAGCCCAGGGAAAAGCTTTGATTCATAGAATAGGAAGGCGGTGAGGGGCCCGGTGGGATCATCTAGTTCATCCTGTAATTTTACAGGTGGGGAAGTTCCAGGTGTAGGGTTCACCGTGGGGCAGGGAGGCAGCAATCTGGAGTCCGGGAAGGATGGTATTTCTGTTCCTATTTCTTATTCTAAACTTCTTTGCCAGTTCTGATAACCCAGTTTCTTCGGGATTCTTTCTCCTTTGTTCTGTTTTCTTTGATCTCCGCCCCTTTCTCCCAGTCCTGGTGTCAACTGAAACAGGGTTCCTAGATCTGTCTCCTTCATACTTGAAAAGCTCCAGTCACGTGATGTTGCCACCACAGGGAGGAGATTTTGACTGGGGAGGAGTCGGGGACGGCATGGCCGGGGTGCATCTCCCGACTGCATGGTAGATGGATTTAAACTGAAGACAAGGTTCCTCTTTTTCATAAGTCTCTGCCGATCCTGGCCGCGTGCATTTCCACCTTCCACCGTGCTGCCTTTCGTCTGCGTAGCCCATCCTCCAGCCTCCCTCCCCGCTGTGCTCTCCCACCTCCATACGCCTGTGTGTTGTGTTGTTCTTGCTAACCCATCCTCTGGGGGCCTTACTTTCTGTTAGCTTCAGCTTTTCAGTGTGCTCTCCTAAACAAAAACAGTTCTTTCCCTAACAGAAACCCTGGTGCCAACAACAAAGCAGTAATCTTTTTTTAATCCAATTATATCATAACTGAAATATATGTAAAGGGCCTTTTGAACAACTAGGCGAAAGTGCCTAATTCTACGAAGGAAGATTGGGTGAGGGAGGCAGCAATGGCCCTGGAAAATAAAGGAGGCAAGACTGGGGAGGAAAGTGTATCTGACAAATAGAGTGACCTGGAGGTGAATAGGCATAGAGCAAGCCGCAAGCCGCGGGGCGCGGAGGGTGCCTGACGTTCACAGTTCCCATGGCAGTGGGAGAAGGTGATGTAGGAGCAGGTAGCAAAGGGTCTTGTAGAACCTCGTACAGTATTTAGATGGGGAGCACAAGGTTCCAGGATCGGTTCCCCTGGTTCTCTCACCCCTTTCCTAATCATACTTACTCCCTGCCCACTCTGGTACCATCTTAGTCCAGGCTGCTGGATCTTTTTCTTGGATTGCTTTGCACTGTTCTGAGGTACATAGACAAATAAGAAGCCAATATATTAGGAAAATGGATTGTAAACTCAGGACAGAGTAAAAATGTGTGGAGGAGCGATAGGAGATATGCTGAGGAGATAAGGAGGCACCAAGACTATTTCCAAGGTCGATCCTGCACCCACTCAACTCTCTTTCAGATCCCAGCTAACTAACGATCTACCCAGATCTATTTATTCAACCTCTGGAAGGGAGCATTCCACCAAGTCCTTTCTCCCATGCCCCTCTGAAAACAACATGAATGAATTAAGAGTCAAGCAAATTTCCAGTGTAACATAAAGTTTATTACAAAAATGAATATCAAAATAACAATATTGTGTTGATAGAGATCAAAGAAATTAGTAGAGACCGCTCCACATTTACAAGATCTGGTTATAATAACGTTTAGTTAATCCTGGCCATCTGTGCGAACATGGAAATAGCCTCGTTATATGTAAACACATAATAATAGTAGTTATTAAAATTTGATTCTCTTTGTAGTGTACTCAAACGAAATGAGAAGCAGAGAAGCTAAGGTACACTTTCTATGAATGTGGAATCAGGGAAATCATTAGGTGAAAAAAACCCCCTTGAGTTTGAAAATTCTTTCTAGGAGGCCTGAAATTTTTATTAGAATATCCAAGATACTCCGAGATTGACCTAACCGTTGTCTTAACCTGCATCACCCAGAGATGACAGTATCCCGGACAAAGAGGTCCGCTGTCACTGACGTCGGCAGGCAGCCTGTGGTCACGCCACGCCTTCTAGGCTGTGGTACTGAGTGTGTCTGTCAGAGTCCCTGACGATTACTCAGCCCCTAGTATGTGGTAGCTGCCTGCCCTGGACTGGGTGGGGAAAGAACTCTACTACCTCCATTTTAAAAGGATTTTTAAATTTACAAGTTACATTTTGACTCTCATTGTGGTTGTATAAAATACAGCAACAGTTTGTTGGGTCCCTAGTCTCTGCCAGGCACAATATTTTTGCATCTTCAGGTTCAATAACCTCAGCTGTGGGATGAGTGCTCGAGACTCTAGAATTAATAAGCTAAATAGCCAGTATTTAGCTCAGCTTCTTGGTTCTCCAAAGCGAGCCGCCTTCTTGCGTCTTCCGGTTCTTATGCCATGAGGGTTTCCCTGTGGGACGTGTACGCTGGTTAAAGCGCCTGAAAGCCTTTACTTGGACATACCATGAGGAAAAGACGTCCATCACTTTGAATCACCGAAGTTTGGCTCTCATAGTTGAAGCACACTTACTACTCACTTGTTCACACTTGAAATTCCTTTGAATACAGGTAGCCCTCATTTTGCAAATGCAAACTGAATCCGTGAAAAGTGATTTTAAGATTCCATGAGAGAAATGATGATGGCGTCTTGATCTTTAAAATTTTTGTTGAAACATTAAAAACTCTCTGTGTTGGTTGTAAACATAAAGGGAAATAACGAAAATAGTAAAATAATATGTATTTAATATACTGTAATTTAAAGCATTAGAAACATTGAAAATGAAAGGGTTTCACTTCTTTATGAAAAAAAATGTTTCCGGAGTAGTTTGGACAGAGCTTCCTTTCTTCTCATTGTGGACCTTACAACACGCACGGAGGAAGCACCTGTCCTTGCCTGGTTGAATTGTCAGACTCACGGCTAAGCTTGGAGCAGCTTTCAGCCTTGTGCTCCTTGTGCCTCTGATGTCATGAAATATCTCCAGGTATTCCTTTAATGTGAAGGGCTTTGGCCAGCATCCCTTCCTCTGGGACATCTTTATCTTCAAAAAGTTAAAACATAGAACTACCGTACGAGCCAGCATCCCATTTAGGGTATATACCCCTAAATAATTGAAGTCAGGACCTCTAAGCAGTATCTGCATTCTCGTGTCATTGCTGTTCTGTCTACAAGAGCCAAGTTATGGAAATAACTGACATTTCCCCCGACATACGAGTGGATACAAACATGCAGTATATACACACACAATGGAATATTTTTTAGCCTTAGAAAGGAGAAAATCCTGCCAGTTGTGACGACATGGATGAACCTGGAGTGAAGCAAGGCAGTAACAGAAGGATGCACACTGTGTGATTCCACTTCTGTGAAGTTCTAGATAGTCTAATTCAAAGAAGCAGAGAGTCGAAGGGTGGTTACCAGGGGCCAGAGGGAAAGGGAAATGAGGAGTAGTTGTTCAGTAGGGGTAAAGTTTCAGTTATGCAAGATGAATAGTTCTAGAGATCTGCTACACAGCATAGCGCTTATAGTCAACAACACTGTATCATACACTTAACAGTTTGCCAAGTAGATAGATTTTATGTAAGTGTTCTCACCAAAAAAAAAAAACAAATCCCCAAAGGGACATGAGGAAACTTTGGGGGTGTTGGATATGTCTATTACCTTGATTGTAGTGATGTTTTCATAGGTATATACGTGTATCCAAACTCATCAAGTTGTACACATTAAATATGTATGGTTTATTGTATATCAATTATACAATTAAAAATGTTTTTAATAAAACCTGTTAAATTCAGAAAAGGGAAAGTGAATTTCCTGGAGAACCTCAGAGCTCTGCTGCTGCTTTCGGTACCACATGAAAGAGTCGCTTTTAGTCCCTTTCTCAACACAAATCTTTAAATCTGTTCTTCAGGGAGTTATTCCCATGATCAAGTATTTGCCCAGTTCTTGAAGTCAATGAAAACACTGCTTTCACTAATATTTACTTACTGCTGCTAACAGATCTAAATGTTGAGTGGCAGCTGGCCACCTCAGCATCCACTGGGAGTTTTTATCTTCTTTTAGAAATGAGTTTGTTTGACTATGTCATCCCAGACTTTCTTTATGATAAGTCAAGATATTTGCTCATATAAATATTTTAGGAAGCAATACAAGGAGCCTTGGAAAGAATTCTCGAAGAGGAGGTAGATTTAAGTCCAGATTCTCCCCTTAAATTCTTTCTTCCTGTCCTTTAAACACAGTTCCCAAAGTACTTCATTGGTGCAATCTCTCCAGATTTGAAGTGTCTTCTAGAGGGGCCTAAAATGGGCCCTCCCAGGGGCTGACAGAGCAGCCACCCTTTGTGTAGAATGCGGCACGTGAAAGGACATCTCACTTCCATTGTTGTGCAGGGCTGTGTTGTGATGGAGCGTGGGAGGAGGCATTCAAAATGATCCTCTTGGGATTTTGAAGAACCTTAATTATGACAAAAGTGGTATTTTAACAATTCTTTCAACAATGTGGGAGAAAAAGGAGGCTTTGTGCTCAAATGACTTATTTCCTTGATTATTCTAAAGGTTCACTGCATGTGGAGAGGGTCTCTCCCCATGTGAAGCAGAGCACTTGGGCACTCGGGGGAAGGAGGCAGTTCTGTGTCCCCAAAGGCAGATTAGCCACAAGGTTGTGGTTTAATGAGAGGAACAATGCACAGGAGATCAAACTGCGTAGTCGTGATTGTAAACTTTATGCTTCCAAATTCCCCCACGCTTTGGAGTAGATGAAGTTCAGCGCTTGCCATCTGTAGAACAAACAGTAACGGTTCCAGCTGTGTCCTCTCCTATACAACCTACCTATTCGTCCAAAGAGCTGAGCATAGAAGGTGTCAAATTCAAATAAAAAGCACATGTCCTCTTTTGACAGATCAGGGGACATCTTGGTGAGGTGGATGGGCTGTGTGCCTTCCCTGATGAAGTTACACAGCAAGTCTGAATTCGTTGATTGGAAAAGGGGCAGTGCCATCAACTTCAGGGAATTTAATTCTTAAAGGATGCTCTAAAATTCTGAAAAGAAAATGTAAAGGAAAAAGAGGATTAGCAATAAAGCTATTAGTAAGTAAATGTCAAAACCAGGAATCATTAAAATGAATTCAACAGATATTTAATAAGCAAATACTTTGTGCTGGGCAGGGCTGCTCTGGATGTTTGTGCAGAGTGTAAACTGCACAAAAGCACCTGGCTACCTGCAAAGAAACTAGAGACAAGAAAGGTTTTTGGCTCTGAGGGTAAAATGGTGACCCCCAGAAGACAAAGTCTCTTTCCTATCAGAGCTCACTTTTCAGTGGGGGAGGCAGACACATTAATAGATGTATATAACAGTGTATTGGTTGTTACATGTGTGGAGAGCCCTGAAAGATTCTTTTAGGAAAACACATTCAGTCCATAACACACAGTAAATATTCATAATGATACCAAAAAAAAACCCTGATACACAAACAGACAAAACAAAATCATCATTGGTGAGTATTGGAAGATAAGAATGGATGCCTAATGGTAAAAGGTTCTTGAAGGCTTTAACCATATCTTAACTCTTTTTTCTGTATATATTTATTTTTTATTTGAAATATAGTCAGTTTACAGTGTTGTATCAATTTCTTGTGTACAGCATAGTGCTTCAGTCATACATGAGCATACCTATGTTTGTTTTCATATTCTTTTTTACCATAAGTTACTACAAGATACTGAATATAGTTCCCTGTGCTATACAGTATGAACTTGTTGTTTATCTATTTTATGTATATTAGTTAGTATCTGCAAATCTCAAACTCCCAATTTATCCCTTCCCACCCCCTTCCCCCACCGATAACCATAAGTTTGTTTTCTATGTCTTGAGTCTATTTCTGTTTTGTAAATAAGTTTGTCTGTCTTTTTTTTTTTTTAGATTCCACACATAAGCAATATCATGTGGTATTTTACTTTCTCTTTCTGGCTTACTTCACTTAGAATAACATTCTCCAGGTCCATCAATGTTGCTGCAAATCGCATTATTTAACTCTTTTTTGTGGCTGAGTAGTATTCCATTGTATAAATATACTGCATCTTCTTTATCCAGTCATCTGTTGATGAACATTTAAGTTGTTTCCATGTCTTGGCTATTGTAAATAGTGCTGCTATGAATATTGGAGTGTAGGTGTCGTTTTGAATTAAGGTTCCCTCTGGTTATATGACCAGGAGTGGGATTGCTGGATCATATGATAAGTCTATTTTCAGTCTTTTGAAGAATGTCCATACTGTTTTCCATAACAGATGCGTAAAACTACATTCCCACCAGCAGTATAGGAGGGTTTCCTTTTCTCCACAGCCTCTCCAGCATTTACCATTTGTAGACTTTTGAATGATGACTATTCTGACTGGTATGAGGTGATACCTCATTATAGTTTTGATTTGCGTTTCTCTGATAATTAGCGATATTGCACATTTTTTCATGTGCCTATTGGCCATTTGTATGTCTTCACTGGAGAATTGCTTGTTTAGGTCTTCTGCCCATTTTTGGATGGGTTTTTTTTTTTTAAGTTGTATAAGCTGTTTATTCTGGAAATTAAGACCTTGTCAGTCTCATCTGTTGCAAATATTTTCTTTTATTCTGTAGGTTATGTTTTTGTTTTGCTTATGGTTTCCTTTGTTTTGCAAAAGCTTATATACATTTAATTAAGTCCCATTTGTTTATTTTTGCTTTTATTTCTATTGCCTGGGTAGACTACCCTAGGAGAACATTGCTAAGATTTATGTCAGATAATGTTTTGCCTATGTTTTCTTCTAAGAGACCTATAGTGTATTATCTTATGTTTAAGTCTTTAAGCCATTTTGAGTTTATTTTTGTGTATGGTGTTAGGGAGTGTTCTAACTTCATTGACTTACATGCAGCTGTCCAGTTATCCCAACACCATTCGCTGAAGAGACTGTCTTTCTTAGAGCAATACAGCCAGTCCCTGGACACAGGGTCAGACCTCAGATTTAAGTAGTGTAACACATGTTCATGTGGTTTCTGTCTTGCAGTGCTTAGAAATCCCATTTACACTATGGGCTTGAGAGAAAGCTCTTTATTGCTTAAAGCAATAGGTCTCATTCATCAACATGCTACCACTTTTCCCATTTTAAATGAAACTGTAGCTCTCTTTGTGTACCAAAAATTTCCTAAGAAACTTCCATTATGTAAATAAGATTTCCCAATCCTTTAAGTGCATTGGACTTTCCAGTGTTCTAGAGAAACTGATTTCTCCAAGTTTAAATTTAAAAAGTGTGTCTTTCAAGATACAAACAGTGACAGCTACAGAAGTATACATCAAACATAAAAAGGCATTTCTTCCATTATGTAATTTTCAGAAATGGTCATTTTCTTACAGGCAAAAAAAAAAAAAAGACTAATACAGATTTTAGCTGACTGGGAAAATCTTGAATTTTGCTAATTTATGTCACCATTGTTCCTTTTCTTCTCTCTAAAAATGGCAGCAAAAATTAATAAAATTGTGAAGCTCTGCAAGATAAAATAAGGTTACCATGGGGAAACATATACAGAGTTGCTAATCCTATGCATTTAATTGGTTAATTGATTGCTTTCATTATATTTTTAAATGCAAGAAGAATGACATTAACTTCGGGATACCACAAGAAGCGGGAAACCTCAGAAGTGACCCTATTTGTATCCAGAAGCTCACATCTCCCATTAGCCTTTGCTCTCTCTGGTTTAAGAGAGTTAGCTGCTTGCAAACTAAACAGAAAAAGAACATCAACTTGCATTCTCAGTGCTCTTAATTAGTGTGTCTTACAAATCAATAAGGAAAAACAAATAAATAGGAAATATGTGCAAGGGCTATGAAGCGGCAGTTTGCAGAACAGGAAAGCCAATGGTAAATAAGCACATCTCACTTATGAAGGGAGAAAGAAGGACTAAACAGTCATGTGATGCTGTCTCACACTTTCCTAACAGACTGGCAAAGAATTAGAGGTCTGACAACAGAGACCGGGTGAGGACGTGGTGGGAGCCCCACTCACCGCTTGTCAGATTAGAAACCGGCATGTGTACTTTTAAGGAGAACTTGGCATCGTCTAAAAGAGGTGAATATTTTTTCTTTCTTATTACAACATATTTCGAGTATGTAAAAAAGCAGGAAACTATAATGAACATCTATGTATCTACCACCCAGCATGAAAAATCCACACTGAAAAAGTCCTGAGTGTTTCTCCTTCCCATTCTTCTTCTCCTCCTCCAGGCTGAATTTGGTGTTTGCCATTCTAAGGATTATGTTACTATTTATGCATGTGTCTACACACCAAGTCTTTGAACTTTATATAAGTGATTTTATATTATACATTCCTACCTAGAACTTGGTCGTTTTATTTTGTTTTGTTTGGGCTCACCATTATCTTTTTAAGATTTATCTGTATATTCATGATATACATGACTATAGTTTGTTCATTTTTAACTTCTTACAGTGTTCCTTTGATAAATACACTGTAACTTATTTTTCAGTTCCCTACAGATGATCAAGTAGTTTCATTTTTTCCAGTTTTTTAATCTATTATAAATAATACTGCAATAAGTTCTCCCATGTAGAAAGTTCCTATGAAAATGTGGGTGAGTTTTCTGAGTGTGTACTAGACTCTAGTGTGGCATAGACTAGCTCAGACCTTCTCAGCCTTTAATGTGCACTTGAATCTCTCTTAAAATGCATATTTTGATTCAGTAGGTCCGGAGTAGGGATAGGAATTCCGCATTTCTAGCAAGTCCCAAGGCGATGCCAACGTGGCTGATCTGTGGACCACCTAGGGGATTTATAGGATCTTATAGCTGTTTGCTTTCCCAGACAGCTCCTTAGTACATCAGAGTGCCCACCCATCCATCCGTAAGCCAGTAGTCTCCTCATACACACCATCAATGGAATTGGCCTCCTTTACTTTTTAATACTGAATGGACCATTTACCATAATATACCCTCCCCAATCAACTAAATTTACCATTGCAATGTTTTTCAGAGATGCAATGAGTTTCTCTACAGTCTTAAAGTTTCCATAAGACGCACCTTGATTTTCGTGTATAGATACATTATATGGAAGCCTTGGCCAGGCACTGCCGCTGGGCTGTCACTGAGCACATGCAGTGCTGCAGTAAGAGGTTATGATGACAATCATCAAGTGAACAAAATGCTTTGTCCCCTGTCTTATATTTTATTCTCTTCACTGTTTAGTGACATTTTGTTGTTGTTCTTGTTGTTGTTTTGTGTGTATGTGTGATAATAATAAAAAAGTAATTTGTGCACTTGGCAAAAAAAAAATTAAACTGAAAAATAATGAAAAGTCAATCTCCTCCTCGTTGTATATATGAGATTGTAGCACTCTTCTGTTTGAGTTTCTTGCCCTCTTGCCTGGCTTTGAGGAAGCAAACAGCCATGCTAGGGAACCCCATGTGACAAAAAAAATGCAGGCAGCTTCTAGGAGTTGCGAGTGGCTCCCCCAAGCCCCCAATAGTTGGTGAGAAGGGAAAACCCTCAGTCTTACAACCACAAGAAAGTAAATTCTGCCAACAACCATGTGAATTTGAAAGCAGATCCTTCTCCAGTCAGAACTTCAGATGAGAACGCAGTCCTGCCTGCCACCTTGGTCCTAGCTTTGTACAGAGCCTAGCAAAGCCTGATTCCTGACCCACGGAAACTGTTAGATGATAAATGTGCATTGTTCTTATTACCAAGTATGTGATAACATTGTTACACAGCAACAGACAATTAATAGTACCCTTCCGTAAATGGTGTACGTATGCAAAAGACTTAGACTTTATTTTCCTCCAATCTTGGAAAGTATTCAACATGGTCATATATACATCTGCCCTCAGTTTTAAAGTCTGTCTTATATTCCAGTGAATGAGTTTCCAAATTTTATTTAACCAGTCCCCACTGAATAGGCTTTTAGGTTGCTCTGGGCCTTCAAAAGATCCCATTCTGCAACCAAAAAATAAGTGGCTTCAAATGCTTAGGGACAATGAATCAATTTTTAACAAACTTCTGCTTGAGATACTGTTTACCAGCCCTTTTTGTCTTTCTATCATTTCTTCCAGCTGAGACTTTAATTAGGGTTACTAATCTTTCACTTTGCTCAGAATTGATTTTTTTTTCCCCTGGAATGCAGGACTTTCAGTGCTAATACCGGGATGGATCCAGGAAAAAAAAAAAAAAAAAGGGACAGTCAATCACCCTGATAGCCCTTTAAAAGTTCAAATAAAAGGAAAAGGAACCAGTCTCGACAATTGCAGGTGACTTCCTCAGACTCAACCAATGGTGAAGGGCCAACCATCCCTGAGGGTCTGGCCTCTGCTTGGAAAATGGGCCCGCTCATCACAGCTTGGAATTCCCTCTAAGGCCTCCACCAAAAAGTGAGTATGCAGAGTCTTTAATGCAAGAATGAAAGGAAAACTTTGGATTTTCAGAACAATAATCTACCTCTTATTATCAGAGCCATAAACCACTCAACCTAAAAGAACAAGACCCACACAGGGCTTGGATTATCCCCTCACAAAATAGCAGGGTTGTTCTGTTACCACCTGAATAAGGCTGCCATCAAGCTGGAACAGGCCAGGCAGAGAGAGTCTGAGAAGCAAGGGGCTGTGAATTTTAAAGGCTTCAGAAATGTGCTGCAGAGTGTTTGGAGCCAGACAGGCTAGAGGCCCTGAGCGGGTTGTTTCATGTCTCTGAAGCTCAGTTTTCTTATCTGTAGAGCCTCGTGTATGGTGGGTGTTTAATCCATGTGGGTCCCAGCCCTCTCCACCTCCTCAGAGAGGACAGGTGGGTCACGCTGGACAGACAGAGGGGGATGCACATTCCAAGAGGTCAGACCAGCACGCGTCCCTTGATGCTGCCCCAGGTATTAAGTGCCCTGGGAAAGAGAAGAGGTTGGAGAGAGCAGGTGACCATGCTCCCTGTACTCAGAAAGGTGAGGACAAGCCTCGCCGAACACCTGTGTCCTGTAGATCCAGAGGCAGAGCATTGCCAGTCTGTTCAGGAGCACATTTGAGTGTTTCTACAAGGGAGAATGGTTGGGAGACGCTTTCTCACGCCCAGTGGAAAGATTTCCTGCTCTGAGTTAACTACATCGTGCTTTGTTGGAGGCATTCAGAGCTCTCATTCTCCTTAGGAGGGAACAAACAAACAAAAAAACACTTTCGTATACTTGAAGACTGCAAATTAAAGCACCTTTAGCCTTCCCTTTCTTGGATTGGAAAAACCCAATTCACATACCATTTCCTCAGGAACAGCAGACGTATTTATGTGGCAGTTTGGGCCCTCGAACCACAGCTGTCATTACACTGTCACGGCGTTCAGAGGCTCGGGGAAAAAGAAAGCTGTTACCTGCGCTCGCCAGTCCAGCAGTCAGGCTAAGTGGAATGAAAAGGGGCCCCGGGCAGTGAGCACCCTCCTTTCGCCCATGTTGCTTCTAAATAGAGACACAGATGCCTGTGTGTTTGCTGTTTTTATTTCGGAGGGTCCTGTCTGCAGAAGGGTGTTTTAAAACCAACAAACATCTGTTGAGGAAGGAAAACAAAATTATCAGTTGAGGGTAATGATAACTTCCTGATAATTCTGAGAATCGACAGGAATCCGGAGTGTCACTCGTTTCACACAAGAAGGAGTTAGCAAAAGGAGAGCTGTGGTGAAACCACGGTTCCTGGGCCCTGGGGCTGAGGAAAGGAGCCAGAGAGATTGGGAAGAGCAGCAGACAGACTTCTCTTTGGAGGTTCAGACAGCAGGAGGAAACAGGGTACTGCGGGGTAGTCCTTTGTGATTCTTTCTGTATATTTTGTTCCTTCACCTGCCTCATTGCCCACTCTCACGCTCTGGCTCTGAGACTTTTTAGTGATGGGCTTCCTTGACCCCCGCAGACCTATAATTTATAAAGCCATTTTAGGAAGAAGCTAGGGTTGCATCCCTGAAAATGTCATTCGAGGTTTTTGCAAGAATCATTTTGGTCTCCTTGGTTACTTCAACCCAGCCAGATGACGTGCGCATCTTTCACAAGTACGTGCAGAGAGGGGGCAGTTGAGAACTCCAAGCTTCAGGCAAACAGGGTGAAAACTACCCACATTCAACAGCAATAGCAGGAGAAAAGTCAAATTTCCGCCGAGTTGATGAGTAACTCAAGAATGGTGCATGTTTCCACTTTTGAAATTGTCGCTGTCACTCATTTGCCAGACATTTCTTTAGCTTCGGCCATCACCCCTCTCATGTTCGCACTTTCTTTGCAAACACCTTCAATTCCCTTCCCCCTCTGTATCAGCCTGGTCAATACCAATCCTGGAGAAACCAAATATCCATTTATGTCACTCCTGCAGCTAAGTAGCCAAACATTGGCTTAGCAAACACACAATTTCACATGTTTGTCTCCCTTTAATGCATGTTCATACATTTCCAATGGGCATACAATGCTGCCTGCTAATCTCATTACAGATCCCTAGCATTCTCTTTCCCACTCCCTAAAGTGACTTTTTAACACATTGCCCTTGCTACGCAAACATCTTGCTTCCTCTATACCCCGCTCACTCTCAATAAAAGACCTTGCCCTAAAATTCTAAGAGAAATTAGATACAGTGAGATAGGAAATCCTGCCCCTCCCCTGCACTAAATTCCCAACCTACAGAACCCGAACCTTAACTCTTTCCCTTCCCTTCACCTGGAGTGAATAAGCCATCCCTGCTTCTATCAGTCACGAATCAACCATCTTCTCCTTCCTTCTCAAGGACCTCGCTCACGTAAGTGTCCCTTCTCTCTCCTGCATCATTGGTTCCAGCTGTGTATCAGATTATTCCAACTGTAAATAAAAATCCTCCAATCTTTAAACCAATACAAAACAGAACCGCAAACACCTCTCTTGACAATCTCCCAGCACTACCAATCCGTGACTCTTCCTTACCCTCCCCAAGCACACATAACTGGAGAGTTGTCCTGAGTTCCTGTCCTCAGTGCAGGTGGCACCTGGTAACACTGCTCATCAGAGACCCTCCCTTTGCCACATTCCTTTTCTATTTTTGCCTCATCCAATTTCTAGGTAGTATTTGGTACAGATGGACATTCTTTTCCTCTTCTTCAAACACTTTTTCTCCTTGGCTTCTGTGATATCACTGTCTCCTGATTTTCCCTTTATTTCATTGTGGCCACTCAGTCACACTCATTCACTCTTAGTCTCTTTTGTTAATTCTTGCTCGTCTGTTTGTCCCTTAAGTTTTGGAATATTCCCAGGGATATGTCCTGGGACCCCTTCTCCTCCCAGTCTATACTCTCCCTAGGTAGTTCTTTACGTCCCATTTAAATGTCATTTATAGGATGAAAAGTCTCACATTTGTGAATATTCAGCTCTTTCAAATGCCGGACCCTTATATCTGATTACTAGATACTTTTACTTAGAGACATACCTTCTAGTCTTTTCCACATCAGTAAGTGACACTTAGAACTGAAAGTCAAAAGCAGGGTGAGTCCTTTTTGTTTTCTTTCTTTCCCTTATCCCTCACATCTCATCCATTAGAAGGTCTGGGACTCTCCCTCCAGGAAGACATCCTGAATCAATCTGCTTCTCTGAACGCAAGCCACCGTCATGACTCCTCAGGGTTATTCCATCAGCCCCCTCAGTGGTCTTCCTTCTTCCATGGAGGTATCACCTGTGTTTTATGCATGAGGAAACTAAAGCTCAAAGTGGGTGAAATGACTTTATATGTTTATTCAAAAATCTTCCTGAGCACCTGCTTTGTGCTGCTGGATACGTGCCTAATTTGCATAATAAATAAGTGACAGCTCTTGTTCTGTCTGACACTAAAGCCCTGTTCTCAGTCTGACACCCTGCACTGCTATCAGGAATGTTCCAGAACATTCCCTCCAGTGCAAGAGAGAAATACATAGAACACAATGCCAGTACATTGTATATAAATATACTGGTGTATAAATATATCACGTGCTTCCTAAAAATTAGAACAGACTAACTCAGCCTGAGGGCTTTGGGATGGTTTCTCAAAGGAGCCAAACTGATCTATGGAGATTTCTCCCAAGGACCTTGAGCTCTTTTCCTTTACAAATGTGGCTTCCTCTACCTGGAATACCTTGCAGTTCTCATGCCTGCCTAACAGCAACTCAACTTTGCAAAAGCATCACCTTATCTGAGAAGTCTTCCTTAACCTCTCCGTGTCAACAGAGATCCCCTTCCTCTGTGGTCCTTGGTTGTCTGAGTTCACTTTTATCATGATACTTATTACTGTATCACCATGTTGGTTTTATACCTACAAATGACTTGGTCAAATGCTTTTAAAAATATGGGTACAAATGATAAATCTAGATATAGATACTCGAAAAATCCATAGGATAATCAGTCACCATACCAGCATGGAAAACAAGGACAATCACTTTCCTTCGATTTTTCCGATGAATCACTGAAGACTCGTTTGCCCTTCTTAGCAAAATGGTGGTAGGATGGTGGTGATGACATCCCCTTGGGCAAAACATAAGTTTGAAACAATTCTTCCCTCCCCTCCAGGAAGTGGAGACCCTGTAACTGTGTTGCTAAAGACTGAGCCATCCCAGCCCTCAGAGGATATGGGAACTCGGTGTTCTGCTCTTATACATATATAAGAACGGGAGTCTAGGGCCAAATGCAGATAAACATAGTCTTGCATGTGGTGTACTGGAAGGGTGATTTTTCCACGCATCTTTCTTTCAAATGTGTGCTTTGACACACAAACAATAGACCCCAGTAAAGCCTGCAAAACTAGCACAATGTTCCTATTTTAAGAAAGGCCAGCTTCCAATTCCAGGGAGGGGCTTGCGCAGCAAGCGTGAACGCTGTACATCACAAGGAGGGGCTCCACACACACTGACTCCTTGCTTATGAGCTTTAATGTCTTCTTCCGTCACTGAGGAGCATGCTGTTTACTCTCTGCCAGAGCTCTGGCTTCTGCCCTTCCACTGACCATAAAAGTAATAGCCAGTGTTTGTGCACGATGACAAATCAGACAAGGCAAATATTAGACCTGTGGAGTACAAATCCACCTGAACTCCTTTCGATCTCTTATCACAAGGTTATTTGGATGTGTCAGAGTAAGAGGATTTGGTTCTGTTTCCTTATCAGTGCAAATCTTACAGGCTAGCAGAGCAAATAGGCAAATATGGAGTTTGATTTGAGGGGTGCAGAGAATAGCCTCGGTCCCACTCCCCATCCTCCACAAATTCTGTCTCCGTTGGTCAATTGCCTGGTTTCAAATGCCATCCTTTAGGGATATTTGCATTTCAGGTCATGGCAAAAGTTTAGGTTGAAGGACTACATTCTTGGTTGTATAATTCGACATCATTTAGCCTGTGGTGGAGGTACTTGCTTCAGTGTGGCTGGTCAAAGTCCAAGCGTATTGAGTTACAGTTTACTATGCGTGTGATAATAGGTTAGGGCCCACTTGGATCTAACAATATAGACAATTCCTTTTAGACCATGTGCCCCACTGTGGCCACTAAATTCTGCTTTAGCTCTGTCGCTGGTTTATGATTCTATATTAGGAGCAAAGAGCTGCCAACATGGATCACGATGAAAAGAACTTAATTAGCAGCTTGATAGAAAGTCAGAAATTCTAACATCCCACCTCCTAAGAACCTATGCTTAGTTTTTAGGAGCACATTCCCAAATGGGTAAAATATCTCAGAGCTTGGAGATGCCTTTCCTAGGGCTGTGTTCTAAGGGAAGCCCATGCTCTGGCCTTGGGAGGTGACGAAATCCCATGTAGTTGCTCAGGGGTCACCTCTCCTTCCATAGGGTGAAGGCCATTACATAAACCACTGATGAACCTTGGACGTTGAGTTCTTAGATTTGACGGCAGAGAACAGATCCCCAGGAGGGACAGCTCCTCTGGCTTCTCCACCCCTCCTGAAGCTGCATCTGCTTCCCTCTCTACCCTTTGCTTTATGAGCTGACTCAAAGGGAAAGCACGGGTTGGACCTCAGCCGGTAAGTGGGTGTGTGCGTGCAGAGCCATTTTTGGTTGAGATCAGCGTCCCTTGTCTGCAGTTGCCAGGGAGCCTTGTCTTCTCGCTTGGGCACCCCCAGGAGAAGCTACCATGACCTTCCAGGGCTTGTGGTAACATGCAACATTCCAAACACACTTCACAAATCTTGCTGAGAGCCTTGGAAGCCCAAGTCAGCAGACAAATCTAACAGTGTGGGGAGGTCAGCAGCTATCTCGTTTTCTTAGTGATCATCTCTTTTGCTGAGAAAGTCTTCCAGCAGCTTTCCAAAAGAGGGAGCATGAGAGGGAAATTAGAAACATTGCTTGTGACTCATTCTTGTTGCCTTTTTTTCCCACTTAACAGAGGCACTGGGGATTGAACCCAGGACCTAACACATGCCAAGCACAAGCTCCTCCACTAAGCCAGACCTCCCTCCCACCCACTCACTCTTTATTGATCACCTGGTTCGTATAGAATTCTGGATTGAAAACCGTTTTCTGTTAGAATTTTCAAGGGGATGCTCCACTATGTACTGGCTCATAACAGTAGTGTTGAGAGTCTAAAGCCATTCTGACCCCTCGCCCTTTGCTTTTTGTCATTGGAGCATTTTGGGATATTGAATTACATGGTGGTGTTTTGAAATTTGACAAAGATATATGATGGTGTCCTTGTTTCAATTATGCTGGATACTCATTTTCTTCATTTCTTGGAAATTTATCATGTTTCATTGATAACGTTTCCATTTTCTGTAACCTCCCTTTCTAAAAGGCGTTTGCAGTTGGGTGTCATTATATCCTACATTGATTATCTAATCGGCTTATGTTTTTTCTTCCATCTTTTTGTTCCAACTTTTTGTTGTTTGATGTTTTATCAAGAGTATGTTTGCAATAATTTTTATCATGTTTTCATGCTCCTCGAAATGTCTCATTTTAGAGTTTACCCCTCACTTTTCACCTCAGCCTCTGTATGTTTCTTTTCAGTAGCATCTTTTCAGTCAAAAGATTCTTCAGTAGGATAAACAAACTAACCAAGCAGACAAAACCCACAAGACTACAAAAGTGTCTTAAAACTCTTGAAGTCAACACGACACTCTTCTGCTTCAATCTCCCCTTTGTGGCCACGTGGGTTGAGGTATTCTTGTGGCTCTAATGGTCCATGTTCAAGATTTTTGCCTACCTCTACAATTCTGATTCAACCAGAAGTTTCAGGAAAGAACCAAATTGTCACTGAATCCTTAAATGGAAGGAGTACACAATCCTTGTAACCAAATCAGTGAGCAAAGCCTGATAGTCCCACCTTCGAAGCGTAGATTCAGAATATAGATAATCAGCATTCCAGGGACGGGGAAAGTGTACTGTCATGACCCTTCTGCTCAATTCCAGAATTGTAAGCCAGGATGCTTCACTTTCACCAACTCCAGGGGATCAGAAAGACCATTTGGAAGTATCATTGCTACAGAAGACTTTCTGGCAACGCAAGCTTACAGTCGAATTGTTCACATATCTATGTACCTGTACTCTGTTGAGATTGTCATAAGGGAATTTTTTTTTCTGTTTTTTGTGTTCCTTTTGGGTATTAAGATCTGAAATTCCAAAGCCGTAGAGCTGGCAATGCTAATGCTTTTTCAGCACAGGCTGGCCCCTATTTAAAAGATACATCCCTAGTTGGCATTTATATCCAGTTGCAGAGTTGAGGGGTGAGTAGCAGAATGTAAGTGCCTCCCCGACAAAGACAAAGGGTTCCTTGGGTCAAGGAGACCAGGAGAAATCAAGGACAGAGGTTAGCAGTTTGGCTGGATTTATGGAGATTTAAATATGCACTTCTCTGTCCCCACAGATGCAATGGTAAAAGAAGAAGTGTTGAAAAAGCCCTATTGTCCCTGAGTAGGAGGACTCCTCTGTGTTGTGAGTCTGTCCACTGGGAAATCTGACTTCAGCAGGTAAATCAAGTAGGAGGTGTCTTGACAACTCTCATCTATCCCTTAACTTTACCCCAAAGATACAAACTTTTTAATTCCATCAAGACCAAATAGCTCCATCAGGATGATAATCTTCAGATCCCATAAATGTGTTACCACACTTCTGGGAATTTATTCTAAGGAAATAATTCTAGACAAGAAAACACAATTTTACCTATTGAGGCAAATTATTTATAATTGCAGGACCATTGGGCTCACCCTTAGCATCACACAAGGGGCATGGTAGGTAGATGATGATGCTTTGATGCATCATTGACAATAATTATTAAAACCAAGTAACAGTAAGAAAAAGGATTTACAGTTAAATTTTGGTGAGAAAACAAGAACATAAAATACCACCTCTTATGACTGCAAATTTTAAAATGTACTAATATGGATCAAGATGAGGGAAAAAAGCCAAAACAAAAATATTTATTTGAAGTTGCTGTTGGATGTTTGTTGACCTTCCTTTGTTTTTTGTTTGTCCTATGTGGTTACCGTGTAGTCTAATTCTGCAATGGCCGCCCTTCAGAGAAGCCATTGAGAATCCATGGTCTCTGACAGTCCTTCTAAGGTGTGTTTCGTGGTACCCTAGTTAGGTCTAGGATCTTTAGACATTCCATGAAAACAACACAAAACAAAATGAAAAAGACTTTTGACCAAATGCATGTTAAATCCATTTGTTCTCAAAATTGTCACCATAGGGCTCCTTAGAGCCTTCAATATGCTAATAAAAAACGTGTCTCTCCCAGAAGGGAAATAAATATACAGCTTTTTTCAAGACACCTCAGGTCACAGATGACATCCCTCCCGGCAACCCCACAGCGCGCACAGGACGTTTCCTGTATGACTGGCGTCCTGTTGAGCAAACTGCAGATAATTTCTGGTTCTGACTAGCATCGTCACTTTGCTCTGGCGGAACTAAGCAGACGCTTCTCCATTGAGTGTTCATAGTGTACTGTGATAGTTGAGCAATTTCTTTTCGTCGTTCAAGGTCTCTCAGGTGTCACATCCTCTGTGAAAACCTACCCAACCCTCCAGGCAGAGCTAACTCTACTTCTGCTTTGCTCACATCCCACGCTGCCTTTTGTTAGAGCGCATTGCCCTCTCTGACAATTACTTGCATCCGCTCTTCAGCTAGGAGAATGATTTTCAGTCCTCATTGTGCTTCAGAATCAACTGGCAACACAACCGTGTGCAGAATTTCAGTTTCACTGGGTCTGGGGCGAGACCTCCGCGAGGTCTGTTTGGGACCAGAGAGAGCATCAGCTCCTCAAGGCCAGCTGCGAGTTTTACTTAGTTTCGCGTTACTAGTGCCTGTCACGAGTGGGAAGCCACAGACTTTTGCTAAACTAACAGGCCACAGAGAGAAAAAAGAGATGCCTGCTTAAGCACTGATGGCCTAACTCCTCCTAGTGAGTGAGACTCCTTCACCCGCCATTTTGGTGGTGGAAACATGGCTGCCAAAGCATCCATGAGACCAGGGCAGAAAGGACGCAGAAAAGCCAGCATGTGGGAGACCAGGAAGAGCGAGACATTCTCTCATGAGAACCAAGATGTTTGATATTCAGTATTAAGTTTTCTGTTTTGCTTCAATGCCATACCTCACAGTTACTGTCAAACCTTAAGGGGTGAGTGCTCCAGCCTGCAGTTCAGCTGGTCCGGGCTTGCGATGGGTTGGCCCTTGAGTTACTACCCAAAAGGAAGATAGACCAGAGCTTGGATTAGGGCAATGTGAGTGTGATACTTCCCTTGGGTGCCAAAAACTCAGTAATCAAGATTAATACTATTTTAATGCATTAAAAAAATGAAAGCCAAAAAGCTGTAGGATCAAAAAAAAAAATCAACATTTTTTAACCATACCAGAACCTGAGGCAAGAGGAAAAATCAGTAATGCTGATCTTTCTTTTATTTAAAACTTTAATATTAGGTTCATCATGAATTTTTGCATTAATTTTGATTGTTTAATATGCTGCCTTAAATAGCACTTACCAAAACCGTTATTTATGTTGATCACTGAAATGTTTGGTGTCCACTTTGATTTTGTGCCTGGAGCAAGCACCTCACTTTTCACCTTAGTCCCTACCCTGAGATGGACACTTGGGAAGTTCTCTGAAATTGATCTTCCAACTTGGCAGAGCATGCTGTGTTTCAGAACATAATATGCCCAATTAAATCTCAAGGAAAGAAGCTAAATAGCAAATTCCTCCTATGTGGTGGTATAAACAAGCATTGATAACTACAGAATTTCTAACAGAAGTAAAAAGATTATTTTCTGAGAGTAGAAGGCTCCAGATGAATCTGAAATAGGATCCCCACTGGACTAGCCCACTTCATACAGACCACATCCATCCCCTATCTGGGCATCGCCTTGGGAGTGGCAGAAATTGGAAAAGAGGACATTGAAACATGGCAGGAGCAAAGCAAGGATCTGCTACAACACTAGCACATTGGCACATCTCTGAGACAGAAAAACGAAGAGCCCCTTTGCTGGGAAGCAACGTCTTAGAACTTTCGATGCTTCAGTGCGAGGAGTCATTTGCCTCCTGGCCCATGAATGTTTGTGAGTGTGAAATATAACCAGGACTTGTAATGTGCAAATTTGGACTGCATGACCAGAAGTAAGAAGAAAAAATCCACTGCTGCTTACTCATATCAGAGAGATCATTGCAAAGGGAACTACAACAGGGCTGTCAGATACAGAAGTGGACTTTTGAGACTAGTTTATGTGAAGCCTTTCGAACTAAAACAAACTGAGGTGGCATAAGAGATATACAGGAATTCCTGAAGTATTCTTGCCAGGGAAGTTAAACCAGGATAAGGGAGTTTGAGAAGCAGCCTTGGCTGCTTTTAGGAAAAATCCAGAACAGCAGAGTCAGCACTAAAAGTCCAAAGCAGCCGTCGGGAGTGGGAGTCATTGTAAGCAACATTCAGCGACGGGAGACTGTGTTCCTGTCACTGGGGGATGAGGTGCTGTGACAATCCTGTTCTCCAGTCATGGCGCTGCCCACTCTCTGCTAGAGCTGTGAGGCCAAGACATAGGACTGTAACTCACCGGGCCATCCTCCTCTCCTATTTAGGAGCCCAAGTCTGCTTGGAGTAGAAAAATGTAGAGCAGCTTGTGGACAGGGCCACTCAAAGCCTGGGGACTCAGTGAGGTCCCGGAGCCGGCTGGGTAAGGCTCCGGGTGTGGCAAGAGCATGCGGAGCTCTGAATGAGGGACGCTGGCCGGACAGAGCATCCAGAGAACCAAGAAAATTGTCAGTGGGAGGCAAGGAGAACTTCCGGTAAAGAAGGAGCCAGCCACGCTCCATGTGAGGAGTGCTCCTGGCTGCGAGCCCCACCTCCACGTGGAGGACCAGTGTCCCACCTTCCTTTGTAGAAAACCTGCTGGAAACTCACATTCAGTATGAAACAGGAACTCCTCAGAAAGAAAGAGAGTAAGAATTGGGACAGAAGAGCTAGTGTTTGGGGAGTGTGAGAAATTCACTTCATAGTTATGCTTAAATGCACTGCTCACCATCTGCAAAATTGGGGTGAAACATACACATTTTCTCTTAGGTATCAATGTGAACAATTTACTCAGGCTTCCCAAATAAATGTTTCTTTCTCTCCTCTGTTCCCAGGCATCATTTCATGTTGAAAATTTGAAGGTTAGGTGTCCTTGCAGGGGCTGCAAATTTATTGGTGAGAGGAGTATGTTTATGAAAAAAAAAAAACCTAACAACTAAACAATATTGTTGGTGTGTTGCCTAGTGGCAGACTTCCTGTTGGGATGAGGAAAGTTTTGTTTGTTTGTTTGTATCAGGATACCTTGACAAGCTGTTCATGGCCTCAACAGTCAGGGCAAACCAGAGGGACCTACTTTGCTCTGCCTTCTTAAGTGGGAGGTGCTGTGAGTCTCAGGAAGTCACCATGATGGATGAGATGCACTTGCTGGAGAATGAAAATGAAAGGAGATGTGATAGGGAAGGTTGAAAACAGGATGAGTGCCTGCGGGGCTTGGGGACAGAAATCTGCCAGGCAGAAACTCACTCTAGAATCTGACTGTCCAATGCCCCGTTTACAGTTATCTGCTGCACTGTGCTTTGTTGTCACCTCCAGCCTCACCCTCACTCTTCCACCGCCAACGGCATCAGTAAAAATCTCTCCAAACACAAGTGGCTTTTGTAAATTGTGCTTTGAAGGGAAAGCACAACAAACTCCGGAAAGGATTAGTATTCTGTGTTTGGGCTGACAGGGGGGTGAAAGGGAAGTGAAATGAACAGTCACTGAATGGGAGAGCCAGGGAAAATTGAGAATGAAACAGAAAAAAGAGAGAAGAAACAAAAGCCCTTGTAACTCCTTGGCCCATGGCAGTTGAGGGATGGAGGAACTGGGGACGATGTTCCTTCCTCCTGTGAGGCTGGAGGTCTGGCCATCTCGTTTCACCATTACAGTGAAAGGTGCCCCCCCAAGGCTGGCTAAAGCGAGGACTCTCAGGTGACTGACATAGACACAAGAGGTTAAACACCATCATGTGTCTCGTAATGGCAGAATAGTTTCTTCTCCCAGAATAATAATAATGCCCTTGACGAAAGGCTCTTACATGAGTAAAGAGAACATAATTTCTGAATATTTAATGCAAAATTACCATAGAATAAAATGATCATTAAATATGTAAATGCTATTTACACGTGCTTATTACTCCCATAACTCATCTCATATAATACGATCTCTGCGCTTTTATTTGTCATTTGGTCATGGGCTCCACAAATCAAAATCTGGGGCAGCCTCTCACAAAGAAGCAAGTAGATGAAATGCACAAAAAAACTTTCACCAATAACTGGAGGTTTCTGCGTTTGGCCCTGTTGGTCTTGATCAGAGGAAGAAAGTTGGCGATCAGCCCCCTGCAGAGGATGGATATGATGCCAAGTGGTACAGAGCCATTTGGATCAAAGATAAGCCCAAATATCCAATCTCAAGTGGAGACCAGTGGTCTCCATAGGCTCCTTTAATGTGGTGCTAAAAAAAGATTAAGAAACATTTTTAAATTACCCTTTGTTCATCACAAGTGAGCCAATTTTCTACTTTCTCGTGAGGGCTGCTCAGGTGGTATTTATTACTTTAAAAAGAAAATAAAATGAAGCTGGCAAGAGCAGCTCCCCCAATTCTGACCCTCATTGCTGTGCTTTTATTTTTTCCCTCACTTTCATTAGAAGAACCAAGGCCTGCTACCAGAAGCACAGTCTGCTGACTCACGGCAATCGCATCACACAGAGCGTGTTCAAAATGCAGACTCTCTGGCCCCACTCAGAGCTACTGCATCAGAATCTACACTTTAACAGCTTCTCCAGGTGGGTTGTATGCACATCTGTGCTGGTTTTATAAGTGTCCATTTGGATGAGCTAGAACGGCATTTCTCCATTTCCTGGAGGGCCCCAAAGTAGAGGTGGCCCCAAGAGAAATGCGCATGAGATTGACCAGGTGGAAGTGGAGCAGCATCCGTTGTTCTCTGAGGGTCCTTGTCGCTGCAGTGAGATCCACAAATGCCCGTCGCTGGGTCCAGTGTTTCCTCACTCTTTCCCACTCCACACCCAGGTCTCCTTTCTGACTGTCATCCCTGCCAATCAGAGGAACTCCAAGTCATTATCCCAACACAGAGGAAACAGGCCAAAGTATCAGGAAGTTTCCTTAGTGACTTTTCTCTGATTCTTCAGTTCCATTTACTGGACCTTACTTCCCAGCTCCTCCCGCAATTATAATAGCTCCAGTTCCCAGAAAAAACCTCTTGCTCCATGTTATTCATGGTGGTTCTGCTTCCTTGATGGAACCCTCACTAACAATACTTAAAGTTTGGGAAGCATTGGTCCAGGTTGCCTGCACGATTAACAAGAAACACTGCAAGTTATCCATTTTCAGCAAGGGCACTAATTCCATCCCTTATTAGGTTTATCTGAATGAAGTCTGTGCTTTTCAAGCAGGGGTGTAGGGAGCTTTGGGGTCTCTGGTAACTTTCAGTGAGAGCCCTTTACTGACATGATTAGAGTTAGTTAAGTGGGGGCAGTGCAGCCTGGGAAACCTTCCGACGTCCCTTCAGGTCGGTTGGATGTTTCAGCTCAGACGAGATAGAAGGCAGAAGTGAGCAGGTCTCACTTTGGACACCTCCTTTTTTGATCCTTATACATTTTCCTGGCACATTTCTGAGTGGTCAGCTGGGAGCTCTTTGAGTTCCGTGTTGATTTGGTCTCTTTCATTTGCAAGGGATAGAAACCAGCTCCAAACGAGCCTAAAATGGTTAAAAGCACTGTTTTTTTGCTCACTTAAATGATTTGTTTTGTTTTGTTTTGTTTTGTTTTGTTTGGGGAGAGATCAATTGAATTTCAGGCGTAACTTAATCCAGGACTTAGTGATGTCATGAGGACTGAGTTTCTTTTCATCTCTCTGCTCTGTATCCTCCTGTGTCAGCCTCATTTTTGACAGGATTTCTTTCTGTGGCTGCTGGAGACAGTCCACAGCTCTAAGTCCAATGGTACAAAAAGGGAACACTTTCTTTCTGGTCACCCAGGCAAAAATTCTAGGATCAGCCTGATAGGACCTGAAGAAATGGCTTGTGTTCCCTGTTTACACGTTTACCAGGAGAAGGGATGCTCTGACGGTCCAGGCCTAGGTCATAGGCCTCGGTCCACCCTAGCAGCTGCAATTGGGATGTCTCACCTGCAGGCGTGGGGACTGAGCACCAGTACAACAGACGGCGGTTCTTTACAAGAAGAACAGGGAGTAGCTGTAGGCAGGCACGAACAACCACCACTCCCGTAACCAAACCAATAGACAGCGACTTCAGGTTCATACTGTAAAGCACGTTGGATTTTCCTGTCTTAGGTTTCTAGAAAGCAAACATAACAGGACATCATGGTTTCCAAATTTTAAACTCACTAAACGTTCATTGTTGAAATTTCAGAAAGTGCAGGAACCATAAAAAAAGAGAAAAAAATTATGGTAATCTTACCACAGAGAGAAAACCATCGTAATCATGCAGTTGTGTAAACTTTTTTCCAGGTAATTTACTAGAGTATTTTCCATGTCATTAAATGTACTTCTACACTGTGCTCTTCAAGAGTTGCATAGTTTTCCATTGTATGTTTGCGTTACTCATCCAGTCTCATACTGAGAGACCTTTTTTATTGTTTCTAAATTATGAACACTGTTTCAAATACACATAAATCTTTGTGAATATCTATAATTATTTCCATGGGATAAATGCCAAGCAGAGAACTTGCTGGGTTAAAAGACATGGACATTTTCCAAATTTATGTTCCTATCAGATGTTCACTTTGCCGTGTCCCCATGATGATTATTTAAAGTATATTTTAAGCTTGCCAGTTAGATAAGCAAAAATAATGTCACCGTTTCCATGGAATTGCTTCATGAAGTTAACATACTTTTTAATATGAATATTGGTGCTTTTATATTTTTGTGTGTGAACAGCCTCTTCTGGTTTCTTACCTATTCTAAAAATTAGAGTATTTGTATTTTCCTCATTGTTCTAGGGACAGGAAATCTTTATATGTTAGAAATACTTTTCCCAGTTTAAGATGTACTTTTTAGTTATTTTTAATGGAAATTCATATTTTTCTTTTTTTTTATAGACCAAACAATCTTTCCAATTATACAACTTGCCTTTAATACCATCCTTAAAAATGTCTCCTTCACTCCGATAAAGGGCAAAAACAGAAGGGAAAGAAAATGGAAATTCCGAAGTCTCTTCAAGGCATCCTGTGCTGTTAAATAGATATTTTGTTACCCACTGGTGAATTACACCAGTTATGCTGCTGTTCCTCCCAATCTCCATAGTCACAAAGGCATAAGTTGTTGACAGTTATTTCTGATGTAAAATAATGTTATTTTACATTGCATTTCCCTTATGAATCTGGGTTTCTTTTCATTTGGATCTTTCATTTCCAGTGATATGTGTGTCTGTTCTAGGCTCAGAAACACAATGTTTGATAACCGCTCCTTGGTAGTGTATTTTATTTTCTGCAAGTGCAAGTCACATCTTATTATTTTGATTAAGTGAAATTTGACTCCTGCTTTATCATTTTTTTTTTGGATACACTGTAGGATAGTTTTGTCAAGCTACAAAGAGATTTTTATTGGAATTGCTTTAAATTGATGAATTAACTTAGGGAAAAATATTTCTTTCCATTGAATAGAATTTCATAGCCTTTTTTTTCCTCCAAGAGCGTCACCCCCTCCCCCCAGTTGAATGTGCTCTCAGCCCCTCAAAATCAGGACACCCCTTCCTCCGACATTTGGAAATCTCAGGCCTGGGGCTGACAGCAGTCAAGCAGCTCATCTTTCTTCTTCCTGGACGACCCAGTGATTTTTCTGGCATTGCCAAGGCTTTCCAGCTCTCTGTAAAAGTCTTCACAGCCAAATGAGATCCGAACTTGGAACTCCAGCCCTGCCGTGAGAAGGAGCGAGAATGAATAGGCCCCTCCCATGGTCTTTGCTCTTAAAGGGAAGAAGAGGATCTGCAGACACAGCCCACAGCCTGCTCCTCAGGGAAAACTGGCCAGAGCTCGCGGCGGCAGCACCGGTCATTTTCTTCTACCTCAACGCAAATTCTTTTCGAGCAGCAGGAAATGAAATGGTATTCACACTATCAATTACCCCAGCTGTTTACCTAATGAACTCAGCTGCAGAGACAGCCATTTTCAAGACCAAAAGAATATAATAAGCCCACAGTAACCCTGCAGTAACAGGCACCTTGGCAAACTCAGGGACTGAATTCACGCGATTACAGTCTTGCTGCCAGGAAGATGCCATCTCATTATTGACTTATAATGCTATGTTATTTATTGGGATAATTATGCTTTTCTAACCCTCAGGGGCCCAGAATCAGAGAAAGTAGGCAATTTATTCCTATTCATTCAGCATGTGAACAAATTTCAAATTAGAATAGACCCCTCCAAGACCTATTATACTATGAGGAGTCACCCTGCAGGCTGGGGTCCCTGCCCCTGCAGATCACAGGGGCTTAGATGGCATTGTGTGGCTCAGTGGGAAGTTGGTTTTTCTAACTTCAGTGCAACAAATTTCTGTTTTGTCAGAGCAATTTTGCCCGGAAGTCGCACTCCCCACTCGCAAATGTTAGCATCTTGTGCCTGCTCTCTGAGCTTCTTTATAATATTGTACGCACTAGAATGAAATTTAAAAAAGCGTTGCATATATTCCACATAACCCTGCAAAGACGTTATTGCAGGTGAGGAAATGGAGGCTCAAAGTAGTTAAATGACTTCTCTGGTGGACACAAGTTAATCATTTTCTCCTCACTGAACATAATTCATTGGTTTATTTATCTCATTTCCTCCCAGGCTCCCATGTCCTTGGAATCAGACATCTTCTAGTTAGATCTCGAATGCCCCAGGCTCTGACATAGGTCCTGATATATACTGGGAGTTTAATAATGGTCTGTTGAATAGTGAGAAAATATTGGGCTAGAAGTCAGTAGAATCAGGGGATCCAATCTCACTTCTAATAATTATTAGCCTTGTGAACGTGGGTCTGTCACTTTTCTCTGACCTTCATTTTCCTCATCTCTGAAGTGGAGGTAATAATACCAAACACTACTAAACTTTTCTTCCTCTTTCTTATAGGTTTGTTGTAAGAATTAAATGAAATAGAGTGTAGGAGAGGGTTTGAAATAAGTTAGGAAGTATAAATAAAATGAGGTCCATCTTCTTAAATACTTGTTAATGGAAACTGACTGGATCAGAAGAGACCATTATGAATCATGGCTCTCGTCCTCTTAACATGCAGATCAAAGTTGTGTTCATGACATCAGGGTTTATGGAGCCTGTTCCTGTGAATTCTTCTTTCTGATTGGCTGGTCTCTAGATTCTGGACCCTTTTGAGTGATGGGATAGAAAGACCTGTGCATACAGAGGCAAAATGTTCAGGTTTAGTACTTGTTTTGCCAGTACGAAACCATGCGGTCATGTTACTTAAACCCTGGACTTCAGCTGTTCTTCTCTAGGAAAGAGTGATGGCAGTAGAGTCAGTGATAGTATGTATGGCGGGAGGGAGTGGGGTGGGAGGCCCTTGTCCAGATTATCTCTAAATAATGCTACTGCTGTTTTATTCTGTGATTCTGTGTGTGCCTCTGCAGTCTCATCCTTATGGTCAAACTAGAGTTTAGAGAGAGTGGCGTGAATAAGATGAGGTGTTCAGAGTGTGAGTCATATGTATGCACACACTGGGTCACCGATAAAGAATGAACCTGGAATACCATCTCACCGTCTGCCTGGAAAAGAATGTATTTTACTTATGGCAGTAAGAAGTAAATCTGGACCCAGGCTTGGACCTACTTTCCCCGGTGTTAGACTCTGATTCTATCACCAAATACGGCTTCCTCCCTTATGAGCCACTGGCGATTGGGCAGCCAGACCAGACTGTCAGGACCTGAGATGTTGGCTTCTTCATTGGGGGAGGGTCCTCATGGAGATGTCGTCACCGGCATCCAGCGGGACCTTCTGAGGCCAGCACAAACTGTCAGCCCACTGCACGCCGTCCTGCTCTGACCATTACTCCTGTTCCTTCTCTTCCTGGAGGTGTCCCCGGCTCCAACCTTCTCCTCCATTTCCCTAATGAATACTGCCCAGACGTTGCAGTTCTCCTGCAACAGCTCTGAGAAATCCATCGCCCTTTCTGGCAGGCTTTGAACTTTGCTGCTTACTCAGAGGATGGGATCTGAAATAAAAACTGGCTCACTTAGCACAGTGGGAATAATACAAATTTCATAAAAAGCAAAGTCCCATTTTCTCTGTTGTATTTCACATGAGTTTCATGTGATTGACATGAGCTGCCGTACTTTACCCTAAGAAATGGATGCCTCGTGTGGGAATAAAAAATGTGCACGCACAAGGTTTTCAGTGGAAGCTTTTCCTACATCGACCGTGTTCCTGCACTTGCTCAGGACTGGTTAGTTGCAGACCGCGCTGAGGCCTGATTCATATTCATGGAAAGAGAAAACAAGCCTCTTAAGACATCCTTGAACTTAAGAGTGAAGGAAAAATGCTTTGAGGGGACATTTCGGCTCCAGAGTGCAGCTCAGAGGCACCAAATCTATGAGAAGGCTGATGATGAAAGACAAAAACATTTTTTAGTCATGGATTTTATAAGCTGAGCCTTGGGGATTGGTTCTTGGTGATGGAAGACTGGGAGAGGCCCGTGGGCAAACAGCCTGATGAGTAATTTTAATGACCTTTCCCACGAATAAAATAGTTTTATTACTTTGGACCTTTGCTAAGGACTAAGGCCTAAGAAAAGGCAGAAAGGGCAGGGAGAGCTAGTTAACTGTGACTTCGGTGGTGGAAATACATTTCCAAAATGATCGCACCAGACTGTGGCATGCCGCTGGGAGGACTGTTTTTTTTTAAATTGTGAATTACTGAGATCAAAACTCAACTGGGGTCTCAGGACTGCCCAGTGGCCTTCTGTGTCCTTTTAGACTGCTGTCTGCCATTGTTCAGACTGGTTATGTTAAGGCTTCTCCATTTATGTCCAAGCACCCCATGCCACCTCCCCAACAGATGCCCAAAAGATGACGCTGCGTCCAAGTTCATAGTAAAAGTAACAGCCATCATGTCAGAACTCCCTCAACTTCTTGCCTGTCAAGTGCAGGTTTTCTGTCACTGGTACCCTAATAGCCAGCCAGGGCTCCTGTAACAAAGCACCATAGACCGAGTGGCTTCAACAACAGAAATGTACTGTCTCTCAGTGCTGGAGGCCAGAAGTCCAAGGTCAAGGGTTGGTTCCTTCTGAAGCTGCTGGCGCAGGATCTGTTCCAGGCTTTGCTCCTAACTCCTGGTGGTTTGCTGGCCACCTTTGATGGCTTCTGCAGCATCTCTCTGATCTCTGCCTTCATCTTCAAATAGTGTCTTTCCTGTACGTGTGTGTCTGGGTCCAGATGTCCCCTTTTGTTAAGGACACCAGAAATATTGGGTTAGGGGCCTGCTGTGCTCCAGTATGACCTCAGCTTAACTAATTACATCTGTAATAACCTATCTCCAAATTATGTCACATTCTGAGGTATTGATGCGTTAGGATTTCAACATGTGGTTTTTCGGGAGATACAGTTTAACCCGTAACAGGTACTCATGCTTCATCATTTCAGAAGGTCTTTTCCTCTTCAGTGTGGCCACTCCCTCCACAGCTGTGCTGGTGTCCAACCATCCCTGTCTCTTCAGAAACACTACCCAATCAGGCGCCATTTCTGTTTTCAGTAGCTACAACTGCTCCTTCTATACCAACTCTTTCTCATCGACATTTAAACAAGATCATTTCTCTCCCATCTCAAGAAACAGGTGCAGCCCCATGGTGCTCCCAACGGCCCCACACCCCATGTCAGCTTTGGCCCTGTACTGTCTTCCCCTGCCGCCTCCAGCCTACATCTGCCCTCTCCACTGCTATCCGCTAGTCACTCAACTCACTGCAAATCAGCCTCCTTTTTCATCACTTCACTGAAACTATTCTTGCTGAGGATGGTGGATGACTTCCTTCCGTTTTCACTGGAGGCAGTGGCCTCAGCAAGCATCATCTCACTTGACTCTTCATCATGGCTTAACATCGGTGACCTACCCTGACTCCTGGAAGTGTTTACCTGTTTCAGCTGCCACAGCTCCCCATCCTTCTGACACCGTGTTGTCTTGGTTTTCTTCCTATCACACTAGCCGCTACACCACCATCTCCTTGGCTGGTTTCTCTTCCTTTGTTAATCCCTTAAAAATGCTAATATTTCTCAGAACCCCATCTTGAATACTCTAGACTCCAAAGCTCCCCAAAACTCCAATGACAATCTGAATGTGGTGACTTTCCAATATATTTCACCCTGGCTCTTCTGAGCTCCAGACTCACATAGCTCATTATTTAGGGGCATCTTCAGGTGGATATCCACAGCCAGCTTAAACTCAGCTCCAAACTGAGTTCATCACAGATTATTCAAATCCATTTCTCTATCTACGCCCAATCTCTCTATCAGTGGTCCTGCAATTTCCCACAGTGTTTAAATTGGAAGCTGGAATTTTTCTTCATTCTTTTCTTTCCCACATACCACATCCAGCCACACCCATTCTTTAGATGCTCTCTTGTCATCTCTTGGAATTCCCCACTTCTGCTTCGGAGCTTATTTCTGTTAACCTCAGCCTCCCTGGCAGCAGCCTACCAACTGGGTTCTCCCCTCTGATCCTGTGGTATTCTGTTCCAGTCTCCATACCAGTGCCCTAGTGGCCTTTAACAGTGTAATTCCCCCACCTGCTGAAAGATTTTCAATTGCTCTCCAGTTAGGATGTAAACTCCTTGGTGTGAAGTTTCACCATCTGTCCTGTGCCTGACACCTCAGTATCAGTTCCCTGTGTTCTAATGGAGAGCTCCCGCCATTCGGAAGTGTTTGCAGATCCCCAATGTGCTGTGATTTCACTCATCTTACAGCCTTTATGTGTATTGCTGCTACTGCCTGAAACATGTACTGCTCTCTCCTTTCCCCCTGCACTACCAGCCTTATAACTGGGAAATACACGCCCAAAGCTGGCAAAAAAATTTCTCCTCAATCTTCTTATACCAGCAGGTTCCTACCAGCCTTCCTAATTTTTCTCACGTTCTATATTATGTATTGCATACATGTTAATATATTTCTTGAGGACTAGGACTTTGCAATTTATGGATAAGAAACAGCCAGTCTCTGAGCACATAACACAGGGTCTGGCATGTCATTGTTTTTTGTCCTATGTTTATTTAAATGAAAAGAATGGCTCAAGCCTTCAGAGATATTCCTGAAACAAGCTGTATTTGACTTAGATAGCAAAACCAGAGACAGTACCTTAATCATATCAGTTAATCCCAAATCAGATATTCTCAAGTGCAGGTGAATTAAAAAAAAGAATTAGAAAGACCTCCCAAAGCTAAAGTGTGTTAATAACTTTTAAGAACCTGTTTTGTTGACAGTTTTAGATATTTGTCATGAATACCCAAGGTTTAATTTAAAAGAAAATATGAACTCCTCTTCCTCTGCACGTTGGCTAAAGTCCTCCTACTGTTCTAGGTAGTCAAAAGCACCACCAAACAGGCTTGTTGGGATCCGTGTGTCATGAAAATGAAGCCAACAGCAGATATACACTGCAAGAAGCACATTAAAAGCTGCTTCTGTCGCTGTCTCTGAAGCAAGTGTCTAGATTCTCCCAGAAGGTTTAGCCTAGCATAATTAAATAGCGGGACAAGTGTGACCTTATAATTCTTCTATTTATAACATACAGGGAAAGATTGTAATTGGGGGATTGCTTAAATCTGTAACTGCATAATAACCGATTCTGTCAGCTCTACCACCAGACTATGCCCCCAGTCTAGCTATTTCCCACTACCTCTTCTGCTACTCCTTTGGGTCTAATCACCGTCATGTGTTGCCTGGATTGTTTTAGAAAGGCTTCCTGACACCTTCCCCTGAACCATTAATGTGTATTCTTAATATAAAAAGATCCCGCTAAAACAGAAATGGGAACATGTCACTCCTCCGTATGACTCAGAGTAAAACCTAAATTGCACATAATGGGCTTCTATATCTGCAAGATCAACCTCTCTCACCTCCAGCCACAGCCCCTCTGACCGCCTCTCCTCCTGCCCCTCCTCCACTCTCCACACTCCAGCCATGCTAACCTCTTTGTTGTTCTTCAAACACCCCAAACACGCTCCTGCCCCAGGGCTTCTGCACTGCTTGGTTCCTGGTCTGGAGCACTTTCTCCAAACATCTCCCTGACTTGCTCATTTGCCTCCCGAGGTCTTTGCTGTAATCATTTCCTTTCAGTGGTTTCTCGTCTGTCCACTCTATTTTAAAATTACATTACCTTCTCACCATCAGCCCTCCCACTTTACCTTTCCTGCCTTAATTTGCTCTGTCGCACACAGTTCCATGGGCCATTCCATCTGCTTATTTGTTTATTGCTTGATTTGCCACATTATAAGCTCTTTAGGCGTTTTATCTGTTCTTGTGCACTGATGCATCCCCCAGATTGAAAACAGTACCTGGTACATGGTAGTTACTCAATAAATATACATTGGATGAAAATAGAGAATTCAGTTTGAAGACTTCTACTTTGGCCATAATGGAATGAGAACGACCAGGTTAATCTTCCCACTTAAAATAAATTAAGGTGGGCAAAGCATATGGAATAATGTTTTCAGACATTGAATAATGGGCAACACAGGGCAGTTAACTCTGAGAGAAGGACAAGAAACAAAGTGACCTTTGAAATTGCCCCCATTTACTGCCTCGAGAGAATTCACAGTGTGTGATGCGGGAAGGGTCCCACGGTATCTCGAGGAGACAGAATTTGGGGCGTCCAAGGCAGTTAGAACTTCCAGGGCAGAGCAATAGAGAGGAGAGAGAACTCTGGAAATTTACAGAGGATGCCCTTTGAACCTTCAGCTGAGTACTGGTCAGCGCACGCATGTGAAGGAACTATATGAGGCCACGGAAATATAGCAGGAAGGGTTAGATGAAAAAGTCGGCAAATTATACCTAAGCAAGCAGAAAAAATTGAAATAACGAATATAAGGAAATAAACTAATAAAATAGAAACCAATTTTAAAAAATCAGTGAAACCAGAAGTTGGCTGCTTGGGGAAGAAAAAAAAATTGATAAACCTCTAGCCAGACTGCTCAGAAAAAAATAGAAAAAGTGTCCATTATGATTATCAGGAATTAGAGTGGAGACTTCACTACTGATCGTACATTCATTAGAGCGATAATATGGAAATAATGTAAATCATTTTATGGCAATAAATTTGGCAAGTTAAATGAAATAAACACAGTTCTTGAAAGCCACAAACTTTATTCAAAAAAGTAGCCTAAGCAGCTGAGTACCTATATTATAGAGTTTGAATTCATAGTTTAAAACCTTTCTACAAAGAAAACTATGGGGCCACATGGTTTCACTGGTAAATCCTACAGAGCGTTTCACTGAGAGAATAATATCAGTTCTACATAAACTTCCCAGAAAATTGAAGAGAGAGAAAACACTTCCAGACTTATTCCAGGAGACCAGTATTATCCTATAAAACCTATCAAAGCCATTATAAGCAAACTAGAGACCAAGATTTCTCTTGAATGTGGATGAAAAATTAACTAATAAAATTTTTGCACATGGTAGTCAACAATGTATAAACGTATAGGACATAACGACCTAGTTGATTTTATCCTAGGAACGCAAGTTTGGTTTAACATTTGAAAATCAAAGTATTTAACCTCATTAAGAGAACAAAGGAGTAAAATCACATCATCAGCTCAACTGGAACAGAAAAGCATCTGGCAAAATTCAACACCCATTTATAAATTTTTAAAAATGATCAGAAACCTAAGAAGAGAGGAAATTTCCTCAATATATTAAAGGAGATTTTAAAAAATTGTACAGCTAACATCATCATATAAACCCAATGTAAACCTAAGCTAGGGTATAGAAATTCCATGCCTAGATATTTACTGAAAAGAAATGAGTTGTAGGAATTCTTTGTATATTCTTGATATGAGTCCTTTGTAGTATTGAAACGCTGCAGCATGCATTTTCTTTAATATGCCTTTGGATCAACAGGAATTCTTAATTTGAAAGTAGCCCTATCTACCAGTCTTTTCTATTTAGTGTTTTTTATGTCATGATGGAAAGCATATCTCCACAGAATGATACAATAGGCAAAAACCAGAAACAACCCAAATTCCTATCAACAGTTTACAAGATAAACAAGTTGTGGAATTTCCCATGCCTACTACTAAGCAATTAGTGAAATACCGATGCATGAGACAACACAGATTAATTCTCAAAAGCATTATAGCGAGTAAAAGAAACCAAGCACAAAAGAATTCATATGATTCTATTTATATGAAGTTCTAGAACAATCCAAACCATGCTCCTAGAAATCAGAAGGGTGGCGAGGATTGAGAGAAACTGACTCGAAAGGGCATGAAGGAAAATTCTGGGGTGACGGAAAGGTTCTCTGTCTTGATTGGAGTGGTGGTTTAGGGGAGCAAAATTGGTCACCCCAAAATGTGTCTCTTTGGCATGAGGATTATTTTAAACTGATGATTTTTGAGAAACAGAAGACTCAGGAAAGACTTCTTTTTACCCCCTTTAACTGCTTAAGGAATTTGGATAAATGGTCTGATTTAGGGAGGAAGCCCTATCTCCATAGATACTGACAAAGAATGTGGGCAAGGTCAGGGGCGGGGTGGGGGGACTCGGCAGGGCCTGAGACTGAAATCATCTCTGGGTCCCATTGTCTCTGCAGGGATGGCATAGCAAGTATTTGTTTACCTTTTTTTTTTTTTCATCTCCATGTGAATTGTCTTTTTCACCTCTGAAGTCCCAAACCCCTACCCCCTTCTCCTTCTCTCAATGACAAATAAGCCTCAATTGTCTAACTTGTCCTTGGGTCTTATTTTTCTTATGGGGTCCCCATACATACATAGTTCAGTTTGATTTTCTGTTAATCCATCTCATCATGTCAATTTAATTCTTCGACCCACCAGAAGAACCTAGAAAGGGTAGAGGAAAATTTTTTCCTTTGCCAACAACAGTTACACAGATATAAGCATTTGTCAAAATTCTTCAAAGTACAATTCAAATCTGTGCATTTTATTGTATGCCTCTTGTATACCTCTATAATTTAAAAAACGTTTTTTAAAGAAATGCCCCCTCTCCCCCATCAAGAACTTGAAGCCCTGGCTTAAGAGGAACACGATCAGTGTGAATGAGGCTCATAGAAGTGAGACAGGCAATTGTCTTGTCTAGCTGTTTAGGGCATGTGAGCCTCCTCCCTCTGGTACGTATAAGAAAATGCACACAAGTTGTGAAGATGACTAATTATTGCTCAATGGGGAACACTGTTTTTTTTAAAGTTTCTAGAGGTTCTTGTATATAGATTCTATACTTTGTGTCCAAGAAAGAAGTGCTTGTGACTGGGCAGACACTTGCCCAGCCGAGGATTTGATGAGAAATTAAGTGTCAGGCACTCCTTCGATGAAGTATATATTCTGCAGCCATTGTACACAAGTATTGGCCAAATGAGTAGCCTCCTCTCTTGGGAGAAAGGGTAAGATTTCCTTGAAGTGAAATAGAAATGGGTAGGATTTTGTCCTCCTTGCAGCAGGGTGGTTACACGGTTCTGCAATTAGCCTTACATGTGTCCTGCCTTAAGTGCAAACAAGAGCATTGGTCACAAATTTTCAATAGTTCTCTGGAGGTTAATGCTCTGGCTTTCAGCAAGTTCTGACCCCCCCACAGAACAAGGTGCTGGGTTATTAATGACTCGAGAATCACCAATAGGTTTATGGTGGAACAGATCTGATTTGGAAACTATGTAAAATGAAATGATCTGTAACCCATGTTAAAAAAAAATGACACAAATGAACATATTTACAAAACAGAAGTAGATTCACAGACGTAGAAAACAAACGTAAGGTTACCAGCGGGGAAAAGGAGGTAGGAAGGCATAAATTGGGAGTCTAAAATTTGCAGATATTGACTACTATCTGTAAAATAGAGAAACAGTAAATTTCTAATGTATAGCACAGGGAACTACAGTCAATATCTTGTAGTAATCTATAATAAAAAATATGAAAAGGAATATATGTATGTACAAGTATGACTGAAACATTATACTGTACACCAGAAATTGACGCAATGTAGTAAACTGACTCTTCTTCAATTAAAAACCAATGAAGTAAAATTTTAAAAAGACAGATATTAAGAAAACACTGCTTTGCCTACAGCCTTTGTCCTAAGGGGCAAATGGATCAAATCCTCATTATTCTAGCTTTCTCTCTGAGACCCTTCTGTAGTCTGAGTTTCTTAAGTCCTGGAGTTGATGAGAGTCAGACACAAGCAGAGTTAAGATGGAGAAATGAGATGCAGAACAGAGGGAAATCTTCGGACCCCCCTGATGAGGGGCGATGGTCAGTCCTTCCCCAGGGGGCATGGCTTTTACACAGAGCACAGTCCCCGAAGCTCCTCCCCTGCTGATAGCTACTTTTCTTATTCTTGCAGTTCTCCATTCTCACCATCTGATGCTCCTCCTCACTCCCCTAAGACAAGCCCCAAACGACTTCGTCTTTTCAAAAATTAGAGCTATCACTGATACGCCACAGGTAAAAGAAGCAACGTGACATATACACTATTTCTATGAACTCCTGTGAATCAACAATAGAACACAGATAATTTAGATAAACTAGGCAAAGGGCACATATGGATAATTTACAAAAGAAGAAATGCACATCTCAACTCACGTTAAATGGATCCGAGCGTCACCAGTGAATAACTTAAAACAAGCTGAGCGCGAGCTTTTCAGGTCTCAGTTTGGTGATTTGGGAAATAGTCATGAATGTCTGGTGAGACAGTCCTTGCAGGACATCTGGTCCGGTCCAAAATGTCCACATGTTGTTTGGCTCATGCCAAAAAGTCCTTGATGTTGGGTCCAGGCCAAAAGGTCCATGAGCACCTGTGGCCCACATCAAGTCGTAGAAACAGACAGTGGTGATGATTGGGCATTTTGAATATAATCAATGCCACTAAATGATACACTTAAAATGGTTAAAATGGCTAATTTTATGTTATATATATTTTACCACAATAAAAATATTTTAAGTATGTAGACAAAATATCTAGAAAAGGGTGTTACAAATTAGTGTCAGGGAGTTAATGTCAAGATTGCTTTTTTTTCCCCTGTTTTTTGGGATGGTTGAGGTAAATTTAACTTTTATATTTTGTAGTTTGTTGTGATTTCTTTTTTCATTTTGAATACATTTTCATATTGTTAAAAAAAAACTGGGTAAAGTCAATGAGTAGCTGAGATAGTAGTTACCCAAATGGTTCTCTTGAAGAAAAGCTGTTTGACGTCCCTGCATCTTGTTTAACCCTGTAGCATCCTTGGGCCTTAGGTACCAGTCTCCTCTTTTCACAGATGAGGAAAGTGAGCCCAGGAGGTGGAGGGACTTGCACTCAGTCCTAATCAGAAGGTCCCTCTGATTCAGAAGCCTGTGCCTAGAGTCCCTGCATGACATTGTTTCTCCTTTGAAAACTACTTTGGACCATAACACGGTTGAAAGAAATAATCACTGTGGACATCCCAGAGTTTCATTTTAAGCAAATATATGCAAATAACTGAACATTTCAGACTGAAAATAATGAGCTTTCCCTCAGAAAGAAAAAACTACCATCCAGTTCTGACTGAACCCCTGACAAGTCGCGGAGCACTGGTGAAGCCGTTTAGCTGCTCGGGGCCGCAGCGACAGCGTCTGTAAAAGCCACGTCGATAATATTTACTGAGTGGCCACAAGGCTCAAGACCTCGAGTGAGGCTCCGAAGGCCGCGGAGGCAGCGTCAGCAGCTCTGCTCCCGGTGAACTCGGGATCTAGCTGAGAGACGGGATCTAGTTGAGCAGAACAGAGAGACAGACCCTGAAAGCTGGCGGCAGCCAGAGGACAGAGCCATCAGTTCTGCCGGGGGAGGCCACGCTTGATGAAGTGTGAGACGGAAATCCATAGACGTGTAACTGAGTCCCCAGCCTTTGTTTCTTTAGGGCTCGGGTGAGGGCTTCCAGAGGCAGTCAGTGAAATCAGTTTTTCTGGTGAGCTGTTTGGGTGACACCCCCGACCCCCCGCCCACCGGCTTTGCTCTGTTTAGTGCTCATTGTCTGCACTGAATGATCTCACGTGCCCTAGGTGATTTATAGGGGATGCGAGAGGAGGTGATCCATTCTCCGTCCTTTGCACAGTACACGGTGCGGTGCACACATGCACGCACGTGGACTCCTGCAAAGGTGAGGTGCTTTGCGTTCAGTTCTCAGTAGTAGAGCGGCACTGCACAGAGCAGGAGAAGAGTAGGAGGCTGGCGGCGAGGTCCTCATGCACGCCCGGGGCGGCGCAAGTCTTCATCCGGGGCCTCCCTGCCCCGACTGCCCTGCTGCCTCCACCAGCAGACCAGCGCGTGGACTTCCTCTCACTTCCAGGCTCTGAGAAGTAACCATCAGACTGTCCCTCTCTCTCTCTTTCTCTCTCCCTCATGGCTCCATCCCTAAAAGCTGCTTTCTTTCTTTCTTTCAACCCCCCATCCCTTGGAGCCTTGACCTCCAGCCTTCTCTGGCTGGCCTGCCCTCACTGTTTCTCCTTGGTCTCACAAACCTTACAGTGAAGTGTGAGTCACTCTATCTGCCTTTCCCTTTGTTTCTGCTGTTGCTTCCATGGAGGTGGTTGAGAGGGAACGTTGGGTCCTAGGAATGCAGGAAGATAAAGGGGTCATTTTTAAAGACAGGGATTCCAAATGGCAGCATTTTGGTCTTTTCCTAACCTTTAATTATACCCCAAGCTATATTAAATTTATGTGCCTGTTAATTCTTGACCTGTTTTCAAACTTGACCCCTCAAAGAACCACAGATAAAAAAGAACACCCCAGCTCAGACACAAAGGAGAGAAGGGTTTTTTGGGCAGAAAGAACAGACAGAACAAAGACAAAGAGCTGAGGATGTACATGATACATTAAAGGCTTGGAGATAGTCTAGTCTCTGCGGCGAGCAGGGTCCTGGCAGACAGTGAAAGAAATGCATTCTTAGAATTAAGGTAGGGGCACTCTGTGAAAGATTTTGAGTGTTTCAATTAGACATGATGGTTTTCATTATGTAGCATATGGGAGGTGACCATGAAAGTTTCTGGACAATTGATTGTGTCTTTGTTGGGTTAATTCTGATGGTTGTGTAGAATGAATTAAAGGGGAGAGAATCTAGGAAAGTAATGTTTTCACTAATTCAGTATTTAAGAATTACCTACAATGTGCCAGTACAGTACTTGAGTACTGAAAGAGACAGAGAATAAAATGGACAAAAATTTCTGTCCTCATGGAGTTGAAGGTCTAGAGGTTAGACTGCTGTGAGGTTGCTGTGGTCCTCAATGGAGCGGTGACAGGAGGAATACACAGGAAAGAGAAAATAGTATTTTGGAAGTGCAATTAACAGGATGTCCAAACTTGGGGTATGAGAGAAGGTGGTAATATACCTGACAGATTTAACCTAAGTAAGATTCAGAGAATAAGAAAGTTTTCCACAAATGTATGTTGTAGACATTCCAAGTCTGAGTATTTTATAAGGTGTCCCTTGGTGGTGTCCAGAAGGCAGTTGGAAAGGCGCCCAGAGTGTGAGAGACAGGCGAGAACTACAGAGTTGAGAGACACCAGAATATAGGTGATAATGAAAGCCATGGGTAGGACGGAATTATCCAGAAGGAATATCTAGAGTGAGGAGAAGAGAAAATGAAGCTCAGACCTTTGGAGGAAATATACCTTCAGCGTCTAAAGACAAAAAATTAATGAGGGACTGAGAAAGAGTAATCAAAGAAGTAACAGGAGAAGTAGAGGAGATGGGTGCTTTGGAAGTCAAAGCAGGCAAGTGTTTCAGGAAGGGGCGAGTAGAGTTAAGTGCAAGAGGAAGCTCATGGTGGCTCAAGAGAAGGTGGAGCCAGGATAGAAGCCCTGAGGTGCAGCTTCATCAGAGGAGAAAGGGGCAGTGGGGATGCCTGATTTTATGAAAGGAGTAAAATAAAACAAAGAAAAAGAAGTACTAAAAGGCATTCTCCACTCTGTATTTCTTAACTTGTGTCTAGAGATATTAAAAGAAGGAGTTTAGGTGTTCTGGGACTTCCTCTGTGACACTTAATTGACAAAGTTCCTTTTCTGTAATTTGCCCTATGAATCCCGAGAGATTAGATGTAGGGAGTGGAAAAGAAGCAAGCATCGTCCCAAGGCCGACAGGAAATGTTTGAGCAAGGTCTTCTTCTCACTCCTCCCAGAGCTGAGCCTGGATCTCCCGCATTGTCCCTTGGAAGGATTTGAGAACTGCGGTTGACTGCATGCTGTCCCAGCATTTCCGGATGTGGCATGGATGTGTTTCCCTCTCCCACAGCAGTACAAGGAAGTGGCCTCAGATTAAAGACAGCATCCCAGTGAAGGCTTCATTGTGGTCAAGACGTCAAGGGGCTTTTTGACTATAAGGCTCTTGAACATCCTACAGAAAAAAAGGTCCCTTCAACATTTCAACATCAGTATTTCTGGGGCATCATAAATCAGTAAATAATCATCTCTGGATCAGAATAAACTGAGTGAACCTCAGCTGAAAGCTCTTACCTGGACAAGGTATGTAGGAGATTTAAGGGATTAATAACTCAAACTTCCTCCAGTCCACACGATGACACAGCTTGATGCTGTCATGGGGATACCCAGTCCCCTCTGTGTTTATTGGAGTCAAATTGCCTCTTCTTTCCTCCTGTGGCAGTTTTCAGTGGGTTTTGTGGCCAGCTCACATAAATGTATTTGTTCAAGTCTGCCCCCTTCAGCTTTCACAGAGGTTACAAAATTAAAAATTGTCAGTACCCATAACTTCCTGACCTTTTCAATTGGAAAAGTTCAGAGACTGGCCTGTAATTCTGCCAGGAGCAGCTGTGGCCTCAAAGAGTCAATCTAAATATTTCAACAGGTAAATAATCAGTCAGAGAGCTTGGGCCAAGTAAACTATAAATGTGGAGCAAGACACAGGATGTCACAGGTAGAGTAAATTTAAAAGGAAAGCTACAGAAGTGGTATTTCATTAGAATAAAATCTTGTTAGAAGAGGAGCTTTGAAATAGAATAATCCAAGTCCCAATAAATGGCCATTTTCAAGGCAACTCAGGAGAACAAATGGAAGAATGTGTGAGGGTCTCCCTTCATCCTGGACTTCGCACTGTAAGGGCCACATCATCACAATGGCCAAATTTATTATTTAAAAATTATGCAAAGGTTATTTTTCAGTCTTGTTGGACTGTTGGGTAGCACCAGTAGAAAAGAGGCCAAGACATGCTCTAGTGAATGAGAGAGGAATAATAAAGTTATGATTATGTGGCTTGAAGATCCCTCAAAAGTCTAGTATCCAAGAGAAAGAGACAAAATGGAACTGTTTGCAGCTGAAATATTCATCATGAAAGTGCTGTAAGTATAGAAGGGTATGAGAGTAGACAGTGCAAAAATATAACCACGCATCCATAGCCAGTTGATTTCAACAAGGGTGCCAAGACCATCCAATAAAGAAAAAGTAGTCTCTTCGACAAATGGTGCGGAGACAACAGAGTATCCACACGGGAAAAAATGAAGCTGAATATGTCCCTCGCATTGTGTGCAAGAGTTAGCTTTAAATGGACCAGTGACCCAAGTAGAATAGATAAAACTCAAACTCCTTAAAAAACACAGGGGTAAATTTTTGTGACCTTGGATTTGACAATGGATTCTTAAATATGACACCGAAAGCACAGGAAACAAAAGAAAAAATAGGAAAATTGAACTTCATCAAAATTGAAAACTTTTCACATCAAAAGGCATTATCAAGAAAGCGAAAAGATAACCTACACGTGGGAGAAAATATTTGCAAATCGTGTATGTGATGAAGGTTATGCAGAATAGCTAAAGAAACTTTACAACTCAACAGTAAGAAGATAAACAACCCCATTTTTTAAATGGCCAAAGGCCTTAAATAGACATTTCTCAAAAGAAGGAATCAAATGGCCAATCAGCACATGAAAAACTGCTCACCGTCACTGGTCACTAGGTAAATCCAAATCCAAACCACACTGAGATGCCACTTTTCATTCCCGAGGATGGCTATCATCAAAGTCAAGAAAATAACAATTGTTAATGAAGACATGGAGACGTTGGGACCTTTGTGCATTGCTGATGGGAATGTAAAATGGCACAGCTGCTGTGGAAGGCAGTTGGGTGGTTCCTCAGAAAGCTGAACATAGAATTATCATGAGACCCAGCAATTTCACTCTGAGGTATGTACCGAAAAGAATTAAAAACGGGTACTCAAACAAATACATGTACATGCACTTTCACAGCAGTGCTATTCATGGTAGCCAAAAGTAGCCCCAAGTTTGGGAAACAACCCAGATGTCCATCAGTGGATGAGTGGATAAACAAATTGTGATATATGCATATAATGGAATATTTTTCAGCCATTAAAAGGAATGAGATACGAACACAGGGTACAACATGAATGAACCTTGAAAACACTATGCTAAGTGAAAGAAGTCAGGCATGAAATGTTACATATTGTATGATTCCATTTATGTGAAATGTTCAGAACAGGTGAATCCACAGAGGCAGAAAATCGTTGAATAGTTGCCTGGGGCCTAGGGGAGGGGAGACTGGGGACTGTTTACTGGGCGCGAGGTTTCCTTTTGGGTGATGAAAAGGTTTTGGAACCAGATAGAGTTGGTGGACCACATTGTGAATGTATTAAATGCCACTGAATTGCTCCCTTTAAAATGGTTAATTTTATTTTATGTGAACTTCACCTCAAAAAAAGTATTTTTTAAAATAGAGAGGCATGATTTATTAAATGGAAGTCATGAATTCTCTACAGAACGACTCGGACTTTCTCTTTCAGGAAGCGTTCAAGCCTTGTCATGTAGAGAAACATGTTTCCATAAAGCTTGGCCCAAGGAAATACGTGAAGTGACTGTGGAGACTGGCTCGTCCCCGTTCCATCCCGCAGAGGCTGCGGTTGGACAGAGGCAGGCCTTTCCCCCCATTTCATCCCCTCCATAGTTCTCGCTGTCTTGTGTGCTTTCACTTGGACCTCCGCAGAGTGACAGCGGAGCGTAAGGGGCCCATCAGGTACACGAGGAGACTCATTCCCACGGCGGCCGTGCGTGTCTTCTAGGAGGTAATTCTGACCCCTCCTTCCAGGCTCTGTTACCTCTCTGGGAAGCTGCCCCGGTGTCCTTGGGCAGAATTTCTCCTTCTCTGTGCTAGTTGAGCTTGTTTGAGCTGCTAGTCTCACTGCTGTAGGCCATCTGTCAAAGCCCAGTGCCTAGCAGATTGCCTGCTGTATAAGGCACGTCAACGCAATGCACTTAGCCGGGAACGCCCCTGCCAGGGAACAGCATGTCTCAAACTCAGTACAGACGTACTTGTTCCTTAATAGTATATTCATCTGTGTGTGTGTGTGTGTGTGTGTGTGTGTGTGTGTGTGTTGGACAGAATAAATTAGCTTGTGGAAGCCTCTTCGTGAACATGGGTCAGACCATCTCACCAGGTGACCTCTTGTCAATGCCCGTGGGTGGCTCAGTCTTGCTGCCACAGAATTTCTGTCCTTCGAAGAGTTAATTTATCATTCAGAAACCAATACATTTAACTTCATTCTGCCTTCAAAGTAAAAGGGGAACTGAGGCTGGCTCTCTGAGATGGAGGCGGGGAGGGGCTGGAGAAAGGTGTTTGAGGAGCAGCCGGTTACCGGTTTCTGGAGGGCTGAGGCCCCCAGGAGTCGGTGGGGGGGGGGGGGAACTACCGACTGCTCGGCACCCGGCTGTGAGTCCGTCACCCCAGATGGGCTTTGGAGGGCCTGGGGAGCCATCGGCCTCTGGCAGCATCCTTCTGAGAGGAATCCAGGAGACAGAGAGCGGGGAAATGCAAGAGAGGAAATGCAGTCACTAAAGCAAAAACACCGTCCCCCAATTACTTCCATGTTTTTTCATTGTATATACAAACTCTTTGAAAAATGTCTGATTGTTCTGAGGGTGAATGACGGTGAATTGAGGACCTTGTGTGGAATGTAGCTGCTGGTGGTGGGAGGGTGAAGTCTGGGGAATGGTCTGGGTTCCTACAGCACCCGGACATGGGGCTCCACAGAGCAGAGTGAGGGCCAATTTATTTCATCTAAAATTTGAAATGTGGTGTTTTCCCATTTCACCTATCATTACTGTTGCGGCTGTTGCCCACAGAATGAATGCTTTAGTTCTACGGCCTTCCAGAATCATTGTAGTTCATCTCTTGCATAGTTCATCTCTTGCACTAACCCTAAGAGGATGAGTTACCCTGTGTGTGTGTTTTGCTAATAGGTTTTGGCATTGTTTTCACTGGATATTTATTTTTTCTAATTGAACAAAAATATCTTTATATAAACTGTTAATAGATCCTAAAACACAGTATGTTTTTAAATGCAACCATGTGTATATAATTGTATTCATAAAGTAAACTAATCCAAACTATACAACAACATTGACAGCAAATCCAAATATAAATGAAGATATTCCTCTGAATTCCACGTTTCATAGAGCATCAAAACCTACCAATATTTAGTCCTTTTCTTGTACATTATTCTGTATCCACATTCTCTGCATCAGATTGAATCTCTGGATTTTATTTCATTTTCTGTGTAACATTCTCCACAGATATACATCATTGGCTGCTGCTTTGGGGGTTGGATGTCTGGGTATGCATTGTCAAGCTCACGTAGCTCGGAGAACTCACTGAATCCTTGCAATGGGCCTTACCAGCTCAGACTACTGGAAATCATTTCATTATATGGCTTCCTCTTCCCTCATCTCGTCGACACTTCAGAAGAAAGCCTTTATGCAAAAACTTGAACCAAGTTTGTGGTATTGATATGAAAAGATAAGAAGAAGCTGGAGTATAGAGTGTGGGAGGAGTGTGAGCTACCAGAAAGAGGGTACATTGTCACTGCACAATTTTAAAACTATATAGGAAAACCAACATAAAGTCAGTCATTTTCGTATCACCATGTAGCTGCAATTCTGAGCCATGTCAGTGTTAACATCCTTCTCCCTGCCAGGGCAAATCAAACCATTGGCTTCAGTATATGACTGTGTTTAGCACGTTCCGGAATTGCTCACTGTAAAGTATTTTTGAATGTAGAAACATAGACCAAAAAGCAACTTAGATGCTCTCTTCATTCTTCCTTCCTTAGCCTCTTTCATTAACAAAATCTAAGTGTCTGAAGCGAGAGAGCATGTTTACCAAGTCACATTCCTGCCCTTGAGAAGCTTCTAAGTCAGAGAAAGAGCAGTTAATGACTTTCTCAAGGTCACCCGAATGCTGAGAGGCTGAATCAAAGCAGGATCCATGATATTTTCAAATGACCTTCCTTTCCTGAGAGGTTTAGAGAAGGTAGAACCACAGAAATGGCAGGGCCTTGAAACACCTTCCAAAAAAGTTTAAAATTCTTGGTATTTTTAATGGAAAATGTGTTCTCGGTTTTGCTTTTCCCCTTGTGTGCAGATATTTCCTGGGGCTTTGCAATGGCTTCTCCCATCCCCCACCACTTAGTATAGGGGTATTTTTCCAACAGCACAGTTGCATTTTGAATACAATTTCTGCTTCAAAGTTAAGACTAACACATGTCGCCCCAGGTGCCTGAACTGAGGCAACCCACACCCCACCCCCGCCTCACATCTACCCCCAAGACCTGCCCAGCACCACCTCAAATGACTTTTAATTACATCAAACTCAGTTGTTACTTATGCTCTGTGCTTCTGTTTTCTACATCTGAGGTTCTATTTATAAATCATCTAGTCATGCGGGCCGCTGGATTGGGAGCCTGACTAGAGCTGTGTATCATGGTATGGTAGCCCCAGACGTGGGCATAATTTCCTATGAGGCAGGCTAATTAATTGCTTGTGAAGGACCAACTGCACTTTCCTCCCCAGATTTGTTGAATCCATCTCAGAATGCATTTCCTCCAAAATTTCTCCAAACCACACACCACTCCGTGGCCATTTCCCTTTGCTTAGTGGTCGAGGTGTGTGTTGCAATCCAGGTAGGTTACAACAGCTGCTGCACGCCAGCCAGCGGCCAGCCGCCACTCTGGGTGGACTCACGTGCCTTGGGAAGGTCCCAGTCACTGCCCCAGGCTCTAAGACCCTTACAGCCTGCCAACGGTAACAGTCTTCAAGGTTAAGGCCCATCTCCTCCCATTTTGGGTAGAGGCCAGGATTTAAATAAAAGAAAGAATAAGAAAAGGAAGTCAAATAGAAATTCAACCACAGGAGTCAAGGGCAAGTGAAATTGATTTTAAAGGGCTGGCTTCAAGCCACAGAAACAAAGAGACCTGAGGTGAAACTGTGCTCCAAGCTCTTGGTTAAATCAGAGCCACTGCTGAGGGAGAGGGCTGCAATGAGAACATGGACAAAAAAGCTTCATTTTCAGCATGATCGGTGTCCTGAAGACTAAGGCAGTGACACGCTCTTTGAAATTAAAGAAAAATTGCTCCCAGAGTAGTTCTGTCTGCCTGAAACGTAAGCAAGAGGCAGTAAAATAGGGGGAAACTGGACGGTGGTGAGAAGAAGAGCACATCTTGAATCCTGCAACTCCACATTGCTCTTTATTATTTGACTTCTCTAAAGTCATATAATTTGCACTGTGTAAATAGGATATTTGAATTTAGCCATTATAACCCCACTTACAAAACTGATTACAAGCAATGTAAGATTTACCAAGAGGTGACATTGCCTTGTGGTTAGGGAAGCTGGTTCTAAAGCCAGAATGCCTGAGTTCAAGTGTTGGCTTTGCCACTTAACTAGCTGTGTGACATCAGACAAATTGCTTGACCTCTCTGAGTGTGTGTTCGTTAATCTGTACAATGGGAATTGTAATAATAGATCTAAGTTATAGTACATAAAATGACTGACATCCATAAAAGGTTTAGGGCAATATGAGCACATAATATGTGCTCTATAAAATGTTTTCTATTTTTGTTATTAAATATTAATATTTGCTGCTGCCTCTCTTAGTTTTCTATTTAATTTTCCTCAAAAACCATCAACACAAAATGTGGCATGTGGGAAAAAAATGAATTTTGACCCATACTAATATTAAATACAAAAATTAATTCCAGGTAAATTGTAGATATAAATACTAAAGTTTTCACATAAATCTTCTAGAGGAAAGTGAAAATAAACATCTTCAGGATTGTTGTAAGGCAAAAATAATTTTAAACAGGCCATAAAAAGTGCTAACTTAAAAAAAAAAACACCAAAAATTAGACTGTTTTAAAATGAAGAATTTCTGTTGCTCAAAAAACACATTGAGAGAGGAAACTGAAAGCTGCAGTGTGAAAAGAGAAAGGAGTCATATCCAGAATATATAAAGAATTCCCACAATTCAACAACAAAATACCAGAAACAATGCAACAGAAAATTGGACAAAAGACTTGAAGAGACACCTCACAAAACATAACATCAAAATGTCCCAAATAAAAACATATTCACCTTCTCTAGTCACCAAATTTAAATGTTAACCACATTAAAATCCTTTATATACTCACCTAGAATAGCTAAAAATAAAAAGGATGCAAAACACCAAGTAGTGGTGAGGATATAGGACAACTGGAACTCTATAGACTACTGATAGGAGGGTACCTGGGAACAACCATTTTGGGAAACTGTTCAGCAGTGTCTACTAAACATGACCCTTTGTGTACCCTATGACACAGAAATTTCACTTCTAGATTTTTTTATTGAACACAAATATGCCTCCAAAAGTATGTATAAGAATATTTTTATCAGTATTATTATTAATAGCCTCAAACTGGAAACAACTCAAATTCCAACAACAGAATGAATAAGTAAATTATGATAAATTATGATATAGTCCTACAATGAAATACTACACAGCAACAAAATTGAACACACTGTTGTTATCCACAGCAGTAGGGAGAAATCTCCAAAAAAATCACATTGGAATGAAAAAAGCCAGACACATCAAAAGGTAGCACTTATTGTATGGTTCAATAGCTACAAAGCACAAAAAAGACAAACTGATGTATGGTGTTAGAAGTCAGGATGGTGGATACCCGTAGGGAAAGAGGTTGGTTATCAGAGGAGCAAACACTAGGGCAGGACTGGGAGGCTGGTTGTAGTGATTTCAGTGATGGTGTCAGTGATGTGTTCTTGAGAAAATTCGTTGAACTATCCATTTATAATTTGTGTATTTCTTTAAAACTATGTTATATTTCATTGAAGAAATTTTTACTTGAAATGATTAAGGCTATGGAAGTTTAACAAATAAATGTGTTAAATAACACATTTAACTCCTTAGGTCTTAACATTTGGTTATAATCTAATGACATCTGAATTGAACTGAGCATATGTAAGTGTGTGTGTTTGTGTTGCTAGAATGTAAGTTCCATGAAGCCAGGAATTTTTGACTGTCTGATCTGCTGTTCCTGTCTCTGGCTGCTTCAATAGTGTCCGGTACATAGTGGGCACTCAGTAAATATTTGTTGGATGCATGAATGAAAAAAAAACCTTGCATTTGACAAATTAAAGGAAAGTTAATTTTATACTGGATTTGTGGGCCAGGAAAATAGAATGGGTTTCTTCCCGGGAGGTATAAATATTATGACTGATCTACTTTTATGTTTCCTCCAGCCAGTTTTTCTCAAGCAGGGTTCATAATTGGAGAGAGTGATATATGGGTAACAATCAACCGTGGGAACCAGTGTGCAAGGCCATGAAACATAAAAGAAATTAATTTCTGAGCCCACCAAGATATCTCAGTATCTATCACTTAACAGAATACATACATTCCAGGAAAGACAACTCTAAAGCAATTTCTTTGGTGAAAGGAAATCTATTTTCCTATAGGAACTTTCAAAAGAAGTTGAATGGGGGTTTTCACAGGAAAAAGTCCTGCAATAAATGAGAGTTAACACAAGTCTTTCTGTGGGAAAGGGTACAAGGTGGCAGTCAACTCCAGGAATGCTGGGCATTACAGTACCTAGGACAACCAGAGCGTGCCTGCTGGCTGTTGTAGTTTCCACCTTGTTTATTATTTGTTTGCATAGATTTCTCAGCCTGAACATTCTCTGTATCCAATCAGGGAACACGTTTCTGTGAAATTCTGGCTTCTTTCTCTCCTCTTTGGGCTTGGGTATTGCCTACATATAAGGAGGCTGGGGTGTAATAGCATGTCTCCCCTGTATCAGTTACGATGTCACATTCTAGCTTGAAAATCCCTCAAGTTTGAACTTAAAGGTTGCGTGAAAAAAAAAAATGAGCATGGTAAATTCAACAATCGGGTAAGTCGACCTTAATTTTCCTAACGGATGACAGATGAACTTGTACAATTTGCACACATAGATTCTAAAGCAACTAAGTCAGAGTGCCTAAGGGACCCTCCCACTCCCAGTCCGCAGTGGTCCTAGCCTCTTAGGAAAGTGGGTCAGTCCGGCTGGAGTCTGAATCCACGTCTGCTACTCTTGGTTAGGGAGTGACCATGAGCTTCATTTGTATAGCAGAGATTAAAGTTCCTAGCTTGACGTTTTAATGAGTTAGTGTATGTGCACCACAGATTAGAAGCTCAGTAAATGTATCACCATCATCATCACCATTTACATTCCAGACAGCCAGAAAGCAGCCAAGTGCTGTGAACCCAGTGAATCAACAGTTCCTGCTGGCTGCAGTCTGGATGGCAGGGAGCTTGACTTGAGCTTAATTCTAGCTGAGTTAGTGTCGCGCCCGGCCTGAGGCATTAATCAGTTGAAGGCACTGCTATTACAAATGCTGTTTCTGTTTCTGTCCTTGAAGGATTCTTCACTGTGCTTCGTATTTCCTTTTTCAAAATTTTTTTTATTGAAGTATAGTTGGTTTACAATGTTGTGTTAACTTCTGGTGTATATAGCACAGTGATTCAGTTATACACATATATATATGTATATTCCTTTTCATGTTCTTTTTCCTCACAGGCTATTACAAGGCATTGAATGTAGTTCCCTGTGCGAGACAGTAGGACACTGCTGTTTATTTCATATATAGTAGATAGCATCTACAAATCTCAAACTCCCACTTTATCCCTCCTCACCCCTCTTTCCCTCCTGGTAACCATAAGTTTGTTTTCTATGTCTGTGAGTCTGTTTCTGTTTTGTAAATAAGTTCATTTGTATCATTTTTTTTTAGATTTTACATATAAGTGATATCATATGGTATTTTTCTTTCTCCTTTTGGCTTACTTCACTTAGAATGACAAACTCCAGGTCATCCATGTTGCTGAAAATGGCATTATTTTATCCTTTTTGTGGCTGCATAGTATTCCATTGTGTGTGTGTATGTGTGTATGTATGTATGTGTGTGTGTATGAAATATATATATATATATATATATATATATAATAATTTCTTTATCTAATCATCTGTCGATGGGCATTTAGGTTGCTTCCACATCTTGACTATTGTAAATAGTTACTATACGAAGCAGCAATCCCACTCCTGGACGTGTATCTGGAGAAAATTCTAATTCGAAAAGATACATGTGCTTCATATTTTCATCTGCAAAATGAGAATGAACACCCACAGCCACTCACATCAGCAGTCATTTTAGCACCACTCATCTTGGAAACTGGCCGTGGAGTAAGCAGAATTAGCAAGGCAGGCAGCAGGGAGGTAGGAAGGCCCCTGGGTTGCTGGTTGGAAGCTGAGAGCTGGAAATAATTCTCTCTGATCTATTGCCTGGAGAACATCATGAGCCAGCTGGCCTGAGAAGATAAGAGAACTGTTCTTCTCCAGCCTGGGCGGTGCCATTACCTAACAAGGAGTTGGGCAAGATGCGTAGGGAGCAGTATTTAACTGTGTGCCAAACTCTACCCATGTTTCATCTGGATTCCAATTTTTATCCTTTGCCGCACTTTAAAAATTATTTTAGATCTTCCCTGGAGGAAGAAACCACAATTTCTCCAGCTCTTCTCAGACATTTTGTTCTAAATGTAAAGGATTGGAGGTGGGGATGGGAACAGACATTGAGTTAGCCTAATTTGAGAATGAAAAAAGTGCTTATATTTTAAAAAGTAACTTGGAATCACTTTAGAAATAACAGTAGCTTTGCGTAAATGCCATAATGCCCTGCGTCCCCTCCTGGGTTTCTGAATGTGTGCTTGTTCTTGCAGTCAGACTCTGCCTGAACAGAAGCAGAAGCTGGAAACCTAAGAGGAAGAAGAGGAAGCAATTGGTTTTCACCTCCGCTGGACGGTGGCATGAGAATGTAATTGAGCATTGTGATGGGTAATTCTGTGTTAACTTGACTAGGGTGTGGAGTCCATTTGTTTGGTCCAAGACCAATCCAGATGTTGCTGTGAAGATATTTTTTTAGACGGGATTAACATTTAAATCAGATGTAATTCTGACACTAATTCCAATGTATGGGTCTACCAACAATACTAAGGAATTCTTTGATCCTAGCTGGGTGTCCTACAGTTTAACTCAATTCTTGTATTATTTACCTGGAGCCAGCATCAGATGCTACACATTAAGGGCTCAATCCCACAAGACTGCTCCTCCCTGACACATGCCCATTGCTAGTCCAGGTTGTTACCTGTGCTTCTGACTTACTGGTTATAGACTGAAAATTCCCATGACCCACTCTTTAATACATTTGCTAGAGCAGCTCACAGAACTCAGAGAAACATTTTACTTACTAGATTACCAGTATATTATAAAAGGATATAATTCAGGAACAGACAGATGGGAGAGATGCATAGGACAAGGCATGGAAGAGAGTGAGGCGCTTCCATGTCCCCTGGTTGTGCACCACTCTCCCCAAATCTCCATGAGCTCACCCACTTAGCAGCTGTCAGCACCACATCCTTTCTGGTTTTTATGGAGGCTTTTTCATGCAGGCAGGATTGATTAAATCATTGGCCATTAGTGGTTGAATGCATCAATCTCCAATCCCTCTCGCCTCCCGAAGAGGTCAGAGGATGGGATTGAAATTCCAAGCCCCTAATCACAGGATTGGTTCCTCTGGAGACAAGACCCCATCCTTTGCTGGCACTGAAAAAGTCACCTCATCCACATAACAAAAGACATCTGATTGCTCTCATTACTTAAGGAAGTCCCAAGGGTTTTAGGATCTCTGTGCCAGGAAGGGGTCGAAGACCAAATATATATTTCTTCTTAGAAATCACAGTATCACAGTTGACTTTGAATAAAATAGATCATCCTCCATAATGTAGATGGGCCTCAACCATTCAGTTGGAGGCCTTAAGAGCAAAGACGGTCTTCCTGAAGAGAAAGGATTTCTCTCTAAGACGGCAGCATAGAAACCCTGCCTGAGTTTCCAGCCTGCTCCCCTGCAGATTTCAGCCTCAAGATTGTAACATCAACACTTATAGGTCATCTCGTACTGGTTCTGTTTTTCTGGAGAATCCTGACTATTACAAGCCTCTCACTCTTAGAGCAAAGGGTGGGGCACGATGGTCCCCATGTCACTGAACTCAGGTCCGGCTGCTCGCTGCTCTGAAGTCAATACAAGAGTTAAGTCTTGGTAGGAACGGAGTAAGTTGCTTTAACCAGAAAGCTAACAATCTGGGGAGAAGGAGGATTTGTGTCCCAAATCCAGCTTCATGGATTCTGCTTGGCCATGAACGTTTTTAAGGGAAGAGGAGCAAGTGAGCTCAGTTAATCATGGAGACAGAAGGTCACACTCGTCACCATCTCCCATTGCGTGCAGGCTTGCCGACTCCTTGTGATCTTTTTTAGATGCCATCTTGTTCACACAGTTTGTTCGCGAGATTACCGAAGGGAAAGCTGGGGAAAAGATCTGGTTACCTGGTAATTATTTCTTCTTCATTTCTGTTACTTTGATTTAAGGAAAGAACCAACAGGTTAGGCAAAGCTTTGTGTGATCATAAGATGTGAAAGATGTGCTCAGGCCGGAGGTTAGTTAGAATACAGCTTGGCTAAAGTAATAAGACAAAAGGGGCCTCCTGCAGAGAGCTCTTTTCCTACAAAGAGCTCTTTCCTGCAAAAATCTGCTTACACCCTGGAGCTATGACTGTGTGACTGCCAAAAGATGGCCCACCCCCAACATCCCTCTCCTCTCTTTACCCCCCAGCCTTTGCAGTTAGCCTGCAAATTCATCCTGGAAAGTCACCAAGAGGGACAACATTACCTACAGAAAAGGCCGGAGAAGTATCCTTACCCATTAGGCCATTATCTTGGCAAACTGCTCAGATTAGTTAGCTGGGCCTCAGACCCTGAAAAGAGGGACATGCTGCTGACTCCCAAAAATGGAGTTATATTCTGATAGTGACAAGCCCTGAGGGTCTGGGGCAGATGAGGACAGTCTAAACTGAGGGGACAGGAGCTGGAAGCGATGTGGAGAAGGAAGGTGATGAGGTCCAAGGAACACAGTTTGTTATGTTTAGTAATATTATGCATAATCAGGGTAACAGTACTGATAAACCCCAACCTGGCCATCCTGTCGCTGGGAGAAAAGTCTCAACTCACACACTTTTTGTAGCATTTGCAGCAGTGGTGAGCTGGGGCCAGAATGCCGCAGCGAAGCCCTGCGTTCCTGACCGCGTCCAGCCCCCTCCGCTCACCTAAGCTAGGAGCCCGACAAGCCCGTCCTGGTCCTGTCAGGAACACTCAGGGACTCTGCCGTCTCGCTCTGGGAAAAAGACAGCTCAGAATCTTTCAACTCATCCAATTTCTCCTCCTCCAAATCTCATCCCCGGAAACCTAGACGCTATCCTGCAGTGGGTTCTTGGCTCGGCGGTGAAACTTTTCCACTCCGCACCCCATCTTTTCTCTCTTAACATTCTTTTTCTCTTTAACAATAATTATCATTGATTTAGCTCCTGTTCTCTTACCCTCACTCATAGCCCTTTGGATTAAATATTACTCCATTTAGCAAATGAGACAACTGAGGCTGAAAGAGCTTTCCCAAATGTCAGAGGGCAGACAGGAGCCCAGCTTGGCTGAGGGCTGATATTCAAGCTGACCCACGAGAGATTCCAGAAAAGATAGAGAAATGCTGCCGCTAAGGCACCTTGGACCCGAGAAAGATTCCATGGTGGGGCTCTGTGCACAATAGGAAACAAGAGGAGAAAGGAGTTATTTAAAATGAAAACCAAGGGCTCTTTATTCTGCGAATTTAAATGCAGACATGACATTAACGACATGATAATCTAGGAATCCTCACGCGTTGCTCGTAATTAGACCTTGCGTGTCTTTCCTCTTTGACAGATGCAGAGAATTTCAAAATATAATTAAACCTTCCAATACCCTTGTGAGGAGGCGGCATCATATTCATTTTACAGATGGGTGAACTGAGGCCAACAGAGGACAAGTCTCTGAAAGTTAACTGAAGAAATTTGTAAGCAAACATTAAGGAAGCCCCGTGGCTCTCTGCTCCTCTGTGCTTCAGTTCCAACCAGCCCAGAGCAGTGGTCTAAAATTTTTAAGGAATGAATCAAGATTAAATGTCCTTAGGAAAACTTTTCACCTGTACTTATCCATTAAAATATCTAAAGCAACTCAGTGAGGCAGTAGACTAAAAGTCAGTTCGCATATGCTTTAAGCCATTGTGTAAGTTGCTGTGGGTTTATCCACGGCTTCAGCAGACTTCCTTGTCATAGGATTCCCTCGTGGTATTTGTTAATGATCTAGGTTTTCTGGCTTCTCCTCTAAAGATTCTGATTTGATATGTCTGGGTGGCTCCTAGGAGTCTACATTTTGACATGTTTCCAGGTAACTTTTTATAATGAGGGGAGTGTGGGAAACATTGGACTAATCATTCTGTAAGTCCTTTTGAAGGCTATAATTTGTGTGCCTAGGACTGTCTTAGGTACTGTCACGTATATTCAGAGTATAAGAAATGACCTCAAAAGCTCCTTCCTTCCCCTTACTCAATGTAATGGAGAATGCAACAAACGTTCATTGCACAGCTCTTCTGCCGAAAGCCTTAGCTCTTGGGTGGCGTGCTACGGCAGTCACAAAGATGAAGCTGGAAGAGACAGACAGCTAAACGCTAACTGTAATAACGGGCAATTATTATAACAATAATAATAATTAAACTAGAGGTTTGTACAAAGCATTCTGATAAGGGAGACAAGGGAGCTAGTAAATCTGGCTGAAAGGAAGACTGGGGAAAATGCAAGCAAGTGGAAGATCGATGAACTGGGTTTTGAAGGATGAACAGGAGTTTGTCCATTGGGAGCACATTACAGGGCAAACACAATAGCATAAGCAAAGGAATATATGTATACAGGTTAATGTATACACGTGTATTTTGATCACAACCTTTTGGAGGAGGGGCAGGTGATACAGCATGATGAGAGGGTGAGTCTATAAGAAGGCGTGGCAAGAGCTGATCTGCTAAGGGGTTTTTAATGTCCTTGTATGTCCTTTTCCTCCATTTAACAAATAGGTATTGAGTACCTGTTGGGTGTCAGGTGAAGTTTTATGTTCTGGTGATTGATTAGTTGTAAACTAATTTTTCAAAACACCTTTCCTTGTGAGTTTACATTCTAGTCGGGGGAGAAACTCAACAGACAAATAAATAATATGGGATGTCAGATGATAATAAATGTGGAGGAGGAATGTCAGCTAGAGGGAGAGGAATGGGGGTGTCTGGGCAAGACTCTGTTGACAAGATAGGTGATATTTGATCCTTGATCTGAAGGAGGTGAGGGAGGGAGCCAAGTGGGGGAAGAAGGTTCCAGAGTGAAAAGCAAATGGAAGGGCCTCAGGGGTGGGGTTTGCCTGGTGCCTCTGAGATTCAGAGAGGAGGCTGGTATGCTGGAGGGCGGTGGATGGGGGAGAGTGCAGGAGCCAAGCTTAATGAGGCGATGGCAGGCGGAGAGGCGGGGGTCCTTACTGTGAAGGGCTTGCTAGGCCATCTTACAGAGTTTGGGCTTTTATCTGAGTGAGAAGGTTCTAAGTAGGAATGACATGATCTAATTTTTGTTTTAAAAGCTGTCACTCTGAGTGCTGTGATGAGAACAGCATGTGGGCGCCACGAGCAGATGAGATGGAACCAGAGAGGAGATCACTGCAATGATCTTGGCACAAGACAATGGGACGGGGTGCAGGCGGTGGGGATGGTAAAAAATGGTAGAATTCTTGATGTCTTTTGAGTTTGTTAAAAGGGTGGAAATGGGGCATGAAGGAAGGAAGGAAGTTGAAGCTCTTGAGCCTCTTTCTAGAAACTATTGCAATGACATTATCTGATCTACAGCTTTGTGAAATCTTTCTGGTGTTACTTTGGATGGCAGGCAGGAAGCTATTATAACAAGCCAGGCAAGAAATAAGAGAAGTTGACTAAGACTGAGTCTATGAATCCTGAAGAAAGAATCATGGTGAGAGAAGTTTTAGAGGAAAAAGCTGCAGAATTTGGTGACAAATTTGGTGTTGGGTGTGACTGGTGCATGATGGACTGAGAGAGTGAAATTCACATTCATGGTAGGAGATAGGATGAGTTTGGCCTTGTTTGGTTGCGTTGATCTTGAGATGTCATTGATCTTTGGAAGATTGTGAGCAATTTAGCTCTGACACTTGGGAAGGAGGATATGGCTAGAGAGTTGTGAAGACAACTAGTCATTTTGGATATCGCATGCTAATTTTAAAATGAAAATTTTTAGATCTGGCCCAAAATAGTGATTTCTGCAATATATGTTGCTCAGATTTCTAACTTTATACACCTGGGGAGCTTAGGAAACACTTGGAGATGGACTAGTCCAGCAGGAATGAGCATGTATGTTGGGAATAGTGTGAGAAATTCCCCAGCCTCCTCAAAATGGCCCTACACTACAAGCAGACTTCATAACCCGAGTTTGTCTTTCCTTATGTGTAATAAACACGCGATCATAAACTGTCTTTGCATTTTTAAAGCTTAAAGTGGGGCTCCTCAGAGACATCTCCAAATGGGCCTTGAGGTCCTAACATGGTCCATATGGCATTATTTTTTTCCCATTGTTCTTATGGAATTGAAGGTTATTAATATTATAAATGTTTTCTTTTTTTAAATTCACAGACATTAAAAAAAATGGTTATACATGTTTTTTTGATCAAGGTAGGCTAAAAGTCAGTGCCCCTTTTCCTATAAGATGCCTGTGAGTTTACACTGGAGATAAATGAATAATTTATTCCTATTCTTTCTTTGAAGTTCCTTTGTTTGGGAAGTTTGTCTCCTTAATTTGCATACAGAGATTTGTCCCTTGTTCCCAGATGAACTAGAAGAAACATCTAATGGAAATTTGCTATGAGCCTTACAGGATTAAGCCATGGGGGAGGTTATTAATAGATTTCATTGTGGGCAGCAATCTTTGCCCCAGGAAAGGTTATTAAAAAAGATCAGGACATCCCCTCAGTTTGTGAGAAGAATTCCCCATTGGCACTCACAGTGGGGTGATTGTTGATTGGAGGTAAAATCCCTTTGTGTCCACTCCATCATTTAGCTATACCAGCTCTGGAGCTCAGATCAGTTCAAAATATCCATGAATTTCCCTTTTGTTAGAGAGCTGAAAAACGGCCCATCATATCTAAATATTAAAATTTCAATCACAGTGCAATTAAAAGAACCAAAGCCACTCTAGCCCAGAAAGGGGAGAGAGCTTCAATTTTGGTAGCCCTAAAAACCATCATTACCACCTGTTTGGAAGCTTTCGTGGCACTGGCCCATGTGGTCCCCCGAGAGCCTAAAGCAGGACAGTTGGTATGACTGTGTTCTGGTGGTCTGAGGCTCCTGAAGAAGGAAATGGAATGTGGGCATCAGTCCTGGCTCTGTCACCAGTGGCCTCAGGCAAAATCATCTCCACGGAGCCTGTAAGCAATAAGGGTCACCCTGCCTCACTCACAGGATTAGAGTCAAGGGAAAGTGAGAACACAGATCCAAAATCATTCGAAAAGGGACAGAGTCCTTTGATGTTTTCTTGAAGGGAGAAAGAAGAAAATTTTGCTGATAGTATTTGGAAGCTAAGGGTGGAATTAGCTGAAGAATTGGGGAAGTTTTGGGCCCAGAGGGAAACACAGAGTCAAAGAAAGAGCTGGCTTGGCTAATTATGAAGGGGGCCATCTAAAAATGGCTTCCAGTTGGGAGCCTTCTGGTCTTCACCCCTTGTGTAATCTCCTCGCCGTGACTGTTGATTGGATGGTGACTTGCTTCTAATGATGAAAGATGGCCAAAGCGATGAAATGTCACTTCTGAGATTAGGCTATAAAAGACTGTGACTTCATCAGCCTGCCTGCTCACTTTGATGAAGTCATCTGCCATTTTGTGAGCTGCCCGATGGAGAGGTTCATGCAGCAAGAACCAGGGGCGGCCTCTGGCCAATGGCCCAGGTGGGGCTCATAAGAAACTGAAGCCTGCCTACAATTACTGAGTGGGCTTAGAGGCACAGCCTGCCCCAGCTAAGCCTCGAGATAATTACAGCTCCAGGAGAGACCTTGACGGCAGCCTTGTGAGAGACTTGGGGCAGAGGCACCCAGATCAGCCATGCCCGATTTCTGACCCACAGAAATAGTAAGATAGTAAGTGAGTAATTCACTGAGCTGCTAAAAGTTAGAATAATTGTTTTACAGACTTGGTAAGTAATTCACCAATTAACCTTGGATAACCTGGAATGGTTCTGGAGGAAAAGAAACGAAAGGTCTTAACATAATGAACCTGCAAAGTTGTTAAACATGTGACGCTGACATGGAAGCTGCCAGTTGTGGGTCAGTGTTCTATTTTTATGTACGGGCTGGCCACTGTCCACTTGTATATTCAGTCTCTCAGAAGGTTATGAGGAAATGGGGTGCTTGGACTAAATTAAGGGGATTCCACAAATGGACTTAAGACAGCCCTAGTCACAGAAGGGAAAGGGATCGGGGCAACCTGCTGCTTTTTCACAGACTTGTAGATAAACCCACGATGAGTACCACAGAGAAAGGTTTTCCATAACATGTTCAGGAATCCGGACCCACGACAAATCACTGGTCCAATTCGAATTCCTTGCGACCAAGTGTTGGCCACACCTGTTTTTCCTTCCATCACCTGGACCTGAAAGCAGGTCTGCAAGGCTGTTTCTACAGTGCGCTTTATAGCCTTTCACACAGTTGGCTTTGCTCTGCCAAAACGCTTCTCTCCGTGGAGCCCCAGTATTCAAGTGGACTCTTCGCACTCCAGGTTTTTACTTTCAAACCAGTCCCCAGAGAGCCTTTACCTCCATGATCCTGAGCTGCAGTGGAACGGTCTTTACTGGACTCCGTTTAATACAACCTTTTTTCACAGTCAGACATTGGAGAGGCTTTTTTTTTTTTTTTTTTTTTTGCTTTTTGCTTTGCCTTTTTACCTGCTGCTTAACTGGAGAATTACCCTCCAAGTAGGAAAGGTAAACGCTATCTTCTCCTGTTGGTAGAATAAAAAATTATCTTGTAGTTTGCTCTGTCGGGCGAAACTCTACATCAGATCAACACTCCCTCTTAACAAGCGGTGACTTGCAGAAGGGGGACCGGGGCCTGGTTAATAACACCAGGGCTTGTAATCTTCCCTGGGCTAATGAGGGTCGCATCCTACCTGACTTGCAGGCCTTCTGCAGAAGTTCAAGCTTCTCCTGTTCTAATTAGCAAGGGCTGATGGAGGGGGAAACCCGCACCTTTAAAGGTATCCATCTGAGTGATTTGAACAATGCAGAGAACCATTATCTGCAGGCCCAATGGCAAAGATGGTTAATTAAAATAGTGATGATGCCGATAAGAGGCATGACAAACGGGCCCGTCATTAATGAGAATGGTCACAGTCTCTGCTCCCTTCTCCCCTCGCTCATCAAGAAATAGCGGAGCGGAGCCCCTGGGAGACTCCCGCTCAATTAGGCCCCGCTGCCAGAGGCTCTGTGAAGAGAACATTTCACCACCTAATTTGGGAGGGAAGAGAGAGGGCACAGACTTTAATGGAATCTGCTGCTGGCCCACCGCTGATGGGGCAGCCACTTGAAGCTGTTCTTGAAAAGGCAGAAGTGTGGCGTGAGGGAGAGACAGCGGTTTTGAAGTCACACAGGCCTGCACTGGGGTCCTGGCTCTAGTGATGTCACTCCACCACTCAAAGCCTGTTTTCTCCTTGTAAAACATAAAGATAACGACAGTGACCCCCATCCGGAAATGCTGTATGAGACGATCCGTGTGTGTACAGGAGGAAGAGGGGATGGGGTGAGAGCGCAGGGATCACACAGATAAAAATCGACAGCCTCCCTTCCCACCTTCCCATGGCCCAGAACACCTGCCCAGATGGACTTTAGCCCTCTCGGCCGTCTCTTTCTCCACCTGCCCCTCACAGCGGATAGGAACTCTTTACAGTGGTCCACACTTTGCCCCATTCAGTGTTACCTGGAAGATGATCCCAAAGGCCTTTCTTGGGCAGGATGTGTTATTCCTTCTAAGGACAGGCCCTGTTCCTTCTCTGTCTCTCCTCTTCCTGCCATCAATGCTCAGCCGACCCCCAGGGGTCACATGTGAGTTGGACACCACCCCTCGCCAACTGCTCCTATCAAGGGAGGGTCCTGGAAGGGACTCAGGGAGCTAAAGAACCCAACTTCTTGCTCTTTAAGGTTGGGGGGAACCCTCATTGGTGCTAACACCTACCTTTATAAAGCAGGATCACCTTGCTATCTCAATTTTGTTCTTTCTAGTAACCCCATGAGATGGACAGGCAGTTGGACAATTCCCAAAGCTGAATTGACTTAACAAAAATCTAACCTTTTAGGAAGAGGCAGAACTAAAAGTCAGGTAGTCCAAGGAAGAGAACTTTCACTTCTGGAATTAACCACCATTAGATTCTGTATCACTCAGGAAAGGTTATGAAAATCTCAGTGGCTCCAAACAACCCAGGTGGATTTTTCCCTCCAGCTCCATGTCTATCACAGGTCAGTTGAGGCTCTCCTGGCTAAGTCACCCCCTGTAACTGTCTGCTCTCTGAGGCCCAGGCTGATGGGGCGGGCACCCCTTGGTGCATTGCTGACTGTGGGGGCAGAGGGAGAGTCAGGTGTGCTTAGGTACATGCTTGCCTCTAAAGCATCAGCCTGGAAGTGACCTCCTTCACTGCACACACATCTCAGTGACCAGGCCTGAGTTCAGCAGGGCAGGGATGTGTGGCCCTAGCAGAGTGAGGGGCCGGGGCACTGGTGACAGTAACACAGCCTACCATCCACCTCATTGCTCTTGTCTCAGTTCCTGGGTGCTGTTGAAATGAGTGGAGGCTGGTCATGCTAGCACCCTGGGTAGTGACTGTACATCTAGATAGAGAATGTGGACCCCTCTTTGTGCCTGTTTTTGGCAGCAGAGCCCCAGGAAAGATATTCACAGTAGTGTTTACCTTGGAGGAGATAATTTAGAAGGCGATGTTTGACCTTGGCCATCAATAACATGTTTAAATCCTGGACCACAAGTTAACGTCGTAGCAACTACAAAAGCTACCTGGACTGTGTTCCCACCTCGAGCCTGTTGCCACAGAGAGTAAACCACTGTTCCAGGTGTGAGAGTGGTTCAAAGCCACATGCAAATGCTTTAAAGGTCTTTAGTAGGAAGAATATAAGATGTCCCACATTTTTGTTTATTTGTTTGCTCAAAAAAAAAGAGACCTAAGTAACTTGCTGGTGGCAGAAAAACACATATCCCCCCTAAGAAAAACAGAATCAGCCTTTCTGGCGTGTTCAGTGTTGACCCACAGAAGACGGCCAGGGGACTCAAGCAAAGGACCCAGTGACCGGGTTCTCCCAGGACTGGAGCGCTCCTCGCACAGGTCACGTGACCTCTCCATTTGTATTTGCAGTGTGTGGTTCATCTTCATCCTATAACACTGGCTTGTTTGCAAAAACATAAAAAATAAGAAACCACGGAGTCTCCTTCCTGTTCCTGCAGCCTGTTCCAGAAGGAAAAACATCAAATATATTTACTTACTGACTTAGACCTTGTACTTCACCTACTTCTGGGAGTATTTGCGGCAGGGTCTGCTTTAAACTTCATGTGAGATAGGACAGCTGCAGCTGACACCAGAGCAGGGACTGTGTGGTGGGAACAGAGTGATGGGAAGCAGCTAGTGGCCTGCTGTGCACTGACTTGCCTCCATGGGTCTGGGTGCTGAGACATAAAAGGACCATGCTGGCCTCCTTGGGAGTGTCATGCAGCTGCAGCCCAGGTGACTATGCAGGTGAAGTGTCACTTTGAGGGCTGTCCTCTCCTGCTTTGCTGGGATTACCTGTCCGCTGTCTAGGGGCTTAGGAAAAGCTGATTTATCAAGGATAGGGGGCCATGAAATCTGTAGCACCAGCCTAGCCACCAACAGTGTACACAGCCCTCTCTCCATTCTGGCCCCTCATTTCCTCCTAGCTGTCTTTCTCAGGAAGAAAAGGAGCTGACCCATCTTTATGTTCAGATGTTAGCCGAGAAGACCTTAAGACATGACCTGATGCAGGAATCTTTTTTTCAATTACGTTTATGTAACATTTATTTATTGACTGCATATCAGAGCCAGGGAATACAGAGAGAAAGAGGTCAGAGGGTCTGAGCATGAATACCCTTTGGACCCAGGCAAGCAGGGCCCACTTAGAGGGCCCACTCCGATCTTCCTCCAATCATGCCCCTCCCTAGGAGAAAGGATCCTGCAGGGCCTGGAGGAATGTGCCAGCTGACCCTCCCTCCTTCTACTCCATGTTCTGGGTATCCAGCACTCCAGAATCCCCTGCCCAAACAATCCATAGCAGCCTCTGGGACCTGCACAAACCCCTCCCCAAGGCCCCCCCTGGCCTGGTGGGAGTTCATCCAAGGAGGGGCATTGTGGGGAGAGGTGATCACAGCTTGGACTTTTGACTTGAGGTTTCCACAGGCTTGAGACCTTCCCCCTCACAGTATGGGACAGAACAAAGGCTGGGAGGTGGAGTGGGATGTCAGCAGGTCAGGGTCTCTATTGGAATGTTTGTCCTGGTCCTGTAAATGTGGAGATGACCCAGGATTGAGCAATCTGGTAGGTGATAGTAGAGAAGGTTAGAGATGGGCGGATCCCAAACCTAGAACAGGTTTCTTTCTGCCAGCAAGGGGTTAATCCACCCCCGTTACCTACTTCTGCTTGTTTACGGGAAGATTTGATCATGAAAGGCCAATGAAAGTGTTCAAGAGTCTGATTCTTCTTGTCTATCTAAATTACTATCTCAGGAGGTAAAGCAAACCAATTTACCTGGAGGCTTTCATCAAAGAAATCCGTACACAGTCCAGGAACCACACGTTAACAAGATAGTCCTAAAGTAGGAAAGCAAACTAAAAAGCCAAACTCAAAGTAAAAGATGCTGCTCCGTGATAAACTCCCACTTGTTCAGGCTAAAGCATCCAAGGGTAGTGGTATCATGGGAAATACAACTGAACCTTAAGCTAGGATTATCTATCCTCACAGAGTTAAATTGGGAAATATTTAAACGATACTAAATATATCCCTTCTTTTTTTGTCACCAACTCAGTGAATTTTGAAAGATTGCCTTCCCCATTCCCCACCCCACCCCCAGATTTCTGTTCTTTTTAAAGTTGCCAGTGTGTACTCAGGGTCTCTCTTCTAGAGATTGGCTAAGAAGAAGCAGGCCAAGAGGGTCCCAGTGGCCCCCTCCTTGTTATGACCAGGGACAGGCCAACAAGAACTTTTCATGAGGGAGAGTCAGAAATGGCCCTCCAGTGATGGCCTCCTGCATATAATTTGTGGCTTCATTGTTGTGGTAGTGCCTCAATATCAGCTTGGACTCTTCTCAGCCATTGTCATTCTAGAATGTGGAGCCCACCAAAGGATTCCCTTTCATTAGAGAAGTTCAGTCTTCTCCTATCTCCCTTCCACACTGGGGGCAGTATAACAGTTGCCCACTCAGCCAACATGGTCATGATGCTATTTGAGGTCCGCCACCTAAAGATTGTCCAGGTCCCTGTTATCTTTTAACATCTTCCCTTATCTTCTCAATTACCTCCATCCTTACGCACCTGATGATCCCCTTAGGCATTTTTTTCCCCCAGTCCATCTGGGAGAATTCTCCAGGAATTCTGTGTGACTGGTAGAATATAGGATGGATTTAGTAGAGAGAAGATAACATCAGAGAGTGTGTGTGGTGGGGATGATGGGTCCTAAATGCCACACTCAAGTATTTACTTGATCCTAAGGTCAACAGATCACCATTAACAAGGTTGAGCAGGGAAGTGACATGACCAGGTCTTTGAAAAGGCAGAGTCAGGCTGAGAGGAAAGGTTTTGGAGGTGGGGAGAACAATTCTTGCATGTAGACCTTGGGCTTTGGGTTGAAGCAAAGCTGACTTCAAATCCTATTTCCAATACTTATCAATTTTGTATCCATTAGGTACTTCTTATTCACTTTCTCGGATCCCCAGTGTCCAAATTAGACAAAGTCATAGTGCCTTGAAGTATTGTTATGAAGATTAAATAGTTACAAGAAGCTTTTACTGGCAAATGGGAATGTGACACGAAGCAAGTGTAAGCTAGGGCAGTTGTGGCAGGCATAGAGAGGAGGGGATGGGTGTTGGAGACAGTGTCACCAGGATGGGGAAGAGGAATGGAGGGTAACCAGATGTTTGACCTTGAGTGACCCCATGGCTCGTAGAGCTCATGGTCGAGCGGGGGTTAAGGAAGTGGAGAAGAAGAACAGATTTTATTCACATGGAAAAAGGGCAGATAATGAGTTCCATTTTGGATAAATTGAGGGAATGAGTGGAAGACATTTAGGTGCAGGTGGTGATTAGTTCACTAAAAATAGGGCTATCTAGAGAGCACTGCCTATTTCAGACTCATCAGCATGTGGGTCTTTGTGGGCACTGTGGGACTGCTGGATTCATTCTCTCACTGATTCTTTCATCTGCCAGTTCATTCATCAAATATACACTGAGTATCTACTATGTGCCACACTCAGTGCTATTGAACAATGGAGAACAGGCAGAAGTGGTCCCTGGCACTCAGAACTTATCCCATCCTGGGGTAGATGATTGAAGACAGCCACAGATGCCCCTGCCCTTTAAACCTGGGTGGCCAGGACCCCAAGCCTGTGTGTGGATGGAATGCCAGGGAGCTGAGCGGGACGTGGAGTGGGATATCGCTGGTCTGTGGTTGTGGATCATGGCACAAGGAGGAGGGAAGACCGTCTAGGCTGAGAGTGAGAACAGAGCAAAATGCCTTTCTGGAATAAACAACACAGGACCAGAAAGGTGGAATGTGCAGGTTCAGATGGGTGAAGGTGGGGAGATGCCCTGAGGTATTTCTGAGGGGCACAGGCAAGAATCTTTTCTGGAAAACCCGTCACTTGGCCTGTGGGTGCTAAAGAGGTTGCTGAAAACATTAGTATTTTGGATCAGAAGGATCATATTGTTTTAACTTCAGTACTAGCATCATGCTGGGTAGAACGTGTTCAGTTAATGTTTTGTAGAATGGAAAGAAAAAGGAATAATAAAATGGAAGAAAGTAAGGAAACTTGAAAAGTGCTAAATTATCATTCTGGGCTATAGACTTAGAAGGTAATAAAGATCTTGTAGAATCTCTACTGACATGATACTGAGTCATAGCCATTATTATGGGGGATAAAAAGCTTGGTAATCTGAGTTTTGGGACTGTTGAAAATTAATGAAATCATGCTCCAATGACTTTGAGTAAAATTGGTCGTTAATAACTCCAGGATGGGCCACGACATAGTACTATGAGTTAACTGTGTACCTTTTCTAAATTCCAGAGTCTCACCTAGGGGTTGATTTCTCTCCTAGAGAGCAAAGAAAGTGACATCAGCAGAAGATCACAACTTTTCATCTGAGACTGAGCCAACACATTGTCCTTGGTGGCTTCTGCCATCTCATGGGGAGTCCTATGGGGGCGGTTGGGGGATCACTGGCTGTGACCTGCAGCCGCACATGTGAACACTAACTTTCAGCAGTGGCTCCTTAGAAGGACAGTAATGTACATGCTTCTGCTTACAACTTAATTTTTAGGCTTCCTGGCAGAGCTTGTGGGAGTGATGCTCTGGTTTGCAAGGACTTAATGACTTCTTTTCGTCTAGCACCTGTAGGTATAGAGACAAGAGAGGAGGGTATTAGCACATGCCTGTGTCCCAGGTAGAGTGAGTACCATGGATTTGTGAAGGCACTATCTTTTCTTTCCAGAAAAAAAGTTCCTTATGTTATATGTATTTAATAGCTGTTACTTTGATATTAAGATTCAGTGTTCTTACTAAAAAATATTCAAAATTATATCCTTAAATTTAAAAAAGTCTGCTATTTACTACAGATTGTTTCATTCCCTCTCCCCTCCTTTGCGTATATTATGATGGGTTTAGTTAATCATAAATTAAACTTGAAAACAATTGTATTTCTAGAGTTCTGAGCAAATTTTCACTCCTTTAATATTTTTTTCTCATTGAATCAACATATTATTCACAGGAACTGATGATATCTTGAAAGCTAGCTGTCCCCATGGCTTTCCAACACCAATATGTGAGGTCCCAATTTCCTCTTAATCTTCGTATCTTCTTATTTCATGTGCAACTAAACTGTTTGAATAATTTAAATGATCAGATATGCAAGCATCACCCAGAAGTGTGAGGACTTCGAGTTTGAAATAGCTCAGTATTTCCAGAATAGGGTAAGAATAGCAGTGTGCCTAATTTTTACTCTTATCTCTTTTTGATATAGTTATAGTGCTAACAATAATAACAGTAGAACAGCAGCAATAACAATATAAATCTCAAGTCCCAGATTCCTTCTCATCCCGGGTTCTCACACAATTGGAAGTAGGGTGAGGGGAGCATTTAAATGAAAAACAGGTTCAAATTGCACAAAGGAAAGTCAAATAAATACGGTTGCAGTTTTAACACTGGTTCCAAAGAAATCATAGCTTATCAGGACAACAGAACAGAAAACAAAAAAGAAGCATACGTAGAGGAAATAAGAAAACAAGAAAACAATAGAAGATAGCAACCTTTAAGTCATAACAATTCTCACACTAAAAGACAAAGACTCAGACCATGTAAAGAAAAATGAAATTGCAAGTTAAAAATAGTTGAAAATGATATTAAAATGAAAGGAGAATTGAAAGCAAGAAGTATTAAATGATACAAAGGGGTCATTTCATGTGGAAAATGGTAGCTTAATCAATAAAAAATATGGAAGCCATATACCTTAACAGGTCACCAAAATATGTGAACTAAAAACTGTTATGAAATGATACAAGCACAGTTATAGTGGGAGATTTTAGCATGCATGCTGTCTTTGATAAATTAAATATATATATATGAACTTATGTGTGTATATACACATACATTATAATTTAAATGATTATATACAGGGATATATATGCAACATATAATTACACTATACTTTATATATATTTATGTTCTATATAGAGGTATCTCGATAGGTATATAATTTAATAATGCAATATATATTCTTTTGGTGTCCATGAAATTTTTATAAAAATTGAGCACATATGAAGTCCCCAAAGAACCTCAGTATAGTTCAGAAAATAGAAGTTATGCAGGCAGTATTCCCTGACCACATATTGATTAAAAATAGCAGGAATAAAATAAGATTTAAAATAAAGAAAAGGGATCGTTATAACCAACAGTGAGAAATTGAAATCAACTTTGATAGAAAACTTGAGTATAAACTGTCAATAAAAATGAAAGGTTAAGCATTAAGAAAGAGATAAAATTGGTGAGATTGAAAATAAAGATAAAAAATTAGACCAATGACATAAAGGCTTGAAAGCAGTAAACTTTTTAAAAAGATGAAGAAAATTAAAATAAAAAATCCAAACATAAATGTAAGATTCAAAATTGAAAACAGAATTTAAGAAGTGGAAGGGTAAAGTGAAATATACAAAATGTAAGTGTTAAGTGGGAAAATAAAAATATTATTGCACAGAATGAATACAAATAAACAGGTTTTGGAAGAGCTAAGCAAACAGGAAAAAATCCCCCAAAGAGGAAAAAAAATGAAACTTAATTGTGAAAATCTGCAGTCTCAAAATAGAAAAAAAATGTGACAAAGGGTGGAATAATGAAAAAGCAATAGAATCACAGAATCAAAGGAGACTAAAAAATTTAAGAGCAGACTTGTTTCTAGGAACCTGACAGACTGAGCTAACACAGATTCCTCTTTCAGCCACAAACAAGTAGAAATGTTGGACAAAATATGCCAAAATAACTTCTCAAAACATAGCCGAGCTCAAAAGACAGGAAGAGAAGCCTGCAGGTGCTAGAACAAAGAAGAAACACAGCAGAAGGTTGTGGAGGCTGGAACTCGGGGTTCCATGGCAAGTCTAGGTCCCTGGAGAGCAGGTTCTGTGGTGGAGAGGCGCATGCGGAAAACTGACTGGGGACACACCTGTTGTGGGGGGAGGGCTGCAGGATGGGGTGGGAGCAGAATGTGAACTGAGATGCTTAGCGGTGAAGTCCTCAGCTGAGTCTACAGGGTGCTTTAGAGTTGAGAAATTACCAGTCCAAAGACCTGACTTTAACCTCCACAGCAGAGTCATTCTACATGACCTGTCCCCAAAAGGTGGCATGACCCTAGGGGAGGACAGGTCCTTGAGAGACTCAGCTGGGAGCTGTCAGCCTGTAGCCAACATCCCCGGCATCTTGGGGAATGAGCGCTTCCATCCTGGGCCTAGGTGGCGGTTCTGGAGACACACGTGTAATTTTCTTTGATTACATGGATAACTTTTATTTCAATTTTTTAAAAGTTCATTTAGCTCCCTCTATGTAATTTTAACAATCTTGAATATTTTTTCTTTCCAACTTGTTGGGAAGATACAATGAAATGGTCCACTGTCCGCTCTTCAGTGGGTATACAAAGACACTTAACTAGATGCTACTTATGTATGAATATATTCATTTCAGTGTCATTTATATTCGTGGAAAAATTGAAAATGATCAGAATGCCCTTAAAATATGGGAATAATAAAATTACATTCAGTTATTAAAATTATGTTTTCAAGGAATGGGTGTTAAGATCTTAATGAATGTATTTACATTGCATAGATTGTGTGACTCTAATTTCCTAAAACATTTTTTATTTAAAATGTTATTCTAATTGCTAAGGCATAAAAAATATGAAAGGAAATAGATCAAAATAATGTCAGAGTTTGGTTCTATAATTTATAGACCTTTTAATGCCTTGTATTTTCCAAATTATCTAAGATCATGTATTACTTTGTAATCATAGAAAACAAAATGTTTATAAAATAAAGAAATACGCTGAGACTCCATTAATTTTCAAATATGTGTTTGATATGAAAACTCATCTGTGAGAGTGAAAGAGTATATTGAGAGCAGATTTTCAATATATTGTCAACATTTTTTTCAATCTTATTTTCAAGGGGAAGGAGGGAAAGAAGTAAGTGTGACTTACTTCTTGAGTGTGAATTAGTCCTTCTCTTAATTTGCTTGAAGTTTTTCCGGGAAGGTGAAAGTCCCCAGAATGTGTGTGTGTGTGTGTTTAACTTCTATCTTTTTGAGCCTTTCTCATGGATGCTTCAGTTACCCTCAAGTTAAGTTCTCTTTGCATATGATTCTCACAAGCCAGAGGGTCGGGGCTGAATGACCTTTTTTTAAGACTCCAATTTCACTAACCCTCAAGCAAGGCAGGAGTCCACAATTTCCCCTTGTACAGAACAAGAAGAAAATGATAAATTGTGTCATTCATTTTTGAATGAAGGAACATTTTATCTCTTAGAAGTTAATTTTGTTTCTTTGCTCATATTTTAGGAACCAGTCATTTAAAAAAATCTGACGAACCACACCTACTGAAACTACAGAGAGCCCCAGGTTAGATTCCATTGTTGTTTGTGTTTCTTTTCTTCCGTTCTCTGTCTCTTTTCCCTTTCCTCCTTTCCTCCCTTTCTCCTTTCTTTCTTTCAGACTGAATTCCAAACTCCCTTCTTCTAATTCTTGCTGTCTCCCATCACTCTTTCTCAAACCCCTTCCTCCTCCGTCATCTCCAGGTTGTTTTCTGCGTTTCACAGTGGATTTCCACGTGCTGGGGGGGCAGCGAGCAGGGAGTCTCACTGAGAACCATGGTTTTAGAAGCTTGTGTATTTGAGAGCCTGTGACATCTTCCCTGGCCTCAGAGATTTTAAATTGTTTCAAATCTATATTTTCTTTGTCTTTACTGCTTTTAAAGTTTCACATCCAACAACCACATTTCTAAGGCATGGCTTTTTAGAATTTGACAAAGCTGAATCCGTGGATTCAATTTCCATAAATCCCTTAAAGTCTTTAACCAACTTTTCTCATTTTGTAAACATGTCTAACAAAATCACAGGGGAAAACAGTGGTTCTTGACATCACAACAGTTTAATATGTTAACTTATTCATTAAATTGTGCTTCACATCAATGGAAATCCTCAGTTCTACAAACTATCATTTTTAAATAGCAATAAAGGTTGATAATCTCACAATACAATCTCCTAGTACCCGAGTTCATACATATTATTGCACAGAAACAAAAGGAAATACCTCTCAGGAGAAATAATTTACTATCTATTGGGTAACTATCTTTACATTTAAAATGGGACACCTGATAAAAGTCCAGTTTTCTTTCCAACATTTTTCATCTTTGATGTGTTCAATGAAAAATAATGCAAGCAAAACCCAGCAGGTGCTTCTGGGGGTGGGGGAAGAAGGAAGGAGAAGATGGCCATGATTAAAAAAAAAATGACAGGTCTGTGGAAGACAAATGTGGCAATGACTACATCACACACACTCTGCTCTGTCCTACGCTGCTTTCCCCGGCAAGAACTGAGGTTTTTCAGCTCTGACATCTGGCCCTTCGACGAGTTCCCGGAGAGCAACAGCACGTGTAACTCACAGAGGTTCCACTCAGTGTGCCAAAGGATGACAGTCGCAGTCTTTCCCATAAACGGCTTAGAACACAAGCTCAAGAAACATCTGTGCTTCCGTGTTCTCAGATCCGTCATTCTGTTAGGTTGCCTCAAGCCCTTGTTTGGAAGTTCAGGGGCTTTTGTTTTGCAGATGTTGCTGGTGTGCACGGTGAGGCCAGTGCTTGGAAATCTCAGCACCTCTGCAGGGTAGGTTGGTCCTATCAGTGTGTTGTGACGATGGGTCCATGTGCATTCCATCCATTAGGCTACAAAACGCACAGGCCTCAGAGCCTGCCCACTGGCCCAGAGGGGCTACTTCAGAGTTCCAGGGCATTCGTTTGGCTGTGTCCAGGTGAATGTGGTTAAGTGAACAGCAGGCTATGTCCAGTAGGGATGGAAGGAGGGGGTTAGAAGGAAAGTTGGAAGTGCCTTGGAGAAAGAACCTTTGCAGGCTCCCCGGAGGCGGCCCAAATGGGCAGAGTCATCAGACTCAGCCAGCCTGATACGACCTGCAGACTTTCAGCTGGAGCTCTTGTGACCAGTAGAGGCACAAGGACTATGGAAAAGAAAAGCCTTAGAGACACAGCTGTGGTCAGATCAGAGTGTTCTTTGCCTAAGTCTGACCCAGCTTTCTCTTTGACCCAACCCCAGTTCAGTCCCTAAACCCATCCCAGCGCTCTGGTCCTGTCTCATGAGCTTCGTGCCTTTTCCTGCTCTTTTCAACGGCCAAAAGAATCACAGTCTGCTGTCTCCAGAGGGCCCTTGTTCTTGAGGACAGAAACTGTATGACTCACTCTTCTATTTTCAGTATTCCCTGGCACATATTTAATTCCTCATCTTTCCACCTTTGAAAGACCCGCTTCCATTTTAGAAGTCCTACTTTCCTCCATCGCTTCCCTTCCTCTCCCCGCCCCACCTCTGCAGGACCCCGTGACACGGGCACTGCTTCTCCCCTGGGGGTCAGGGTTGCAGAGGAATCAGATAAACCCTCTGTGTGGAGATGCTAGCCTATGACAACTTAGAGCAATTCCTCTCCCTGGCAAATGTAGAAAGGGATCCATTTAACACCAAATCAAACTTTTAAGAACCAAAGCAGTAAGTTGATGATAAAATTCCAGGGACCTGGGGAAGAAGTGGAGAAGGAAGGAATTTTTTTTTTGTAGCAGGGGTTCTATTAACCCCCCTTTTAAGCTCCTCTATTTAGGCTGCTACTGATTCTAAATATTTCCACCACTGAGCTGCCCTAAGGAATTGTGAAACAGTGTTTGGATTGGGTGGGGTGAACCTCCAAGCAGAGGTGTTTGAGTGCTTGTGTTTCCTGGACACTTCACTCCTAATAAGAGGCTCCCTTCCTGGAGGCAGGGAGTCCAGAATCAACTCTCCCTGTCTTCTTGGCATTTTCTAAGTCACTGCAGTTCCATGGGAAGGTAAGGGGAGATACACACCAATAAGGAATTAGATTTCATATTCTTGCAAATCCCAGTCCCAGTACTAATGATGGGCAATAAAAAGTAGTAGAAAGTATGAAGTCAAAAGACTGGGGCTCTGAGCAACTGTCTTGTTAATAAACTAGACTCTTTGGGAAATCTTTCAACATCTGAATCTCCGCATCAAACTATCGAATGGGATTAATGAATAGAGGTCCTATTTAACATACAAGAATGTAGCGAAGATCAGGTGAGACACTAGATGTAAAAATGTTTTGAAAAGCATTAAATCCTATACAAAGTTATGAATTTTCATTTTAGCCTTTGCAAAATAGATGACGAAATAGATGACATTGAAAAGCACTTGAAATATTTTTCAACTCCCTTTTGTGTCAAAGACTGATAGTTTTGATCTGTACTAATTTTCACATTGTTTCTTTAGTAATAGAACCCTTACATTTATCAAGGCACATGGCAACCAATAATGATGACATTTCCAGGCCTTCTCTGCAGCTAGATGTGTCTAGTGGCTAGGTTCTAGCCCATGAGATGTGACTGGAAGGGCTATGTGCAGCCTCCCTCCACTTCCTCTCGGGTGTCTTAGATGAAAATGAGATGGCAGGAACTGCAGCAGTCATCTTGGAGCATGAGATGGTAGCTGCATATTAGGACTGAAGAGCAAGGAGAGAGGTCCTGGGATTCTGGTAATGTCACATACCAGACCAGTGTGTCTTTTAAGTAGGAAGGCAATTGCTTCAGTCTTTTGAAGTCACTGTTGTTTCGAGTTGCTCTGTTGAAACAGCCTAATGGGAATCCTACCTAATGGACTTCATTTTTGAATGATCTTTGTTAACCTCCTTGCTTAGTCTGTGGAGTAGATCATCTTCCCCATATTCATATTATCTCTCGTCAGACTTTTGTACTCATATTTCAAACCTTTGATCAAACTATTTCTGACAAAGTGACCTCCTTTAGATGATAAGGAACAGATTTTTATAATTTTTAAATAACATATATGATATCCTTAACTGTTGCCTAACACTGATTGCTAATGTTATCAATGATTAGAAAGAGTATTCAAATACTGCTCAGGGCAGGTTTTTCTCTATTTTCCAAGAGCAGATTGCCAAAAAATTAAAAGGAAACATAATATATAGTATGTATCTTAGTCCTTAATAATAATTTGAACAGACAGACAGATACCTCATCTCAGTCTGGTTACTGGAGCTGCGACTGCCAAGAAAAGGAAAGGAAGGTCTACCTGGGAGTCGTAGGAGTAAACAGGATGTAGAATCCTTAGGGATTTAAAAATTGGGGGGGGGGGCTCTTCTTGGATTTCACACTAATGTATCTGCAACTGATTTGGCTTTGGGTATTAAGGCTACTGGCTTCCTGATCCTTAGGTCCAGATGCCTTCTGCTGACATCACTTCCCCAAACATCACTTGGCATGGAAGTGTGCAGTCAATTTTCAGAGAACAAACTGTACCCCCACCTCTTCATTTCTATCAACACAGGACCCCAGGGGATAGGACGAACGAGCTGCTTTAGAATGAAATGATACCAGGGCGGAAGCCCGTGTAGGTCTTTTTAATTTGCTCAGCACTGGCCTCAGGCCAATACCAAGAGATGGTTTCTTCTCTGAACATCCTGATGTCGGGTCTCAAGTGGAGCCCCATACATCACGCCTTCAGCAGCAAGGCTGCAGAAAGCCTTTTGATATAAATCCCGAGGTGCCCAAGGAACAGTGTGAAGTTAGCAGAGGCTGCCTCCAAGTCTCAGCTATGCATGAATTCCCTGCCAAAAATGTAAAGTGAGTTTAAAAGAAACAATCTGAACGCTTTCGAACTTGTTTTGATTTTCCACATGACAAAACACTGGATTGCTATTGTGCGTGCGTGTGTGTATGTGTGTGTGAGCGTGCGTGCGTGTTTCACAGTGGCAGGCAGAAAGATAATTTGCAGCCCTGCCATTCTAGGCAGCGTTAGATCCTACCGTCAAAACGAGAAGACAGAGAGAATTCCGCTCATTAATTCCAGCTGCAATCCTCCTTCCTTCTCTACCTCAGAAACAAATCGCCAGGAAGGGGAACACTGATGTTTTGTGAACCTAATCTCTACCAACTAAGAAGCAATGTTTACCTGGCCCCTTTAACTCACTCCGTATATGACTCAAAAATTACAACTGCCTATGAAGTCATCAATCTCTCAGCTCCTTGCTGGGTCAGTGATCTGGAGGAGGCTGGGCTGAGCCAGGGTAACATGGCTCTGGGTCCCTGCTCGCTCGGTGTTGTCACAGTTGTGTCACCCACGTGGTTAGAGACAAATCCTTCTGGGCAATAACAGGTGGCTTCTTGCATGATTGGCAGGAAGCGTTTATCCCATATGGAAAACATGATGGAGGAAAAAGAGCTTGCACTTTGCAGTCAGCCAGACCTAACTCACACCCCTGAGGAAGCTACTGAGTGTCTGCAGGTTTCACTTTCCTTATCTATGAAATTGGGGCTAACAATATCTACCTTTTTGTGAATAGATTTGAGGTATGAAAAGGGTCTCCCCAAGTTCCTGCCACAAAGAACGTCCCAGTAACGCCTTTCCTCCCGGGACAGCGGAAGCCAAGGGTAGTGTAAGAGTCATCTGAGCCTCTTCTCCAGATCTCTCTTTGATGGAGACACCAGGCTCCCCTCTGTACAGACAAGCACTCCACGAATGCTAGTGGGTTGATTAACTCTCAACCCCAGAGAGAGTATTCTGGAGGCTGAGACGTGGCTTATGTAAAGCTGGCTTAAACATCAAACATGCTGGATATCAATGAAATAGGCTTTTCAATCTGATTTACGGGTTTTACTCATTTTGCCTTCAGCTTCTCGAAGGGATTGATCAGATCAATCTGTTGTGAAACTTTCTACTCACTCTGATCTCCTACTAAATGCTTGGCAAGGGCTCTCTATCCCCCTCTACCGTACTTCTTCCTTTATTATTCAAAAACTTTTGTGTTACTGTAGCTGTGACTGGGAAATGGTGAGAGTAAGAAGCACTTGGCAACGCAGCACATTTTCTGGTTCTGTTTTATATGCTCTCTAGCCTGAGGTAGTGGCGGTGGCCACAGCCTGACAACAGGAGAGATCAAAAAAAGTTATCAGGCGAGAGATATTTAACATGTTGGGAGGTAGGGTCTTTCTAAGCACCCGGGATAACCACCCCGCTGTGTTCCATGTCTCATGGCCCCAATCAGACCTATTTTGGGGGGAGTGTAATCAGGTTTGTGTATTTATTTATTTATTTATTTATTTATTTATTTATTTATTTATTTATTTATTTATTAGATATACTGAGGCTGGAACCCAGGGCCTCATGCATGCTAGGCATGTGCTCTACTACTGAGCTATCCCCTTCCCCAGAGCTGTATTTTTATTTAGTGATCTTGACTATGGTTTGTATACATGCTGGCCAAACTCCTATTCTTCAGACCAAATTATTTTTAAACGTCTTTTCCTCTGTGATAGCAGAGTTTCAAACTTGGCATAACCGTATCAAAGAAGATGACTGTTCCAAAGAGGTAAAGCTCTGAAATAGTCCTCAGAAACTAAGGTTCTGTAGCCAGACTGGAAAGGTTAGGCATATAGTAATCCTCCTGCTTTTTTTCCTCTTGATTTATCATTCATTCCTTGCACTGAAAATAAAATGGTAAAGGCTGATTTCTCTAGGCATTCATTGATAAGGACGGTTTCTCCTGAATGTCCCTACCAATGTTAATTTCCCTGGGGCCACAGGCACCCCTGTCCTCAATCCAATAGCTGTTCCCTAAAAGATAGGGGAGAAGGCATGACTTAGAGCTAAGATGCATGGGATGTGAGTCTCCAGTGACGGCCAGTAGTAGGGTCATCTTGTTGAAAAACAACCTTAGCAACAAAACACGTTACACTACTTATGATTAAAACCACATTGAAATAGAGTTCAAAGATGAGAGCCAACGGCCAAGCAACAGCTGGCGTTAAACCTCATCTAAGGGCTGAAAAAGCCTTCTTTTCCTTTCTCTTTACACAGCAGTATCTCCATTACAGACACAGTACCAACAGACCAGTTTCAGCAGAACATCCAGGCCATAATTAGGCTTTTCATGTGTGCCCTGGTGGGTTCCAGCTGCCCAAACTCTAACCTATGCTGCTGCAAAAGAGATTCCAAGGACTCTTTTCTTTGTGCTGCGTCTCCCCTTGACCTTCTAAAGTGGTCTATTATTGAACACATTCTGACCCTACTTAACATCGCGGATTGAAAAGCGTCAGGGAAAAAAGAACAAGACGGATCATCTCCAGCTGGATAAAGGTGACGACAAAGAGGAAGCAGGTGTCCAAATCAAGCCACCTACAGCCAGATGTCCTCAGCTTGGGCCAGCATTCTCCAAGGTAGGCCAGTGCACCTGCTCGTCCTCCCCGTCCCGGGGGAGGAGAGGGCAGGGGGTCACCATCTCACCACCTGGCTGTTGTAGTCCTCCGTGACCGCCCCCTCTGGGTTCCCCTCCCGTTTGGGCCACCGGTGGCCGCGGTGCTCCCGCTGCAGCCTCCGCTCCTCCCGTCTCTTCTGCCGGTCCCTCTGGTGCTCTAGCTGCTTGGTGCGGTGGTAGCGCTGCTGGAAGAGGTCCTTCGCGTACTCGTACAGCTGCATGTCCAGGAAGTTCAGCTCCTCGATGCGCTGGCGGGCGCCCTCGTTGATTTCCACGTTGGAAGCCCGCGTGATGTTGAACTGCGTGAAGGGGGAGATGAACTTGAGGTTGAATGTCCTCTCAAAGAGAAACTGTGTCTTCCTCTGGAATTCCGTGAGCCCGAAGAAAGCCATGTTCTTCAGGTTGCTTTTGGCGCTCTGCAGCAGGATGGCGCTCCTCTCGCTCTCGTTCATGAAAGTCAAGTTGTAGCAGCCCACCAGGCTGAGGTCCGCCAGCATGCGCACCTGGCGGTTGTTGGCCAGGTTGTAGGTGCAGTCCATGAACTCCCGCAGGCTGACCCCGGACCAGTCGTCCCCAGGGTAGCAGGTCGGCAGCTCATCGGGGGTGGGGCTTCTCCCATCACACATGTGGAGGGAAGTTTTCCACGTGGCCCCTCTCTGGACGTGTTTCCACTCGCTCAGGTATCGAGACACTGGATCCCGCAACATGGTGATGTAATAGAAATTCCTGCAAGAAATTAGAGGAAGAGCGTCAGTCCTCAACAACGATAACTCTGGTTTATAAACCTCTGTAGGTTGATAACAGCACTGAACCAATGGGCTCTTCTGTCAAATGGTTACATGACAATGTTTGCCTGGGTTTGCACCTGTCATTCCCCTGTGTGCATGTTTCCATAAATTCTCATGAACTGGTTTTCAGGACCATTTGTTGGGCTTTTCCTTTCTGCTGCAATGTGGGGAGGGTTGGGGTGGAGGGGATAGATCCTCCTTTCATTCAGCAATTATTCATTGGTAAATTACTACCAGCATTAACAATACCTTACATTAAGAGCACCCACCATGATTATTGAAAGTTATTACCCATTCAATGGTTTATCTGATCCTTAAAATGAACTTCTGTGGTAGACCCGGGACTATTTGACAGGGAAATAGGCAAGGAGGTTAAAATGAGTTATCCAAAGTCATGGGACCAGAAAGAGCACAGCTGGAAGCCAAGGCGCCTTAATCTTTCTGTTTACTCTGGTATTCTGGGTTGCGAGGTGGGCGGGATTGGGGAAGGGTGTGTTGTGCGTGGAGACTAATATTTGCTGAGCACTGGAAACTCTGCTAGGCACTTTATGGATTCTGGCACAGATAACTCTCGACATAACTTTGTAAAATAGGTTGTATCATGACTTAAAAAAAAAAAAAAGCTGAGAACACAAAAGCTAAGAAAGGTGAAAAATTCAGCCCAAGATCCTAGAGCAAGTTGCCGGTTGAACTGCAGTCGAATTTAGACCTATTTGATTTCAAAGCCTCTGTGCTTCCTTGGGCACTGTATTGATATTTTAAAAACAAAAATGTAACTACTATTTAGTGAATGCCTATTCATTGTCAGGTGCTGTGGCTATTATAGTCACAGGTCTCACCTCATCTAATGACCTCTAGTGTAAAGTTGGAAGAGATATATTTTATAAATGGTTAGCTTCAGAATGATCACGTGAAGGACAGGGTACCTCTAGCTTAGAAGGGCAAGAGAGGTGTGAAGAGGCCAGAAGAGATCCGGAAAAGTCAACAGATAAAGACATGGCACTAGCCATTAGAGGAAAGCAAATATTGATTCAAAGTAAGGACAGTGCTTCTCATCCTTTGAGCAGCTGTCCACCCCACCTCTGTCACCAGAAGTAACAGAGCTCCCCATGGGCAGACAAAAACGGTCCTGGAAAGTTCTGAAAAGAACACCAGGCTTTTCTTGACAACCTAAACTGGACTGAAAGATGCACAGCTAGTAAAAGCAATCACAAAAATAAGGAATTGAAAGGTACACTGTTTTTCATGCTGCTTTTAAAAAGAAATGGATGAACTCAAATATTTAAAACTGCATATTTACCGTATTCAATTATTTTTGAATGTCTAGCCGGACAGTTTGAAACGTGCTTGAGAAATTTCAAAATTTTATGTAACACTCGCTTCCCTTTAAATCAGGAGGAAAAAAGTACAGAAACCACCCCAGACAAGGCAGCCTGAGCTGTTGCTTTTCCAATCACCATTTCACATTGCTCTGTTGTCTTTCCCTGTGACAGGATGACAATTCCATCAGTAGAAGAAAATTTCCCAAAAGGTCAGTAGGAGAAACAGAAAATGACAGAGTTTCTGGGCTCCACATGGAAATGCTGACAGTAAAGTTTTTCTCAGAGTGGATATTACTATGGTTGAATATTATATGATACATCATTATTAATCCTGCTTTGGTCCTATGCTGAAGCTCATTTCAATTCTACAAGCAGAGACTGATTTTTATTGGACAAAACAATGGCATAATAAAGTATATAAACACAATGATGATGGTGGTAACTTAGGCGGGTTAAGGATAACAAACACGCCAGGACAGGGTACTCTAAATCAGAGAGATCTTTGATTGGTCAAATAAGACCGCAAAGGGGAAATTTATCATTTCCCTGTTAATTGGGCAAAAGTGAAAACACAAAAAAGGATTTAAACAAAAAAGATGATGACAATCAATCGATAAGGCTCAACCCCATTTATGTGTCTCAAATGTAGACACAGTCCAGATTCTTAAAATAATCAAAAGAGCTAGAGGATTTTAGGGCTGGGAATTACAATGGTTTGTAGTATGGAGTTTTCCTGGAACCTGCTGCTGGTATCTGAAGGCTTTTGTCTTACTTGGGAAAACTAATTGGCCATAGAGTTCCCAGTGCCTTCCTTCCACTGGAATTCACATGGTCTCAAAGCTGACTGAAACTGGCTTACACTGAAAATGGTCTTGGTTTCAAATTTAACTTTATTCAATGTAATGCTCCATTTAACAAAGACTAGCCAAATTTTAGGGTGATGTTTACATAAGTAAGATAAGTCCCAAATGTCTGCAATTTCTACTGGCTAAATAGGTCAGAGGTCCATTGGTAACTAAAGCTAACTCTGACATCAAGACACAAAAACATCCTGGTGCAATATTCTCTCTGAGGACGTACAAAGTTGTCCCATCTTATAGTTCTGGAACCAAGTGCCTAATAGCATTGAGGTCTTTCTTTCATCAGCCATATTCTCATATATGTTTCATTTGTTTGTCTGAATCCTGCAAAGCAGTCAAAACAGAAAGTTAGAATAATAGTAAAAATAAAACAGTAGTGTTGAAGAACACCTAACTATTGAAGAACAACACTTATAATTTGATTCATTAAGTCATTTTTTTCTCACCTCTATTTTTTCCCTCTACTTTCATTTGCTTCTCTCCTATCAGACGGAAGACTGCCAAAATTATTGATGAAATGATGCCTACCTCCAGGCCACACACCCAGTGTACAAGTTCACTCCAGGTTCAGGAATCTCTTCCCAGCTCCCAGACAACAGAAACCATCTTCTTCTGATCCCATAACTCTCAACTCAGTTTGTAAGGAAAATTCTCAAAACGGCTCAGTGCTACTGAAATCTGTAGCTTTCCTTCTCAAGCTTTATTAGTTCGACAGCACAACGGAGGGGCAACACAGAGACTGGAGAAGAAGGACAAGCAAAGGCCACTGTGGCCACATGCAGAGACCCTCGTCAACACCTGTGCCTTTTAACTCAGTCTCCTAAGCTGAGACAGAATCGCATCTGTTCAAATACCTGTCCTTGCGGTTAACTGAAACTCTCTCCAGACTTTGGAAACATAAATAAGCAAACTGTTATTTCCCCTTTTCATCCATCCATTCATTCACCTGTTAATTCTCCAAATATTAATCGAGCCCCCCGTATTGGCCAGATACTGAGGCTAGGCAGTGGGGACTCTGAGATCACCAAGACATTGTCCTCAAGGAGATCTCAGGCACCCACTGATTTTGGTAAAGTGGAAGAAATGCTAACCACCAAGTTAAGGGACTGTTCTGTCAGTCTCCCTGGACCAGCACAATCCCCAAGATAACTTTATGTCAATGACAGCATGCTGCCAGCAGGTCCTCCATTTGCGACCAGTTTCATTGAGAGTTTGGACTTACTCCTTTAAGAGTATCTGTAAAACAATTGCAGCTCGTTAGAATTGTGATTCTTGTGGCCCCAGGGTAATGATGGCAAAGACCTGTGTTCTCAGGAACAGTAGAGGACGGGGTGCCTTGGTTAGTTCAGTGATCATTTTAACTGATGATTATCATAGGGACCACCACGGCTTACTAAAGTGCAAAGACACAGAACACACACTTTTCAGTATCTTGCTTGGCTGTAAGGTGATCTTATTACAAAATTCTAAACCCAGCACAAGGACATGACTGCCTTCACTCAGCCTTTGCCTTTGCCTTTGCCTTTGCTCATTTGCATCCTACTCATCTTCCCTGGTCCGGCTCAAGCTTCGTCTCCATCTTCCCTGGGTTTACTACATGACTTATACTGCACTTTTAACTGCACATGGAAGTCTTGGTCACATCTACCCTTTAAGTTCCTTTTTGATAACTGGACCTTGGGCTTCATGGCCCACAGTACCTCACACAAAGTCCTGCTCACTGCAGGTATTCAATAAATGATGCTATGGAAAAGAAATGACCTTCATAGGCAATAAATGTATTTTAATAACAAAGTTGAATATTGCCTTTGATAAATAGGCCTTTCTTTTCTCCCCTAAAAACCGATCTGAATTTTTTGATTGTCCAAAATGTGTAAAAAGAGTAAATAAGACATATAATCTTCTAATACATCCATCATTTGACTGTGATGGTTGATATGCAGAAAGAGGCAGTCAATGTAGACTTTGGGTAAAAAGCAGAATATTTCATACAACAGATAATTAATAGTAATGAGGCTTTCTTTTTAATGTTGTACTTAGTAGTTTTCTTCCCCACTGTTTCAAGAACCTGTATTTCACTAAGCAGTTTATTGTACAATTGCTCATTTCTTTCATTAGCTAGTCATTTAATTAACACATGCTTATTGAGGGTTTATTATGTGTAAGGAGCAGCTACAGGAAATGTGAAGAACAAAAACAACAAGAAAAGAATAAAATGTCCTCAAGTAGTGTAGGTGGAAGGGTGGTGGATTAGAAAAAGAGGCATTGATTAGCAAGTTATGGAGGTAAGGAGTAGACAGAGAAGATTTAAGAAGGTACAGAGAACAGAATGGCCTAACGGACCAGGAAGTTCATGTTGTGCATCTCACTACATGTTTGCTTGATAAAGGAATGAAAGACGTAAGTAGAACAGGATGCTGAGGCCAAATGGTCGTGGACTCTGAAGGCACTTGTAAATTGCAAACTTAGGAAAAATGTTGATTTGGGAAGATTCATGTAGCCACAGAGTTTAGGATGGATCAAAGTAGGCAGGGACCAGGGGAGACAATTGTGGTGACAGACCAGCAGCGAAGAACCCAGAAAACTGTGGGTGCTGATGAGAAAGAATCAGGGATGGATTCTGGAAATATCCTACCCCCAGCTGACATTGCTTCCTCCCCTTCCTCACTGTCAGCTTCCTCTGAACCACCCTTTCCTCCTCGGTATTCCCTTCTTCCCTTCCATCTAACCCTTCTCTTTCAATCTTGTGATGCAAAAGAGGTAGCACTGATCTATGCATCAAAATGATGATATGAGGAGTTTAAGTCCCTGGAATCACTCTGCCTGCAGTGATTAAAAAATACTCATTGCATGAGGCTATGACGGGCCTACCGAATGAGAACACATGTGAAAGAACCTACAAAATGCTAAGTTCACAGGGAGGTTTAATAAGTACATTCCTTCCATCAGCAGCTTAACCCTTGTAAAATCAAGGCACACAATTAATATCTCCATACTCTGCAGTTCTAACTAACATTCATAAAAATCAGCTCAACTAGGAACTTCTCCCATCAGCCTTCTGTGATGTCCTCAGCAGCCCACCCCACCCCAAAACAGGTGCTGCTCCTTCTTTTATCTTCATTCCAGGGACCAGTGAACGTCTTATCCCTGAAACTGGCTTTATGCCTTACTCACCCTTCATCCTCCAGAGCACATGGTATGTGACCTTACACATCATGGATGCTCAATTCCTCCATGTTCGTGGCATTAGTAAATATACACATTTTATCAGCCGTTGTTTCAGGGATTCTTATGGTGATTGTCCCCGGAAACTGAACTTGCTGGTGCCTTAGCCAAGAGAAGTAGCCGAGGCTAATGATGTCCCTTAGTCTAGACCTTGTGACATGTATGGAAAGTAATCAGTTTCTCCTGCTTCCTCTTGCCCTATAGATTTTGAAATGAGTTTGCCCTACATATAATCAAGTTTTGCCAAAGCTCAGCGTCTTACAAAGAGCACCATGAGTGATTGTAAGGTGGACTTGGGGGCATGTGGAGGAGCTCTTTGGTCCTCACCAGGGAGTAGGCACAGATGACTGGTCCACCTTAAACATAAGCGGATGTGTGCATTTTTAAAAAGCAAAACTTAGCACTCCCTCCACCCTGCTGTACTGTGTGCAGGAGTCATTTTCCAAATGCTCAGGATGGAATTAATTTCTTGACTCTCTTTAGCGCACTCATTATGGGCTGCCCATTCTTCATTATCTCAGTAGAGTATTATCTGCACTATACTGTATCTGATAGGGGAACCGCAGCACTTAGAGCTTGGCAATCAGACTGCCCTCTGACACAGTGATGAAAAGGCCTTTTATTCGAGCCTTGAAAACAAATTAAGGAATTTAAGAATGATGTTAAGCAAATGGGAAATTGGGAACGATGATTGTTAAGTATTGTAATAAAGAACTTTAGGGGCTGACAATGGTGTGCGTCAGAGCAATTGGTTGCAAGGATGTCCAGTATTGTGATGAGAAAACGGAAACATTCACATGTCATTATCTTACCTCACACGTTATCTTACCATGCATCCCCCACCAACCTGCCTCCCTGACAGTGACTCATTACAAAGCAGCGAGACCCTTTTTGACTAAGGCATTTTCAATCTTACTTATTACCCAGAGATCTTGACTCTTTTCAGTTGGCAAGATAATGGGGAGAGGAAAGCCCACAGTGCTTTGCTCAGGAGAGGGTACCTGTATCCCTTTTCTTACCTGTGTACCTGTTAACGTTAAACGGAGAACACTTTGGAGGTAGCTGGTCTTTCTTGTTTGTCTTTTAATCATTGACTACACTGATCAGTGACTGCTTGTGGGGACTACATCGACACCACCAACCCCCGCTAGAAATGCCATTATGGGAAATAGGAGCAAAGTAGGACCGTAAAAAAGAAGAAGATAAAAATTACATAGAATCACTTCACTCAGCTATAACCACAGGTAAATATATATTTCTTTCTTTTACAGATTTGAGATCATAATGTATATTATAGTTTTAAAGTGTCTTTTAAACTTAAAAATACAAGGTACACATTTTTTTCCACTTTATTTAATATCCTTCCATAAGAGCATAATATTCCAATTATAGATGTACCATAATTTATATGACCAGTCTCTCAGATTCGGACAATTAAGCTGATTCTATTTGCGAGGGGCTAGTAAAAACAATAATATGGTGAACATCCTAAGCCATAAATATTAGTGCAGAGAATAAATTACTAGAGTTGAATTTCTGAGTCAAGAGAATTGCCCTCATTTCATTGTTAAAATCCTGAAATAGAGTGGATTATGGTCAGTATCGGCGAGGACAGAGCCCTTCCATGAGGCCTGACATCATCTGGTGTCAGGGGACAAGTCCACCTGGAAGTTAAGGGAAGGCCATGAAACAGGTTCCCGGCTCTGCTCCCTCCTGGCTGGACCAGGAAGATGCCCTGTTCAGATCGTGAGACTAAGATGGATGTTCCAGGACAGCCAGGTGGGGTTTGTGACATGGGGCTGAGGAAATGTTCTTCCAAAAACATTTGTTTATTTTGCACTTAATGAGCAGCTGGAATATCAAATTAGAGACTAAACGTTTGTGGAATCCAATCCCACTCATCAATGCGGTAGCAATATTAAAGCCGACATCTAGATGGGAAAGAGGGTAGATTCTCACCCGATTATACTCAGTGCAGTCCTCACAGAGACAGCCTCTTGAGATGCAGTTTTTCTGCAAGTCTAGGTATCAGCTAACTTTAATTCTAGGAAACCACACATGACACTAAACCAACCAAACAAAAGCATGACATGAGGTTTCCAGACGGTACTGGTCATTTCTCAGTAAGGATCAGTCTACCCCCCAGTTCCCCCAAGGAAGAGGTGGTATTTATCAATAAGATAAACATTTTAAATCCTGTCACATTGGTTCTTTATACTGACACGAAACCCCAGAGCCTCAGACTCACTAAAATGCCATGATTTTCAGGTGGTTGTCATATTTGCTTTCCGTTTCCCCCAAGTGGCTGCGGCAAGAATACATTTCAGGCATTGCGTGTTCCAGGGACTTGTTTCTGCTATCTTGCTGAGAACAGTTCCTCCCAGTACAGTTTCAAATGTGCCAGGGAGGGTCCTGCTCTCATGCATTATTCAGGGACGTCTGTGATGATTTGGTTCAGAGGCGCCCTGCTTTGCGCGGCCGCGCTGGGATTTGGGCACGCGGACGTCTTGAGGCGCTCTGCTCTGCAAAGCTGTAGTTTATGCATGCGGGCATCCACCTGGAGCCTGGAGCCACCCCGGAGTGAGATAAGGCCCAATTCAATCTCACTTGCAGCTCTAATCCCAGCCGAGCAAAGCCGAACACCAGATCGTACACTCAGATTGTGTTATTAGGCCATGCGTGTTCAGTCGTGCTCGCTCGTTAGCTAATCTCTCAGGCACTGCTTTTAGGGAATGTGAAAATTTGCAGGGTTCCAGTGAGCTGGTGTCTCCATTGCGATTGTTTCGTGGTAGCCAGTTTGGAAAGGAAAAGAAGTAAATCAGGGAATGCAAGAGCGAGGCACGTGTTCTGATATTCAGGTTTGTATCTGACAGCTTTGCTGCAGATTTTCCTGAAACATCACAAGAACTGAGGGAAATAAACCATCTGTGTCCAGATTTTGCCATGTTCTTTCATGAAGGATTCTTTCGGGTTAGAGTTTTCCTAGATTCTGCTATCAGGACTGGGCAATCATTTTAGCATATTTAACTGAATACTTGAGAGAGTCCACTTGACTCCCTCCCTTGTCAGTTTTCAAAGAAAAAGTACCTTGAAGACCACCTCCCAGGCAATGACTAAGGAGCAAGCTAACTTAAAGTACGGAATGTTCCACGTGAAATGAAAATTGATATTAATAGCAATAATAATAATGGCTGACATTTATTGAGAGCACACCATGTCCAAATACAGTTCTCAGCACCTCCACTAGCCAATTTAGTCACCAAAACACCCTTTGAGTTACGTAGGTTTTTAGGTGATGTCTGTAATTTTGCAAAGTAGTGCGAGTTCTGACAGTCTCCTCTATCATCTTGCAAATGTCAGGCTGTCTTAGAGGCACAGTTTGTGACTCAGTGCTGCAGCGGCCCAGGGTTTGTGGAAGTCTAAGCTCCAGGAGCAAAATGAGCCTCTCAGGACAAGGGATCCGTGCTTGCCTGTGGGAGGCAGCAGGCGATGGGAGTGAGGCAGCACGTTGCAGGGCCGGGGGGAATCCGGGGGCCTTCGGCTCCTCTTGGCCTCAGGAGTGTATGGGTCCAGAGGGCCCCTTCGATACTGACATCCTAGAAGATGCCCTAGAAGCAGTTTTCCTGAGCTCAGCACACCCCGACAACTGCATAACAAATTTACACTTGAGGAAGCAGCAGCAGGGACAAGGGGGAATTACTGCAGTTCCATTAGTTCTGAACACTCTCAAGCAACCTGGAATCGAAAAGCTGTGGTAATCTCAGGACAATGAAGGATGGTTAGAAATAGCTCGGCAGGAGAATTCAGATAAAGCCAAAGCTCACGCAATGCCATAATTCATTTTCTGGTTTTAAAATAGATTCCTTTTTTCTAACACAATGCTACAAGGACTCAGAAATGAGTTCAGAGGAGGTTATGGGATCCTGAAGTTGACTGTTTCTGATGCCCTTCATTCAGGAAGAGAAGAGTCAAGAAAAATACAAGCCAGGCTCTGCTCATCTGGATGGAACATGGGCACATAATTTCAAACATGTTGGGAACATCACCTGAGGTGCTGTGGAAAGAAAGTAAATCTGAAGTTAGAAAGTTGCGGATTTCAATGTCAGGTCTACCTCCTGTTCGGTGTGAGCTGGTTAGCTTGCGACCTCTGGGACCCTTAGCCAGAGTGTAAATGCTTACTTCGTAAGGTTGTGGGAATTAATGACTGAAATAATGACCATAAAGGGTCCAGCAGTAGCTGACGCCTAGCAGACCCTCAACATAAGGGCACACCCTCTACTTCAAAAGCTTCCCTTCCTCCTTGAAGATCAGAGCCTCAGAAACTACCCAACACAGTGAAATAGTTAAATATCACACACAGTTAAATAATAAACAAGCTATGTTAATAATTTTAAAAAACGATCGCTTTTCTATTTGTATAACTTATTTACAGTTTCCAGACACTTTGCTCATCCATTATTCCACTTGAGCCTCAGTGCAAAATTATCATCAGAGGCAGAATTTTACTGATGAGGAAACTGCTGCTTATACACGTGAAAGGATGCTCCCAAGATCAAACAACTGTGGGGCTACTATACTCATTTGTTTATTTTAAAATGTTTGTTGATTACGTATTTGATGCCGAACACCGTGTTAGATTCTTGGGATATCATGATACACACGACGCAGCCTGACCTCAAGAGCTGACCGTGTAGTCATCTTATTTGGCTCTAATGTAGTTCAGAGTTAGAAACAGAACATGGCACCAGCTCATTATTCTAAGTTTGGAGGTTCTACTGATTTGTGCATTAGCTCATTTTCTCTTTGAAACCCACTGAAAAGGGGAACCCAGAAGAACCAGCCAGAAATGCCAAGATATGGATACGTCTTCAGGTAATACTTAAAGCTGTGGAAGAAAGTCATTCTGACATAATGGACTTGTTTCTCTGTCGGCAGTGTTGTGGGCTTCAGTCTGGAGCACCCGATACCTGGTGGTTTCTCTTTTCGTGGTGTCAGGCCACTGATGACCTTGGAGGACTGCAAAGTGGTGATAGTCTAATTCCATCCTTTCGTCTTCAGTTATTAGCCATGTGCTTCTATAGGGACAAACTTCTCCCATCAACTGTTTGATACCCCAAGGTAGATGAATGTGTGACTCATTCTGTTAACTGGTTTTCAAAGTAACAGTTTGCTTCCCGAAAATCTGCAGGGTTTTTTTTTTTTTTGATGTTGTTTGTTTGTTTGTTTTTACATCATTATGAGCTCATGAATCTACATATTGAAGGAGTTTCAATACATTGCAGTTGTTATCCTTACTGATGGTCAGATTATCTAATCTTTGGCCAGTAGGAGTTTATTCAAGATGGAACCTGAGTTCTTGTGATGCAGCTCTTGTAGCTATTTATGCATATTCTTCAAGGATGATGCACCAAAGATCAAGAAAGATGGTGTTAGAGTTTGAAATGTTGTACAGGTCCTTCAGAACAAAGTGATTTCTGCTCAGAATCTTGCCCTGGCCAGCATGACCTGCACACCACAGTCTTCTCTCTCACTCCCTGCCAAGCCGTATAGCTGCAGCGTGTGCTAATTCCACCTGTGCATTGAAGGGGAAATAGACCAGGCACCATCTTTAAGTTTCATATGTTCCATTGAGGCCCAAGCATCAGGGGTTTTCTCTTTCATTTTCCTTTTTCTTTTTCTTCTTGAGCTCACATGCATGATATTTTCCTTTGTGCTAGGAACAAAAGGCAGGGCTAGTGATTCATTTGTGACCAGATGCCAATGTCACTCCACAAACTAATCTAGGGGAAACCAAATTATGCTGGAAGTAACGCAGAGCCCTAATCAAGTTCTCTCCAAAATCCACTTATTCACACTAAAACCCCGAGTTCCTTCCAGAATCCTAGTTTACCACACAGACACGCAGTGGAATCTTTCAACTGCAGTTGGTTCCAAAGCCTGGCTCTAATTCTGCCTAATTAATAACGCAATAAAAGAAATTTAGAAAAATACATGCATGATAATTTAAATCTCTCAGAAAAAAAATCAATTCGTTCTGTCTAAACTTTGCCTTGGGTGCTCCCTTCATCAATTCAAGTGCGGAGCACAGCGACCTTAAGTTGCAAATATTTTTCTTCAGGCATGGTTGGAGCATGAGAGAGGTAACAGCTTTCAATATCCATTTCTTAGAGATTTTGAAAATACCCAAATCAGGATACTTATCTTCTCACTTCCCTCTGCTATGTGTAAATCAGGGATAATAATCTTTAAGATGCTCAAAATAATGTAGCTTGGGGCTGTGCTAGACGGGGCTTTTACCTTTGTGCAAACAATACCTGGATTCAAATGCGAGGCATCATCCCTTAAGAAACAGAATAATGCATCTGCCATTCTGTGGTTCTGTGAACTTTCCCAAACACGCCCCCTCGGCATTTATTAGTCCCCTTGGTGATAAGAATCTGGGTTTAATAATCATACAAAACGAAGTCGCCTGTCCTTTTACAATTGACACGTGGCCACCACCTCTGAGTCTGCTGTTGAAATGATGTGGACTATGCTTACATTAATCTAAAATGAAAAACAATTCAAAACCCTAAATCAAGCAAACAAATGTAACTGAAAAGAGAGAGGAGAAGAAAAAAATCAACAAAAAACAGCAACAAATAAAACCAGCTGGAAGCTTTTCATCAGTTTTCAGGTTAGGTTTATTAGAGCCACAAGGGGGCTCTCAAATCTTTCCAAATGCAAGGTAAGTGCTGAGAGCTGTTTTCCTAGTAATTAATTTCCACAAATCAATATTACCTATTAATGTGCATCACAGAGACAAGCTACCGACTTTTGACACTTTACACTCAAGTTAAAGAGAGAATTTCCTATAAAAATTCTAGGGGCCCACAGTGATTGTAAGTCAAAGCCAAAATGAGTTGCACCTGTGATTTCCTGTGTCTGCTCTAGCATAAAAATTCCCAACACTGCAAATTTCATCAAAGGTTAAAACTGAATGGGAAGCATGGTGTATATAATGGGATACATTGACCTCCAGTGTGTTTTAAAGGCTGTCCACCTCCATCTGCCCCACCACGCACCCCCAAAACAGCCACGGACGCTGACACACAAAAGTTAAAACGCACTGACCCTTTCCTGGGGCAGTGGGAAGCTGCTGGAACCATTAGTTCTGGAGGTTTCCTACTCCTGCTGAGAGCTTGACGGTGCTGATGGTGTTTACAGCCTGCACCACAAAAGCCACTTGGAAGAAAGAGTGTGCTGTAATTTTCTGCTGCAGCTAGGGGACAGGGGCGGCATCTGGTGCTGCACACGGCGGAATGGGAGGCATCAGCAAATAAGGACAGACCGGAAACACAGCTTTCTCCCAAGCTCCGGCACAAGAGAGAATCTACCTGTCACCCCCACCACAGGTAACTATGGGACCAGACCAGAAGTGCTCCCAGAACATTCTGTCCGGCTAGTTAAAATATCAAAATCGCCTTTGTCCAAACTCAGAAAGCCCCTCTGAGCTTTGACATGGAATGACTCTGATGACATGGAATGACTCTGATGACTTCTCCACTGGCAAAATAATCCCGGAGAAAGGTACGGGCTGTTAGCAGTTCTGTTGCCACCGGGCAGGAGTACTTTCCTGGCATTCGGGGGACGTGGCTCTGGACAGCTTGCTCTCCTACAACCGGCACCACGAGCAGGGCTGAGGGAGGGAGGGACACCCCCTCCGGCAGCTCAGTTGTCCCTCCTGAACCGAGTCCCCACACCTCACGCTCTCACGTTCACTCATTCCTGAAGTTAAGAATGAGCAGAGTAAATTCCTGGTTTGGGAAAGGCTAGTGCTCTGCCTCTGACTCAGGCACCCAAGAGAGGCATTCTGGGAAAACAAAGTTCTCTTTCATGAACTCCTACATGGCGTGGCATGTGGCTCCGGTAGAGATGGCACTACACCTTGGTGTAGACTGTGTGGCTCTTCAGCTAACACTTTTTAGAGCTGGTGGTACCCCCAAGTTTGAATAGCAGTCATCCCTCTTAATTTGCCTTCATTATTCTTTTTTAGAATTTCAAATGGTGCCTTCTAGAAAGCATCATGTATGCTAAGCACGCGCTCTACCACTGCACTCTACCCTCCCCCTAGCATCATGTTTTTAGTTTTGGTTTTTGGGTGGTTCTAATCCAGATTTCCATTTCCATCCTTCCTCTTCAACACTTTGCAGGTTACTTCTCTGCTCTCCCACATTCATCCACTCTGTCCCACATCCTTTCTCTCACTCATGCACCCTCAGAATATTGCCCTTCTAGGGGGACAACCCTCATTAAATCATTCCAGCCATGACCTGGGATTCATGTTTAGTCTAAGGATTCTGTGTACAGACAAGAGCTGTCAGCTCGGTCCTGGCTCAGAGTCCTGCCCCTCCAGAAGGGCAGCAAGGACTGAGGCAGACCCTGGGGAGGAGGGGGGACTCCAGCATCAAGCAGGTAGAAACATCCAGATCCTTAACAGATCACAGGGCATTTTGGTTTTGGACAGAGCACATCGAGTCAAGTTTAAGTATGTGTCTTTGAAATATATTTTGATCTGTGTACTTAAAACACCTCAAGGTCGTAAAGAGAAGGAATTTCCCACCTCTAAGAGGAAGACAAGAGTTATAGGTTGCATGTTTTTGTCCCCCCAAAATTTGTATGTTGAACTCTAATCTCTAATCGGTGATATTAGGAGGCAATTAGGTTTAGATGAGGTCTTGAGAGTGAAGCCCGGGTTTTCATAAGAAAAAAAAGAGACCAGAGCTTCCTCTCTCTGTCATGTGGAGACAGAAGACAGCCGTCTGCACCCAGGAAGACGGTCCTCCCCAGACACGAATCTACTGGCCCCCTGATCTTAAGCTTCCCAGACTCCAGAACTATGAGAAACAAATTCTTATTGTTTAGTTACCCAGTATGTGGCATCTTGCTATGACACCTGAATTGATTGTGACAGCAAAGTGAGTGTTTTTAAGAAAATAGGGGAACCCTTTCTCCACCATCCTTCCCTTCTCACCGAGCATCTGGTTATAATAGTATGTGACCATGCTAACATGTGCTAGCTAAAGAAATTACATGACTAAACAATCCACTGTGATGGGTGAGGTTGGAGGACTAGTCTTTCTCAATTTAGAATTCACCAGCCCAAATGCTGGCCTTTACTAATCAACACAAAACCCATTAATGTTCTCCCTGAAGATTATGTTTTCCCCAGAGATGCTGAAGTCTCAACTCTCAGGACCTGTGAATGTGACTTCATTTAGAAATTGGATCTTTGTAGAGAATCAGGTTAAGAAGAGGTCATTAGAGTGGGCTCTAATCCCTTACGACTGGAGGGGAAATTTGGACACAGAGACAGACAGTGTGAAGACACAAGGAGAAGATGCCTGTCCTCAAGCCAAGGAATGTCTGCGGCTACCAATAGCCAGGGAAGAGGCAGGGACAGATTCTCCCTCACAGCCCTCGGAAGAGCCAACCTTGCCTGCATCTTGTTTTGGACTTCTAGACTCCAGAACTGTGAGGGAACAAATTTCTGTTGTTGAAGCCCCCCAGCCTGTTTCACTTTAGCTACTGCAGCCCTGGGAGACTAACGCAAAGGGAGGTATTTATTGGAGAAAAAGATGAACGTGGTGGCAGAGGAATTCTCATTAGCTCCCTGCATTAATAAGACTAGTTTCTGTCCATAAATATGAATGGATCATTAAGGATTATTAAACATTTGAGAAAAAAATGAATAAACAGAATAACTGCCTGGAAGATGTAGGCAATTTAGGAAAAAAAATATTATTATGACTATCCTGAGAAGTTACTGCATCTATTAAATAAGAATGGATAGTAGGAAACAAAACAAGAAGGAATCCTTAGAAATTAATTTATATCCCTATACATGTTTGGCTTGAAAAAAATCCGTAGATGTGATGAATGATAGAATCTAGGAAACTTGCCAGATGTGAGGGGGGAGGGGGAAGATGTGGGAAATATGAGAAATTCAATTAAGAGACAAGGAGATGGATTCGATAGGTCTAATGCCCATCTAGAAAAAGTTCCCACTAGATAGTAGAAAAATAAGAGACCACAAGGGAAAAATAATAAAAGTAAAACCAGAATATTTTCTAAGCCCCCCAGAACATGAAAAACTGAAAAGTTCTGTGGAATTCAAGGGGTGTGAGTGAAACTTTAGAACCGCAAAGATAAAAAGGGGGTCCAAAAAACTTCCAGAGAGGAGGGAACCTACGAAGAGTTAAGATGGAGTAAAAATCAAATTGCCAACAATTTTCCTGTAAGAACTCTGACAGCTGGAAACATTGGACCAGTGACTTCAAACTTCTGAGGGAGAATGATTTTAAACACTGAATGTTCTACTTAGTCAAGCTATCAATTAATGTAAAACAAAAAATACTGATATGCTTAGAAAATTTGCCTCCTCATCATTTTCTAGAAAAAGAGAATTGTGTTCAAGAAAACATCCCAACAGAAGTGAAAAGGAATCCATGAAACAGAAGTGGGATCTAAGACACTGGTATTAATGTCTGCAAGGGAAAGATTCACAAGGATAACAAGTCAAGAGACCTCCAAGAGGGGCACATGTGAGAAAAAGAGGTTCGTCCCCCTTCAACAAATACCAGAATTCATAAATCGAATGTTTGGGATAATAATGATGAAAGAGGTTTAGAATTCTTCACTCCACAAGATAAAAGAAAGACAGCAATTCCAAGAAAAACAAAAAGCTGAAAGTCACAACCAGATGTGAAACAAGCTAAAACACAGCAATATTTCAAGGACCAAATGAAATGCATGAGTGGCGAATCCAGCTGACTTTGGTGGAAGTTGGAGGAACCAGTGTCCATTTCCCTTTTTGTGAATCACACCACTTGCGAATATTTACATGGTCACATGATGCATTTGTTTATGGGCTTTTTAATTTTTTGTTTTTAGAATCATCCAACAGGACAAGTCCAGAAGCCTATGTCATCAAAGGCCAGAGTGCAAATGTTCAAAGCCTTACAGAATGAAGATGAGGCCAACAGATGCTAAGGGTGGAGTGAATTGAGGGAGGACAGAGGGAACAAAGTGCACATGAATTTCCTTTTTCCATACTGGAGAGTCAAGACAGCTCCGGATGATAAGAGAAAGAAGTAAAGATTTTACTTGTTGAGTCCAAATACTTTTTGAGCCATACAAAGCTGAGGCAGGCGTAGAAGCACACTAGTAAACAGACAGTGGTCCAGGGGTCTCATTCCTTACTGGGCAGTGACAGTATCGGTGACAGAGTCTAGATGGAGTAGAGCCTTCTCAAGATGGAAAGTTGCAGGTCGATGCCTTTTACTACCTTTACATTCAGCCCCAATTACATTACACGGGACAGCGTCTCCTAAAGTTGGATGTAGAGTACATACCAAACCCTTTTTTTCTCCATTTTTAACACTTTCTTTCCTATTTTTGCTTTCATTCCTTTTTTTTCCCCTCCAGATCCTAGAATAGCTGTGGGGCAGGCAAACCTGCACTTACATTCCTATCTTCCTGGAAGTAAATTGCAAAATTTATCTTGATACCTAACTAGCCTCAGAAGCAAAGGATTTATATATAGCAACTCTGCCAGACCAGAAATAAGATAAGAGAGGAGGCAGAGCTGATCTCACAGGTACTGAGATCAGAGAAGAGGAACAGAAGGAAGCAGGCCCTGCCATCCCCTGAATCGTAAGAAGCTGATAACCCTGTATCAGATTCCTTCAGGCTCAAATCTGCAGGAGTCACTGACAACATGGAACCTTCCAGCACACCCTAAGTCAGGTATCAAAGATACGTCTCCAGTGTCCAACACCAATGCCTTATGGGTCTGTGTGTGTGTGTTCATTTTTAAATACAAAGAAAATTCCTCATATTCAAAAGGAGGAAAGACACCATGATTGGTTGACAACTTTATAATGATCAGCGCTTCACCTAATTGTTGGAGTAACCAAAACCTCAAAGCCTGAAGAATAAAAGGTAATGGTTAGCAAGCTAACAATTTTAGTGGGAAAACTGCCCTCCTGTGTAGAACTTCCTTGTCCTCATGTGCTAGTTAGGAAGGAAAAAAACAATGCCAAAAGGCTAAGTTACGCATTGATTTTAGAATTATTTTCCGGAGAAGACCTGAATTTGCTGAGTAACTTACCTGCATCGGTGTGTGTTTTTATGTACCAGAGGCTCTGTGTTCAGCATGGAGGGACGGGGGCCAGAGAAAGTGAGGACTCAGACACTTTCTAGAAGAAGCTAACTTGAACTTGGAGTGAGGGGAAGGAGGAAGGAATGGTAAGTTTCAAGAATGAGAAAGACAGGGATGCAGCAACCATCACTGTGGAGGCATGCGGGGAAAGTTCGGCTGCAGGAAGCTTCTGGTGGCAGGGTGGTTGAAAGATTCGAAAACTAGAGATGACTAATATTAACTTTTAAATTTATTTCTGTGTGATTCTGTCTTGTAAGTCCTCTTGGCCACCCCAAATGATCAGTAAAGTCTGCTATACTAACACCTTGTGTGCCTGGTAGATTGGGGCCATCAAGGAAAAGAGGCTGAATTTCTCTGATCTGGGCCAGAGGTGGGATGTCACTGAATTCAGGCTGTCAGCCAAAGGAGACCTCGAAAAGGAATGAAGTCCTCACAGGGCATAGAAAATCTGGAGAAGGATATGTGTACCCCTGCCTGTCCCCCAGGCCTTGACTCCAGCTCTAAGACCCCATCCCATCTAACCCCCAGCTTCACTGCCCAAGCACACGCGCTCTCTGGCCCAGCCTCCTCCATTACCTAAGTCTGTTCCGAGCATGTTTTTTCTGATCTAATAACCATTGAATTTGCTAGCTTAGCTGTGACTTGGGCTTGAGACCCAGATAATTCTCAGTTCTTTCATATCTCCATCTTTAATTTCAAGCCTCAATATTCTTTGTATTTTAAAGGCTTTCTTTTGGTGGTAAAAGACTAAATTACAAAGGTAGGTACAAAGGGTTATTTATTATCTGTGTTCGGCTTTCTAATTTGTTTTTAATGAGGTCTCCTACTCTTTTTTTTTAAACCTATTAATTCATTCAATAGACACTTACAAACCTACTATGCTGCGGCCCCTGTATGTTCTATTCTAAGAAGTAAGTCCACCTTTTTGTACATTGTAATAAACGTCTTTGCTTCCCAGGATTGCAAAAGTTGAATAATATTAAGCTTTTCTTTGATATCATTTTTTACAAATAACTGCATTTTTCCTATTTACATAGAGCTCAAGACATTTACTGAACATTTTCCAAAGATTTTTTAACACTCCAGCCAAGTGGGAGAAAAAGAATTGCTATTCTGATTCAAAGATGATTTAGGAAAATGTCCAAGTCGTATCAGAAGTAGAAAAGCCCTTTAAAAATAGGACTATTTCTTCATGGTCTCTCTGCCAAAGCGGTGCAGGGCACGTCTCCTGATGGGACCTCATCACTTCCTCGCTGACACACTGAATGGGTATTTCCTTTGCAGCCCCGAGGTAAGTAACAGGGATGGCTTTTCATTCCTGCTGTTGGTTTTATATCAGTAAAAATGTTCACTTTACTTCATTAACGAGAAAAAGATTCACTCTGTCTAGGAGCCCGCTGCTCCTTCCTATAGAACATTGTTTTCTTATCACTCGTCCTAAACAGACCCGACTGAGTTGGGAGGTCCTTAGAGAATTTGTTTTTGGATGGTGCCTGTTATTAATACTTAGCATATCATTCACAGCACGGAGGCCTATAATTAAGCTGCAGGAAAACGTGAATTATAATTTCTTATTTTTGACTAACACAAGTCATAGAAAAATAAGCTATTCAGCGGCATTTTTGGTGGTCTTTTTGTTTTGCATTTCATGGGCAGTTTTTTTGTTAGATGAAGGCAAAGGAGATTCTCTCACCCCACAATATACACCCAAGGTTTCAGTTGGGAGCAAGTTCCCCAAACTCTGGGCAAATCATGTTTTCTCTCTATTTCAAGTTAATCCATTTTTAACATTGTCCTAAATTTGCTCATTAGACAGAATCTTAAGCTTTGACGCCACTTACCTGAACAAATTACTTAACCTTTCTAAGGCTTTCCTTTCCTTGTGTCTAAATGGTGATAAAAATAGTACCAACCTCACAGGGCTTCCTGCGAGGACTGGGTGAGACACAACATGAATAAATCTCAGCACAGAGTCGACCACATCGTTGCCACTGAATGAAGATCAGCTACTCACATCAGTCACAAAGCTTTACGATACTACTAATAATAAATGGTAAGAAGCCAAACAATGCCTTTCGTGGGGCCCTTCCGTGATGCCTGGTGAGGGCAGGAAGTAAGGCTGCTTTCTCCTTTCTTCCACCTCCTTGTCTCCCTCCCTCACTGAAGGATGAAGAAGGGATTTCTGATAATACTGACCAGAGTCCAGAACACGATGGAGCCACAGTTTTCTGAGAGGAAGGGCTACCATGCCTTCAGAGTAAGCCACCATAGTGAGACCACCCTGTACTTTCTTCTTAGGCAGCCAGGATGCCTCCCTGGGTCCTCCAGGTCTACACCACGTTCTCCAAATTAGCCTTTACCTGACTTCAGCCTTGCGGTGTACTGCCATCTCAGCCCTTAATCGAGAGGAATTTTGATTGTATTTGGCAGTTCTTCCTTGGTCAGGAATGTGGCAATTTTGTGTGCTGGTCGGAATACCATCATTACAGTACCAAGAGCTCACTCCAGATCCCTAGCCCCCGGCGCTGTGCCAAGCTCTATGGAAACCTAACCTCATTTAAGCTCCATATTCCTCAGGGAGGAAGGTGTCATTATATTCAACTTTCAGAGGACAAAGCCAGGCCTAGAAAGGTTACAGTCCTTATTCCAGAGCCAATAAATCTTGCAGCCAGCATGTAAATCCAGGTCTGTCTGACTGCAAAGCCAGTGTCTGTAAGTCTTACATAGCTTTGCCCCGAATATGCTAGGAATTACATTAAGTTTAGGGATACCAAGTAATTAAAACCCAGCCCTGCCTTCACAGAGCTCATGGTAGAGTCTAGAAGTGCAGGGTCAACACTGTGTCTCTCCAAGTGGGGTCTGCAGACACACTGCACGCAAGGCCTGAGCTACTTCTTAATGTGGAGGCTCCTAACCTCCTTGTCTTAGACCGTTAGAGCTGCTGCAACAGAAATACCATAGACTGGATGGCTTAAACAACAAACATTTATTTCTCACAGTTCTGGAGGCTGGGAGTCCAAGGTGAAGGCACTGGCAGATTTGGTGTCTGGTGAGGACCCCACTTCCCTGCTTGTAGATGGCTGAGTACTCCCGTGGTGGAAGGGGTGAGACAACTCTTTGAGGTCTCTCTTGTAAGGGCACTAATCCCATTCACGCGTGCTCCACCCTCATGACCTAATCACCTCCCAAAGCCTCCACCTTTCAATACCATCCCATGCAGGGTTAAGATTTCAACAAATGAATTTGGGGGGGGCACTCAGACATTTAGTCCATTAACACCCCTCCTCCCTTACTCATGCTGAATCAGTATCCTTCTGAGGTGGGCCTGAGGATCCTGCATTTTTTAATGTGTCCCCAAGTGATCCTAAAGTAATTAAAAGTTGAAAACTACTAGTTTCAAGTTTAAAAGTGAAAGACAAGACAGAATAAGAAATAACATATTCTTAGCAAACCCTCCTAAAACATTAATCCCTAAGGGTGTTCTTTTCACCAAACGTATCTGTCTAAAATCTTAGCCTGCATATTTTCTGGGGTTGCTTAAATCCACCAAACATAATTCTTAGGAAGAATCATGTTAGCACTGGATTACAATAAAAATTTTATTACTAGGCTTCACTTTAAAAAAAAGAGGACATTATTACAGGGCTAACAAGAACCATTACTCAAACATGATGAACGTGAAATCAGACGTCCAAGAGTTTTTTTCTTGTGTCTAAAATATTAGGCCAATAGCTCAAAAGATTAGAAGTGAATCTATAAATTCTCCCCAGATTAGCAGGTACTTTGTTTTGCTCTTTTTTGTGGTTTAAAGGAGAGTAATGCCACCAATTTAGGAAAACTTTTAACGTCTCCCATCTCTTCTGCATCCTGCAGTAGTCCTACTGGGCCCCCTCCTGTAATTCCCACGGACCATTGCCTTCCTATGAATCATCAAATTAACTTCTCACATCTAGGCTCTACTCAAAATCAGTAATAGACTGCTGAGAGAGGTCCCACTTCTTACTCCGACGTGCAAAATTCTCTACAATCTGGGCTCCCTCCTCTTTTTTTTTTTTCCCCAGAATCTACTGCTTTTCAAAATTAAGTTTTTTCAAAGAGTTGACCTACTCAAGATTCTCCATTCCCATATCTATGCTTTATCTTTTGCCTTTTCTCCTACAAGCGCTGAATCAGTAAGAACAGGCTGGGTTATCTGCGGTAACAAAACAACCTCTAACCCTCAGTGGCTTCACACAACAAAGGCTTATTTTTTTTGCTTACGTCACACGTGTGTTGTAAGTTAGCACAGGGCCGGCCTCGTCTTATGCACTACAGACTCAGCAGATGGAGTCGCTGTTTTGAACATCACTGGTTGCCATATCAGAGAATGAAGACAGCTCAGAGAGACTCAGACTGGCAATTAAACGCTTGGACCTGGAAGTGACACATGTCACTTCTGCTGTTCATCAGAACTAGCCACATGCTCCTGCCCAACTACAATAGAATCAGGATGTACAATCCCACCAGTGGCTCAAATGGGAAAAAATAGTGGTAAACAGCATTCATGAACATACCGGTTCAAATCCTAACAGTCCTGAAGGCCAAGCTCAAATCCCTCCTCTCTTGCTTTTCCCACAGAGCCCAGCTGGATGGCAGTGGTGTCTTTCCCCCTTCACTCTTAAAACCTTTATTTTTTGTTCCATTTATTTAGCACAGTCATATTTAAACATATTTTAACTTATTATTTCAAGCACATATGTCTTATCTCCTCTGAGACCAGAAACTGTGTCACTTTGGAAATCATTCACCTGATCTACCACAGTTAAGAGCACATAATAGATGTCTAATAGCATAGCTAGGCATTGATTACCTTTCCAAATTACATTTAAAATATGGCATCTATCACACTGTACTTTGATTTCATACCACTGTGCATTAGAGCTTTTAACTCCTTGTTTAACCAGTTTAATTTTTATGATAATCATTTCAAATACTACTTCCCTAGTGGTTGGATTTTTCAAGCACTTACAGTTTATCAAACATTTATTAAGTATTTTTTAGTGTTTTACATTGTATCCCAAATATACAGGATACTGCGTGAGAAATAATAATCACCCAATAAATATAATTATTTAGATATTTATTGAGTGAATATTGAATTATTCACTCTGTGTTGAAAGTGACCGTATAAGAAACTAATTTCATTTTACAGATAAAGAAATTGACTGAGGCTTAGGGAAGTCTGACAGACAATGCGGGATAGTATTCTTATACAAAGTAAAGGTCCTTTTATCAAGATGAATAAAAAGATGTTGTTTCCATTTAGGGTAGAGTTAATCTTTTTGAAACCTTTAAACTATAATTTGAGCTGGGTCCTTGATAGCAATCAGGAGAAGCCAATTTAGCTAACTTAGGCAGAATATGAATTTTTGGGGGGGATGAGGTGGGGAGAAGAGGTAAAAGAGAGCTTGTAGAGTTGATGAACTGGCTGAAGAATAGGTTCAGAAGGGAAAAGTAGGATTTAAGAGCAGCAAGGCCCCGCTGCAGTCCCACAGCAGGAAGTCTGTTGAGGACGCCAGCCCTGGTGCCCCTCCCACTGGCCCCTGGCACCACTGCTGCTGGACTTGACACTCTGCTGTCACACTCTGACCATCTTCAACTCACCTTGGACCTGCAAGCCACCTCAAGAACTGAAGGGCTGGTGCAAGCCTGGTTGAGATTTCTACATGTTTGTATCATAGATGCTCAATTAAGTGAGACAGGCCCTGCCTCTCTCCCATTTTGAAGATTCCCAAAATTAGAAGAGCAGTAAATAAACCAAACGGCAAATTTCCAATGCAGTTATGTGGGGTTAATTAGATCCCATGAGCTGAACTGGCATTCCTGATCTCAAATCAAAAAAACCATGATCATCACACTACTGTATATAAAATAGATAAACAACAAAGGCCTACTGTGTAGCACAGGAAAATAGAACATAATCTGAAAAAGAATATATATATTTATACTGAATCACTTTGCTGTGCACCTGAAACTAACATAATATTGTAAATTGGCTACACTGCAATTTAAACACACACACACACACACACACACACACAAAACCCCAATCAACTCATGTATCAGACATGAGTGTGTAGAAAGCGTTTACACATAAATGATCCCTTAGGGGTAGGGAGAACTGTTATTCTTATTTCACCATGGGAAAACCGAGTCTTGGTTAGGTTACCTGACCAGAACAGTAACACAGAGTACGTTAGTGGAGGCAGAGCCTAAACTTAACGTCTTCCTTTCTGCAGACACTGTGTTCATTTTACCACCTAAGACTACATGTCAACCTATGTTGGAATTCAGGGAAGATGAAACGTTAGAACCAAGTTTTGTTTAGTGAGAGCAATGCTTCCCAAATTCTTTCATGTAGTGGCACACGTAGAAAATGGTCATTATTATACAGCTCTGTGGGCTAAATGGATAAGGCGGCTTCAGTTACATCCAGACAGACCCTATCAGTCTCCCGCTGAAGGCACCAATATTTGAGATCATACAGTGTGGGAAGCTCCGATATATAAAACAGCTACATGAAAACCAGTACATTTTCCAACCAATGTGTCTGGTATATTGAGTGACAGTGTATGTTAAGTGACATAGCCCATGACCAGGGACAATCCCACAAACACTGATTTCATATCTGCTATGGGCCAAACTGAGTGGTCAGGGCAGAGAAGTCAGGTCCACGCAAATGAAGAGCTCAGATTTTCACAGGAGACACAAAAAGTAAGCAGAAAACTACTGTGCAGTGTGGTGCAACCACAGGTCAAGGAATGCTGACGGCCACCAGAAGCTGGAAGCGCCAAGGAACAGATCCTCCCCTAGAGGCTCCAGACAGAGCACGGCCCTGCCAACCTTGGTTTTGGCCCAGGGATACTGATTTCGGACTTCTGGCCTCCGGATCTGCCAGAAAACACACTTCTGTTGTTTTAAGCTACCAAGCGTGATAATTTGTTACAGCTCTAGTGTTTTATGGTCAATTTGGGAACTGCATTGCTCAGAATCTGTTTTTCTATATGGCCCCAGGTTAGCATTCCTAAAAGTGAAGTTATGTGGGATTTGGGGGTCTGGGAGTGGGGTAGCATCCCTTACACTCTGAAGGTCATCTGATGACAAGCTGAGACACGTCAGAGACCTGGTTCTCCCCTGGGCTCCCTCTTACCCACTCTGCACCCACTACTTCTCAGTCCCGACAGCTGGCCCCCTGACCGACAGTGCCTCCAGACGCCCCTCACCCTGTGCCAGGAACCCACACAGCTGACAAGCCGCGAGCAGTCAAGAACCTTCCATAGGCTTCCACACCAAACACCTCACGCCCCACTGTGTCTGTGGCTTGTGCCTGCCTTCAAGACCTCCTTTGCAAACTGTGAGTCATGCATCCATACCAGGGCTGAGCTGTGATGTTTCTTTGATTTAAAGTTTCTCCTTTTCAGATCTATACATTCCTGCTCTTCCCATAATTGTGAAAGCTCTTATTCCTGCAGTGTGTTCCTTAGTATGCATAGTAGCTTTGCCTCCCTGATTGAATCTTGATTGATCCGTATGCCTGAGCTGAGCTAGGCCTTAGCCAAATGCACTTGGAAGGAGGGGAGATATCAGCAAAGGTAGAAGGTAAGAGATCGGGGGACGGCAGGGCGTGGCCACCAGATGTGCTGGTTGAGCAAAGAGGGAGAGAAGAGGGCAGCCGACCCCCAGCTTCCTGTCTCGGGAGGGCATATGTTGGTTTCCCAGGAATGCTTTAACAAGGTATCCCACCCTGCGAGCCTTAAGCAACAGAAATTTGTCATCTCCCAGTCTGTAGGCCAGAGTGTGAGATCAAGGTATCAGCTGGCCGTACCCCCTCTGAAGGTGCTGGGGAAGGATCTGTTCCAGACCTCTCTCCTACCTGCTGGACGCATCACCTCCATATCTGCCTTCAGTTCACGTGGCATCCTCCTTGTGTGCGTGTTTGTGTCCAAATTTCTTCTTTTTGTAAGGACACCTTTTACATTGAATCAGGAGCCTCCTCTACTCCAGCTTGGCTTCCTTTTAACTAATTACGTGGGCAAAGAATCTATTTCCAACCAAGTTACCTTCTGAGGTTTTGGGGTTAGGATTTCAATAGATGAATCTTTAGGGGACACAATTCAATCTGTAACATGAGGATCGTGGTTCAATGAGGAATTTAGGAAAACAGGTAGGGGAAGACAGCAAGTTCATTGTCATTGTAATACTAGCCATCATCTTTTTGAGAGCTTGCTATGTACCAAGAACTGTGCTCATTGCTTCACTGATTCTTCACAAGGGATTCTTAATAGACGATAAAAATGAACATTTCCACTTCCTAGAGGCTTAGAAATGAAGCCATAGAGAGTTTAATTCACTTGAACAAAATCACACAGCTTATCAGGAGCAGAGATAGACTTTGAATCCAGATATTTCTGATCCAGAACCCTTGCTCTTGACCTTAATGACATTCCTTCTGTGGGGAAGCCCACGGAAGAGGGGATCTAATAGGCAGCCGTATCAGGTGAAGATACAGATTTAGCAAATATCAGCTTAGAAAAAGCTTGGACATTCTAGAACCTGTTCAAATCTAAGACTATGTGAATCTCACCTGCAATTGAACAGTCAACATTAAACTGATTCATAGTTATTTTCATTTCATAGTTATTCTGACTCGGTTAGCTAAGGCTACACTTCCCAATCTGATAACCAGGCAGACTGAAGGTGCAGTGCGTGCTTTACTGGCACTGATTATTTTTTTTAGTGACCCAGCTAAAGATTTTGTAATATTTACTTAATATGTTTTTTTCCTGAACTGAGGAATGGGCCCATAAACTGACTAAATCTTAATATTCTATTTTCAGCTTAAATGCCATTTCCTCAGGAAAGTCTTCTCTCACCTGCTCCCATAATAAAGCAGACACCTGTTAAGGATGCTCCCCATTTATGTACCACAAATCTATCTGATCATGGTTCTCCTGTGCTTTATTTTAGCTGCTTATTTAGTTGTCGGTATCTATTAGTAGATTGTACCCTCACTGATGAGAGGGGCTGGATCTGTTTTGTTTCCATTATGTCTCTAATACCTGGCACATCTCAATACAGTTTCTGTGAGTGCATGAATATATAAATTAATTGAACTTTGATTATTCATTATTCTGGGACTTGGAAACATTTCAGATCATCTCAATTTTTATGATGTCTGTTTTGGTTCCACCACGGATGTTCTCTGGGTGAATTTACAGTGACCTGTTTGCTTATGTGCCCTTGTCAATCTCCTCCACATTTACAAGATGGAACCTATCCCACCTCTATCTCTGAGCTGTATTTAACAAGTGACAGAGACATCTACAATTCCAGGTATTTGTCAGGGAGCATACTAAGAAAAAAAAAAAAAAGCTCTGAATTAGAATTTGATGATAGGATTGCTCATGCCTCTAGATATCCTAAAATATATCCTTGGACTAAAGCATTAGAGCCCTGCATACCTGGAAGAAAATTGTATAGCTTCTTATAGAAATTCTCTAACAAATTTCACTTGGATAAATGTAACCTTGTAGTGACTTTATGGTTTTTCTAATGCTGTCTAACTCAGTTGGAGTCACCAGGAGAATAGATTTGAGGGAACTGATCACTCTATTGCATTGTGACCTCTTGTCAGTGACCCACAGAGCAATATCAAGTTCCATATTATAATTTCTTTGGGAAATCTGTTTATTTCTGTCATATCATCCGGTCTTAGCTTCCTTATCTGAAAGGTAACAGTATCGACCTCGGAGAGTTTTGGATGAGATAAAATGGGATAACACCAACAAAATGCGTACTTAGCCCTGTGCTCAGCACACGGCAAGCAATTAATAAATCACAGAGAAAAAAATGTGACAATGAGTGTGTGTATGTCCATGAATGACTGAAAAATTGTGCTGAACACTGGAATTTGACACAACACTGTAAAATGATTATGAATCAATAAAAAATGTAAAAAAAAAAAAGTATTGTCACCATCACCATCATTACCACTCTCTTGGCATTTATGATTGGAAAGCACCAAGGCGTGTTCCCAACCACCTCTACCAAGCGAAATTACTTTATGGACAAAGCAACTTTTTCAATTTTTCCTACTCTTACTTTTCCCTTGAACTAATTTTCTCATTGATATATGTCTAGGTACATTTTCGTTCATACTTTTAGATGCTGGCTTACAATCTTTGTGGGACAACATGAGTTATTAGTATATGTAGATGTATACACGTTGATTTTCAGAGGGCAAAGATGGACCACAGAGAGGTGATGTGACTTGATTCAAAGCAGCAAAGCAGGGAGAATCCCTGTGTTCTAAATCGTAGCTTTCGCCCTTTTTGTCCAGAAGGCCACAGAAGCCTCCCTTTGGCTGAATTTCTATGCAGCCCCTTCAAAGAGTTTGATGTGATTTTTGCCACATTCCATGCTGCTTATGGTTGAAATGAAAGCTTTCCTTCTTATTTGGCACAGAAACTTCATTGAGGGAAGAGGGAAGGACCCTGAGAGAACAGATCACAGTAGCTGGAAAGGAAAAAAGGGACTCCGGGAGTGCTGTGTACTGCCTACGAAACCCAAATATCACACGGTGAACCGGTATAAATGGGGATTTTCATATTACTAATGCTAATCCAGGCAGACACAGAGCCCTAAGGATTTACGGCTCTGTGCATGTAATAAGCATACATTTATCAATACATTTGTAAGCCCCAGGCTCAACTCTTAACACTCAAGGCATTGCCCGCTTCCATCTTTATACCACGTGACCTTGAAAGTCACAGAAAGGACACTGGAGGTGCCACGTGCCCTGCATGCCTCTACAGAGACTGACCTTTCTCTGTTCTGACCACTTCAGCTGCATGTCTCTCCCCCCTTCACCATTACGCCTCCCATCTCTGCTTTCTGCTCATGTTTTCTCCGTTCGGATCTGGGAACTTGACTGAACAAAGTGTTCGCCTTGGCGCAGAGAACCGGAAACCCCACGTGCAACGCTGACACAAGCAACTGTTGCGCTGCTCAGCCTTCACGTTTACAATTCCAGGTTCTCAGGATTTGCCAGTAGGCATGCCCAGCCTCCTTCAGAGTCAGAGGGAGAGATGGGTCCTAGATATGTTTCCTTCGGATTGGCCGCAGCCTTTTGAAGGTGGGACCCACTTCACTCTCACAATCTGAGATTCTGTGGAGCAGAGATCTTGTTAAAAGTGTCTTTTTTGGGTACATTCTCCCCTACCCAAAGCCATCTAGAGTTATATTCCACATGACTTAATAAGTATTAAGCAGATTATTTTAAGCAGATTATAGAACAGAAACAAAATCATAATTTTCCTCTCTTGCTGTCAAAGACTCAGGATACTAGAATTACCACCCCTTCCAACCCCAGCACAAAACTTCTTTTCTACCCACTGTCCATATTGGTTCTAAAACTGTAAACAGATAAACAAATTCTGGCAAGCATTCAAATTTGAATATAGGCAGTATGCCAGGAAATAAGAGTTCCAGTCTTGGCTTTAACTCAGAGTCCTTTTTGGCCTTACAAGAGAAACAAAACAAAACAAAACAAAACACATTTTCTCATCAATTTGTGCAAAGTCATTCTCACCTGCCCCTCTGGGTACAGTGAGGATAAATGACTTCTATTTCCTAACGATACCCCAGTCCCTCTCTGGTAGTAAGTTAGGAATATGGGCCCATTAACTGCAAATGTTGCTCTAGTGGCCTTAAAGGATTAATATACCTCCCAAAGCCCTTAACTTACTGGGATAAATCTGGCTCAATGAGTTAATGGGCTAATTAGTTAATTGTCAACTCTGCAAAGATGAGAAGTATTGTTATTTTGCACTTTATTAAATTTTCGAGGATTAACAACTGTAGGGAGTAGATGCTAAGAGGATTTGAAAGAGGCTGGAATGATGGGGACACACAACAAACTATTGTCCAGCCTCTGCTGGGGGAGTGATGTGATGACTCCATGAATTAAATGCCATGGGTAACTCTGACCACCAGAGTGGTTGGAAAGAGATCGGAATCCCACCATGTAAAAATCGTTTTAATGTGAGAGTGCCCGTCCTAAAGTAAAACGAAGTGTCAGGGTGGTAGAATAATTGTCAGCTCCTGAGAGAGATGACGTAGTCATGTGTCAGCTGAGGCAAGGTCTGCCCTGCAGCACAACTGGATATGCAGAATGGCCAGGTACTTCATTGCGAGGCTTCACAATGCCACTTGAAAATATGGTGCACTTTAGAGCCAAAAAAAAAAAAAAAAGCATGGGGAAAATACTTGAAAATGTGAATATTCTATAAACAAGAATGAGACAAGACCAGTAACAGGGCATCTGGGCCACAGATACTGTGAACAAAGGGAAGTCACTAGAAGATGTTCAAATTGTTAGTTGCCATCAGAGCTTATCTAGCTTGGACAACTTGTTTCTAAGGTGAAAACCTGAAAATTGCATAAGCCTCTGGATGATTTGGGAATGTGTTCAATCCCTTTGCATACCAGTACATTCTGAAAAATTGGAAATTCTACACAGAATAGTCACACACCAAATGATGGATAATTAAGCATTCCTGGTTCCACGGGAAGCATGTTTTATTTAAGACTCTTGCCAATAAAGTAGCTCATTAGACTTTTGGAACAAAAGTAGGTACAAAGAACAGCTGAAAACTTTCTTCTTAACAAAGTGAAGTTTTATTCAAAGGGAAAAAGGCTTCAAAACGGAACAGACACAAACACAAATGTGCAGTCACAGATATTGTGCTTGATACAGCCCTTGAGAGATGGAGTAGACGTTTTGGTGGTCTGTTCAAGAGCCATCTTCCCTTCTTTCATGATGCCCAAGCTCTGATCTTCTGGTTTGCAGTCCTCTCTCCTTATCCATGAATCAGGCAAATTTTGATAATTCTTAGCCATTAGTGATGGTTCCATTGCTGCCAAGGTGGGTAGTTTATAGATGGACGTGTAGCCAGTTTTGTCAATGAGATGTGAGAGGATGGATACTGGAGAGCTTCTGAAAGTTCTCCTTCCTAATGAGTTTCATAGGTAAGAAGTATCTCCCTTTCTATTGCTGGATGATGTTCTGTGTTGGTGTGCTTCTGTAACTGCTTCAACCATCTTGCAATGAGAAGGAAAAAGAGTCGTTAGATGAAGCTAATACAGAGAGCAGCAAAACAGAGAGCTGGAAGGAGCCTGGATGTGTGATGACCTTCTTGAGCTTCTGATGTTACTGTATCATTAACTCTGGAGTCCCTTTCATTGAGATGATAAATTTGTTCCAGTTGACCTGAGTTCTCTTGCAGCCAAAGTCACTCTACAAATCCAAAAGAAATGGGGCCATATCCTGACCCTAAATTCCTGTTTGCTCTAGAAATGGTAAATATAACAGTGTACCTGTATTAAGAACACCAGTAATACAGCCAGACACAGGGGTGGATGCTGACTCTGCCAATGACTGTATGAACTTGGATAAGTCACTTAAATTCTCTAAGTGTCAAGTTTCTGTCAATAAAGGGATAATAACCACACTTTCATAAAGCATTTGTAAAGATTATGTAAGAGAAGGCATATAACGTGCACTCAGTAAATAATAACCAAAATACAAACACACATACATGCCAAAGGCAACTCTGACAGCTGTTTTCAAAAAGGAAACAAACCAAGTGAGAAAATAAACACCACTGAAGCAGCAGGATAAATAAAATGAGAAAGGCATATGGTATATCGGACAGCATCTGAGGATAGGACTTAAAGCCTATTTTTGTTTTACACCTCATCCAGGATGAAGTACAAAATATTTGTTTTTTTCTGATCTCTTAGGAACCTAGAATCTGAGGGGAGGATCCCTTAGGAAACTGGGATCTGAGAAGTACTTGATGTTTCAGGGCCATGGGATTGTCAGAGAAGGATCACACAATGAGACTGAGATGGAGTAGCCAGTGATATAAGTAGGGCAGGAAAAAATTGAACATGCTGATGTAGAAGCCAAGAGAAGAAAGTGTTCCTGAAGGATGGAGCAGACAACAGTGTCCAATGATGCTAAGAGACCAAGTACTGTAAGAGCAGAGAAGGGAACAGAGATTTCAGTGGAGGAAGGTGACAAAAAGATGACTGGAGTGGGTTGAGGAGTCAATGAGAGTTGAGATATTGGAGACAATGACTATAGATAACTCTTATATTTTACTAGGGCAGGATGAAAAGAAACAGGGCAGTAACTAGCAGGCCACCCAAGGTGTCTTTTCCCTTTTTTCTTTTAATATGAGCGATGCTAGAACACTTCTGTATGCTGATATGAACGATGCACTAAAGAGGGAGAAACTGACAGAGCAGAGGGAAGGGAGCTGATCACAAGAGTCAAGTTCTCAAGGAGAGATAATGATGATAAAACTAGCTTTGGGCAGAAGCTGGGTAACCGTATTCATTATAATAAGATGGGAGGTACTGTGTGTGCAGATGGACGCAGATACTTTGGTGAATTTGGTAAGATGAATGGATTTCTATCTGTTGGCTTCTATCTTGGACAACGGACACCATGACATAAAAGTCAAAAGAGAAAGAATTTCCCAGAAATGGAAAAGTCTTACACATTTACTTTGTTCTAGATTTCAAAGTTTTGATCTTGGGTTAAAAGTTCAGAATTCTGAGAAAGAAGAGCAGAATTTGCTTCTAACTAGAGACCACTCTACTGGCTCACTGAGCTGCTAGGATGAATATCTCTTTGGAGTAGATGCAGTGCAAATGCTTTGGCACAGGGCGGTCATGAATTTAACAGGAAAATGATTTCTTTGATGATTGGCCAACGACTTAGTGGCAGCACAATGAAACAGAACAAGTTGGCGCCAGAAGAAGTGAGGTGCACTCCTGGCTTTAAATCTGACACACACCGCATGATATTGGGTGAATATTTTACCTTCTCTGCATTTCAGTTTCCTGAACTATGTAGAAAATTATTCTGATAATAATTTGCATCTAACATATTTGATATGAGAATCAAATTCTATGAGAATAAGAATGTCCCTGATAGTAATAAGGACTATTCCTTATTGAGTGCCTGCTATGGTGCAGTAGTTCTAAACTCTGCTCTCTCTGTATACTGTTATGGCCCCTCAGATTCATTTGTTGAGGATCTAATGTCCAATGTCTCACGCAGATACTTTGGTGAATTTGGGAAGATGAATGGATTTCTCTCTGTTGGCTTCTATCTTGGACAATGTGACTGTATTTGGACATAGGGCCTTTATGGAGGTGATTAAGTTAAAATGAGGTTGTTAGGATGGGCACTAATCCAGTCTGTCCAATCTGACTGGTGTTCTTATAAGAAGAGAAAATTTGGAGACACAGAGATACACTGGGGTGGACACACACAGGAGGAAAGCCATGTGAGGCACAGTGAGAGGGTGGCCATCTGTAAGCCAAGGAGGGAGGCCTCAGAGGAAAGCAGTCCTGCCAGCACACTGATCTTGAACTTCCAGCCTCCACAACTGTGAGAAAATAAACTTATGTTGTTAAGCCACCCACTCTGGTATTTTGTTATAGCATCTCTAGGAAACTAATACATAGTCTACATATTATGTATAATCTCTTATCCTTACCTTAACTCTGCAAGACAGGCATTGTTATCCTCATGTATGGATGAAGACACTAAGACTTAGAGACATTAGGTAACTTCCTCAAGGTCACATATGACAGGAAAATTCTTACAAAGTGTATATTGACTACAGGATCCCTCTTAAAGATAATTGTAGAAAATTGAAGTCATAGAAACAGAAATTTGTAAAAAATCCTTTAATTTGTCTGTTTCCCCTTAAGCACACTCTAGATTTCTAGCTTACATGCCACAATTTCATAGCTTTGTTCCCTGTTGTTATTCTCAGAGGTCCAACACCACTGTATCTTCAAAGTTTATTAGAATTTTTTAAACATCCTTCTTATTAACGCAACTTTTGCTGGCCCCTTGTTGCCATTCTCTTACTCCAGCTCAATTAACCAGATTGTTTATTCCCTCAGCCTTTGTTCCCAGCTCAGCTGGGGTCACTCCAGGGGGTTGCAGCTTGCCAATTCTGCAATGAGGTGCTTAGGTCAGAGCGCTGAGTGGGACCCCATTTTCTGGGACAGCACTGCAGTCAGATGGTGTCTACGTCAGCGCAGCCTGGGACTTCACAGCTTTGCAAACATCTGCGCTCTCTGCTTTCCCCTGCAGCACTTTACTCCCATTAAAAATGGAGCTTCAAATCTCCCTTGTGTATCCATGCCTGGGCACTGGGTGACTTCCAGTAAAAGGGTCAATAAATCTAATTAAAAGGCTCATCCAACTGGATCTCATGCTCTGACTATCTCCCTTTGGAGGGCCAACTCTCTCGCTTTTATAAACAGATTTTTTTAAACATGAGGGCTGGGAAAGGTTGCAGATGTCCTCAGCCTATTGATTTGCATGGCTTAATGTCTGGCAAGTTGCATTCAGAGTCCTCAGACTCACAAGGGCACACCCTTATATGCAGAGAGTTAACGGATAATGTTTACTGCATTACTGCCTGTTCAGTGGTTCCCCTACTGAAGAAATGGTTTTCCACACAGATCTTCCTATAGATAGACAGGTAATAATTCCATGACCCATCAGGAAATAACAATGGGAGGAAAAACAGTGTCAGCCAGTTTCTTGAGCAACTAATATATGACAGAGCATTTCTTTGTATTCTTACACACTTTATTCCTATTTCTTCCCATAACCCGGCAAGCTGCCAATTATTAGGTCTGTCACTATTAAGGAGACCAAAGCTTGTTGAATTTAAGTAAGGTATCCAAGGTCTCATAATTATAAAATGCCTGACATTGTCCCTCCAAAGCTCATGTCTTTTCATTCTATTAAATTTTCTCTCAGCCAATCATCACGAACAGTCCTTCAAAATATGAGCTTTCTTTAGAAAGTTACTCTTTGAAAGTTCATTAGGTTGAATGGTGCTTTCTTATACTAACAGTTAGAGCTGCTCTCCTGCTTTTTAGAAGGCTAGATGTTCAGTGATCCTTTGAATTATTGGTTTATTGCCATATCATTCAAAAGAAATGACAGTATGGTTCATTTTGAAGATTTCTTTTGCATCTGAGGTTTTGCCAAGATCTGTTTATTGCTGTCATGTGGAAAAGGAAAATATGATGAGGCTTGAAATGTTCAAATGTGAAGTTTCCCTTTTCCCATTAAAATAAGGGCCAGCAACAAGTCAAAAGGCAAGATTTCATTTTCAGTGATTGACTTAGATGAACTAAAGGCTGAATAAACGCCAGATAAATTAGATGTGGTGACTTCTGCTTAAAACACATGGATTCTGATGCTTCTGAAAGGTAACAGAGAGATTAGAAACAGGTCTATCAATACTAATAGTAACATCAAGGATTCCTGATGGTGGTGATTTGGGTTTGTGTTGCTTTTCCCTTCCCACCATCTCAGAGCTATCAATCGATATGTCAGGAGCAAAGATACATACAATGAGCACAATTGGGCTGGACCACTATGCTTCATCTCCGGTGAGCAACAGCCCCACTAGGATATACAGCTCCTTGCCATTTGATGGAGATTGCAAAGAAAAATTCAGTCAGATGCTTGTTGCCATGGGGATAAGAGTCAGGAAAAGAGTCGTCTAATGAAAAGTGGTCTCCCATCAAAAAACCCTTCCCTTTAGATATGATTCTCTTTGGGTTCCCTAGGGGCCAAGTTGGAAATAATTTGCAAAAAAAGTCAGAAACTTGAATGAGTAAGAGCATAACATTTAAAAATATTTCTTATGGTTACACTTCTATTGCATTTTTATTTGAAAAATATAAGGCAGATATTAATGAATGAGCAACAGATTCATCAAGTTTACACAGTTTTGATAGCTTAACAGAAAGAGAATGAGAGTGGAATCCAGAGAGACTAGCTTCAAGTCCTGCTTTTACAACTCATTACCTATGTGGCTTTGGAGAATTTCGTTAACTCTTTTTGACTTTAGTCTCTTCAACCATGTGATGGAAATAATGTTCTACCTATAGAGCCTTTGGAAAAATTAAGAGTCATAAAGCATATCAGGTACCGAGCACAAAGACAATATTAAAAATGGGAGATTTTAATATTAAAATTGATTATTAGTATCATTATAGTATTGTGATGACAAGACTGGGTAATAGTGTCATCAGTCAGTTAACAATGTAGGTTTATAATACGCGCTTCCAAAGCAAACAAAGAGAATGAAAAAGAGTGAAGGATTTGAGATATAATAAAAGGACCTGTGCTGGAATGACTTTACTATAAATAGGCTTTTTGGAGGGTGGGGCATTTTAGAAGAAACTAAGCTGAACATTTTTTAAAAAAACCACACAGTAGGGAGCTAAGATGGAAATCACAGATGAAAATCAATATGCTTCACCAAAAATATAAATAAGAAAACTCATCAGCTGGAAGAAGCATTGCTACAATGTGCATGTTGCTTCCATCTGGAAGAAAAATGCCCGAAAGAAACTTAATATTCATGACTGACACATTTTCTTTGTACTGTCAGTCAGCTGGAACCAAAATACACAGCTGGTTAGAAAGCCCGTCTCTGCCTCATGTTTCATCTGCTGACCTTATACATCAAATCAAGACTTGGGGGCTGAAGCAACACTCTTCATCCTGGTTTCTTTCTTTCAGAGGGTGGTACAGTGACCAAAATCTGCCACAAGGTAGCCTGTTTCCTTTCACCTTTCAAGTTCTTATCAGAAATCAGCACCAGAATTCAAAAATAGATGTCCACTTATCAGCTCCCAAAAATACGAGAGGAAAAACAAGACACACTTGGTCAAATATCTTCTTTGCAGGGAAAGCAATTTGTCAAATAGAAGATTCATTTTTGTTTTCAGAACACTGAAGTTATGTAGAGATACCTTAAAATACATTTTTCAGGGAAAGTTGGCCATAAATATTTGAGAAATCTAAATGTTGGAAAGATCTTCATTGTTTAAATATGTCTGTTTTTTAATAGATTCTAAGTTTCTGGTATTGTATCTGATGTTTTATTACAGAATTTCCTGGAATTGTAATCTGTGCAGATTATTTATCTGACAGTTTTTCACAAAGTATGAAGAACTCATTTACCAAATTATAAGTTCAGGGCTATACAGTTTTACATCGAAGGGGATGTCAAAAGTTTTACTGTTTAATCTGTCATCAGAGATTGAAATAAACAAATTGACACATAAAGGATGACACTGAAGTGTCTGGTCTCAGAAAAAAGATAATCAGTGGCCATTGCCACTTGTCTGAGTGGAAAGTGTCATAATTGCAAAATCAGTAGAAATAAAAGTAGTCAGATAAATGCATATCTAAATCCTCCTCGAGAATTCCACTCTTTCTTAGTATGTCATGGTATCCAATCAATAAGAAAATGTTTGGGTGATGATGAAAAACTAAAATGAAATGCAATACTATCTTTAAACAATATTTTATGAGAGAAGTACTTCTTAGAACCATAATAATATTCTTATTCCCTCTGAAGGGATTACTTAAAACTAGCATGGACGTCCCAGAGCATTGTAGTGGAAATAAATTTCCAGCACTCTGTTCTTCCGAGAATTGATGGCAGATTTATGTGTCTTTGCTCGCTATGGTATGGAGCGGACTGCAGACATCCCCGGATGACGGAGTGTGGTTGTGATTCTGCGGTACGAGAGATTTAATTAGACATCAAATGCACATTGCCTAATGATGGTTGCTGAAATTATCAAGACACACACCACAATTCTCCAGCCCGCATGCTGGAAGGAAGCATGGGGTAAAAATCCAGTAAATTCCCTTTTGACATAATGGGATGCGGGGAAATACCATGTTACCACTGGCAGGCTCACAACTCACCACCTCTCCTTCCCTAATGCCTGGGCTGTTTTGTGTTTCACAGATGATTGCTGCTTATTCTCTGTCTCCCAACTACCCGCTCTGCTCTGCTCACCGTCACATAGAGTGATTTAATACTTTGACTAAATTCACCCCAGAATAATGTTTCTGTTTATAGAAGCCTAGCCGCCATGGCAAGGCACACACATCCAGGAGTTTCCAGGGAAGCAATGATAACGGATGCTGGAATGATGAAGAGAGGCCCCCCCAATCAAAAACCAGCCCCCACTTCCATGTGTGTCAGTGCTCACCATCCATCGGGAAGTGGTGATTAGGACCCTGCTGTGTGCAGCTGTACCTCTCCATACTGCTTGCTGGAGTCGGGGTACGGAGAGGCACCTCATTACCACGACTTTCAGACTGTAAGGTAACAGATACTGTGAAATGAGTCCTTTCAGTTAAAGGTCAGGGCTACTTGAGGGTGTCGGCGAGACACAAACTCACTTACTTCTCGGGACTAAGCAATGTGTTTCCTTCCCCTCCGTCCCTCTTCTGTACCAGGCATGGACCACGTGTAACGAAAGAGAAGCAATTCTTGGTCATCTTGACAAATGAATGTGGTGCCAGGAGGGAAAGAAAATCTGCTGATTAGAGAAGGATTGATGACTGCAAGTGTTTTCCAGCTATCAACCATCTAGGCAGGTGTCTTTTAACTAAGATTAATAAACATATGTCACTGCAAGTTTCTCATCACAAGATGCATGATAATGGAGAATCAAAGTTTTCGAGTCCAATTGCTAGGCTGCCACAGAGCAAAATCTATCCAGATAAACAAAGCCGTGCCAGCTGGGATAGGAAAAACTGCCCTTTCTGCATCTGAATAGTTTATGCCCAGGGTAAACTTTCTTTCTGGAAAAGTGAACATGGACCAGAGGTCTCTCTGTCCAGGCCAAAACACAGGTTATAAAATTTCCTCTCAACTGGCAGTCAGTGCTCAGATAGACCACAGCAACAGCCTGGCCTCCAAGTTAATGCCTGAAGCCAAGTAAGGGACTGTTTTAGAGATTCTCACCAGAGATTGGTAGCCAGGGGGCTGGAGAGATCAACAACTTGACAGGGCAACTACACAAAATTTGAAGATGATGGTGACAGATGTAGGAAGTGTTCCATGGTACACCAGAGGGGAACACACATGGTCAATTCAAAATTTACTTTCTCCCAGAATGTCAAAATGGGCCAGGGCTGTGAGCTCCCAGGAAACCATCTGAGCCATGGTTTATGTTTCAAATTCAGGATCAAAGTGTATTTCCATTCTACAGCTCATGTCTGTGCATCTATCACTGAACATTAGTTTGAGTCTTGCTGTGAAACTGAGGAAGCTCTTTTCACAAAGATGGTTGAGTGCTCAGAAAATAGAATATCTAATCTCCTTGTCCACAAAAGATAATTTTTAATTTTGCCATTTCCTTGAACTTGTTGGAGAATGGCAATTCATTTTTCACTTTAGACTTAGGGTAGTGTATGTGTATACAATATATATTATGTTATGTAATATATAATAATATTGATATATTATATACAAATGCATATGTGTATATAAGATATATGCATACATATGCATGTACATATACATAATGCAATATATATGTTACCATGTGCTTATGTATACTATTTATATATAAAAATATATATAGACATAGTGAAATAATAACCATATTATTTTGTTCCATAAAACTATTATGTTGATGAAAAGTAGACAGGCAAATCCTTAACAAAAACTTACAGGAAGTCATCATTAATTTCAAAATTATCTGGTTATTTTCCCAGGTTATACACATTATTGCCTTTTATGGCCTGGCATAGTTACATCAACTAAATTTCATTCCATGTATCAAGTCTGATGGCTTAATATGGCTGCCTGGACCCCCTGTGTTGAGAAGGATTCTGAGGCTGTATCTGGGCTCAAGGAGACTAAGCATGATCTACAAATAATGACTGCTCTGGCTGTAAGACTGGCAGATGGTGATTACACGACATATACTTGTCATGATTCACTCTGTACCTAAGAGGCGCTTATTAAATGTTTATTATTCATAATAAAAACTGGGAGAAAATATTTGCAAATTACATGTCACTCAATGACCTTGATTATAAAATATACAAAGAGCTCTTACAATGCAATAACAAGACAAGTAACTCAATTTTTAAATGGTCAAAAAATATTCAAACAGATATTTTAGTGAAGAAGATATACAGATGAAAATAAGCATGTGAAAAGTTTCTCACATTATTACTCACTGAGGAAATGCAGGTTAAAATTAAATGAGATACCACTACACACCTATTATAGTGGCTAAACAAGTAAGTGTGGATAGCCATCCATCCATGCATAAATGATAAAACTAAGAGCTGGTAAGAATGAGGAACAACTGTAATTCTCATACGTTGCTGGTGGTACAGCCACTCTGGGAAACACTTTCACAGTTTCTTAAGCTAAACATGCATTTTCCATTTCTATGGTAAGAATGACCTGACCCAGCCAATCTGCTCTGTGCCAGAGAAATGAAACTTTAAGTTCACACAGAAACCCGTATCCAAGGTTTATAGCTGATCAATCTATAATTGTCAAAAATTGGAAGCAACCCAAATGCCATCAACAAGTGAGGAGACAAACTGTGCTACAGTCATACAATGGAATATTACTCATTAATAACACAACAAACAATGGGCGCACACAGTAAATTGGATGGCTCTCCACAGAGCAAGGTTAAGTGTATAAAAGCCCATGTCAGAGGGTTAGATGGTGTGACTCCATGTGTGACATTCTGAAAAGACAAAACTGCAGTGATGGAGAACAAATGAGTGGTCACCAGTGGTTGGAGTAGGGGAGAATTTGACTGAAAAAGAGCAGCATGAGGAAGATTGTTTTTTTGTGGTTATGGAACTGCTCTGTGTCTTAGCGTAGAGAGCGTTACAAGAGTTACACATGTGCTAAAACCCAAAGAATTGCACATCTAAAAAAAGGCAATTGTATTGTATATAAGTTTTTTTAATTAAAAAAATTAAAAGTCTCTTCTAATCATATGTCAAACGTTCCTGTTTGCAATGTTTTCATGCAAATGTGTGTGTTTTATTGTGTGTGTTTTGCCTCTGTATGTAACTTTATTTATCTACATACCCACCAATAGGAGATCCTTATAGTCTAATGGAAGAAACACATGCTTTGGGAGCAAATCTGAATTTAAATTCTTGCCCCCAAACTTCATCCATATATACTGAGCACTTATGATATGCCAGGTATATGCTAGGTTCTTGGAACTAAAGGATAAATACAACAGAGATACAGACATCCAGGATCTTATAATCTGGTGAGTGAAATAAACAGTAAATGGATAAAGACTAGAACAGGTAACTAAAGATGATTGCAGACTGTAGTAAGCATGAGCCAGAAAATAAACAGGGCGGTGAGCTACGGCAGAATGAAGGAGGGCTGAGGGGACATTTGAGATCTGAAGGACGACAATGAACCATTCATGCAGAGAGCTCGGAAGAGGCATTCCTGCTGCAGGGAAGAGCAAGCGTGAGGGAGCAGAGGTAAGAAAGGGTCTGGTGCGTTCTGGGAACAATAGAGACGCTGATGGGGCTGGAGTGACGTGAGGGGCAGGAGGAAAGAGATGAAGTAGCCACATCAGAGCCCCATCAGCCATGGCATAAAGTCTGGTTGATTTTAAGAGCAATAGGGAGCCACTGATTTTTGTTGTTTTTCATCTTTTGTTTGTGTTCTAAGCAAGGGGATGACCATTATCTTGTTTATATTATCAAGGTGACTTTTGAAAAATTCTTTTAACTTTGATTCTCAGTCTCCACATATGCCAAGTGGGGATAATAATGCATTGAGCAAAATTTTTGGAGATTTAGATATAATTGTATATATTTATATTAATTATATATAATATCTAGAATTGTGCAGGTTATAGCAGGTGCTCAACAAAATTTGGGCTTCCCTTCTTCCATTGTGTGTGTGTGTTTATGTGTGTGTGTCCTTTTATTGCTTTTCTGTTTGTGTGAGCCCCTCAGCTCTGTCTGTTTTTTCTGCCATTCCATCCTTTGCTATTCTGTCTGATCTCCAGCACAAGCACAGCCAAAGCCTCTGGTTTCTGCAGTCGCTGCCCACCACAGTGGGCTGGAAGACAGGCAGCTCAGATTCTATTTGGTTGAACCATATGAAATGGCTATTTTGGTAGACCTCAACTGATTGAATGAGGTTGAACCAATTTCCCTTGATTCAGCTTCGTAGCACAACAAAACGTGACCATCACTGTTCTGAGTTGTTTCTTCATCTGCTAGAGATTAAATGATTTTTGAACCCCCTTATGGCTCTAAATTCTGCAAGCCTAGTCAAGTTCATGTTCATGAAAGACACACCTTTTCTCACTAGTGTAAGTGAGCATCTGTCTCTCTGGCTCACTGCCTCAGTGACCAACAGATTGCTGGGTTCTCTTTACAGAGTCCCAACATTAATATACAAAAGAGCTTTTCCAAACATCGCATTCTATATTAGTAGCGTTCAATCCTTGCTATTTTTTATTAGGCAAACTTTATGGTTTCATTGCATGAAACTCTATTTCTATCCTTGAGGATGGTCCTGATAGAAGGTACAATGAAATTAGAAAATCAAGTCTAACTAATATGGTCAGTTGATGAAGTTCTAGTTTGCATGTTCAATTTGAGGCACCCAATTTATAATTCCTTGAGGATAATATGTAACATCTGTAAAATGTATTTCGTACGATGCTTTTGAAGCTAATTTTTGTTTGAAGTAGAAATCCATTCTCCACCGCTTTTTAAGCAAAGCCAAGGCATGTTATCTGTCCACAAGCAAGAATAACATTATCACCCTTTACCTGAACACTGCCCTACACCATTGTGGAGGTATATATCATATTATATTTTAGCATATGCTATTTTATTCAGCTTTTTGCCTACCCCTTGACCAAAATACACAGATGAAAATTTAAAACTTACAAATCCTACAAGCTCATTTTCTGGAGAGCAGGTTGCAACTCCTTCCCTTTGTCCCTTTGTTTGCTGCATTTGCTAACTTCACTCTTTGAAGCACCAGCTTTCACCAGACTGGTCAGTTACCCAAGTCATACTCATTTCCGGAAGGGTTTTCATTCCCACCATTCATTTTCCCCCAGATCCTCATGAGGAGATAAAGCAGGTACTGATGCCGATAAACATGCAACTTATTTATTCATATCAAAGCTCCTTTCTTCTCAGCAGGAAGTGAATTTCAGCCTCAGTCCTCAATCTCCCAATAGTGATGAATCAAAAGTTTACGGCTGGAAGAGCTTGAAAATATTAAGATGAAGAGAGGCCTTCAGGGTCTAGCTGTCCTCGGCTCTTTCTACTGAGTCTTTCTTTCTTCAGGGTGTTGTCATTAAGCTCATTGGTAAGTGCTGGGAAGCAGCATGGTGGGAGTTTCTGAAGATCAATGAGGCATCAAGTATGATGGTTTTAAGGCACCTTCTCAGTGCAATCAATAACAGCTTTGATGTGATCTGGTGATGCAAATTTCTTACACTGCTGCCAGGCTCCTTCTAATCACGTCTCATCTTCCCGGTCAAGAGTTCCCACTGCTGAAAACTGCATTGCTCATTCCCCAGTAAAAGGAATTGGTTTATGTTGTCTCAGATTGCCTGACACAGCCTCATTGGTTCCATCCTGTCCATAAACTGAGGTTTCAATCTCTAAGTCTCTGGAGGACTATTTCCTTCCCTTCACAAGACAGAATAAATATCTTTATTTTTCTAATACCCCATAGTTTTGGGTGGTGGTGGTGGGATTCACAATTTTCTTATAAAAATATAAACCATTTTGAATTTCCAACTCAGAGACAGAAAGGAAGACAAAGTGGAAAATGTCAGAGCTTGCTACAGCCTGTAGAACACTAAAACACTGGATTAAAAAAAAAAAGAAAAATTCAGCCAGCCTTCTTGACGTTTAGCTGGTAGGATGTCTATGCCCTAATGGGATGAGAGGTAAAGAAAGCAGAGTCCTGACCCAATATGGGGACAAATCCGCCCAAGTCAGCAGTACAAAGGCTGGCGAAAGCTGTTGATTCCTAAGGAATGGTTCCCAACACAGCCTCCGTGCACCGAGGTGAGAGCTCACCAGTGCCATACATTCAGTTTCTTTATTTTTGGGGTCATAGCCATGTGTCCATCTACGATGCTAAATTCCTAAGACTCTTTGTTCCTTCAATAAATAATATGCTGTTCTGCCTTCATTTGATCACATGGCTTGACCTAACTTACTCAGCTATGAGCCACCAAAATAGCCATTTCACATGGTTCCACCACGTAGACTCTGAGCTGGTCTGGTACCTCTGCCTGTTGTTACTGGCGAGAATTCCTGGCCACTTAGAGTTCGTCTTTCCAGCCATAGACAGTATCACCCCATTTCTTCTCTCCCTTCTTAATAGAGATCCAGAAATTCCAGCTTGAGTTCTTTGGAGGGCTTCTCCTCTCTCTCCTTAGAATGACTGATTTTAAGCAAACATTGGATGAGACTGTTAAAAAAGCCTTCCAAATTCCAATTCCCTTTGTATGTTCACCATCGTAGAGCTGGACCGTGGCCACTCAGCAGTTCACTGCCACACATCCACGTGCAAGGAAAGACACGGAAACTCAGTAGGAACAAAGAAAATTCATTCCAACTGGCAATGATGCGATGTGTTCATGGAAACCATTTTGAAGAATATGGAGAAAACTAGCAATTCTTAACTCTGGGATAATTTTACTGCCTTCAGTTTCCTAAATAATTCAACGGCTTTCTTTGCTTAAACATTAACGTATATAAACCAGTGGAAATTGGGGGCAGCATGAGGGCTAGATTGAATTGATTGTGTTCTCTGAAGAAAAGTGTTGGGCTCTGGGGTGAGAACACTGGATCTGAGACAAGCTTGAAATTTCATAATCAATATGGATGCTAATACATCACAAAGTATGCCTTATCAGTCCTATTCATTTTCCTAACAGATTTCTAAGTTATCTACAACCATTCCTGTTTCACATGAGAAGTTTATATTAAGGCTAAGTAGATATTAGACACAAGATAATTATTTGGGAACATATTTATGAAAATAAGATTACTTTTTCAGGGTTTTAGTCCGTGATTTTCTCTTCAAGGTTTGACAGCTAACTAATAATAATGCCAATAAACACCAACAATAACATATTTGTCATTCCACTATAATAGCTTAGTGGAAGCAATTTTAGCTAAACATGATCATCTCTTAAGAACAAGATTTAGATTTGCGAGAAATGAAAAAGGAGTTCACAGTTTCCCTAATAATGGGAAAGAGATTATTTTTGAGGCCCAAAGACAACATAAGTTGTTTTGAATTGGGCTTCATCTCATTATTGATATATTTTCATTTGCTGAACAGAGTTATGATCTGCCCTGGTTTCCTGTTGAGATTTTTATCTTTCCATTTTTATAGTACATGCTTTTTCAAAAGAGTGAACTTCCAGAGCAATTTGTTTAAGATACAGCTTCTGAATATCAAGATCATGAAGAAACTGTCATGAATACACTACAGCTTTTCCTGAGAACAAAGCTTTGTCCTTGGCTCTTCACCTCTGATAGCATTTTGAAAAATTTGGCTCAAGGCAGCTATGTAGGGTTGGGCAGGTTGTTCACTGCACAAGAGCATCTAGCCAAGGGGTGAGGGGACTGAAATCCATCCCATGCTCTGCTTGCTCAGCTGTGTCCCCTGACATTGGGCTGCATCCACCTGGAAGAAGGAGGGCCTTTTACTAATTGTCACACAGGCATTTATGTGCTAGTGCTTATTTAGCTGGGCAGCTGACATCAAATAGGAAAACTCCAAAATGTTAAGATTAATATTTTCTTGGAGAAGGGCACAAGCAAGAATAGGAACTGGAGATATGGAAACGAGAATTCCTCAGTCAGAAAGATACAGTTATCTGCCTCTGGATAAGTCAAAAGTAACTCTTTCTAGACTTGGTTTCCTCGTCAGTCAAGTAGGTGTAATAATGTAGACGCAGCAAGGTAAAGTGTACCGTGTAGTGGCTGGTACTTAACAGGCCTGCAATGCTTGGAGGTAGCTGTTTCTTCTACTCCTGCTTCATTGCACTATGATTACTACCCCTGCCATCCCCCACCCCCTAGTAAGATTGTCACTCTTTCAAGATCAGCTCAGCCACTCACACGTGCAGCTAGGGATAATCAAGGGGTGAGGACACCGGGTCAGCTCCACTGTCTTCTGCCTGCTCTGCACATATAAGGGGGAGGCAGGAAGCTCGGATGTGCTTCAGGAGAACTGACTTATTCTCATCCTGGACTAGTGTTCTCCACGGAGGGCCGAGAGGAGTCTGCACATCCCTATTATTATAGGAAACATTTGAGGGTCCATGAGTCTTGGCAAGTCTCTGATGAGTGAGTCTCTGGCATTCACTCAATTCTGAAAGTGCCTTTCACCCAAAGATTAAGAACTGCGGCTCTAAACTAAGGAATGAGAGAGGGAAAGAATTAAGGATGATTACGTCTCCCTTACTCCAGGAAATAAAGTTCTTATCTGGAATGAATGTGTCAAGAACTCCCTTTGCCAGCTCTTTGCCCCTAACTTGGGCTGAAGCAAACACCTGGCACAGTATTGAGTCTTGCCTATTGCCTTCCATGGTGCTGTCAGTCTCTGTGTGTGGACATTTAATCCCTACTCTCCACTTCTCTTCCCAGCTCCTTACTTCTTGATGCCTATTTATGTTTTCCTTTTGGTGTATCCTTCTCCCTAGTTCTTATTTTCATGGTTCCAGATCGGAGCCCTGCGGTAGGAATTGAGCTCCATGCCTGCTGCTGGGGCCAGTCTCCTTCATGGTTGCCTTCTGCCTGCCCTGCATTCTGATCTCTTGGCTTGAGTCCCTTGCCCTCGTCTTCTGCTCTGCTCACCCTGATAGGACCAAGCACAGACTTTTAAAATTAATCATGTTATTCAGCAACACATTCCAATAACTGCACTCTGGGACTGGACAACAGGTCACTGAGGTCTGCAGTTTATGACTCATCTTGGCTTCTTTCCAGTCCCTCAACTTGAATCATAATCTTGGTGAGCTAGACAGAAAGGATTCAAATGCTTTTGCAAAAAAAAAAAAAAAACAGTGTAAGATCAGAAGTTTTAATTAAGCAAATACACCTGCTTGATCTTGGGGCAAGGCTGAAAGTCAAACAGTCATTAATTCTCTTACCTGTGCTCATTGATTGGATCACATGCTTACTCTTGCACAGTGTGTAGCCCACTCCACACCTTTATATTTCCTTTTTACAGCCTATATTTTCAACAACAATCACACCACTATGGATGTTCTGCTAGCTCCTCTGTATCAAAATGTCCAAATCCTCAATCTGCTATTTTCCCCCCAAGTGACCTCCAAACTCAGAAGCATTTTTCAGAGTATAGTCATAGTGATCTTTCCAATATGCTGCTCTGATGTAGTTTTTGGCTACCTCAAAAAGTTGCAATAACATCCCATTCCCATAGAATTAATACATGAGAAGCTCTCAAAGAACAAATTCCAAATGTCTTCCTTTCCTATAGAACAAATCCCAAACTTTTCAAGATGGCATTCAAGACTAATAATCATTCCTCCTTGAGGGCGAAGGACCATGTTTAGCCACAACAACTTGAAAGTGATGCTCTTCTTATTGAATGTTCATTCTACACCCATTCATAAACATTGATGTACCTACTCATCTGATGTACCTGAAAACTTGGTGCCCCTGACACCGTCTCTGGCTCATAGGTGATGCTTAATAAATATCATTTTATTTCCTCATACTTGTCCCCTTAGGACAAGGAATATTTAGCCATGATATTTCTCCCTATTTACATGTATTATAAATATATTTATATCATAATATTCTGAGTATTTGGTGACTATGCCCCCACAACCATGTGACTTTTTTGTTCTGGGGTCTGTTTTCTCCTCTGTCCAACATAACTCTAGGAGTTATTCACTTAGAGTATAAAATAGTGCTGGGATCTACCAACCATGTTCTCATATGCACTGAAATTAAGCGTATCACATACCACATGAACATAAGGCCTCTGGAAATTGAATCTTCGTACTGGGTACTGACAGGGAGCCAGTGACTGCTGGTCTAAGCAGCACCAATTCTGACAGCCTTGCTGAGTTTTACCCCCCCCCCCCCCGCCATGGGTCTCTCCCACCTTGATTAGTATGGACTGCCTGATGTGTGCTGTTGTCCAAATTAAAATTCTGGCCTATGCATGAACCCGAATATCTTCCCTCATTATCCCTTAGCAAACCTGAATCGCATGGATTTTTTTTAAAAAAGACTTCACCAAATATAAAAGGAAAATAAAAATATAACAAAGAAAGAACAGGAAGCATTAACTCGGTCATGACTGTTCCACACAGATTTGTAAAATTCCCCAGCTAGCATGTCAGCAGCAATACCCGTTGCACATCCTTGTTAGAACTAGAAGCTAGGGGAAGATGGCCCCCTTGAAAAACACTGTATATGTTTACTACTTCCTGGTACTGACTGTTGGAGGATTTGTTTTCTGTCAGGTTGTGACTATGAGTATCAAAAGCAGTCGTTCCAAGATCTTCTCTAACTGCCTGGGAGAGAAGGGAATGCCTGCTGTGTAACAGGGCAAAGCTGCCAAAACATTGGAAGGCTTGGCACCTGAGTGGAGGAGACAATGAACGTTTGTTTACTGCAACTTTCCGAAAATGCACATATGCTCTAATGATTTGGTTTCTCCTCCCCTAACCTTGATCTGCTCATGTTATGCTTCTATGAACAGCTGAGCAATTACATCATTTGAAAGCTTATCTGTGTTTCCCAAATTCTTTCAAAAGATGACTCTTGCTTTCGATATCTCATTCAATTTACTGATCCAACAAGAGCCAGTCTGCCAATGGATGAACTACCTACTACAGCACTACCCTCCTTTCAGAGACAATAACTGATTAACCTCATTGAGACTAGTTTTGATAGGGTGGCCTGAACACCGAAAAAGTCCCCTAAAGAATGGACACAGTTCTTAGATCCCTACTGAGACTTGGTAAAAGTGAGTACTGTTTCAAATTCTTCTATCGACTTCTGACAATTACTCTCCAATAATGAATCAATCTGTAATGTAACACCAATCTACTGAGAACTCATTGTGCCATATAGTCAACTAGGTTTTTTCCCCCCAACATCTCCTCTATTTCTCTTCCACCAAGAAAATCAAGTACTCTTTCTTTTGCACCAGTTTTCCATATATTACAGCAAGCATGTTTTTGCCTTACAAAACTCCTATTCATATATGTGTGTGTGTGTATATATGTGTGTATATATATATATATATATATTCAATTAAGAATTCCTTGGTTCTGTAAGCAGGCATGTAAGTATAACATGAAAGTGTTAAATCTCACTTATATTTGCCTAAATTTCTGGTCATTCGAAAAATGAGAACATGTCAACATTAAAATTACACTCAAGAGAAATTATTTGAGAATTGCTAAATGGCAAAAAACACCATCAGGATCCATTTTCAATTAAGTTCATCCACTGGAGCTCCAGTCTGGCTTCTACAAATAACTGAACTGCATTGGGCAGGGAAGCCAATATTTAGAGCCAATAGCTGTGCGCACATATAGTTCTGAACAATTTATTATTCTGTACAGTAAATGGCTGGCCCATAATTCACAAGCTGAGAGTTAATGAGAATATCTGTCCCTAATACCCATAAGAAAGATAAGGACTGGTACAATAAGGTTTATCCAGGACTCCTGAGCCTTTCAAGGGCAGGAGTGAGAGCCTCTGACAGCAAAATGCAACAAGAAATATTGCACTGACCTACAGACTTGCCTGTTCTCCCATCAAACCAATCCATGTGTACAAGCATTAAGGAGCCATTCATTCTGCATAACTGTCCCCAAATAACTAGATCCTTTTTAATCACTGCTGTAATTAACTTCGGGATATAATTGTGTGGCTCCAAATAAGAAAGGGGTAGAGTAGGGATGGTAATTTATTTCTTCCTCATAACTTAGCAAAACTGGAATATTTATATGCACATATATATTCAAAACTATATATAAAATAAATACATTCTATATGTATTCAAAACTAAATATCTACCAGTATATCTCTATCTATCTATCTATCTATCTAAGGATAGGAGTGAGACAAATTAAATAGGGGGAAAGTCCCCTAAATGACTTATTGTTTATCAGTCTAAGAGCTTTTAATACCAATCTTTACAAATTAAATATATGCTGGGGGTTTCATCAGAGTAGTAATAAATATTAATAATTACCAATTGACTAGAGGTTTTAAGTGGTCCTTCTCAAGCAATGTGTCAGCGATGCTGTGTTCCTGGTAAGCAAGGAATGGATGTCTGCATTGATGGTTTCTCCTCTGTTTGGGGTTTTAAAGTCAGGGATGTTCTCAGTGGTCTATCCTAATGGCCCTCTAACTCTCTCTGCTATTTCCTTGAAGGTAGTTGCAATGTCTTGTAAAGAAGATGTGTTACCACTATATCCTGAAATGAATCCACCAAATCCCCCGCCTTAAATAAAAGCAGAGAGAGTGTGTGTGTGTGTGTATGTGTGTGTGTGTGTGTGTGTGTGTGTTGTCTTAGGTACCGAACAGTAAGGGGCTCTCAGTGTGGGCCCTTCAGTCAGAAGCAGTGCTCCTCCAAGTGGCTCACAGGCCAACAGCATCAACGCCTCAGAATTTATTTGAGCTGAAAATTCTCAGGTCCCTCCCACTGCCGACCCACCACGTTTCTGGAGCAGAATCTGTGTTTAAAAGTTCCACAGGTGATGTGTTTACTCCCTAGAGTTTCTAAAGATTGGTCTAGAATTTTCCTGTGCTGTGAATAAAGTAGGTATAAGCAAGCAGATAATAGAGACTAAATAATGTGACTGCCGGCATTTTAGATTTTATATATAAATGGCTCATAGGATCAGTGGCATTGCTCATACACTAACCGAAGAGTTTGAATATTGCTTTTTATGAAGGGCAAGTTCATGGGATCCAAAAAAGTGGTATTAAGAATCTTTCTTCCCTGCACCTGCATTGCGGCTTACGGGGCAGGAAAGGATTCATTTTACTCTGAGTTTAATCATATTTCAGTAAGAATACAAAAAATGCAGTTTGAGTATCCATGTTAAAATTCTATCCCCTCGAACAACTGTGTCTGAGGAGACATGAAGGAAAAGCCAGATAAGAATGCAAAACGGACATAGTTGGAGTTTGTGATCATTTGCTAAGAAAGGTTTATGTATGTCCTTAAATGTCCTGTCTGCAGAACGCAGGCCCCAAATCACTGTTGGCAATTACTTCTCTACACGGTCAACTAGCTGAGGGAGTGATGCTCGCATAGACAGTGTTCACCCCCCTTTCCCTTAATCGGTTGCCTCAAAGGCGTTTAAGAGTGGTGTCTGCATGCAGAGCAAGTGTGACCTCCCTTCTAAGCATCAGCAAGATAAACAAAGAGAGGAGGCAGTTGCAGCTAGTGACTGGAAAAATAATGAAAGCATTCTTCTTCCCTGGCCCTTGGAAAAGACTGGGAGTCTTTAAGACTCTACTTTGTCCGCCTGAATGAGAAGACAGAAAAGAAAACAAGGGATAGAAGGCCCTCCAGGATGTTTTCCTCTCCAGTCCCCTCCCTCTTTCTTCTTGGCTAAAACAGGAAAGCAAAACTATTATGGCTTTTGATGGGGGGGGGGGGGCGGGGGCAGAAGAATGAGGAAGTTACCTGATGTTAATCTTAGTTCCATCCAAGGACTCAAGACTTTCCTGATCCTCAACCAGGCCAAGGTGATGGGTATCTCATTCGAAGAAGTTGGGTGCATGCTTTTTTTCCCCCCACTTTTAATTCAGGGCATGTACAATTTTTTTGACCACTTAATAATTAATTTCTAGGCTGATTGAGATTTGGGCAATATGTGAATGTGGCTGGCTCCCTGCCTCAGCCTGCAGTCCTCAATTCCCAGACTAATTTCTACATCCTGATCCATTTCATATGGCTTCAGGCACCATTTATCACCCACTACCACCCAGACCTCCCATGAGCAGAAATTTAGTCAAAATCCTATTTGCCTCAATGTGCATACATCCAGCTTTATCCCAGGGTTGCAATTCAAGGGTTTCTCAGACACACTTGGAAGCAGTGTACAGAGTATGTATCAGGTTACACACTTGACAACATTTTTTCCTGTTTTTGCATTCACACCCCCTTTCCCCAAGGAAGCCATAGTTTCCTAACTGCTCAATATCACACAAAGATTGAGACAAAGACGACCTTACCTTCATTTCCTTAAACTTTAAGGATGGGGAGCACGTGTGTTAGTGTGCCTGTGTGTTAGTCATAGAGCGTCACATAGAGGTATTTGGTAAATGTTTGTTGAATGAATTATTGAAAATATTTGCTGAATACTTGCCATATAACTAGCATTGTCCTGTAGTAGATGTGAAACAAGAAGGCCATGGAGAAGATTTTGATGGGAGTCTGAAGGCTCCAGGCCTGATGGCATCACCGCACTCTTATAATTAACAGTTACTTTTTAACTATAACGTAGTAAAGGAGCTCAAAGCCTTTGATGAATAGATTGTCCAAAAAATAGGGTAATAATTATACTCTGGATAAAAATACACTAAGCTTACAAATGCTTGAGGTACTCGACTCATACACTGGCTCCATCCAAAAGGCAGAGATCCACTGCACAACACTGTGCCTGAAATAAACAATATTGCATTGTACAATTAATTTGCTAAGACCGTAGATCTTATGTGTCTTACCACAATAAATAAAAATAAATACATAAGTAAATGTATGGTATTCGTAACAATAATTTTTTTAAAGAGCAAACTACCCCCGGAGTGAGGTAGTTAATCCTCTCAGATCCTTTCAGATCAGTGGGGTTCTAACGGGACCAAATTAGTACAAAATTTCTCGCATGAACCAGAAGAGGTCTCAAATAATCTTGTCGAAGGGCAAACATCCTAGTGGGGATGGCCTTGTAGCTATAAATTGCATTTTGGTGACAAAGAGGGGATTATTTTCATCAGAAAATAAAAAGACTGAAGCTTGTGCAAGGTTACCGCAGAAATATTTCTCTGTGACACCCCAAAGGAAGCTTATCCTTAGAGAAAAGTGCAGTCCTCTTGCTGGATTGCAAGTAAAAGGATTTCCCTTAAAGATGCCAGAGACTTTCCAGGTCCCGCAAACCATTAGCAGCCATCATGGAATCAGTCATCTCCAAATGTTATCCCTCCTAGGCTCATAAAACATCTGTTTAATGATTTTCTCAGGCAAATTCCACCCCCACCCCCCGGCCAGGGAATCTCTGCCTGAAGAAAGTAGGGGGAAGACAGACATCTGCTAAGAATCTCCCCCGTGAAGGGGTTGACATAACAGGCAAAAGACAATTAGCACATATAATCAGCACGTTGGAAATTTTCTGCGTTCAAGGTTTTAAAATTCCCCCTTTTAAGATGATTAACACCATATTGTCACATTTACTTTTCAAAGGGATGCAAATAAAAATTTTGCATTATGAGTTTTTTTTTAATCATTTGTTTTAGTTTGTAAACTGAGGTTCATAAATATTTCTCACTGGCTAATGAATTATTGTCCTGTCCTGTACGTAGTGGGAAAAGAAAGGGATATTCTAGCCTCCACTGTTTGAACCTTTATTTTTCTTGCTCTTTTTTCTTACTACCTCAGGGTGACAAAGAAGAATGGAGCAGAGACCAATTTGGAGTTCTGATTGATTGACAACAGGCTCTCCTGCCATTTATGCTCAGAATGTATACATGGAAATTTGGAAGAATTCGCCTCATACAATCAAATAAAACTCTGCTGCTATTCTGATTTCATTAACTGTAATAGCATTTATTACAGTGTCATTTCTACATCTCAGATGAAGCTTTTATCTCAAAATAGAATGTGTCCTCATCTCTTTCTGAGACCTGTTTCGTAGTAAAACAGCTGCCAACACTCGTAAAAGAAAAAAAAATGCTCTTTAAAACTCTGAGGCTATATTTAGTACACAAAGCTTTTGTTGAATACATTACCATATTCTTTGTCAAGCCCTTGGTTCCAACATACAAGGTGAATATTAGAGAGATACATTTTCACTGGAGGAAAAGAAAGAGAGAACCAGCTTGGGAGAGAGAGCCCCTGCTCACAGAATCCAAGGTAACTGCCAAATCCAGGAACAGTCCCTGGAAAAATCACAGAATGCTGGTGCCAGAGGTATCTCACAGTCACTTAATCCAGATGGGTAGGATGAGGCTGAAGCTGAAAGAGATAACATGTGGTTCTTGAGAGTTTGAAATAAAGCTAGTGCAACTCAAGGACTGAATTTTTAATTTTGGTTACTCTGAGTTCCAGCTTCGATTTCAACAGGTTCACACGGCTAGTGGCTACCCTACTGGACAACCCCATGGTGGCTATTCCTATATCCTCTATGACTAGGTTTAAAGACATGGCCAATGGTTTAAAACTCAAAAGAATTAGAAAAGGTCACTCACAATGCATGGAATCCCCAAAGCTTTCTGAAATCAACCACACGCATAGGCATTGAACGTGAAAGTGGTCTGTAAAACAAAGACCTAAAAAACCCAGAACACTTGCTTGGGTTTAAATTCTTCCTTGGGAGCTGAAAGGATGAGGAAGAGTGAAAGTGGCACAAAAGAACAAGCAGGGAACAGGCTTGTCATCCTGACCTCTCAACCAGCAAGAATCCTGCCTGAACAGAAACGACGTGAAGGAAGGCTCGTGGAGATGCAATCGATGATTAATAAAAGGGGAGCCAGTGAGCAAGATGGCGGGGTGGGAGAGATGGAGAAGATAATCCTGCCCATCTCCTCTCCTCACCATGCACACAATTGATGCCGAGAAGAGGAGTAGGCAGCAGACACTAATCAAGGATATTGGATTTTTATCGCTATGTTAGCAAGTTGGAGTATGACCTTGGGAAGCACACTTAACTGGCTATCTCACTTGCTTCATCTATTTAAAGAAATGATAATGAGACTTAGTTTCAGGTGCTTTGGGAAGCCTAAGATGAAAGTGTAAGATATAACGATTGCTTCTTCCTTTTTTCCTTTTCCATCAGGCCATACTTCTCTCTCCAGTTAATAAGACCAATCACTTTCAAACCACGGTCTAGTTTCTTGGTATAGAAGCATTCTTTGAAAACAGTCAGGCTTAACACTTTTTTTCAGCTTCTTTCAAAATATAACAATTGGATCTAAAATTAGTGTTGTTCCTGGAAAATATTTAAGGAAGGAGAAAGACTGTGAGGAAGTCCCTAGAACCTAACGAAGTGAATGTGGGTAAACATTGAATTAAGAACACTACGAACTATTCTTAAAGTAAAAATGCTTGTGATTCTGTAGGTATAATCGCAAGTCATTGTAATTTTGTTCATTTCTACTATTTCTCTGCACATGTTTTTCTTTGAAAATCAGCTTATGTTCTAATTTCAAGTTTATCCAAGAATAATTGTCTTTGAAAGCTTTTTGTTGCAATACGACCTGTAACTTACTTTCTTGACCAATTTTTCCCATTTATTTATTATTTTCTCTATTTAGGAAAATATGTAGTGCTTGATATGTGTCCAGCATTACTCTAAGTACTTTACAAATACCACTTCATTTAATCAACAATGTTTGAAGGTAGGGACCACTATTACCTCCCATTTCTAGAGGAGACAAATGATGCAAAAAGAGGTTGAGAATCTTGTCCAAGCCCTGCAACTCCTAAAGGTGAAGCCAGTTTTGAATCCAACCAGCCTGGGTCTCTCAATCTTAAGCCACGCTACCTCATTTTAGATAAACCCTCAGGTCAAATTTTAAAATAACCTAAGTAAGATGAACTGATTTGGAACTTCTCAGTAGGCCACTTTTCTTTTTTTCCTCCAACGCTGCTTCCCCACACCCTCTTTCCCTATTTACATTCTATTTCCAAAGAATCGAAATGGGTAATATACTACATCATCTGACATTTGCAAGTCATTTTTCTCAAAAAGAGCTAAATCACCACTTGGATAAGGGCCATATTAGGAGAGAAATTGGATTCCTATCTCTGTTTTGTTTTTTAAATGTTATTGTATTGTTTCTAAAACTTAAAAGGACCAAAACAGAGAGAAGGCAGACTAATAAAAAAGACAGAGGTGGAGGGGATAACTAAAAGAGGAGAAAGAAGAGTGGGAGGAATAAGGGGACATAGGAAAGATGCAACACCCCTCAGCTTTACAAAGCCTTGTGAAATGTTCGGCTCTCACAAGATAAATTTAGTAAGTGCTAATTATTTAGAATCAGTGACTTGAGTGGTTAAAGAACAGGTTGGGCTTTTAAATAAATATGCCTTATTCTCCCCAAAAGAAGCAGTCTTGAATAAAGTCATTGAGCCAATGAATAATTCTTTGTTAATTTTATTCGCAGAGTGGCAAGGGCAGCCTGAAGAGAGAGAATAAGGTTCCACGCGGAGTTTACACAGAACTAGCCTGCAAGAGGGCTCAGGACAACTGCAAACATCACCTGCTATCGGTGAGCAAATGCAATGTGACAGCTTTCGAGTTTGTGTTCTAACAATATTTAGAATATTTTTAAATAACTCCTCCATTCTGATTTGATGGTATATATCTAAATATCTACATAGTTCAACTGCAAGCAATGTGCCTTTAATCTTAGGTATTTATATACATACCTTATTATTGTCCAGTTTTATTGAGCTCTAACTGATATGCATCACTGTATAAGTTTAAGGTGTACGGCATAATGGTTAACTTACATACATTGTGAAATGATTACCACAATAAATTTAGTTAGCATCTATCATCTCATATAGATACAAAAAAAAAAAAGAAAAAGAAACAAACATTTTTTCCTTGTGATGAGCATTCTTAGGATTTATTATCTTAACAAATTCCTGTACATCACACAGCAGTGTTAACTATAATCATTATGTTTTACATTACACCCCTAGTACTTATTTCTCTTATAACTGGAAGTTTGTATCTTTTGACCACCTTCCTCCAATTCCCCAATTCTCCTTTTCCCATCTTCCACCTCTGGTAACCGCAAATCCGATCTTTTTCTATGAGTCTGGTTTTTCGTTGCTGTTGTTGCTTTTTGTTTTGTTTTTGTTTTAGATTCCATGAATAAATGATAGTGACTCCACAATATAGAAAAAAAGATAACACATCCTGGACAAAGACAGTTTGTCAGGGAATGGAAGATTTGTTTACATTTGAAAATGAATCAGTATAATTCAGTTTATTCATTAAATAAAGGAGAAAAAATATTATCTCAATAGATGGACAAAAATTACAGTATTTAATACCATTTATCATTAAAAAATTTCCCAAGATTACAAAGGTGGTTTGCAGTAGAAGTCTATACATACAATTCACCACATTAATATGTAAAAGGAGAAAAAAATCATATATCCTCGCAATAGATGAAGAAAAATTCGTGATAAAATTGATTAGCTCCTGATAAATATCATTAGTAAGCCAGAAAGAAAAGGAAATGTCCTGAATCCAATAAAGTATGGTTCCAAAACCCTAAATCAAAAATATCCTTCACAGTAAAACATTTGAAGAATCACTTTAAACTCAAAAGGAGTACGGCCACTATCTGCTTCTATTCAAGTTGTATTACATATAGGTTCCTGCTTGTGTAGTAACACATGAAAACTAAATTTAAAAATATAAGAACTAGAGTGGGAAAAACAAAAATGTCATTTTTCACAGATGATATAATCATCTACACAGAAAATCCAAATTAATTATTAAGTTAATGAGAAGTTAGCAATCCAGCTAGAACTAAGATTAATATACAATTGATATACCATCAATAACAATTGAAAAAAAGTAGGTCCTTTTTAAAAATAGCATTTAAAATAGCAACAGAAATACGAAGTATCTAAAAATCTAACAAGAGTTGCAGAAGACCATGATGGACGCAATTTTATGACTTTATTGAAAGACATTCAAGTCATAACTAAATGAAGAGATATAGCATGTTCAGGGGAGGAAGGCTTACAATCATAAGAGGTATATTTCTCTCCAAGTTTATCTAAAGCTCCAAATCCCATCAGAGTTGGCTTTTTTGTTCTTTTAAGAAACTTACCCAGGTGATTCTAACACGTATGTTAAAAAGCAAAATGGCAGAGGATACTGATAAAGATGAATAGGTTGTGAAGACTTTCCCTACAAGATCAATTTCAGTCTCCAACAATTAAAACACCGTAAGATAATTACAGGGATAGATTGAAAAAAATCAGTAAAACGGAACAGACAGGACAGATTTATGACAGAGAAGGAATGCAAATCTCTAGGAAAACAAATGCCTCTTCAAGAACGTGCCTTGGGACAACTGGTGAGTGACATGAGAAAGAAATTAAATTTGAACACTACCTCTTACACCATTCACAAAAATCAATTTTGCATGTTTTAACTAGAAAAGGCAAACTTTTCCAGCATTTAGAAGAAAATGTAGGAAAATATCCTTATACTCCAGGAGGTTGGAAACAGTTTTAAAAAGACACAAATGAAAATTTTAAAATTGATAAATTTAATTACATTACACTGAAACTTCTATCATCAAGAGATATTATAAAGATGGTGAAAGACAAACGAGGAGCAGATATTTAGAACATATGTAACTGACAAGATATCTAGAATATGTAGAAATCTTAAATATCAATATGAAAAGACGAATGATTCAGTAGAAAAATGAGCAAAAGACATGAATAAATATCTCAAACAGTGGGAAGCAAATGATCTAAAAACTTACTTGAAAATGCTCAACTCAGTTATCAATAAGAAGAATGCAAAATAAGATCTTAACAAGATTCCACTTTGCACTTACGAGATTGGCAAAATAAAGGAGTCTTACACTACCAAGTTTTGGAGCGTACGTGGAGCAACAGAAAATGTTCCTACATTGCTGATGGGACTGTTCATTGGTGTCAACACATTGGAAAAACAATTTGGCATCACTTTCTATACCTAGACTTGTGCATACCCTGAGAATGTGCAAGTCCAATACATAATGGTAGATGCATAAGCATGTTAGTCAACATCAAATAGCGAATGCTGCAAATAGCTCCAATATTCATTAACAGAAGAACAGATACATAAGCCGTGAATGCAGCACATGGATCAATCTTTAAAACGTTCATTGAATGATAAAAGCATCTCTGAAATGAAGACATTGACTACAATACCATTACATAAACTCAAAAGAAAAGCAATATAGTATTTAGGGAAACCTAGTTTTAAAAGTCTTAAAGAACAAGGAATTATTTTTTGAAAGTCAGAGTAGTTACATCTGAAGGCTATTCAAGGGCATGCGGGAACAAGACGACCACAGCAGTAGGTTCATCAGCATTAGCAGTAAACCTGCTCTTAAATTTGGTAGTCAGTTTGTGAGTCTCTGCTTTTAAATTATTTGCTTACATTTTTTTCGATTTCCAAATTATGCAAATAATTTTATATTTCTATAATCTAAATAATTTTATATAATTCTATATCTAAGATTATGTGTGTATATATATAATATATGCTTATATTATATGTATTATCATATAATCTTGTATATCACACATACTTTTTTTAAAGAGGGGAGTTACAGTATACTCTGTATACAATGTACAATATATATATATCTCTGTCTTGGAAATCAGCTTTTGTTCTTTTAAACTGAATATTCAAGAAAAAAAGCATTGCATTAGCTATGATTAGTTATACACTTACCTTTTTTCGAACATATGGGAAATCCAGGCTCCACTTACACATAGATCCACATGTGTCAATTTCTGTATGTATACAGGTGTTTAGTCTTCTAGGGCTGATATAATAAATTACTACAAACTTGGTGGCTTAAAACAGCAGAAATTTGTTCCCTCACAGTTCTGGAGGCCAGAGCCCCAAATCAAGATGGTGTTGCGTCTGTGTTCTCTCCAGAGACTCCAGGCCAGGTTCTGTCCCTTTCCTCCACAGCTTCTAGGGGCTGTCAGCTTTTCTGGGCTACATCACTCCAATTTTTGCCTCTCTCTCACCCAGCCCTCTCCTCTGTGCCTTTTTCATTTCCCTCAGCCTTTCTAGTATAATGACAAAATTGGATCTATGCCCCCCCTTCCCCAGACAGTCTAGGATGATCTCGACCTCTTTAGCTTACTTACATCTGCAAAGACCTTATTTCCAAATAAAGTCATAGTCATAGGTTCCAATGGACATATCTTATAGGGAGAGGCATCCTTCAACCCATGACAGTAGGTATATCTACACATATTTTATTTTAAATATTGTTTTTAAATCTGGGATAATATTCACAACATATAATGAGAGGGAAAAAAACAAACAGTTGTATGATTTCCTTAATACAAATATACATAGATAGATGTCTGAGAAGGGTATGGGCCAGGTTATGATTCTCTCTGGGTGGGAGAAAAATAGATCATTTTAATTTTACATTTTTCTATATTGTTTGAAGAGGTGCTTCAATGAGCCTATCATTTGTTATAAACGAAAAAAAGTAAGCTCTTTTCACTTTGGAACTAAAATGCTATTGACGTGTTTCTTTTGTATATTTTAAAATCTTCACCTACATTTCAACCTAGGTTGAGAGAATTTTAAAGGAAGCTAATGATATTTCACAGTATGCTATGTCATGGCTGGTCTCCCACCTGTTGGGCAAAGTTTCCAGTCTCTCTTGATTGTCTTTATGGCTAATCGCTTCCTCTCAACAGAAAGCAGAGGGGTCAGACTCAGATCTGAGTTCAAGGCCAGTGGAGCAATTCTTCTTTTAAAAATAGCTTCTTCTTCTTCCTTTATTTTTCTTTTTTTTGGTCAAAGACATACAAAGCATTTGAAAGCATTATCTCATTAACAATAACACTCCTGTTGATATAGTGAAAGAGTAAGGAGGAGGAGGCATGTGGCATGTGTCTTTATCTTCACTTCACTGTCAAAGACAGACAGATGTACTGAAGAAGAGATGTGGCTTCCAGTGAGGAAGGGGAGGCCCAGGACTGGACCCAAGGGCATGGCACCGGTCCTGTGTAGGCTGCAGCTGTGGGACACTGCTTCGCTTATAATCCTTATAATCCCAGGGCTTGTGCAGAACCAGGCTGCATGTACAGAAGTGATGTCGAAAGATGGTAGTTTCAGTTGGACCATGTAACTATTACTTTGTTGTTGTTGTTATTATATTATTATTATTATTATTATTATTTATTGTTATTATTATTACCAGCTGCCTGCCTTGCAATGCATGGTAACTGGTACGAGGTCTCTTCAATGGTACGGGGGTAATTTAAATATTTAAATAAGGAATTTGGAATGGCTGATTATTATGTCTTCTATTTATTACAGGCAAAATGCTTGTGGGATATCCCTGTGTTACTAAAAACTCTTTACACAAAATAATATCTTCTTAAATTTAATTATAGGAGACTGAGAACCAGGAATTTTAAGTTTGATTTGTTCTTATGCCCAAGGAGTAGGGTGATTGATAAATCAGTTTACTTATTAACTCGGGATTATGATACATAGAAATATTTTGAATTAAATGATAAATTAAATGCAGCAAAATAAAGCTAAAGAGAGAACAGAGGTAAACTTATGAAAGACAAAAGTAGAAACTGATTAACTAGAAGACTAAAAGACAAAAGAGGTGAGTAAATAAAAGTGTGAAACACACAAAGTTTTAAACAATCTGATAAAAAGGGAAATACAAATAAAATGATAAAAGTGGCATTTCTTCAGACACAAAGATGATTTTAAAAGTTATGGGAGGAAACTAAGTACAAACTTCTGCAACTACATTTGAAAATACACATGAAAGGGATAATTTTTAAGGAAAATATAAATTACCAAAATTGACTCAAAAAGATTTAAAATGCTTCAATGGACAAATGGCCATAGGTGCAATTAAAATTTAGTTAAATCTCTATTCCTAATTTAAAGGACCAACCCAGATAATTTTACAAGGGAATATCAAAAATAAAGAAAAGAGGGCAATGAAGAATACCTACCTTGCTTAAACTATTCCAGAGCTTAGACAAAGAGGGGACGTTTCATACTTATTCTACAATGTTCATATAATATTGACCCCAAAACTGGACAAGGGGAGTACTCATGCACAGCCTCCCCAAACACACACCTAAAAGTAACCTCATTTGTGAATTAAATGCAAGAATCTTAAAATATTAACAAATTATATCTAGTAGTGTATTAGAAAATTGATATACACATGCATTTATACATTTATTTACATATATGTGTAATTATATATATAATTATGTATATAAATAACAAGACTTATTAGGCTATATATTGTGCTTTTTTTCACTTAAAATGTGAAAAAAAATCTTGACTTATCATCTTCAACAATGGTATTTTATTAATTGTGTAGTATCCCATCGAAATTAACCACTTTAGGGCAAAGTAAAGACATAGTTTACTCCTGTTAATCACAGAGCATATTAGCAGTGATATCAGGGGGAAAAAAAACACTTGACAGTTATTCATTTTATGCTAATTTCAGTAACTCCCCAAGCAACTGCAGAATCAACGGTTAATTTCCTATCTTAGTGAGAGACTAACAGGGCAGAAAGACAAGGTGGGCAGTGAGAGGTAATTCTAAAGATCTGGTGAAATAAAAGTATTTCAATGTCTGGGCTATTTGTTTCCTAAACTAAAGAGCGATAAGAGAGACAGGGGGTAGGAGAGACCAGGAATTTGAGGGAGGATACCATATGCCAACTGAAACAAAGACAATTAAAACGGCAAGAACTTACACTGTCACAGAGCACCTAGCGCCAGACAGACTCTACCAGCTACTCCACACTGGGGAATAAAAGCATGATTATTATTATTCACTTCGCAGACATTTTTGAGGTTCTACTATACGCTAGGCAGTGCAATAGGCAAGACACAGTCACTTAACGAAGCTTGAAAATGTACATCGTAATGGATGAGACCAAGCCAAGCATTTCTGAAAAGAAGGCACTCAAGGAGGTATGTAAGTGTTGCATGGGAGACCCTTGCAAACTAGCTTAGTTTTGAGTAGCTAAATATAACAGCATGAGTTAGACTCATCGATTCTGCACAGGACTAGCTGTGATTAATTAATTCGGCAGGACCAAAAGCTTTTCTTCCATATTAATTGAGGATTTCCCTTTTAAGTTGTGGTCTTCCTTTCCAACCATATTAGAAGGTTTTGCCCCAATAATTCCCCTTTTCATAGGACCAAGAACCCCCAGGTTGCAGGGGTTGCACAGCCCTGACCCAAGTCTGTCAAGAAGCATTGGATCTCTGTTTCTCCATCTATAATGATTGGTCCAAGAGAGGACACAGGATCTGAGCAGGGCTACAGAGAATCTTGTCCTGAGAGATGTATGTTACTCTGGCTTTGTAAGACGTAAGTTCTCTTTATATTTCTTTGCTAAACAAGGAAGCTGGAAATCTGGGGATACCCTTGGCCATCTTTCATGCCATATGGAGAGCACTTGTTTGCAAAAGAAGTGGATGAAATGAACACAAGAGTGAAAGAGACAAGCTAAAGAGGGATCAAGAAAAATGACCTACATCCTGTTTGAAGTGGGATTCACTTCCAGCCCTCCCCTTATATGAGCTAACGAATTTGCTTTTTACATTAGTTAAAATTTCTGACGCTTGCAATCAAATGCCTCCTGAATATATCTTCCTGGTATCTAACGTGCTCCTGAGAGATTTCCATATGTGACTGATTTATGTAACACCCTAGCATCACCATTTTTCGATCGTATCGTCTCCATGGTCCTGAATCTCAATCTACTTCAAACACCACTGGACCCTTGTCACTACTCAGAACCACACTATAAAGTGCTATTCTTGAATAATTAGAGAGATACATGTATTCATTAGGAGCTGGATTATGAAAAATCAACAGTGACAGATAGCTTAATGTAATTAGGTATTATAAAGTTTTTAAAAGATTCTTTCTTATTTGGGGCAGTAATATTGAAAAAAGCTCAAGCGTTCTATATAATTTCTAGCTAAGCATATGGCACAAAAAAGAACAGCTCTTGTTAATGAGTTTCATTGCCCTTATTTTAAAACACACTGTATTCTTATATATTGATTAGTCTTTAACTAAAATAGACAAAAAGGGAAAACTGTAGTATCATTCCAGTCCTGTTGAAAGCTAAATATAATTGATCTTTTTTTCTTCACATTTCTTTTAAGCTTACACTGCATTTTTCGGAAGCATATAGAATTAACTGAATGTGATGAATGACTGAAGTGTTCTGAGATAGTATTGGGACAATAGAGAGGTAAAGAACTGGGCCACTGTTAATCATAACAACATCCCACTTAAAAGCTGGAATGCGTCAGCAATCTGCTGTTGCCATATTGATTCACTTAGCCCTTCTGGATGGACTATCAGGGAGATTTTCCAATGTAGAATCAAGACAGATGGTAGGGAGGTTGGGGGAAAATAGTCTCGCGGTATAATGGGAGTCAAAGCAAAGCATTTTGAAAAATATTATTATAATTCCTTGACAAACAACTGACATCAAACCAAAAACATCTATTAGCACCATGGCAAGAATCAATGGCATAAGAACCTTCCAGTCTTCAGTGATGCTCACTAGCTCTATACTTTTTCTCAGAGGCTAGACCTTGCAGGATTGTTGGTATGACTCTCTTATAGGTGGGTTCCTCAAATCACTTTAAAAATCAAGTGATATATTGCCAGTAATTAGATTGGAGTTTCAGGGGAAATCTTGACCTGAAAATGGAATTTTCAAAGTGACATTTAATTACAGAGCAAGTATTTAAACGTTATCTCTTTAATGAAAAAATAAATGATCACATTCATGAACCAAACATTTATGTTGATGCCTCATGATTTCCTCTGAGATTAATATAGAAGCGAAAATCCTGCATTCTTGTGCTAGAAAGAAAGAAAGGAAAGAAGGAAGGAAGGAAGGAAGGAAGGAAGAAAGGAAGGAAGAAATAAAGGAAGAAAGAAAGGAAAAAAGTCCAGTCTTACATAGGAAGCATCCATAGTTTTCTTTATTCTACCCAAAGCATTGGAAGTGACTAGTTTAAACTAGTTACCTCTGGGTAGTTACTACACTCTTTTTTTGATCTTTAGAATTTGAGAGGAACCAAAGTAATTGTTATTCTATGTACTTGCAAAAAGAGATAGTCCCGTGAAAAAAAATAGAATTTTGAGGGTAAGGGTTTTAATCCAATTCTACCACATATTAAGCCTTTGACCTTAGACAGTTTACTTAACCTTTTAAACCTTCCATTCCTCAATGCAAAATTAGAATTATATCAAATAATGCAAACATTATTAAGAAGATTAGACACATAATTACATAAAAGTGCCTGGCTTAGTCCCCTTTCTTTCCCCCAGTCTTGGCAAGAAGTACACTCTCTCTTTAAAGTGGAAGTGGGGTTGGATCATTTTCAAGTGAAGATTTTTGCCTCTTCAATGAATCTATGCATTGCTTGAGTCTAGTCCTGATCCTGGGGGATTGACTCCCTACTTTTTTTCCTACAGCTGACAATTTATGCCTGCGAGGAAAGCTGGTTCAACCAGAAATTGCTGCTCCAACACATTGCCTGGGCTTTGTATTTCTGAAGCAATGGAAAAACCTGGTGATGACAGTGAGGCACCAGAGACAAGGCCAAAGGCGCAGATGCAGAGTTTCAGGGGAAGATTGCTTCTGCATCAGGCCAGCAGCCAGACGACTGCAAGAGCAATCCTGGAATCAAAGCAGAACATTCCAGGCAGTGGGATCCAACTACCTCAAGAGTGGGTCAAGCCAGAGACCTAACTTAATGCACTGACATCAGTTCTGAGATATGAAATATGCACTAACTATAACTAGCCCACACTGGGAACTCTTTGCTCTCCACAAAGAGGTGGCCTTGTCCTCTGCCTCCAGGCTGAAGCCAGTTCACTGAGGGAACTGAGGTTACTTTCACAACCTTTGGTGCATGACCAACACTTTGTCTCCAGCTCTGCTCTGACACAGCTCCCAGCGAGCCTGGACTCAGCTCTTTTAAATGCACATGGACTCACGGATGTCCAGTGAGGCGAAGTCATCACTTTCACAACTTGGAAGGGTACTGCCTTAAATCCTAGCACATTTTGGCACCACCATTGTTTTGCCCTTTATTTGTCTGATCTCCTGCTTCCTCTAGAGGTAGGCATGCAGGTTCAAGTAAGTTAATTTAGGCCACACGTTTGAGCTGGAAGGTGCATTAGAAAACATTTATTTAAATCTCCTCATTTTTACAAAGGCTGAGAGGTCAGGTGACTGGCAGTGGTCAAATGACAGGAGCAGAACTCAGATGTTTTGAGTGATCTTTTGTCCCAGTGAAACAACGTGTCTTCTCTTGGGTTGAATCATGCAATTGGCCAGGCACTTAGTAGGCCTTCAACTATAAATTGTTCAGCAAGCAATTGTCATGTAAGACATTTGATCAGCAAGAATTTGGATTCCTCCGTGAAGTTGACATAAAGTAGAAAACAATCTGATTTATGTGTCATCATTTTCTTCCTGTTTCTTTAGAACTGAGAATTGTAAAACAAGCACACGCGAGTGGAAAGAGCTTAAGGAAAATGCATGGCAAATGCATGGGCAACAGATTTGGGTTTTCTTTCTCTCTTTCTTTCTTTCTCCCATTCTCCCTTTCTTTCTTTCTTTCTTCCTTCCTTCCTTCCTTCCTTTCTTTTAAAGATTAAGTATAGTCAGTTACAACATGTCAATTTCTGATGTACCAGATTTGGTTTTGATGGGCAAATACAGTCATGTTTTCCCCCTTTCTTCTTGGCTACCTTGCTGCCTGAGAAAGTTCTGCCTGCTGGATTACAGTGCATTTGCTTATGTGAAGTTGATATTAAAAATCTGGTTCATCAGAAGAAGGAAAATGATGATTGTCACAAGGGGGAGGCTTTTTAGAACTGAAGACAAGCTGCTCCTTTCCAACTGAAAATGTCAAACATTTATTCATACAGTTCTTACCAGACTTGATTTATATGAGCAACTGCCAATCCTCAACCTCCCCCTCCTGCCAGTGCAAATGGGAAGGCTGTTCTCTCTGCCATTAATATCACGTTTGTTTTGTTTGATATCCTGAATAGAAAATCATTCTTTCCTTTATATGGGAGTTATTGATTTACCCCGTCATTCACTTTAAAACTCTCCGAGTTTCTAAATATGTTTGTTGTTTACCTACAGTGTTGTAAAAAAAAAAAGGAGTATTTTCTTTATGGCTTTTGAGAAGTTTGGCATTAAAAAAATAAACATGGCTTATAACCTGACTTGTAATTTGAGTTCATATTTTCCAAGCCCCATGAAAATGACACTCTGCAGAAAGAGAAAAAAAAATCAAAATAAGAGAACATTTCATTTATACCATGTTTCTCGGCAATGATATGGAATCTCTGCATTTTCCTAAGGCCTCAAGGGTTTTCATTTTTTTAATTCTTGTATTTCTTAGATGACACGTGACTTTTACAGAGATAGTCTTTAAACGAGCATTCCCAGATAGTGAGAGAATTAAGAGGAAAAATGACAAGTACATGATTGGGACAGATGAAAACACGGCTTTCAGTGAAAAATTTTAAAAAGGAATAAAAGAAAAAGGGGCAAGTTTGGCCCAACCAGAATGAGCCACTTATTTCAGAAAGAGAAGAGGGGATCAGAAAGCATGATTTATAGTACCACGGTCCAATAAATCATAGCCAGGAAAAAGAGTTGTAAGGTACAAAACATTTCCTGTGATATGCTTCTTCAAGCACCAGATTGATAAATCTTCAAAAATTAGTCCCTACCCCCAAACGTATATTACAACCGAGAGCTGTCTTGAAATCTCCCGATTCACAACACCCTCATTGTCAAACTAACAAAGAAAAGACCGCAAGCTGTGTTCTGGTTTTATTTCACACAACACAAGGACCAGGAGTTCTAGAAAAACTATAAAGAAACATGCCCCCATTTCCCCACTTCAAAAAGAATAGAAAGATCAGTTATTCACTAAGCAGGATTTCCACTGTCATTATGGGATTTCACTCACAGTGTGTAGCACTCCTAAAGGGAAGAACAGAGGATGTTTAATGGCCGTGTTCTCCAGGGAAAGCTAGGTCATCGCAGTAGCTTTCCCTCCCAGTACAAATGCTCAGTCCAAAGACGGCCGGAAAGGCCAGTCAGTATCGGGAACACCTGAATGACTGTTCAATCTGTTCCGTGTCTTTAAGGCACAAATTTTGAACCTCTCCATTTTTAATTCAAACTCATTTTTTTCACCTTAAATGACTTTAGAGACATGCCTGATGAATAACTCAGAACAAAGAACTGGCTTGAGGCAGCATAGCTTAACCACGGGTTTGACCATAAGGAAACAAGCCACCTCCTCCAGGATTAATACAATCAGACCTGATTGGCCAAGGCTGGCAGTGAGAAGTATGGAAAGACTGAAGTCTCTTCAGAGATCTCACACTGGCTACCACAGCCATACGAGGAAATGTATTACCACTTAGAAAACCAGCAAGGTTTCACTGTAAGACTTGGAGGGTAAGAGAAAGGCCAAGGGGGACACTCCCTATTTCCTGGGAAGATTCTCCCTCCTCTCCAACACTGGCAACCTGAACTGGGTTTTATCAAGGAAGTTGCCAGTCCTCAGTTTTCCCTCTATTAGTGAAACAGGAAGCAATTTCCTACTGAAATATGTTTCATATAGAATGTGTTTCTTCATCTATAGCATTTTAATAAGAAAATGAAGTTAATATCTCTAGTCATAGGAATATAACTCTATTTTATGAAAGTAAACTTCGAAGTTGGCATTTTCTAGGAAAAAAACTAACCTCAGAATTTAAAACAAGCCTGACTACTCAGCTGAAATATCAGGCACCTGAAATGCTGGTATTTAATTATGTGTTCTTTCTTTTTCCTTTAAAATGTGTGGGAGCTGGAAATCCTGCAGCTTCGGGTAACAGAACAATACAACTACAGTGGACTCAAGTACATGTATGGTTAACATCATCTGGTATACCTTATTTCCTTCTTTCACTTTCAGTTTGTCTCTTTCCTCATGATTTTCTGTGTCATTTTATGTGTGTCACTTATAAACAGAACTTAGGTGAATTTTGGTTTTCTTTTATTCAAATTAATTTCTCCGTATTTCAAACTGGAGGGTTTGTTCCTCTTATACCCATTGAGATTATTGAAACATATTTAGAATTATTTTTAATCATCTTATTTTATTGTTCCCATTTGTTCTGATTTTATCTAGGTTTATCTTTTTTCTCTTTTTCTGCCATATTTTAGCTGTTTGTTTTTTTTTTTAATGGAGGTACTGGGGACAGAACCCAGGACCTCATGTATGCTAAGCATACACTCTACCACTGAGCTATTTCCCTCCCCTCTGCCATATTTTAGGTTCAGATTTTTAAATTCCACCCTTCTGCTTCCTGCCACTGGGTTAAGACATGACACACTCTATTTCTATTCTTAAGTAGCCATCTATATTAACTAGGATTTGTTCAGAGTAAGGAAGCCCTCCGTATTTTTTAACATCATCATAGCTACTGGCTCCACACATCCTCTTTCAGTGGGATGCTGGTGTAGCTTCAAAGGTGGCAAGGCCCAATCTTCTTTCAGAGACATGGGATATTTTGTCGGCCTTGTGAAACCACAGAATCACCTGAAGGCAAAGCAGCATAGGAGAGAAGGAAGTATGTCCCCCTTGCTTCATACTAATTCTGTGCTGAATTCATTCATCCAGCCATAGGGTCAAAGGGTAGATCTCTGTTGACCACCTTCATGCTGTCGGTATATTGCTTGTTAATAAAACCAAATTGCTTTATATATAAGGAGTTTGTCTTCCCTGACTATATTGTGCATTTCAAAGGAACAAAGGAATTGTCTCCTGTTTATTTTCCATCTTCTCATTCAGTAGTTCTCAAACTTCACTGAGCATCCGAACTATGGGGGAAGTTTGACAATCATGGGGGAGGCCTGGGGGACCAGCATTTTTAACAAGCACTCTCTCCGATGAAGACGCAACACCATCACATGCACATAGTCTGTCAAGACAATTCTGCACTTGAGGGTGCTCCACAAATATTCATCACAGTGAGGTAGATCGCTGCAGGAGAATGGGGGGAGTTTGGGGTCCACATTTCTGTAAACTGATAGCTTATTTATCAGTTGACAAGGCCTTCCTTGATAGTGTGGTGTGCAGAATAAAAGTTAATCAAAAGTAATAATAACCATGGTTACATTTTATCTTTATATTATTCTGACCCATTTAATCCTATAATTTTGGACCAAGAACGTGACTCTTTCAAAATCATCTCTGGCTGAGAAGCTCTCAAAATAGATCAGGCCAGGTAAGATGGCAAAGGAATCTTTGGGATTGTGAAAATCTTGCTCAATATCAAGGAAAGAAAAAATGCACGTGAAGAGAATTTCAAGACTTTAATAATGCTATGTAATATCAAATGGCAGCCAATCATACACTTTTTGAGAAGAAGACATATTTCTAGTGGCAGTAAGTTGTTTTCCACACAGAAAGCTACCTTGAAAAGTAACACAGAATGGGCTGTCCACCTTGTAAGTTTGTATTTCAGTTGAAGGGGAAAATACCTAATGTTAACAAGGTGCCTTTGCTTAGCAACCTCACAACTGCTACTTCTAACTTTTCACAATTACGTGCTAGCTGGTATCCAGCACTTGATTAATCAAGTGTTGTTTCTGCCCCAGTCTTGTTGCCAAGACACTGGGTGAGTCTGTTTTGTGAGCAGTTCCCCTTGTGCTCACCTGAGGTTGGCCTTTGTCTCCCCCTTAGAAGAGAAGAAGAAATCATTTTGCTGTGGCTCCAGAGATAATCTGACTTTTATCTCAAGAGCCCTGGCCATCTGGACACTACTCCTCTGCAAATTCTCTTAAGAAGTGGGGAAATGGAATGAGAAAGAAGGAATGAATGATGGAGAGTATCCCCAACTCTACTCCTATTGACATATTAAATTACCATATGACTAACAGAGACCTGTCCAGAGCAAAGAAAGTGATGAGTGACCCCAAATGGTAGGAAATATTTCACACATTTGGTTCAAAACCTGTTACTCCATCCCAACTTGCAGTTAAGAGTACAGCCTTTATCTAATATTTTTAAATTGTTTGTAAATGAGCTAATTTGATTATTTTAAATAGGTAATGCAGCATAAAAATCAAAGTTTGAAAATAGATTGCCCATTTGTCTTCCAGAAATCTGGTTCCCCTCCACAGAGAAACCTTTGTCATCATCTTCTTGGTGATCCTTCCAGAACTATGCTATGACCATATAAGGAATTAATAACACTTTCAGCAACTATTTATAGAGCATTCAACATATGTCAGGCATTGAACATGGTACATATATCAATGAACAAAAGAGTAAATATTCCTTGCCTTCAAGGAGTCTACATTCTAGTGTGGGGAGACAGACAATAGATAAGATAAATGTGCTGATTTTGTAGTCTATTAGAAGATGATCATTGCTATGGAGATATTCAAACAGGGGATGGGGAAAAAAGTCTTGGGAAGATGTAGAAATGGTGGCAACATTTAAGAGTGGTCAGAAAAAAGCTTTCCAAAGTGATACTTGAGCAGACTTGAAGGAGGACAGATAGTGAATTCTGTGGATATCAGGGAAGAGCATCCAGGAGGAGTGAGTTTGGGAGCAAAGAACAGGAAATGAGGTCAAGGTACATAGTGAAACAAATATAATGAAGTACATTAAACACAGCTTTATAATATAATAATAAACTATAATAAACTTGGCTTTGAATCCAAAAGACACAGAGAGCATTTGAGGGATTCCACGCAAAGAGTGACATGATCTGAGTTACATTTCAGCAGGATACCCTGGGTGCTCTGTTGAGAATTGGCCGAAGAGGAGCATGACTTGGGAGAGGAGGAAAGGACTGAGAACATTGCAAGAATATAGTCAAAAGATGAAGGCTGATAGCTTGGACTAGAAGGCAGCAACGGAGGTGGTTAGAAATGGTCAGATACACTTTGAAGGCAGAGTCAACAAGAATAGACTATGATTTGGAAGTGGGCTGAGAAAGGAAGTAAGGAATCAAGTGACTCTTGGGATTTTAGCCGGAACAACTGAAAGAACGGATCTGTCGTTACCTGAGACAGGAAGCCACAAGGGAGAAGGCTTTGAGGGAAAAATGAGAAGTTCCATCTTAGCTACCCTAAGCCTGCAATGCTTATTAGACATCAAATTGCAGATGCTAAGCAAAGAGTTGGATATATGGGTATGAAATCACAGAACAGACCTGAGCTCGAGATAAAATTTGAGTGAAAGGCAAATCAATGGTATTTGAAGCTGTGCGTTTGGAGGAGGCCCTGACAGAAGTGAACAAATGCGGAGAAGAGGAAGGAAGCGGGACAGGATGGAGCCCTGGGATCCCCGCACAGTTAGCAGTGAAAGCGATCATGAGTAAAAAGCAAACAGACTGAGAAGGAGCAGCAACGAGGAACACAGTGTGAGATGTCCTGGAAGCCAAGGAAAGGAACATATTTCAAGAAGGAGCCATGACAATTGTATCTAATGCTGCTAAACGATTTACCAAGACCAAGGTCAATGGTTATATTGATGAGAGGCATTTTAGTGGGACAAAAACGAATTAGAATGGATTTAGGAGTTAGAAGTAGAAGCGAAACTGGAGAAAATGTATATAGATTAAGTCTCTTGAGATTTGCTGTAGAAGGAAGACAAGAAGAGAGGTAATAACTAGAGGGAGATAACAGGCTCAAAAGTAGATTTTTTTTTTTAAATAGGAGAAATATAAAGCTTGTTTGAATGCTGATGGTAATGATCTAATAATGAGGGGAAATGTGTTTGCTTACACATACTCATTTTGTTATCCATGTGATATTTGGTTACACATTAATCTGAACTTTTTTTTCCAGTTAAGGACAGTATTCCATCAAGTTCAAGTTCTCACTGACCAGAAGACACACCATTATTTTACTGCTCTGAAAGAAAAAAATATTCTGCCATTTAAATTTGACAGGCCATTATCTGAAAGACACATCCTGATTTCAGAAATGTTAAAATGTAAAACAAAACAAAACAAAACAAAAAAACCAAAAAAAAGCAAAAACAAAAAAAGCACCTCTCCTAAACAATGACATCTTGATGATTTTTTCCATCTCAATACAAAGAGAAAAGCATCTTTCATGGAAGCCTGCAGCATATTCCATTTTATTGGTCTGCTGTAACTTATTTAACCAGTTCCTTTGGGGGGGGATAATTTACTTATTTTCAATTTGTTGATGTTACAAAAAGGCTGCAGTGAATACCCCATTATGTACACAATCATTTTTACCCTGTTTAGGTGAATCTATACCAGAAATTCCTGAAAGTGCAATTGTCATTTTACGGATAATCCAAATGGCTGTGCATCGAGGCTTCCCCAGTCCACAGCAATGTCTGAGCCTGCCTTTTGACCTGCCCTCAGCCAACATATGGTGCTGTCAGATTAATATTAATCTTCGGTAATATGGCATGGGAGGCAGAATAGTGGCCTCTCAAAGTCTCCCACACCCTAATCCACAGAACCTATGACTGCATTACCTTACTGGGCAAAGGGAGTCTTCATGATCAATTTGAAGATCTTAAAATGGGGAGATTATCCTGGATTATTCAGATGGGCCCCTTCTAAACATAGGGGTTCTTATAAGTGAAGGAAGGAGGCAGGAGAGTCAGAGAGAGGGATGGAAGAGAAGAGATGTCAGGAAAGCAGAGGCGAATGATGCGATTGGTGGCTTTGAAGACAGAAGGGACCACTAGACAAAAATGAATTCCTCTGGAAACTGGAAAGGCAAGGAAACAGGTTCTCCTCTAGAGATGAGAGCTTCATTAAAATCACATAGAAACTTTCCTCCATTTTTATCTACTCTGAAACAGTTAGAACAGCATTGGAGTTATCTATTATTTAACATTTCAGTAGAATTGTGCTTTGAAATCATCTCTGTTGCTGAAGTTGGTCTGTATATGTTTTCTATATATCCTATGTTTATTTACAAATTCATCCTCTGCATCCATATTCTTTATTATGCTTATATAGAGTTGAGCAACATAGAATCTTAGGATTCTTTTAGTTTGTACTGCGTTTGCACTCACTGTCAGGTTTTTGTTTTTTTTTATTTTCCTTACTCCCTTTTCTCTGATTAAGTCAGCTAATAATTTATCCTTTTTTTTTCTGTTACCCAACTTCAGATTTACTTCTTAGTCCTATAATTTTTCAATTTTCCCATTCATTACAATCTGTTTTTATCATTCTTAACTATTCCTTTGCTTTTCTAAGTTAGAAATTTATTTTTCTTGTTTATTAGTAAATTATTTAGTGCTAGGACTCTTTTGAGGGTGACTTTAGGTGCATGTTATAGGTTCTGGCATAGCATGCTTTCATCAGTCCTTCTAAAGGTATTACAATTTGGGGTTTGATTTCCTTATTCTCACAAGAATTAAGAGAAAAACTTTAAATTTCCACATGGCTGTGTTTTTTGTTGTTGTTTTTAAATAGCTATATTTTCAAATTTCTCCTTTTATTGCAATTGATCAAAAAATGTTTTTGGTCCTATTTTGGCTTTGGTGAATTTGCTGAAGTTATGTTGATGGCTAATACATTAATTTTTGCAAAATTAATTAATTATATTTCTTGAGCATGTAAAAAAGAGGTACCCTTCATTTTCAGGGTAGTGGGTTTAAAATACACACACACACACACACACACACACACATATATTCCATCTTATTAATTGTTACTTAGGCTTTCTATACCCTTAATTATTTTTTGTCCATTTGGTCTATTGACGACTGTAGTAAGTAGCTTAAAGTCTCCAATTTTGCCTTATAGTTCTGGTGATTTTTATAATGCTCTTGATGTTATATCATTTGGTGACTGGGTAGTCCCATTGCTTGAGCTTCATGGTGAGCTGTCCTCTATATCCTTATAAAGTGCCATTCTTTGCCAGATTTACCCTGGATTCAAATTCATCTGTATCAGCATCACAGTCAGTGCTTCGTGTTCGACTCCGCCTGGGCTGTCCTTGCTGATCCTGTGACTTCCTTCCCCTTGGCCACTCGGTTACAAGGGTCTGCCTTTCGTACAGAATATAGGTAGGTTTGGTGTTGTATGTTCGAGGAGTCTTTCTCTTAGTTGAGTTTAATCAGTTGAAACTTAATTAATGGTAGATATAATTATTTCATCTTGTAGCCCATCTACATTAAAAGAAATTACTCAGTATGTGGTAGGAGAGTGCACAGGCTCCATTTATTTGGCACAGGGAACTTAGGAGGTCTGGGGAAAGGGAGACTGGGCCACTCAAGCTCCAGAAATGAAGGTCCTGGCGCCCTCTACTGTTTGTTCCTCAGGATACAACATAGTGTTCAACGCACTATCCTTTCTATGTGTTGAACAAGTTTCACATTTTGTGTTTAATATACTTCATATATGCCACTGCTTCTTTTACACTGAATGCTTATAATAAGTCAGAATTATTTTATTGGCAATAAGAAGAGGTAACACCTATGGTGAGTCATTGACGTGCTTCCTGATAACTTTCCAATGATTCTCAGCATTTCTATACCTGCATGATTTCCTTCCGACGACCCTGACCCACGCCCAATACACAGAACACATCAGTGCTTCTCAGATTTTTAAAATAAATATAATTTTTCCTTTAGAGAGTCTTTGTGTTCCTCTGTGGGGTTTTTTTGTTTGTTTGCTTTGTTTTGTTTTTGTTTTGTTTTGTTTTCCTGTAGATGATGATTTTCATCATGCATCACCCAGGCTCTTAAATATATATATATATATAATATATATATGAATGTGCAAGTAGACAGCAATTAGAACTTTTTGGATAGTAAAATACACGCAGCTGAGCAGTCTACTGAGATGCACAATTGAAAGGTTGATGACTTTACTTTCTAATATATTATGTTTCTAATTTGAGGGAGTATAAATGTCAAAATCCTGCACCCAAAATAGTCCAGCAGCATCTCAACCTTCAGGTTTTAGGGAGAATGCCGGAGTTTGTTCTCTAAGATGCATCTTAACTGCTAATGATTAGCACCTCAAAGCGGGGAGGCACTCATGACTCCTCAGCAGGGAAAAAAAAATACCCATTAGCAGAAGCTACACTGGTGTGTGTGAGTCAAGGAAAAGAAATTTCTCCAGACACCGGGTCCTGGAGAGAGGATCAGATGGTGGGTGAGCTGTCACGTGATCATCCCCTGCGTTAATGCTGCTTCAGGCACTGCACATTTCAGTTTTCCATTAGCAAATAATCTTATTAAAATGATGGTCATGATAACGCTGATTGATGGAGAGGAAGTATGCCTGGTTTAAAACACTCATAATTTATAATCAACTGTGCTTTAACAATGTAAAAATGTCATTTAAAATGCTGTGTATATTTAATCTATTTCTGAGGGAGCAATTACGTCTATATGAAATTCTAATGATTTGAATGTAACGTTCATCAAAGGATTCTTCATTTTCATTCCAGTCCCCTCCTCTTTAACAAATAGTTACTTTCATCTACAAGAACTGCATTCTTGAACACTCAATGATTATTAAATGTCAGCGTCTGGAAAATGAAGGTGGGGAACCAACATAGGAGCAGTCATAGGCCCACTATTTCTCCCTGCTGGGTGCCTTTGAGCAGTCCATTTTAGAATGCTGACTTAGAAGGGGAGCATACGATCAAGTTGAGAGAAAAGTCTTTTTCCGTTGCAGCAACAATGCAGAGGATCCCCTTCATCCGGCAAATATTTGTGAGCGCCCCCTGGGTATTAGGCGATGTGCCAGATATGCTAGGTGTGGGTTGCACTGATGGATTGGTCCCTGTCCTCTCAGAGCTTGCGGTCTGAGGGAAGCAGCCTGATCACAAGTAAATAAGGGGGTTGGGTTTTATTTCAAGTCAGTGAAAAGTCCCTGCGAGGTTTAAGCAATGGAGTGTCAGGATCTGATTTGCGCTTATAAAAGGTTATCAGGCTGTTCTGTAGGCAATGAGCTGAAGGAAGTCTGGGTTGAAGCAGGGAGACTTCAAGTCCATTGCAGCAACCAGAGACCAGGGGCATGATACCGAGGTAGCAGTGGGTAAATGGAAGAAGGTGGCAGTGGGACTTGTTACTGTTTGCACGTGGAGGTGAAAGATGAAGCCAATCACAGATCTGTTCTAAATTTTACGCTTGCACAATGGGGTGAAGGGAACCATTTCCAGCAATCAGGGAAAGGGGACAGGGCTAGGTCCAGAGTCCACCATATCCCAAGAGTTTTCCTGGTGCATACGTACACTATGATATTTACAAATCCTCATATGGTTAAATGTGATCATCGTCATCATATGATCATATTGTTGATGAAGAAACTGAGGCTGAAAGGGGTGAGTTACATAACTTACTTGAAGCCCTTTGTCTCATGAGTAATAGTCAGAATTCAACCTTACTCTAGCTTCTAAACACAGACTATTCTCTTTTCCTTCCTGCCACTCTTGATATAATTTAGAACTTTAAAAACATGTTTTTTCCCTTTCTTTCTCTTTTAATTGTGTTCTCTTTTGTCCTATGCTAATTTGTTTTCTTACTGTAAATACAGATTTGTTATAAGAGATCTCAAATGCTATTAGGAAATTGGTAGGGGCTACAAGGATAATCTTTAAAACTGATTAACATTAAAGTTGCTATAGAATATATATATATATATTTATATATGGTATACATGGTATTTAGAGACCTTCCTCATTTACTATCTATTTCAGTGCCTGGATTAAGATAGTATCTAAACTATAAAAAGAAATAGAGCATCCTTAATTATTTAAAAGGATTAGAAATAAAATGCTAAAAGCTGTTTTTAAGCCTTTCAAAAGAAGATTTACTTATTTATTTATTTTTTGGTAAGGGTTGGGAAACCCAACACACTGAATAAAGCAAATAGCTGGCCTAGTGACCCAAGTTAGTTCTACTAATGTTTATCTTGTGCTTGTTATATGCAAGGGCCTCTACTAGATTCTGAAACACAGTCACAAAATTAATTTAAAGTGACTGAGTGTGGGCTGTATCTGGAGGATTGGAGAGTGGCTGGCAAATCCTCAAAAAGAACACCAAACCAAAAAAGAAAAAAAGCAAAAAAAAGCTGTGATAAAGGACAACGTGATGAACTAAGTGACCAGAGGGCACCGGGGAATGAATGTCAGCTGCAGTTTGAGCTACAACTTTATTAATGATCTGGAAGGAGATGCACATTAATGAAATTTCCAGATGATACTAAATAGGGAGTTGTCAAGCACACCAGTGAAAACAGAGAGAGACTGTTATGTGCAAAGGCTAATAATAGCAAGGAATAAAGGTGAGGTGTTCAGAAAAGATGTAACCGTGTGACAGTCTACATTAAAAACCACTGTATTTTACATAAAGAACAAAGACTCAAAAAATAAATAAACTCTAATTGAATTAAGAATGTACCAGAGGTGAGAGAAACAAGTAAAACAATAAAACCCAAAGAGACCAAGGTGTTACATACACAGAAAATGAAGAGGATGTTGGAAAACCAATTGCTAACCAAACAGACTAAAAATATTTTCTGATGTTTTGCATACAGAATGTACAAACCATTTTCAAAACCTCAAACAAGCAGAGAAACCAAAGGCAAGATCGAGAGTTTACTAATTAAGCATCTTCCACAGCGCAGGCTCAGCCTCCATCTCCTTTCTCCCAGTTCAGGTTGCAGAACGACCCATGCCTTCTCTCTGTGACTTGGAGGGCAGAGCCTCTTTTTTCACCCCTATCAGCTGAGATGATGGAAGGACAGCACTACTGTTTAAAGTCAGTGAAGGTTCTGCGTTCAACACCCCGCTGGAGGTTGAGATTCCAGCCCAGAGTGGGCATTCTGCTCTTCTCCCTAGAGGAGAGACGCCCTCCCCACATCCCACCCCAACTACGGGCACTGTCATCAGCCAGTAAAATCGGAAATCTCTTTTTTTCCCCCTCTTTCTCTTTCTCAGATATGCTAATGTTATCTAAGGCTGTCTTTGGAGTAGACAGAGAAAGGAGACTTCGGGCTTTGTTCCCCAAGCACCTTCTGTGTGTTCTCAGAGATGATTCACGGTGCTTGGTAAGGCATGTATTACTCACCTAAAGATGATAACTTGAAATTTGATATTAAGCAAATGACTGGCTCTTTTACTCACTCTCTTTCCCACTTACACCAATGGAGGAGGTAATTTCCATTACGCTGCTACTCTCTTTTATAGTTCGGTTGTAGGTTGAATGGTCCAAAATACCTTTTTTTTCTGAAAGCAGAACTAGCTTTCATTTGGCAACAATTATATGCCAGGCCTCTGGCACATATTAGCTCCTTTATGCCCCATAACAATCCTATGACATAAAGATCACCAATTCCATTTTTTGAAATCACTTTTTAAAACAAGATCCAGGAAAAAAAATGTGGCTCTTCTTTGAACATGATTGTTTTTCATGTATTGGAACAGGAATAGTTGATTTAAATGATGATTGTGGGAAGGTGCCACATTCATTGCATTTCCAGATAAAGCTTTTCAACATTTGAGCCTGTCATACTATGAGAATGGTGACAAAAAATAAGGTGAAGTCACTGACCCTCTAACACTGAAAAGGACTCACTATTATATTCATATTTAGCATAGTTTAACAGCTAGAAAAATATTCAAGTAGTGGTGGCCTCCTCTTTCCAGAGGACAATGTTAAATATTAGAAAAAAGAACACAGTCTTTATAAATATTAAGGCATTCCCTGAGTTATGTTTAATCTCAATTCTAGGGTATCTCTCTGTTTTATATTTTAGGAATACAGGATGATGCCATGGAAACCTGAATCCTGAATTTTAGACATGAGTCTGACACAAATTTGGTAAGTGAATATAATACTTGGGCTTCTTTACTCATTCAGTAAGTATTTATTGAGCACCAATTGGAACTCATCTCTCTCATTCCTGAACTTATATACTGAAAGTACATCTCCCTTATTTTTCCTGTATTTTCAGTATTTATATTCTGTCCTTTTTACTTTATTTTATTTATTTATTCAACAAATATTTATTGAGTGGGTACATTTTGTTAGGCTGTGTGCTATGTGGGACTGTTTTGGCCTTCAAGAAGTTTCATCATGATCAGTGGAGAAGACACATAAAAAAATAGATAATTACAACCAGTAAAACTGGAGTTATGGAGAGGACAATACATGTAAAGAAAAAACTATTCTAAAAGATTAGAGAAAACATCACTTGGCTTCTCTCTCAGGGCTGGGAATTGTACCTGTTCCCCTTAGTTAAACTGGATAAACTCAACATTCACAGGCTACTGAATAAAGTCCTATTTTCTGGTCCCCAACTACAAAAAATTAGATGTAAGAATTCCAAGTAACTTAACTGAAACAAGGTAGAAACTTTAAGAATATTTATAGGAATACAAAAATATCTGGCCCATCAAAGCAGAAATGACAATGCCTGGAAGCCACTCAAAAATTATCAGATTTTCAAAGAAGTGACAAAATGCCACCTATAATAAGAAAAATCAATCAAAATGGAACCAATACTGACCCAGATACTAGAGTCAGCAGACAAGTATACTAAAACTCTACTCAGGACACTGTAACTGTATTCAACATGTTCAAACACATAAGCAGAGACATTGAAAATATAAGAATGACCCCAAATGATCTTTTAGACATGAAAACAATTTACTGGATGAGATTAATCACAGACGAAAAAATATACCGGAAGAGATTAACCACAGATTAGAGACTTTGGGGGTTGGGGGCAGAAGGGTTAACAAATGGGAAGATATAGTAATAGGAACTCTCCAAATAAAGAGAGAAATCCTTTTTTAAAAAAAATCATGACTAATCTCAGTTTGTTTAGCATTTGGAGATACAGCCTATATTTCCAGAACAAAACTGTTTCCTGAGGAATTTCCCCTGGAAGATATGCCTTTAGCTTGTCCCCATCTCTCTCCAGTTCTTCTTCTTCTTTTTTTTTTTTTTCCACTTTAGGTAACTTAATTTATCTTTTATTTAAAAAAATTTTTATCAAAGTCAATTTTTATTGTTTGATTTAGAATTTTAGTTTTAGGTGTACAGCAAAGTGACTCAGTTATACATACACATATATGTATATATTTTTTCTTTTCAGATTCTTATTCATTATATGTCACCAAAAGAAATTGAACATAGTTCCCTGTGCTATACAGAAGGTCCCTGTGGTTTATCTATTTTATACATAGTAATGTGTGTCTGTTAATCTTCAACCCCTAATTTATCCCTCCCTGCTCTTTCCCCTTTGGTAACCATAGTATGTTAAGATTTTTTTTTTTAAGTGAAAAGTGTACCATTGAGCTACGAGACCTCTTTAAGAGGCTTCACATGTATGTAACTATAGTGCCTCCAGGATAAGGTGGAGAAGGGGAAACAGAAAATATATTTGAAGAAATATTGGTAGAAAATTTAAACACACAGATCCAAGAAGCTCAAGGAATACCAAACCAATCAAACCAAACAAAAACAAAATGAAGAAAACTACACCAAAGCATGTCATAATCAAATTGCTCAAAACAAGTGATAAAGAAGATATCTTAAAAGGAAAAAAGCACATAAAACATACAGAGGGAAAACGATTCTTTGTAAATTATACAGATGAGAATGCAATGAAGCAACAACCCTAAAGAACTGAAAGAAAAAAAAAACTAGCTACAGTGAAAATATACCTTTCAAAAATAAAAGTGAAAACTTGTTTTCAGTTATACTAAAGGTGAAGTAATTCATCACTAGCAGCCCCTCACTCCAAGAAATGTTTTAAAAGGTAACTTCCAGGCATAAGGATAATGATACTAGAAAGCAATATGAATTAAGAATTAGAACTGAAGAAGTAAAGTTGCCGGACATTACTGTCTATGCAGAAAACATAATGGATTTTCTAATGGATCCAATGGAATCTACAAGAAAAACCACTAGAATAATTGAGTTTAGCAAGGTCACATGATAAAAGATCTAATATTCAAAAATTCATTACTCTCCATATATTAGCAATAAGCACTGAGGATTTGAAATTTAAAAACAGTATCATTTATAATAATATTAAAAATATAAAATACTTGGGTATAAATCTGACCAAAGATGTGCAAGACTAGTACCCTGACAAATGCCAAATATTTGTGAGAGAAATTAAACAGAGACTTATGCCATGTTCACGAATAGGAATAATCAATATTATTATGATTTCAGTTCTTCCCCAATTGATCTATAGACTTCAAGTTATTTCAATTTAAATCCCAGTGGGCATTTTTGTAGAAATTTTAAAGTTGTTCTAAAATTTATATGGAAATGCACTAGACCTAGAATGGCCAAAGCAACTTTGGGTTAAAAAAAAGTTGAAAGACTTAACATTATTTGAACTAAAGATTTATTATAAGGCTACAATAATCAAGACAGTGAGGTATTGGCTTAAAGATAAAAAATACATCAATAGAATAAGAGAGAGTCCAGAAATTTCTCTCTCTTATAACACACACACACACATGCACACAGAAATTCAGCGGAGAAAGGACTGTCTTATCAACAAATGATGCAAGAAAAATTGAATATCCCTCTGCAAAGAAAATAAAAAAATTTTAAATTAACTTTTATCTACATCTTGCACCTGTACAAAAATTAACTTGAAATGGTTCATAGTCCTAAATGTAAAATCTAACTCAAAATTAAAAGAAAAAAGCAAAGGAGAAATTCTTTGTAGCCATAGGTTAAGTAATGATTTCATAAATATGACACCAAAATCACAATCTGTAAAAGAAAAAAATGATAACTTTTGCTCACTTAAAGTTTTTAAATTCTGATCTTCAGATACTGCTAACGGAAATAAAAGACAACCAAATACTTGGAGTAAGTCTTAGCAAATCACATATCTGACAAAGGATTTGCATCCAGAACATTTAAAGAACATGTAAAACTCAATAATAACAAAACAAATAATTCAATAAAAATAGGCAAAAGATTTGAAGAGGTACTTTATTAAGGGAGATTTATGGATAGCAAATAAGCATATGAAAAGATACTCATTAGTCATTAGGGAAATGCAAAATAAAACCATAATCATCTATTAGATACTATACATCTCTAATAGCAAACGTTAGGGCCAGTGTGGCATTAGTATAACTCTCACAAGCTACTGATTGGAACATAAAGTGGTACACCTGTTTCAGAAGACAGGGTTGGCTGTTTTTTTAAAAAATTCAAGCATATGCCCACTATATGATCTAGACATGCCAGGCTAATGTATTTATTCAAAATAAATAAAAATAAATGTTCATTTAGGACTTGCATAAAATATTCCTAGCAGCTTTATTTACAATAATTCCAAGACTGGAAACAACCAAATAGTCTACCAATAGTTGAACAGATAAATATATTATGACATTTCAATACAATGAACTACCACTCAAATAAAAATGAATCAACTATTAAATGAAACCAATAAAGGCTTGATCTCCAGAATATATAAGAAGCTCATATGACTTAATAAGAAAAAAACAAACAACCCAATCCAAAAATGGGCAGGAGACCTAAACAAGCAATTCTCCAAGGAAGACATACAAATGATCAATAGGCACATGAAAAAATGCTCAATATCACTAATTATCAGAGAAATGCAAATTAAAACTACAATGAGGTATCACCTCACACCAGTCAGAACAGCCATCATTCAAAAGTCCACAAATGACAAGTGCTGGAGAGGCTGTGGAGAAAAGGGAACCCTCCTACACTGCTGGTGGGAATGCAGTTTGGTGCAGCCACTGTGGAAAACAGGATGGAGATTCCTCAAAAGACTAGGCATAGACTTAACATATGACCCAGGAATCCAGCTCCTGGGTATATATCCAGAAGGAACCCTACTTCAAAAAGACACCTGCACCCCAATGTTCATAGCAGCACTATTTACAATATCCAAGACATGGAAACAGCCTAAATGTCTATCAACAGATGACTGGATAAAGAAGAAGTGGTATATTTATACAACGGAATACTATTCAGCCATAAAAACCGACAACATAACGCCATTTGCAGAAATATGGATGTTCCTGGAGAATGTCATTCTGAGTGAAGTAAGCCAGAAAGAGAAAGAAAAATATCATATGAGATCGTTCATATGTGAAATCTAAAAAAAAGAAAAAAAACCACAAATACAAAATAGAAACAGACTCATAGACATAGAATACAAAATTGTGGTTGCCAAGGAGGCGGGGGGTGGGAAGAGACAGACTGGGATTTCAAAATGTAGAATAGATAAACAAGATTATACTGAATAGCACAGGGAAATATATACAAGATCTTGTGGTAGCTCACAGCAGATAAAAAAATGTGACAATGTATATGTATGTTCATGTATAACTAAAAAATTATGCTCTACACTGGAATTTGACACAACATTGTAAAGTGACTTTAACTTAATAAAAAATGTTTAAAAAATGAATCAACTATTAATGCACAGAAATATGAATGAATCTCAAAATAATTATGCTCAGTGATAGAAGCCAACCCCCAAAAAAGAAAAATTGGAATGATGGGAATGATTAACCCACAGTTACAGATAGCAGATCAGTGCTGGCCTGGATGAGAGAGGCAGGGAGGGGTGGAAGTGGAGCCAATGGAAGAAACTACGAAAGGTGACAAAGAGACTCTTCGAGGGTGACAGATATGTTCACTGTCTTGATTGTGGTGATGGTTTCATGGTGCATGCATACACCAAAATTTATCAAATCATATACTTTAAATATGTATAATTTATTTTATGTCAACTATATCTCAATAAAGCAGCTGAAAAGCTACAGACAGAACCAAAGACTCCTCTTCTACCCCACTTCCCTCCCTACTTCCATTACATAGTCACCATTAAAGTCGATAATGTACTCAGTGCATTTTTCCTTACTTTTTCTACACTGTTGTGTACTCATACAATATATACTACTGTTGGGTGTTTTCAGTGTACATAAACGTTAAGTAACGTGCACATTACTTTTTATTGACTTTAATCTCTCCGGAGTGTGTTGAAGGATATATAAGCTTCACTTCTGAGGACTACCCTCACACTACCTCCTAGGAAGAAGCCAGTATAATCCCAAGAGAGGGATAAAGCAATGAAGAGAACATTTTTTCTGAAATGGAAAAATGAGACTTAAAAAAAAAAAGGAAAGAAAGAAAAGACATGATGAAAAAGTCAGAAGAGGAGGCAAAGAGAAAGTCTAAAAAAAATTTCACAATGAAGCATCAAAAAGAGTTCTAGAATTATAAAATAGGAATTAAAGGAATTTAAGATGAGACCTTCAAAAAGATCTTTAAGAGGCTGCAGAAAATGAAAGTAGGATAAAGCAGAAATGTAATGGAAAATGCCTTATGTAACAAACTGCTGGTTAAACCAAGATCATGTTGAAGGGCTGAGAGAAAGAAGACATCTGCCAGGCCAGGATATGGGGAAAAGGTACCCACAGCACACCGTAGGAATTAACCAGTAAGCCCAAACTGGAGGGTTCTAAAGACCTGCAAAGAGAGTCTATGAAGTCCAATAAGAAACGGATTGTGAGTACAGCTCAAGAGAACCATCATCTATTGAAAGCCTTATCAGTTAGAATTAGATTCAGCTGCAAGCATCAGAAAGTCCAAAATAACAGTGACTTAACAAGATGGACCTTGGCTTTTCTCTTGCATAAAAAAAATCCAAAAGTAGGCAGTAAAAGGCTGGAAGGTGGCTCCATATAGTTACAAGAGCTGTCCAGGTGTTTTCTGCTCATTACACCACCATCTCTAGGATGGAGTCCTCCATCATGGTCCAGGGATGCCTGCTGGAGGCACCTTGTGGGGATTCCAGGGTAGAGGAAGCAAGAAAGGGTAAACATCCACTGTTTCCTCAATTTTCCTGGATCGTTCCACCCAGCACTTCTGCTTTCATTTCATTGGCTGCAGTTTTGTGTCACGGTCATTCTCAGCTCCAAGGAAGGCTGAGGGATGGAGTCCTTATTTATAGTGATGATGAACCAGTGAAAAGTTAAGGTCTTGCCATTAAGCAAGAAGAGAACGGGGATATTGGGTACACAATTAGCAGTCTTTATCACAAACTACTTTAGGTAATTAAGCACTTTTATACACATATATTCTTTAACTCTCAAGTAAACCCTACAAGATACATATTATCACTCCCACTTTAGAGGTGAATACAATAAGGTATCAAGAGTTCAAGTAAATTATAGAAAGTCATAAGAGGATTAAAATCTAGACCTTTCTAGCTGCAAAACATATATTCTTTTCACTGTTAAAAATGGGAAATTTAAGAGTTATGACCCTGAGGGAAAGATTTTTGAGAAGAGCATAAATGTAAATGCAAAAACGAGGTGTAACAACATGGATGGAACTAGAGATTATCATATTAAGTGAAGTAAGTCAGACAGAGAAAGACAAATATCATATGTTGTTGCTTACACGTGGAATCTAAAAAAATACAAACTTTATTTACAAACCAGAAATAGACACATGAACATAGAAAACAAACTGTGGTTACTGGCGGTGGGGAGGAAGGGCTAGATTAGGAGCTTGGGATTAATAGATACACATTACTATACATAAAATAGATTTAAAAAACAAGGATTACTGTATAGCACAGGGAACTATATTCAGTTTGTTGAAACGAGCTGTAATGAAAAAGAATCTTTAAAAAATGTATGTGTATGTATACATATAACTGAATTGCTTTGTTATACACATGAAACTAACAATGTACATTGACTACACTTCAAAAATAAAGAATTACTTTTAATTTATTTTAAAGTTATAATTTATTAAAAAATAGTAATTTTAAAAAATGAGGCAGGAGAACCAAACAGAATGATTACATTTTATTAAAAATAGGACGTTATACTGATCATCTTATGAGGTTGATTTTTAATTAAGAAATTGATAAGTGATGTCTATGGAACACTTTTGGCTTTTGCTCGCGAAAATCTGGGCTTTTAATATATATTTTGTATAGAGTCACAATCTCTTATTTATATGACAAATCCCCAATCTCTGGGAACCAATTTTTCTTCCCTAAGTCATTCATTGCAGCAGCATCAGTGAGCGTGACTATGGGGACCGCTGTACACCCCTGGATGTCACGTAGTAATGGTGTATGTACTGTACTACCTCTAAAAGTCTGAAACCTTTTGTTTCAGAAATATACCCAGCCCCCAGGGTTCAGAGAAGGTAGTGCAGACTCTGTAAGAGCCTTTCTCACTATTGAAAATCAGATAAGGCAATATCTATGAAAGTGCATGGGAATGACTTGAAAAATTCACAAACGTGTAATGTATTCTTATTAGTTCACGGCCAGATTGGCTCATTCGCTTTTGGCTCAGCAAGTCAATACCTGAGGTATATTTTCTTCCATAAAAAAGAATGTGTCTGCAAATTTACCCTGAATATAAATTTCGTAGACATTATTATTATTAGATAAATATTGTGATTTATGCTAACATTCTAATTAGCCCCGTTCAATTTGGTTGTAGAAAAACCCTCCTCAGAGACAACACTTCATGTGTGGTTAATCCCTGAAGGCTCCCAACTAGAACACAAATCAGCCACAAAGGCAAATATGAGGTCATTAAGTCGATAAAGGTATAAAAGTGCTGTGTCTTGTTCTAAAATACTGCGTCTGAGCACCTCACACTCAGGTGAAAGGCACCATAAAAAGACACGAACATCTTGTTCTTCAACCAGAGGAATTACTATGAGCCTCAGAATATAGGCAATTGGCATGAGGGGGTTTTAAAGAATTTAAAACTTTGCTGCAGTCTGCTTATTAATTCAGTTTCTAGGTCTCCATGATCTGCTCATCATGTGTCTTTTTACAAATGGTATGAGTTTTCTTCATTTCCCGCAGTGGTTATCATTATGTTGTCTTTAATTGAGCATTTATAAAGAGATGCAGTGAGGAGAGAACAGGAAGATGTGTTTATGTGGATTGTTCTTTTAATGACACCCCTAAACGTGCGATACAAACGACATAAAACACTACTTACTAAGTGAGCAGCGAGCTTCCAGTGACTACAAGGCACATTTATGCCATCATCTTGGGAGCCAGAGGCCCATCAAGATGCAGGGATTATACACAAAAGGAGAAAATCTTTATGTCCATGTGGCTTTTCATCAATAGAAGAGATTCCTTTTACAGCAAAGGAATTTTTTTTCCTTTTTTTTTTAATCGTTTCAGGAGGCGGATATAAGCAAAGAATAGTGAAACAGTAACAAAACAAGATAGCAGTGGCTTAATCAGGTTCAACAACCATAGCGGACCCCCTACGTTAGCTCACCTAAAAGTCAGTGAGACCACAGGAGACCGCTAGCCTGTGACTGAAAGCTCTCTTGGTTCATTCTTTTCCTGATCCCCACCCCTACCGCCACCAAACTCCAAGAGGCAAAAGAAAGCTAGTGTCAAATTCTCGGATGGTAAGAGGATGGACAGGTGCCTCTCCAAGCATCCTGCAGGGTTAGAGCCTCTCTCTGTATTTCGTTACCACCTACTGTATACAATGAATAATATAAAAGGGAGGAAGATCACTGTGACCTCGTGGAGCTTATAATGTATTTTTCTGAGATAAAATACAAGAATAAAACAAATTCTATCGAAAGCAGTACCCATGAGCGACGAGCGACGAGCGACGACTGGGTCTTAGAACCACTGTACACTCTAGGCATTTAGAGGAGAGAGAGATTATTTAGGACTTCTCCAGAGGCCAAGTGACTTCTTTTATCACTGTCTCCAGTGTCCCAAAAGCCTAAAGAGGGAAGGAGGAGGGTTGGGGAGAAACAGGGGATCCAGAATGGATGCTTTGGCATCTGGGGGCCCAAAGACCACACCTCCAATTTCTCAGCACCTTGTCATTGAGGGTAAGAGGGTCCCCCTGCATCCAGGGAGAAATGGGGCTGCCTGTGAAGGTATGAGGTCTGCAGCAGACAGGGGAGAGGGTGGTAGGGGGACTGGGATCTCCAGACTGATATCTCCAGGGATATCCAGACTGGATACCCAGGTGTGGGCATTCTTGTTCTGGGCTTAACTCAAAGAATCTCTAGGACAACTTGATGGAAGTCAGATTCACAGCTATAGGTAACGGCATAGGTGCTAAATTATTTAACTACATTTTCTTTAGTCTTGCAGGCAAGAGCACTGTAAACCTGCAGAAAGACTGATTCACCGAAAAAGCCGAGTGCAGATCACATAATGTAAAACAGTAATTATGCTGGCAATTACTCATTTTAAAGTCTAAGCAAGCTGGCTTTAATAAACCACAAACCACATATCACCAATACTCTCCTTTTTATTACAATAAAATAGCACTTTCAAGCTTGTAATTGCTTTATAGACCTAGAAATAGAATGCTGATGAGATTATTTCTGCAGGGTTCAAATATTTATGAAAATCCTAATAATTTTTAAAGTCAAACCACAAACATTACCAAAAAAAATTCCCATAAAATAAAACAGCCTCTCTGTTGCTTTTTCTGTTGTCTTTAAATCAAGAATTAACACTTGTCTCACGTCGTCTGGCTTCTTCAAGTAGGAGCTTCTGAGCTGCCATTTCAAAGGAAAGATTTCATAGAGAAATGTGGATAGTATATGTCTGGGTTATTTCTAAAGGAATAAGCTTCCTTACAAAGGTGCACCTTTACTAAAGCTTTTCACTAAAAAGCTTTATTACTTAAAGGAAGATGTTATAGGTGAGAGTAGAGAGGAGGTAAAAAGTGAAAGAGAGGATGGACAGGGATGACTGATGAATGAAACGGAAAATAGTGGCCACAGTGGCTAATGAAGGCATTTTACCAAATGCTTAGTCTGTTCCGGCTCTGATAAGATACCATAGATTGGGTGGCTTATAAGCAATAGATATTTCTTTCTCATAGAACTGGAGGCTGGAAGTTCGAGATCAGGGTCAAGTCTGGTGAGTCTTCTTCTAAGTTGCAGCCTGCTGACCTCTCCTTGTGTCCTCACGTGGTGGAGAGCAGAGAGGAAATAAGTTCTCTCCTTACTCTTAAAGGGCACTCATCAAATTCATTAGGGCTCCATCCTCATGACCTCATCAAACTCTAATTACCTCCCAAAGGGCCCACCTCCCAATGCCATCACCCTAGAAGATGAGTTGCAACATTTGAATTTTAGAGGGTATACAAATATTCAGTCCATAACACCAAATATAGCATTAATTCATTCATTCATACATTCTCTCACTTAACAGATTTTAATTAGGGCCTCTTCTGTTACCAACATGATTTTTTGGAAGTTGTATCAGTAGTTACTCAATTCTTTTTCAAATTAAGTCTCACATTACATCTCATTCTATAAAATAGATTAGAGGTATGCCATGAAGCTAGATTGTATGTCATGAACTCAAGTTTATAATCTCTCTTTTCTATGGTCAGTCACCAAACAATATGGCTATTTTGATGGACCCCCAAATTTGACATTGGTAGTTAGAGCTGTCAGCATCCAATTTATTTTTTGCCCTTCCCTTTTTGTTGTTGTTGGTTCCATTAAAAATCTTGATTCATGCTGAAAAGAAGTCACAGTTGGTAACAGTTTCCTAACAGCATGACAGCATGTCCTGTAATCTCAGGATAGTCTTCAATTCAATAGAAACAAAAAAGGGCTTTGATCTGAGGTCTGCACAAAAATGATTTAATCTGGTGTTTATTTATAGACACAGTAAGTCACTGCTCGAGAGATGGTGGTAAGAAACTCTCTTTGTGAAATTTAAATCTGGCAGGGGAGATAGATATTAAACTAAATTAATTGGATGAATCATTATTTAATAATCATGATAATAAATGAGACCGAGTGCTATTTGAGTGTGCAGCTGGGATGCTGACTCAGACTGGGAGTCAGGAAATCTCTGTATTGGGTGACTGGTTGGAAGTGGAAGGCTGCAAAGAGGGAGGTGCCAAGGACTGTTGAGTGAAATCTGAGTCAGGGAACTCTGGGGTGGAGCGGGTTTGTGACCCTTATTTTATTTTGCAGGGTGAGGGGAGTCATATGTGGTGATCGCCAATGTGTTAAAGTTTGGATCTCACCCCTCCAAGTGTATTTTATTATATTTTTAATCTATGGTTAGATAGCACATTTAAAAATGAACTCTGCCCCCATACATGTGGAACCTCTAGAGCACCCCCCTGGGGTCCTCATGGCTCCCTCCTGTTAGAGAAGTTTTGGGGACACATGTCAGGATTAAGTCCCAGTTCATCTCCTCTAGCTTGACGCCCGGCAAGTTCTGTCTCATTTCTGAGTGCTGAATTCCTCACTTGGGAAATGAAAGCCATAGGCCTGCCTCATGGACTTGTGAGGAATAAATAAAAGTAAATACAAAAGGCCCCTCCCTCGCACAGTCCTTAATAACTAAGAGCCCCATAATATATGTTCATTTCCATTTCTTTCTCTCTTTCTCCTTTATCCCTCTGCAAAACAGGAATGAGGATACACACCTGCCAGGATTAATGTGAGGATTAAGTGCTGTGTTCCGTGTGGAAGCATGCAGTATATGGCATACTTTCAAGAAGTATTAGGAGGGAAAAAAAATTGGAAAAAGCATGAGAAATGTGGTACTTCACCCTTACTTGGGACCAGACACTGTTATTCTTCCCAGAACCTGCTCCCTCTCAACACATAACTTATCAGGTACAGAAGGGTCACTATGCTGCCCATCACCTACCTAATCACTGCTCACTGGGATGCATCGTTGGAGAACTGCTTCACGCAAGTGGACGGCAGAATCCTACGATCTGCCACCAGCATGTCCCTAGTCTATTAAACTCTACTCTCTTTCCTTTTCTTGACTACACCTTTTTTCAGATTTTTGGGTTAAAAAAAAACTGAGTGATGTACACTGTTCACAAATTACTCCTGGAAGTTTACTGACCTCCCAGACACAAGGACTAGAGATTTGCGTGCTCCCTGGCATCCATGCAATTTCCCATCAGAGCTCCACGCTTCAGACTTCGTGATTTGCTGCTGGACTCCAACGTCAGGCTCACCCAGGTGGAGGAAAGTGACACCAGTATTCTGTCACAGTCTGGTGTTAGCTCACTACCTTGGTGGTTACTGTTTGCTCTTCTATGTGGCCCACTCACCTGCACTAAATGGAGGGGTCATATTTTTCTTCTCCTTTTGCTTTACTTTGACTCCATGATGTCTTTTTTTTTTAACTGAAGTATATCCTTGGTTTATTACCAGATACAGAATTTACACTGTGCTCTTTGTTGCTATTTCTTCCAGAAAGATTTTAACCCCAGTTTAATAGAAAGCCAAAGACTCAAAAGTCCATTTAACATGTCATTTAATAATGATGGCTTTTGCTTTCAAGGAGTCAGACTTCTGGTAGGCTATTTTAGTTACCTGTACAAGATTCACTTTTACTTAAAAAAGAATCTTTCCTAATCATATCAGCCCCTCAAATGGGATGATTGGTATTATGGGATATCTGAATAATTTGCAGAAACAATAAAGGTAGCTAATTCAAAAAATAAAAGCAATTAAAATTTCCAGGAAAAGCAAGAAGTAATATGAGAAAAGAAAGAAAACCATGATTCACTGTTTGCATCTATTTTAAACCACATAAAATAATCGCAATGATATAAATATTCCTTACTGGTTTTGATATTTTAGAATTAGCTCAGAGACAAAGCACAGAGACTTAATTATGATCATGAGATAGAATGCAGATGCTATCAATCTGAAAAATGTATAAAGCACAAAAGAAAAGATCTCAAAGGTGGAAGGGAAGAAAAACTGTAAGAAGAACCCAGCTTAGAAAGTAGGGGAGCAAGAAACACGATCTATAATTGATATGACAAGAAATGAAGACAAGTAAAACATGTTTCTGAAAACTCAGTATGAGCCAATAAAAGAACTTAAAATCTTGATATAATTATGTTTAAAAATTGTGGAGGAAAGGTAGGAAGTGGTATAAGTAAGTACAATCATTGACTTTCATTATGGGTAATAGGTAATGTTTCAACTGGTAGGATTTTCACCTTAACTAGAGATAGAACAGTAACTGCTAGAAGAAATATCTAAACATGTTTAGTGATGGTTGCCTCTGGGAAATGGTACAAGGAATGGAAGGGAATCTGGAAGAGAACCATTGTGTGTGTGCGTGCATGTGTGTATGTGTATGCATGGATTTTTAAATTAGAAACATTTCAATATTCAAAAAGGAACAGGTAACAACAGAATAAACATCAAAGTACACCCAGCTTTATCAAATTTAGTATTTTCCCACATTTGCTCTGGATATTTTTCTAATTTAAAAAGTGTTTTAAAATGTTTTAATTAAAAACAAAAATAACACACAATCAAAGAACCCACTGTACCTATCTAATCCATCATCTACCCTCCATCCCCAGAGTTAAAAACTAGTTGAAGGTCAATGTCTTATTCCCTTGAATGTTTTGTTTTTCCCTTTGTATGTATAAATCCATAGCTTGCACAGTCTTCTTTTGTATGTTTTTAAACTTTAAATTTCCAGTTTGCCAATTTTTTCTTCAACATTACTTCTGGAAGATTTATCCATGTTTTATCCACACTCTAGTCCATTCAGGATGTTAGTTTGTACCATTTAGTGTATTTAGCAAAATGTTATTTGCATCTTATGACTATTCTACCATTTCTTTATTAATCCTTCCATCAGTGGAGAGTTAGGCTGTTTCCAAATCCTCACCATTATAAACAATCATGAATGTCTTTATCTACTTGTGTGTTGATGTTGATGCACACCTACAAGAGCTGTTCCAGGCTATGTAGTTGGCAGTGAGTCCCTAGAGAGACGGGATGCACACCTAAGGTGTTATCACATCTCGCCAAATTAATGCATCTAAAGTAGTGGTGCCAATTAAAATTCCTACCAGCAACATATGACTGTTCCTGTTGCTTCACCACCTTTCCAACTGTTGGCATTCTCAAACAGTTTAATTTTGCATGCTTGATGTGGTAAAATGTGGTAAAAACAGTTTAATTTTGCATGCTTGCTTCATTCTGCCTTTACTTGGTCATTAGTGAGAGAGAGCATCTTTTGACACGTTTGTTGGACTTTTGGGTTTCCCCCTTTGTGATGATCCTGCTTTACCCTTTGCCTACTTTTCAATTTCATTGTTTGTTTTTTCCTTAGTAATATGTGGAAGTGATCTATATACTCAGGATACTAATCCTCTGTTATAATTTACATGACAGACATCCTTTTCTTTATTGTTTTTCCACTTGGTACATAATTCATCTCATATAGATGTTATATATTTTAATATAGCCTAATTTATCTATATTTTCTCTTAAAGTTTGTGTAGGTTTGTACCTTAAGAAATCTACTCAGAGGTCATAAAATACCTCCTAGATTTTCTTCTATAATCTTAAAGTTTTTCCTTCTCCACATTTAATTCTTTAGTCCACATGGAAGCTATCTGGGGCCCAGTGTAAGGTAAGGGTACAATTTTGACCTTGTGGATGACCAGTTGTCCCAGTATCACTTACTGACTTGCCCATTCTTTCTCCACTGGTTTATATGCTACTCCTGTTACACCAAGTTTCCGCACATGTGAAGGAGCTTACTAGGAGCTTTGTTCTGTTCCAAGAATCATTTATATTTTAACATCAGGTCTTCGAAAATATGTATTTTAACCATGTATGTATATTAACTTCAAATTAACAAATATTAATAAAATAGAAAAAGATTTTTACAGCACAAGTAAAATTTTTTTTCCCTTTTCTTTTGAGCCTCTATTTTTTTTTAAAGTGATTTCAGTAAAACCATGGCTGGCTGCTTCTACCAAAGCAGCTTCCAAAGCAAATTACTTTTACAAATAGTCAAAAAATTGTTGAATGTGCATGGTTTGGAAAATATATTTTGTTCAAAATATTGGGTAAATTACTCAATAGCATAATCTCCTCCCTTGGTATAAAATAAAATTCATATACAGGAGGTGTGCAAGATCTATTCTTGGAGAGGAGTTATAAGTGGGCTCTAATGCATCTTTTTGGAGCCATTAAGCCCTGCCAGGTAAATAATGTGCATTTTAAACATCCTTGAATCTATATTTACAGTCATATGATAAATGGTAATGGCTCCAAAGAGAAACCTTAAGATCTAATGGACATTTAAAACAGCCCCTCAATATGTATTTATGCAAGGGGTCCAAAGAGACTCAAAAGCAGTTTAGTTCTATTTGATCAATGGCAATCAATGGTTTTGAAAGATGCAGAATATTTAGAGTTCATATTTAAAACTTCTGTAACAAGCAGGCCTACAAGCTTATGGTTATAAATGCTTCTTTGTAGCTTGGGGAAGATGTGGCATTTTGAAAATATCCCATTAACATCACACCAAAAAAAAAGGCCAAGAAAATTTAGCACAGAAAAAGATGACATTTCACAACAGTGAAGTTGTGGTACCAAACAAGAAAAGCTGGCTCATCCTTTTTATATCCTCAATTGGATTTTCATTTCATGTTACTCGGTAGGAGTCATTTTGAAGACAATTTCTTCTGAAAATAAGCTTTGAAGCTTTACTGTTTTTAAAAATCTCATTTGATTCAGCTTGCACAGGCCCTGGTTTTCTGTACCCATTCTTTTCTCCCTTTAGAATCGCTTACATTTCCATTGTATTGTTTGAATGAAAGAATCGAATCACACCTACTGTATCCTTTCAATGCACTGGGTGTGTGAGGAGGCAGAGGATGTCCCAGAACCAGAATTTGCATCAGATTCTTGGAAAGCCTTTTTTGGCTAAATAATGTCAGGAAAATATGGTGGACATTTGGGAAGCTTTCCAACAGTTGCTTATCAACCTATGAAATGCTTATCAACATACCAACCTCGATTGATTTGAACGGTAAGCCAATGCTTCTTACTCTGGAATAATGGCTATTTGACATTCCCAAAGCTATCAGGTGCAGTCCTTGTATCTAGCTCATTCTTTCCCTGGCCAGCGACACACCACCACCTTCATCCCCCATACTGGAATAAAAGAAACTGTGTGCTTTTGCTTAGGTAGGCCTGATATCTCAGTGAGTTCAACATATGGAATTCCAACCTAACAGGGTCTGTCACCGTGAAACTCAGATTTCCATAGCTCCATCAAGAGATGCCCAATCCACCTGCTCCCTCCTTTACCGGTGTTCTAAGATCTTACAAAGCTCTCACATTGGGAACTATCTGCGGAGCTACTGTTGTCAAGAAAGATGAATCTGTGTCTCTTAGTGTTCATGCCCTCAAACTCTTGTTTAATTCTATCATTTACCTTAGTTCAATTTAGTTCAATTTAGCCATTTTTTCATGAATTAAGCAGGCCTTACACAATCCCTAGTCTCTAGGTCACTGAAGAAAACTCTGGACTGATTCACCCAATAGACAAGAAATGAAATCAGCCCATTCCTGGCTTATACCTTTGGACAAATGTGCCATATTAGAGTGAAGCATCTGCTACCCCAGAAAACTAGAGTTCTACACAATTTATTTATTTTATATTCTACTGGGGCAGAGAATCATAATAAGAAATCCTAACTTCACAGATAGAACACTAACTGATCTACTCAATCTATTGCAATTATATTCGACGACATTCTTTATATAGGACACTCCAGAGATTATAAAACAAATTCAAAATGATCACAATCTAGATTATAAAATTACAAGGCATATAAATAAGTATGAAGTCATAAAGAAAACCCACAGAGAGAGTGTGGTACAAAATATATTGGGAAACACATGGAGAATCTGGAACGAGACATGCAATGACACATAAATAGAAAATATGTGGGAAGGCAGCCCCTGAAAAAGTCTTATGGATATGCAGGTGCTTAATTGATGCTTTAAGTGGTGGCTTAATAAAGAGACATCCTTAGAAGTTAGGAGGAAAAAAATATGTATGCAAAGTAGAAACTAAGAGGTTCATAGAAGGACGTGAAGTAACAAAAGCCAGAGAGAGTGAAGATAAGCAAAGATGAGAACCATCTTCTCATAGTTGCTCCTGTTCTATTTCCATATAGAATTCATACATAAAATTGCTTAATAAATTTGTATATTTCCCACATAAAAATGATTCACCTCGATGTTAAAATATTTATTTCTTCTTCTTATGTTATTACCACTTATTACTTTATTCATAAATTATACATCTATTTGGGAATTGATGTGTATGCATCATTAGCATGCCAAGTTACTTTATCTTCACCAGTAATTATATGACTGATGGGTGTTCTGGCTGGCCAGGCTCTGAGAAACTGAGAGAGTGAGTCATTCAGTATGCGTTCCGAGGGGATATAGGCTGAGGTGTGGCCAACCAGGGGGCAGACAAGTCAGCCTGAGGTTACTGGCCAGTGCAGGTAAAGGTCTAAGAAAGATGCTCAAGCTGAGTATGGAGCACAGTTGCTCCCCTCCCTTTGGACTGAGCAGGTTACACACAAGGCAGGTCTAGATGGAGGACAGACTTAAGATAAAAGGTACATTTTTTTTGTTGGTGAGCCCACAACATGGAATCAGTGAGAAGCCTGAGAGAGATGTGCTGTTCTGATACCAGCGTGGTTCATCCAGGGCCAGCTGGCTATATTCACTCCGAAATAGCTCCCACTTCATCTTCAAGGGTGGGGACAGTTCCTTAGGGCTGGTTTCCCAGGACACAGGGAGACTCAGCTTCCACCCAGAATTCTCCATGAGGTCCTCCTCATCACTGGGGGAAGCAGTTCTCTGCACACAGAGAACTTCTTAGGCCTCATCAGGGGTCTTTCAGTTTGGATTTGGGAGGGGCGGTTGCCTGGGAGGCAGCACCTGTCAGGAAGTGGAAGGATGCTGTGGGTACCACTGCAGTGGGGTTTGCCTGCTTCTCTTCATAGCAAGTGGAGGCTGGGGTTGGGACTCTGCCTGGCTTAGTAGGGATTTAATAAACATTTGTTGAGTAAACAGATGAAAGAATGAGTTATCTGCCTAATCTGGGCAGTTACTACAGAATCTCCCCTGTTATTTGCACTCACCTACAAAAGGCAAAGGCCCCATTTGGCCCAGTTTTATTACTTCAGTCTCTGGGACCTGAAGCAGCCAGCTCTGGGTGGGCTGTGCTCAGGAAGCCTTGCTGGCGGGTGTGGAGTTAGGGGTAACCCAGAGCCAGCTGCCTGGCTGAGTCAGGCTCCCCAGTGAGCATGGCCAGTGCAGGTTGGGACCTGCACTATGGTTTAATTTCTAAATTTACTGTTAAATGATGCTGCTTAATACTTCATCCTATTTCGTTTTGCTGTCTTTTCACCCTTTTTCAAAATCTTAAGTTGTGCATTTAGAAGGCTAATTATATGTAGCAGGAACATTAGAATAATAGTCATTGCAATAGACATTAATAGCACAAAGTGATATTACTCTGCACCAGAATTGTTTCAGCTACCATACCTACCTTAGCTTTCCCGGTGATTGAGAAGGGGTGCAGAGTTGCACTTAAGGACAGGGACGGCAGGCTCAAGTTCAAATATAACTGTGCCACCTAAAGTCCTGTGTTTGAATTATAAATTATTTTCTTTACATCTTCTCCAAGTTACAAAATGGTAATTATAATAAAGAAGATGGAGCTTTCAATGTCAATTTACCACTTCACATAGATATTAAAATTAAACAGCATCTTAAAATGTTTCACCTTGAGTAATCTGTTTGACATTTATTGATTGCTTACTGTCTTAGCTCAGGCTGCTATAACAATGTAACATAGACTGCGAGGCTTTGACAACCTTTACTTCTTACAGATCTGGAGGCGGGAAGTCTGAGATCACGGTGCCAGTATGGGCAGGTTCTCTTCCTAGTTTACAAATAGCCACCTTCCTGCTGTATCCTTACATGAAATTCATCTCTCCCCTTTCTCTTCTTATAAGGGCATGAATCCCATTCTAGAGGGCTCCACCTTCAAGACCTAATTAATTCCCACAGGCCCGACCTCTAAATACCACTGGGGCTTAAAGCTTCAACAGATGTATCTGGGGGGAATCAGAAACATTAGTCTGTAGCACTTATCTTTGGCAAAAGCTCCAATGATATAAAGATGAGTAAGACACAATTTCTGCACTGAAAGAAATTGTAGCCATGTGCATATGTGCTCATATGTGAGAGTCTGAGCAAGAAAAAGTGAAAGGGAGACATGCAGAGGAGAGGGGGGTGGTTAGGAATGGGGGGGAGGATGGGGAGCCACTGTTTTATCTCCTATCATTTCTTTCATCCTGTCAACAACTGAACAGCATCTACCTTGTAACATTGCCTTCATTGATAGGCTTATCATTTTGCATCTTCTCCCATGACTTATTTATTTTTTCCCTCCCCCTCTCTTCTTCTCCCATGATTTGTCACACTGGAGAACTATTCCACAGATGAGCTGAAAGAGTACACACATTCAAGTCAACTCCAGCTCAGCCCGTGTGGTCTGACCAGGATCCTTGCGTCCTTCACCACTGGGCTCTTCCCTTGGAAACCCACATCCCTCTGGAGAGACTCAGTCTCTGGGCTGTGTATGACAGCTGCTTAGTTAAACAAAAGCCTGGCCTACGTGTATGGAGAGGGCAGGGGCCAACTGAAGAACTAAAAGAGAGAAGATAGAATTATTGGTGATAAGACAATAAGTGAGGGATGTATTAGCAAACTGAGTATTATTGATATCATGCATCAGTATCTTCCGATCTTCCTCAGTGAGACAATTAGCCTAACAGAGGCTCAAGAAAGAGACTGGTGTCTCTTTAAATTGGACCGACCACGCCTTGGGAAGTCAGAATACTATTAGTGAAAATTTCACATTACCTGCTGCAAATACAAGGTCCAGACTTTCATATGGCCTCTTGTTTTTTTCAGAGACTTAATCCAGTCACTAGTTACTCTCAGATAATTATGGAAAAAAGGTAAAGTGACTTCAAAGGGCAATGTTTATTTATTTTCCACAAACATACTGTGAAAGCAGACGGGTAAACAAGAATCCGGGAATGATTTCTGGCCGCTGTTTCCTTGAACTCATGACACCAGCACTTAGTGTTTTTCTGCAGGCTGGCTGAAGGGTTCACACATCCAATATCCCCAGGAGTTACTTCATTAGATTGCCTAACTTGAAAGCCCATCCGGGATGCCTTTATTCCTCTGCAACTCTTATTGACTGACGCTGATTATGCCATCAGCAAACCTCACTAACTCCACTCCTTCATTTAGATCATTAATGGTCAATAGAGGGCCTGAGACGGTTCACTATTAACTGCTGTGCATTCAGAGGACCTTTCATTCAGAGGACTCTCCTTTGTGCTTCACTGACGGCTTAGCTTGGCTCTCTATGGAGATGAGTGTGAGATAAACAAATCCTGGATCCTCCCCTACACGCTTCGGGGACACGGGCCCTGGGATTGTCAGGGCACCTCTACGGGAGCTGAGTGCACAGAGTGGATCTCTGGAGGAAGGAGGAAGCATCCAGTGTGCCCGGCTCCAAGTGCATGCGCGTGGAAGCCAGAGGGGACACAGCCAACGTGAACCACCACCAAAACTGGCCACCGCACTTCTCCAGTGTCAGCTCTTTGGCTCAGGCCTGGTTGGAGGCATCACCATGTCATGGGGAGGCTTGAAACATGCAGATTCCAGGGTCCCACCTCTAGAGATACTGTAACAGTAGAAGTGTTACAATTCAGTAGAACTGAAGTGGAGCTCAGGAATCAATTTTTTTTAGCCCCCTCTGGTGATTTTAATGCAAGGTCAAGCTTGAGAACTGCTGTTCAAGGAAGTTTTCAACCTCTCTCTGCTGCCTAACAGCGGCAGGGGTGGGAGAGAGAAGGAAGATTATCTGTTGGTGCAGCCAGAACTACTCAGCCATGTGGGCCCTCTGAGCAGGTTAATAATTTGTCACTCCTCTAAACTAGTAGCTTCCCTAAACTGACAGCCTTGAAACAGTTTTTAAAAAATATTTGTTTGTGGAGAGGCAGAATGTTGCACAGGGGATGGCAGGAGATGATGGCTTCTTGGGGACAGCAGTCAGCCTAACCATCCTTGTCCAGATGCTTCAACTCTGGTCCCAAACTCAGCGCCTACCGCCTCCTGCCCTTAGAAAACAAAGCCCTCCAATCAAATGGACCCACTGTCCTGAGAAGAAATTTACTGGACCACTCGTTGTTACCAAAGCCTGTCTCCCAAGAGCCTCAATATCACCCCATTTATCCCAGCACCTACACTTTTCATCCTATCCAGTACTCTGCCTGGTATATATAAGACTTCTTCCTTGCTGTTACATTTGCACTGATGTTCTAGCTTCCAGATTTTTTTCATGCTTTTTGTTTGTTTGTTTGTTTGAAGACCCAGCTCTGCCTGCCCCTCAGTCCATCTGTGGGTGTAACACACCATGGCGAACACAGCTTCCAGGGTCTACCTGCTCATTTAGCATTGGGGATGATCCTGAGCAAAGAGAAATGTGGTCATTTCCTTTCTGCTCTTTGCAAACATACGTACTGAAAAGAAGTCACTTTCCTTACTTTGCAAAGAGTAAAAAAGACAACTCAACATTATATTTTGTGGAAAGTGTCACGAGGAAAGGAACCAGTGGATTTACTCTGAAAGAAAAGATTCCTGGATGAGATTGGATTTGGCAAAATCTCATACTAAGCAGAGAACTAGCTGGATCGTAGGAATAAAAGAGGACAAGAGAGTGAGAGCCAGTGCAAAGTGTCTGTTGCTGTCAACTTCCTTTGGGTGAAGTGAGCATGAGTTTAATGACGGGATGTCCAACTGGAGATCTGATGAGACCACGGTCATCTGTGTAGGTGTGCAGAGTGCTAGTGGAAGGAGAGACAGGCTGGAGTGAATCACTGGGGCCTGAGCTGTTCCACCTGCCTGTTAGGATTCTCATGCGCTTCAGGCAAAGGCTTGCTTTGGGGAAAAAATGCACAAACCAGCTCCCTGAGGATGTGAGTCATGGAGAGGATTATGCGGTTTAGCTGGAAGCCACCCACCTTCGAGTTTCACACATCCATGGAAGGGCCATCAACATCTGGGTGTGCGCGAGGAACTTTGAGAGTTTGGGATGCCCGAGTGGGTTCTGGTGTCTTTTTGTAGCACCCTTATGTAATTTCTGATCCCAGACAAGAAAAATCTGCTAAAACACAGTATTCCGTGAATGACATCATCTGGAGAATTTGAGTAAAAATCACACTGACAGAAGAGTTAACATGAATCATTATTTTGGCTACCTTTGCCCTTCTAAAAGTTATACTTACATTGGTCCAAATACAATTTAAAAAATCCCAAGAAGCTAGGGGGTGAAGGAGGGATAAACAGGTGAAGAACAAAGGATTTTTGGGGCAGTGAAACTATTCTGTGTGATACTGAAATGGTGGATACATGAAATTATGCATTTGTATAAACTTATACAATGTATAACACCAAGAATGAACCCTAATTAAACTATGGACTTTGGGAGATAATGACATGGCAGTGTATGTACATCAACTGTAATAAATGTACCTCCATGGTGGGAGATGCTGATAATAGAGGCGGCTATGCATGAACTGGGGGCAGGGGGCAAATGGTATATGGCAAATCTCTGTACTTTCCACTCCATTTTTCTGTGACCCTAAAATTTCTTTAAAAAATATGTTGCTAACCACAAAACACTGATAAAGGAAATTCAAACAAATGGAAAGATATCCTATGCTCCTGGATTGGAAGAATCAATATTGTTAAAATGGGCATACTACCCAAAGCAATCTACAGATTTAATTCAGTCTCTATCAAATTACTCATATTTTTTGCAGAACTAAAACAAATAGTCATAAAATATATAGGGAACCACAAAAGACCCAGAATCACCAAAGCAATCCTGAGGATAAAGAATGAAGCTGGAGGGATAATCCTCCCAGACTTCAGACAATACTATAAAACTACAGTAATCAAAACAGCATGATATTGGCACAAAACCAGACAAATGGATCAACAGAACAAAACAGAGAGCCCAGAAATAAATCCATGTACCTAGGAATTAATCTTCAACAAAGGAGGCGAGAATATATAATGGAGAAAAGACAGTCTCTTCAGCAAGTAGTGCTGGAAAAAGCTGGACAGCTGCATGTAAATCAATGACGTTAGAACACTCCACATTATACACAAAAATAAACTCAAAATGGCTTAAAGACTTAAATTTAAGACATGACACCATAAAACTCTTAGAAGATAACATAGGTAAAACATCCTCTGACATAAATCGTACCAATGTTTTCTTAGGTCAGGCTCTTAAGGCAAAATAAATAAAAGCAAAAATAACAAATGGGACCTAGTCAAACTTACAAGCTTTTGCACAGCAAAGGAAACCATAAACAAAACAAAAAGATGACCTACAGAATAAGAGAAGATATTTGCAAAAGATGTGACTGACAAGGGCTTAATTTCCAAAATATACAAATAGCTCATACAGCTCAATATTAAAAAAAAAAAGGAAACAAAACAATGCAATCATAAAATGGGCAGAAGACCTAAACAGTCATTTCTCCCAAAGGAGACATACAGATGGCCAACTGGTACATGAAAAGATGCTCAACATCACTAGTTATTAGAGAAATGCAAGGACCATAATCAAAAAGTCTATGAATAATAAATACTAGAGAGGGTGTAGAGAAAGGGGAACCCTCCTACAATGTTGGTGGGGATGTAAATTGGTCCAGCCACTGTGGAGAACAGTATGGGGGTTCCTTATAGAGTAACCATATGATCCATCAATCCCACTCCTGGGCTTGTATCCAGAGAAAATGCTAATTAGACAAAATCCATGCACCCCAATGTTCATAGCAGCACTATTTACAATAGCCAAGATATGGAAGCAACCTAAGTGCCCATCAACAGAAGAATGGAGAAAGAAGTTGTGGTAAATATATACAATGGAATATTACTCAGCCATAAAAACAATGTTAATTGAAGCAAAATGGATAGACCTAGAGATTATCATACTAAGTGAAGTAAGTCAGACAGAGAAAGACAAATATATGATATCACTTATATGTGGAATCTAAAAAATGATATAAATGAATTTATTTACAAAACAGAAACAGACACAGGGAAATGTACTTAATATCTTGTAATAACTTATAATGGAAGAGAATCTGAAAAATATATATAAACACACACACACACACACACACACACATATATGTATATGTATAATTGAATCACTTTGCTGTTCACCAGAATCTAACACAAAATTGTAAACCAACTACACTTCAATTTAAAAAAATGTTTTAAAATAATGTCCATTTTTCATGCCCTAACAGAGTCCTTTAACAAATTACTGTGAGGCTGACTTTTCAGATGGCTTCAACCTGATTTCCTACTCAGCCTGCTCTTTAGCCCAGGCCCTAGAGGACTCAACTCAAGAGCAACATCTTAATTCCGATTTTAGACATACTGCTTCTAGATGGATGTAATAATTTTAATTTTCAATCTTGACCTTGATCAAATGATTACCTTTCCACTTGAGGCTTCCACATCCATTTGGCCAATATAACTACTGATATTTGTCCTCAGCAAGATGTTAGGGCAGGGGTAGTTTGGGAATGAGTCCTGTAAACCATCCAGACAAGATCCAGATCATCTATAGAGAACTAAAAGACTTGGGATTTAGTCTGGAAAATATCTAGTGCAGAATCCCATCTGATATGTGGAAGGCTGAGCTTTCTGTCTGCTAATATTATAACCCACTGACCTCTATTTGCTTCAGGGCAGATTGTGGAGCTGCCTGAGATATTTGAGGCTGATTAGAAGTGACTTCTTAGAACTACTTTGAGAACAAGGACTGATACCAACATATTTAAATCAAGTTGGTTTTTTTTTTTAAATAACAGAAGACATCTAACATCCTTTGTTAAGTGCCCCAGTAGTGAAGTAAGTAATCCCAGCAAATCCAGCAAACAGAGTATAATGGAGCGATTATCAGTAAGTAGTGGTAACACTGATGCCTATGAATTTGCTGCATTTTCTTTGTTATCACCACGTTAGACGTGTGGAAATATTTGCAGCAATTTTGTGCTGAACAAAAAGCAAGCGCTCAATCAGGCTAAGTGCCTGTGATGAGAGCAGAGCATTATTTTCATTCTCCATTTTTAATTAGGATGCACCAGAAAATTACAGGTTGGTTACTCTTCTCACAACCTTAACAAATGCAGATGAGCGGAGCTGCTTCGCGGGTTAAAGCTAAAAGTTCTCAATGCCGTTTGTTAAATACAGTTCTTAAGCTAGCCTAGTGAAAGCATCCGTGATGGGCAATGCCAACATCAAACATCAACACATCATTTAGGAAAGTTGGTCTTTAGTGGAAGCTATCTCATAGATATCCATGGCTTGCTGTTTGGAAGCAGAAACCCTTCCTACAATAGAGCTTATGCCCAGCATTAGAATTTGATTTTAACATTAATGGAAGCAATTCAGAGAGCAAATATATCCAATAGACATGAATGTTTTAAACCTGGAAGAGACTGGGCCTTAGAAATCCTCTAGTTCAACCGTTTTATTAGAAAGAAGCCTCAGACCAGTTGAATGAGGTAGCTGTAAGTTACGGGGCAGAAAAGAATAATATCGCACCTAATGCTTTATTAAATTTTATACTTTAAAAACACTTTCCAGTATACCTTTCCTACGGTGAAGACTGAGGCTCAGAGAATTTAATTGATTTTCCCAGATCACTTACTCCCTTCATCTCTCACTCCCTTTGCTTCATGTCCAGCTAATAGGTCATGTGAACTCAAATATTCATGGTATTTCATGGGAGAGATCAAAAAAAAAAAAACCCTTAAAGAGATATAAATCCAGTGAACTTAGTTTATTTTCTCTTGGACACTTCCTGAAATTAAAAGACTGAACCCTCCAAAGTTTGTTTTTTTCCCTATATATACAAGCAAGAGATTTGTTTTGAAGGTTTTCAGTAGAGAAAGGGACAGAAGGCTTGATACAGTTATGCCGATGCCCCAGCTGATATTAGCAAGAAAGGAGTGGGCAATCCTCATTGGTGGCTTCAACATTAGACTTTAAAAGTAAGGTAGGAATATGTCTTACTGGTTAATATTATTGATGTGGCTCATTTGTACACTTATGGACAGTATTTCCTTTAAAAAGTGCCAACTGAACTACATGGAAATACTGTCCTCAAAGGGCCATTCTGAACCATGGAACCACCAGAACGGTTTGTCTGAAAGACCCTATAGACTATGAAAAAAGGCAGAAAGACTCCTGTTAAATGCCTTTTGCATCATCTTACTGGCACAACTGCAGACAGCTTTTGACTTGAGAAGAATGGATTACATGTTCTTTAAGGGTTTCAACTGCATCTGTGATTCTTCCCCACAAACTAACACGAAGTGAACAACCAATATTGCTTCTAATTGACTTCACCTAGATGTTGAATTCCGTAGACGCCGCACAGACATACTAACTGCACCTCCTATTCCCTCTTCACATTCTCCATCCCCTGTGAATTCCAGTGATCACCTTGATCCAGCCTCCACCCTTACATCCATTGTCCAGGCTACATATTGCTGTTTCCCCCTCCCTTTGCTTATAGGTAATTCTTACATCTTTTTTTGCCTTCCTCATTAAAGTATAAGCAATTTGATCATGGAGACACCTTTTTAAGTCCACCAAGTGCCCAGAATATAGTAACGTGCTCTGAGTATCAAATTTTGACTGACTTTTCTTCTGTGAGTTCTGTATTGTAAGATTTTATTTTCGTGCCCAGAAAAAAAAATTGATTTAACCACTTCCAAGTTATTTAAAATCCAGCCTTGTCTAATTTTATTCTTAAATACCATAATTAGGATCTATCTATACATAATGTAGAATCTCAATGAGCTTCCACATTATTCAATTAGTCATTCTCTACATCTTCAGACCAGTAATTAACACTTCACCTGTCTCAAATTGCGCACAGTGTCTTCGATGAAATGAAAACAAAGTGAAAGGCTGGTTTTAATAATACACCATGCCAGTTGTCATACAGAAATGTTGTGACTTCGGTAACTGAGGCTCACAGAATTTAACTGACAAAAGAAGTATAGCACTTCTTTTGTTAGATGCTAATTTTGATTGATAGACCAACCCAACTTTTTAAAATAGCTGATTATTACCCAATGTGTTTCTTCTCCCCAAATCAGCTAAAATACAATTGTTCTGCTTATGATGATAATCAAAACAACTCTGTGAACAAACTGTCCACCTTTAAAACGTGACCATGTCATCCCAGAAGGTGAGTTTACACTAGTGGGATTGTTTCTTTGGAAGAACAAAGTGAGACCCAGATGCCCCAGCGCCCTGGCCACACACAGGTAAGGAGTGTACACTCAGTTAAGTCGTTATCTTGCCTAATGATTAAACCCAATGAAATGAAAGTGAATCATTTGCTCTAGGGGAAATGTGTCATCTATTTTAGTCCAAAAAGAAACGATTCTGCAAATGACCTTTTCCAGTGTGACAAGCCATCCCTTTGGAGCCAGGAGGAATTAAGACCTCTTCTTCCTTATGGTGGATAACTTTTCCTCTCTCCTACACAGACCCAGATACAGTAGGATGACAAAACAAACAAAAGGTTCAAGTTGTTTCTTTAGCTTTAAGAAAAACAGGTTGATTAGTTTAGGTTTCATGTATTAAGATAAAAATCAGCATCCACAAAAACGTTGACAACATACACGATCGGCTATTCAAATAAAAATAATTGAAAAGGGATAATGCAAAGCTTTGGCCCTAACTACAAACAAACAAACAGGAAATAAACGCTGAGGTACTGAGCAAGAGAGACATGCCTTAGGGACAGTCAGATGAAAAATAGTTTGAGGGCCTAAATTGTCAGTCAGTTCAATAGGATTCAGCAAAAAGGCTAATGCAATCTTAGTCTACTGCTCAGTAGAAATAAAGTATTTAAAAGGAGTTATGCAATAAGCCTGCCCTATTAATCATTGACTAGGCTTTATATGGCATTTTTTGTTTGCCTCTGTGTATCATATTGAAAAAATATAAAAACATATTATACCAGTCTCTAGAGAATATTAGAGCAAAAATCTAAAACTACTCCAAAAACAAATAAAATAACCCATCACTCCATGATCCAAAAATAACCACCAGCTAGTAGAATTTTGTGATCAATATCATATCCTGTTATAGTTTTAGGTTCAAGGCTTTGTACCATTGTCTTCAAGCATGCATTACTGCTGATGAGACCTCCTTCAGAGGTGGCTTTATTTTGTTTAAATTTTCTCTCTGTGGAAACTTTCAGGGTATTTTCTTTATTTTTCTGGTCTAAAATTTCACATTGAGATGTCTAACTCTGGCGTTATCTCATTCGTCCTGTTCAATACTCAGTGGAAACTTTTAAATGGAAGAATTTTGTCTTCCTTCTGCTCTAAAAATGTTCTTACAGGGTCTCTTTTCTAGTTTCCGTGGCTATATTTTCTCTTCTCTTTCTGTGGAACTTTTCATTGTCAAATGTTGGAATGCACAGGTTGATTTTAATGTCTCTAACATTTTATCTCATATTTCCCTATTAATATTACTTTTACTATTGTTGCAATACATTTTCCTCTTTTTTACACACATGTACATATTAATTTCTGAGGGACTTTCTTGGGGGCTTCTCCATCTTGTTCATGGCATCCTGTTCTTATTTTATGAATGTACTATCTTCTCAAATCTCCCTAAATATAGTAGTTACAGTCATTGTACGTTACCTTTTGTTCCTTGAATATCTTTTTTTCCCTGGGGTGGTTTGTCCTTTTTTTTCTTCTTCTTCTTTCTTTCTTTCTTTCTTTCTTTCTTTCTTTCTTTCTTTCTTTCTTTCTTTCTTTCTTTCTTTCTTTCTTTCTTTCTCTCTTTCTCTCTTTCTCTCTTTCTCTCTTTCTCTCTTTCTCTCTTTCTCCCTTTTTCTTTCTTTCTCTCTTTCTTTCTTCCTCTCTCTCTCTTTCTTTAATGCTGCATTTGTCCTCAAGTGCTTAAAGATTCTGATTGGCCATTTATATTTGGACACGGAAGTAGAGGGGCTGCCTGAGAGGTGTGTCTGTGTCAGTGGACTGCACTTAATCAGTATGTTTTGCTTTGATGTGACCAGACCTGGAGCTCAATGTCAAACTAGGGGTCTCTTCTAAATGCCAAGTGACACAGGCTTTATTCACATCTGTCAACACTCCTGTTGCCCATCCTAACTCTTCCCAGATGTTGGCTCTGCTTCCTTTGAGAAAATCTCTCTAGTTTTTTCACTCCAGTTAAAAGGTTAGTTGTATGATATTGTACAAGGGCACAAAGAGAAAGCTGTGAGGAAATCAATAGACCTTCAGTAAATACCAACTTCTCTGCCCCACTTCCCAGTCCTGCCTAAAAGCTGTCCCTAGGGTTCTGCCAGGCTCCCTCCTCTGCTGTGGCCCCATCATTAAAGTATATACGTTGGGACTTCCTCCTCTCTGACTGATCAGAACACCTTCTTCCATGCATTTTCCATCTTCTGGGATGATAGGCAGTGTTATGGGTCAATTTGGCTTGGCTACACTTCCCAGTTATTCATCAAACATTAATCTAGCAGTTGCTGTGAAGGTATTTGTAGATGAGATTTCAAATCTCCAAACAATTGATTTTAAATAAGGGAGATTATCCTAGGTAATCTGGACGGCCCTGATTCAATTAGTTGAAGGGCCTTAGGGCAGAGCTGGGGCTTCTTTGAGAAAGAAGGTATTCTACCTGCTGACAGCTGCCTGCCTGAGAATTCCATCTGCCTTTCCTGACAGCCTGGCCTGTGGACTTTGGAGCTGCCTAGCAAGCCAGGACTGTCACGTAAGCCAACTCCTTGTACGACATCTCTTTCTATATGTATCTCCTATTATTTCTCTGGTTGGACCCTGACAGATATATTTAGAAATTTGTTGAGCTCTCTCAACCATGCAGAGATACCTCCCCAGGTGTATTTCTGTTTATTGCTATGGATTTATACTACTATATTTTAATAAGTTATGATAAAAGAAGATATGAACATATATTCTCAATCTACCACTTGGTTCCAGAAGCCACTGATTATTTAATTCACTCATTAGTTTTGGATAATTCAGTTTTTCCACGTTTTCATCATTATTATTAATGTTGTGCTGCAGCCAAGTGCCTGGACCTCAATATTTTTCTATACTAAGTTCCTATAAGAGGAACCGCTGAATCAAAGAGTAAGCGCATGTTAAAATCCTTTGTTATATATTGTCTAATTGTCCTCCAGGAATATAATGCCTATTTCCCAACCCCGCCTGCAGAGTGTGAGAGTGACTATCAAACTTTCCAAGGGGCCATGGAAATGGAAAACCTTCAGATGAGATTGTCCGTTACAAAGCAGAGAGTCAGAAGTTGTCCCATAGTCAGAAGAGCTAGGGCTGGTTGACCTAGAGAAGACAGATTCAGGTGGTACATGAGAACAGTCTTCAATATTTTGCTTCAGAGGAGTAAACTAGGACCATTGAACAGAATCTAAAAAGAGATGTTCTCTCTGGCCAACATAAGAAAGAATATTAAACTAAAAAAAATAATAATAATTAAAAATAATTTTTTGAAAACTATAATAATACCCTTAGATGAAATGGGTTTTCTCATCACCTGTCCTGTTCAAGAACTTAGCTGTATGTTATCAATCATCACATAGCTGGGACTTTGGACCAAAATGTTTTTAAGGATACCTCCAACTCGGAGTTTCTAGAGGTCTGTGTGTCTGGGCAGACTTTGTGTGTGTGTGTGTGTGTGTGTGTGTGTGTGTCTTATTTTGATACATTAAGTTGGTTTCATTCCCAGAAGATTCAATACTATAGACAGGGAGAGAATCTATGACCGCCTACAGAGGTGAGAGGGGTATTACTACTGCTTAAGATCAGTAGCTTTTAGACTTTTAGGTCTGTAGGTTGTAAATGGCTGTTGAGAGCAGCATGAATTTAAGGGTCAAATCTGGGCCTGTGTTACTTTAATCTAAAGAGGAGTCTCTGTGACAGGGTAGAGCCAATTTCCAAAATGAAAGACGGTCAGAGATTGAGAATGTGAACATGAAAGCAGCCCCTTCTGGTTTTAACCTTTGTGAGGGATGGTCTCACTCTAGCTGTGCTTAACCTCCCCCAAGTTGTGCCTATAGCCAATCATCATTTTACCATGAGAATGAACAGCTGAAACAATTTGGATTATGCAGTAACTCCAATGCAACTCTAAAGAATCTAGCTAATTTTTTTTAATGTCATAATGAAGTCACATATATCTGACATTAGAGAAAGGGGCTGTATATTCAATCATGAGGTTGGGATCTATTTTCATATTTTTTATTAAAAACAGGTGAAAGTGGACAATAAGCTTTCTTGTCTGTCACCTGTAGAGAATGCAGCCTTACCTACATAAAAGTAGGTAACAGATGAAGGATGAATTCCATCTTAGAAAACTAAAACAAAATTGTAAATTAGGATCGTAGGTGGACATCAACTCTTGGGAGCCATTGCAGCTGGGTGTGAAACTTTATTTTTTTTAATGGGGATTATCATTTGACCACAAACCTCCTTTTTGAGCAAAAATCCTAAGATGAGCTTGGTAAAACATAGACCGTACAATGTTCCTTAATTAGCACATTAAAAAATGCACCAAAAACAACATATTTGCTTTGACACAGTAATTTTTGAGACTAGTAGTTGTATTTGTATAATTCTGAATACAAGACATCAGATAAAACACAAAAGAATTAATAGGGGGACCAAAATTAGTAAACAAGCCAATGGGAAAATATACATTTTGTTTACTAGTTTGACCAATAATAGCTACGCCAGAAAAAGAAAAGACGTGAAAAATTAACATCTGCTATTCCATGAAACATTACTAATATTCACATAGAAATAGATGCTGCTGAATCATTCAGTATGGAATCTTAATGTAGTTTAATTATCTTCATCTTCAGGATTTGTACAAGCTTCCTGAAAGTAATCTATGAACAGAGATCCCAACAGATTTAGGAATCTGTAGCTGCCCTGATAGTGGCAAGTGTCCTTGAACAGACTGTGAAATTGGTGAGGCCCCCAAGGCTACGGAATTCTGCAGAAATGAAGAAATTATTTCTTTCCCAGCAATATTTGTTATTTGACTGAATCTGAAAATGTCAGTCTGAGCTGATTGCTGAATGATCAGTCTTCAGCATTCTAAGTATTAGTCCTTTGCTCATACCCCATATGATTTAGCTCAGTTAGGACAGTTGTAGTAAACGTACACTGTATTTAGGCTTGGGCTCAAGTTGGAATGCGGTTTCTCTCACTTGCAAGTGGTGCGACCTTGAATGTACATTGTTTACCTTCTGCCTTTGTTTTCTTTCTTCTGTAGAGTTGGAATATTAATATGTACATAATGGTGATTAATTGGGGTGAGAGATAAATGAGTTGAAATAGTGCCTTGATTAAGAATTAGTTAATAAATAATAAGGTCCTACTGTATAGCACAGGGAACTATATCCAATATCTTGTAATAACCTATAATAAAAAGAATATGAAAAAGAATAACTGAATCACTATGCTATATACCAGAAACTAACACAACATTGTAAACCAACTATACTTCAATAAAGAAAGTAAAAAATAATTTAAAAAAAAAGAATTAGTTAAGAGTAGATATTCATGCAAGGGTTAATTTCTTTAGGGCACATACCCACCAAATGTGCTATTGTTTTTTAAACTCATCTCTCTGCTGAGTTAATGTTCACATTGTTCCAGTAACATAGGATGCCAAAAAAAAAAAAGGACAAAAAAGAAAAGAAAATGAAAGAACTAAAAAGCATAAAAGGAAAAGAAAGAAAGATAAAAAGAAAATAAAGGAAAGAAAAGAAAAGGAAAAAAAAAAGGAAAAAGAGTTGCCTGAGCTGGCTAACAAACTCTCAAAAGACCAAATTTGCCATCTCACAGAGTTAAAAACTTAAATTATAATATGTTTATTTAAATTCCAACCAATTGTTCCTTTGGCCAGTTCTCTATATATGACCACCAGTAGTAAGAAAAGAGATGATGGGCTTTTTTTATTGGCCAACAATTTGAGAGATTATGATGATCAAATGAGTGGCACAGGCAAGCTGGCTACCAGTCTTACATTTAACAGCCCACTCTAAGTCCCTTATCTTCAGTAGCCTGTCACCAGAGCAATCATTTACACATGGCCCTCTGACAACTTATCAATCATGAGACAGCTGCAAATTAAATATTTTGGCTGAAAACACCCCCTCCTTATGTCAGGACACATTAATTTGAAATAAACATTTTGCTGAGATGTGAAGCGAAGCAGATCCACTAAAGGCTACAAGTCATGTGTTTTGATTTATTACTTTCTGATGTAGTATCTGCTGTTGGGCAGACACAGTAACAGTTGACCAACATGATGGATTTTCCATGGGCTGGGAGGGGAACTGTGAATTATAGAAGGCCAGCTGTGTGCCAAGGACTGCATTTAGATTTCCCTATAATAATCTATTAGGTGGGGCATTTATTCCCAATTTAGGAGTTGAAAGATTTGAAACCTATCATAGCTGAGCAGTGACAAAAAGAATGAAAACACCTTATTCAGATGTTTTTCTTATATCTCTTGGGGGTGTTCATTTCACAAGGAATAAGATCTTTTCCTGTATTCTGAATGGATTTTCTGGTTTCTCAATCCCCAGATAGTTTCCATGCAGAGTAATGATCTCTGCACAGAGGCGCTTTGAAATGTGATCCAAAAATGCATTTCCACAATTTCAGAAGTCCTTGACAGTGCTTGAAGGGTAATCTCTATCCAGGTAAATGGAGGTAAACATTACAAGATGCCAAAGCCAAGAGCACTTCTTCAGTATTCCCTTCTGGCCTGGGAGATGATTTTCATTTCAGATGATCCATGAAGGTCCTAGGGAGCACACTGGAGATGTCTGTGTTGTATTTATAAGCTATCCTGCTATCTGCTTTCAAATACCAAGTCGGAAGGGAGCCATGCAATAGTGTCTAGAAAAGCTTTTGTTATGAAAACTCAAAATACCAATCTATCAAACAAAGATGACTTGATTGCATTTTGAATAGTAAACCATACATAGCATACTTTCTGCATACGAATTACAGCCTAAGTAATGAAACCAAATGCTCTAGCATTCTTATAGTTTTGTCTAATGTTTGGAATTCGTCTATTCTTTGTTTCCAGGTTTTTTTAAGGATAATTCTCTCCTTTAAGTCTCTATTTCATTTAATTCAAAGGTTCATTCATGCTTTCAAATCTAATATCTTAAAATGAGATGGTATGAACCCCCACTGTAAGGACTGAGTCAAATATTTCAAATCTACAATGTAGCAAAGAGGGGATTTCTGTGCACAGTATTCATCAAAGGTTTTCTTCACTGTAATTCAAAACATAAACAATTAAAGGACACCCAGGGTCTTTCTCAAAATGGATCAATTTCCCTGCTTACACCCCCTCTCCTGGGAATCTTTAACCCAGTAGCCAGTCTATGGTGTAGCTAAATTTTGACGCTGAAACAAAATCAAAACTGGAAGACACATAATAAAAAAAGAGAAGGTAACTGTGGCCAGCACGATCTGAAGTTAATATTACATTTTTTGATAAATATCTGTTGACCAACAAACTTCTGGATGCTGAATAAAGAATAATCAAGGAAGCAGCCTTCTTCTTTCTAGGAGGAATATGAACCAAAATTTGTATTGCATTTTCTTCCTGCTTATAAAGTAGGTGTACTTATTTCCACATGTCAATCAGACACACAATCAATTTCCCCCCAAAATAAATAAATAAAAATAAAATCCAAAAACACAATCAATGATCCCAATGACAAAGCAACAAATTAATCCATTTTTGGAGATCCTTTTACTACATATAAGCTATGAAATTGTGCCTATTCTTACATCACTGGCAATAGAGTTGGAGACCTAGGGCATATACATAAATTACACCAGAATATAGCTAGTAAGGAAGACAAATTTGCTACAGATCAGTATTTTAGGACCTTAGAGGAGGGAAAGATACAGGAAACAACAAAGAGCCTGGATTTTATTGTCCCAATAATTTGAGTCTAAATTCCAGTTCCTCTACTTACTGGCTGCCAAAGAGACCAGTGATTCCTACCTTCCAGGACTCCTGTGAGGATTGGGAGTGATGATCATCTGCTTGGTGCTGACTATGTCCACTGGGCTGACCCTGATAGATGCCATTTTAGTTAGCCCTCAGAACAACTCAGAAAGGTTGTAGGTTGCACTTTGATGATCTCTGTTTTACATAAGATGAAGCTAAGAGTCAGAAAAATTAAATAAATTGCCCAGATGGGATTGTTAAGTAGCAGAACACAGTCAAAGTCTAAAGCATGAATCAATATCCATGGCTCTACACTGTCTTATCACCAGCTTTCTTGAACAAAATACAAGGACCTGGAACAGGTGAAGGTAACAGCTACTCTCTAAATGGTGGCCCTTCGACCAGGGTCAAAGGAAAGGCTTCAAGAAGGACAGGATTTCAGCTGGACTTTAAAGCATAAGTAGGATTTAAATAAACAGGCAGCAATAGGAGGATGCTTAAAATGGGGGTGGGGGGAGACTTAGTTAGATAAGGACTGACAAACTATCCTTGATATGTCCTAAGCTGACCACAGTGGCTGAGTGAAGGATATATTCCAGAGATTAGTGGGGCCCTTTGCATGGGGATGGGCAGCTTATTTAATGATGATTATAAATATATTTCATCACACTAAATAGGTCATCATAGAGGAAAGAGAGTTCATATACAACTGACAGATTCATAGGGTCAAGAAAAACTCATTAAGAGAAACACACTTAAACTCCAAGGCTGTGAGCTTGACAGCTGATAGAGTTAGAATAAACCTCTCTATCAAGTGACCATCTCCTCTATACTATTTCTTCAGCAATATCCTTCAAGACCTGAAAAAGATGGGGGCAGCAATTAAAAGCAGAAGGAAGGTGACACCTTTGATCTACTATCCTTTGGATCCACACCAAACTAATCCTACGTCTTCATGCCACTAGCTGGAGGAAGTCACATTAATCACAAAGAACGAAATCCATTAAAAAATAAAGCAAATTTTATTTGCACATAAAAGCATCGTATCCAGCTGAGCTCCACAGCTTAGCATAATACCACCGGGGAGAGGTTTGAAAGGTTTTGGTTGACAAAATTGGACCTAGAGAGAGTAGATATCTTTCAGGGATCCATTATCCAAACGATGCATATGAGGACTAAACTGGTGTTTGACTGTCTCATTCAATGCTTTAGCCAGTTTTTAGTGAGAAATTGCACTGTGTCAGTCATTGTGTCTCACCAGCTTTTTCTTCTTCATCCATTGCCAGTGCCCCTACAAAGACCCAGGGTCTCAATCTTTGCCATCTTTCTTAACCTTTTTCTACTTCATTCCCAGTGCCACCAATCAACACGCCCGCCCTCCCCCAGGATAATATTTAGATAAATCCAGCCCCTTGTGGGAACTGCTTCTTAGATTGACATGCACCCTACCGGATCATTTTAGAGATGGAAAGTGCTTCAGATTTCTCAGAGACTGGCTATATGTGAGTTGGAAATATATGATCATTTCTGCCCTTCATTTCCTACAAATCTAAAATACCAAAGTGAGCTCAACTGTGAGCATGGTTAGAGACATTCTGCATATTGTAGTCATTCTTTAAATTCACCCTGTCTAGCTGTGTTACAAACATAAGTTGCGCAAATTCAAAGTAATTGACTTTCAGCCAACTGTGACCAAATCACACAAAAAAAGAACATGCCGTGTGTTACAGCACCGACACCCACCCCACACTCAGAACTTTCCACCCCAGAGGAAACTTTTAATAGGCTGCCTTGAAATCACCCACATTTTCTGTCATGGATAAAAATAATGTTTTCACTGGGGGTGGAGGGTGTAAATTTGTCTCACTGCACAGATGATTTTGTAACAGAATTATTTTGTCTATTTGCTCTACGGAAAATGTTCACCAAAAAGGAACATTTTCCCATCATATGTGCAAAATAAATAAATAAATAAATAAATAAATAAATAAATAAATAAAGCCAGCCAGCCTCCTCTGGCTGTTTCAGAATGTATGTGGTATTTGCTCAGTGCTTTCTTTAACGCAAAGAAGAAAAGAGCCTGGAGGAAAGGGAGCGGCAAGCTCGCATAAATTAAATTGCACTTTTATCTCTCGTGACTATTAAATACCAAACCCCACATTTTAATATATCTGATTATCTCATGCACTGGACCCCACCAGGGGGGATGGAGTAAAAAGTAACTACAGACAATAGATGCCAAATAAAATGTATCTGTAACATATGGCTATGAATCCCGTTCTACACCACCAATGCTATATACAGAGCTATCTTCTAAGTCTGTTTCCACAATGGAAGCATTAAGCACCAAGCTATAATTTTACTTCGGGACAACGATTAGAGGACTGGAACAAACATATGGCATTTTAACTTTACTTGACTGTAAGCGTGCTTGCTTTATCAAGGAGCCTTTTCTATTTTACTATTTAGTTGCACAGATCATGAGCTTCTTGATGGAAGGGGCCGTCTTGTGCATTCAGTGTCTCAGGAATGGAAGTTATTAGATGTACTAAATTAAAACAACAACAACAGCAATAAAAAAATGACTATCAATCCTTCTCAGACGTGCCTAGCCAACATAAGACAGAACATTAAACCCGAATAGGTTCAGTTACCTTGCATTCAGTTGAAAACTACAATAACTCAGGACGTTTTTTAGATGGCTTTGGCCTCTGAGCCGTATGTACTAAGCACCATTTCAGCACTATTTACACAGGTAATAAACTATAATTATTAAAGGGGAATAAACGCAGTGCCGTGGGCTAAACCACAATCTGGTCTGCGCATCAATAAAAATACCTTTTCACTTGTGACCGTTATTTTCTTGGCTCGAAAGGTCATCATTTGCTTGAATAAATAGGCGAAGAGGAGACCTTTCAAGCTGTGTTTGTAAGGAAAATGAGACCCCAAACTGGAGGAGACGTGTATGGTAATGAGAAGGTGTGATGATGAGTTGTGTGTAACTGCAAGCAAACACCTTCTTCTTTGTATGAAAATTTAATGATGGGTTACTTTTCCAATGGGAAAGTAATAACTTAGGTGCGTACAGTTGCATACTCCCAAAATGAAACTCTTTCCAGTTTTAAAATATATGCCCAATGCCATCTACCTGTCTATCTGCCACTGTCATTAACCAAGTGCCTAAAATGAACATCTCATCTCTGAATTACGCTGGCCCTTATGAATTGGCAGGGAGTTTAGGCAGCTCGACCTGGACATGGGTCCCGTTTCTCGGCTCCTTGGAAGTTCTGGGAATTATTCTGGGCAAATGAGGGAAAACAGGAACGAACTGCAGTGGTTACCACCTTTCCCATGGTTTATCTGTGTTTAAGAGGTGATATTTTATCTCCGCGAGGTATAATTCTACTTCATTTCCCTCTTAACCCTGTCATGAAATAGGTGCCCTGTAAGATGAGGGGGGCATAACCCCTACATGTCACACACCTATAGAATGGACGATTTCAACTGCATGATGCCTCAAATACTGTTGATGCTTAGCAGAGGCTGATTGAATTAGTGAACGAATGTCATGTTTGTTCCCTACGCAGTAGCAAGCACACTCAGCATGTGCTGGTGGTGTGTGTGGAACTCACTACATAAATGATTAGAAACATAAATTTGTGCTTCTGGCGTAAACTTGAGTAAAGGCATAAAACACAATATGGCCCTTGTTCCAGCATAGTCCCAAGCCAGATATCTAAGAATTAGCACTTCTTCCACCACCACAATGAGTTGTCCTATTTCCATCTTTTCAGGACCCAAAAAAAAGAAAGAAAGAATGAGGTTATGAGAAGCAAATGATCAGCATATAAATCCTATTGACCTAAGTAAAATAGTCAGTTTCTGGTGAGCTTGGTGTCAGAATGACTGGTTTGATCTGCATTAGCACTTCTGATTGGTTTGCTTTGGAATCATGGCAAAGAGAAGAATAGCTAAATGGTATTTAGCCATTAAAAATAGAAGACTGTTGGATTAAGAGGACTAGCCCCTGCCAAACAGATCGCTTCTGTGTGCTGTATGCTGAATGCTCGTTTTATGTACTGGTCATTTCTTTTTCACCCGTATGTTTTTGCTGCAAGCTAAAGCAGCAAATAAAAATGCTGTATAAATATGTCTGTGTTGTGTGTGTGCAGAATACATATACAGCACATACATGTACACACGCACATATATACATACACACACAGCATGTTTCTACTGTGACTGTCCTGGTAAGCAGCTCTTAAATGCAGCCAGTAACTCCTCGCTTGGATGGGTCTTCTGCTGGCATCCTTGCTGTCATATGTCACTTGGAGTGCATGGTAATTAGCTGTACATTTCATGTCAGGGAGTGGCACTATCGAGTGATAACAGGTTAGGGCTGTCAGTTCAAGTGTCAAGTGTATGAAAGGATATTAAGTGCAGAGATGACAGCCCAATGGAAATACTTCAAATCCAGGAGTCGCTCAAAGTTTGGGCCTCGATCAAGCAACAGGCTACCTTTGCAAGAGAATCTATTTCTAGGATTAACTGGCCCTCCTCACACCCTTTGCTAATATGTGCACACTGAGAATTTCGTTCTCAGGCTTGAGTTTTGGAAAAGCCTCTAAAATTATACACACAGGTCCCCCAGTCCTACTTCCACTTATATTTCAGACTGCAAGTGAAGACTTCATTTCAAAAGTTTTGGCTGGTATCAAATATTAATGGTAATATTTAATTCAGCTGCTTAAAACAGCTCAAGAATTAGACATCTGTTGGCCCTGCATATGGTGTCTCAATATACAGAAATGCAGTTTTAAGGCAGAGCACCTTTTGGAGCATCCACGTAGAAACCAATGAAAAGTTGCATTACGGGAAAAAAAAATCAAAATATGAGAGAGAGATGAAAAGATGATTATTGTACACAGGTTCCTAGAAATTTTACATCAGAAAATACAGAAATTTTTACTCTGAGTGAAACAGTTTATTGGGACAACAGGTGTTTGTGTGAATTCAGTGTCTAATCTGTGCCACCCAGACCTGCTATCTCCAAAAGTTCAGCTGCTTAACTATTTCTAGGTAAGTGAGTATTAATGGACTTGTAGAAAGGGACTTCGCTCCCCACTTAACCTTTTAGGTTTCCCAGTACGCAAAGATCATTTCAGTTAGAGAGGTATGTGGAGTACTGTGCCTACTTCTATAAAAAAACAAACACTACACTTCAAATTCACCCACCCACATTTCGGTGGTTTTCAGATTCTGTGTGGTTGGTAATTCCCACACTACAAAGTTGCTATAAACTGAAGGTAGCAGTAATTGTCTTTATGCTAAACGACTTGAGAATTGTTTAGGTTTTGTTGTTATTATTACTGAAGGTTTTTTTTCCCCAACAGAAAAATGTAAGACTCTTTCTTGTGCAAGCAAGTAATAGTCCAGTAACACCAACAGAAATTAAACATATTATCAGAGGGTATTTCCCCCAAACTGAAGCTTGTTTAACAGCAATGCAATGACGTAGCCAAATAAACCAAATTCTGTTAGTACGAATGGCTACCAATCTTGTTTCCACAGTGCTTTGGCTGGCACTTGCTTAGGACTAAGTGACAACAATAAAGGAATTATGAATGCATTAAACTCATGATGAAATAATACCTTCCAGGATTCATGCTCTTACAATGTCTTAATGAACAGACAATAAAAAGGAGACTACTTTAGAGAACTGTCTCCATCAGTAAAAATTCTGCCAAAGCACAGCAAGGTTTAATTAAAACATCAAAATGTGGAGGAGAAACACAATTTGACAGATAAATGTGACTATCATGGCATTGTCACTGAGTTTTTCTAATGAGATTGGATTCCTTCTTTAATTGACATTTCCAACTGAGGCACAGATAAGACAGATTTAATGGCAGTGGTTATATATAGCTGGACTCTAGCTGGATGAACAAGCGCTTGACATTTAAATATCGTAAACGATATATGATAGGCTCCCCTCACTAAGGCACTGTCAATATTAAGAAGGATAAGGAGATATTTTAAATACACAAGGCACGGAGAATAGCACAAGTGATGCGATAAACCTTAGGACAACACCACCGCATCAGACGAACTTTCAGGAAATCAATTTCATTCAATGCATGTAGAGTCCTCTATAAAACAGGAGAAAGTCTCACATAGCATCCCTAAAGGTAATTTAATTTCGGGTTTATAAAAAGGAATGGGAGGATATAAAATTTTTTCTGAGAGCATGTCAAGGATTTTTTTCAAAAACTAATGTCAATAAGGTGCTTTTCTGGAATTATTTTCCTTTAGTACTAACAAAAGGCCTGGAGAAATCCATTAACTAATGAAAGGTTGCATCGCGATCAAGACAAAAGAAAGAAACCCATCATTTATTTTAAAATATCAATTCAAGAGCTTCTTTGTTTATTGGCCTTAACTGAGGTTTCCCCATGAATTCACCTTTAGCACTTTAGCTTAATGAATGAAATGTGCTATTATGAAGTCTCTTTGGTATCGGGTCTAGCATCCAGGTACTGCAGCTCCAGGATCCATGCGTGATCCACTGCCTTCAGTTCCCTTAAGAATCACTGGTGGCCTCTGGGGCCAAAGTCATTCTCCTCCATTTGCCCAATTTCTGGCTAGAGTTCCTCTGATAATTCAGCATGTATCAAAGGATCGCTGTGTTTCTACATATCTTTAACATAACTACATAAGAACAAAGGATGGACTAAACATCGAAGAGGAATAAAATATTCAGCTTCAGGAGGTAAGGCTCTACTGTGCATGGTGAATATAAAGAGAACAGAAACGATATGAAGATTGCACGCTCTGAAAAGCTGTTATTATGTCACCTAAATATTTATGCACAAGCACTTGTTCAGTGAGCTTGATACTTATTTGTGACTACGAAGAGGTCCTATATTCACGTAAAAAGACATTTATATCTGCATATGGACGGGTATCTTTAACATCTAGGCTAAGCCCTGTGTATTAATGAACATTTTTGGAGAGGAAAACAATAATAAAGTTTATGAATTTTGGTTTTTTAGTTCCCTAAATATTTATGAAGCACCCACTACGGTCCAGACACAAAGATAAGGAATATACATCACTCATCTCCGGCAGCTCAGTGTACGGAGGAGATAAGACTATATGCAAACAATCACACTTTGATTTTGCGCAGAGAGTCAGCGCAGGCTGTGCACGGGGGTACTGCTGAACTAAATTCCTGTACTTCTGATGAGAAGTGTTTTCCCATGGTTAGTGTGGAAGAGAAAAGAGAAAAACAGATTTCTAGATGGGGCATGAGAGAAAGAATTATTCAGTAAACGGCCACAGTCAGCAAATCTAGACTAGACAGTGGTTTAAAACGTGGGCGACATGGAGCTTCTTGGTGTAGGAAGAAAGGGAGAGGGGAGGAAACAGAAGAACTGGTGTGGGGGGCTCCTGACCCCCAGCCCACAGCTTAACTGGAACAGCTCCATTTCATTCATCTTTCACATCAGGGTTTAAACTGGATTTCCTTTTAGGCTGTGAAGAAAATGTATTTGAAAATTATTTCATTACAAGTACACAGTCCCCAGTGGGGTGTACTGGGGGTAATGAATAAAAAGAACCTAAGTTAATTAAGGGCCTTTCATGCCCATCCAAGGGGTTTGGACTTTGATCTGGGACAATGAGGCCAACAAATGGTGTAATCAGGTTAGTGATATGATCAGTTTTGATTGTTTGGAAGGTAAAAGTAGTAGCAGCAGGGTGAAGAATAGTTCTTAACCGAGGGTAGAATGACAGAAGCTATGAGATCATGAGAATCTCCTGCAAAGGAAATTGGGATGGACAAAAAGCATTTTCCAGCATCTGAACATGAGGAGGGAAGAACAGTCTACCCCAATTTCCCAGGTTTGACAAAGGTGACTGGTTGAAAACAGATGTCAGAATTTCTTATTTCACAAAATATTCTTCTCTTGAACAGCATAAAACATACTTTTTGTGCCTAGTTTTATTTCTAATATTCACGCATCTGATTGGTCCAGACAAAATTTATACAGTCAATTGTTTTTATTCCTGTTGGAGCAAAAATTGTGGAGACCCCTGTAAAGCAGAGCCCACTATCCCAAATAGGCAAAGGAGGGAACTGCCTATATGGCACATTTTGATGATTTTAAGGAAAAAAAAAAAAAAACTAATGATGGTAAGTAGTTTTCGCCAATTTTGCAGATTTTTAAACCAAAGCCCAGAATACTTAAATATCTTACCCGAAGTCATGTAGTGAGTTAGCGGTGAAGCCAGCTTTCCAAATCATGGTTATGTGACTCCAAATTCGTCACATACTTTGTCTCTACCTTTTCCCACCCTACATGCTCCCAACTCTGCCCTAGTATTTTTTATGGTGCCTGGGATTCCAGCAATGACTTTTATGAAGTACAGGGTCTTCTAGAAATTTAAATATCCCTAGAGTGGGAAGAAAAATATGCCCAGGGCTGGAGAAGGGGACAGCTGGACCAAGACGACAGCTCAGCCCCTGGTGCAACAGCCTTCTTCAGTGCTGACCATGGCTGCCCTCGCAGATACGACCAAGAGCTGCTGTCTAACTTCCTAGGAGTATGGTGGTGCTGGAAGCTTCCTTAGCTCTGCTAGCAGACGGTCTATCCCTCTGTGGAAAGATATTATACTGCACTTGTGCAATGGAAGTGTCCTCTTCTCTGTGTCCCCAGATGGGGGTGTACTAAAGGGTCTTATTACATAACAGTGTAAAGGCCCCTAAGAGCCCCACCACCTGGCTTCTAATAACATCCAGTCTAAATGCACTCTCCCTACCCTCTCACAGACCATACAGACGAGCAGGAGAATTGCCAGGTTACATTTATCCAGGCTGAAGGGGTTCTAATGTGGTACAGTACCTCCTGGGTTCAGGGAGAGGTTGCTGACCCAGTGTGATGATGAGATGATAAGATTCAGGGATCAAGAAGTGCAGAAATCATGAGGAGAACTCAGACTGCATGGTGGCCTGCTGGGATCCACTGTCCCCCAGAAAGTGATGTTAAGATGAGCCCAGGGCCTTTCACAGCCATTTCTCCCATCCATAGACACTGGCATCTCCCAGGCATCATACCCATCATGGAGGGCTGTGCTGGGATGGGCTCAGGGTGCCTCTCTTCACAACCCAGAACTGTAGCACATTTCCCTTTCTTGTACTCCTTCCCCATGCTTCTACCACCTCTGCTTTTAAGCTAAGAATAGGGCCTTTGGGGTCTCAGGAACCCCATTTCTTATTATGCCCAAAGTCTTCCAATGAATTTGAATGCTCTCAAGGCCAGGACCTAGTCTCTTGGGCATTTTGATCCCATTATTGGAACCCAGCAAATTCCAGATCCTTAAATGTTGGATGAATGATGTCTACCTCAAAGAAAGAAATGGCAGAAAACAATCTACTGCATACAGCACGGTTGCCACAGTAACCAGTGGGTGACCTCCGTGAAAGAAGGTGTCTGTGGGGGCAGAAAACTAGGGAAAAACACATTTCAAGTGAGTTCCTTACAGGAAAACAAAAAGAAAGCACACTCCAGAGACTAGTGAGCCCCGTCAGCTAAAGGATAAACTGTCTCTGGCTCTGCCTTGCAGTGATTGCTGAGGAAGGCTGGGGTTTGAAGGTTCCAGTGGGTGTGGGTGGGAGGAAGGATGGGCGTGGTAAGCAAAGGTTCCCTGGTCCTGTCTCTTGGGGTGAGGCAGGTGGCGATGCTGCAGTGGACTTTAAACAAGCCTCCTCAGAGCTTTGTAAGATGCTCATGTTTCTCATCATTAATTAATTAGTTAGTTAACTAGCTCAGCCATTGGTCAACTTTTGACTATTGTATTAAGATGCTGGGATGTGAGCATCCTGTACATACTATTAAGATACTGAGAACCCAGAGCCAAGTGCTGGTCCTCTCCAACAGCCTGATACTGGAACAGGTTGATAACTGAAGATTATATTCACATGGACGTGAAATCACAAGCACAGAAGAACTTGCCAGATGGGTGAGGGTGTGGCACGGACTCCCTTGGTCCCTCCAGGAGTGACTTCTCTGTCCTATGACCAGTGGAGAAAATAGATGTAATTTTCCACACTCAGGGTGAGTTTGGGGTTGACGTTTTAATAAATTGTTTTATAAATAACAAAAGCATCCATCTGAAATTGTTTTCTTCATTCCCTCTTCCTAAGGCTGTGAAGGCTGCATGAGTAGCTGAATTGATAAGAAAAATAAATAAATGATGAAGTGCACAGTGTGGTAATTAGTAGGTGCACAGCTAATGAGGTAAATCAGAATCTGAATCAAAGCAACTCGATTCTGAATTGTCGTCAATTCTTCACGTTGCTTTTGAGTTCAGAAGGCCAGACTTGCTTTTATCTCCAGTATAGCCAGAAAGTAACAATACTATATTATAAATAGGAGTACTACCAAATACTGTAGGCCTAAGTCCTAAAAAAAACTTCTCTACATTAGAGAACTCAGTGTGAAACAATAAATATTTTGACCAAGTACAATATTCACTTAAATTTGAAATGAGATTTATGTGAGTCTAGTATGACTCAACTTCTCAAGGAGAGAAAAGAGATGTGATCAAATATTTACAACACAAACTCGTACGACATACAAGAGAACGGAGTGCAAAGTGATATGGGCACCGACTTGCTAATAATATCCTGAAAATAAATATCTTTTGAAAAGATATGCAGCACAGAGAATGAAAATGACATGTAACCTCTCTCACTTTAATTTTTCTTGAACAACAACAAAACAGTGTGCTATAGATGCACACACACATACACCCACACGTATATACACATACATGCCTAAATGAAATTTGAAATGCCAGGGAAGACTCATAACCATGGTAGGAAAACCAGCCATTTACATCTTATTTAACAGAGGGGCTTTCGATCCAGCCCAATGCCACATCTGCTGACAAAAAGTAGGGGAGACACAAAGCCAATTAAAATGTAATCAACAGAAATCCGACTCATTCATCTCCCCTTTTAATGCTATTTCTCATCTTACATTTTATTTTATCTTTATTGATAGAGAACAGATATACTATCACAATGCAAACCAACTCAAACAACCTGCTTTAATACAGAAAATTCTGACCCTCAAAAGACAACATAGATGTTCTTGTACTTTACTTCCATATAATGTCATCTAAGACCCAACTGATGCGATGAGCAACTTTGTCCTTTAATCTGAAAATTTCCCCAACCATCCATACAGATGACCCATGTCCTAGCTCGCAGATCTCCTGCATGCGTCAGGATGCAGGATTTGACAAAAGGCAAGTATAAAGCCATCTCGTCTCTACCGCCTGTGACCTGGACCCCCCTTCCATTTCTAGTTCACTTGGAAAGATTTTCTAAGGAAGAAAATCTGCTGAATGCCACACCTAAGGAGAGGGTGCTGGAAGAACCAAAATAACTTCTTGAAGAACAAATCACCGTCATCTAAATTACTCCTCTGACAGCGTAAGGGATCTGACAGATGAAAGGGAAGAGAGGGTGTCATTTATCTTGACTTCACAAGACTTGTCAACTTTTCTTGGTCTTTTCTGAAGAACACAATCATAAATAATTTAGAAAATTATGACTTAGACCTCAAAAACGTTCAGGTAGACAACCACAACCTGGGAATGGGGACTTGATAAAAACATAGTTCTCTGAGTTTCTTAGGGGAGGAATGAGAGTCATAAAGCAATTTATCAGGGAAATTTACTGAGCCTGGCACTACCTACCATTGATAGGAGGAATTCACGTTTTGCATAATTTGACTTTAATTCAGGAAGCACACGTTTGTTTGGTGGAACTGTCATGAGGTTGAATATTGCACTGGGCATGTCACTAGGGTGTCTGCACCCTAAGAGCTGGTTTCTGGCTCAAACAGCTCTGCCCCTACAGAGCCTCTGAGAGTTGAATTCTGTCCCTCTCCAAAGATTAGAAGTTGAATTTCTAACCCCCAGTAGCTAACCCCTGTCTCCACTGCATTTTGGAGACAAGAGTCTTTAAAGAGGTAATTAAAGTAAAATGAGGTGGGCTCTCAACCAATATGACTGGTGTCCTTCTAGGAAATTCAAACACAGGCACATACAAGTGGATGAAAATGTGAAACGCAGGGAGAAGATGGCCATCGATCAGCCAAGGAGAGAGGCCTGCAATGGATCCTTCCCTTACAGTTCTCTGAAGGAACTAACCCTACCAACACCTTGATCTTGGACTTCTAGCCTCTACAACTGTGAGGAAATGAATTTCTGTCATTTAAGCCACCCAGTCTGTGGTACTTTTGTTACAGCAGCCCTAGCAAACTCACACAAGGCCCTTGGTGCACAGGTGGCTCTTACTGGACTGGGAATTACAGCAAGTGACACAAGGGTCTCTCGCGGTTAAGCTAACCTGAGCCCGTGTGGTGGCCAAGAGCACAGCTCTCTGCCCAGATAGACAATGATAGCGAGCTACCCAACCAGGCTGGCTTGCAACAGCATTCACCTGGTGGATACAGAGGACTGAAAGTCAAAATCTAAAGAGGGTGAAGATGCACACAGACAACAGTGATAGCCCTGGGAGAGACCACGTGAGCTATCAGTGAAAACCAGAAAGAAGTCACTCCTTCCAGGGGCTTCAGACTGATTTCCAAATCTGATTCCAATCCTCATTTAGTTGTACAATGACCTCTCCTGACTCACTTTTTCTTTGCTTTCCCCCTTTTTTCACTTTCCATATTTTATTTATTTATGGTGAGAATATTTAAGCTCTACTCTCTTAGCAAAATTTAATTATACAATACAGTGTGATCAACTATAGCCACCATGTTGTACCTTAGATCCTCAGGCTTTATGCATCTTATAGGTGAAAATTTGCACTCTTTTCCCCACCTCTCCCTCCTCCCAGAACTTGGCAACCATCATTCTACTCTATTTCCACGAGTCTGATGGTTTTTCAAAATTTTACATATAAATAAGATTATATAGTATTTTTCTTTCACTATCTGACTCATTTCACTTAGCATAATGCCATCCATGCTGTCACCAATGGCAGGATCTCCTTCAGTATGGCTGAATAATACTCCAGTGGGTATAAATACACCACATTCTCCTTGTCCGTCTATCTGACAGTGTGCACTGAGGTGGTTTCCAGGTCTGGGCTACTGTGAATAATACTGCTGCAATGAACATGAGAGTGCAGATGTCCTTTGAAGATAGTGATTTCATTTCCTTTGGATATATACCTAAACATGGGATTGATTGCTGGTTCATAGGGTCATTCTGTTTTATATTTGGCGGAACCTCCGTAATGTTTTCCACAGTGGCTGCACCAGTTTACATTCCCACCAGTAGTGCACCAGGGTTCCCATTTTCCCACATCCTTGCCAACATCTGTTATCTCTTGTCTGTGTGACAATGCCAACCCTGACAGCTGTAAGGTGATATTTCAGTGTGGTTTTAATTTGCATCTCCCTGATGGTTAGTGATGTCGAGCACCTTTTCTTAAAACACTTTTGTGTAACTAGATGTCCTGAGACACTTGATCTGACATTGTTTTGAAATGGGAAAAAAAAATTGTTATTCCAAATGATAGAAGGACAAACTTACAAAATGGAAATGAAATTTACTTTAGGGAGAGACCATTCTTTATTTGAAAAGAAATCTTTTTTCTCTTCAGAAAAGTGGGACCTTTCCTTCTGCAAATATGAAACAGTTCCTGCCCATTTTACCATTTTATTCTTGAGGAAGCCCCATACTCAGTGAAATAACCCAAATGTCCCCACTTTTTTTCAGAATGTAATAAAAAATACACCTTTTAGTATTGGAAATTGAGTATAAAAATATATTTATTTATTTATTATAGCATATATATTTATAATATAGTGATGAATTATTCCCCCTAAAATTTGGAAAATATAGTTCTTGATTTTCTCAAATCTGGATTTAGCTTCAGATTTAGGAAGATCTAAGATTATATAATTACATTTAAACCTAAGATTTCAATTTCTACTAGTGTGTATCTGTGTGTATGTTGATCTTTTGTTTGCATTCGTGTCCAAGCATTGGCTTCCCAGGTACCAGGAGTGGAGACTGAACTCCTGCCATAAAGGCGTGTAGCCCTGGACTTTTCTTCATCTTACCCGGAAGAAAGGCTAGACATGGTGCAGCCAAAGTTGGAATGGATTATTCAGATGCTACGTTTACTGTTATTTCAGACTAAGGTTAAGCATGGCAAGTTGAATCCATGCTTTTATCTCTGTCTTCTCCTGGAACATTACATTTGGCAGGGGGCGGTGATTAGGTTTGTTTATTTACTAACTTTCTAAATGGAGACACTGGGGATTGAACCCAGGACATCGTACAAATATAGAAATAGAACAGTTCAGTATTTTATTTAATGAACCAGATCTCTCAGCCTCCTCCCTCTGTACCCGTATGTGTGACTTCTGTCCAATAACCATAGATGAACTCTCCCTGGATGGATCTAGGATCAACACTCATATTGGATACAATCTCCTCCCTGGCAGTGCCTTGTTCTCTAGTGTCACCATTTCTCTCTTCTACGGAATTATTTCCACTAGTATACATTCTTGCTGTAGATGGCATTCTTTAAAAAAATTTATTCTTGATCTCCCATTCCCTTCTGCTATCATCCTGTTCTCTGTTCCTCTTTATATTAAATACCCTGAAAAGGATGTCTGTATTCAGTAGCTTTGCTTTTCATCCACTGCTCTGTCTTGGATTTACCTCAAATAGACTTTGCCCCTATTACTCCTCTAAAAATGGCTTTGCCAAGGCCAGCAAGGACCAACTCTTACTCAACCCCCTGGGCAGCATTAAACATAGCAGGCTGCTCCCATCTTCTGAAAGCATTTTCCTTATATGGTTTCTGGGACACTTCATTCTTCCAATTTTTCTGTTTCATCTCTGGCCTCACTTCTTCTGAGTCCTCTCTGCTGGCTCATCCCCCTCTTTTCAGACCTCAAAAAGCCAAAGTGCCCCAGGGGCTCAGTTTTTTTCTATATTAACTTCATCTTCTACATTTACTTCCTCAGTTGATCTCATATAGTCCCACAGCTTTGAGAATAACCTAAAAAGTGATGGCTATAAAATTTAAATCTCTAGCCTCAGTTTGCCTTCCCAATCCCACATTGGTGTATTCTGTGCTACTTAAGGCTCAGTTTTCTGCTCCTCCTCCCAACCCCACTGCTCTCCCCTGTCTTTGGGAACTGCAGCACCATTGGCTAAGTCAGTGTAACAGGTACGATGACAATTTTCTACTACTTTTGCCTTAAAACAGTCTTTGCTATGTACTTCTTATATTAGAGAATTTTCAATATTTTCAGATAATATCCCTTTCAGAGCAGGATCCAGAGCAAAAACAGTGATATGAATATAATTCTTTAAGCGTTAAAGAGAATAAAAAAAGGTTACTTCTACCCAAGTATAGGAGTCGAAGAACCATCAAATCAGGCATGTCCTCCAGTTCCCAACTCTTCAGAAACTAAATAAGAAGATACAGACTCAAACCATTGCTGGAGAGACTAAGAGCGGCATGGGAGAGTTTTCTGGATGTGAGTCCAGATGGGTCTTAACTAGAAATGGGCCACTAGGAAGGGGAGTCACATTGTCCCTCCAAGCACTTACAAGACCTGGGTGGGGAACAATCTGTTGCGGAAGATTTTAAGACAACACGTCTTCAGGGCAGAGAGAAAGAAGATCCAATGACCTCCTGAGGGCCCAAGTAACGCCTAGATTCACGTGCACCATTACCACCGCGCTTTGGCGACACAGTGCAGTAAACATATAACATTAAATCAGTCACCGTCTGGAGCTTTCTTGGCCTAGGCAAACCCAGTAGCCATACAGGGTTTATACCCAAAGAATTATTCACATACATGTGTGCCCCCAGCATAGTATTTTATTTTATTTTATTTTATTTTATTTTATTTTATTTTATTTTATTATTTTAATATATAGTGCCCTTCAAGTTTCCTTTTAAGTCTACCACAAATAACAGGTTTTAGCACATCAGGTGATATTTTGCTTCCTGAAGCATTTAAATTAATTTTCTATTACCAATGCAAATGTGTACTTTCCAATTTACCCAGTGCACAATAAAACCTAATTTAAAGCAATTAATGTTCATTAATGGCCCCATCTGCATGTTTATCGCTTTATCTTTAAATACTTCAGACATGGTATCCATATTTTATAGCTCACTTCTTATCAGCAAGAATTCTTATCCTGAAGGGTAAGTGTAAGACTAATGTGCCAGTATCTCATATCTCTGTAAGAAAACTACGTTGCTTTTTAAGTTTTTTTTGGAAAAATCTAGATGAACAGGTTGCATCTGCATTATACCAAATGAAAGTAATACAAAAAAAAAAAGTTTGTACCGTGTGCTCAGCTTCCTTCATCGTCTTTTTTACCCCCCGGAATTGGTGTGGCTGAGCAGTGACTGTGCACTGGCCAGTCCTGCAGCCCCTGACAGGATTTCTCCAGGCATGGATGAAGTGCAGCACCAGCAGCACCATGAGGTTTTCCCACCCTGCCCCCTTCAGTAGATCCATGACTTGTAGGCGACTGAGGGGGTAGGCGGCAGGTCTTATGTCACAGAGCATTCTGAGCATGCGCCTTATCATCAAACAGGCATCGCTTTGCAATTTATTAGTGTTAGTTGTGTGCACTTGAGGACACTGTCTAACCTCTCTAAGTGTCTGTTTTCTCATTCTGCCTGATCAGGTTTTTCTCTGGACTGAATAGTTGTCATGATTAAGAGAGTAGTCTCCCCTGGTCCAAGCTTCCTGGGTTCAAATTCTGACTTCCCCTTTCCCCTGCTGGGGGAGTGTGTGAGACCTCTCTGTGTCTCAGGTTTCTCACCTGCAAAATGGGCATCATGACAGTATCTGCAAAATGGGCATCTAAGGGTTCTTGTGAAAATTTAAGTGAATTAATACCTATAAAGAGCTTAAAACAGAGCTTAGCAAATAGTAAAGACTTGGTGAACATTAGGAAAAAATTAAAAACAGTAGGTACTTTGGAAACAACTGCTACTTTTTTTTTTTTTATTAAAGGCTTTTCCCTAAAGTCACAGTCTGTGGTGCAAAAATGTGGCTTCTGGGCTGAGAGACAAGAATCCTGGCACATGGGCACATCCAGGTGGCTGGTCTCACCGTCCCTGCCCCATCCTAGAGGAAGGCACAATAAGTACCTCTTCTGTGACACTATTATGTCAAAAACCCTGACAGCTAAATGCATATATAATTCTTGAAAGAGAGAGAGAAGGAAAAAAAAACAGAAAAAAATGTTAGAAGTAAATAATATGTTTACACCATTGTCAGAAGAAGAGCAAATGAATTTGGATGGGATGTTTTATAATGTTGCTTAACCACGATAACCCATCTGATTTCTCTATTCCTAAAAAAAGAAGTTAATAAATGTTTCCACACGTGTGATTTCAATGAAATTTACATTTATAAGTCATTATCATTTTGGTGGAAGGCAAAATGATGTTCAGCCTGTCATTGGAGGGGCAGATGGAGATGGAGTTTAGGACGTTGACACACTAACTAACAGAAATGAGTAAAATTTACGTTCCAACCAACATAATGGCAAGCAATTATCTCTGAACTAGGATAACAAATGTGCTTTTTTATCCTCAGAAAGTTGACATGCATTATAGAAGTTTCCAGAAGGCATATTTTCTGCAAAGAAGCAACTGCTTCTGTATTCAACATTTAGTTCAAGAATTTTAGTTGGATACTGACCCTTTCAGAAGATTTTGTTACAAATTGAAGTTAGACATTAAGAGAATAGAAAAATCTACCTGAAGTTGCCCACTACTTTCTGTTATCTGTTTCTCTGTTTAAATAGTGCCTTACAAATGTACTTTGACTTCACATTCAATACCGTTAACAGATTTTGGCTTTAACAAAATATAAATTGCTTTACGCACAATCCATAGTCATACTATTTTATGAGTGTCATAAATAAAACAAATAAAAGTGAGAATTTAGTGTTTATCATGGTTCAAAAGACTATCTTAGCATGAGAAAGACGTTTTTGATTCCATGATTAAGTGACATCCTACATAACAAAAAAATTGGTAAACACACCGGTATAATTCATCACAGATGATGTTATATAATTAAAATGTATTAATATAAAAATTAAAAGACAATTTAAACATCTTATAGTGTGAATTTTGAATGTTTTGACTCATAAATTTATTCTGCATAAAAAAGCAACCAAACTAGATGTACTGTCCTATCGACAAATTAGATATCTTGAAACATGATAAAATATTTATGCCAATGACTTTCACTTATCTTCATGAAGGTATAAAATATAACTACAATTTGAAAAAAAGTAAAATTTTGAAAATTAAATTACACAGAAAGTCCAGAAATATGCATACACAGCCTGTTAGAAATGGAAATGATCATAGTTATTTAGTTCAAATCTCTTATTTTAGAAATAAAGAAGCTAAAAGTGTTGCTACAATATTCTAACGGTGGCATTAAATAACAGCAAAGGTAAAGAAAAAAATGAAACTATCTTCAGCCCTTTGAAAAATTAACTGTAACTATTTTAATAGTATTAAAATCTTAATTTAACAAAAATACTGGAAGAAGGGCACACCAGAAAACAAATCAGCATGAATGTGATGTAGTTCAATGAAATGATGATAGCCCTGTCAGATCAAAGGGAAGAACCAAAGAAAGGTATAAGAAGAAAAGACATGACATTGATCACTTGCTATATACCAACATCACAGTAACATCACTTATTCAAAAAGACTCAGTCTAGAATCTGTCTTAAGAGAGTGTTATGTAAAGTATTAAATTATCCATGTGGTTTAGTAAGACCCTGCTGTACTCTCAGATCTTCAGAATGGTCCTATCACTTACTGTTGACAACCACACCATAGCATGAAGTCAGTGGCAGAACTGGGATTCAAATCAGACCTGTCTGGTCCAAAACTCAAGCAACTCTCATACATTTGGCCTCAAGATAGTTGTACATTTCTCTGCTGGGAATTCTTTCCCCACTCCCTTATCCTAAATCTTCAACTGCCTATTGACTCCTATTCGTCCTTCACAACTAATTTTAACTGCAACTTTTTTGGTGAACTATGCCTGGAGCTTCTATTATATGTTCTCTTAGTAGTCTCTTATTTTTTCCTTTGTTCACTTATTAAAGTTATTAATTCATCTTCCAGTTATTTTTAACTACTGTTTCTCTACCAGACTGTACACTCAAGCGGGGGTCATTTCTTTCTTGTTGACCTTCATGTCTACAACCCCTAGGAGAGTACACGGCACATTGCAGGCGTTCAATAAAAACTTGTTGATTACATCAATTAATGCAAGAATGGATAACTGAAGATTGAAAAGGAGCTTTGGATTGGCGAATATTTTTGTTCAGTTTTGTTTATTAATGATAGAATGTAATGAGATCCCTAAGGATTTCAAAGAATTTGATCCAGAGAACAGAAGCAAGAGTTGCCCAAGAAAAGGAAAAGGAACAATTTTGATGCTGTGGTAGGAAATCTGATGGTAAGATTATTGTAGATGCAGAAATCTTTTCAAAGGAGATCCCTTCATAGACGTTCTAGTCTCTGTAAAGTGGGAGGTGGTAGTCACATGTGAGAATGAGTGACTGGACGGAGATGGGGTTTGAAGAGCTTAGTGAAGAGAATGGGAGAAGGTTACTGAGAGACACAACTGCCAGGAAGCATCAAACATTCAGCCAGAGTTAGAGACCATGCATTTTTAATGTCACCAATCTACACTGGCTTGGGTAGTATTTCCTGCCGCACGGTTCTGCAACAAGGATCTTGAAGACAGATGGTTAGACTTAGTATAAAGAAGATGACGGTGGTGATGATGATGATGACGACACTGATTCACTGTTACTCTGCCAAGCATTGTGAAAAGCAGTTTTCATGAATTGCTTCATTTCTTACAGATGCATAAAATGTTGTGCATACCCATTTTTCACAGATGAGAATACTGAGGCTGCTTTTGTACACAGCTTTATTAATGTACATTTTACATAGCATAAAATTCACCCATTGCATGTGTAGAATGGAATAATTTTTAATAAATTTATGGAGTTGGCAACCATCACCACAAGGCAGTTTTAGAACATAGATGCAAACTCCTTGGCAAATATTAACAAAACAAATTCAGTAGCATGTAAAAGGGATTACGTACCATGAGCATGTGGGATTTATCTTAGGAAAGCAAAACTGGTTTTATATCTGAAAATCAGCCAATATAATAACCACATAAATAGAATAAGGAACAGAATCATATGACTATCTCGATAGACACAGAAAACACATTTGACATATACATTTCTGGTGGGGATATGTACTAGTACATCTACTTAAGAAAACATTTTGGCAGTTTCCTAAAAACTTACGTAAACTTACCACACAGTTTTGCAATTCCAAATTCTACTTCTAGAAATCTACTCAAGAAAAGTAAAAATGTCCACACAAAGAACTGTACGTGAATGTTCACAGCAGCATTATTCATAATAGTCCAAAACTGGAAACAATTAAAATGTCATGAATTTCAAAATGTGGTGTAGCCATATAATTAAATGCTACTCAGCAATAAAAAGGAACGAAATACCGATACATACTACAGCGTGAATGGACCACAAAATCATTATCCTAAGTGAAAGAAGCCACACACACAAAAAAAACAAGCCTCTATATTCTTTGATTCCAATTATATGAGATGTCCAGAAAAGGCAAATTTATTGAGACAGATAGTGCATCAGTGGTTGCCTGGGTTGGGGGTTAAAGCAGGATTGAGTGCAAACAGACCCAAGGGAATGTTGTGGAGTAACGGAAATGTTCTAAAACTGCCTTGTGGTGATGGTTGCCAACTCCATAAATTTATTAAAAATTATTCCATTCTACACATGCAATGGGTGAATTTTATGCTATGTAAAATGTACATTAATAAAGCTGTGTACAAAAGCAGCCTCAGTATTCTCATCTGTGAAAAATGGGTATGCACAACATTTTATGCATCTGTAAGAAATGAAGCAATTCATGAAAACTGCTTTTCACAATGCTTGGCAGAGTAACAGTGAATCAGTGTCGTCATCATCATCATCACCACCGTCATCTTCTTTATACTAAGTCTAACCATCTGTCTTCAAGATCCTTGTTGCAGAACCGTGCGGCAGGAAATACTACCCAAGCCAGTGTAGATTGGTGACATTAAAAATGCATGGTCTCTAACTCTGGCTGAATGTTTGATGCTTCCTGGCAGTTGTGTCTCTCAGTAACCTTCTCCCATTCTCTTCACTAAGCTCTTCAAACCCCATCTCCGTCCAGTCACTCATTCTCACATGTGACTACCACCTCCTACTTTACAGAGACTAGAACGTCTATGAAGGGATCTCCTTTGAAAAGATTTCTGCATCTACAATAATCTTACCATCAGATTTCCTACCACAGCTTCAAAAATTGTTCCTTCTCCTTTTCTTGGGGGGTCTATAGTTTTCTCTTCTTGTGATGTTTCATCTGGCTTTGGTATCAGAGCAATTCTGGGCTGAAAAAAATGAGCTGGGAAGTGTTCCTTTTCCATCCATTTTCTCAGTTGTAAAAACTGATATTTCATCTGTAAATATTTGATGGCATGCCTTAATTAAGACATGAGAGCCTGGGCTTTTGTTTGTAGGAAGATTTTAAATTACTAATTAAATTTCTTTACTTGTTCTGGTCTTTTCTGATTTTCTATTTCTTCTTGAATCCACTTTGGTAATTTGTAAACAAAATTATTTCCTTCCTTCTGCTTACTTTGGATTTAGTTTGCTCTTTTCTCCCCCCAGATTTTAAAGGTGAAAACTTAGGTTGTTGGGATTGGAAACTTTCTTTTTTGGTGTCATAAATATTTAAAGTCATAAATTTCCCTGTACACATTACTTTATTTGTATTCTATAATTTTCATCTGTTTTATTTTAGTTTTTATTCAACTCAAAACAACTTTTGATTCTCCTTTGATTTCTTCTTTGACTCATGGATTATTTAGAAGTGCATTAGTACCCAAGTATTAGGTGCAGATTTCTTTCTCTTGTGGATCTCCAATTTAATTTTGTTGTGTTTAGAAAACATATGTTGCATGATTTCAGTTTTTTAAAAATGTATTGAGAATTATTGCATGGCCCAGCATGTAATCCATTGTGAAGAATATTTCATTCTAAAGATGTCTATTCTGCAGTCCTTGAGTGAAATGTGCAATAATATCAATTAAGTATCATTGGTTGATAATGTTGTTCAGCCTTTTAAATGCTTGCTGATTTTTTATTGAGTTACTTATTATATCAGTTATTGAAATGGAGAATTGAAATCCCCATTATTTCTTTGTCTATTTCTCCTTTCAATTCTGTTAGTTTTTGCTTCAAGCATTTGGGTTTCTGTTATTAGGTGCATATACATTTATAATTGTTATGTCTTTCTAATGGATTGACACTTTTAATATTATGAAATGTCTTTGTTTCTAATAATATTAAGTTTTATTTTGTTTGATATTATCCAGATCCATTATTGTTACTGTCTCATGGTGTATCTTTTTCCAACCTATACTTTCAAGCTCTTTGTGTCTTTGCATCTAAGTCGCATCTCTTCTAGGCAGCATAGACATCACAAAACACCAAGAAAACTGATTTTTCCTCCTTAATTAGCACCTTGGGGTTTAAATTACAAAGCTAATAAAGACAACATCTACCCTAACCAAGCAATTGTAAGAGTAGGTAATGAGATACAGAAGTTTTAACAGTGTATTGTTAGGAAAATTTGCATACTTTTTCTTTTGGGTTGCTCTACAATTTGGAATTAAATGTTTAAACGGTTCTGGGGGACCACAGATGGATGATTTTGAGTTTCTCAGTCACTTTTTGTCTTCTTTGATTGTGGTTTTGATGGCTTCAGATACCCTATTATTTCTAAAAATGCAAGGAAAACTTAAAAACATTTCAATATTTCTAGCTTAATACTCCTTCACTGAAACTGAAGGAGAATGCACTTTTTTTTCATATTGCTTACTATATTATCAACCAAGTAAGTGACTAATGCCAATAGAGCAGGTGTTTGACGTCACCCTTAACAATTTCATGACTCTGTTGGGCACTGCACCTGTGAGTTATGACTCATTGCTTCTTTCCAGCCACAACATGTAGACACTTTGTCTTCTTCTTGCTCCCAATAACATATATTCTTCCAAAGTCTATGCTTTCAAAACACAAGTAATAATATACTGCATTGTCTGTGAATCCAATGGCATACAACTCCAATCATTAAAGTATTAGAAAATACACTGTTCCCATATCACTTACCTTGTTATTCTATCACTGGCTGACATATACTAACAGGACACTGTTTTGACCAAAACGGTAGGACTGAGAACTAATCAGTCGGCAAAGTCTGAGGATCAACATCTTGGAATGAGCAAAGGTATACACATCTTTGTTGATCTCCACCTTGGGCAAGCTGAAGATGTCAATGTTATCATGTGTCCTACAGACCTTTCTAAAATGTCTAAGAGGACCATCCTTCTGCAATGTCATTGTTGAAATTGCTAGTGTCCGGGCAATGCATAATTATCAGACTACAACTATGGTAAATTTATGAACTGTTTTATTCTCATCATTTTCCCAGTCTTTGAATTTATGTCTGAGACACCTTCATTGCTTTTTGCAATCTAGGCAAGCAAGTCTACCTGCCATGCCTAATCAGGTGATGACAAGGAGCACTGGGGAAGTTCCTCTTAAAGCTTCAAAATCATTTATTTGATTAACCCAACAATTACAATTTAGGAAGGCTCCAAATTTGGAGCTAGGGCAACTACTTAATACTTAAAAGGTTACTACAATTTAAAGTTACTGAAGACTGGAGGTCTCTTCTGAATTAGAGGCTTATCCTAGATAAGATTTAAAAGATTTTATGTTTGTCTAGATCTAAAATGATTTTATGTCTATCACATAAGCTAAAATGATTTTATGTTTGTCAAACATTATTTATCAATAACAAAAATGATGTATAACAATTTACGTTTTTGAAGGCATCCCCATGTTCATTAATATGCTTTATTTTTACAATAATTCTGGGAGGTAAGTGTTATTAAGCCCAAATTACAGCTGAGTTTTATTCTGTACAGTTAACAAGTGGCAGAATCTTGATTCGAATTCAGTTCTTCTGAAGCTGTATTAATATACTTCACACTATACAACAGAGGTTCTCTTCATTAAAAATTTAATTGTCTTACTATTCTTACAACATTTGAATGGAACAAACATACATAATGTTTCAGTATATGTGAGAGAAAAAATAAATTTAATAATTGAGTTCAAAAGCCATAAGGGATTAAGTAAATTTTAGTGCATCTATAAATTAAATCCTGTCTATTAAAAGGTATTCTATTTAATATCTATTATCATGAGACTGTAACCATAGTATACAAGCAGAAAAAAATTTACAAGACTGTGTATGAACAGAATAGACAGTCCAGAAATAGATACACACATAGAGAGTAAATTGCTTTATGACAAAGATGCCAAAAATTCAGTAGGGAAGGATTATTTTCAAAAAATGATTCTGGAACAAATGGATATCTACACGAGAAAAAAATGAACTTTGCCCCATTATTTCATATCACATTTAAAAATTAACATAAAATGAACCATGAAATTTAGCATGAAAGAAAAAACCCATAAAATTTCTAGAAGAAAACAGAATATCTTCATACCTTAGGATAGAAAATTATTTCTTAATTACAACAAAAATTAATATACATCAAAGAAAAAATGATAAATTGTATTTCATTAAATTTAAGGATAAGTTTCTAAAAAGACACAAAAAGAATGAAAAAAAATCCAAGAATGAGAGAAGATATTTATACAGTTGTTCCTCGGTATTTGCAGAGGACCCTCCATAGACACCAAAGTTCACAAATGCTCAAGTCCCTTAAATTAAATTGCCAGAGTACAGTCAACACTCCATATTGCATGGATACAGAGGGCCAACTCTAATAGGTATAGCCAACAAAATGCTTATATATAGTATATCTCAGCAATTCCTACAAATTATTAAGGAAAGAACTAACAAACCAATTTTTAAAAATTGGACAAAAAATTTAAACAGGCACTGTACAAAAGAGAATATCCAAATGACACGTTAGGAAAAAATCAATACAATTATCAGTAAAATGCAAATTAAAATAACTATGCAATAACAATATACTCCCTTTAGAATAGCTAAATCCAAAAGACTGAAGATACCACTTGCTGTCAAGAATGTGGAGAAACTGGAATATTCATATCTTGCTGGAGGAAGAAGAAATTGGTGCAACTACTTTGGAAAACTGTTTGCATTATCTATTAAAGCTACATGTATACCTTTACCCTGTGGTCCAGCAATCACATGCCTAAGCATATACCCAAGAGAAACAAGTGCATATATCCACCAAAGGACATATGCAAGAATATTCACAGAAGTCTTATTCATAATAGCCAGAGACTGGAAACAACCCAAATATTTATCAATAGAAGAATAGATAAATTGTGGTGTAGCATAGAGCAGTAGACAGGATTAAAATGTAACAAGTTAATGATAGATGAAATAATGAGAATAAATCTCATAGACATTATGTTGAGAAGCCAAAAAATAGTTCACATGTTATGATTCCATTTACATGAATGTCAAGAAGAGGGATAATTTTCATAGTCCTGATATTGATGCGGGTGACAGTTATGCGTAACTGCAAAGTCAGGTGTTGTTTCAGTTTCCATGTGCTTCCTTATGGCCAGTGCCTCTTAATTTTTATTCTGTTAAAGTCTGACTTCAGCTACTAACTATGGTGCGCTGCTTTTTGTTGACAGTTTTCTGGATGGTAATTTCGAATACTGAATTTCCACTGATTGAAACAAAGTTTTAGAACAGATACTCTCTCATCTTCCTCCCTTCACCTCTGTTCCCACATCTATGGCCAGGTGAGATTCTGAAAGACTGCACTGAACACTTTCTGGCATGACCATTGCTAGGCAGCTTCTTTCATGAGAGCTCTTTCTGCAAAAGTCACCAATAGCATCTTTAAACCAGCACTCACATCAGGGCACTTTATCCTTATTACGTTTATAACTTTGCTTTGCAATAAATAAAGGCAAAGAAAGAATATGTCTCTTTTTGTTTGTGCTGATTAAGTATTAGAGCTGGTTGGGGTTTACTTTTCTTCTTTTCTTGCTTGGCCATTGGAGGCACATCTTAGAAGAAAAAGAAAACCACACAGAGACACATGTATTTCTCTCTCTCTCTCTCTCTCTCTCTCTTTCTTTCACACACACACACACACACACACACACACACACACACACACACACACATTCATACACACACAATTAAAAGAGGTCAGAATAGTCCACTTGACCATGACACATTAAGGTTTTGACCACCTGTACCCAGTGAAGAGGCATCCCAAATGTGGCTTTAAAGCAACCATGAGACTGTTTTATGCATAATACACATAAAACCAGCCAGTCTGCTATGAAATTTAAGGTTTAGAACCCACCTAAAGCTTGGAGCTCAGGAACATCAGCCCTAGTTTCTCAGTACAGTCAACTTGTTGGAGAATCCAATAAGGATCCCTCTGCCACCCTTTCTGTCCCCTCCTCCCCTTCCCCCATTCCACTACAGAGGGGCTCGGAGTGGAGCACCAGCTCAACCAAATGAAAAGGCTGTATTGCAGCCCTGTCCTTGAGCTCAAAACCGTGGCCCCAAACACACCTCTTCCATAGAACATCTTCTGGTTTCAATGCCTCTCCAGTCCTAGCCCTTCTCCTAGCTGCAAAGTGAGTAGAAGTTTGACATATGGTCAGAACTAGTTCCAACAATGTATTTCGAGTCTATCTCTTCGAAGATGAGTTTACTATCTATTAACTTCTGGACCTGGACTTTTGATTTGTGGTAGGAATAAAATGAGGTTTCCCCTAATAAAAAAAAAGGTATGAGACATAATTGGGATACTGTAAAACAGCCTGAGAAATCATGGGTGGAAAATATTACTGGAGAATAAATTACTAAATGCATCAGGGTTCTGCTCTGCTCAGCTTAGCACGTAGCTTTAAACTATACCTGGCATCTAGGTCCATGACCATAATTTATTTTTCTTGCATTAAAAAAAATCACATGAATTATTTTTAACATTTTTTAAAGATTCAAAGACGATCTTTGTAATTATCTTAGTTTATGAACAAAGATACAGAAAATATTAGTCTAATATGGAAGTTCTTGAGGGGATTATATCTATTGCTATGTTTTATACATTATCTAATTGTCTCTTGGCAACTGAAGATCCTGAATTATGATTGTGGTCATCATCATAACAATGAAAATGAGTGATATCTTTTACTACCATAAACTATGCTCAGCTTCTTGAGATCCAGGATCTCCTTTCAGAAGATGTAGAGAATGAGGTATCACCTCACACCAGTCAGAATGGCCATCATTAAAAAGTCCACAAATGATAAATGCTGGAGATAGTGTGGAGAAAAAGGAACCCTCCCACGTTGTTGGTGAGAATGTAGTTTGGTGCAGCCATTACAGAAAACAGTATGGAGATTCCTCAAAAAACTAAAAATAGACTTACCATATGACCCAGCAATCCCACTCTTGGGCATATATCTGAAGGGAACTCTAATTTGAAAAGATACATGCACCCCAGTGTTCATAGTAGCACTATTTACAATAGCCAAGATATGGAAACAGCCTACATATCCATCAACAGCTGACTGGATAAAGAAGCTGTGGTATATTTACACAGTGGAATACTACTCAACAATAAAAAAGAATAAAATAATGCCATTTGCAGCAATATGGATGGACCTGGAGATTGTCATTCTAAGTGAAGTAAGCCAGAAAGAGAGAGAAAAATAGCATATGATATCACTTATACAAGAAATAAAAAAAAAGAAAGAAAAAAAGGAAAAAGAGGACACTAATGAACTCATCTACAAAATCTACAAAACAGAAACAGACTCGCAGACATAGTAATAATTTTATGGTTACTGAGGAAAGGGGGTGGGAAGGGATAAATTTGGGAGTTTGAGGTTTGCAAATGTTAACCACTGTATATAAAAAGAGATAAAAAACAAATTTCTTCTGTATAGCACAGGGAACTATATTTAATACTTTGTAATAATCTATAATGAAAAAATATGAAAATGAATATATGTATATATATGCATGACTGGGACACTATGCTGTACACCAGGAATGGACACATTATAACTGACTATACTTCAATAAAAATAAAGAAAGAAAGAAGATGTAGAGAGCCTTGAGCAGCCTGACTGAAGGTGAGACAAGTAGACAAGTTTGGGAGACACATCTCCACTGTCTACTACACTGTGGCCTGACTGTCTTGTCTTTTTCCAGCCAGCCCCACCCAATTTCCAGGGGCAAAATGTGCATCGGGTTGTCTGGAAGGGATAAGATCTGTGGGTGTTTGGTCAAGTTTCATTTTGCTCTTTATCACCCATGTCTGGCTTTCCATAGCACTAGCTGTAGTACTCTTCGTCAGCACACAATCAGAATTTTCTTCTTAGAGGTGGCTCATCACAGATACATCAGCTGTAACAATCTTGTAAATGAAAGGAGTAGTTCTTTTACAAGGCTTCCAAGAAGACTAACTACTGGGGGATAGAGATGAACGGAAAAAACCTCAGCAGAAATCAGCAGTCGGAGGACAGCTCATTCACCAGTTTTGAGTAAGAATTCAAATGATGATGACATTTTCTATCCTATCCACCCTCCTGGAGATAAATCATAATTGTGTGCATTCCAAACACTTCCATATTCCCTATTGAATGAGATTTAGCCTCCTTAGGGCAAGCTGGCCACCCACCCACTGTCAGGGATGGGGTCACAGTTTCTGGAGTCCCTGCCATCTTGACTGTGTTAGACGGAGAAATTCTGTTGAGCTGAAAAGCAGGAAATAAGGAACTAAGATGCTCATTTTGCTCTCCCCTGACAGATACTGGCAGAGAGAAAATATAAACTTAATAATGTCCTGAGGGCTCAGGTAATCCTTCCCCCTACACTGATAGACACCTTAAAAATAACAAAAATTGCTGGTAAGCCAGCCAAGACAGCCAAAAAATTCCTTCAACTCTTGACAGGGAAAAAAGTGATATTGCCCTTGTCAAATTAAATAATCACTTCAGACAGGTTAACTCTAGGTTTTTTCCTGATAAAGATGGCCTTAGAAATAGGCACATCTACCGTGTGTAAAAGAGATAAAGATGAGGCGTATGTTCTCACATCAATAATTAAAAATAAACCACAGAGGGGCTGGTTCACTACAGATTTCATTTGTTTCAACCAGGATATTTATTCTGTGTAGGTGGTCATTTTAAAAACAAAATTTGCAAAAGATTTTATACATTGCCTACTATCCAGCCTCTGTTTTTTTAGGGGGGTGGGGGGTAGAAGATAAAACTCACATGTACAGTGAACAGACGATGGGGTTTTCTAATCCTCTTGGTTCAAGATCAGTACGATTAAAAAAGTGAAGCTCTCCTGCCTTTACATTCACCTCAGAAAAGCAAACGCAAGACCCAAACAGTACAGACATTAAAAGAAAATTGTTTAAAGCATTTCTATTTTCTGGCAGAGCAAACAGTCGACTATAGGAGTTTGGGCATCAAATCACTGATGACTGCCATGATGTAATTGGAATTCTGTGACACCGTAGGAAGGTCCTCCCAGTTTCCTCTATCAGTGCTGCTTTTTTTCAATGATGCTTCTAAAAAGCAACCAAATATGAGGGCAAAGATGGCCCAGCAATGCCTTTTTAAATTTGCAGTTCTAGAGTAATTACGAGTCCTACTGTTGACTGCGTCAATATTTTCAGAAACGGTACCCCCAACAAACTCCCTCAAAGACTGGAGGCATATTTCACGCCAAAGGCGATGAAGCACCTGTTTGACTGTACTCAGTCTTCCCTGCAAAGAAACACACAAAGCAGTTTGTTCAAATGCACTGCGCAATCAAGAACAAATAGGTGAGATGCTTTCAAACCATAAGCCTGTATATCAACAACTCAGTACAGGCTGATGATGGTTATTTTAACCATCAGCTCCTCTTACTGTATGTGCCAAGCAAATCAAAGCAGTCATATCTTAAAAATCAAGAATGAGAAAGCAAGAGATAGACAAGCAGTAAGGGGAAGGAAGGGAGAGGAGGGCAGGAGGGAAGGGAGGGAGAGAGAAGACAGGGTAGAGAAGAGAAGAGATGGAATGGAAAGGGAAAGGAAGGGAAAGGAGAGGAAGCAAAACATGTGTTTGAGCATCTCTTCCTAAGCCTCAGACCACCTGATGACTGCCAGGGAGTGTATTATCCACGTTTGAATGAGGGGGATTCGATTTACGCTCAGGAAGTCGGTTTCTCACACAGAAAGGCCATCTGGCATGCCCCAGAACTCCCTTCCCCAGTGCTCCAGAGGGCCTGATCCCTTCCTGGACAGACAGTTGCTTCCCAGGATGAAAAAAGAGTCAGGAATTAACAAGAGGGCTGGTCCCACGAGCACATTGCCAGAACGTGTGTGACACAGCAATGAGGGCAATAACTGGAAAAACGCCACGTTTCTGGTCCCCATGGGGAGGCCTTTGGGATGCTCTCACAGCTCACAGCACGTGCCCTGTGCCAAGAGGCGTCCAAGGGGCCTGGGCCGACACCACTCACATGTCACTGCTTTCGTACACATGGCCCATGTCCTGCACTCAACAGCCATGACACCGTCTTGTCTGTACTTCCTATTAGTTAATGAGAGAATGTTCTCGATACATTTAGCCCAAGGGAAGGTGATGGTATTAAGCTTCTATTATGTACTAATGGCAGCATATAAAATTTTATACCTTTATATATATATATATATATATATATATACACACACACACATATATATACACTCACGTGCATATATATGTATACCAGTTATATACACACAGATGTGTTTATATATAGAGAGAGACTGTAACATATGGGTGCATTATACATAATAGAAGGATTTAATTATGTGTGTGTGTATATAATATATACACACACATATATATATATATGCCTGAGACTATATCCTAAGTGTTAAGCTTCTACATATCTGATATATGTCATGACAGTAATATACAGAGCCAAATATAAATGGATTCATTCATTGCACAAAAATTTACTAAAGACATTATGAACAAAGAATCAGACCATAAGAGAGCCAAGAAGAATATGGCTTCTGTAGTCCAAATGAGTTTCAAGCTGCACAGGGGGAAGGTATGTGCTTTTATTTATGTCAATAAATCACTGAATACCAGATAGTATGAAGCAAGTGCCCAGATCGAGATGAAACCAGATGCTGAGAAGCACTGAAGGAAGGAGGGATTATTATTGGATGGTCTGAGGGTGGATGGAGACAAGGAAATGTTTCTTCAAAGAGACGCTTTTGAGTTGATCTTAACAGCTGGAGGAGGAGTAAGAGTTCTGCAGGCAATAGAGAAAGGTGAGCTGAGCCTGCCACAAGAGAGGCTGAGGAATCACGAGGGTCACTCACCTGGAGAGGAAGGTGCAGCAGGGAGGAAGCCAAAACAGGGAGAGCAAAAGGGCCAGGGCTGTCTCACGTGGGCTAAGTCAGAAGACGGGGAAATTACGAACATGGTCAGGGATGACAACGTGGAACACAAGGCATTTTAACTAAGTACCGAATGATTAATACGATGGCTATAGCTAGAAGTGGGAAGAAAAACGATATTCCAGAGAAAGAGGGTGCGTTAAGAAAGGGGTGGAGACAAGAACATTGTCTCTACAATGTGGATTTAGGGAATGGTGGATCTACAACTAGGATAAAAAACTTTTGCTCATTCCTGGTTCATGCTAGGAGCTCAATAAATATTTGTCGAATGAGTTAAGAAATGATTGATCATCGGGAAGAAAGGGAGAAAGAGGTTTCAAAAACGGGGTTGGAGTCAAACCTTGAATTCTAAACTAAAGAGTCAGGGCTTAATCCAGTAGCCAAAGGGGAGATGCTAAGGATTTTAAAAGGAAAGAGTGACAGGCTCAACACTGTGAATCCGGTATTGAGATAAAGGATGGATTAGACGGAAAGAACAGCCTCGCCCTGTATCACAGACTCAAGTTAACAGGGATTTAGGCAATAGGAGGAACTGAATGAACAGAATGAGTGGGAGAAACATCAGAGAGGCCGCACTATCTACTGCTATTACGTAGCTTTCCCAGACTTACCCGCCCGCCACAGCACGGCTTCGTAGGCCAGTAGCGATACCCCACGAGCCCTCCAGGCTTGTTTTCGCCATGGTGTGGGCCTCTTCACCTTGACTCGCCTCTTGCATCGTTTGTATATTTCACTGTCCTGCCCCATTAGCTCAAGCCTGTTTCCCCACAAGTTTCCACACCCCCCTTAGACTTTAAGTTCTGCTTCCCTGATTTGTGATTCAGCTTTCATTCCTGTACTCTTTCTGTTTCTGGTAGTTTCAGGTAAACATTTCCTTCATCCCAGCCTCAGCCTTTGGACCAAAACCCCAAAGGTGACCCACTTGCTCAGAACCTACCCTATTTCTTGGGCCCCTTGGAGGTAGCTCCAACAAGGAAAAATTTAGTAGAAGAGGATTTCAGTCTAGATTGGATGTGGGAAGGAATAAAAGTCAAAGATAAACTACTTTCCAAGGCAGATCATTCATTCAGAGATATTTAGAGATTCCATCATATGCCAGTCAGAGCTCTTCCTGCTTGATACAAATCAGGGAGCAAAAGAGCCAACATTCCTTCTCTTGTGTAGCTCGACTTCTGGGTGGAGGAGAGAAACAATTAACAAGGGATGTGTCAAATATATAAATGATGGAGCCTATTTGAAGATGTTAAGTGCTATGGAAAAAGGTTGAGCAGGGTATGGGAGAATCAGCACCGAGGGAAGAAGAAGTGGGGCAGGATGCAACATTAAATGAGGCTGTCAGATGATTAGGAGGGCACCTGAGGACATGTTGAGTTCAAGATGTCCATTAGATATCCAAGTGGATGTTGAAAATGCAGTTGGATGTAGGGGTCCACAGAGAGGTCTGAGATGGAGATATAAACTGGGAAGTGCTCAGCACATAACCTGTATGTAAAGTCATTCCAGTGTGATGCCTTGTAGCATATGTCAAATGACCTTAAAAAATATTTTTGAGTATGTCTAGGAAACCGTATTGACCAGTTGGAAAATCCAAATGGTGTATGTGTTGGAGTATTTAGATATGCTAGTGACATTTTATTTTAGGGAAAGCTGAAAGTGGTAAATTTTTTCTTAAACAAGTTCAAACTGAAATCCTTATATAGATATGGTAAAGAACTTGTGTCTATTCTCTGAGATACTAAAAAGAAAAATTCTTATCTGAATCTGATATACTTTTACCCACCAGGAAAAAAGTAGAAAAAAAGGAAAGAGCTACTTTGCGACAGTAGCAAGGCGATCCTAGCTAGAAAAATTATTCTGGAATTTTTCTTCTTAGTTTGCTTTCTTCACTTGGAAATCTTCCCTGAGCCCTTTAACATGGACATTCATCCACATCTTGCCTTTTGTTTTCTCCTGTTTATCACAACGTATCCTCTAAAGATTTCATCCTTTCCTATGATTCTAATTATCTTCTCCCTAGAGATGACTTCTCAAAAATTTAATAAATGTTTGAGACTTCATCCTGTGTCTCTGGCTGCACGAAATGCTGTGACTTCAAGTTGGTAGCTCAAAATTGTCCATGATGGGAATATTTACTCTGGAGAAATTGGCAGATGCTACAAGCTACATCCCCTCCCCTGGAGTCAGCTGTTAAATATTTATCAGCACACTATTAACCGTCACCTCAATTTTGAAGTTCACCTTAAACACAGCATGCGTAAAATAAAACTCATTTATGGAACCAGCCATCTCTTACCACACTCAGATTTCCTCTTATTTTGTTTAATTTCTTAATGTCGAGTGTCTCTGGACCTGATCTTTGGTCCTCTACTTTTCTCTGCTACATGTACACATACTCTGGTAATTTCATCATATCTCAGCCTGTTACATGGATTAATACTAAGAAAAGCCACTAGAAGAAATTTGTATCTAGATAATTTCCTTTTTTGGTGTGCAATTAACCTCATTACTGAAGAATAGAATCAAAACAGTATGGTTAATTCTTAATTATTTAGATACAAATCATGCTATGGATGACTAGATGTACGTTAGAAAAATCAGACCCATGATATGACTTTTTAAAGGCCCAGTTTGTCTTTGAGGTTCAGCAGATGTGTACTAATCCTGTTTCTAAAATTTCTCAGGACTGTCTCACTGTCCTCCTAAATGTATTTGTCATTGTCAAACCATATATTCTTATTTGTTTCATTTGAAAGACATGAACACTGTTAGCAGATTTGCTTTGGGCATAATTAAATTTAGATTCCACCCCCAGTGTCTGCCGGATGATGGCCAGAAGAAGACCTGAGTCTAAGAATTCCACTATGTAGCGGGAAACACAGCAGAAGCTTAACCCACACGTGCTTTGGGTCTGCACTGTTAGGAAAGCTCAGCTAGTCCCAGCTGGCTTTAAGGCTAAACGTCTTCTCAAATTGCAGTAGAATGTTCGCCTTAGTTCTTAACAGTAGCTCTGGTTCAAAAGAGTTCTGTTCTTAGGACATTGGAATTATGACTTGAAAAGAAAAAAACAAAGCCCATTATTGCATTTCCTTGGATTGACAAACCAAGTGGAAGAGAGTAGCCCTCTTTCAAAAGGCAAGGGCGCCGCCCCACAGTTTGGGGTCCTTGCCAACAATGTCCCTCGGGGCCCACACATGAAATGAGGACAATACGGAGACCCGCGTGTTCACATAATTTATCCACTTTCATCCGCATAAAGGGATGAGAAAGTCTCAAATTTTTAACAGTCCAGTGCTTTTACAGCTCCCACCTACCACTCACTTACTGCTCTCAGATCTCTCCTAATTGAATTACTGAGAGCAGACCAAATGACCTTAGTTGTCCAAGCACTATTTATCACATTTTATTTTAAATGAATTACATTATTTAAAGAAAATATTCCCTTAAATCCATTTTCCACCTTATAGTGATTATATCCGTGATGTCCTAATTTCTCTGTGAACTTTCTTTTCAAGAAACAACTATTAATGTTCAACGGAGTGGGTGACCTTGTTTGGATGACTCTGCCCCTCCTGTGACCTTGAGGCAAAAATTACAGAAGCATCAATTGGCAAGTTCGCCTACATTCAGCAAAGTATGAAAAGGGTAAGAGCTCTTTACTTCCCATCACTGGTATTCATCATGGAAAGACACATAAAAAGAAAGGGCAAATTCCAATGACATGCATCCAATAAACTGGAGGCTCTTGTCACAGTAAACGCCAATTCAGCAGTTTATAATCACAATGCATAACATGGCTACATTACTTATTTTTTAACCCTCTAAACTGGGCATTTTATTACTGGTCCTCTGTGTCACCCTTTGCATAATTGAAAATCCTAAGTGAGTCTGCTATGAGATCATCTATCCGAGTCTGTTGAATTTCACCTTGGCTATTAGTAACGAGTCCTTTTGGCAATGGCATCCAATCAAGAATCATAGATTTTGTAGAAATCTGAAAGGTCACTTAGTTCCAAGTAGACCACTGTACAAACAGAACTAGAAGGGAAATAAACTATTAAATTGTTTCTAAGCTATTTGCAAATACAACAAACTCCAGAACTTCTCTTAGCAATTTGCAGGGCATTTCATCCCTTTCAAGCAGGTAAATGGGGTCCAAATTCTCTTGCCTGACCTGGAGTTAACTTCAAAACCAACAATCAATCAAGATGAATCATCATTCCTAAATATATTTATTTATGAACCAAGGGAGTGTAGTTCAACACAGGTTGCAGCGGTGTAACAGAGCGTCTACACTAAGTGATGTTCTCCATTACATGCGCTTGGGTTTTTTTTAACTTAGTATGTACCCTATAACCATAAGTGCATGTAATAAAGTCAAACACCCTTGTGGAGATTTCCACACCTGTTCACATACTCTCATTTTGATATTCTATTTGACTTAAGTGGAACATGTTGGGTAGGGCAGTAACATGGAACAAACAGTGGACCAAAAGGAATCACCTAAGGTTAAGGTCCAGCTCTCTGACTCATGAATTCCATGAGACAGTCACTCAGACTCCCTGGACCTGGTTTTCTCATTTACAAAACTGTTTCTGAAGTCATATGATCCAACAGGTCTATTTAAAGAAATTAACAGCAGGCTTTTGCCCATCCCCACTTCTCCTAAAATAAAACAAAGCAGAGTAAAAAGACAAGGACAAAAACAAAAACAGAAAAGGCAATGGGAACACAACTGGCTTTAGTTTCCACCTGAGATGGTGCTGAATTTCCCATCTTTGCAGTATTACCACCCCCACCCCCACCCCAAGCACTGTGAGAGTATTTAGCAGCAGCGAGAAGCACTACGGGGTTATTAACCCACAATCAGATGTTCTGATGATGCTTGAATCCCATTAAACAATACATTCCTCAAAAAAAAAAAAGAGTCGAGTTTCTGAATCTCTTTGTGGTTTATCTCTACTCACTGAAGCACAGATATTAGAATTGAACAGTTAGTGTTTCTGGTACAGGACTGATCCAGGTCATAAGGCAGACTATTTCCTCTACCTAAAACAGAATCTTCTTTGAGATCATCCTTCAAATAACTGCCAATTGTGGAAGTATGCCATCTCTGCAGAAAGAACCATAGAGGAAAACCAATTCTTGAGATTCATTTTCTGACGCATGGCTTGTCGATTTGCTATACCAGCAAGCAAACAAGACAGTCTGACAATTTTGTTTTCTTGGGTAAGATGCTCCTATGACATTACTGATCCTAAGGTATAGCCATTGGTTTCTGCTATTGATTTTCACACCCTATTCGGAGTTTGCTAGCCACATGTTAAAAAGCCAGTCTTCACCACATCCCACCAAGAATGTCAATCAGTTTTCCAGGCTACTTCTACTCTCTGCACACCACCCTCTGAGGCAGTGTCTTAAATCATCCCACATCAGCCCTGGCAGATCTCCAGGCCCACGGGCAACGGTGAACTCCAAACTAGACCCACTGAAAAACTAACATCTCCTGCTCATTTGATGCTATTTCAGGCATCTCAAGGCCTTCCCTGCTTTAAAATCAAAATTTCACTTTTCTCACTGCTGCTTCAAATACCTGTAACATGCTTTGGCCCCATGTACATTTTCCTGGGAGAGGAAACATATGACCTGAAATCCACACAATTGATTAATCTGACATAACTGATTAACATAAAATCCCTTTCTGAGGACAAACATTGATGAGGAGTTCCAATGGCAGGCGAGTAAAAGAAGGTGGAAGGCACTAAATATTTTGCTTTCTTTTTGCTCTATTTCATTTGCAATATAATAATGATGATGTTCATCTCATGAGGTTGCTGAGCTAATTGATAAGAGTAAACACCACTTACTGAGTCTTCCAATAGTGAGAGGTAGCATCAGTGAAAATGCTGGTAAGGACTTCTGCAAAGTTTCTCTGTAAAAGCAATGAGAACACTGGCAAAAACTGTCAGAATTGATATTTTTATAACTCTGAAGATTAGCTAAATGCTTGCAGCAATTCATACAGCATTTTTTTCAAAAGGATAAATTTCATTAAGAGCAAGTTTCATGGTGTTTTAACTTGCCCTATTCCCACCCCCACCCCCAGATTAGCAGTACCCTTGAAAACAGATACCCACAACCACAGCTAAAGCCAACAGTCTGGCAGCCACTGGAAGGGGCAGAGTGGGACTGGAGCATCTTCAAAGCCCTATTCCTAGAGAATTGGCCATTGTTTGACCTGTCTTACGGTTCCCTGAAAGATGCCACTTGCAAGGCTGTCTTTAAATGACATGACTCGAAGCTCATCCTATGTAAAAAGCCTTTTTCCCGGGGGTGTTTGAAAAAAATCAAAGACAATTATTTAACACTGCAAATACCTGAAGCAGCGGGTAACAGCTGAGACAACAGGTTAAACATAAGTTGAAAAAGAAAAGATGGAGAATGAGATGTCCATAGGAGGATCTGAAAATCCCCAACAGACCCCCGGGAATCCAGAAGCCTATGTGCATGTGTAGGGCTGTGCATCTGGCACCTTCTCAGTCACCATGAAAACACCAAGAAGAAACCAAAGACGGGATTTAAATCCAGGCTTTGGGGGAAAAAAAAAAGACTCTCCAAGAAGGCACCACCATTTTAGAAGGAAGGGAGAATGCATTATTATTTGTTTCCTTGTCTATTCTGTTTCTTCCCAGAAGGTATTTACTCCATAAGAGCAGGACATTTTTGTTCACCATTGAACATTCAGCATCTAGCAAATGCCTAGCATCTGGCAGGTACTGAATAAATATTTGAACCAATGACCATGTAACGTCTAAGGTCTTGCTCTTAATCACTATCTATTACCTGCCTCGATTTAACACTTTAATTTTCCTGCCTTCATAGCAATAATGAGTTATTCACAATATCGTAGGCATGATGTTATCCTAATTAATTGACAGAACAAGCTTTTGAGGTAATTATCCCCATTTTCCAGATGAAGAAACTGAGGATGGGAGAGATGGAGGAACTTGTCCAAGACCTCAAAGTTAATTCTGTATTTGTTCCACAAATGTGCACTGTAAATCCTTGACTCTATCATCCTTGTGGTACAAGATATCAGATGTTTGACAAATGCTCCTTGTAGAGATCGCTTCTCCATGCTTCCAACATTGTTCATCACCCAATCTGGCAAGCTAAGTATTTTTCTCATCTGACATAAAGACAGTCCCAGCTGGGCCCCTCTCCAATTGACAAAGTTCAAATTAACACAAAGTTACATTAAGGCTACAGTAGTTGTAATAATAACCTCAGAACCCATTAAGCACTGGCAGATTTTAGTCCACAATCACATCTTGCCAAAAGTTTTTTTCCAATTCCTAAGAGGCAACCAAAAAACCCACTTTCACCATTATTTTCTTTCTTATTTTATTTTATCGCTCATAATCAATATGGCTCTAAAACCTATCCTTTCTTCTTCTTTTTTTAAAAGAGAATCCTCAGGTGTACATGCATGATATTTAAACTAAGCTCCCTAAAGCTGAATACAATTTATCTTCAAACAGCAGGGAGGGAGGAGGAGGGCAGACATCTTCAAATGTATATAAAGTCATGGCTAGCTTCTCCCAAACTCCTGCTCTTGTCAACTTGTTTAGAACACAATTTTCCAAATGCCACTGCTTTCTGGGATTCAGGAGAGGGTAAGAGAGCTCTTTCATTTCATTAGATTTCTGTCAACTCCATTCTGAGTTTCTAGAAATAAGGGACTATTAGAAAAATATGCTGAGCTTCCCTTTGGGGCTGGGCTGCCATGGCTCTGGCACCACAAAGCAACAAAAGTAAATAAAATGGCTCACACTGTGTTCCAGGAACGAGGGGGCCCAAGAGATAGGATGAGAAATCCAGTGGATGCGCCCAAGACCCTACCTCCAATCACATGCTGCTGTGTTCTCAATCTTCAGAGCTGCAGCTACAGCCAAATTGCACGCCGGGAGCCAAATCCCCCCCTCAACTCTGTGTGGGCACCTCCATCCAAAGTCAGGAGGTGTACAGTGCGTATCTAAAAGTGACATTTGGTAAGAGTGCCATTTAGTTCTCTATCGGCCACGTGGCCACATCCTTCTATGCAGTAAGTGCCTTTTTACCAGCTTCTGCACAAACGTGAGCCTGTTTGCCACTCTCAGATGGCAGGCAGCGCTGGCTGTCCAATTTCCTCACTTTCTAAAGCTCTTTGTGTTGTTCCCGTCAGGAGCACATTTTGCAAGTCCCTGGCAAACACAAGTGTACTTTCTTCTTGGCTTCAGCACCGGCAGGAGCCAGATGAAAGACACAGCTCTCAGGGAAAGCTTCGGATTCCATCACCTCGTGGACGAAGGAGCCCTCTGCCTCTCAGTCAGGCTGTTAAGGGACTGTGTTTCCTTAATTGAAGAAGTAAAAGTGCCAACGAGGGTCAGCGAGGAAGAGTGAAGAGTTTGCCTCTTTTGAGGACTGTATTGGGAACCTCCCCTCCACTCTTCTCCCTCAGGCGAAGCTGGCCATTTCTGCCTCCCATGTGTATCTCCTGTCTCATCGTGGGGAGGTGGGATTTGCCAGGTACTGTCCAGGGGGGCTCTCCGAGGCAGAGCCAACGTGACGTTTATCTCCGTATTTCTGGCAGAGGGCAAGCAGTCTGGCAGTCAGGTCCAGAAACATTTGCTGTCTACTCTGGTGTGGGTGCCGCGCCTCCTCCCAGGGGTAGGATGGAGTTGCATACATCCTCCCCTTGAGGAACTTAGCATCTAGTCAGGACGTGATGCATAAGCACAACATTCATGCACAAGGGACTAGAGGTCACAGAGAGTACGATCAAGATGCCAAAGGGAACACGGCAGATGAGTTCGTAGTCCTGGTGGCACCATCAGGAAGGCCACTGGGAGAAGACTATGCCAGAGCCGAGTCCTGAAAATAAACAGGGCGTAAGTCAGGAATGAACAGGGACGGGAGGGGGTTCCAGGCACGGGCAGCAGCATGAACAAGGGCAAGAGGGCCTGGAACAATGTGCAGTTTGTCCTGCAAGGGCCAGGCTGGGAAGAGCAGGCCATTGAGACTGGAGAGGTGGGCACTGCCCAGGTAACCAAAGATTTTTTTTTTTAACAGTATCATTTTTGAGAAAGACAGACATTGGAAGATTTCAACACTAAGGCAAACAGGCTCATATCTGTGTTTTAAATGGTTCCAATTGTGAACTTCATTAAGGCGGTGGCTTTTATTAGTGTAGGATGTACAACAAGGAGCCCAACTGGGAAGCGATTTTAATCGTCTTGGGGGAAGACCATGGGAGCCTGTATTAGGGGTGTCATTAGGGCTGGGAGTGAGGCTATGCAAGAAATATTGACCAGGCAGAGTGGGAAGGACATTGCCCTGAGTCAGAGGCAGGCAGTGAGTGGCTGGAGGTGCTCATTAGGCCTTAGGCTACGTAAACTTGAAGCTCAGAGGAGTGTGAGAGAATAAGATTAAACTACTTGACTCCTAAATTTACAGGAATCGAAATTATCCTCGAGAGTAGATGAGATTTCCCATGAAGAATCTGTTAAAAGAGGAAAGCAGTAGCTGAGAATCTTTGGGGGAAAATATCATGTAGGGGGTGATTTGGGGAGCAGGTGCCTCTGAAGGCGATGAGGAGACATTTCAAAGACCACATGTGAGACAGAGTGGGAGGTCCTGAAGTCTCAGGAACTTGCAAAAGGTGTAAAGATTTTCATAGAGAAGACAGAAAACAGTGTCAATGCCTCACTGTGGTTAAGTCGATATAAATTAATGTCCAATAGCTTTGACAAGAAGGAAGCCTTCGAAGACCTTTCTCTGTAGCAGAGACACACATCCATATTGTTTGATAAATATATGAATGAATGAATGAGACCAAGTTTTCAGAGACTCTCTAACATTAGGATATAAAAAGTGAGGCTTAATTTGTTGGGTGAAGGTTGAGTTTCAAAGGACCCCAAATTTCTAACCTTATCAACCCGTATTATTATTGGTGGCACAACACAAGTCATTCTGTCTCAAGCCTTTTCTTATTGACTTTTCCTTCTCCATACCCCTTGCCACGCATATTAATAATGACAGATGAGGCAAGTCCTAAGGTGGAAATGCAGAATCCAGGGATATGCTTCCTTCATCACTTGTCACAAATAGGAGCCACTTCCACATTTACAAGTACATCCGGGGTCACAGGTCAGCAGACGTGTTTGGAAACATGGAGAATCAGATGCCTCTAGGGTCAGAGTTTTAGCACCAGCTCTTTCACAGAGCAGCCCAGGGATGTGAATTGAAGTAATAGATTAAAGGACTTCTAACTTTTCTTCCACTTTAAATTTTTTCTAATGTCTTCACTCTGTAATGCATTTGCAACATCCTATGTTCACTCAGCAAGTGCTCAACAAAGATTTCAGTCTCAGTCCTTTAAGACCAAAACTTTTATTCTTAAGCAAACAGAACTGTTTTGCTATTTGTCCCTGAACCAAGCTGGGATGGATTTTTGCTTTTTGCAGTTGCTCTTCACGTCTGCTTTCCCTGTTGTGTTGGTACATATGCCTTCACTTTATACTCCTGCCTTTCTCTCTGGAAGCCTGAGAAACACTGGTCCCTGCCAACGCGTTACACCCATGCTGACTGAACCATGGAATGGTACCAAAATCCGCTCCTCCATATTTTGACTCACTGCAGGGAAGAGGCATGCTGCCAATTTTGCAGTCTCCAGTGTTAGAAGAGTGACAGGAAAGCAAGATGAAAGAATAAGAAAAGAATTAGAAGAGGTTCTGATTACAAGTGTGGCTTGCAGCACATTGAGAGGAGAAACACAAATGACCTGCCTGATTTCACTGTCAACAGGCACATCCCGTTCATGTATTCCCAGATTTTTACATCTACTAATGTCTTGCCTGGTGTAGTCAGACGATGTGCCATATGGACAGAGGCAATGTTTTCCTTAATCCTTAGCGTAGTGTACAGCCTGAACTATCAAAGTTCCACCACCAACACGAACAATAAAAAGAAATGGTATTGCCTCTGAAAAGCAGCAATTCGCTTTCAGTATGAATCTGCTAAGGGCAGGAATTATGTTTATGTTATATACTGTTTTCAGAGCTCACCAGGCAGTGACAGAATGGCAAAACCAGCGAGCCCATCTTCTTTCACTGATATGCTACATTTAAGCCTTTACTGATCACCTAAGTCCCCTGTGTTTCCAAGGGTTAGTGTTTTGGAACTGCTTTACAAAGGTCTTTTAAAAGACTAAATTGCAGAAAACAAGCAATGTTCTCATGCTCAGAAATCAAGTTTTATTAACTGAAATTCTGGACCTCCAGGGCAACAACAGCCCACCAGCTGATATCCTTGAATTAAAAGAGCTCTCTAATAGGTTCAATCAATGGAACAGCCCACTTACTCCTATCTCAATGAACCTGAGCTACAACTGCTGTGGATTTTCAGATACATTTCCATTGGATTTGCCAAATGGCAGCGCCTCCCACTCTGCTTTTGCAAGCAAAGTCCCTTGGCTTTCTTTAAAGGAGATTTTCATGAGTACCAGACACCGCTTGTGACATCCTATTACTGCTAGAAATAGTTAAGAAATATATGACATCTCTACCAAACTGAACTGAAATTAATTGGCTTTTTGAGAAACGTGCAGTATTATCTGGATATATCTAAAATAAAAACATCAGCTGATGTTTGAGAAATATGACAAACAACCCAAGAATACAGAAGTTAATTGCATTTTAGGAATTTTGCAATATGCCTGGGATATCAGGAGATAAGTACAAGATGGTACAGACTGGGGCTGAGGAACAGTCCTTAACGATAACCAAATCTCCCAATATAATTACTGGTAGTAAGGGTTGGTGCAGAGAAAAAGAAAAATGGAATATGTAGCTATTTCTCTTTCCAAAGAAACAACATTACTTACTCTTAGAATTTCCTTGTTTACCTCATTAAGTTTTCAGATTGTTGGACAAAGTCACTGTCTTATGTTATTGGTCTTTTGAGGACGAAATTTATGGCATTCATAGCTATTATTTCATGATAAAACCATTCATTATTGCTATGCCCTTTGATCTAAACAGGGCCAGGAGCTGCTAAACTTTTATTTTTAGAAACAGAGAAAAATTGATAGATGATTCCCAGGCACAAAGGAGAGGACAGGTTCATAATCCATGCCTGAATAAAACCACTCTGAAGAAATGCTTAGGGAAAGATGAGCTGCTTTGTATATGCTTGACCTTGCCCTTGGAACTAAAGGGGCCTGCCTAAAATATTACCTCCACCTCCACAGCTCATTTGATTACAACCCAATTCTGTAGACCTTTATTTCCTCGTAGGAAATGAGCAAAAATCTTAATCTCATATGCATTTGTGCTCTCACACTGAGAATGCTTCTGCCTCGAATCTACATTTAACAGTGCTGAGAACCATTGATTTCTAATTATAATGGCGAACTGCATTTCTAAAAAATGTAAAAGTCAATAACATGAATTTCATTCATATCCTTTATTCCAATGGGCACTATAAAAAAAATTTTAAAAGCCCATTTAGAGAGAACTTCCCATTTCTAAAAGTATGGCAGGCTGAATTTTCTGTTTCCCTTTGAAAGCTCCCAAAACGAATGAATAAAATCATTTTTAAAGCATAGCTTTTTAAAGTCATCTTAGAACTCATGAGGGAAAAAAGAATTCCAGATGAACTGAATCCCTACAATGAAGTAAAAGCCAGACCCCTGAGAGGTAAGCTAGCATCAAAACCTCGACTGCCCTGAGGGCATTGGCCAAATCATGGGCCCTGAATTGTCAGGGCATAGCAGGTAAGAGATAAGAGTCAGGGTCTGCTCAGAGTCAGAGACTTCATGGAGTTTTAAATAAAGCTGAGATTCTAAAGTGGAAGGGTAAATAATAAATAATCCTTATCCCAGGAAAGGAGAGTAAGGGAAGTTACATGGCAATGACTATAATAAACTAGACATTAGGTATGGGAAAAAAATAAATCTCCCTGAGAATAAGTAATCATAAGTCAATCATTACGGACACTATGGAGTGTGTGACCCACATTAATGCTTTTTGTATGTATTGAAAAACCATGAGCATAGACAATATTTAAATATGCATCCAGATTAGTAGTAAGCTTGGGCATCTTCTCTAGAGGAACTCAGCGTCAAGCTGGAGCTCTAATAGTTTTCACAGATAATCCCAAGAAAAGTCAATCATAATCTTAAAAAAGATCACCACACACAACAAAAAGCGCATCAAGAATGAGAGATGGCAGAATTATCTACAAAGATCTTAGACACTGAATATATAATAGTCTTACTATAAAATAATTATGTTTAATATGATCCAAGAAATAAGTCTCAGAAGCATGGCAAAATAAGATACTTTAAAAATAATTTTTAAAGAATTACATTGGATTTATTAATTTTTAATGAAATTTAAAACTCAGTGAGATAAATTAGTACATTCAACATGGCTGAAGAGAGAATTAATAAACTTAAAGATAAATCTGAAGTAATCAATACAGAGAGTAAAATATCAAAAGTAGAGAAGCGTTGAATATAGAGAGAGAGGACAGGCCGAGAAAGTTTGGAGTACTTCTAAATGGAGTTTCAGAGGGAGCTAATGAATAAAATTGGGAAAAGGAACAATTGAAAAAATAAGAAGTAATACTTTCAACAATTTTTAAAAGATACTAAACTCACATCCAAAAAGCTCAATGACTTCAAAGTAGGCTAAATCAAAAGAAATCCACACCTAGACATTCTGAAAGTAAAAGTATGTAACAATAAAAATAAAGATGAGCTATTTAAAGAAAGCAGAGGGAAAAAGGAATATCATTTAAAAAGGAACAATTATACTGATGGCTGACTTCTCAGCACAGCAATAGATACCAGAATATAGACCACAATACACTGAGACAAAGCAACCAGAACCCTAGAATTTCATGCCCTATATAATGAACCTTTAAGAACAAAGACAAGATGAGGACATTTTAGAAAAGTAAAACCTGTGAGTGTTCATCAGATACATACAATTCTTAACTGTAAAGAAAAAATTTCCATTTGGAAGGTCTAAATGCAAGACAGGATTCTGAGCAAAGATATTAGTAAATGTATAATAAATAAAAACAATAATGTATAGAACAGTTTAATTTGTGAAGTTTAAACAATATAGAACATAATAAGTGGAAAAGAATAGTATATAGGTTGAAAGTGTAGTGATTAAATCTAAAGCATTCTAACGTTTTTCACCATTTGAGATTAGAGTAAAGTTATGATTAAACTATGCTAATTATGTATACTACAATATCTACAGTAACCACTAAAAAATTCAATAAAATAAAATAAAATAACCTATCCAGGATTTTTTACATATGTGTATGCCTCCTCTAATTATCTATCAATCTATCTGTCTATCTATCTATCTATCTACACACACAAACACACACACACACACACACACACACTCTCTCTCTTACAGGTGAGGTTGCAAAAGGATCACTTCTGTCAAACAACTACTATTACTAACGCAAAATATCACAAAGGGAATAGACTTTAAGGTGAAAAACATGTGTAAGCAGAGTTAAATAAAGTCTCTTCCTAATGATGAAAAGTTTAACTTACTTGTTAGGCATAACAATTTTAGACTTATATGAAACAATCTAATGTAGCTTTGAATTACAGACACTGAAAAATTACAGATACCCAAGGAGAAACTGAAAAATTTACCCACGATATTGAAAACCTTCAATATAACCACTTATATAGTGGTATAGTGATATAGTGATATATATAGTGATATAGTCTTATATATATATATAGTGATATATATATATATAGTGATAGATCCAGTAAACAAACAAACAAACAAAATCTCCAGTAAGGAGATGAAGATTTTTGGACAGCATAAACTTGATTTAAATGGACAAATATATTATAGAACACTGCATCAAACAACTTCAGAACATACTTTTCTTTTAAGAATACAGAAAATAGTTTTAAAAATTGTCCACATAAGAAACCATAAAATACATCCCAATATATCTCAAAAGTTAGTATCATTTAGGTAATAGCCTATAATATAAAATAATTAAGATGAAAATCAAAAACAAAAAGATATCTAGAACAAGAACTGTATATTTGGAAAATTTTTTCTTAAAAAACATGCTTCTAAAAAAACACATGGATCAAAGAAGAAACCATGATGGAAAGTTTTAAATGAATTGCTGAATAATAATTAAAGTACTGCATATTAAAACTTATGAAATTCAGCTAATAAGTACTGATGGAAATTTAGAGAATTATATGAATATATGAAAAGAAATAAAATATTTAAATTAATGAGATAAGTACCAAACAAAAAATTAGAGAAGGAACAACTGAATAAATTCAAGTAAAGCATGACATAGGAATGAATAAAGAGCAATAATTAAAAACTAGACAACAAACATAAAACAGAGGGGACCAAATGTCAAAAGTAATTTCTCTGAAAATACCAAGGAAATAAAAAAAATAACTGCTGGTAATATTAATTTAGAAAAAGAGAAATAGTACAAATAAAAAGTAGTTGGAATAAAAAAATACATAATTTGTTTTATGTAAATTGCTTTTTCATGCCCCTTGCCTTTTTGCATATAAGGCTTTTTGTTTGTTTTTAAACTATCAGTTTGTATAAGCTCCTTATGAAATATTCCCTTCTGAAAACTTTTTGGGAATGAGGCCGAGTATAAATAAATAAAAAATAACAATAACATTTTATCTCCCTTATTTGCTGTCAATATTTCTCTCCACTTGCCCCCTTTCAGTCTTTTTTTTTTAAATCCAGAAGATGTATATTTTTTTGTAGTCAAACCTGCTAATCTTTCCTTTTGATTTCACCAATGATTTCCAAGTTTAATAAAAGACATTCTCCCTTCAAAAATGAAGAAGAGGAAGAGGCAGAAGAAGAAGAAGGAGGAGGAGGAGGTGGAAGAAAAAGAAGTCAAGAAAGAAGACACAGTTTCAGGTGTGGAAGAGATTTAAATGACAGTGAAAGGATATTACAAACAAATTTATGCCAAAACATTTGAAATCACAGACAAAACTGATAAGCTTTTAGAGGACATAACTTATCACAACTGGCTCAAGAGAATTTAGAAAACCCAAAGTTATATAACCATTAATTCAATTAAACCCATAGTTTAAAATCTTTTCACAAAGAAAATGCCAGGCCCAAATCACTTTACAGAATTGTTTATTAAACACTCAAAGAATTTTGGGTCTGTCTCCTAAAGGAAAGAAAATAAAAGCAAAAATAAACAAATGGGATCTAATTCAGCATAAAAGCCATTTCCACAGTAAAGGAAACCATTGGCAAAACAAAAAGAATTTACTGAATAGGAGATGATATTTTTAATTACGTTACTGATAGGGGGTTAATATCCAAAATATGTAAACAGCTCCCACAACTCAACAGCACAAAAACAAACATTCTGATTAAAAATGGGCAGAAGATCTGAATAGACATTTTTCCAATGAGATACCACTTCACACCTGTCAGTATGGCTATTATCAAAAAGAAGACAAATATATGTTGGTTAAGATGTGAAGAAAAGGGAACCCTCATACACTTTTGGTGGGAATGTAAACTGGGGTAGCCACTGTGGAAAACAGTATGGAGGCTTCTCAAAAAACCAAAAATAGAACTACCACATGTCCCAGCAATTCTACTCTTGAGTATATAGCAAAAAAGAAAAAAATCCAAAAAACAAAAAACAAAGACCCAAAAAACACTAATTCAAAAAGATACATACACTCCAATGTTTATAGCAGTATTATTTACAATTGCCAAGGTATGGAAGCAACCTAAGTGTCCATTGACAGATGAATGGATAAAGAAGATGTGGTATATGTATACAATGGAATATTACTCAACCATAAAAAGAATAAAATTTTGCTATCTGCAAGAACATGAATGGACTTGGAGGGTATTATGCTAAGTGAAATAAGTCAGACCAAAAAAGACACATACTTTAAGATATCACTTGTATATGGAAACAAAAAAGTAAAACACACTAGTAAATATAACAACAACAAAAAAAGACTCACAAGATATAGAGAACAAACTAGTGGTTACCAGTGAGGCAAAGGAAGTGGGGAGGGTGCAATACTGGGGTAAGGGTTTAAGAGGTACAAACTATTATGTATAAAACAAGCTACTAGGATATATTGTACAACAGAGGGAGTATAGCCAATATTTTATAATAACTATAAATTTTGAATCACTCTATTGTACACTTGTAATTTATAGTGGAGTTAAGGTATTCCTGAGTTAAAAAGAAAAAAGATAATTATGGAATCTCCACAAGCCTGTGGCTGTTCCCTATCATGGAACAAACAGCACTAAATAAATGTTTGTTGAGTTGAACTTAATTAAAATTTGTATGCTACAAAGGGCAAATGTGTGACATTAGCTATTTTTTAATTTATATATATTTTAATTGATGTATAGTCTGTTTACAATGTGTCAATTTCTGGAGTATAGCATAATGCTTTAGTCATACATGAATATACATATATATGTTTTCATATTCTTTTTCACCATAGGTTACTACAAGATATTGAATATAGTTCCCTTTGCTATACAGTATGAACTTGTTGTTTATCTATTTTGTATAGATATATTAGTTAGTATCTGCAAATCTTGAACTCCCAATTTATCCCTTCCCACCCACTTTCCCCCCCGGTAACCGTAAGTTTGTTTTGATTGTCCATCTCAGCCCTGCATTCTTAACAGGATTCCAATTTTCATTGTATATTTATCCCTCACTCACACAATCTATATGCTACTGGGGAAGGTGACCCCACTCTTAGCAACTGAGTGGACTCTGACTGGGTTAAGCCTTCCAATTCTTAGCAACAGCATTTGATTCAAAACAGTTGATGAAACATGAGCCAATGAGATACAAGGAAATATTTACAGCAGGTTTGGGTTGTGTGTGTGTGTGTGTGTGTGTGTGTGTGTGTGTGTGTGTGCGGTGGAGGAAGTGAGGAATCCTCTTAAGTCTTCTGAAAGATACTCAGAGAGGTATTCGCCATGTTTATTAAACCTATGAACAAGACCGGCAACTGACACCTGCCCTAGAAGCTGCTGGAGCCACCTTTGTGACACCTGAGGGGCTAACTTTAAATTGAGCCCCAGGTAGGTCAGGGCCAGCCCTTCTGGTAATATGATTGACTAGGTAACCTAGAAACCCATTTGCTACAGACCACTTAGAAATGTCAAATAAAACATACCAAACATCCTTTTAAGTGTGTAGCTGAGCCCAAAAAAAGTAAGGGAAATCTCTCAGCCAAGCCAGTTGATGAGAGTGGAGTCACCTTCCCCAGAAGTATGTAGGTTGCACAGGTGAGGGATGAGCATCCAAATGAAAAATAAAATAAAGAAGGAACTGAAGACCAGAGCAGGAAGGGTAGGCTAGGCAAAGGGCAGACATGGTTGCCAGTCTCTATAACCAAGAAGCTTGCATTTTATAGCACATGTGGGTACAGGAGATGATGTCTTAAATCTGCAAAAAAGTCAGAGAGCTACACTTGGGACTGTAAGTGAAGTTTAATGCTTAACCCTCTGAAAAATGGTGGATTGATGGATTAAATATATATGTGTCCTCACCTCATGTAAATATGCGTACGTATATTATATAAACATATAATAGATATACACATACACAAATACACACACATCCCAGCAGCACAGGTGATATACTGATGCATAAAAGTTTATGCAGGGTTTATAAAAGTTTCCCCGGGAATATATACTCACATATATGCTCTCACATAGATATGGAGTATGAATCTTTACTACAGCATGATACAGGAACCTGTAACCTGGTAATTTAGCACACAATGTTCTTCCCAGTAATACTCCTGAGGTCCCCGCCTCCTACCCCAACCCTCATGTTCACCCAGGCTGCATGAGATTCCCATGAATAAAGCCCCAAGAAAAATAAGTTAACAATCCAAAATTACCAAACAAAACCAAAAAAGAAATCCATCATGTAAAAGTCAACAGATAACTAAGAACAGGTACCTGAAAAGAGATTTCAGATAACAGAACTACAAGACACAGATTAAAAACTAAGTATATTTTAAATGATTGAGGACATAAAAAGAGAAACTAAAAATGTCTAAAAATCATGAGCACAATCACAGAGCCAGAGATACTTGAAAAATAACCACCTGGGATTTCCAGGAATAAAATAGTTGAAATATGAAACCCAAGAGGCAGATTAACAGCTAAATAGGACCTTGATGAAGACAGAATTAGTGAACTAAAATATAGAGGTAATAAAATTATTAAGAAAGCAGGACTGAAAAAAGTATGAAATATGGAAGAGTCATGAAGGATGGAATATGAAGGCCAACACTTATTCACTACAAGTTCCAAAAGAGCTACATATATTTAAGATGTGGTCAAGCTAAACATTATAGAGACCCATAGGAAGAGAGAAATAAATATTTAGTGAGTTTTAAAAGTTGTTTGATCAAACCTTGCCTGAAGCCCTTTCAATTCCTCAGATTTTATGTTGTTAACCTATGTATTTTCTTAACTATTTAACCCCATTTATATTGAGCATTTTGCCCTTTGCAAGCTAAGTTTTCCGAACTGATACTGGAAGCAACAAAATAAAAATTAGACAAAGAATTTTTTTTAAAAAGTAGCTGGTCATTAAGCAGCTGGATTAAAAATGCAGATAAAGCCAGCTGAAAATTACCAGGAAACAGTACTTCTAAGTACATACTCCAGCTGTAAAATATCATAAAAATCTCCTTCTTTGGGAGATGACTGCTTTTTTACTCACTAAGGTGCTCTGTTTTCTAAAATCATTAACTATTAAAAACTTAAATTATATCAGTAAAAATGAAATATCCCACCCACTCTTGCCCCACTTTGACACAGAGGCAGCCTCTATCTCCAGCCCAGATGCAAAGCTTCGAAAGAGGGGTTTCTGGACAACACATCCCACATCTATCCTAACTGTAGTTTCCAAGGAAACAGGACCTTAGATCCACTTCACATTCCAGGCTTGATGTTAAAACCTTTGCACACAGCCTGGCTTTCCTCTGAGCCTATCCAAACACTACTTTATTTGAATTCAAGCTAAACTCTATTATCCCTCAAGATCCTATAATAACCTCTATCTCTTCTCTTGTTTGGTGAGCTGCCCCATGGTTCCCCATACAGTCTCCCCCATTGCAATGGCATCATAAACCCGACTTTGCTGAATCAAAGCTCATTTCTGGTGATCTTAGGCTGATGAAGCTAAGATAGAGACAGGGTAAAGCAAATCAAATAAACCAAAATATAACATTATATTTTTTAGAATTTGCCTAAAGAGAGTCATAGGGAAAGGAAGATAAAAAAGGTAAATGCTAGTTAGAACCATTCGATTGGACTGAAACCAGAGAAGATTTTCATTGATGATAGCTTCTCAGAGAAGGCTCGTCTTGAAGAAAGTTCCTTTATGCCCCATTAAGAACAGGGAACTAGCAGCAGAAGTGCTTAAAGTTAAAAAAAACAAAAAAACCAAAAAAAACCCCTTTGCTTCCATTTGCAGCCGCACGTACACTTTCAGACAGGGACAGTTCCTTGTTCAATGCAGGCGGCCCACGGGGCTCCCAGAAGATTGAGAGCAGGCTAAAACAAGTGCCAAAACACACTCTGGGATCCAGCTGCCTCCCAGGTCTGGGGCTGAGCTCCTGGGCTGTATTTTCCACAGTGAACTGGCAGTCATAAATGTCAAGCCCTGATCAGCATAATCCCTTTAGCTCTTCCAGCTTAGTTCACGGCGACTAAGGGTGGTATCAGGAAGATTTCTGATTTTGGAAAAAATAAATAAATTGCTGAATTTGGACTGGCATAATAATTACTAGTGTTAGCATTCTATATGGCTTTTATCTCCAGCAGGTTCAAGATTACTTAAGCATTGGTGGGAATTAGATTTCTTTGTAATCAAGACAAAACACAATATTTCCGTGCCTTCTCTGACTGCTAAGTATGGTTATTTATCAGGTGGGGGAACTAACGAGAACGTATCTGGTAATAATGCCACAGGAAAAATAAATGAAAAAGTGAAACATCATGAAGACAGAGCTCTCTGGAAGCCTCTGTTTCAAAACCCCCTGCTACCTCTCTTGCCTCCATCAGGTCCTATGGCTTCAACCTTGAATAAAGGTCAGACCCATAATGCCTAGGTAGGATGCTCAGAGTCTCCAGAACTCAGAGAATTTATTTTTATAAATGAACATGGAGGAAAACTACACATAAACGAAGCACAACTGCATTTTTTAATAGCTTGAAAACTGTTCTAACCCTAACTAGTTCAGCTTTAGGTCATCATAGCTTCCTGGGCTCTCCCAATCCATGTGTATGCTTTCCTAAGCAAATTTTAGTGCCAAATATGTCGATTTTCTTAACTAAAATCATACTGAATAAAAAGCATTAAAGTGTGTGTGTATCTGTGTGTTGAAAGGGAGAGGAACGATTCTAAAGCAAACATTGAGAGATTGTTCGAGGACACAGCTTTCTTTGATAGCAACAGTTTTTGGTGCTTAAATAACTCAGGTAGGTCATACATGGACACCCTCTATCACCAAACTCCATCAACTTTGCAGAAGATGCAAAGCGCCCCTCACCTGCCAATCTCTACAGGTGTCAGCCTTGCACAAAAACATGACAACCAGCATCTCAGAAAGGAAAGAGAGCTGCCAATTCACCTACCTTGTATATTTCACAGACAGGAAATTTGAAAAGGCTGCAAGTCCCGAAGTTTGGTTGTTTATACCAATCCTGCCACTGATATGTTGCTGGGGCCTGCCACCTGTCAACTTTGTCCAACCTACCCAAAAAGGAAGCTGTAAGGGTGCATGGCCATTACAGTAGAATGTGGGATATTAAAATAAAAAATATTCCAGCTCTTTGATTTCCTCTGATTTTGTGGGTAATACAATAACCAGAATGAGATAGCTGAAACCAATAAAATCTGATTTATAGCATTAAAGGCAATCTTTATAGCACTTATTTATGGTACATTACATCTAAAATCCAATTTCACAGGCTGCTGTTTGAAACTTTCTGTTCAATCATAAATACACTACATACACTGTACCTCAGTGCCATAGAGTTAGATTACATAAATGTCTGTATCCCCAGAAGGTATTAAAATTCGGTTACTATGGTGGTGAGTGAGCTTGACAGTAATTTTCCTAACCAACTCTTCAACCAAAAAGATCCAGTCAGCACTTGATAAATACTGAAACTGCTAGCACTCCTATCATTAAACCAAAAAAAAAAATCATTGCTCTGATAAAATGGGATAATTGGCGGTGCTGAAGGATACTTGCGTTCACGTCGTGGGGTGCATTTTCAAGCCAATGAGCAAAAGTACTTTCTTGCACGACACAATCGGTATTAAGAAGAGACACATGGCTAAGTCTATACACGCTACTTTGGAAATATAACCTTAAGTGTCTACATTCATACACTTCAATGGAGAAGACTATATTCTGTTCAATTACTATAATCATTGTCAAAGAAGGGCAAAGAATACAATCTGACTTCCAGAGAACTGTCATTTGAACCTTAAGCAACTTCCCATTGGTTTAAAAAGGTTTTTATCTTAAAAAAAAAAATCAACTCTCCTTACACTTTGCTTGCCATGCATTAGATAAATGTAAACCGAGAGGCTGGAATATTTGCCTGACCTGACAAGCAAGCAAACTCTTGTTCTGTGATAGACTACATCTCTCAGCACTTAAATGTTGTTTCCTAAATATATTTCAACCTCATTGTCATCCAGAAATATGTACCACACATCCATCCCCTGGCTTATATGCTATGCTGGTAAGTCATTCTAGAATGCAATTCAGGATTCAAATGCAGATAACAAAAAATGGCAGAAACAGTGAATACCAAACAGCATAATACCAAATGACATACACCTATTAAGCCTCCGGCACATGCCAAACGTTGCCCGAAGTCAGGAGTGCACTGGGATACAGATGGGCTTGAAGCTAATAAAATTTGAGGTCCTCCTTTAAAAAAAGAATACAGACTTCAAAACTTAATATTATTTAGAAGGGACTTGCACAGTGAAGGCCAGATACGTAAGCCTCATTGGCAACACGGTATAAGTATTTCTGGATCTTGATTTCCCCATATCATTTCTGATCCTCACAAAAGCTCGGCAAGGTCAGCATCATTCTTTAGATGAGGAGCCTGAGGGTTGGATGGCTCGCTCCAGATGACTGAGTTAGGAATCCGTTCATTGGCGTGCAGGCCCAAGTTTGTCTACCTTGAAACCCATGCACACTGTTCACACTGTCGCATTTCAGTTTAAGTTAATTGAGGCTTAGGCTGTGTCACCTGGAGTTCCCTGAGATGGGGTAGTGTTCTTTGTTGTTACAGCCCCCAGAGAATTCTCCAGCGCAAGGGAGGGAGTCAGCATAAATTAGAGTCACCTGGAGGGCTCATGAGCCACAGATTGTAGCCCCAGTCCAGAGTTTCTCATTCAGTAGGTCTGGGTAGGGTCTGAGAATTCCCTAGGTGATGTTGACGCTGCTGGTCCAGCACCATACTTTAAGCCACTGATGTAGTGAAACTGAGTTAACTCCAGCATTCAATTCATCCATTGCCTTCCTCCAGTGAAACCACAATGACTGTAGTTCAAGGGTACTTGAACCAACTCAGCTAAAATGGAGCTAAACCCCATCCCTTCATGAAAGACGTGGGCTGGAGAAACATAGCTGGAATCTAACAGATGAGAAGGAAAAACATTAGAGAAGAATTATGTTGGAAGAACAGATTGATTATTAAAATGCAATTCAACAAAGATAAACTCAATATATTTAAGTTAGCCTCAATGTAGCACAATTTAAAATTCTTAAGTAGCTGTAGTTAATGTAAACTCATATAAAGACTCTATTTTTTCTGTAAACTAATAGAAAAATAGAATCAATGAATACGGTGAGAAGCCAAGGAAAGAGAATCTCCAGGTAGGGGAGGAAAAAAAGGAAAACTAAGAGACTAAGGGCATGAAATGTCATTTGAAATTGAGTTAGTAGGGTTTAATCAAGGTATTTAAATGCATTCTACAATAGAGTACAACTTACATTCCGTATTTAAGCGAAATTCAATATAATAATGATGGACTTTTATTACAGGAAAGCTATTCAGTGATGCTTATGAAATGATTGTAGACAAATTATCTCTATGACATACTACAAAAGTCACATCCATAAATTAGATTAAGATGTCAGCACTAAGTATATTAAGGTTCAAAAGACTTCAGTTCACTCTGAACTCTTATGTCTCTTGAACATGTTTACGGGAAGAAGAGATGATCCTTTTGCCATTAGTATCTTGTGAATTATTCCATAGTAAGCATCCTGGGTACTTGTTCTTTGGTTGAAGTCTATGAGGATCTTTGTTTATTCAACAAAGAATTACTGACACTGACTAGGTGCCTAGGATACACAAACCAATAAGACACTGATTCAAAGAATTAGCCAACTACATTATTCTCTTTTTACTTTACTTAAAGAAAGGAAATAGAATTACTACAACTATTCAACAAGTCATCTCAAAGAAAAATAATTTGAGATTTGGGTTCATGGGATTTTTCTTCTGATGGGCGTGTGATCTATAGGAACAGATGGTCGGAGACCCATAGTTTTCTTACATAGTGATCTTTATATTGGAAAAAAGACTAACTTCTAAGAAATAATGTGAATATGGGCCCCTTGTTATAATAGATCTTTGCTTCCAGTTCTTAGGCAGGGCTTGTGCACACTGGCATTTACATAGGAATTGATTAGAGAATGGGAATTGGTGGCAATGCTGATAATGAGAAGAAATTAAGAGTTTTTCCAAATTAGAACACAGATTTTCAGAAAAGGAATCAGTGATTTTTCTGAGAAACTGATAATAAAATCTAGCCTTTGATCTAAGATGATATAAAAGAAAGTTCTACATTTTCCTAGAAAATGTACCGTCAGTGGCAATAAATCTTAGTTCCAACTTCTGTCAATTATCTAGTTTGTGGATCAGTGCACAAGAAAACAATGAATTCCCAACAATTATCATAGGATACTGATACCTTCACATACAAGAGATTCCATAAGAAAATAAATATATGCTCTACAATATCAACACTCGAAACCATTCTTGCTTTCTAAAAATGCCTTCTGTAAATTTATTTTTCACTCCACATTTCATAGGCAGATGGTTTAAAAAATACTCTTTAGCTAAATAAAATAAAATAAAATAAACCCCAAAACAAAAAAAGCTACTTTTTCTCACCAGGTCAACTGTATTTCGATTAATCCACAATATCTGGAAATAATTAATTTGATTCCCTCTTAAAGTTGTTAGCAGAAAAGTTTTATTCAGTATAATTGAGGGAAATTTCAAAATTCCTAACAGAAGCAGATCATTTAAATGATGCAACTGCCTTTTCCAAGTAAACTTCAGGTCACATATATCAAAAGGTGTCAATGTAGGGGCGGGTATAGCTCAGTGGTAGAGTGTGTGTTTAGCATACACGGGGTCCTGGGTTCAATCCCCAGTACCTCCTTTAAACAAACAAACAAACCTAATTATCTCCCCCCACGAAAAAGAAAGGCACCAGTGCCGATAGGACCCTAGCTTTTAGTAAGAGATGTTGGCCACCTGCAGAGTGCCTAGGATCCCCAAATAAGCTTCCCAGGTGTTATAAGGTCTTAAGACCTTCATGCTTCACCAAAACCTTCTAATGGATTCCTCTCATGGTTGCCTCTATTCTGTTTCATCTACTTTCAAGTTCACATCAAGTCTCAGTACTTTTAACTAGAAGAGGCCTTGGAGATGATTTAGTCTCTTCCCTTCCAAATTATTTTCAGGTATGATTAACTGAGACCCCTAGAAACGTCTTGTGATACGTCCAGGGTCTACATCCAAGTGATGAAAGGGCCAAGATTAATTGAAACCCTGGTCACATGACTCACTATCCATCAATGCTGCTCTCACTGTGCCACCTGATCAATGATCTTCCCTGTGTCCTGACACCTTCTCTGGAATTACATGCTCTCAACAGCTCTCTTAGTGCCTTGCATCAGGTCATTTGAAGAGCCGGTAAAAAGAGAAACAGGAATTTGTACGTGAAATTCTGAACTAGCTACCCTTTGTCTAACCTGCAGAACTCGTGTTAGGATCAACTAATACAATGCAGATAAAGTGATAAAGCACCAGGCCTTGTGCACTGTAAAATGTCATACAGATACAAGGAATTTTCAAGAACATAACACCTAAGATGTAGTTATATGAAAGTTTAGTAAAAAAAAAAATAAAAAAGAAAGAAAAAAGAAAAAAAAACCTAGACGTCTTGCCAAAGATGTATGGAATACCACAATGCCACATTTTACCCACAAATAAAATGATTGGATACATTTTAGAGACATAAATAAATGTTAAGAATAATCTTAGAGATGGAAACAATTCGGTCGCTTTGCAAAACTGTACCAAAGTGTCAATTCTAAGAGAAAGAAGTTAAATAAAACCATAATTCCACATTTTCATAATTAAAAGGAAATACATTTTAAGCCACCTTTAAATGATAACATTATTTCCTGTCAGCAATTTTATACATATGCAGTTCTGAGCCTTCAGTAGTCTTACAGCTATTTGCAGAGCTCATAAAAAATTGGATTCTCACAAATTAATAGACTTTTCTCCTCCCTGAAAGGCCAATTTGAACAAAGATTCACAACATGGAAAGTTTTTGTTATTCATGCTTTTTTTCTGTCTGGAAAGACTTCACCCCACCATTACCACCAATACCCCTGCCTTTACGTTGACCCCTAGCCCTGAGTTAGCCTTGCAAATACTACCTCTTAAAACGCCTGACATCCTCTCCTCCACCGAGCCTTTCCTGTCACCTCTCCCTCTTTACCCAGTTCTCTGAACACACAGCTCTCTGCTCCTGCTGTACTCTGGTAATACATGTTTTACTTATTTACAAGTCTATCACAGCCCTGGACTTTGAACTCTGTAGACATAGGAGTACCTTACAGGTCTTTCTGCCCACAGCACCGCACAGTTCTTGGCACTTGTGATGGTCAATATAAGCTTGCTCCGTCTGATAAAGCTAACATTCCTCAGCATATATCTTTTTATTGACTGTTTCCCAGAGTGCAGTTAAAAGGAGGAAGTTTTAGAGACAAGCTTTCTTTTGATTAATTTGCTCCACTCAGCACATGACCATAAAAAAGCAGTCAAGTATTTAGGATTTAGTATTTACTGCTGAGTTTACAATAACAGTGTTTTAATAGAAAACGGAATCATGTAGGCAGATAAAAAAATACAGAGAGTACTGAAAAAAAAAGTGATATTCTCAAAAGAAATAGTATACGGTTGGTGAACAAAAACAAACTTTCTGATTTTTATCTTTCTCTATTTCCACTGGTTTCTGTACTACTATCTGCAAGTAATACAGCCAAAGGTGATTTATTCACTAATACTGAGCCCGGCCACATCCGAGGTGCCAGGGAAGCAGCACAACAGCAAACAAAATGAGGTCCCCGCTTTCAAAAGACAGCACGACTTCACAGTGGGGAGGGTTTGAGTCCAAGCTCCAGCACATACGAGCTGTGACATCTTATGTAATTCACTTAACCTCTCTGGGCTGCAAGTTCTTAGATTATAAAATGGAAATAATATTATCTATGTCATGGGTTGTTCTGAGTATTCAATGTGTTTATGTTTGTAAAGCTCTTTAAAGAGTGCCTGGAAAGTAGAAGTGCTTGGCAACATTTCAAGGTGTAAAATTCTATCAAAAAGAGAGACACAAAACACATACATATGTAATTGGTCGCGTGATAATGAGACAGGAGAAAAGGGGGAAGGGCACAACTGTTGAAGGAATGACACAGCCATTGAGGGCAGGACAAACTGGTTAGAACCAAGATGGCAGGAGATTCGACTTCCAGTAGCCCTTGAGCCTCATGGCGCACCCGCGGGCGCCATGTCAGTCCCTAGGCTGACTATAAGAGGTTAAAAGGCAGGCGGAGGGCCCAATTTCTGTAAATCCCTGCCCCTTCCCCCAAATAGTTGGAATAAACCTCCTACTCATTAGCATATGAAATTACCAAGCCTATACAAACTAACAACCCCACACCTCCCGGTCGCTCTCTCTTTCGCCTTCCGAGACGGCCCCCACTCTGTCTAGGGAATGTGTATCTGTCTAAATAAACTTGCTTTCACTTTACTATGCCTCGTTCTTGAATTCTTTCCTGCGTGAGGCAAGAACCTATTCGCTGGCAACAGTGATAACTGCTGTGAAGAAATTAAGGAGGGGAGAGAATAGAGGATGGAGGTCATTGCTCTCCCAGAATGTCTCTCTGATAAAGTAACTTTTGAGCAGAAATATGAATAAGTGAAGAAGGAGCTCTGAAAATTCTGGATCAGTATTTTGGGCAGAAGAACCAGGAAATGAATGGCCTCTGAGGAGGAAGACCGTTAGGGGCACTGAGGGAACCTCAGGGGACTGAGGAGAGGGGCTGAAGCAAAACCAGGGAGGAGACTGGCCAGAGCAGGAACAGAGGGAGTAAACCCGGAGGGCCCCGCAGCCCATAGGAAGGCCCACACACAGCAACCTCTGTGAAATGGGAAACCCCTGGATGGTTTAGAATGGAAGGGCGATGGCACTGGATTTTTGTGGTAAAGGGATGTCTGCGGCTGCAGGTGGAGACAAGACCCTAAGGGGAGGGGTCAAGGGTAAAAACAGGAAGATCAGTGAGGAAGCAACAGACTAGGTGAGAGATGATACGTCTTCAGTGAAGCTGGAGGAGAACATAAGAAGTGGCCAGGTTTGGGTTATTTCCTAGGTCAGTCCCCAGGATGTCCTGACTGAGAGATGCTAGTGGCAGAGAGGAGTCCAGGATGACTCCAAGGTTTGGGGTCCAAGCCTCTGCAACGATGAAGCTGCCATCAACTGAGAGAAAGTTTTATCCGACACAGGTCAGATCATTTTCCTTCTCAGAAACCCTCAATGCTTAACCTGTGAAGTAAGCCCAGTCCCCTGGGCCTTCCACTCAAGGTCCCGTCGACACCACAGTCTTGTCTCCATCATCCTTGTCCGTGTTCTTTCTGCTCCAGCCAAGCCCAATCCATTGCCGGTCCCCACACTTTCACAATTTGATGACTTTTTCATGATATTCTCTTTCCTGGGAGCACTTCCTCCTCTTGTGTGCCTAAGAAAAGGTTGCTTAATCCTTCAGTGATTACCTTTCATTTCCAGTTCTCTGATGAAGCCTCTGATATTTCTTGGCAGAAGGTTTTGGGTTTTGTACTTTTGTCACACATATTTCATTTCACCTTAAATTATTCTATGCAGTTGTTTGTTTTATCAAATAGACTGAAAGCTCTTTGAAGGTAGAGTTCATAACTTATCTAGGTCAGTAGATCTACAGTTCCTAACGCAGTACTCCCATTAAATAAACACGTTTATATCGAAATAAAACTAACATGCATATCTCTTCAAATACCAACCAAACATTCTCTTTAAAATATGTTAACTTTATAACGTTATTTTTTTATTCCATGAAATAAATATCTATGTAAAATCTTTTCTTCATTTATAAAATGTTGATAGGTAAATTGGAGCAGAAAAGAGAAGAAAGTTGTAATGAAAGGGAGACTTGATGTGTCTCTGGTTTTTTTGCCTTTGTTTTTAAGCCTGGTACATTTCTTTGGCTGATCCTGAAGGTAATACCCTTGAGCTTAACATGATAAGGTTAAAAATGCTTCTATGGTATCCCGGTATATGGCTCAGGCAAAATGCCTCAAGTTTTTATTTTTTCTTTTTCTTTTTTTCCTTTCCTTTTTTTTTTTTTTTTTTTTTTTTTTTAGCACAGCTACAAACTTCTCTGGGGAACTGGCTATAACACAAAGATTTGGTACTATCTGTCTCTTTCATTTCAGAAAACTACAAATTATGTGCTTTGAGACATGAGGAAGTAAAACATTGATTGTACAGAACATTTCAGTAAAGTAGAAGGTATTCTAATTAACATGATCATCAACACAGGCCTTTTCATTGGAACAGATTATGTAATCGAACATTTTTATGGATTTTGATAAACATACTTTACTCTCTGTGGGATTTCAAGCTTCTGGTGTTAGTTCTCTTTTTTGGACACCGTGGTACATAATTAAAGCAAAGGAACAAAGGAGGAGCCCAACATTAACTTATCAGTCAGTTACTAGTGATTGATTGCATAAAGCAGTAACACCAATCCCTGACATTTCTGAGTGCTAATTAGACTAAATCATATGGGGGGCACTGGAAACCACTAAATGGCCTGAGAAATTTTCTAGCATTTTTGATAGTCATGCGTAAGCCTCATTCTCCATCCAAGATCTTTGCTTAAAAATTAGTAACTCTTCCTGAGGCAGGAAGAGCACAAACTTTAGTGTATGAAAACAGTTACCATTTATTTTGCCAGTGCCAGGCATGGAATTGAACACTTTGTATATAAAATCTTAATTTGCACAATAGCCCTCAGGGTAGCCAATTTTATCCCCAAATGCGTAAACTGAAACCTGGAGACATTAAGCATTTTCCTCCAGGCTACAGAAGCCATTAACTGAAGGAGCTGGGATTTGAACCCAAGCTCTGAGGCCAGAATCCATGCCCAGACTCACTTCCTTATGTTACTGCATTTCCTGAGATCTGCCTGTTGTCACTAGGGACACGGTGGTGAAGAAGAGAACAAACACTGGCCTCATGCAGCTCACCTGATCGCTCTGTAAGAGGGAGAGGGAAATGGCTTCTATCATGCATGCTTTCTTGAAGATTTAAGGAGAAGACTGTATTGCCCTTCCTAGAACATTTTCCTTCATCATATTTTATTAGAAACAGTTAAGTATTATATATTTCAAATTAAAGTATGTTTTAATGGAATTATTTCCATTAAATTCACAGAGAAATTTTCGCAGATTCTCCCCCTGTTATATTCCTGCTTTGTAATTGAAGAGAATGTCCCTATGATCTTGAAAATACGTATCTGGATCTCAGAGGACCTACTGATGAATCCCCTGGTACACACTGGGAGGCAGTGTCAGCTGAGTTCTGGTCCTGGCATCGCAACGAGGGACTCCGTTCTCTACTCTAAGATGTGCATTATATGCATTTGCATTAAAATGGGTTGTTGTCAATAAACACCCATCTATTATTTAAGCTTTGTAGCTCATGGACATATTTTGCAGAGTCATCTCTCTGACCACAGCCTCTCAAAAATATCCATATAGTCTATTTTGAAACTAAATTTTACCAGTATGTAAAAAATGAAAAATAAAAATCCTCTAAGGTAAAACCCACAGAGAAATCCTCTGTTTAGTTTGGTGCTATCCATCCAGACATTTTTATATTCATATTCCATCCAAACAGAAATCCTTGACTTCTCATATTGGACCATTTAAAGTATTGGCTTGCTTCATCTTTGTTTCTTTTTGGCCTGGCCTTTAAATTTCAATGGAAACTTCTCTTGAAAAAATTCATAATATAACATATAATTTATGCATTAGGATGGAATAATGCCGATTTTACTAGATATTCTGGTTAGTAATATGGGGAAAATTGGTTGTGGGAGAACCTATAAGCAATAATGTGAAGCCCAAGAGACTTAGGAAAACGTTAAGGATGTCCTATTTCATAGACAAATCCTAAGGAGTAAATAAAAATCTGTGGCTTTAGTTCATTCCATGCAACAGGAAGAAGATACATGAAATACGATGAGATGAAAATGTGTGCTTCTAAGATGGCTCATCTGCTTTAGATCTGACGATCAGTGCATTGTCATATTTTTCAGACTTTAGTCATAATTTCAAAATAATATTTATGTGGAAGAGGCTCCTAGAATCCACAGGAACATTGTTACTAATTATTTTCCATTCCCTCTGCACAACATACCCCTTATCTTTAAAGGGAATAATGTATCTCTAGTGATAGGTAAGAATACCCTCAGGTCCAAAAATCTGTAAGAACTGGAGAGGAGGCTTTTAAAAATCTGTTGATAAATTATTTAAAACTGACTGGGCTAGAAAACCACCAGAAGAGAAAATATTTGCTAAATGATGTAGAAATCTTAAAAATCAGCAATACTGGAATATGTTAAAGCCTCCTCCCTGTTCTTCTCCACTTCTCACCTCATCCGTCAGTTCTCCAAATGTCAGCTTGAACCCTCTGGCCAGATCCTGTTTCAGGGCATCTAACTTGTGGCTGTGTCACAGCAGGCATTAAAGATGCCATTAAACTGACACCTGCTCCTGGACACGTGAACTTTAAATGGCCTGAAAGCATATAATGTGCCATGCTAACTTATGAGAAATAAAAACAAAAAAGCAAAAAAAAAAAAGAAACAAATTTAAAATATACTTAAATGAAATTTTAATTTAAATGTGTGCACTTGTGTGCATGCACACACACATATACACACATTAGTGTGTTCAACTTGCTTAAGATTCATAGAACTGAGTATAGAATTGGAATACCATAAGCTCCATTCTGATAGTGGCATTTGTTTTGCGTTATTTTTAAAGGACTAACCCTTACACTCTCTTTGCCAAAGCGTTATATTATCATCGATGCCATTTACATCTCTGCAAACTTTGGTCAGCCAGAGAAAGGTGCTCTTCTTGTTTTTTTTTTCAAATAAGCCCAAACATACATATCTTACAAACAAAGATACACATCTTCTATATGCATTGTCATTCCAAAGAACTGGAATTCTTTTCCCAGTGCCTTGACCCAAAAGATGCTCTCGGTATCTCCGTCTCTAAAATGCACTTGGAATTAATGGAAAGCTGAATTACACCCACTGCCTCTATTTTTAAAAATATTTTTACAAAGTAGCAAATTGTTTCCACTCAGTAAAAATGATGGATTATTGTATAGTTAGAAAAAAATTAATGAACAGATGGAATTCCAACCCATTATTCATTAAAATATTTCACTGGGTTAATTCAGCAAATAAAAATGGAGAAGAGAGCAGATGGCCATTTATAGTTCTCTTGATTTCTTAAACTACTTCTTTACAGCCAGAACTGCTCCTATATTTAACTTGAAATGCACAGCTCTCACCATATGCACAGTAAGCAAGCATTCATGTGACCTCATAAACTTTTCATATAACACAGCAATGATTTTTATTATTTAGTTAAAGGAACACTGTACACTTACAAAGTAAGTTATTCCCATATCCCTAATATTCCAGGGATGATTTGAATTTCCTAGACTCAGTAGATCCTTGCCATCATTATCTGGCCTGAAGTAGGTTCAAGTAGGCACATGGGTAACATTTCACAAAAGGAAGTGATCAGCTTTGTTATAAACGCTGAAGTATGCCAAGCATGCATAAAATTATTTCACAGTAGGCAGTGTTTCTCTTAAGGCAATACTTCTTTTTTTTCCCATCATATCCTAATTGTATAAGTTACTGCCTTTAAAAAAAAATTCTATCTTCATGTAGAACAAATGGGACTCTGCCATAAGTAAATGGAATCAACATCTCTGGAAAACTGCTTGACTCTATCTATTACAGCTGAACATACACACACTCCATGGCCCAGCAATTCCAGTCCTAGGTATGTACCCCATAGGAATGCATACACATACCCACAAAAGACATTGATATGAATATTCATAGAAGCACTATCTGTAAAAGCTCAAACCAGAAAAAAAACCCGGATAAAATCAATCAATCAATTGTGACATATTCACACAATGGTATAATATAAGCAATGAAAATCAGCAGACTCCTACCACACAAACAATATATGGGAGTGTCACAAAATTGAGCAAAAGAAGGCAAACACAAGAGCATATACCATGTAATTCCATTTATGTAAATGTCAAAGGTTGGCAAAATCACTCCGGGATGATAGAAAGCAGCATAGTGGTTGCTTTGGGGGAAAGTGGGAAACGGTGACTGCGTCAGGCAGGGGGTGGGCTGGGCTGCTGGCTGTGCTCTTTTTCCTGAGCTGGGTGGTTGTTACATGGGTAGTGAAAGTGTATTGAGCTGCGCACTTACGGCTGGTAAATCTCTTAGTAGGTATGACAAACTTTAATTTTTTTAAAGTTTACTTTGGAAGAGAAACACTATGAATAAAGAAAAAAGCCCTCTTTATCAGTGCCAGGTGTAGAAAGAAATTATACCATCATTAATACAAGAATTATATTTCATCAGAGTTAACCCAAGTGATATAACACATGTTATCTAAATATTCTTTTCATAAAATGCTCCTACCTCCCTATTCAAATGAAGTCCTCAGTAATCATCTGTTGATACCATTCCCCTGCTACAGAAGACGTGCGTTGTGTTGTCTCCCAAGCTCCAGACCTTCCTCCTTCCGTTGAGTATCCTTTCACTTGTGAAACTCCTTTCCCCAATCCTCCTCCATGTGGTCTGTGCCCAGGGATGCTCTCCCCAGCTCTGTGAGTGAGCCATGGATGGCTCAACCTCGAGTTTCTCTTGGGCACAATGTTCTCATTGGGACAGGACAATTCTTTGTGCATGGAATTGACCCAGGCACTGTTCCATGGTTAGCTTCCCTGAACCTGAACCCAAAGATGCCTATAAGCTGTAAGGTCTGTAATTGTTATTACATTTAGTGTGGAGTTCATGACTGGGCTTCTCTCTAAGACATCAGAGACATGAGACGAGGCATAATGTCCTGTTCATTGTTATTCCACCTAAGCCTAACAGTGCCCGGGCACGTTACCTTTTCAATAAAGGTCATCTGAAGTTATTTGGCATGTATTCAATAAAAGTTTATTGAGTACCTTTATGTGCCAGGCATGGTTCTTGACAATAGGGGTATGGCAATGAATAAAACAGACCAAATCTTGCACACTGTTTGTCTTCTAGTGAGAGAGAAAGAGATGATAAACAAGTAACAGATAAATACAAACAGAAAAACTGCAGATAGTGTTAAGTGCAAGGAAGTTAGGGGAAAAGGATAATGTGATATAAATCAAGAAGAAGGGGGCTGGTTGCTTCATTGGTTCTCAACCAGGGGTGATTTTGCCCCTGGGGACATTGAATAAGACACAACTGAGGGGCTCTAGTGGGCAGGGGCCAAGGATGTTGCTGAGCATCTTACAATGCACAAGACAACCCCTCTCCACAAAGAACTGTCCAGCCCCAAATGTCAATCATGCAGAGACTGAGAAACTCTATTCTACATAGAGATGGGGGGAGGCCTCTCTGAGGAGGTCCCTTTGGAGCCAAGAACTTGAATGATGACAGAAAAAGTCAGGTGAGCAAAGTTCTGGAGAAAGAGCATTCCATGCCAAGGGGACAGTAAGTGTAAAAGTGCCAAGGTGCAAATCAGTCTGGATGGTTTGAAGAAAATAAAGAAGAGTAAAGGGGCTCAACTTAGCTAGGGGGAAGGCTAGTACCTTCAAGTCAAGTTTGGGCAGGTAATGTACATTCAAGATAACACTAGGCAGATATAGATCAGTGGAACAGAACAGAGAGCCCAGAAATAAACCCACACGCCTACGGTCAATTAATTTTTGATGAAGGAGGCAAGAATATACTGGAGAAAATACAGTATCTTCAGCAAGTAGTGTTGGGAAAGCTGGACAGCCACATATAAATTATTGAGCTTAGAACACTCTCTCACACCATACAGAAAAACAAATTTAAAGTGGCTTAAAGACTTAAATATAAGGCATAACACCATTAAACTCCTAGAAGAGAATATAAGCAAAACATTCTATGACATAAATCATAGCAATACTTTCTTAGATCAATCATCCAAGGCAAAAGAAATAAAAGCAAAAATAAACAAATGGGAACAAATCAAACTTATAAGCTTTTGCACAGCAAAAGAAACCAAACCAAACAAAAAGACAATCTTTTTGAAAGATTTGCTACTGATGCTACTGACAAGAGATTAATTTCCAAAAATACAAACACCTCATACAATTCAATATCAAAAAAACAAACAATCCAATCAAAAAATTGGCAGAAGACCTATATAGATATTTTTCCAAAGAAGACATATAGGTGGCCAATAGGCACATGAAAAGATGCTCAGTATCACTAGTTATAAGAGAAATGCAAATCAAAACTACAATGAGGTATCACCTCACACTGGTCAGAATGACCATCATCAAAAAATCTACAAATAATAAATCCTGGACAGGGTGTGGAGAAAAGGGAATCCTCTTATACTGTTAGTAAGAATGTAAATTGATGCAGCCACTATGGAGAAATGGAGCATAGAGTTTCCTTAAAAAACTAAAAATAGAGTTACCACATTATCTATCCCATTCCTGGGCATATATCCAGAAAAGACAAAAATTCTAATTCAAAAAGATACATATACCTCAGTGTTCATAGTAGCACTATTTACAGTAGCCAAAGTATGAAAACAATGTAAGCGTCCATCAACAGTGAATGAATAAAGATGTGGTATATATATATACACACACACACACACACACACACACACATACATATATATATACACACACACACATATATGCATATATACACACACACATATATACATATACACACACACACAATGGAACATTACTCAGGTGTAAAAAAGAACGGAATGAAATATTGCCATTTGCAGCAACATGGATGTACCTAGAGATTTTCATACTAAATGAAGTAAGTCAGACAGAGAAAGACAAATATCATATGATATCACTTACATGTGGAATCTAAAAAATAATATAAATTAATTTATTTACAAAACAGAAACAGATGCACAGACATAGGAAGCAAATGTATGGTTACCAAAGGGGAAAGTGGGGATAGGGATAAATTAGAAGTATGATATTAACAAATAGAGACTACTATCTATAAAATAGACTAACAACAAGGATTTACTATATAGCACAGGGAACTATACACAGTATCTTGTAATAACCTATAATGGAAAATGATCTGAAGAAAAATATATATATATTCTGAATCACTTTTGTGTGTACCTGAAATATTTCTGAATGCCCTTGCAATATTTGGGACATACTTAGACAAAAAATATTTGTCATTTTTATGAAATCCAAATTTAACTGGGCATCCTTTACTTTTATTTGTAAAATCTGGCAATTCTATGCATGCATGAATGGACAGGCATTTGCATAGGTAAACACAGAATAATATATATTTGGAAAATGAGTCAACCTGCTCTGTTTCTCAAATGCAAAAATAAAAGGTTCTGCATAAATAGTTTCTGTATGTGAAAGAGGGATGTGTTCAAATATATATTGTTTATACAGGAGAACAACTAAGTACCTAATCAATGTTGACATTTATAACTCCCTCTCATTAGTTTAAAATCTCCAGCCAGCTTCAGGTTATCCCTCCAGTATCTTAGTGGAAGCGGGATCATGTATATTAAATTGGTTCTCGTCACTCCCTAAGCTGTTTTCTGTCCCCATCAACCTAGAGCCCCACGTTCAAAACCTTGGGCTGGGCTTCTTGCATGACTCTTATTTTCATATGTGAACTAACAAAATATCCAAGTTCCTTCAATTCTTTTGTAAATTCTCTTAGATTTGATCCTCTTTTCCAGAGTCCACAGATCCAGTTTTGTCTAGATCTGATTCCTGCTCATTTCTTGCATTGTTACCAAGATCTTCTCTTTTATTCACTATTACCATCATGACCCTCTCAGATTTAAGCCTTCCAGTGTTCCTATCATTGTAAAGAATTGTAAGTTGGTAATTCTTAAGCTGTCTCAGGGCTAAGATGTCTTTAATGTGGCTCACCTAGTAGAAAAAACAGTCAATATTTAGGATTAAGAGCATTTTCTTTAAAATCTGGATGTCTGGCTGCACTGGAAAGATCTGGAGATTTGGCCACACCAGATCTGCAATTACTCTTGGTTCTAATGGGTAGAGTTGAATAGAAACTGTCTTCTTCAGACAGAACATGTAAGTCCTCACCTGCTTAGATGACCCAGCTGGCATCAGACACTGTGACTGGAAGTGGATTACATTCAAACACTTCTAAAGCAGGCATCGGAGACCTAAGCCCCTTCCCTGTTCCCCACTTCAGTCCAAGCTACCAGTTAGGCCAATAGCCCCCAAAGTCTCATTTTTGTCTCTTGCTCCTTCACCTCCAACAGCCACAAGAGCCTGAATCCACATTTTCTCTTTTTCAATCTCGAGTGTTTTTCCTTTAATTTGACTTTCAATTTAAAATTGTTTCTGTATATCTATCTCACCATTATTGTTCATTACCTTGATGAATTTCTTCCAGAAAGTGAACATCCATATATTTTTGAGGTGTTTCTTAGGTGCTTGTCTCATTGCATCAAGACTACTGTGTCAGCTCCCTGAGGAAGAGCCTTCCCTGCTACCTCCTTTAGCAGTTTGGGGAGTCCCAAAAGCACTCAAAAATAGAGGCTGTATGAAATGACTATAGAAAGGAAACCGTAAGAAAAACAAAATGAAAACCTACAGAATAGGAGAAAATTTTTTCAAACAATGAAACTGACAAAGGCTCAATCTCCAGAATATATAAGCAGCTCATCAGACTTAATAAGAAAAAAAAAACCTCAATCCAAAAATGGGCAGGAGACCTAAACAAGCAGTTCTCCAAGGAAGAAATACAAATGATCAATAGGCACATGAAAAAATGCTCAATATCACTAATTATCAAAGAAATGAAAATCAAAACTATGATGAGGTATCATCTCACACCAGCCAGAATGGCCATCTTTCAAAAGTCCACAAATGACAAATGTTAGAGAGGCTGTGGAGAAAAGGGAACCCTCCTACACTGCTGGTGGGAATGCAGTTTGGTGCAGCCACTGTGGAAAACAGGATGGAGATTCCTCAAAAGACTAGGCATAGACTTAACATATGACCCAGGAATCCCACTCCTGGGCATATATCCAGAAGGAACCCTACTTCAGGATGACACCTGCACCCTAATGTTCATAGCAGCACTATTTACAATAGCCAAGACATGGAGACAGCCTAAATGTCCATCAACAGGTGACTGGATAAAGAAGAAGTGGTATATTTATACAATGGAATACTATTCAGCCATAAAAAACAACAACATAACACCATTTGCAGCAACATGGATGTTCCTGGAGAATGTCATTCTAAGTGAAGTAAGCTAGAAAGAGAAAGAAAAATACCATATGAAATCGCTCATATGTGGAATTTAAAAGAAAAAAAAGAACATAAATACAAAACAGAAACGGACTCATAGACAGAGAATACAAACTTGTGGTTGCCAAGGGGGTGGGGGATAGGAAGGGACAGACTGGGATTTCAAAATTTGTAGATACTGAAAGGCATATATAGAATAGATAAACAAGATTATACTGTATAGCACAGGGAAACATATACAACATCTTGTGGTAGCTCACAGTGGGAAAAAAATGTGACAATGAATATATGTATGTTCATGTATAACTGAAAAATTGTGCTCTACACTGGAATTTGACACAACATTGTAAAATGACTATAACTCAATAAAAAAATTATTTCTTGTGAAAAAAAGAGAATAAAAGAATATACACAGAGGAAAGTGAGCCTGAACTTACTCCTTTTTTGAATGGTATACTTGTATAGCTTGAAACTGGTTATTTTTCCCAAAATCTATTATTTAAAAAAATAGCATGTAAGAAATGGAAACTAAATAAGCTCTTTGAAAGTTCTACTTAAAGTAATTTAATAAAGCTCTTCTATTAAACCACAGTATCTTATTTTATTCTATAGATATACTTGATTCTATGACCACTAAAAACTAAAAATTTCACTCATTTTGTTCTTAGTTCTTATGAGGTTATTAAAACTCAAAGACTGAATTTTCCTTCATTTTAAGAAGGCTGATTATTTAAATCTTAAAGGCTTAAGATGAGGAAATAAAACATTCTCTGGGTTTGTATGTATCTATTAAAACCTCAGGAATAGATAAGGAGCCTGAATTCCAAGAAAAAATTTCTAACTGTATTAGCAGATACCAGTATCTATTTAAACTTCTTTGTAAAAAACAGTGAGTTTTAAATAATTTATTTTAGCCATATACCTTTTCTTTAAAAGTTTAAAGGAATAAGATTTAAAGAGAGAGGTCCAAAAAATCACAGTATTTCCTCAATTAAAAATTATTTCCACACAGTAATTACCTTTAAAGAAAATTTTAGGAAGGTTCAAAGTAAAAAAATAATTAGTAAGAAATCCAGTCACAGTAGGAATTAGCAAACGATTTGTGTTTTCCTAAATCAGCCCCTCTTGATGTGTTGTCAGGATCACAAGGCATGACAAATTTTAAATGGGCTTACTGCCGAGAACTAATCCATAAGGTACAACCATTTCACTTCCACACACACACACACACACACACAACACACACACAATTCAAAGTGGTGAATAAAGTAGCAAACATAGATCAGCTGCTTCTATTATAGTCAGTTAGCCAAGATGAAAATAACATTATAGACAAAGCTTTCAGGAAAGGCTCTTATGTTAATATGCTTTGTGAAATATGTTTGCATTGTTCATAAATGCATATATATGTATACATATATATGAATATGCATCTTCCAAGCCATATGTATATGTTATTCATTAACAAATAAGAAAAAAATTGCTCAGTCAAATTGAATCTTTGGAAGCTGCCTAGAAGAATTTGGAAGGAAAAACATACATATATATATATATATATATAAAGAGTTTAGTTTCTGATTTAATTAAATCCTAAGATAACATATAGTGAATAAAAATCAGAGAAAATGTGAAGAATCACTAGACAGAGAAAATTAATTATCAACTCAAATATAAGATAGCAGTCCTCAATTATACAAAGGAGATTATATGGTTCATAACTCAGCCCGTAACTTACTGATACCAGAGAATTTGCACTGAATCATATCATATCAGATTAGCACTTGGAAGGAATCTTAATGAGTATCTAAGACCTGCCACCCTAGAAATACCACCAGGGAAACCCGAGAGAGTGACTTGCTCAAGGTCACTCAATCTGTCAGTGACAGAGGAAAGGCTAAAACTCGGGCTTCCTGCTTTAGGGAAAAATACTGATATTTTTCAAATTAGCTGAGTTAATTATTTGCCCTGCTGACATCTTGCTTGTTGTTAGATTGTTGGTTTCCTTGTTTGTTTACTTAAATGAGAGATTGCATATTCCACCAGTTGTAAGATCGCTGGAGAGAGGTGTAAACGGCTCTTTGGTCAGGGATATAAAAACACTGTTCTCATCAAGAGTAGACTGGGAGATACTGAGCAGAGAAAAGATTGGAAAGTGACTCCAAGAGATTCTCACTTTCATCCTTACCTAAACATCTATGAGCAAAGCGAGGTCTAAAGAGGTGACACTCCATGTTACACAGCTAGCTGGTGGCAGGAAGGGGACCAAACTCAGTATACCCTCATAATCTAGGGTTTTTTCCTCTGTACCTTGTCCTTGAGCTGTGTCTTCGGGGTGAGGCTTCACTGTGTCATTGAAAAGGAATTCTTTGAATAAGACAATCATATTAAATGTAATTGCAAACATTATACTCCAAAATCTGACATAGATGACTTTTTGATTATTTGGTGTTGTACAATGTGTCTATTACTGCTCCTTGTAATTAGAATGGATAAACAGCCATTGCTCACGTGTCTGTAATATTCCTCACAGGCTAACAGACCCAGGCAGCACCAACTCACAGAATTAAGAGATCTGTCAAGCACTGGCTGAACCTGTGCACTAAAGTTTCATTGATTCAGATCATTTGGGGGAAATCGAGTACAAGGTAGGGGCAAGCAAATTGGTTAAAAAAAAAAGAAATGAAATATTTCTGAAGAAATACATACCAATTATTTTGAAGTAAGTTAAAGTAACCATTTAAATACTGCCAAACATAAGTCCTGTAGGACTTATTTTAATAAATGAATAACTCATCTGTAATTAGCAGATAAATTGCTTATATGCAAACGGAATTACAAATCATTTGAAAATAATTTCACATATCAAAAATGCACCATCGAATCTTATTTATTCCAAATTGGGCATGAAAAACGTTTTCCTATGGAGAGTGGAGAGGTAAATTTTAGTCTAGTTCTAGTTAAATGGTTAACTCTCATAGTCATAATGCTCTTACTACCTTAC